>NC_089271.1:95483215-96713815 GCF_963930625.1 Muntiacus reevesi
AAACATAAAAAATGTAACAAATATTACTGAATGGGATCTGGCAATATATAAAAATGATAATATATCATAAACTGATGTTTATCCCAGGAATATAAGGGTGATTCAACATTTAAAAATCAAGCAGTGTAATCCACCAGATCCAGTCCAAAAGAGAAAACCAAAATTATATGACAAACTCTGCAGATGAATGAAAGCACTTTAAAAAATTCAACATTTATGATAAGAATTTCCAGAAAACTAACAATGTAACCATGAACTTGGGAATACCAGGCCACCTGACCTGCCTCTTGACAAATCTGTAGGCAGGTCAGGAAACAACGCTTAGAGATGGACATGGAACAATAGAATGGTTCCAAATAGGAAAAGGAGTACGTCAAGTCCATATATTGTCACCCTGCTTATTTGACTTGTATGCAGAGTACATCCTGAGAAGTGCTGGGCTGGATGAAGCACAAGCTGGAATCAAGATTGCCAGGAGAAATATCAATAACCTCAGATATGCACATGACACCCTTATGGCAGAAAGCGAAGGGGAACTAAAGAGACTCTTGATGAAAGTGAAAGAGTAGAGTGAAAAAGTTGACTTAAAACTCAACATTCAGAAAATTAAGATCATGGCATCCTTTCCATCACTTCATGGCAAATAGATGGGGAAACAGGGGAAACAGTGGCAGATTTTATTTGGGGGGCTTCAAAATCACTGCAGATGGTGAATGCAGCCATGAAATGAAAAGACGCTTACTCCTTGAAAGAAAAGTTATGACCAACCTGGACAGCATATTAAAAAACAGAGACATGACTTTGCCAGCAAAGGTCCGTCTAGTTAAGGCTATGGTTTTCCACTAGTCATGTATGAATGTGAGAGTTGGACTATGAGGAAAGCTGAGCTCTGAAGAATTGATGCTTTTGAACTGTGGTGTTGGAGAAGACTCTTGAGAGTCTCTTGGGCTGCAAGGAGATCCAACCAGTCCATCCTAAATGAGATCAGCCCTGGGTGTTCATTGGAAGGACTGATGCTGAAGCTGAAACTCCAATACTTTGGCCACCTCATGCAAAGAGTTGACTCATTGGAAAAGACCCTTATGCTGGGAGGGATTGGGGGCAGGAGGAGAAGGGGACGACAGAGGATGAGATGGTTGGATGGCATCACCGACTCAATGGATATGAGTTTGAATCAACTCAGGAGTTGGTGATGGACAGATACCTGCTGCTGTTAACCCTCTTCAGCTGAAACGTCTTTTCTACAAAAGGTTTCTGAAACCTGCTGCCTGGTGCGGGACCCCCATGAGAAGGTGTGTGGTTTTCTGTGCTCCCCCATTCTCATGGATGCCGCAGCCCCCCATCAAGCATATGTGCCATCAGGCTGTGTTGGGACTACAGTCTTCTCTAAAGGATCAAGGAGGCCCCCTCCATTGAGAACAAGGGGATCCAGTCACCCCTGAACAGAGGGTCCATAGAAAACAACTTCACACCTACTGGGACTCCTGGGGACCCTAGGCTGGCCTGTCAAATTAACCCTCTCACCCGGCTTCCTCAGTGAACACAGGGAATCAGAGGCTTGGTCTGTTGACAAGTTTCCTGTGGACAGAGGAAGGGGCCCACATCCTGCAGAAACCCCAGGTGAGGAACAAAATAGACTGAGGGTTCCCAGGGAATGCATGTGTGGCTCACCTGACAGCCCTGGGTGACCATGGGGTGTGACATCCAGTTGTGACATCGCTGATCATGCTGGGACAGGAGAAGTAAGGGCCTGGGTCACAGAGCTCGAGTTCAAGTCAGATGTGTGAAGGAGCCCAGGCATGCTAGGAGTCAAGGTCCCCCTGAGGGGGACTCTGGGACCCTAGAACATACACCTGGTCACTGCTTTTAACCCTGGACAACACCGGCAGGGTTGTGGGAATCAGCCCCCGAACCCTGGTTTCCCTCTTGGGTGTCCTGGCTCGAGAGGGCCTGGGTCTCTAAGGGAAGCAAAATCAGGTGGACAGAGGGCAGTGCCCAGACTAGCTGAGAGTCAAGGCGAAGAGCACAGGGAAGGCTGAGTGACTCCCAGGACATCATCTCAGCCCATGGCATCCTCAGCCACTAAGAAGCCCTGGGCTTGGTGCCCTGATAGAATGTCCACAGCTTCCTCCAGGGGCCTCAGGGCAGTGAGTCCCTTGGTGTGAGGGTCTTGTCTCTGCTGAGGACTTTGACATCCCAGGACCTTCCAGGGCTCAGGATGAAGACCCAGAGGGAGAACACAGGTGACCCTATAGTTCTACAACTCTGCTGCCAGCCCTGGGCATCCAGGGCGGTGGAATGAGCACTTCACAGGGTGTCCTGACTTCCACATCAGGGTCAGAGAGACTGGGATCTTAATATAAGGGGTGGGATCCTTATCCTAAGGACCTGCAGAGGGAAGGGTGCAGGTCCTCTAAGAAGTCAAAGGGAGTACACTGTCAGAGCCCTCAGGGCACCCTGTATCCCAATGAGGGGACCTCACAGATCCCCACCCCTACATTTGACCCTGGGAGGTCACGGGTGTGGAATTAGCACTCTAGGCCAAATGTCAGTTTCTGACATCTGGGTCTCAGAGAGACTGCGGACCTGGATAGAGGCACGAGGCCACAACTGGGGTTAGGAGAGAGTCCCAGGTCCTGCCTGGAGACAAGCTAAGGTCCTGGGGGAGGACTGAGGGGACCCCAGAGATTCCCACCCTGTCATCTGCCCTGGGAGACCCAGGAGTGAGAAGAGAACACTAGGCCTGTCCTGACTTCCTGACATCCGGGTCTCAGAGAGACTGGGGCCCTGGTGGGAGGAGCTGGGCCTCAGATGTGGAGAGGACGGAGCCCAGGTCCTAGCAGGAGTCAAGGTGAGGACCCTGAGGGGGGACTGTGGGGAGCGAGACTCCAGAACACAGAGGACCCTGGTAGTCTTTGGGTGGGGCAATCTCGTGCAGCATTTCCTGACATCCAGGTCTCAGGGAGACTGGGGATCTCGTGAGAGTGGTAGTGCCTCAAAATGGTGAATGGGAGAATCACTTGTCCTGCCTGAAGCCCAGGTTCCACGTGAGGAAAGACTGAGGCTGTTAGACCCCAAGGCAGGTAGGGATCCTGGCCCTTGTGGTGGGTCTTGGAGGCCCCAGAGTGGGGTGAGCTGTTTATCCGTTCTGGCTTAGGAGCCTCGAGATGTGCGGTGATAGGGCGGAGGGTGGAGGCATCAGATCTGCAGAGGATGGACACCCAAGACCCCGAGGCAGGACTGAGCAGACCCCCAACTCTGTGGGCAGTGTTAGGAGGCCAGGTGGGACGTGAGGAGGAGATGATGATCGAGCATTTCCCCAGCCTAGGACCTGCAGGAGGCCTTGGGCAGGTCTGACCACATGTAGGGCCCCTCAGTACTTTCTGAACATACTCAGGTCTTGTTCTCAGTTACCCTGCAGGTCCCCAAAGGGGAGGGTCCAGGCCAGGCCAGGGGAAAGGGGGCACTACAAGGGAGCCCCGAAAAGACCACCCACTGAAAACTGTGGGGGCCTCACAGAATTCACCCCTCCCACCAGCTCAGAAGGCCCAAGTCTGCACCACAGTCTACCCCCGAGGTGCTCCTCCATTTCTTTCACAGGGGCTCCAGGAACCAAGAGGCGAAGGCAGAGGACTGAGGTCCAAGTCCACGGGTCAGAGAACAGAGGAGGTTCAGGCTGTGCCTGGAGTCAAGGTGAGTTGGTTCCCCTGAGTGTGTACCAGGGACTCCCCATCCCAGAACAGAGGGGACACCACAAGAACCTAATCCCCCACCATGTCAGCCCCGAAATCTCAAGCTGTGTTGGCTTCACCCTGGGGAGACACCTCACGTCCTCCTTCGGTTAGCCAGGGGTCAGGCCGCTGAGGATGAGCTCCTTTTTGAGGTCCGAGAGCGCCCCTCGAAAGGAGACCTATAAGTGGCCCAAGTCAGACTGCCCAGGGTGGGTTTCTCAGCCGAGGCCACTCACAATCCCCCTCTCCCACAGGCCCGGGGTCCCCATCTGTCCCCCTTCCTCATTCCTGTCTGCAGTTCAACCCGGTCATCCTGCCTGGGGTGCATGAGCTCCGCCAGGCTGAGAGAGTCTTTCCTGATCCAAGGAAGAATGAGGGTCTGATGGAGGCACAGTTCTTTTGGGGTGAGGTGGAGGAGGAGGAGTTGGAGAAGGAGGAGGTTGAGCAGGTGAAGGAAGGAAATGCAGCTTCCTTTTCCTCCTCTCTCCTGGTCTGGGGCACCCTGGAGGAGGTGGCTGCTGCTGCAACAGCCAGTCTCCCCCAGAGCCCTCTGGGTGTCTGCCCCTCTCCCACTGCCATGGCTGCCACTCTGGGGAGCCAATATGAAGACTATGAATTCATCAGGCAAGATGAAGTGCCAAGCACCTTGCATGACCAGGAAGATACCAGATCTTCCCTCCAAGATGCACTATGGGTGAAGAAGAATGAGCTGGGGCAATTCCTGCTCAGCAGGTATCTTGCCAAGGAGCCAATCACAGAGGCAGAAGTGCTGAATAGTGTCCTCAAAGATTACCAGGACCACTTCCTGGCGGTCCTTGATCAAGCCTCAGAGTACCTGCAACTGGTCTTTGGTTTGGAGGTGAAGGAGGTGGGCCCCAGTGAGCACACCTATATCCTGGTCCCCGCCCTGGGCCTCACCCTCAATGACATGCTGAGGGAAGGGCAGAGGTTGCTCATGGCTGGCATCCTGGTGGTGATCCTCTGCTTGATCGCTGTGGAGGACAACTGAGCCCCTGAGGAGCAGGTCTGTGGAGCACTCAGCAAGATGGAGGTGTGTCCTGGTAGGGAGCACTTTATCTATGGTGAGCCCAGGGAGCTGCTGACCCATGTGTAGGTGTGAGGGGTCCCTGGAGTGTACCGGCAGGTGCCTGATTGCGACCCTCCTCGCTACAAGTTCCTGTGGGGTCCCTGGGCCTATGTGGAGACCAGCAAGTTCAAAGTCCTGGATTATCTGGACAGAGTCAGTTGAAGGTGCCCCAGATACTTTCAGCCCCTCTGCAGAGGCTGTGAGGGAAGAGGAAGGGGGACTCTGAGCCAGAGCAGCAACCAGGCTCCTTCCAGGCCCACGTCCAGCAGCTTGTCCTGAGGGACAGGAAGGGAGGCTGATCCTTCCCTCCGTGACTGAAGAGGGAGTGGGCAGCCTTCTCAGCAGTGAGGGTCTGGGCCCGATGGGGAAACCCGGTGTGTGGCATCTTCGTGTTCCTGTTCTCTACAATGACATGGAGACTCATGTCTGTTTGCTTTAGGAATTTCTCACATGTTACTCCTTTTTATGGAAGACAATGCATTCCAGAATCTAACTATGTCATTGATGCTGATCACACTGTGTTTGTACTTATCCAGTTCAAGAACAAAAGTTTTCTTGTTTGCCATAGGACCCAGCAATCCCACTGCTGGGCATACACACTGGGGAAACCAGAATTGAAAGAGACACGTGTACCCGTGTTCATCATGGCACTGTTTATGATAGCCAGGACATGGAAGCAACCTAGATGTCCAACAGCAGATGAATGGATAAGAAAGCTGTGGTACATATACACAATGGAATATTACTCAGCCATTAAAAAGGATACATTTGAACAGTTCCAGTGAGGTGGATGAAACTGGAGACTATTATACAGAGTGAAGTAAGCCAGAAACAAAAACACCAATCCAGTATACTAACACATATATATGGAATTTAGAAAGATGGTAATGAGAGAATCCTTTCCTGGGCAGGTTGATAAGAAGTCTAGGGGTCCCAAAGGAAAGAGGGGTCTGGAATTCTCAAGGAGGAAGAAATGACAAACTTTTTTATCCCTCTACATTCCATAGGATTATATAACACTAATGTATCCTGCTTGAGGACAGTCTCTGGAAAAAGCCTTCTAGCTAATCCTGTTACCTTAAGGTGTGAATTATGGGAGTTAGGTCTAGTGAGGTTTTAAAACTTCCTGACATTCTTTTGATTCACTGTAATAACTAATTAAAGAGTATAAATTCCATTGCTAACACTAGCAAGTGGGTACTCTTTCTTCCCCCTTCTGATGTCTATGTCAGAAGCTTTCTCTATCCCTTTTATGCTTTAATAAACTCTATTGCACAAAAGCTCTGAGCAATCCAACATCATCGCTGGCCCTGGATTGAAATCTTCTCCAGAGGCCAAGAATCCAGGCGTCTTTCCCTGGGTTCAGCAACAACCTTTCAGTAGTGATAATCCTGTATGCGAGACAGAAAAAGAGACACAGATGTATAGAACAGTCTTTTGGACTCTGTGGGAGAGGGCGAGGGCAGGATAATATGGGAGAATGGCACTGAAACATGTAAATTATCATGTGTGAAACGAATCACCAGTCCAGGCTTGTTGCATGAGACAGGGTACTCAAGGCTGGTGCACTGGGATGACCCAGAGGGATGGGATGGGGAGGGAGATGGGAGGGTGTTCAGGATGGGGGACACATGTACACCCACGGCGGATTCAAGTCAATGTATGGCAAAACCAATACAATATTGTAAAGTAAAATAAATAATCAAATTAAAAAAAAAAGTTTTCCTGTTTGGTAAAACGGACTGGGAACGCTTTCATTTTATTTCATGGTCCTGCACAAGATAATATGGAATTAGAATTAGAGCAATTTTGGAAATGTGAATTTATTTAGCAGTGATATAATTCATGGAAGAATTAGAAAATAAAAAGTAATAGTAGTGAATTATTGCTTCTTATACTTTTTATGTGTCATTTTGTACAGCTAAGGGATCTTGGTTTATTTGCATTTTCGTGGGTTATCAGTGGAAGTAGCAGTTAATCTGAGTCAAGCAGCCCCCTCCTTACTGACTCATTTATTCCAAAGACTTTTATGGAGCCTCTGCTCCATGAAATGCCCTGTGTTAGCAGTGGGGACACTGGGAGAAGCAGGACACCCCCACACCTAGAGTGATGGTCTAGGAGCCACAGTCACATGAGGTGCATCGTGGGAGTGAGCGGAAATTGGACATTGCTATAAGGTGTCCTTTTGGATCTCGGATAAACCCCAGAGAAGTCTCTCTCTGCTGCAGGATGGAAGGGGTCCTGGCTCTTGTCACATTGCTGCTGACTACAGGGACAGAGTAGGTGTTTTCTACCCCATATCTGCTAGAAATCCTGCAGAACTGCTGTCACACTCCGTTGAAGTGATGCCCAGAAATCCATCCTCTCTTTCCTGGTACCAGGGACCCAGAACTCAAGGTGTCAACTAGCTTTTAATTATCTTCATTGTAAAGGACATTGTAATCAAAGACTCAACATTTATTGACAATGCAATAATGAAAAAAAAAAAAAAAAAAAAGGAGTTTGAATGGAAGGCCAGCTGGGAGACAGGCAAAGAGTGGTTCTTTCTGCTGTTTTCTGGACCAGCTTGAGTCCTGCAGGAACACTGCTCCACACCCAAACTTCACAGGTCCTCTAACTGGAAATGGGCCTGTCCAGGTAGCCCATACAATGAAGAATTTGCTTGCATTGTGGGAGACGCGGGTTCAATCCCTGGGTCAGGAAGATCCCCCTGGAGAAGAGTATGGCAACACACTCGAGTATTCTTGCCTGGAGAATTCCATGGACAGAGGAGCCTGGCAAGCTACTGTCAATGGAGTTGCAGAGTCAGACATAATTGAGCAAGTAACACTATGGTCCACTGTGGCCTAACTAGAAAAGTTTCTTAGTTTTATTTATGAAACATCTTGTTTGGTTAATTAGGAATTCCACATCCTATTGAGGTGAATATTCTCTGACCCACCCTTGACAACAAAACAGCCAACCCCATTCAGTGGAGAGTGGAGGAGTGTCTGGGGACAACAGTGTGAGAAATTCCTGTCCTGTCATCACAGGACCAATAGCTCCCCAGCCCTGCGAGCTCTGGCTCATCCCCCACACGCATCCTACAGCCCAACACACAGGGCTCCTCACACCCGCTCGCCTCCCAGATGAAGAACTGAGGCCACGGGGCTTGGGCTTCTTCCCAAGACCACGTGCTAGTGAGGGCCAGGGTTGGCTCAGAGCCTTGGTCTCAATTCCTCTGGAGCCCCCACCCTTCCTGCCCACCCCAGGCCATGGCCCGACTTTCTGCCTTCTCACACCTTCCTCTTCTCAGTGCTACATGATGTCTCTGAGGTGAAAGACAGGAGGCCTGTGTAAGAAAGGGGACAAGGAGAATCAGAAGCACTGTGGGGTTGCTCTGTGATTTGCTGAGAACTGATTCTGCCAGGGACTGGCATCTCTATCCAGTCCCAGTGTCTCCCACATGAAGGTGATGCCCTGTCCCTGCTGCTCCCATGGGGCCTCCTGCTCAACTGAACCTGCAAGACTGACCAGCTCCTCACTGAGTGGGAGGATGGAGGACCTGACTGTATGGTTTCAGTGGTCACTGGGATAAGGCCCGTACAGGAGCCTCCTCTGATATGGGAGGGAAGGGAACAGAGGCAGATCCCTGAGGTTCCAGGTCTCCCCAACCACAGCGAGGGAGGGGAGCAGCTGGAGGTCTTCTGGTCTGGGGAAACGAGGGCAGGGACACACAGCACATGGGCAGGAGAGTGAGGCTGAGAAAGGCAGGTCTTTGGCATCATGGTGTTGGAGAAGACGGTTGAGAGTCCCTTGGACTGCAAGGAGATCCAACCAGTCCATCCTGAAGGAGATAAGTCCTGGGTGTTCATTGGAAGGACTGATCCTGAAGCTGATTCTCCAGTACTTTGGCCATCTCATGCGAAGAGTTGACTTGTTGGAAAAGACCCTGATGCTGGGAGGGATTGGGGGCAGGAGGAGAAGGGGACGGCAAAGGATGAGATGGCTGGATGGCATCACCGACTTGATGGGCATGAGTTTGAGTAAACTCCGGGAGTTTGTGGTGGACAGGAAGGCCTGGCGTGCTGCAATTCATGGGGTCGCAAACAGTCGGACACGACAGAGTGACTGAACTGAACTGAACTGGGCATCATGAGGGCTTATGTGTGCACTACACAAGTGTCTGAGCCATGGCTGACAAAGACTCCCTTGGTGCCACACAAACCCACTGCCAGGGCCCGGGTGGTGCCTGGAGGAGTGGGATCAAAAAGCCAGCTCCATCAAGATCCAGTGGGCGAGGAGGGATCCCGAGCATGGAGGGAGCAAGAAAGGCCACCTAGCCAGGCTGCCTGCAGATGCCATGACCTTCTATTCCCTTTGGAGGAGTCACCAGGGGCCCTCACCGACACTCACAGCCTCCAGAGTCATGTCCCAGTCAGAGGAACTGAAGAAAGGCTAGGGGAAGTCCAAGTTGAAGCCTGGAGCTCATCCAGTCCTTAGGCAGAAAGGCCCCTGGGAGATTTTCTTCCATATCCTCTTAGATCTCCCCTTTAAGACACCAGGGACTGGCCCTCACAAAGGGAAAGTGACCCTGCTACTGGCAGTGTCCTAGGGTCCTTGAAAATGGGCCTTTCCAAGGTGCCAGTCTGTATCCTACATGGTGATTTTCAAGAACAGTGGCCCCGAAGTCCCAGAGAACACGCATCTCCAAACCCACTGCTCTACTGTTTATGTGCAGTGAAGACTGGTGATTCTCACTTGGGTTTCATCCAGTCCCACACCCAGGCTCTCATCCTTTTTCAAATACAGTTAGACGGGGGTTTCCTTTGGTCACATCTAGCTCAACAAGTCAGACATGTCCCTGGGAGTGAGTGTGTGTAAAGGAGGGCCCTTGAAAAGCGCCTAACCCATAAGCCAACAAAATCATTTCATGGACCTGCCATCTGGGTAACCGAGAACAGGTCCAGAGTGGAGGTTAGGAGAGGGACAGAGGCGGGGAAGATCAGAGCTGGCCTTGAACAGGACCAGTGAAGTGCTTGTTTTCAACACAACAGGCTGTACCTTGAGCCCCCAATCAAGTACTTCAAAGGTTAGTTATCCAAATAGACTCAAGTTGGACGTGGGCAGCCAGGACTGCAGGTAGCAGAAGCCCAAGAACCCCACTGACAAAAGGAAACAGGGCTTTCAAAGCAGCCACCAAGGAGTCTGAATCTGGGGCTCTGGGGAGGGGAAAAGCACATGCAGGTGTTCCCAAAGTGAACGCTCTAGGGCCACCAGAGTGGTGTTTATGGAAAAATTGGAAACTGAAGACAACAGCGTGTGATCTGCAGTGGGATGCCTTCTGGGGGTGGGCAGACCTCGGGAGACTGCAAGCTCAGTGGACTCCTGGTTTACCGTCCCACACAGCATCCTGGGGATTCTGTGTCTCAGGTGCTTGGGGACAGTCAAGTGGAATATGAGGTCGCTCGCACTGTGCTTGAGCACAGCCCTACTCTGGGGAGAGCTCGACCTGGGGGTCGGTGGGGGCAGGACAACAGGACTCTGACTTTGGGGCCAACTGAGCGGGACTGACCAACCAGCAGCAGTCAGCTGGAAGACAATAAAGCCAGAAGAGGGGAAAGGATGGAGGGGCCACCAACTCAGGCAAGGCCAATCAGTCTGCTACAGACCCCATCTTCTGGGAGGGACAGTCACCAAGGTCCCATCTGACCCCTGGGTTCTCCCTTGGTGTTTGTAGACCCAGGACTTGCCATGGCCTGGCCCTTCAGCAGAAGCCAGCCACAGGTCTGCACATTGTTAGGGCAGTGGAGCCAGGGGTGTATTTGTCAACACATCCAGGGCCTGGCCCCCTGAAACAAGGCACCTGGCAGCAGATGGGAGCCTTTGCAGGCAACCTGAAACAAACTTTTCTGTACTTTCAGACAAGAGACAAGCTGGGGATCCCATCTCCATCCCCATGCCCCCTCCCCCACACTGGGCCAGGGCTGCCTCTCCACATCACCTCTGTGACATCATGAAACAATAAGGAAGCTGACCCCCTAATTGGCTGCCTGTCCCATGACTAAGATTCTAGAATCTCCAGACAGTATTTATGGAGCACCCCGACCCTGGTCTGAGGCCTGTTTGCCCTGAGCATTCACTGCTTGTGTAGATAATGCTCCTGAGCTCGATTGATTCAATGGCTAGTCAGAGTTCCCATGAGGCACAGGCAGCGCTACTGGCCCCATCAACTGATGGGGAGCCCTCAGCAGGGGACCCCCGTGATTCCTCCCCAGATCCAAATGTGGATTCAGGGGAGGCTTTGGAAAAGCAGGGTGACCAACCTGAGAGCCCAGATCCAGGCCTCCATGACAATCTGCCCCCACAGGTCCCGAACCCAGAAATGGCCAACGAGAATGAGAAAAACGCCAGCTTTGGGCTGTCCTTCCCCAGGAAGCTCTGGAGGATCGTGGAGGATGCGACCTTCACCTCTGTGCACTGGAATGATAAGGGAGACATGGTTGTCATCGAGGCAGATCTCTTCCAGATGGAGGTCCTCCAGCGCAGAGGCGTCAATCAGATCTGCGAGACAGACAGCATAAAGAGCTTCATTCGTGAACTGAACCTGTACGGGTTCAGAAAAATTCGCTCCTCAGGTCACTCTGAAAGAAGAAAGAAGTTGATGGTAATGTAGAATGCCCTTCTGGGGAGACTAGACTAGATGAGCTGAGGGCTGATGGGTTTCATTTCCCAGGAGAATGTTGTTCTCATGAGAGAGTGGTTAAGGAAAGAGGAGAACGCAGGGTCTGTCGTGTCCCGCCACCACCCCCCCTTAGGATCTTTGGTGGTGACGCCAGATCCTGAGGGGCCACTTGATGTCAGGGAGGGTCGGGAACACCTCAAGCAAGGATGGCCCCGGGGGAGCTCTAGGGAGTGACATTCCAGAACCTCATAACCTGCCAGGAATGAAGAGACCTTTTCTCCATACACATGCACGACCCGATGGTTGTGGGGAGAGTGCGGCAAGGAAGGGCTCTTCTCCCCTCTCATGGCTAAAGTGATTCATTTCCTTTCAGATCTATCGCAACTCCAATTTTCAGAGAGACAAGCCTCTACTCCTGCAGAACATACAGAGGAAAGGCAACCCCAGAACAACTTCTCAACCTGCCACTGGAACAACAGAGACCCCAAAGAGAAAGAAGCGAGTGATGGCAACCAGACACTCTCCCCGGCTCCACCACAACGAGTTCACCCAAGAGGTTGGCAACAAAGTCCAGAAGGGAATGCCCACTGCTTGCAGAACCCCCAGCCAGTGCTCATTTGTGTTTTCTGACCTTTGGTCTATGGGTAGTGTAGCCAGCCAGGTTGGGGGAAACCATCTCCCCAGTGAGCAGGGTGGCCCCAGTGGAGAAAGTCCATCCAACAGTGCCACATCTGTGTCCCCAGCTACTGCTGGAAGGGACAGTCCAGGGGAACTGCCTGAGAGCCCCCCAGTGTACCCAGATTACGAATCGGTGATGACTTTGTACAACACTTGTTACTCCATCCTGATGGCAGGCCTTTTAGTCATGGCCCCAGATGAGGCCCCTGAGTCAGAGGAGGAGCAGGGAGATTCCTCAGATCATAAGTGCACCCTCTGTGAGCAGGCCAAGAAAAAGCCCAATCCCTGAGCTGCCAGATCCCTAGGAACACTCAAAAGCACTCTCTTGTAATCAAAAATAGATTTCTGGCTCTAATAATGTAAAGCAAAACTCGACTGGAGTAAATAAACAATCAAGTGAGAACTGCAAACCTGTGTTCTTTCTATCTGCCCTTTGTATTCACACATGGCACAGGGTGAGCCAGATGAGGCTGGACGCCCATGCACCAGACAGGATCCAGTTCAGTCCCCATGGTCTCTTTTCATCTGAAACAGCAGCATTTCACAGGCTCATCCAAGGGTCTGACCCATGAGCTGAGCGCTGAGGTGAACCCAGGTTGGACTGGTTCCTGGGCCTTTCCTGTCACTCAGTAGATGGCCCAGCTGGGCTCCTGACCTTGGGGGTGTCACCTTCCATGTGTCATGCACCCTGCAGCAGAAGGGGCTCCTCCTGGGTATCCTGATGATGCCACAAGTTTCTGATCATCAGCTGAGCATCCCAGCTCCTGATCCAGGCCCCCCCTCCAGAGGCTGACTGGAAGGCAGGATCACCCCACCCGCCAAGGGCTTTGCAAACATATTACCCCAAACCCAAAGACAAGTGCAAGGTTTCAACAAGGTGAACACCAGCCATTGTCGCTCTGCCCTCACAGCTATACTTAGGAGCCTGTCTTTGGACATGAGGCGGCCAGGCACTGCCTCCAACACACACACTTTGACAGCCAAGGGACACTTTACAATAGACAAGGGTCATGTGCAAGGATAAACCGTGGCCTGTTTCTGGGCCTGCAGGCCTCTCTGCCTGCCAGTGCACAGCCCTGTCCCCAGCCTTACCCTGTCACCCCTGGGACACTGTTCCAATATCAGGGAGATTGGACCAGAACAGAGAGGGAAAAACATTAAC
Source organism: Muntiacus reevesi (assembly GCF_963930625.1). Lineage (NCBI taxonomy): Eukaryota > Metazoa > Chordata > Mammalia > Artiodactyla > Cervidae > Muntiacus > Muntiacus reevesi. Next base: position 95,496,538 of record NC_089271.1, read on the forward strand.
CAGTTTCCTAACAACACATTTCTCTCAACCACACAGACCCAGCAGGGCCAAAACGAGTGGCAACGCCATCATTTCATAAAGGTCAAAGTCCCAGAGTCTTTTGCTGAGTTCAGAGCAGCATCCTGTGAGGGGAGTCCCTGCCCCTGGCCCCGCACCAAGTGGACACCACAGCATGGGGCTGATTCAGACAGAATCAGATGGGCAAGTCCAGAGTGCGGCAGTAACTGCATGGTATCAGCATGTGCTGGTCTCTTGGTCACTTTCCTCTCGAGAGTCCAGTCTGGACGGGCCTCCTGCCCAAAGAGGATCAGGTGCTCAGAGATGTCCACCTGGAAGGTGTCTCCCCTCCCACCTGCCCGCTGGGATGGGCTGCAACAGCCAGAGGGATTTGGCGAGCAGTCATATTACTTCTCTTGCAGGTCGGGTAGCAGGCCTTGATTCTCCAGCTCCTCCACCTGGTCAGGATCTAGGGTTTGGGGACACAGCAAAGTGCCCCCAATGACCACGAGACCTGTGTGCAAAGACAGGACACAGAATGAGAACAAGGTCATTCAAAGTTTCACCTGCTTGAGACTAACACCATATCATGGAGGGAACCCGAGGTGAACTGGGTCCTCTGGCTGAGCATTTTCGAGGGGCTCACCTCAGCAAAGAGAACTCGGGGTGAGGCCAAGTGAGGGAGGGTGAGAAATGAAAGGGAGAGGACTGGTGCTCCACGAACCCACCAGGCCATAGGCAGCTCTCAGTCTGCCTACTGCAGGCCGCGAGGACAGAGCAGGAGGGCCCCAGCAGGGGCCCACAGACATCAGGTCCCTAAGGGATTTACCAGCAGACAGGTGTTGCTGTGCAGCCTCACCCCTGGGAGTCAGGGGACTTGCTGCAGGCAGTGGGGGTGTGGAACCAAGCTAGGTGCTTTCCTGCCTCTCATGGTCTCTGCCAGGCACACTAACACGTGTGGGGACACACAGAGACAAGTGCCATGTGCAGAGCTGGTTGTGCCCATGGCTCAGAGCACGAACAGGGACTGAGGCCCAGAGAGGTAGTAGGCACTTCGGGCCTCAGCCCCACCTACCCCACCAACTGGTTCAATAGAAAACAAACAAGCACAACCCAGCTGGGATCTAGGGCAGCATCACGGCCATATAGGCAGCGCGGGGCAGGGTGTCACTTGCCCACGATCACTCCACAGCCGAACTTGTCCCTGTCCTGCAGCAAGGCCTGGGTCTGGGCGGGGCTCATCCCCAGCCTCTGCTCCAGCATCTCCCACCAGGCTGAGTCTTCAGAGTCCCAGTGTGCGATGTGGATAGCCAGGGCACAGTGGCAGTGGCCACATAGCACGGGCCACCCCCACGTTTCCAGGGTCTTGACACCATTTAAGACAATACCCACATAAGGCTTTCCAAAGGACAGACAGCTGAACTTCATCCCCCAGGACTCCCAGGGCCTCATGTGTGGTTGCAGAAACACAGAACCACAAAGGCCGAAAGCCTGACATAATGATCTCCAAGTTCACAGTCCTGGTCTGGACCTCAGCCCCACGTGCCTAAGCAACCTCCAAGCCTGCTGACACAGAATGTGGAGGGTCAGAGAGGGCTGACTCCTTCCATCCATCTCCAAGTGGTCCACTGATAGGGGGTTGCTGATCAAGAGGACCCATTTATCACATGAAGTCCACGGCCTGGTGGGTTCCTGGACCACCAGCCCTCTCCCTTTCACTTTGCTCCCTCCCTCACTTGTCCTTGCCCTGAATTCTGCCATAAGAGTGGTATCATCTGCATATCTTGGGTTATTGATATTTCTCCAAGCAATCTTGATTACATCTCATGCATCACCCAGCCCAGCATTTCACATGATGTACTCTGCATGTAAGTTAAATAAGCCAGGTGACCACATACAGCTTTGATATACTCCTTTTCCAAATTTGAACCAGTCCGTTGTTCCATGTTGAGGTCTATCTGTTGCTTCTTGACCTGCAAACAGGTTTCTTGGGAGGCAAGGAAGGTGGTCTGGTATTGCCATCTCTTTAAGAATGTTCCACAGTTTGTTGTGACCCACATAATCAAAGGGTTTATAACATGGAAAAAGTAAATGTTTTTTCTGAAATTGTCTTGCTTCTTCTATGATCCAACAGATGTTGGCCATTTGAACTCTTGTTCTTCTGCTTTTTCTGAGTCCAGCTTTTACATCTGGAAGTTCCTGGTTCACATGCTCTTGAAGCCTAACTTGAAGGATTTTGAACATTTTGAGCATTACCTTGCTAGCACATGAAATGAGCACAATTGTGCAGTAGTTTGAACACTCTTTGGCATGGCCCTTCTTTGGGATTGGAATGAAAACTGACCTTTTCCAGTCCTGTAACCACTGCTGAGTTTTCCAAATTTGCTGGCTTTGCAGCACTTTAACAGCATCATCTTTTAAGATTTAAATAACTCAGCTGGAACTCTATCACCTCCACTAGCTTTGTTTGTAGTGATGATTCCTAAGGCCCACTTGACTTTGAATTCCAGGATGTCTGACTCTAGGTGAGTGATCACAGTGTCATGATTATCTGGGTCATGAAGACCTTTTTTGTATAAGTCTTCTGTGTATTCTTGCCACCTCTTCTTAATCTCTTCTGCTTCTGTTAGGTCCTTACCATTCCTGCATTTCATGTTTTAATACAATAGAGCTAGGATTTACTGAAACGCAAGGCTGATTTTATTGCAGGTGATCCTCACATCTTGAACTGAGATACCAAGGAACTCATGAAAGGTCTCTTCCAAATAAAGACAGCAGTTAAAGTTCCACCTATTCATTTTTTGCCTGTAATTGTTTGCTTGAGCCACACTTCTTTCATTCTTAACAGAAATTTTATAAATCTAAGTGATTAATATGCCTATTACTGTCTGTCATAGGCTGAATTGTGTGCCTCCCTCCAACTTAGCATGTTGAGGCCCTAACCCAACACTTCAGGATGTGCTTCTGCTTGAATATAGGGACTTTAAAAAGGTAATTAACATTGAATGAGGTCATATGAGTGAGCCCTAATTCTTCTGACTGTGGTCCTTATAAGAAGAGGAAGTTTGGAGAAATAAAGGGACACAGGGTTCGGCATGTACAAGGAAGTTACCATCTGAAGATTCAGGATGGAGACCACCATCTACAAGCCGAGGAGAGAGGCTTCAGGAGAGACCTGACCTGCTGACACCTTTATCTTGGACTTCCAGTCTTCAAAACTGTCAGAAAATGAATTTCTGGGGGCTTTCCTGGTAGCTCAGTAGTACAGAACCTGCCTGTTAATGCAGAAGACTCAGGTTCGATCCCTGATCTGAGAAGATCCCACATACTGAGAAGCAACTACCCCATGCACCACTACTGTTGATTCTGTGCTCTGGAACCCGTGGGCTGAAGCAGTTGTAGGCTGTGTGCCCTAGAACCCGTGCTCTGCAACAAGAGAAGCCACCACATGAGAAGCTTGTGCACTACAACTAGAGAGTAACTGCCACTTGCCACAACTAAAGAAAAGACTGTGCAGCAACAAAGACCCAGCACAGTCAAAATCAATTTCAAAAATTATTTTTAACAACAGAATTTCTGTTTTGCATGCTACCCAGTCTGTGACACTTTGTTCTGGGCAGCCCTAGCAAACTAATACCTGCTTCTTCCTTTGTACCTTTGCCTGTTCCTAGTGATGGAACTCCAGGAGAATTGGATCTGCTTGAAGGAAATGCGAGAAAAATATCTTTTGGGAGAAACAACATGTTTGCCTAAAAGCTCTGTCTCCTGGCCTAATATTTTGGAGACTTCCTGAGGAAGACTTGTGTGGCAGATCCTGCTCGCGTCCCGTCTGCCTTGTGGCTGCAGCATACACCAACCAGACACTACACTGCCAGCATCTCGTCAGTGGCTCAGAAGTTTTTTTCCTCGTGCCTGAAACCTACTTTGTCAGTGCTCAGGGCAGACTGAAAATGTCAGGGAATTGATGCTTTATGACCCATAGGAACTGGAGTATAAATACCCCAGGTCCTTCATCCTCAAACACGGTAACTCATATAACTCTCCATAGGCTTACAGAGTTTTCCTGCAGTATTAAGCTCCCTTAATCTTTCTTGAAATGCACCTTTTCTTGGCTCCCTTCCTACCTCTATGGAAGCTCTCCATGCTTCCTCTGCAAAGCACATCTCCAAAGGAAACTACTTGCTCTAGAATTCTTATTTTCAGGTGTGATTCTGGGGGACCCAGAACTAGGTCCACCTGCCTTCTGTGTGTGCATATGAAACATCCATATTTAAAGATGCTGCTGTGGTTTCTAATTTAACAAGAGGATACACTGCTTTGGGGCTTTCCTGGTGGTTCGACAGGAAAGAATCTGACTGTCAACGTAGGAGACTCTGTTCAGTCCCGAGGTCAGAAAGATCCTCTGAAAAAGGAAATAGCAACCCACTCCAGTATTCTTGCCTGGAGAATTCCATGGACACAGGAGCCTGGTGGGCTATAGTCCATGGGGTCACAAAAATCAGACATGACTTAGTGACTTAACAACAACATTGCATCTAATTCTTTCTGTGGTAAGGTGATAAGTGGTTCAGTGGCTGGTGAATCCTGGAGCCTCTCTTTGCAGGAAAGAGTGTTCTAAAGTCCTGCCTTGTGGAAATGCCTTTGTGTCAAATCCACTATGCTGCATTTTTTTCTTCTATAAACACCAAAGCCCAATCTTTTCAGTAGTTATTGGCTTTTTTGGGAAAACTTTTGAAATGGAAGGATAATCGCTTTACAGAATTTTGCAGTTTTCTGTCATACATCAACAAAAATCAGCCATAGGTACACCCATGTCCCTTCCCTCCTGACCTCCCTCCAATCTCCCTCCTCATCCTACTCTTCAGTCTGTCTCAGATCCCCTGTTTGAGTTCCCTGAGTCATACAGAAAATTCCCATTGGCTATCTATTTTACATATGGTCTTGTAAATTTCTATGCTACTCTCTCCATACATCTCACCTTCTCCCTCCTCCCCTCCCCCCGTGTCCTTTTTGGCTTTGCTGAGCCTGCATTCTTTTATCACATCTCCGTGATGGGTAGGTGTGTCTGCATCAGGGTGTAGTGGTTATAATAGTAACTTGTCTTGTGCCCGAGCTGCATGTTTCCTTATGGGGCTGGTCTAATATCTGCTGTGAAGTTTTCATGGTCCATGGGGGTGCAGCTGGGGAAGTTGCTTCTATACAGGAGTCCAAGTGACTATGAGAGAAACAGACTTCTGAGGAACAATGCAAGCTGCCCTGGGTGTGAAGTAAAGCTTCTGCTAAGCCCACTGACCTCAAACCCTTTCTCGTTGCTCTCAGGCTGGTGTTGAGCATGTCAGAGGTTGAGGTCCTCTCAGTGACTACTCAGAACAATGCTAAGGATGTTCCACATTGAGTAATGTTCAACCTTCTAGGCTCCCTCACCCCCCTGAAAACTGTTTACAGCCAGGCCCACAGTTCTTGAATGAGGAGTCCTGGGACAAGCCCGTGGATGAATGTGTTAGCCAGGCCTCACTGCATGTAACCTCTGCAGCTGGTTTCCTGACAGGATCATTTGTCTTTGCCCCAAGAGGAAAGATTTTGTCCCAGAAGCTATTTCTCCATCGCATCTCTTATGAATCTTTTGCTATTAGCAAATTAATCCTAAGAAGTATTTCTGGCTTAAGGGATTTATGTGAGTGAGCCAGGGTCTACCACCATAGTGTTTAATCACCTTCATTGCCCTGTGATCTTCAGCTCACAGCCAAAGGCTAGAACCACAGGTTTAAAGGGTCATGGGCATCTCATTCCATGATCCCTGCCAACTTATTTACATTTTTCTCATTGACTGGTAAAAAGTAAATAGTAAAAGTGAATATTAACATCTACAGTTTAGGACTCAGTGAACTAAAATGGACTGGAATGGGTGAATTTAACTCAGATGACCATTATATCTACTATTGTGGGCAAGAATCCCTTGGAAGAAATGGAGTAGCTATCATAGTCAACAAAAGAGTCCAAAATGCAGTAATTGGATGCAATCTAAATAAAACAGTAGAGTTATCTCTGTTCTTTTCCAAGGCAAACCATTCAATGTCACAGTAATCTAAGTCTATGCCCCGGCCAGTAAGGCTGAAGAAGCTGAAGTTGAACGGTTCTATGAAGACCTACAAGACCTTCTAGAACTAACACCCCAAAAATATGTCCTTTTTATTATAGGGGACTGGAATGCAAAAGCAGGAAGTCAAGAAATACATGTAGTAATCGGTAAATTTGACTTCGATGTACAGAATGAAGCAGGACAAAAGCTAATAGAGTTTTGTCAAGAGAACACACTGGTCATAGCAAACACCTTCATCCAACAACACAAGAAAAGACTCTACACATGGACATCACCAAGATGGTCAACACCGAAATCAGATTGATTATATTCTTTGCAGCCAAAGATGGAGAAACTCTATACAGTCAGTACAAAACAAGACAGGGAGCTGACTTTGGCTCAGATCATGAATACTTACTGTCAAACTCAGACTTAAATTGAAGAAAGTAGGGAAAACCACTACACCATTCAGGTATGACCTAAATCAAATCCCTAGCGATGATACTGTGGAAGTGAGAAATAGTTCAAGGGATTAGATCTGATAGACAAAGTGCCTGACGAACATGGACGGAGGTTTGTGATGCTGTACAGGAGAAAGGGATCAAGAACATCCCCAAGAAACAGAAATGTTAAAAAGCAAAATGGCTGTTTGAGGAGGCCTTGCAAATCACTCTGAAAAGAAGAGAAGTAAAAAGAAAAGGATAAGAGTTCCAAAGAATAGCAAGGAGAGAGAAGAAAGCCGTCCTCAGCGATCATTGCAAAGAAAAAGAGGAAAATAGCAGAATGGGAAAGACTAGAGATCTCTTTAAGAAAATTAGAGATACCAAGGAAACATTTCATGCAAAGATGGGTTCGATAAAGGACAGAAATGGTATGGACCTAACAGAAGCAGAAGATATTAAGAAGAGGTGGCAAGGATACACAGAAGAGCTGTACAAAAAAGATCTTCATGGCCCAGATAATCACGATGGTGTGACCACTCACCTAGAGCCAGACATCCTGGAATGTGAAATCATTTGGGCCTTAGAAAGCATCACTATGAACAAAGCTAGTGGAGGTGATGGAATATCAGTTGAGTTATTTCAAATCCTGAAAGATGATGCTGTGAAGGTGCTGCACTCAATATGCCAGCAAATCTGGAAAACTCAGCAATGGCCACAGAATTGGAAAAGGTCAGTTTTCACTTTAGTACCAAAGAAAGGCAATGCCAAAGAATGCTCAAACTACCGCACAATTGCACTCATCTCACATGCTACTAACGTAATGATCAAAATTCTCCAAGCCAGGTTTCAGCAATATGTGAACCGCGAACTTCCAGATGTTCAAGCTGGTTATAGAAAAGGTAGAGGAACCAGAGATCAAATTGCCACCATCCCCTGGATCATCGAAAAAGCAAGAGAGTTCCAGAAAAACATTTATTGCTGCTTTATTGACTATGTCAGAGCCTTCGACTGTGTGGATCACAATAAACTGGAAAATTCTGAAAGAGAGAGGAATACCAGACCACCTGACCTGCCTCTTGAGAAACCTGTATGCAGGTCAGGAAACAACAGTTAGAACTGGACATGGACCAACCAACTGGTTGAAAATAGGAAAAGGATTACGTCAAGTTTGTATATTGCCACCCTGATTATTTAACTTCTATGCAGAGTACATCATGAGAAATGCTGGGCTGGAAGAAGCACAAGCTGAAATCAAGATTGCTGGGAGAAATATCAATACCCTCAGATATGCAGATGACACCACCCTTATGGGAGAAAGAGAAGAAGGACTAAAGAGGCTCTTGATGAAAGTGAAAGAGAAGAGTGAAAATGTCGGCTTAAAGCTCAACATTCAGAAAACTAAGATCATGGCATCTGGTCCCATCACTTCATGGGAAATAGATGGGGAAACAGTGGAAACAGTGTCAGACTGTATTTTTGGGGGCTTCAAAATCCCTGCAGATGGTGATTGCAGTCATGAAATTAAAAGATGCTTACTCCTTGAAAGGGAAGTTATGACCAAACTAGACAACATATTAAAAAGCACAGACATTACTCTGCCAACAAAGGTCCATCTAGTCAAGGCTATGGTTTTTCCAGTGGTCATGTATGGATGTGAGAGTTGGACTGTGATGAAAGTTGAGCACTGAAAAATTGATGCTTTTGAACTGTGGTGTTGGGGAAGACTCTTGAGAGTCCCTCGGACTGCAAGGAGATCCAACCAGTCCATCCTAAAGGAGATCAGTCCTGGGTGTTCATTGGAAGGACTGATGCCAAAGCTGAACCTCGAGCACTTTAGCCACCTCATGTGAAGAGCTGACTCATTAGAGAAGAGGATGACCCTGGGAGGGAGTGGGGGCAGGAGGAGAAGGGGACGACAGAGGATGAGATGGCTGGATGGTATCACTGACTCGATGGACATGAGTTTGTGTAAACTCTGGGAGTTGGTGATGTACAGGGAGGCATGGCATGCTGCGGTTCATGGGGTCGCAAAGAGTCAGAGACGACTGAGTGACTGAAGTGAACTGAAAAGTGATTGGGAACTCTTCTATTGTGTTTTCTGGTCCTGAACATGATACAATGGAATTGGAATTAGAACTGTTTTGAAAACGCGAACTTACTTAGCAATAGTGTTGAATGGAGAAGAATTAGAGGATAAAAGTAATTGTAAAAAGGAAAAAAAAAGTAATTGTAGTGAATTCATGCTTTTTCCTTCCTGTGTGTCACTCCCCGTAACTATCTCTGTTTATTCAATTTTCCTGGGTTATTAAAGAAAGTATCAGACAATCTGAGTCCCCTGCTCACTGGCTCATTTCTTCCAAAGATCTTTATGGAGACTCTGCTCCATGATATGCTCTATGTTAGCAGTGGGGACACTGTAGAAGCAGGACACGCCCACATTGAGAGCGATGGTCTAGGAGCTGCAGTCACATGAGGTTTGTCTTGGGGGTGAGTGGAATCTCTGAAATGGATTAATGCTGTGAGGTGTCCTTTTGCTTCTTGGATAAACCCCAGAGAGATCTCTTTCTGAGACAGGAAGGAAGGGGTCCCGGCTCTTGTCGCATACCTGTTGACCACAAGGATGAAATAGGTTTTTTCTACCCTCCATCTGCTAGGAATCCTAGAGAAATGTGAATCTTGCTCTTTTATATATGGCCCTGTATTCCCTGTGCAGGCACTCCTCTCTCTGCTCTGGGAAGCTGATTACCAAGTACATTTGAAATGACAGTTTATTTGGTCATCTGGGCTTTATTATTTTCACTTGTGAGCATGGTCTAGCTTTCATATGGACGAAATGAGTGAAGAGAAGCTGCAAGAGTGGACAAGACCTACTGTTAGACTAGAATCCTGGGATCTTTGAGTGAGCTGTGCCCAGCTGGGAAAGACACTGCTCCCCACCCCAAGCACACACAAACATCCAATCTGAATAATATGTCCTCCAGGAGGAAAACACAGAACAGCAGGTTTCAGTGGTTTTTTATTCCATTTCCAATTGAGCTGCCAATTCTCTGAGATGTCTTGAAGACAAAACAATTTCCAGAGGAGAGAGGGACAGAGTCTGAAATCCGAATAACATGAGAAATAAGTACTAGCCAGTAAAGATGCAACATCAACCAGCGTCCCCAGGTTCAGGCAGGTTCAGAAGTGTGGAGGCAGTAGAGACTCACAAGTTAAGGCTGTGCCTGGCATCACAAAGCAGGAGCGAGTCCGGGCCTAAGGAAGTAGTGAGGTCACTGCAGTGGGGGTGCAGATAGGTGCAGGGGGCTGAAGGGGCAGCTCTCCCTGTTGAGTGTCAGAGAACAATGGGAACAGGAGATGTGATTCTGGCCACGTATGTGGCCCCTGCTACATAGTCAATGGACACTTGGAAATGGTGGAGAATTTCAAGACCCATGTGACCTGCTCAAACTCTCCTCCCCAAAACCAAGGAGATTTTTAACCACTGTTCATTGTTGAGCATCTGCTAGGCAGTGTGGAATTGAGAGATGTCAGGAGCTCCACCACCTTTTGTCTTTCTCTCTCCCTGCACACATGGGGTCATGAGCCTGCCAGGCCTCTTCACTTAGGATGGATCGTGTGGTGACCCATGGCCAGTGAATTTTGAGAAGAAAAATATTTGTTTTGAAGGGACACAGGCACAGGGGGGTTAATCCTCAAGCCAGGACAACACACAGACACAGACCACTTGGAGTGTGGTTCCTCTCCAAGAGACTAAAGTTCTGCACCTCTGACCCTTGAGAGAGGTTGCCCCACAACGAGCTGGCTTAAGGAATTCTCCCCACCGCTGAGCTGCACTGTCAGCCCCCTCAGAGCTGTGCTCAGTCTCCATCAGGAGGGCAGCAGCTAGCTGCCAAAGGGCCCTGTTGGGGTTTGATGAATCCTTCTCATGGGCCCCCCAACCCTGCTGCCCAACAGTGCTCCCTGTCCCCTGGAACCTGGCCTTGGGTTTTGTCCTGCCTGCCCCCCACTGAGAGTGGCTTAGGCCCTGATTACCTTATGTGTGTACCTTTATCTGAAAGTCCCAGAGCAGCATTCCCTTCCATGGTGCTTCAGTTGGAGCTGGCAGGACTTGACGCAGCCCCTGGTCGAATGTGCTCTATGGTGAGTCAGTCGTAGTCATTGCTATGGAAGTCCAGGTCACATCTCTCTGATCCAGAGGAGTATCAGAGCATTCCTTGTGGAATCCCATGTGTTGGAGTAAACTCAGGGTCTTGTGAATGTGACTGTGAGGTCCTGGCTTTTGAGCCTGAGTGTGAGAGGCAGAGGTGTGTCTGGTCAGCCACCCACACAACCAGCTAGGGCTTTGGTGTCCCCACTCGGGCTGTTTGAGCATAGGGCTGGCTCTAGCAGTTGGCTGGGAGGACGCTCAACCAAGTGCCGGAGTCCCCAGAATCCAATGAGGATTCAGAAAGGAAGCAGGCAGGAGAGGACTCTGGAGTCCCAGGAGTGCAGGCTGCAGGGAGGGTTGGCCACCCCAGAGAGGTGGAAGCAGCAAGCCCCTGGAGATCCATCTGACCTGCCCGGGGCTGGCCGGGAGAGTGAGGGGGGAGCAGAGGTCACTGCAGGTGAGCTGCCACCCTGGCCTCCATGAGGACATCCGTGCTCTGGGGCCAAGACGGGAACCACAGCCCCTGGGAGCACTCCAGAATGGACACGTGACAGCTCTCATGAGAGGTACTCCTCATGCCCCTTATTGGATATGACTGTTAATTGTAGTTGGGATCATGCTCTTGGTACATAAGAACCTCAGGCCTTTGGCTGCTAGGAGGCCCAAACTGCCCCCTGCCCCCACCGACTTATCTGGAGGTCATTTTCAGGATCCAGCATCTTCAGCAGCTGCCTCTCTGTGGAAACACACCACCCCGTTCCCAAGCTGATCTTGCCCAGGCCATCACCACTTGGACAGGCGCCTCCCCTGGCTTAAGGATTCAGTGAATGTTCTGCTCCTCTGGGAAGTCCCTGTGTTTCCTCATGGCCTCCCTGGAGGCTCAGTATTAAACAATCTGCCTGCAATGTGGGAGACACAAGTTTGATCCCTGTGTGGGAAGATACTCTGGAGGAGAAAATGACATCCCACTCCACTCTTCTTGCTTGGGAAATCCCATGGACTCAGGAGCCTGGGGGTGGTGGGGGTGGGGGGACTATAGTCCATGAGGTCAGAAAAAGTCAGACATGACTGAGCGACTAAGCATACTCACACGTATGCACAGCTAAAGATTTGCTCTGGACCCTTGTATCTTCGGCAAGACACTGACCCCTGCCTGGATCTTGACAGACTTCTTCGGTAGCAACTAACACTGACTGACATCTTAAAGTGATTTTTGAGCAAGTACAGGTTCCAGGTCTATACCTAGTCTCGGTTGGTGGCTCTTGCCATATCCGATATGCAAGATATGCATATCTTGCAAAACATTGATGAGGTTGGATCAGGGAAGTGTTTGTGGACCTTGAGAAGAAAGTGGATCCAGAGATGTTTCTCTTGTGGAAGAGGCCCAGTTAGTATATTATATGGAATTGGAGGTAAGGGAGAGGAAAATTGTAAGAAAATGTAGCAAGGGTTGTTTCACACTTACAGGTTCTGTGTGCTTGCATTTGGTTTCCTTCCTATTTCATTTTTTAACATACTCAGCATGTTTTGCCCGAAGTTTCATTGTCTTTTTTATTTTGGAAATAGACTTTATTCTCATCTTTTCCTTTGTAACCCTTTTAACCCTTGTGATCCTTTAAGATTTGGAAAAACAATTGTGAAAATAGCAGAAATCTCTTAGGCCCCTAGCCCAGTTTCCCCTATTCCCAATATCTAATATTAATATGATACATTATTACAATTAATGTCAAAGTATTGATGCATTATTTATTACCAATTAAAGCCCATGCTTTACTCAGATTTCTGTAGGTTTTACCCACTCCCAGATTCTGGCCAGGAAACCACCCTAATGTTTAGCTGTAATGTCTCCTTGGGTTCCTCTTAGCTTTAACATTTCTTTGTCTGCGATGATCTTGACATTTTTGAGGAGTACTCGGTAGATGTTTGGTACAATGTTCCTTGGCTGGTATTTGTCTGATACTATACTCGTGACTAGTCTGGGATTACAAGTTTGGCAGAGGAATATTACAGATGTAAAATTCCATTCTCATCACATTGTGTCAAGTGTATATACTATTAGCACCATTGATCCCTGATGATGCTCTCATTGATCATGTGACTGAGGTAGTGCTTGTCAGGTGTCTAGGCGATAAAGTGATTGCCCTATGCCCCCTTTCCATCCTATCCTCTTTGGAAGAAAGCCACAATGTGCAGTCTATGCTTCAGGGGTGGGAAGTTATGCTCCACTTTCTAGAAGTGGGAGTGTCTGCATAAACTGGAATTCTTCTGTGTGGAACACTTGTCTATCCTTGTGTGCATAATTAAGAAATCATCTATGTTTCTCAGTATGGACTCATGGTATTTTTATTACACTTTGGGTTAAAATCCAATACAACATTATATATTTTTATTTTCAAATTGTTCTCATATTGGCCACTGGGGGCTCTTCCTCTCAACTCCCTTTGTATATACCTTTGTCATACCCCTAAATATATTGCTTCCTTTTTTGAAAGTTCTTTGAACATTTCTATTTTTTCACAACCTACAAGATGCTCCAGCCTGATTTTTCATATTTCCTGACCCAATTCTAGAATCATCAATTTTTCCATGGAGCCCTTTTCCTTTTATTGTCGAATGGTATTGACAAAACTAGATCTGTGCACTAAGCGTGCTCATTGGTACAGAAGAGTCATTGCTTCTGGGCACACATTCGTTGACAGGGCAAAGAAATATATGTGTACTTCTTATCCTGTGTTTATTTATATATCTAGAAATATTTTAGATGGTAATGATTTCGTGGATATGACACCAAAAACACTGGCAAAAAAAAAAGTAAAACATAGATAAATTGGACCTCATCAAAATAAAAAGAAGTCTGTGCATCAAAGAACATAATCAAGGAAGCTACCATATGATACAGCAATCCCACTTCTGAGTGTATATTCAAAAGGAAATGAAAATAGGATAATGAAAAGATATGTGCACTCCTACATTTATTGCAGCATTGTTCACAATATCCAAAATATGGATACAACATTAGGGTCCACCAGTGGATGTGAATGGATAAAGAAGCTGTGACATACTCAATATACAGCCACATGAGAGATGGGAATCCTGTCGTTTGCAACAACTTGGAAGGAGCTTTAGGGAATTATGCTAAGTAAAGTAAGTGAGACAGAAACAGATAAAGATGGTTTGTTATCAGTTATAGGTGGAATCTAAAAAGGACAAATCAGGACTTCTCTGGCAGTCCAGTGGTTAAGACTCTGCACTTCCAATTCAGGGAGCATGGATTTGATCCCTGGTTAGGGAACTAAGATCCCACATGCTGAACAGCAAGGCCAAAAATAACAAAATAAAAACATATAAATAAATTTTAAAAGTAAAGAGACAAACAGAGAAACAGAAGAGAGTGGTGCTTACCAAGGGTTAGGGGATGGGGAAATAGGGAGAGATTGTTCACAGGGTACCAGCCCCCACTTATAATACTAACAAGTTTTGGGATCCAGTGTACACCAGGATATTAATAGCTCACAATTCTGAGTCAAATACTTGACTGTTGCTAAGAGAATATAACTTCTACATTCTCACCAAAAAAAAAATAATAATAAATGTGACAGGAAGGAGGTGGTAGCTAGCACTATGTCAGTAATCACTTCAGCATTTTTAAATGTATCATATCAACATGTCAAGATTTTTGCCTGAACTACGTCCCTCATTGCTAGCGAGGCTTCTCTTCTAGTGGAGTAAACCTAACTGCACTGGTGGTGTCATTCACCCATGTGATGCTTCCAGATTTCAGCAAGAAACAGCTCTCAATGTGAGGGAAATTTTAAATGTCCCTTAGGAGATGCTGTCACTTCTGGCTCCAGTACAGCATCCCACATGACACTCTGGAAACCAGTCTGCAGATCAGAATCCTTTTCTGCTTGTTTCATGTTTTACAGTTGGCATCTGTACGCTGTCAGAGTTTTTAAATTTCAAATTCCCTTACCTTCCCTGACTGAACAGCAGGAATACCTAATGGGACTAGAGGACACATGCAGGTTAAGAATCGCTTTCCTGGTTCAAAGATCGATTACTCAGAAAGCGTCACCTCTCCCACCACACACAAACAGAGAACAATGTGAGTCCATTTTCCAGCTTTGACAACTACGACCACACAGTCGAGTTTAGTAAACACCACATGAGAGAGCAGGATGTAACAGAGCAGCAGACATAGGTGAAGGCTGTCTAACAGTATCTCCATAGTGCTCTGCTCTCCTAGAATCCTATTCTGAATTTTGCACCTGGTCTATGGCACTCAAATGTAATAGGTCTTCTATACTTTCATCAATTGACCTGTCTTTGAAGTGAACTTGAAACACACTTGATTAATCCTTCACAAAGTGATGAATTACTCTTGGTTCCAGTTATCTGAATGAAGAGATACAGAGGGAGACCCACTTGCCCTGGATTAGAGCTAAGGCCTCCCCGCCCAGGGGTCAGGAGCCAGAATCACTCCCAAAGAGATGAGCATCTATGTTGCAATATCTGTAGAGATAATAAACAGAGACCTTCATTCTTAATGTAGAAGAGCCTTAGTTCTAGGTCACATTGCCCTGACCGTGGGCTTACCAGGCCACTTCCCCAGTTCTAGGGTTGAACCCAAAATCCAGGTATACAGAGGCCAGGACAAGGGCCACTCTACCCCTGCTCTGACTGTATCTGGGTCTTTCCCACTCTCCCTCCATAAAACACTTTCTCCCAACCCCTGCCAGATGGAAGGGGCTGCAAAGAGAACTGGCTCTCCAAGCTGAGATCTTGAGGACACCCTTTTCCCCCTCTTGGAACTGGAGGAATGATCTCTAACATAGTAACTCCATGTCTCCCACCGAGTGTTAGCAGTTGCTTCTGTGATGAGTAAGCACCAATGTCTGCAGAAGCTGTGCTGAACTGAGAGTGGTTGTTATTGATTTCCTAGAACTCCATCGCTTTCTTGTAGGAGTCCATGAAATTGTCCTTTTACTTGAGAAAAAGACCAAGATACTCAAATAGCTGTGCACCCCACCCTTAACTCAGTGGACAGCCTGAGTGTCCTGCACTGTGTGGAGCTCAAGAGTAAAGCGGTGAGGGATAAAGAGGGACTCATGGTTGCCACAACCTAGTTGGATGTTTTAAACTATTTTGGCCACTCAGCATACAGGATCTTAGTTCCCCATCCAACGATCAATCCCGTGCCCCCTGCAGTGGACGCACAGAGTCCCAACTACCGGACGATGAGGAAAGTCCTTACAATATTCTAAACCAGGATGCCTCAAAATTGTCAATGTCATCAAAAAAAAAAGAGGAAAATCTGAGACACTCTCACTGCAAATAGAAGTTAAGGAAATATGACAGCTACCTAGACTGTGGTATGCTGGATGTGAAATGATCCTCTAAAAAAAATGAACATGAGGTAAAGACTAAATAAAAAAAGGTAATATAAGCTAATTACTATTATAATATTATAAATATTAAATAAATTAAGCCTTAATATTAAGGAAATCAATCAATTAAGTAACTAGTCATAAACATCAAATATGAATACATTAAACACAAAATTATTATGAATATAATGCAAAAATAAAATTCAAACTCTATCTATCTCAGAGAAAATATGGCCTCCAAAGTCAAAAATATTTACAATTTAGCCATTTACCGGGAAAGTTTGCTGATACTTGGTGTGCAGAGAAATAGCATGAATATACTGAGGGATTTATAACATGGGTAGAAACAAAAGCCCCAGGCCTAGATCTGTAACCCTGTGGTGGAAGACTCAATAAGAGCATGGCAGACACCTAAAACTTTGAGGGAGGGAGGTATTTCTCTCTGTAAAGAAAAACTTTTATAAGAAGTGACTGTTGTGCTATTTTGTATTACCTCACTGCTTGGTCATCTAGGTGAATCCATTCAAGGGAAGTACACAACAGAGTGAGGAAACTAAATCACCCCCACTCTGAGTGAGAGGACCAGAAGGAGAGCCTCTTGGTAGCCAAAGCAGAGAGTGGAGAAGAGCAAATATGAACAAGGGATTCCAGCAAGCTGTAGGAACTCCTGAGTTCAACCTGAGCTATGCATGTAGGAATCTCACCATAGACAGAATACCAAAAGCAGGGAGAAATGAACCATTGCCCAATGGGCAGGCTGGAATCTGTGTGAATCACAAAGACTATGCATCTAAGTATCACTGCATCAACCACAGCAACATGCGCATTTCTTTCAAGCACATGGGAAATATTCACCAAGATAGCATCCTGTATCATCAAAACAAATTTATAAAATTTAAATGATGCAGAGTTTGTTCTCTGACAAGAAAAGAATCAAACTAGAAATCAAACACTATGGAAGGATGAGAAAAATCTCAAAACACTTGGAAATTAAACAACCATTCATAGATCAAAGACAGAATCTCAAGGAAGAAGAAACTGCATTGGAATGAATTAAAGTGAAAGAGCCACATATTGCAATTCATGGCACGCAGCTAAATCAGTGTTAAGAGGGAAAATTATAGAATTTAATATTTAAATTAAGAAAGAATAAAGACCACAAGCAATAATCTGCACTCCACCTTAGATTAATTAAAGAAGAGAAAACTTCACCCAGAGCGATCTGAAAACAAACTAACCAGAAACACAAGAGAGATAAATTGAAATCGAAAATAAAGAAAAAAAAATCCAGGAAAAAAAAAAACTGGTTCATTGAAAAGGTCAACAAAATTGATAAAATTCTAGCCAGATAAACAAAATCAAAGAAGAGAAGACAAATGACTAATATCAGAAATGAAATAGTGACTACTGCTAGAATTCTACAAGCCTGACACTAAAGATGTTGGAAGGAAAAAAAAAAGGAAATACTAAAATCAAATCTATGTACAGGACATAAATTCAAGAACTTAAATGGAATTGTGAAATTCCTCAAAATCCAGAAACTACCCTATTCATCCCTGATGAAATGCATCAATTTATAATACTACAACTATTAGAGAATGGATATCACATTTTCAAACTTTCTAAAAAGAAAATCTTTAGTACCTCAGAAATATCAAAAAACTCAAGCAGAAATTGTCAGAGCCAACTTTACCAGAACTCTGAAGAATAGTCAAAAGTTTGTAGCAACTAAGCTAACAAGATGTGAGCTCCTCTGGGTAAGCGTTACTGGTCATGCTCTGTGGTCCTGGTGTCCACCATGAGCCTTGGCACTCAATGGGAGATCAGAAAGTGTTTGCTAAATAATGTCTTACTCACGGTGCCTGTAATCTGGTTGGATCAAGTTTATTTGGCCCCCAATACATGTAACAGGTCAACACGACCATAAACACAAACAGGAGCAATGACACAATTACGCCTCTGCAAACATCTGTAGGAGAGGTGCCTGACACATAGCCAACAGAGACAGAAACATTTTAGCCCATGGGTAGCTTTAAAAAAATCCCAGTTTTCATGAAAATCTGATCACTGCTGTGAAAGAACAAAATGATGGGAAGAAAGAGCTCCTCAGAGAATGACAATCTGAGCCCATGTCCTCCAAGTGCTGGGTAACCAAAGTGACATTTAGGAGGAAATGACCAACCAGGCACAATAGAAAGGCAGTTTAGGTTTGGAGGAGTACAATATTCTGATGACTTCCAGAAGTAGAAAACCCAGTCTTTCCTAAAGCATTCTCTGGCACATATCAAAACACAGAGACCTTTGACTCTTGTAACAGGATAAACATTTTGGCCCTTCTAGTACACAAGAAACAAGTGTCTGCACAGTCCGAATTCCAGGCCTGGCTTTTCTGTCACTGTTACAGAAAAGTGAGTGTATGAAATGAGTATTTAGTAATTCTGTTTCACTTTCGCTTAAGTCAAAAGGACCTGAGACTGTGTTTGGCTAGCAAATCCACCCTTCTAGCAACAGAGAGGTCAAGAGAGTAAGGTGATAGATACCTAAGCACAAAAATAGGCCTATGACCAAAATTCAGATGGAAATGAAATATTTCACATGACCATAGGTTAGGAAGACCATAATACACAATGAGGATGCTCATCTGGTGTTTTCAGCTCCTCAAGACTTCATGCTTTCCAGGGTTTGGGGCCATGATATTGAGCAGTCACTGGATGAAGTTTGACCTGAAGGAATAAAGAGAACACAGGTGTACTGAAAGGGTGTCTTATTGAAACACTTTAATCTCAAAATGAGCAAAGGATTGTTCTTAGATGGGAGTTTAAATGCTGCCCTTCTTTTGAGGTATTCATAAGTACATCACAAACCGAGAACATTTAAGCCTTCCTCATACCCAGTGAGGATAGTATAGAAGAAATCAGATCCAAATCCCACACCCAAAAGGAACTGAGGAGGATGAGAGGAGCCCAGGTGTGATCATGTAACTCTGCTGCTTAATTCTCCACCACCCATGAAATAAAATCTTCCCAGGTGGCACCAGTGAAAAATAACCTGCCTACCAATCTTGGAGACATAGGAGATGCAGGTTGGATCCCTGTATTGGTAAGATCTCCTCGAGAAGGAAATGGCAACCCACTCCAGTATTCTTCCATGGAGAATCCCATGGACAGAGTAGCATGGAGGAATATATTCCGTAGGGTTGCAGAGAGTCTGACACGACTGAAGTGACATAGCATGTAAAGTAAGGTCCACACCACTTCCTCTGATATTCAGGGTCCATCTAATTTGGACACAAATGCCCATATATTATCTATTTACATCATGATCCCATTTATTGCTTTCCATGTTGGAAGACTTCTGTTTCACTGCAACAAATTGGCTGAATATTTTTTGTTGGGTTGTAATTTGTGTCACAAGTTAGCTACAGTTAGCAGTGACTGGGCTGCTAACTACAGTTCGCAGTTACAGTTACTGGGCTGGTTATTTAGGAAATGATCCAAGTGCTAGCTTCCTCTCTTCCTTATTTCTGCCTCTGAGCTCAAGAGAGGAGAAAACCTGACAAACACTATTTCAGCTAGGTGATCAAGGTAAATATCCATGTGATATATCATGTTGATAGAATGTACCTTTGATATGATGTGATAAGAATTGCACTTTGTCTCTCTGGTCTTCCTCCCCAAAACTCATTGCCCCATTTGAATACTTTGGACTAACACTTATTTTTATGATGACTGGATGTTGATATTTTTATTTATTTATTTATTTTCATTTATTTTTATTAGTTGGAGGCTAATTACTTTACAATATTGTAGTGGGTTTTGTCATACATTGACATAAATCAGCCATGGATTTACATGTGTTCCCCATCCCAATCCCCCCTCCCGCCTCCCTCTCTACCCGATCCCTCTGGGTCTTCCCAGTGCACCAGGCCCGAGCACTTGTCTCATGCATCCAACCTGGGCTGGTGATCTGTTTCACTATAGATAATATACATGTTTCGATGCCGTTCTCTCGAAACATCTCACCCTTGCCTTCTCCCACAGTGTCCAAAGTCTGGATGTTGATATTCATTAGATGCTTTTCTGTATCGATGTTGGTCTGATTTTTCTCAGTTAGTCTGTTATTGTAATAAGGCAATCCTGGTATTATGCATTCCCAGATCCAGCCCTCATTCCTCCTTGTGCTGTTCTAAATTATACAGGAGCCAACACCGGCAGGCTGCAATCAAACTAGCCAACAGTTGACTGCCATTTTGCTTCAGCTAACCAGAAACACTGGCAAGAGATTAGAAGTCTGGAAAACAGAGCAGTCAAAGATTTTTCTCCTTCCTCTGCATCAGGTGGCTTGTCCTTCAATGGTTCCATATTCTCCATGGCTCCAGCCATTCAACCATGAGACTGAGCCATCCTGGCTGTGGATCCTATTGCATCCAACACCCAGGTTCCAGTAACACAATCTCCTTTCTTTGTTGTTCCATCCAAGAGGTGAGTGATTTCCTCGTGTTCTAATAATTGGGTTTCCCAATTCTCTCCTGCTTGGCTTCCTACCACTTTTGTAACCAACCCCACACATTAAGTTCCCTCCATGTTAAATATTTGCAGTGGCTTCTATTTTCCTGGACAATCCTTGACTGTTACATGCAGCCAGTTATAATGACTGATCTTCTAGTGTTAAACTTCTTTACATTCCTGGCATAAACCCAGCTCTGTCACCAGCAGTTAAATATGTTTGTCTCTTCTGTAATTAATAAAAATAATACTAAAACAAATACTAAAATAAAATACCCCTGGGCTCTGAAACTTCCCCCAATAATGTGTCTTTCATCATCATCTTCACAGCCTTCTCAAAAGTAATTTTTACACTCACTAGTTTTGGGGCATATATGGAAAAATTTTAATAACATAAGTGATTATAAAGTGATTTAGTCAAATTGTAAAAAAAGATTTCAGCAATATACATGAAGTTAAATAGTGTGACTTGTGCAACAGAGACAAAATGGTACTCAAAGGGAACTATATAGCCTTAAGTAGATGTATTAGAAAATAAGAAATATTTAAATCATCCAAGAAATCCAAGAAGCTAGGTATGAACATCATAGGAAAACTTAAGTAATAGAAGGTAGGAAATAATGAAGTTAAGTATGGAAATAATGAATTAGAAAGCAGTACAGACAAAAGACAAATGCCAATTACTTGAAAATACTTATGAAATGTACATTTAAAAAAAATATGACCAGATACTAAAGAAAAAAATAGTACATAAACCATTTAAGTTAAAACTCTATAAACTATAGATGCAGAAGATATTTAAATGATGTAAAAACACAACAAGTATGTTATATGATTCCCTCAAGATAAGTAAACGGTGGTCAAGGAAAAGTTTCTCCATATGAAAGTGATTTCTATCCTATTTCATTGATCTATATGTCTGTTTTTGTGCCAGTACCATACTGTTTTGATTCGTATAACTTTCTGGTATAGTGTAAAGTCAAGAAGCTTGTTTCCTCCAGCTCTGTTCTTTCTTTTTTCTTTTTACTGTATTTGACAGTGTCTGTTCTTTGTTGCAGCACATGGGATCTTTGATATTCATTGAAGCATGTGGGATCCTCAGGTACAGCATTCAGAATCCTCAGTTTCAGCACTTGGGGTCTTTTAAAATGTGGCATGCAAGGTCTTTAGCTGCAGCACATGAACTCTAAGTTGTGGCATGTGAAACTCAGTTGCAGCTTGCTAACTCTTAGTTGCTGAATGTGGGATCTAGTTCTCTGATCAGGGATCAAACCTGGGCCCCCTACATTGAGAGCATAGAGGCTTAGCCACTGAACCACAAGGGACATCCCTTCAGGGCTGATTTTTTCTTTTTCCCAAGATGGTTTTGGCTATTTGGGGTCTTTTGTGTCCATATAAATTTCTAGTTATGTGAAAAATGTAATTGACAATTTAATAGGGATTACACCGAATCTGTAGATTGTCTTGGGTAGTATAGTCACCTTTCAAAATTGATTCTTCCAATCCAAAAACATGTCATAATTTTCCATCTTGTTGTGCTGTCTTCAATTTCTCTCGTCAATATTTCACAGTTTTCCAAGGTCTTTTACCTTCCTAGGTAGGTCTATGTCTATGTAGTTTATTCTTTTTGATGCAGATAAATGGGATAACTTAATGGTAAATGGGATAATATCCTGGACTTCTCTTTCTGTTAGTCACTGTTAGTGTAGAGAAATGCAAATAGATTTTATATATTAATTTTGTTTACTGCAACTTCGCTGAATTCATCAATGAGCTCTAGTAGTTTTCTGGACCAGGACACTGGGAGGTCTCTTGGCCAGAACAAAATGGAACCTCAAGCTGCCATGGACACCTGAGGGGAGCAGGTGTGGGTGAGCATCTCTCAGGAGTATGCATGGACAGCCAGAACATACAGAGAGGAAAGGGGGGGGGGGGGTGGCCCGGGGATTCACCCATTGGCAGGGAGCACCCTGCCACAATCCTGACAGCTGAGGAAGTAGGAGAGAGTGTTTGCGGGATCCCAGACAGTCTAAAATGGAACTCGGATTTTCAGTGGTCTGAGGCCCCCCAGGTCACATGGGTGGGCCCTGAGTAGGGCTTCTGTCTATGGGAAACACTGGGCAATTCTATCTAACCCCCCCCCTCCAGAGATATCTCTGGAGACATTTAATTCAGGTGGTGTTTCAGCTCCCATTTTTCAAGAATCAACAAGGAAGCCCACCCCTCACTATTGACGGGAGGCTTCCAGTATAGAGCCAAGGTCCACCAGGAGATCAGTGTTTACACACCTTAGATGGAGACTTGCTGTGAGACAGAGCACACTTCCCCGTAACCACGTGGCAGACTTAAGTGTCAGGAACCTTGCCACCTCCTTTACCTCCCCGAGTCCTCAGGACCCTGTGAGGCAGGTGCCCCTAGGAGTACCCAAGTGGGGAAACACAGGCTAAGAGTGGGTGAGCCAGGCAGCTGGGGATCAGCAGGGCTGAGGTGCCTGCCTTGGCATCTCCTCACCTGAGCCCTCTCTCTCACCCACTGGGCCAGGTTCCTGAGCCCCAGATGGCTGATGCCTCAAGGTCAGAAGCATTCCTGATTCTGGAAATCTCGGGAAGATCCTCAACCCCAGGAGCAGAGTGGGGTTGTGAGACATTATTGGGGTGTGCCACTCATGTATGGCTTGAGCCACCTTGTATGGCTGCCTCTCTGATGCTAGAGCACCAGGCCCCCAGAGCAGGATGTCAGCTCTCATGGCCTAGACACAGAGCCAGATGGAGGTCCCATGGACGGAGGTCACAGGAAAGGGAGTCACACTGTGTGTGAAGGCCCAGGGTGACCACCCCCTCCTCTATGCCTGGGACTGGGGTGTGCAGAGCAACGCCGGCCTGGGGTGGACATGGGTAGGCTGCAGAGTGCAGAAGACAGCAGCCTGTCCTCCTTCTGTGTCCCTGGGACCTCACCCACCACATCTACAGCCCCCAACCTGGGGCTCCCACAGACCGATGGCAGGTCGCAGAGTGGGTCTGTGTGGGGGACTGGCTACCCAGCCAGCAACAGTGCACAGAGGACCCGATGCCTTTACTCTTGACCATGGACCCCCACCCTGGACATGGCTGTGCTTGAGCTCAAGAGTGCCATGACATACCCTCAAGGCAACTGTGAACACAGAGGAGGGGCTAACTTTGAGGGTCGCATGTCTGTTGGTGTGCGTCTGCCTGGCCCTGGGGTTCCAGGACCAGAAGGCTATGACTGGCTTACACAAATGCTCAGCCTGACTTCACGCCCATGCCCAAGTGTCATGATGCCCATTGCCATGACAAGCATGGACCAGGACTCTGACACGCTGACCATCCTGGGTGCAACTGGCCCTATATTAGGTCACTTAATGACTGCCTTGTGATGTCAGCTCCGAGCAAGCAGAGACCTTTGCTGAGGGGCTGAGCACCCTTGTGAGCATGAACTGCTCCTGACCATTGCAATGTACCCTTTCTAGCAAGGAGGGACACACCACCCTCCACATGACTGTGGACAGGGAAGGCCCTGTAATGGACTGTGCGCCCGATATTGGGGGGGGGGCCCTCCCTTTCTTCCATACACAAGGCCTCGGGCCGTCAGCTCCGGGAGCTGGGCCCCTCCCTGTGGACCCTTCAGTTGCCCAGGCCCAGCCCGTGCCCACCAGCCACCGAAACTTCAGGCTGCTTCTGGAAGAGAATGCTTTCCATGCTTTGAGTGGAGAGACTTTGTTGAAGAGGCTGCACACCAAGTGAGGTGGCCTGCCTGGGGGAGAGGGCAGCCTCCTCTTCCTCCCTTTTCCCAGGAAGTGGACACCGCTTTGTGTCCATCTGGTGGGAGAAAGATGGCAAGTGTTTTGGTCAGCCAAGAAAGTGCAGGCCAGGGGTCGACACCTGCATAGAAAGCAGAGAAGCTTCTGCAGTCTGCCCACTGCAAATGTCAAGTCCCCTCTCTGGGTCTTATATGGATACTCTTGGGCCACTCTGAGTCATTTTCCAAGGGCAACAGGTGATGATGAGTTAGTGAGCCTCGAGGATGGGCAAGCTGAAGCACTGCCTCCTGTGGAACAGGGTCCCACTTTCTCCAAAGAGGCGTGGGGATGGCTGGCTGAGGGCAGCCAAGGGCCTAGCTGGAGGGTGCTGGTTTCAGTAAGCCTTGTGAGACTTGAACTTTGCTATTCTCTCTGTCTCGGAGAACCCCAGTTACAGTTCTGCTACAGTCTTCTGTTTAAGAGAGACAGCCCACACCTCCTGGGGAAGATGAAGAGGAGAAGGAGCGTTAAGTTTACGTCTCGGCAGGTGGAGGGCAGGCCAGACGCCCTGGGCAACCCTCCTGTGCCCAGCACCATGCAGCCACAGGATGGCTTTTCACTTTCCCCTGAGGGTGCCCAGGGGACTGTGAGCCACCTGGAATTCCCCCCGTTACCACCCTGGCCAAGACCTATGCCTCCCCAGCTGCTGGTCTGGGGACAGCAGCCCCACACCCCTTGATGGGTCCTGATGCCTGGCAGCCCAGGCGCACACAGGCTCCAGTCTCTCTAATCCCTGTCCTAACAGAATTGGCACTGTACATCAAGAGCCCATAGCTCTGCTTCACCTGGCCTCCTGCCCAGATGTGTCCTCCCATGATGGTGGGGGGCCCCATCACTGTGACCCACCCAGATCTTCAGCCTGCCCCCTGGGAAGCTCCCAGTGGCCATGCTGGTGCCTCTGTGCACCACATGGGTGCCCTCATGGCTGCCAGGCCAGACCCTAACCTGACATTGACCGCTCAGGCCCAGAATTCCTTCTACTTTATTGCTCAGGGAGTCCCTCTTTCCCATAATATGCAGCCAATCTTTCCCATAATCCCCACCCCTTTCAAGCACACTCCCAGAGGACCCCAAGTATGTACCCTAGTCAGACAGGTAGAGGTGGCCCTGTGGTCAGAACACTGCAGGAAAGTAAGAGCCTGAAAACACGAGGGATTTCCTGCCCAACACACTTCTTCAGTACCTCCATCCTGGACCTGGCTGAGCATTTCAGTCCCCTCGGCAGCTGCTTGCTCGAGAAGTCAAAACAAATGGCTGACCACCTCTGGCACAATGCAGGTACCGCATGCACACCCATGGAAGCCCCTCAGACACTCTGCACCCACTCATTGAAAAGATGCATCAAGGGCTTGACAAGAGCCTGGTGGAGTGGCTTCACGGACACTGTCAGGGACACTGTCCCGCAGGCTCCTCACTTGACAGATGAGAAGTTAGGCCTCCCCTTATTGGGGGCCCTGAAAGAGCCCTTACTATCCTGAGACACACAGGGCTGGAACCTGTGGTTCCGAGCAGCTCCGAGGTTTGGCTTCATTGCAGGGCCTGCATCTGGTGACATTTTCTTATTTCTCTTTTCTTTTCCTTTTTCAGATGAGCATTCCAAGAGTGTCACAACTCAGCACCCTCTGCTCGCTGGGGTGTCCAGTTTATAACATGCTTTCTCTTAAAAGAGTGTTTGTCCTGAGGAGCATAGCAACTAGTCCTCCAGGGTTGCCCTGCAGAGACAATGGCTCTGAGATCAGGTGAGGGAACAGTGCCAGTCCACTGGAAGCAGAAGGCTGGGTCTTCCTTGTTGGCAGTCTGGCGCAGGCAGAGGAGACCCTGAGAAAGGAGCCGATGTGGTGCAGGCCAGGGCTCTGTCAGTCACAGCACTGAGCTGCTGTGACACCTGACTAGGCTGCTCACTTCCAAGTCAAATGCAGCCCCTTACAAAGGTTTGCTGCCTGGAGGACACCTTAAATTTCAGAAGGTTTCATTCGTTTTTTGGTCTTAACTTCCGTATGCCTCCTGACATGGAATCACCTGCAGATGTTGCTATTTAAAAATCATGTTCCCAGAAACCTCAGCATGTGTGGCACCTGCTTACCTGTAAATCTACAGAGAAAGCGGAGATGAGCCAATTGCAATCTCAAGTCTTCTGCTTGTCACAAAAGGCACCTTTTATTTACCAAGTTAAGGCTGCCTGACATTAAAGAGATCCATGTGGTACTTCACTCCCACCACTCAGTCCTTGGTAGATTTTGACTGATGTCTGCAGAGTGAAGTGGCTAAGCACACGTCCTCCGGGGCCAGGCAGTCAGCAGCCTAAGATCACACAGGAGTGTAGGGAGGGAGCATGACTCTGATGGGGTGGCCATGGACAGTCAAACTGTCTCAAGTCACACGTGAGCCCAGGTCAACAGGAGAGGCCAGGCGGCTCTAGAAGTATGGGTTAAGTTCTGTCCCCAAGGCTGTACAGGTTACATTGTTTTGGAGAGTTAAATGCAATTCAACCAGACAGCGTATCTCAGAGAGGAGGCCTGCCCCACAAGTGCTCCAAAGAGGTAAGGGTGACCCTGGAGGCCCAGCTTGGCAGACCCTGGGGAGCCAGTGATCCATGGCCAACTCACTTCCCACCAGCTCTGCCTGAGCCTCCCTTGGCCCAGTGCTCATCTTGGGTTCTCTGTGACCCCTGCATCCCCTGGGCTCCCTTGCTCTGTTGCTTCTCAAAGGGAGGTAACATGGCCAAACAGGGATGAGGTGGGGAGGCTGGAAGAGGTTGATTTCTGAATGACAGAAACAAGGCTTAGCCTGTGGTGAGCAAAGCTGGTGGTGATCTGGAGTGCCAACTCTCTGCAGGAGGAACTGCCTGGGACTCTGTGGGAACTGTCATGAGCCAAGGTCCTGGAATAAATTGAACTACAGACTGACAGGGAGGCTGATGAGACGCCACAGCCTGGGTCTTGTCCACGCCCAACCCCACAAGCACATCCTTTGACTGGGCAGCAAGGTTCTCAGCCATCCGCTGAGCCTCTGGATAGGGAGGGAAGGTCCCGACCCCCAGGGTCTGAGGTCCCAGTCAGAGGGGACCTGGAGGCCCCATGCAACCCCCCAGATGATGAAGTCTGTATGCTCCTGCCCTCAGCAAACCTGGGGAGGCCCAAACCTCATTCAGGCAGCACCTCTGGCCTCTGAGCAGTGCTCTGGGGGTTTGTAGGTGGGCTGGTGGAAACCAGACCATTGTAGAGGCTGGGCTGGAGAGCGATGAGGCTGAGTCTTTGACCCTCAGGGTCCCCAGGGGCAGGGCAAGGCAGATCAGCCACCCACACACCTCCAGAATGTCTCTCCTTCCTGGGGGAAGAGTCTAAAGTCGCTTGACCAGTGGGGACTTACAACCCACAATTCACAAATTCTTGGCCCTCAGAGCCCCTCTGGCCACTCTGCACAAGAAAGACCATTGAGAGGGGGAGGGTATCCGTGCAGACCAGTGGAAGAGAGCCACCAGGAGATGACCCTGGGGATATCCCAGAGAGGAGGAGTGTAAAGTCACTATGAGCAGCCAAGGCCATCTCCAGGCTGCTGAGTTCTTGTTAACTCACCAGCCACTGCTGACCCGCTTCAGCCAAAACAACATCATTTACACAAAAGATTCTGAAGTCTGGTGACACTGAGGGGCTCCCATGGGAAGGCAAATGGTTCCCTGTGCTTCCCTCCGGTCATGGTGATGGCAGCCCCTCATCCAGCATCTGTGCTAGGACTAGGACTGCAGCCTTCTCTCATGGGTTAAGGAGACCCCCTCCTGAAAGAGGATGAGGGGGTCCAGTCACCCCAGAACAGTGGGTACTATAGAACATAGTTTGACCCTGACTGGGATTTCTGGGGGCCCTAGTCTGGGCTGTCAGGCTGAGATCGCACACCTCCTCATTTCCTCAGTGAACTCAGGGAGTCAGAGGCTTGGTCTTTGGGGCACAGCCTCAGATGAGCAGAGGGAGGTGCCCACGTCCTGCAAAGATTTGAGGTGAGGACTATAGGAGACTGATGGCCCTCAGGGGATGCATATGAAGCCCTCCTGACAGCCCTAGGGGACCAGGTGTCACAGCATTCAGATGTAACCTCACTGATCTTGATGGGAGGGGAGATGTGAGGGTCTGGGCCGGTGCCCGGGTTCAGGTCAGCAGAGTAAAGGAACCCAGCTGTGCTAGGAGTCAAGGTAGAACCCTGAATGGGGTTCTGGAACCCTAGGACATCCAGGTCGTCAATGCTCTCAGCCCTGGGAGACCCTGGCATGGTTGTAGGAATGAGCCCCCTACTCCTGCTTGCCTCTCCAGGGTGTTATCTAGGGAGGGCCTGGTTCTAAGTGTAGCAAGCTCAGGAACAGATGGTGGTGCCCAGATCTGCTGAGAGTCAAAGTGAAGAGTGGAAGGAGAATTGAGAATGGCCTGGAGTATCATCTCAGATCTGGAAAGCCCTGGGCATGGAGCCCTGATGTCATCTCTGCAGACGCCCCTGAGGGACCCAGTGAATTGTTGGCCTTGGTGTGAGGGTCCTGCTTCTAGTCAACACAAGGGGCATCCCCGGACCTGCCAGGGATCAATATGAGGACCTTGAGGGAGGACACAGGGAATCCCACAGGTCCCAGAACCTTCTGATAGCCTGGGACAACTCTGGTGTAGGCTTGAGTACCGGGTCTCAGAGACACTGGAGAGTTGATATAAGGGGTGAGACCTCAGACATTGGAGGGGTGATTCTTAGTTTCTGAAGGAGTTTAGGTAAGGACCCTGAGGGAAGACTGAGGGGATGTTGGATCCCAATTAGAGGAGACCTCAGAGAAGCCCATCTCTGTTGTCAGTTCAGGGCTATCATGGAGTAGGATGAATGCAACAGGCATGGTCTGTCTTCCTGACATCTGGGTCTTGGAGACTCTGGGACCCTGGTATAAGGGGCAGAGCTTCAGTTGGGGAGAAGTGAGAATCCCAGGTCCTGCAAAGAGGCAAGGTGAGGTGCCTGAAAGAGGACAGAGGGGACCCTGCATGAGGACCAACAGAACCCCACAGATCCCTGCCCCTGTAGTCAGCCCTGGGAGACCTTGGTATGAGATGAGCACACTAGGCCTGTCTGAATTCCTGACATGGGGATCTCAGAGAGACTGAAGACTTCGTGAATGCAGAAAGGTCTCAAAATGGTGTACGGGACAATCCCGGACCATGCCTGGAGTCCAGGCTCCACAGGAGGAATGAGTGAGGTGGTTAGACCTTAAGACAGGGAGGGATCCTTGCCTTTGATGGGGGTCTTGGAGGCCCCAGAGCGGTATGAGCAATTTCCTGATCTATGGCTTAGGGACCTCAGGATCTGAGATGTTAGGCCAGAGTGGGGAGTGTTCAGGTCCACAGAGGGTGTACTCCCTGGATACAGAGGGAGAACTAAGCAGACTCCCATCCTGTCCCTATGGTCAGTTTTAGGAGGCCAGGCAGGATGTGAGGAGGAGCTGAGGACCAAGCATCTCCCCAGTCCAGAACCCACAGGAGGCCCTGGGCAGGTGCGGCCACACGTGGGGCCCATCAGCACTTTCTGTTCAGACTCGGATCTTGTTCTGAGT
This sequence comes from Muntiacus reevesi, assembly GCF_963930625.1. NCBI lineage: Eukaryota > Metazoa > Chordata > Mammalia > Artiodactyla > Cervidae > Muntiacus > Muntiacus reevesi. The sequence continues at coordinate 95,526,485 of NC_089271.1, forward strand.
TTCCCCGCAGGCCTCCAAAGAGGAGGGACCAGGTCATGCCAGGGGAAATATGAGCACTACAAGGGAGCCCTAAGGGGATTTCCTACCCCACAACTGGGGGAGGGAACCTCACAGAGTTCACCCCTCCTACCAGCACAGAAGGCCCAGGGATATACTTCAGTCTACCCCCCAGGTGTCCCCTCCATGTCTCTCACAGGAGCTCCAGGAACCAGGAGGTGAAGCAGAGGTCTGAGGCCCATGTCCTGAGGTCAGAGAGCAGAGGAGGTCCAGGAAGCGCCAGGAGTCAAGGTGAGGAGGGTGTCCTGAGTGTGCACCAGGGGCACCCCTTCCCAGAACAGAGGGGAAACTACAAGGTCTATATCCCCAAACCATGTCAGCCCAGGAACCTCTGGCTGTGCTGACTGCACCCTTTGGAAACACCACTCCTCCTCCTTCAAGTAGCCAGGTGTCCAGCCTCACTGGAAGAGCACCCCTCAAGAGGAAACCTGTAAGTGGCCTGTTTCAGACTTCCCAGGGTGTGTTTCACAGGTGAGACTACTCACACCTCCTATCTCCTCCAGACACATGGTCTGCATCTTTCCCCTGCCTCTCTCCTGTCTGTGGTTCCATCTCAGGCAGGCATAACACTTGGGATCAAGATGAGTGAGCTGAGCAAGCCTGAGGAAGACCTTCAGGGCCCAGGTGATGCCCAGGGCCAGGTAGAGGCACAGGTCCTGGGGTCTGAGGCAGGGAAGGCTGCAAACCCCCTCAGCTTCCTCTCCCCCAGTCTCCTCCTCCACCCCTGCAGAGGCCTTGCCCCAGGAAGCTCTGAAAGATGATGGCTATCCTGGTGAAGTTCCTGCTCCTCAAGTATCGTGTCAAGGAGCTAATCACCATGACCCAATGCTGAATACGATCCTCTCGGATAATCAGGACCACTTCCCTATGGTCTTCCGTAAAGCCTCCCAGTGCCTACAGCTGGTCTTTGGCATGGCAGTGAAGGAGGTGGGCCCCAGAGAGCACATCTACATCCTGGTCCCCACCCTGGGCCTTGCCTATGAAGCAATGCAGAGCAGTGTGCAGAGCATGCCCAAGGCCGGCCTCCGGGTGCTGGTCCTCAGCCTGATCATCCGAAATGGAGACTGTGCCCCTGAGGAAGTGGTCTGAGAAACACTCAGCAGGATGGGGGTGTGTCCTGGGAAGGAGCACTCTGTCTTTGGGGATCCCAGGGAGCTGCTGATACACGTGTGGGTGCAGGAGGATTACCTGGTGTACCGACAGGTGCCTGACAGCGACCCTGCTCGCTATGAGTTCCTGTGGGGTCCCTGGGCCTATGCGGAGACCAGTAAGTGGCAAGTCACAGTGTATCTGCTCAGGATCAATGAAAGGTTTTCCAGGGTCTTCCCATCCCTGTCTGCGGAGGCTGAGAGGGAGGAGGAAGATGTGCCCTGAGACAGAGGAGCATCCAGGTGATCCTTCGTTCTGTGACTGAAGAGGGAGTGGTCAGCTTTCTCAGTAGTGAGGGCCCGGGCCAGTTGGGGGAATCCCGTGTGTAGCAGTATTGGGTTCCTGTTCTCTATGATGACATGGAGATTCATCTCTGTTTTCTTTAGAAATTGTTCAAATGTTTATTTTTTTTCAGCTGAAAACTTAATAAATTTCAATATCTAACTTCATGAATGGCATTGATCACACTGTATTTGTACTTACCCAGTTTAAGGACCAGAGTTTTGCTGTTTTGTAAAAGAGATCGAAAACTGTCCCATTTTATTTTTGAACCTGAGTAAGGTAACATGGATTGGAATTACGATTATTTTGCACAGGCAAACTTACTTACCAGTATATAATTGGTGGAAGAATTAGAAAATAAAATAAACAAAATACTATAGTGAATTCTTGCTTCTTATACTTTTAGTCTGTCCTTTTCTAAAGCACCAGCAGCAGACAGAAGAGATCAAAGCCTGAAGAGGGGAAAGGTCATGGCCAGTGGGGTGGGGGTGGTGGGACCACCAACTCAGGCTAGGCCTACCAGCCTGCTATGGATCCCATCTTCTGGGAGGGACAGTCGCCACGGGCCCATGGGACCCTTGGGATCTCTCACAGTGGTAGCTGAGCGAGGACTTGCCAGGACCCGGCCCTGCAGCAAAAGCCAGCCACAGGCCTGCACATTGGTAGGGTAGGGCCAGGGGCACGTTTGTCAACCCATCCAGGGCCTGGCCCCCTGAAACAAGGCACTTGGCAGCAGATGGGAACCTTTTCAGGCAACCAGAAACAAACTTTTCTGTACTTTCAGACAAGAGACAAGCTGGGGATCCCATCTCCATCCCCAGGCCCCCTCACCCAGGGCTGCCTCTCCACATCACCTTTGTGACATCATGAGAAAAATTGAGGAAGCTGACCACTCAATTGACTGTCTAGCCCACAACCCAGATTCTAGTATCTTCAGAGAGTATTTGTGGGGCACCCCATCCCTGGTTTGGAGGCTGTTCTGCACTGAGCATTCAATGCTTGGGTAGATAATGCTCCTGAGCTAGACTGGCTCCATGGCTAGTCAGAGTTCCCATGAGGCATGAGCAACTCCGCTGGCCCCATCAACTGATGGGGAGCCCGCAGCAGGGAATCCCTGTGATTCCTCCCCAGATCCAAACATGGATTCAGGGGAGGCTCTGGAGAAGCAGGGTGACCAACCTGAGAGCCCCAATCCAGGCCTCCATGACAATCTGCCCCCACAGGGCCTGAACCCAGAAATGGCCGAGGAAGAGAACAATGATATCCTCGGGCTGTCCTTCCCCAGGAAGCTCTGGAGGATCATGGAGGATTTGGCCTTCACCTCTGTGCACTGGAATGGCGAGGGAGACATGGTGGTCATCAAGGCAGATCGTTTCCAGACAGAGGTCCTTCTGTGCAGAGGCATGGACCAGATCTTCGAGACAGACAGCATTAAGAGCTTCATCTATGAACTGAACCTGTATGGTTTCATTAAAATCTGCCCTTTGGGTTGCTCTGCAGAGAATAACTTGATGGTAATGTAGAAAGCCCTTCTAGGGAGGCTAGACTAGATGACCTGAGTGCTGGATGGTTTTCATTTCCCAGGAGAACACTGTTCTCATGAGAGGGTGGTTAAGGAAAGAGGAGAACCAGGGTCTGTCGTGTTCCTCCACCCCCATTAGACTTGATCCACCGGGGTGACTCTAGACCCTGAGGGGCCATTTGAAGTAAGGGAGGGCCAGTAAAGCCTCAGGCGAGGATGGCACCAGGGGAACTCTAGGGAGTAACATGTTAGGGCCTCATAACCTGCCAGAATGAAGAGAACTTGTCTCCACACATAGGCATGGCCAGAACAGTGGTGGGGAAGAAGGCAGCAAGGAAGGCCTCTTCTCCCCCTTGCTGTCTAAAGTGATTCATTTCTTTTCAGATCTATCGCAACTCCAATTTTCAGAGAGACAAACCTCTCCTCCTGCAGAACATCCTAAAGAGAAAGAAGCGAGCAGTGGCGACTAGACACTCTCCTCGACTCCAACACAACTTGCACCAATAGGCGGGCAAGAAAGTCCAGAAGGGAAGCCCACCTGCTCACAGAATCCCCAGCCGGCAATCATTTGTGTCCTCTTACCTTTGGTCTATGGGCAGTGTAGCTGGGCGGTCCAGGGCAAACCATCTCCCCAGCGAGCAGGGTGGCCCCAGTGGAAAGGGCATGTCCAGCAATGCCACGTCTGTACAGCTGGCTACTTCTGGAAGGGAGAGCACAGCGCAAATGCCCGAGAGCCCCCCGGAGTACCCAGCTTGTGCCTCAGTGATGGCCTTGTACAACACCTGTTCCTCCATCCTGATGGTGGCCCTGTCAGTCACAGCTCCAAAAGAGGCTCCCTCAGCAGAGGAGGAGCAGGGAGAATCCTCAGATTACAAGTGTGTCCTCTGTGAGCAGGTCAAGGACAAGCCCAATCCTTGACCTCCCAGGTTCCTAGGGACACTCAAAAGTACTCTCTTGTAATCAAAAATCGATTCCTGGTTCTAATAAAGTGGAGCGAATCTCCACAGGAGTAAATAAAGAATTGAACAAGAACTATGAGTCTGTGTTCTTTCTGTCTGTCCACACTATTCACATGATGCAGGTGAGCCAGATGAGGCTGGAAGCCCACACCCCATGCAGGCTTCAGTCTGGTCCCCGTGATCCTTTTTCAACTGAAGCAGCAGCAATTCACATGCTTTGCCAAGGTTCTGGCTCAATAGCTGAGTGCTGAGGCCAGCCCAGGATGGGCTGGTCACTGGACATTGCCTGCTGCTCAGCAGTTGGCCCAACTGGGCTCCTGACCTTGGGGGGTGTCACCTTCCATGAGTCATGCACCCTGAAGCAGAAGGGGCTCCTCCTGGGTCCCCCAATGATGCCACAAGTTTCTGATCTGCGGCTGAGCATCTCCAGCTGTCAATCCAGGGGCCCCACCTCAAGAAACTGACCGGAAAGCAGGGCCACCCCACCCACAAAGCCTTGCAAACACACGACCCCAAACCCAAAGACAAGTACAAGGTTTCCACAAGGTGAACACCAGCCCTTGTTGCTCTGCCCTCACAGGTATACTTAGGAGCCTGTCTTTGGACGTGAGGCGACCAGGAACCGCATCCAGCACACACCCTTTGTGAGCCAAGGGGCACGTTAGAAAAGGGCAAGGGTCACCTGCAAGGACAAACTGCAGCCTGTTTCTGGGCCTCCCGGCCTCTCTGCCTGCTGATGCTCAGCCCCGCCCCCAGCCTTCCCCTTCACCCCCTGGACACTGTTCCAACATTGGGGAGTTTGAACCAGAACAGAGAGGGAAAAACACTAAGCAGTTTCCCAACAACACATTTCTTTCAACCACCCAGACCCAGCAGGGCCAAAATGAGTGATGAAGCCATTTTATCATAAAGGTCAGTCTTGGAGACTCACGCTGAGTCGAGAGCAGCACCACGAGGGTTGTCCCGATTCCCCGACCCACACCAAGCTGGCAGCACACCCCAGGGTGGGGCTAATTCAGACCAAACCAGACGGGCACGTCCAGGGCACAGTGGTGACTGGACCATGTCACCATGACCTGGTATCTTGGTCACCTTCCTCTCGAGAGCCCAGCCTGGACAGGCCTCCTGCCCAAAGGGGATCAGGTGCTCAGGGATGTCCACCAGGAAGATGTCCTTCCCGTCCCTCCCAGGGATGGACTGCAGCAGCCAGCGGGGGTTGGCAAGCACAGTCAGGTATTTCTGTCAAAGGTCAGGTACCAAGGCTTGATTCTCCACCTCCTCCACCTCATTGTGTCTAGGCTTTCTGGGCACAGCAAAGTGTCCCCAATGTCCATGGGACCTGTGTGCAAAACAGGACACAGAAGGAGAACAAGATGATTCAAAGTCACACCTGCTAGAGACTAAGACGGTATCATGGAGGGGACCCTAGATGAACTCGGTCCCCTGGATGAGCATTTCCATTGGGCTCACCTTGGCAAAGGGAATTCGGGGCAAGGCCAAATGAGGGAGTGAGCAAAATGAAAGGAAGAGGCCTGGTGCTCCACAAACCCACCAGGCCATGGGCAGCTCTCAGTCTGACCACTATAGGCCACAGGGACAGAGCAGGATGGTCCCAGGGAGAGTCTGCGGGCATCAGATCCACAAGAAATTCACCAACAGACATGTACTGCTGTGTGGCCTCACCTCTGGGGAGTCAGGTGACTTGCTCAGGGCCTGCAACAGGCAGTGGGGGTGGGGAACCCAGGCTGGGTGTTTTCTTGCCTCTCATGGTCTCTGCCGGGCACACACACACATGGGGACAAACACACACAGACAAGTGCCACATACAGACATGGACCTGCCTCTGACTCAGAGCACAAATGGGGACTGAGGCCCAGAGAGGCGGTCAGGCACTTTGGGCTATCGCCTCCCAGACAAGGGAAACTTGCTGCTTCTCTGAAGAAACCTCAGCATCCCCCCACCCCACCAACTGGTTCAACAGAAAACAAATGAGCACAATCTGGCTGAAACCCAGGGCAGCACTGGGGCCGTTCGGGCAGCACGGGGAACGGCATCACTTGCCTGAGATCACTCCAGGGTCAGACTTGTCCCTGTCCCACAGCAAGGCCTGGATCTGGGCAGGGCTCATTGCCAGCCTCTGCTCCAGCACCTCCCACCAGGCCTCACTCATCAGTCCCACTGTGCAATGTGGACAGCCATAGTACAGAGCTGGTGTCTGCATAGCATGGGCTGCCACTGCCTTTCCAGGGCTTGACACTATATAAGATGAAATGTGCAAAGGCTGTTGATGGAAGGACAGACAGCTGAACTTCATCTCTCAGGACTCCCAGGGCCTCACGTGGCTGCAGATACACAGAACCACAAAGGTCAGGAGCCAAACACAGAGGTCTCCAAGCTCACAACCCTGGCCTGGACCTCAGCCCCACATGCCCAAGCATCCTCCAAGCCTGCTGACACAGAATGCAGGGGGTCAGAGAAGCCTGGGTCTTTCCATCCATCTCTATGCAGTCCACTGATAGGGGGGTGGAGAACCAGAGGAATCGTCCATCAATGGAGTCTGTGGGGAGTTCAGGAAGGAGGGCAGGGCAGTGGGAGAGAGAGGCACATGAGTGCCACATGAGTTCCAAGACAGACGGCCCTGAAATCCTGGGAGCACTGAGGAGGGACGGTGGGTTCCCTTGCTTCACAGTGCAGTGGCCAGGCTCTGGTCCTCTCCCAGCACAGCCAGGAACAGTCCTGGGCTTGGGTTCCCCCACCCCCAGCCCCCATTCCACCCCTCAGCTCCTGGGCTGTCCCTGCCCGTGTTCTGCAGATCCACATCTTAGCCCAGGGCTGCTGAATGCAGATCCATGCTAACAAATCTGGCCTCAGTCCTGGGGCTGCCCTGGACCTCAGACAGCCCTTCCAGGTGTCTTCCCCACATCTTTAGGAGCCACCTTCCTTCCAGCTCTTCCCACACCATGGCCTCCACTGTCATCAGATGCCCTGTCCCCTGCCCAGAGCCTAGAGAAAGAACAAAGAAGAGAAGCAAACCTCTGGGATGGGCACACTCCCTGTCCTCTCCTGGGCCTGGGACAGCACCATGCAGGGATCCCAGAATTCAAACCCCAAATAACCCGCTAGGTCACTGTCACCTTGTTCAACACCTGAGAAGGAACCGAGGGATAGAGAGAGACACCATGACTGTAGGGGACCTGACCACACCCACCTCCATTCTCACTTCATTCTTTATACCTGGAGGGGGTCCCTGTTCACTGGAAGGGGTTGGAGGCAAAGGAGCGGAGCCATGGGCCTGAACCTCAGCAGGGTCTCAGCACCTTTCTAAGAGCCTCCATTTCCACGTGGCTATGAGGACAGGGACATGGTCCCAGAGGCACCCAGCCCAGATCCTCCTGGGCCTTTCCTTCCCCGAGCACAGCAGATCCACGGTTCTTACAGGCCTATGAGGCCCCATGTGATCTCACTCCTGCCCTGGAGGCCTGTTGTCCTTGTCCCTGGATTCACCCCTGGTAGCCACGAAGGCCGTCCTTCCATCCTTGGAACATTCCAATGTGTTCCTCCCTCAGAACCTTTGTAGTGTGTGAGGAGTCACATTGTGTCCCGTCAGAGAGACATGCTGGAGTCTCAATCTCATGTACCTCAGTGTGACCTTACAGACAAAGGAAAGGTCTTCACAGAGCTTATGGGGGTCAAGTGAGCTCATTAGGATGGACCATCCTCTAACAGGACAGCTGTCCCCATATGAAGGACACATTTAGATACAGACAGGCACACAGGAGAACTCAGGGTGAAGAGGAAGGCGGAGCTCTTCAAGCCCAGACATGCCCACCATGGCCAGCAATGCCCCAGAAGTGAGGCAGGAGAGATGGGCAGACTCTCCATAGCCCTTATGAAAGCCCACGTCAGATGACACCTCGACCTCGGCTGCTGGCCTCCTGAACCAACATGTTTTGTACTTTGAGCCACCAGGTGTGATCCTGATGTGACTGCCAGCAAATGAAGACAGAGGGTCAGCTCTGTTCAGACATCTCTCCGCAGAGGCAAGGGGGTGTGGGGGGATGGCTCTCTACTCCCAGCACCTCAGGCACACTCCTCCATGTCTGCACAACTTCATGTGTCTGTTTTCACCATTACATGGTGTCTGTTTACACTTCCCAGTTTTGGGGGTCCCACAGGTTACTGATGCTTCCCCCTGATGGAAGGAAAGGGAAAACTCATTTTGCTAATGCACCCACTTGACATGACCACACACTCACTGACTAAAGAGTCATGCAGGAGGAGGCCCAGGGCACAGGACAAACCCCGGGGGTGCTGACACACACCAGCAAACTGCCTTCCCCAAAGGCTCTCGTGTCCACTCCCCCAACCACAGGCAAGGGTGCCATGTCCTCATGCACTGGCTGGCTCTGAACATCATCATCTGATTGAACCTCTGTCCACCTGCTGGGTGATAAATGGTCACCCTCTTCACTGGGTGAACACATCCCAATGTTCCCTCCAGCCTCTCTCACCTCTTGTCCTGATACTGTGCACAGGCATGGTAAGTTCAAGTATTCCTGAAAGCTATTTCAATATAGGATGGATAGGTATAACTTGAATGGGTATAGAACTGGTTGGGAGCCCCTAAAATTTGTTTCTCCAAATCCAAACTACTTTATCTTGATTATTCTCCCCTTAGCCAGATTCCCAATACGCCTATGGTCACTGTATAGACACCCAATACAAGAGCAAGAGTGATGGAGATAGCAGAATGGACATAGAGATGACTTGGGCCAACTGTGGCTAAACTACCTTTCGCTGATTTTACAAACCAGATAACTAGCATATACCATAATGCTAGGGCCCCTTCCAGGCCTAGAAATGCCAATGACTCTGAAGTTTAATCTTAAACTTCATTAGCTTTGTTTTTCATCTCTGTCTGGTCCAGAGACTTACAGAAGGGAAACCAAACAGTGAGAAAAAGTCTTGGGATTCAGATAACAAGGCAGAAGGCAGGATGGTACCTATCCAGAAGCAAGGATAAGGCAATTAGGATGAATTCCAGATAACCAGAATGCAAAAGTCCCTGGGAGTGTGGGACTTCTCTGGTGGTCCAGTGGTTAAGACTCCTCACTTCCACTGCAGGGGACATGGGTTCACTCCCTGGTCAAGGAACTAAGATTCCACATGCCTCACAGAATGGAGTCATTACAAATAAATAAGTAAAAATTAAAAAGACATCAACATTTACAGAGGGCTCAAAAAATTAAAAAAATTAAAAATTACCTGGGAGTGAGTGACTAGCATGTGACCTAAGGAATGGAACAACAGCCTGAGCTGATACACTACACAAGGATCCAAAGTACAGAGCTGTTTTTCCTCCACTTCTGAGGTGAGAAACCTGGAATGACATTGGGTAGACACTGAGTGGTAGGAAGATGAAGCAGTTCAGGGGAGATGGGCTTCTTGAACCAACATCAGAGAAGAACCATACTAGGCCAGCACAGAATCCAGTCTAGTGACACAGAAACCAAAAAGACAGCTGTCATAGACAACCCTCTGAGTCTGTCAAGACTGAATTCCCAGATGGTATAGTCATACCATCCAATGTGCACCAAGCTTGATAGGACCTCCTAGGTACCAGGTTCCAGCCCCCACCCTCTATGGAGAAAGGGAGCAGGTCACTAGTGTAGGAGTCAGAACTGACCCCTTGGGGGTAGACTCCTGTCTTGCTACCATTCACTCCCTACCCACTCTGCAGTGTACTACTCAGAGCCCGCCTTCCTCTTCTTGCAGGGAGAGGCATCCTAGCACTTCAGATGTTTCTACAAAGAGTGGCCCTGCATCCAATGAGATTACTGACATACTTGCCTTGCTTACCTGCCTCGCACACACTGATGCCTGGGCGGGGCCCATCTCATCACCTGCCGAGTCCAGAGTGGTACAACAGAGTTGATGAGTGCTAAGTGACTCAAAGCCAACAGGCAGAACTGGTACGTGCCTGCTCTGCAGAGGCAGCTCTGGGGACAGTACCAAGGTAAACTGGGTGGAATCTTTATCCTCAGAGGGTTTGTGGTGTAACTGTGCATGCACACACGTGCATGCACACACATATACACACAGAGAAGCCAACCAAGGTATCCTTGCACAAAAAGAGTACTATAGGGAAGGTTCTGGAAGGTTGTGTGCACGCACACACACAAACACACACACACAGAAATCGCCCAAAATAACCTTTCACAAAAGAGTACTATAGACAGGGTTTTGGAAGGTGGTGGGGAGGAAGGAATGGTCCTGAAGTCAGCCTCTGAGGCTTCAGGAGGACACAGGATGTGAGTAGGGAGGGATCTGCATTGAGCAGCAGTGTGGAGTGGAGGCAAGGCCATGACCATCTAGGAGGCAGGGGGAAGTGCTGCTCTGAGGAAGGGAGGAAGGCCCAACGTGGGGGTCGGAGCCCTGAGAAGCGTGGAGAGCAATGGCTGGACCTGGGCCCAGAACTGTTTACATTGACCTCATTTGACAGATGGGCAAGATGAGGCCAGAGCTTGGCAGGTATTCGAACACCAAGTTGTGGAAGTCAGGGGTCAACTTCCAGGAAAGCTGTGTTTTAGGATTCGTGGTTATACTACCAGGGTGGCCTAGGTGGCAGCAGCTGGAGAGGGATTAGAAATCAGCCTGTGTCATGTCACCAAGGGCCCTGGGTTTAAGAGAGCTCAGGAAGCACTGGATGAACAGGGTATTCTTCCAGAAACTTCTTAAGGATTCTACCTGAGATTCCTCTACTCCTAACTGCTGACTTTATGCCAGGGGGACCTGAGCGGGAGAAGGGTGACTGGGAAAATAGACTCTCATGCTTCATTGAAGGTGTTCAAGGAAGGCTCAGGCACAGGCCCTCCACATTACCTGTGGTGACCCGAACACTCTGGGGATACAATGAGAAGGGAATGCACTCTGGGTCAGTACTTCAGACACACACTGAACTCCATGGCACCTGTGCCACCATCACTGGCATCACTACTCAGAGATTCCAGATACTAGGAGCTGAGCCGTTCGGAAGGCTCCTTGTGCTCCACTTGTCTGGAGCTTGTCAGCAAGTTCCCCATCTTCTCCAACTTTGCAGATCCAATGCCAGGCACCAAGGAGGTGCTTACACACCTGAGAGTGAGGGGATCAAAGAAGGAAGGAAGGTGACTAGTGGCCATTAACAGAGCTATTGACAGACCAGTCACCAGATTGTCCACATCTGAAGGAGTGAGGTTGGGCACATTCTGTCTGTGCTTCTCATATGCCTGATGCTAAAGAAGCCCATCAACAAGTCCTGGGAACACAAACCCACCAGACTCTTCCCCTCACTGACTGACCACAAAAGGAACACCTCTGTGTTTGGATCCAGCCTCCCTGGTATTCAGTCTTACCTCGCTTCCTCAGATGATGCACATGCCGCCTCCACCCCTTTGGGAAAGTGGTCATCCTTCTTAATGAAGGGCTTGGTCAATACCACAGAGCACACACTGTTCTCCTTCCATATTCTATAAAGGATACATGACATTTCAACACACTGGCTACTCTAGCAACTGAGCTTTTGTCTCCTTGCTAAAGTAGGTTCCCCACCTTAGCCATGTTGTTTCTGAATTGAAACAGACACAGACTGACAAGCAAAGCCCTACAGACTGTCAAAGCATCCGGTCTTCTGGACACACACAGGAGGAGTCCCAGCAGAGTGCAGAAGACAGAACACTCTACCAACACTGAACCTGGAACTCTCAACTCAATAATGGACAGAAAGGGTGGAGGCCACTTACATGCAGGTATCTTTCTAGATGCCATGTCATTAAGACTATCAAGAAAGCACATGCAGGCCAGACACACCAACAGCTGTCCACAGTTCTTCTTTTTTTTCTGGTTGCTGTCCACAATTCTGAACCTTCACTTAGACCTAGAGTGTGGAGACAGGCCTCAGCCAGGGTCTGAAAGTAGGTCACCTGTTTCCATCAGAAGTTCCCTTGGAAAAGTGTCCATTAGCTTACCTTGTGGCTCAGATGGTAAAGAATCTGCCTGCAAAGCAGAAGACCCAGGTTCGATCCCTGGGTCAGGAGGATCCCCTGCAGAAAGAAATGGCTACCCACTCCAGTATTCTTGCCTTGGAAATTCCATGGACAGAAAAGTCTGGTGGATTATAGTCCATGGGGTCGCAAAGAGTCAGAGATGACTCATCAACTAACACTTTGGCTATGATCCAGACTACAAACATATCAAAGTGCAACTTTTCTTATCAAAGTGTAACAGCTTCTTAACCCAAATTGTGTTCTTCAGAAAATATTATACAGATGTTTCAGAAATAGTTGAGAAAAAAGTACTTCCTGAATCCTTCATATCCCAGGTCAATTTCCACATCTCTATAGTTGAGGATTTTGCACTTAATAGAAACATTCATTCAACACAGATTTTTATTTATGGTGCAGTCACAATAACAGTAAGAACTCCAAATGAAAGGATGTGAAATGTCAAAGGCAGTCTGTGATCAGAACCTTGCTTTTCAAAATGCTATCCATGGACCAGAAACTTAGGCATCAACTGGGATCCGGTGAGAAGCACAGAATCTCAGTTCCCCCTCAGAACATATGAGTCAGAAGCCATATTTGACAAGATCACTCAGGGACCTGAACGCACACTGAAACCTGAGATCTAGGTCATTGGTTTTCAAACTGTGTTCTGTGGCACACTTTGGGGGGTGCCTCTATAAGGAGTGAGCCAGGAAGAGATTATGAAGAAGGGGGATGGGGAGCAGGCCTCACTTCAGCTGAGCAGCCTGCCTCTGATTTGTTTGGGAGGTTGAACACCCCCAGTTAGATATCCCATGGACACAAAGGTTGGAGAATCAGTGTTCTGGACCAATCATCTCATTTTCTACGTGCTCAACTGAGATCTTCCAAATAGCATAAAGGAATTTTAAAAAGATCACATTATAGTCCCTTGAACACTGTTAGAGAATTCTGAAATTTAAAAAGCCTGGGAATCAAGAAAAATCTTCATATCCAGTGTTGCTGGAATAACCTCCCACCTGCAGAAGTAGAAGCAAAGACAGACCCTGAGCCCCAGTGGGAGACCACATTATGTTCAAGGCTGTACCCTGGAAAAGCCTTGAGCAGCGTTTTGTGCTACCTGGTTTTCAACAGAAGAGAGAGACACCCAGAGATAGCAAGTGCCAAGGCTACACAGCAAAAGAAGAGCTGATGTCCAAACCCAGGTCTCTGGATTCCAAAGTTCAGGCTCTGGGTGATGTAATTTGCATCATGATCAAAAATAAGCAGTCCCTCTATGTGCCCTATGCATTGGCCCACCCTATGAGCTACATGGACACACATCCACTCAAAAAAGTAGCTGTCTACCCTCACGGATCCGTGGGATACAAATAATGGGCTTCTGTGCCAGTGCCTGGGCTCCTGCTATAAGCTGGAACAGAACATGCAAATTTGGTTGCTATTTCTTTGTGGTAATGAGAGTTAAGAATCCATTTTAATATCTATGGCTATGTATCTGACATCTCCATGCCTTGAGAAAATTAGAAAGATAAAGGCAGAAATGGTCAGAGGAGAAAATGGGAAAGAAATGCTTTACAGTGTATTGACATATTAGGTTTAGCACCTCATTTTTATATTCATATCCTTCAAGCACTGCCTGGAGTTTCTGCCAGGGAAGTTCTTATTACTAACCACCTTTAATTAAAACTGAAGCTGAAAAAAAAAAAAAAAAAGACAATCCAATCAAAAAATGGTCAGAAAACCTGAATAGACATGTCTCCAAAGAAGACACAGATGTCCAAAAGGCACATGAAAAGATGCTCAACATTCTTAATTATTAGACGAATGCAAATCAAAACTCCAGAGAAGTATCACCTTACACTGGAAAGAATGACCGTCATCAAAAAATCTACAAAGAATAAATGCTAGAGAGGATGCAGAGAAAAGGGAACACTTGTACACTGTTGAGGGAAGAGTCAGTTGGTACACTCAATATGAAGAACAGTATGGAGGTTCCTTAAACAGCTACAAACAGAACTACCATATAATCCAGCAATCCCACTCATGAATATATACCAGGAAAAGACAAAAACTCTAGTTTGAAAACATACATGCACCCCAATGTTCATTGCAGCACTATTTACAATAGGTAAGATATGGAAGAAATGTAAGTGCCCATCAACAGATAAATGGATAAAGATGTGGAACACACACACACACAGAAACACACACACACACACACACACACACACACACACCCACACACACAGAGGAATACTGCTCAGCCTGAAAAATAATGAAGTAATACCATTTGCGGAAACATGGGTGGACCTAGGGATTATCATACTAAGTGGAGTATGTCAGAAAGAGAAAGACAAATATTCTATGATATCACTTATTGATGGAATCTCAAAAGATGATACAAATGAAATTATTTGCAAAGCAGAAACAGACTCAGAGAAGAAACTTTTGGTTACCAAAGGGAAAAAGCAGGGGAAGGGACAAATTAGGAGTTTGGGATTAACAGATACACACTACTAGGTATAAAATAGTAGTACTGTGGTGCTGGAGAAGACTCATTAGAGTCCCTTGGACAGCAAGGAGACCAAGTCAGTCAATTCTAAAGAAATCAAGCCTGAATATTCATTAGAAGGACTGATGCTAAAGCTGAAGCTCCAATATTATGGGCACCTGATGTGAAGAGCCAACTTACTGGAAAAGACCCTGATGCTGGGAAAGACTGAAGACAGAAGGAGAAGAGGGTGCAGAGGATGAGATGATCGGATGGCATCATGAACTCAATGGACATGAGTTTGAGCAAACTCTGGGAGAGTGTGAAAGACAGGGAAGCCTTCTGTGCTGCAGTCCATTGAGTCACAAAGTTGAACACGGCTGAACGACTGAATACCAATGTATAAAATGCATAAATATGGTCCTACTGTATCTAACAGGGAACTATACTCAATATCTGCAATAACCTATAATGGAAAAGAATCAGGAAGTGTTTTATATATATAAAACACTTTATATATATATATATATATATATATATATATATATATATATACACACACACTTTATATATATATATATACTTCTTTTATATATAGATACTTTTATATATATATATTTATATATATATGTTATATATATATATATATATATATATATATAGAGAGAGAGAGAGAGAGAGAGAGAGAGAGTGAATCACCTTGCTGTACTCCAGAAATGGACACAGCTTTGTTAATCAACTATGGGAAAGTAAGTGAAAATCACTCAGTCATGTCCAACTCTTTGCTACCTCATGAACTACGCAGTAGACAGTTCACGGAATTCTCCAGGTCAGAATACTGGAGTGGGT
Organism: Muntiacus reevesi; assembly: GCF_963930625.1. NCBI lineage: Eukaryota > Metazoa > Chordata > Mammalia > Artiodactyla > Cervidae > Muntiacus > Muntiacus reevesi. The sequence goes on from NC_089271.1 coordinate 95,541,815, forward strand.
AGCCTTTCCCTTCTGCTGGCCCTTCCCCCATTTCCCAGCCAAAGGGACCCTCTTCACTACAAGACCCAACCCAGATGGCAACTCATCTAAAAAGCCCTCCATGGTCCCTTGATATGAGTCAGCATCCATTTCCCCACTCTTCATGATCCCCAACCTCTGCCTCATTTCAGGCTCTACTCTTTACAGGTCTACCTGGAAGATGCACTCCAGCCTCCCCACCCCCAGCCTTGAGTGATGCAGGGGTGAGTAGACACTTGACGCCCTGCACAGTGGAGGAGCCTCTTGCATGACAGGTGTCCTTGGATTTGAATGCACTTTGCCTTGTGAGGTCTGGCACCCAGACCTGCCCTCTCCCATCAGGCTGTACTTACACCGGTGCTAGCAGATGGCTGGGTAGCCAGCACACTGGAAGCAGTTCTCATCCCCAACCCAGAAGTTGTCTGATGCAAAAGACACCAAAAGCCCCTCCCACTAAGCTGCATGCTTGGTGGAGCATGGTACCACCCAAGCAAAGGCACTTGGTGTCCCGTGTGTACACACAGCCACCGCTCAGGCACCAATTCCTCGTGTCAGTTCTCCTGCTCTGTCAGTAGTGATCAAGAGGCCTCAGGCACGGTGATGGCCCGACCACCAGGGCCCACTGTGGACACCTCCAATACCTGTCTGTGTTCTGCACCTCCTGACAGGCTGGCAGGAACTGTCAGGTCAATATCGCATGTGAAGGGATGCCCTGTTCAACCCTGCCTGCTCCCTCTCCCCTTGATGGTGCATCCCCAGTCAGCCTCCAGTATCAACTCCCCCCCACAACCCATGAGAACGGCCTCATGAAGGACCCATCCTGAGAAGGCTGGCCCTGGAGTGGTCTGAGGAGAGGTGGTGAGATGGGGCCTTGGTACAAGGTTGACATCCCCTGCCCCACTGGTTATGAGGACCCATCCTGGGGGTAGTCTGTGGTGCACTCAGCCCTGGGCTCAAGGCCACAGCCCAGCTGCTAGAACTTTCGCTGGACTGGTGGGGGAGAGGGGTTTCCAGGTAAGTGAAAAGATCCAAGTGTGTGGAACGTGGGAGGAATAGAGGAGAGTGGATTCTTTGCTTTGCTGTCTGCAGGGGGATGACCTGCCTAGGATGAAGTACAGTGAGAACCAAGGTGGGGGAGGGGGCAGGGTCTCCCTGGTAGCTGCCAAAGCTTCAGGCAGTGGACAAACATCGGCCCAGGATTCAACAGGAGTGACTGAACCTCAAAGAGACTGAACATTCTACCAAGGCAGCCTTGACCCGCTGGCATCAGACATCCTCTCAGGAAAATATGCATCCCTGACACAAGGGCCAGGGAGACTGGGAGGCAGGCCCCAGAAGACCATGACATCCCAGACATCTTTGAACTTCTGAGCCTGTGGCAGCAGCCCACCTACCCCACCCCATAAAGAGCTAGTGCCCCCCCACCCCCAAGGGAGCCAATTTGACCAGAGTCTTCTGTCACAGGTGCCCTCCTTCCCAGGAAGCAGGGGAGCTGGCCACTCCAGTCTGCGGCAGGACCTATAGCACTACCAGCACGAGACCCAAAGAACCACAGGAAGAGCTGGTCAACTACTGCCAGGCCGCCAAGTAGAGCGAAGTCACTGTGCAACACAGGCCAGGCTCATCAGGCCTGGTGATGGAGGAGATGGATGACACACCCCTCCCCCCATGCCTGCTGCCCAGGGACTGCAGCAGGGGACACAAGGTCTCACTGAGCAGACAGGAGCCAGGGACCATGACGATGGCAGCCACTTCCCAGGAGGCTGGCCATGCCCCACAAAGTTGGGCATGTGATCAAAGCAACGCAGCCTCCTGGAGGCTCAATCAGTAGGCAACCAACCAAGGTACAGTTCAAAATGACACTGAGGCCAAGCGAAGCCACCCCAGTAAACAGGTCAAGATCCCTTGCCCAGGTTTGGCCCCGGAGCCAGTTCTCAGGTCTGGAACTGAGGAACAGGGATGAGGTGGGTCCCAGGAGAAGGATGCTGATGTTCCACAGCAAACAGACACAGGAATGATTCCAGCCCCTCCCAAAGGGACCTCGGGCTCTGAGATGGTGAACCCACGCAGGGAGGTAGGACCACCAGAGGAGTGAAGGTTGCCAGACACAGTGTCAACTTGACACCAACATGAGAGACACAGTTAACACTGACTCTGTGGCTACTTTGAGATGACCCCCCCTGGGCTGGGGTTTCTAGGCACAGGGGCATCAAGGGGCAAGGGACACAGGGCCAATCTGGAAGATTTGTCAGTCGTTCTTGAGCTGGGAGAGCCTGGAATGCAGTATCCCCCACAGCCAGGTGCAGGGCTTAGTGAGACATCAGTCGAGAAGTCCTTCAGAACCTGGGGATGTGAGGGAAAGATGGTAAGGTCGAACGGAAACCCTGAGTGAACTCCATCGAGTAAAAGAGAAACACACGGAAAAGGGGGGGGGGTGATACACGCCCCATTCATGAACTGGAGAACCTTCACACCTCTGGTGGGGCCTCATGGGCCCTGACTTCTCACACCCTCTCTGGGTTTGGCCAAGTTACCATGGTGGGCACACAAGTACTCAAAGGGTAGCCAGACGGGGCTCTCACCCAGAGCAAGAGAGTCCACTCACCGAAGTCCTCTCACCATGGGTATGGGATGGCAATGCACACTCATATCCGCCCTCCGTGGTCCTCGATCTCACAAACTAACCTGCTGGATCCGTTCAGTGGGCTACAGCCTGGTGTCCAGAAGCCCCCTCCAGTGCTGGGGGGCATAGCATGTGGGTCGTGGCCAACCTGCCCAGATGGAAGACAGTGAAGAGCACATAGACCCCAGAGCATGGGAGTGATGGACACGTGGAAACCAGCATCTCTCACTCCCAGGTCAGACGTGATATAAAGGCCTGTGATGTGAGTGCGAGCATGACAGTGCCAGAGGCTCAGAGAAGCTCCCCCACCCCCCTGAGTGGTGCCCCATCTCCTGGGCAGTCAGCACCCCGAGCAGCGGCAGCAGAGTGGCAATCCGTGTCTGCAGCTCCCATGTGTGCTGCGTCCTCTCAAAGATATGCAGTAGAACTGAGATGAAATCAGAAATGTGTCCAGTTCTCAGGATGGCCCCTTCATCTGGGCCCCATGGAGAGGGATGCGGTCAACGGGTGCTGCCCTGGGGATAGAGGGGAAGTAGGTCTGCTAACCTCCCAAAGCTACACAGCTGCCCCTGGGCTTGTCCTGCATGCAGGAGTCCAAGGCCCAGAGCTAAAGCTAGGCTGGGTCCAACAGACTGACATGGAATTGAAGGAGCCCACTCTCATGGGCAGAGTGCTGGATGCCAGGGTAGTATCTCCTTGGGGACTGCTTGCCCCAGGTGCCAAGCTTGGGGGTAGACAGTGGTGCCCAGTGGAAGGGCCTGACAGACATGTGCTGACCTGTAGGGCACTTACAGCTCCGAGAGACCAGGTGAATACTGAGTTCATTGCTAGCCTGCAAACAGAAGAGGATGAATCTGCAATAAAAACACCAGGGCGGGATAAACACCCAGACCCTGAAAGAAGTGCCCACAACTCAGCACAGAAAGGACACACAGCTCAGCAGAGAAATGGGCAACAGGCATTTCAGAGAGGAAACCACATCGGCCAAGGAGAACACAAGGGAAACCGAGAATCTGGATCGAGCATTCCCAGGTCAGTGCTGCTGCAAATGCAGAGCAGGAGCAAAGTGGAACCCTCACCGAGCCTCAGAGACACAGATGGGGTGGGAGACAGCACTCCCCATGGCTAAGTCCACATATCTGTGCATGTGAAGAAAGCTGGGGGCAGCAGCAGGGAAGGGACGGGTGCAGAGAAATGCCACGGAGCAGGTCCTCACAGCTGCCCCTATCAGCAGCTACACGTCATAGGTCTCCAGTTCACTGGGCAAGATCTAGTTCAAAGCCAGGATTTGGAGGAACAGCAGCAGCCCACCCACCATTCAAAAGACCCTCCTTCATGATCTGAAACCACTACCAGGAGGTTCTCGGGTGTCTGGAGGTAGCTGGTAACCACTCTTGGGGCAAGGAGCAGGGCACTAGCATGAGGGAGTTGGGTGTGGTCATCGCTCGGGTCCCTGCAGAGCTGAGGCCTCAAATCCAGGAGGCAGTTTCTGCCCCTCAACTCGTGGCTGGGAAGCTTATTCAAGGAGAAAGCAGGCTGCCTGCTGGAAAGAAAAGCACTGCTCAGACTCAACATTCCTGTGGCAGCAGTTGCGTGGGTGCCTGGCTAACAGGAACCAGTGAGACACCCACCCTGCCTTCCTGGGACTTGGTGACCCTCGGGATTTCAGACTCATGCACAGCAGCCACAGCCTGGGAAGAAGAGGAGGGCAAAGGCAGCAGCAGAAAGATGCAGGGTGCCCCAGAAATCCCAGATGACAGCACCTAACACTCGGGCAGACGGAAAAGGTATGCTACAGTCATGCCTGGAAGGAGGACAGTAGGTTGTCAGGACAAGAGGAGCCAGAGGTCCAGGGAGAGAACTGCATGACAAACCGTGGAGTCCCGGATGAGCTCTGCACAGAGTGCAGGGCCAGCACAGCCACCCAGAGTGCTGGGCAATGAGGAAGGAGACCTGGGACCACTGGAAGTCCTCCAGGGCACCACGGACGGGTTAGGACTTATTCAAGAGATTGCTCCACTGTTCTTTCCATCTGGGGTTGAGGACAGATGTACATGTGGTGTGACAAAGAATCAATGGTGTGTGTAGCACCAGCTGGAGGAGGGGAGAGAGAAGGGGTCCAGGCTGTTGGGGGGCCCAGGCCACGAGACCTGACCTGAGCTAGTAGTAATGGGGACAGGAAGAGGAGCATTTACTGTGATCAGGCACTTGGGAAACAGGGACATAGCAGGCAGGGCGGTGGTCAATAGTCAAGTCAGGTGGCTGCCCTGGGTGGGCTGAGCCCCCAGACAAGAGGAAGAGGACAAGAAACAGTTTTGAAGGTGAAGCTGCCTTTCTCTGAGACATCTCAGGTCCCAGGGGCAGCAGGAAACATAGTGAGGATTTTCCTTCACATCTGTGAAAGAACAGATAAACTGTTGCTCAGCACTGGGCCAGCAGTCCCAGGGTGGCTTGGAGGGGAGCCAGCCTGGGCTTTCAGCCCAGAGATGGGGAAATCCGCCCAGAAGCCGCCCCTCTCCCTGCTTCCCTGGCCCCTGGGGTTCACTCTGAAGCTCAGATGCAGTCACTGAGGACACTGGGTCATGGTCACTTTGACTCTCGCCGAGTCTCATGGACTGGACGCAAATGGCAAGGGCTTAAAAGGGCACAGTCTGGCCTCCACCATGACTGGACGCCTATGGCAAGGGCTGAAAAGGGCACAGTCTGGCCTCGACCATGAAACTGAACTCTCTGTGGGTTCCCTGGACCCACAGCTTCATCCCTGTCAGCCCCACCACACCTCAGGTGGTTCCACCCCAGCCCCAGCCCCACCCCACCTCACCTCCTTCTCCAGAGGCTCCTCCTCACCCAGGTCTTTCCCACACTTCAGCCCCAGACTCCTAGCCCTTCTCCTCCAACTTCCTCCCCTCACTTCCTGGTCCTCCTCCCAGTCGTGCTCCAGGCCGCTGGTCTCAAGGCTCCTCCCGGCCTGACCTTCTAGATGCCTCAGAGCCTGACGGATCTTACTTTGTCGCCTAGTGGACAGGGCCGGCGAGGGAATGTGCCTTTGTTCGTATGTGCATGTCTACGTAACATTGTGCCTGCATGCCTGCCTGCCTACGTGAGTAAGGGAAGCCATACACAATCAGTATTTGTGGGTGTGACACGACTGAGGCCAGCCAGTACTGTCAGTGGTCTCGGTCCCAATGGCGGACCACTGTCCTGCCTGGTACCACAACCTAGCCATACCAAAGTACCCGCGACTCACTCTGCTTGCAGGAAAGTGGGACCTGCCTCATGCTCAGAAGGTACCTCCAGGCGGGGTTTCCAGGAACCTCTCCAGGGGGCCGAGTCGGACATCCTGGCCCCCTCCACGGGCCACAGCCCCCGCCTGCTTTCCTTTCACGTGTGCATCCCGGTGATGCTCTGGGGCACACATGGGAAGCTACAAAAAGACCTGCCCTCCAGCCTCCTACCCTGACCCTGGACTGTGACCTCACACTAGTCCCACTCACCCACTGTGAGTCATCTCCACCGGAGCCTGACCCTGACAAGCAGGGCTCAGTTGCTTGTCTGCAGTTCCCCTCCTGGTGGGGACCAACCACAAGTCCATGGAGGGTGGCCCACTGACTGTGGCGGCCCCCAGATTCTTCCAGAGTGGCAGTGTGAGCAGAGGAGTCATTTTCTCTTGTTCTTTGCAGGGTTTCCTGGGCTGTAAATCACCATCACTCCTGGAGAATGGGTTTCTGTGCTGCAGGCTGAGGCATCCTGGGAACAAGCCAGCTGCTGTGATGAGCAGAGCACACCTTGAGGGAACCTGCATGTGTGTTTCTCATCAGTTGGGCCCTCCTGGGACCCCATGGTCTGAGGACCCCGCCGAGGAGAAGACTATGGTGGCTTGTTGTCCAAGATTGCTGTATTGTCACTGGTGACTTTCTCCCTGTTGCTCTGGTCCTCGTGCAGGTGAAGATGCCCAGTCAAGCAGGCAGAAGAGTGTTTTCTACTCTGGCCACCAAGTAGGCACCCTCTGCTTCAGCCATAGGAGTGCTTGCAGTCACTTCTTATTCAGGGATTCCACCCATACAGGTGAGATTTGGAGTCACTCAGGAGGAAGGGGTAAGGTTGGCTGAGAAACTGAATGGCAGAAACTGGGCAAGCCTGGGATCGAGTCACATACCCCAATAGAAGACATAGCAATGATCAAGCCCCAGGGGCCAGCCAGGTCCCTTGTACCAAGCCAGACCCAGTGAACAGTGTGACCCTTTGTCACCCAGCACATGGGGAAACTTTCAACTGAATGATGATGCTCAGTGCCAGCCAGGGCGTGAGGACATAACACTCTTGCCTGTGGTTGGGGGAGTGGAAACGGGGAAAGCCTTTGTGGAAGGCCATTTGCTGGTGTGTATCAGCATCTCGGATGTGCGCCCTGTGCCCCAGGCCTCCTCCTGCATAGCTCTTCAGTGAGTGTGTGGTCATGTCAAGTGGCTGTATTGGCAAATGAGTTTTCCCTTCCCTTCCATCAGGAGGGAAGCATCGGTAACTTGTGGGACCCCAGACACTGGGAGGTGTAAACAGACACCATGTAAGGGTGAAAACAGACACGTGAAGATGTGCAGACGTGGAGGAGTGTGCCTGAGGTGCTGGGACTGGATAAGCCATCCCTCTACTCCCTCCTTGCTCCTGTGGAGAGATGTCCGGACAGGGCTGACCCTCTGACTTCATTTTCCGGCAGTCATGTCAGGGTCCCACAGGCTGGGTGGCTCAATCTGTGAACCGTGTTCATTCAGGAGGCCAGCAGCTGAGGTCGAGGTGTCGGCTGATGTAGGCTATCATGAGAGCTGTGGAGAGTCTGTCCCATCTCTCCCCACTCACATCCAGGGCATTGCTGGCCTTGGTGGGTGTGTCTGGGCTTGGAGAGCTCCACTTCCTCTTCACCCCATTTCTCCTGTGTGCCCGTCTGTCTCTAACTACGTCCTTTGTATGGGGACAGCTGTCCTGTTAGAGCAGGGTCCAACCTAATGAGCTCACTTGACCCCATCAGCTCTGTGAAGACCTTTCCTTTGCCTGTAAGGTCACGCTGAGGTACTTGGGATTGAGACACCAGCACCTGAATCTGAAGGAACATGATGTGACTCCTCACAACCTACAAAGGCTCTGAGGTAGGAACACACTGGAATGGTCTAAGGATGGAAGGACGGCCTTTGTAGCTACTGGGGGTGAATCCAGGGGCGAGGAGAGCAGGTCGCCAGGGTAGGAGCCAGATCACGTGGAGCCTTGTGGGCCTGTGAGGACTGTCTGTCTTCTGTGGTCAGGGAAGGAAAGGCCCAGGAGGCTCTAGGCTGGGTTCCTCTGGGCTTTGTCCCTGTCCTCACTGTCTTGTGGAAATGTAGGCTCCCTGCTAGGTGCTGAGACCCTGCTGGGGTTCAGGCCCATGGCTGTGCTTATCTGACTCTCCACCATACAATAAGCAGAGACTCCGCTCCAGATACAAGAATAAATGTGAGTATGGATTGCCTGTGGTCAGGTCCCTTGCAGTCATGGGCTATCTCTTTATCTCTTGGTGCCTCCTCTGCCATCGAACGAGGTGACAGTAACCTAGTGGATTATTTGAAGTGTGAATTCTGTGTTCCCTGCCATCCCAGGCCCTGGCAAGGACACAGATCGTGCCCATTCCAGTAGATCCTGCTCTCCTTCTTTCTTTCTCTAGGCTCTGGGCAGGGTCCAGGGTATCGGCCGAGAGTGGAGGAAGTGGTACGGGAAGGGCTGGAATGAAGGTGGCTCTGAAAGGTGTGGGGAAGACACGTGGCAGGGCCAAGTGAGGTCCAGGGTGGCCTCAGGGCCAAGGCCAGATTGGTTAGCACGGATCTGCACTCAGTAGTCCTGGGCTAAGATGGGGGATCTGCAGAGCCTGGGTAGGGATGTGGCTGGGGAGCTGAGGCATGGGGTTTTGTACCAGGGATGGGACAAGCCAAGCCCAGGACTGTGCCTGTCTTTGCTGGGAGAGGACCAAAGCCCGGCCACTGGGCTTTGAAGCCAGGGGACCCATCCTCCCTCCTCAGTGCTCCCTCTGTCTTGGATCTCACCTCGTGCCTCTCTCTTGCTGTCCTGCCCTCCTTCCTGATCTCCCCACAGACTGCATATGATGGACACCACCCCCTATCATCAGACCACGTGGAGACAGATGGAAGGAGCCAGCCCTCTGTGACCCTCCCCTCTGTGTCAGCAGGCTTGGAGGATGCTCAGACATGTGGGGCTGATGTCCGGCCCAGGGATTTGAGCTTGGAGACTGCTGTGCCAGGCTCCTGACCTTTGTGGTTTGTTTCCACAGCCACATGAGACCCTGGGAAATGAAGTTCAGCTGTCTGTCCTTCCGACAGCCTTATGCAGGTCTCATCTTAAATGGTGTCAAGACCCTGTAGACAAGGTGGCGGTCCATGCTATGTGGACCCAGCACTGTACCCTGGCTGTCCACATTGAGCACCAGGACTGGGAGGATCCAGCCTGGCAGGAGCTGCTGGAGCAGAGGCTGGGGATGAGCCCCGCCTACATCCAGGCCTTGATGTCGGTCAGGGACAAGTTTAGCCATGGGGTGACTGGTGGCAAGTGACGTGGTGCCTGATTAGCCCCTAGCGCTGCCCTGGATCTCAGCCAAGGCTATGCTCATTTATTTTCTGTTGAACTGGTTGGTGAGGGGCGGTGTGGGTCTGAGGTTTCCTCAGAGGGGCAGTGAGGGTCCCTGGGCTGGAAAATGGCGGCCTGAGGTCCCTGACCAAAACTGTGGGCCTCAGTCCTTGTTTGTGTTTTGAGATACAGAGACGTGTCCAGGTCTGCACGTGGCATTTGTCTATCTATGTATGTCCCCATGTGTGTGTGTGTGTGCCTGACAGAAATTATGATAGGCAGTGCAGCAACCAGCCTGGGTTCCTCACCCCCACTGCCAGAAGCCAGGCCTGAGCAACTCACCTGACTGCCCAGGGGTGAGGCCCCACAGCAACACCTGCCTGTTGGTGAATCGCTTGAGGACCTGATGCCCACAGGCTCCCTGCCAGGGCCTTCCTTCTCTGTCTCTGCGGCCTGCAGTCGTCAGACTGAGAGCTGCCCCTGTCCTGGTGGGTTCGTGGAGTACCAGGCCTCTACCTTTCATTTCGCTCCCTCCCCTGCTGGGTCTCACCCCGAATTCCCTTTGCTGAGGTGAACCCTTCTGAAAGGCTCAGCCAGAGGATCAAGTTCACCCCAGTTCTCCTCCTTAGTCTCTAGGAGGTGCAACTGTTAATCACCTTGTTCTCCATCTGTGTCCTGTCTTTGCACACAGGTCTCGTGGACATTGAGTCACTTTGCTGTGCCCAGAAAACCTAGGTCCCAACGAGATGTAGAAGTGGGAGAATCAAGCCCTGCTACCTGACCTTCGACAGAAGTACCTGACTGTGCTCGCCAACCCCTGGTGGCTGCTGCAGCCTGTCCCAGGGAAGGCTGGGAAGGACATCTTCCAGGTGGACATCCCTGAGCACCTGATCCCCTTTGGGCAGGAGGCCTGTCCAGACTGGGCTCTCAAGTGGAAGGTGACCGAGAGACGAACTCATGGTGACACCATCCAGTTGCCGTCCTGCCCTGGATGTGCCCATTTGGTTTGGTCTGAATCAGCCCCACCCTTGGGTTCACTGCCCACTTGGTGCAGGGCTGGGGGCCAGGACTCCCCTCATGTGGTGCTGCTCTGGACTCAGGGAAAGTCTGCAGGAATTTGACCTTTACAATAACATGGCCTCGACACTCATTTTGGCCCTGCTGTGTCTGGGTGCTTGAGAGAAATGTGTTGTTAGGAAACTGGTTAGTGATTTTCCCTCTTTGTTCTGGTCCAAACTCCCTGATGTTGGAACGGTATCCAGGGGGTGATAGAGAAGGCTGGGGGCGGGCCTGAGCCTGAGCAGCCGGCGAGGCCTCTGGCAGGCAGAGAGGCCCCCGGGCCCTGAAACAGGCCGCGGTGTGTCCTTGCAGGTGACCCTTGCCCTGCTCTAAAGTGTCCCTTGGCTCACAAAGTGTGTGTGTTGGTCACAGTGTCTGGCCACTCCCGGTCCAAACACAGGCTCCTAAACACAGCTGTGAGGGCAGAATGACAAGGGCTAGTGTCCACCTGGTAAAACCTTGTACTTGTTTTTGGGTTTGGGGTCATGTTTTTGCAAGGCCCTTGGTGGGTGGGGTGACCCTGCTTTCTGGTGGGCCTCTTGGGGAGGCCCCTGGATCAGGAGCTGGAGACGCTCAGCTGCTAATCAGAAACTTGTGTCATCGTCGGGGGGACACAGCAGGAGCCCCTTCTGCTTCAGGGTGCATGACTCATGGAAGGTGACACCCCCCATAGTCAGGAGCCAGACTGGGTCTTCTACTGTGAGGCAGGCAAGGACCAGGCACCAGCCCGTCCTGGGCTGGCCTCAGCACTTGGCTCGGGAGCCACACTCTTGGCTGAGGGCTTGAAATGCTGCTGCTTCAGATGAAAAGGGACCATGGGGACTGGACTGAGGCCTGCCTGGGGTGTGGGCTTCCAGCCTCATCTGGCTCACCCAGGGCCCCGTGTGAATAGCATGGACAGATAGAAAGAACACAGACTCGCAGTTCTCAACTGATTATTTATTTACTCTTGTGGAGTTTTGCTATACTTTATTAGAGCCAGAAATATATTTTTGATTACAAGAGAGTGGTTTTGAGTGTCCCTGGGCACCTGGCAGCTCAGGGATTGGGGTTGTTCTTAAACTGCTCAGAGGGCACACTTGTAATCTGAGGATTCCTCCTGTTCCTCCTCCGCCTCAGGGGCCTTGTTTTGGGCCACGACTGAAACGGCTGTCATCATGATGGAAAAATAGGTGTTGTACATAGTCATTGCTCAACCATGCAGTAGCTGTAGGTACAGATGTGGCATTTCTGGATGTGCCCTCGCAACTGGGGCTGCCCTGCTTCTGGGGAGATGGTTTGCCCTGGCCCACACGGCTACCCTGCCCATATACCAAAGGCCACAGAACAGAAATGATCACTGGCCCGGGATTGCGTCAGCAGTTGGTGTATTGTTCTGGGCCTTCTTGTCAGCCTCTTGGGTGGACTCATTGCGATGGAATCGCTGAAAGCGTCTGGTCACCACTGCATGCTTCTTTCTTTTTGGGGTCATTGTTGCGCTGGTGATGGGCTGAGCAGTTGTTCTGGGGTTGCCTTTCCTCCGGATGTTCTGTAGGAGAACAGGTTTATCTCTCTGAAAGTTGGAGTTGCGATAGATCTGAAAGAAATGAATCACTTTAGCCATCTTTGGGGAGAATAGCTGTTCCTTGCCACCCTCCTCCCCACTACCTTCCCAGCCTTGCCTAACTATGAAGACGAGGTCTCTTCATTCCTGGTAGGTTATGAGGCCCTAGCAAGTGCACTCCCTAGAGCTCCCCTGGGGCCGGCCTCTCTTGAGGTGTTACTGGTCGTTCCTGACATCAAGTGGCCTTTCAGGGTCTAGAGTCACCCCTGTGGATCCTGTCTAAGGGGATTTGTGGAACACGATAGGCCCTGCTTTCTCCTCTTTCCTTAACCACCCTCTCACAAGAATAAATTATCCTAAGGGCTCATCAAGTCTAGTCTCCCCAGAAGGGCTTTCTACATTACCATCATCTTCTCTGCAGAGCGACCCAAAGGGCGGATTTTACTGAAACCCTACAGGTTAAGTTCACAGATGAAGCTCTTGATGCTGTCTGTCTCAAAGATCTGCACCTCTCGAAGAGGTCTGCACCTCTGCGCTGGAGGACCTCTGTGTGGAAGAGATCTGCCTCGATGACCACCATGTCTCCCTCGTCGTTCCAGTGCACAGAGGTGAAGGGGTTATCCTCCACGATCCTCCAAAGCTTCCTGGGAAAGGACAGCATGAGGACGGCATTGTTCTCTTCCTCGTTGGCTGTTTCTTGGTTCGGGCCCTGTGGGGGCGGGCTGTCTTGGGAGCCTGGAACTGGGCTGTCTGGTTGGTCCCACTGCTTCTCTAAAGCCTCCCCTGAATTGACATTTGGATCTGGGGATATATCAGGGTGGTGCCCTGCTGCAGGCGCCCCATCAGTTGATGGGGCCAACGGGACTGTGTGTGCCTCGTGGGAACTCTGACAAGCCATGGAGCCAGTCTAGCTCAGAAGCATTGTCTACCCATGCAGTGAACGTTCAAGGAAGAAGGGCCTCAGACCAGGGTCAGGATGCCCAATAAATACTTTCTGGAGATTCTAGAATCTGGATCATGGGCCAGGAAGTCAATTAAGTGGTCAACTTCCTTAACTGGTTCATGATGTCACAGAGGTGATGTGGAGAGGCAGCCCTGGCCCAGTGTAGGGGAGGGAGTCTGGGACGGAATGAGATCCCCAGCTTGTCTCTTGTCTGAAAGTACAGACAAGTGTGTTTCAGGTTGGCTGCAATGGCTCCTATCTGCTGCCAGGCCCCTTGTTTCAGGGGGCCAGGCCCTGGATGGGTTGACAAACCTGCCCCTGACTCCATCCCCCCCTCCCTACCAATGGGCAGTCCTGTGGCTGGCTTCTGCTAAAGGTCCAGGCCCTGGTGAGTCCTAACTTGGCTACCACCGAGAGAGACCCCAGGGATTAGATGGGCCCCTGGCAACTGTCCCGCCAAGAAGATTGGGTCCATAGGGGGCTGTATGGCCTAGCTTAATTTGGTGGTTCCCACCCCCCAGACCCCTGGCCATGGCCTTGCCTCTCTTCCAGCTTTGGTCTCTTCTGGCTGGTGTTGTCGGTTGGTAGCTCCCATTCAGAGGGCCCCAAAGTCAGAGTCCTGTTGTCCTGTCCTAGCTGTCCCCCAGGACAAGCTCTCCCCAGAGTAGGGATGTGCTTGAGCACAGGGGGAGCAACTTCACGTTCCACTTGACTGTTCCCCAAGCACCTGAGACACATACTCCCCAGGACACCGTGTGGTAGGGCACAGCCAGGCGCTTTGCTGAGCTTGCAGCCTTCTGAGTTCTGCCCACCCCCAGACATCATCCCACTGCAGATCATAGGCTGCTGTCTTCAATTTCCATTTCTTCCCATAAAGACTGCTCCCGTGGCCCCAGAGTGCTCACTTTGGGAATACCTATGTGTGTGTTTTTCTCATCCAATTCCCAGAGCCTCAGATTCAACCTCCCTGGAGGCTGCCTCAAAATTACTGTTTCCTTTCATCAGTGGGTTGCTTGGGCTTCTGCTCTCCCGGGTCCTGCCTCCCATGTCCAACTTGCGTGTCTGTGGGTACCTGCCCTTTGAAGGAGTTCATTGGGGGTTCAAGGTACAGCCTGTTTTGTTGAAAACAAGCACTTCACTGGTCCTCTCCGAGGCCATGTCTGATCTTCTCTGCCTTTGCCCCTGTTTCCACTGTGGACCTGTTCTCCCTTACCCAGATGGCAGGTACATTGAATGATTTAGTTGGCTCATGGATTGGGTGCTTTGCAAGGGGCCTCGTTTACACACACTCACTCCCAGAGGCATGTCTGACTTGTTGACCTAGATGTGACCAAAGGAAGCCCCCATCTACCTGTATTTGAAAATGGATGAGAGTGGGACTGGATGAAAACCCAGTGAGCATCACCTGTCTGCACATGGGCAATAGGGCAGTGGGTTTGGAGATGCATGTTCTCTGACCTTTCTGGGCCACTGGTCTTCAAAATCACCATGTATGGAGCAGACCAGCACCTTGGAAAGGCCCGTGTGTGAGGACCCTAGGACACTATCCCCCTAGAGACAGTGACCCCGCAGTTCTGCCACTCAGCAGGGTCATTTGCCCTGTGTGAGGGTCAGAATCTGGTGTCTGAAAGGGGCAAGTTGAGAGGGTGTGGAAGAGGCTCACCAAAGGGCCTTTCAGCCTGAGGACTGGCTGCCAGAATGGAGGTCGCAGGCATCCACCTGTGCGTGCTCCATTGCTTTTGCCGCCTAAACAGGTTGACAAAGCATTCCTTCAGATCAGTTCACCTGACTGGGACACGGTCCTAGAGGCTGTGATCATTGGTGGGGGCCCCTGGGGGCTCCTCTGAAGGGGACCGAAGACCGTGGTATCCGTGGCAGCCTGGCTAGGTGGCCTTTCCTGCCTTCACCCCTGCCACTCAGGGCCCCTCCTTATCCCTGGGTCCCGAGGGATCTGCCTTTTCTGGTCCCCCTCTTCCAGGTACCACCCAGGCCCTGGCAGTGGGTTTGCATGGCACTGAGGAGTTTTTGTCAGCTTTGGCTCAGGACACTTGTGTTGTGCACACACAAGCCCTCATGACTTCCAAGGCCTGCCCTTCTCAGCCTCACTCTCCTGTCCCTGCCCTTGGCATCCACAGCCCAGAGGCACTCCTGCTGCTCTCCTCCCGCACTGAGGCTGTGGAGATCTGGAGCCTTGGGGATCTGCCTATGTTAACTTCTCTCCCTTATCAGAGGAGGCTCCTGTAGGGCCTTATCGCAATGGGCACTGGGGCCATACAGTCAGGCTCTCCCTCCCTCCTGCTCGGTGAGGAGCTGGTCAGCCTGGCAGGTTCAGCTGGGCAGGAGGTCCCATGGCGATAGCAGGGATAGGGCGCTGTCCTCAGGAGGGAGGCACTGGGACCTGATGGAGATGCCGGCCCCTGGCAGAATCAGTTCTCAGCAAATCACAGAGCAGCCCCACAGTGCTTCTGATTTTCCACATCCCCTTCCTTCTGTGGGCCTGCTTTTTGTCACCTCAGAGGCATTGTGTAGCACTGAGAAGAGGAAGGCGTGAGAAGTCAGAAGGTCAGGCAGTTTCCTGGGGTGGGCCAGAAGGGCAGGGACTCCAGAGGAATTGAGATCAGGGCTCTGAGCCCACCCCGTCCCTCACAAGCATGTGGTCCTGGGAAGATGCCCAAGACCTGTGGCTTCAGTTCTTCGTCTCTGAAGCCAGCCGGTTTGAGGAGCCCATATGCTGGGCTGCAGGATGTGCCTGAGGGATGTGATGCTGCTGGCAAGGCCTAGCAGACATTGGCACTGTGATATCGGGGCAAGAATCCCTTACAGTTGCCTGAAGACACTCCTCCACTCTCCACTGTGGGAAGGGGTTGGCTGCTCTGTGGTCCAGCACGTGTCACAGAATATGCACCTCAGTAGGATGTAGAATAGCTAACCAGCCAAACATGATGATTCATAAATAAAACTAGGTAACTTTTCCAGTTAGACCATAGTGGACCACAGTGTTATTAGCTAGTTGTGTTCGATTCTTTGAGACTCCTTGGACTATAGACCACCAGTGTCCTCTGTCCATGAGATTCTCCAGGCAAGAATACTGAAGTGGGTTGCCATGCCCTACTCCAGACAATCTTCCTGACCCAGGGTTCGAACCCAGGTTTCCCACAATGCAAGCATGCTTTTATCCTTTGAGATACCCCAGAAGCCCCATTTCCAGTTACAGAGCCTGTTAAATGTGGGTGTTGAGGAGTGTTCCAGCAGGAACACTTCCAACAGGAACACCTGTTTCAGCAGGGAAAGCAAGAACCACTCTTTGCCTCTGTCCCAGGTGGTCTTCCATCCAAACCATTATATTCCTTCATTGCAGCCCCAGCAAGCCTCAAGTGTTTGATTAATGGCCAATTGCAAAAAGAGATAATTTGCAGCTCATTAACACCTTGGGTTCTGGATCTGCCATACCAGAAATGAGAGGGTAGTTCCATGGATTGTTTGGGCATCTTTCAAGGGAGTGAGACCAAAGTTCTGCAGGATTCCTTGCAGATATGGGGTGGAAAACACCTCCTTTAACCCTCTGGTCAACAGCAATGTGACAAGAGCCAGGACCCCTTCCTTCCTGCCCCAGAAAGAGATCTCTCTGAGCTTTATCCAAGATGCAAAAGGACACCTCACAGCAATGATCCATTTCAGACTTTCCCATCACCCCAAGACACAATGCAATACCCACCACCGAGCCTCATCACAATCACATCCCACAGAAGGAACCCAGCTTCCCAAAGTTACAATCCACTCTGGTTCAAGCACAAACCCCAGGGTGTTCCTCCTGTAGCCCCACCACCCTGCCCTGTGTTGCCTTGTTCTATGGGACTAGGGGATGTCTCTCCAACTTCCCCTTGTGACTGTGGCTCCTAGACCTTCGCTGTAGGAGTGGGAGGTGTCCTGCTTCTCCCAGTGTCCCCACTGCTAACATGGCCTTTCAGGGAGCAGAGGCTCTGTAGAGGTCTTCAGAATAAATGAGCCAGTGGGCAAGGGGCTCAGATTAATTGTCTGCCCCGTCCTTAAATAACCCAGACAAATCCAAATAAACAGAGATAACTTAGCTTTTGAGAATGATACCCAAAAATGACAGAAACGTGAATTCACTATGATCACCTTTATTATTACCTAAATCTTCCCCCATCAACATTGCTACTAAGTAAGCTCAGGTTTCCAAAACAGTTCTAATTCCAATTCCAATGTATCCTTTTCAGGGTCACAAAACAAAATGGAAAAGTGTCCAATCTCTTTTATGAAAAAGCAAAACTCTTGTACTTGAACTGGGTAACCACAAACACATTTTGATCCTCATCATTCACAAACTAGGACATTAAAGGTTGTTTAGCCTTCTATTAAACTATCAAAGTTTGTCATTTTTCTAAAGACAACAGAAATGAATCTCCATGTCATCCTAGAGAAGAGGAACCCAAAGATGCTACATACCAGTTTCCCCCAACTGGCCCGGTCCCTCACTTCTGAGAAGACTGACTGCTCTGTCCTCAATCACAGAGGGAAGGATCACCTGGCTGCTGCTCTGACTCAGGCCCCCTTTTTCTCCTCTCTCACCACCTCTGCAGACAGGGGTGGGAAGACCCTCAAAGCATTTTGGTTGACTCTGAGCATAAATGCCACGGCTTGCCACTTGCTGGTCTCCACAGGAACTCATAGCGAGCAGGGTGGCTGCCCTCCCCAGGGGCAGAGGAGGCCAAGGGGGATGAAGCCTCCCCCGACTCAGCCCCCAAGAGCTGCACCTCCATGGGGCCCTGGGCCTTGCCTGGGTCCTGAAAGTCTTCCTCGGGCTTGGCTTGGATTCTCAGCTCACTCATTTTGACCATGAGCGTGGTGCCTGGTATCAAACCACAGACAGGAGTGACACAGGGGAACAGATCCGGACCATGGGCTTCAGCTGAGAAACACAGCCGGGATGGTCTGGCACAGGCCATTTAAAAGTCTCCTCTTGAGGGGTCCCCTCAGTCTTCCCTCAGGGTCCTCAGTCCTCCCTCAGGGTCCTCACCTAACCTGCTTCAGAACGTAAGAATCTCCTCTCCAATCTATAAGGCCTCACCCCCTATATCAAGTCTCCAATGTCCCTGAGACCTTGTGCTCATGCAGCCAACAGGGTTGCCCCTGGGCTGACAGCAGGTGCCGGGACCGGTGGGATTCCCTGTGTCCTCCCTCAAGGTCCTCATCTTGAGCCTTGGTAGGTCCGGGGATGCCCCTTGTGTTGACCGGAGGTAGGACCCTCACACCAAGGCCGTCACTCCACCGAGACCCTCAGGGAGAGTCTGTGGACATGACGTCAGGGCTCCATGCCCAGAGTTTCCCAGAGCTGAGATGATGCCCCCGGCTGTCCTCATCCCTCCTTCTCCTCTTCACTTTGACTCTCAGCAAATCTGGGCACCACCATCTTTCCCTGACTTTACACCCCTTAGAACCAGGCTCTCCCCAGCCAGGACCCCTGAGAGGCAAGTGGGAGTAGAGGGTTCATTCCTACAACCCTGTCAGGGACTCCCAGGGCTGAGAGCATTGACAATGTGGATGCCCTGGGGTCCCAGAGCCCCCTTCAGGGTTCTACCGTGATTCCTAGTGCAACTGGGTTCCTTTACTCTGCTGACTCGAACCCAGGCACCTGACCCAGGCCCTCACTTCTCCCCTCCCATCAGGATCAGTGAGGTTACATCTGAATGCTGTGCTCCCTGTTCCTCCAGGGCTGTTGGGAGGGCCACACATGCATCCACTATGGACCCTCAGTCTCCTCTGGTCCTCATCTCAAGTCTTCACAGTACATGGGCACCTCCTTCTGCCCATATGAGACTGTGTCCCAAAGACCAAGCCTCTGACTCCCTGAGTTCATTGAGGAAGTGAGGGGGCGCTGTGAGCTCAGGCTGACAGCCTGGACCAGGGCCCCCAGGAGTCCCAGTTGGGGTTGAGTTGTGTTCTATAGGTTCCACTGGATGGAGTGACTGGACCCCCACATCCTGTCTCAGCAGGGGGCCTCGTTAACACTTCAGAGAAGGTTGCAGTAATAGCACAGATGCTGGATGGGGGACTGTTGCGCCCATGACCATGGGGAAGCACATGGAACCACTCACCTTCCCATGGGGGTCCCTCAGTGTAACCGCACCTCAGAAACTTTTGTATAAATGATGTTGTTTTAGCTGAAGAGGGTGAGCAGAGGCAGGTGAGTTAGCAAGAACTCCGCAGCCTGGAGATGGCCTTGGCTGCTCATAGTGACTTCACACTCCTCCTTTCTGGAGTATCTCCAGGGTCATCTCCTGGTAACTCTCTTCCACTGGTCTGAACGGATACCCTCCCCGCCCCAATGGCCCTTCTTGTGCCAGCGGGGCTCTCTGGGCCCAAGAATTTGTGAGTTGTGGGTTCTAAGTCCCCACTGGTCGGGTGACTTTAGACTCTTCCCCCAGGAAGGAAAGACATTAGGGAAGAGGGTGGGTGGCCGTACTGCCCTGTCCCCGGGGCCCCTGATGGCCAAGAGCTCAGCCTTACTGCAGTCCAACTCAACCCCCACGATGGCCTGGCCACCACCTGCCCACCTACAACCCACCAGAGCACCGCTCAGAGGCCATAGGTGCTGCCTGATCAAACCTTGGGAATCCCCAGGTTTGCTGAGGGTGGGAGCATACCGAGTTCATCCTCTGGGGGGTTTGCTCGGTGGCTCGGGGGGCTCCCTGGCTGGGACATCAGACCCTGGAGGCGGGGACCTTGCCTCCCTTTCCAGAGGCACACCGGATGGGTGAGCACCTTGCTGCCCAGTCACACGCCTTGCTTGTGGGGTAGGGTGTGGACAAGACTCAGGCCATGTGGTCTTATCAGCCTCCCTTGCTGGTTTGTAGCTCGATTCATCCCAGAGCCTTGGCTCATGACAGTTGCCACGGAATCCCAAGCAGTTCCTCCGAAGGAGAGCTGGCACTCCAGAGCACCACCAGCTTTGCTCACCGCAGGCTAAGCCTTGTTTCTGTCATCCAGAAATCAGCCTCTTCCAGCCTCCCCACCTCATCCCTGTTTGGCCATGGCCCCTCCCTTTGTGAAACGACAGAGCAAGGGAGCCCAGGGGACGAAAGAGCCACTGAGGACCCAAGATGAGCACTGGGCCAAGAGAGGCTTGGGCAGAACCGGTGGGAAATGAGTTGGCCATGGATCACCGGTTCCCAGGGGTCTGCCAAGTTGGGCCTCTAGGGTCACACTTACCTAGATGGAGCACTTGTGAGGCAGGCCCCCTCTCTGAGACACACTGTCTGATTGAATTGCATTTCCATTCTCCTAGACACTGTCGCCTCTGCAGCCCCAGGGGACAGAACTAAACCCATGCCTCTGGAGCCACCTGGCCTCTCTTCTGGAGACCTGGGCATGTGTGGGGCTTGAGACAGTTTGATTGTCCAGGGCCAGTCCATCAAGGCCATGATCCCTCCCTCCACTCCTGTGTGACTTTAGGCTGCCGACTCTGCCCGGCCCCGGAGGACGTGTGCTTAGCCACTTCACTCTGCAGACATCAGTCAAAATCTACCAAGGACTGAGTGGTGGGAGTGAAGTACCACATGGGTCTCTTTTGATGTCAGGCAGCCTTCACTTGGTAAATAAAAGGTGCATTTTGTGACAAGCACATGACTTGAGATTGCAATTGGCTCATCTCCGCTTTCTCTATAGATTTACAGGTAAGGAGGTGCCACACATGCTGAGGTTTCTGGGAACATGGTTTTGAAATAGCAGCATCTGCATGTGATTCCATGTCAGGAGGCAAATGAAAGTCAAGACAAAAAACGAATGAAATCTTCTGATATTTAAGGTGTTCCCCAGGCAGTGAACCTTTAAAAGGGGCTGTGTTTTGGCTTGGAAGTGAGCACCTGGTCAGGCATCACCGCAGCTCAGTGCTGTGGCTGACAAAGCCTTGGCCTGCACTGCCCTGTGTCCTTTCTCAGGGCCTCCTCTGTCTGCACAAGACTGCCAACAAGGGAGACCCAGCCTTCCGGTTCCTGTGGACTGGTGTGTGCACTCCCCCCTCACCTGACCTCAGAGCCCTTGTCTCTGTCGTGCTACCCTGGAGGGCTATTTGCTATGCTACTCAGGACAAACAGTCTTAAGGGAAAAAGTGGTTTATAAATTTATAAATTGTTGTATTACAAACTGGACACCCCAGTTAGCAGAGGGTGCTGAGGTGTGGCACCCTCAGAGTGCTCAGCTGAAAAAGGAAAAGAAAAGAGAAACAAGAAAATGCCACCAGGTACAAGCCCTGCAATGAAGCCAAATCTTGGGCCTGTTGTCCAGACACCAGCAAGCCCCCAGACTGAACACCCGCAGACCTCAGGCAGGGACCACAGGCTCCAGCCCTGTGCATCTCAGGACAGTAAGTGCTCTTTTGGGGCCCCCGAAAAGGGGAGGCCTAACTTCTCATCTCTCAAGTGAGGAACCAGCTTGACAGTGTCCCTGTGCCCGTGAAGCCACTCTGCCAAGCTCCTGTTAACCCCTTGTCAGGTCTTTTCAATGATTGGGTGCAGAGAGTCTGAGGGTCTTCTCCGGGTGTGTAGGAGGTGCCTGCATTGTGCCGGAGGTGAGCGGCCATCTGTCTTGCTTTCACGAGCAAGCAGCTGCTTGAGGGGACTCAAATACTCAGCCAGGCGCAGGATGGAGGTGTTGAAGACGTGTGCTGGGTGGGAAATCCCTTGTGTTTTCAGGCTGTTTATTGTGCTGCAGTGTTTTGAACACAGGGCCGCCTCTATCTGTCTGAATAGGGTGCATGTTTGGTGTCCTCTGGGGGCGCACCTGAAAGGGGTGGGGATTATGGGAAAGAATGGCTGGAGATTATGGGAGAGAGGGGTTTCCTGATCAGTAACAGAAGGGGTTCTGGGCCTGAGCATTCATGGTCAGGCTGGGGTCTGGCCCACCAGCCACAACAATCATCCAGGTGGTGCACAGAGGCACCAGTGTGGCCACTGGGAGCTGCCCAGGCAGCAGGCTGAAGATCTGGTGAGCACAGTGGTGGGGCCCACCACCACCACATGAGGAGCCATCTGGGCAAGAGGCCAGATGAAGCAGAGCCACTGGCCCTTATTGGACAGGGCCACCTCCATCAGGACAGGGACTAGAGAGAATGGAGCCTGCAAGCCCTTGGGCTGTCAGGACCCATCAAGGCAGGGCAGAGCTGTTGTCCCTGGACCAGGAGCAAGGGTGGCATAGGTCCTGACCAGAGCGGTGGCAGGGGCATGCTCCAGGTGACTGGCGGTTCCCTGGACACCCTCAGGGCAGGATGACAGGCCGTCCTATGCCTATGTGGTGCTGGGCACAGGAGGGACGCCCAGGGCTGCCGGCCTGCCCTCCACCTGCCGAGATGCAGACTTAATGCCCCCTCTCTTCTTCAACTTCCCCGGGAGGTGTGGGCTGTCTCTCTTAAACAGGGGACTGCAACAGAACTGTAACTGGGGTTCACCGAGAGAGAGAGAGAATAGCAAAATCCGAGTCTCAAAAGGCTTAAGGAACAAGCACCCTCCTGGCTAGGCCCCTGGGTGCCCTCACCCAGGCATCCCCAGGCCTCATGGAGAAAATGGGACCCTGTCTCCCAGGAGGCGGTGCCCCAGCTTGCACATCCTTGAGACTCACTAACTCACCATCACCTCTCACCTTTGGAAAATGACTCCGAGTGGCCCAAGAGTATCTGTACAAGGACTGGAGAGGGGACATGGCATTTGCAGTGGGCAGATTGCAGAAGATTCTCTGCTTTCTATGCAGGGATCAGCTCCTGGCCTGCACTTCCTCGACTGACCAGGACAATTCCCAGGAAAGGACCTGTGTTCCCTCCACTAAACTTCTGCTCCACAGTTATGGGAGTCATGTGCTTAGTCACTCAGTCATGTGCGACTCTTTATGACCCCATGGACAGTAGCCCACCAGGCTTCTCTGTCTGTGGGGATTCTCCCGGCAAGAATACTGGAGTGGGTTGCCATGCCCTCCTCCAGATCTTCCCAACCCAGGGATCGACCCCAGGTCTCCTGCCTTGCAGGTGGATTCTTTCCAGTCTGAGCCATGAGGTAATCATGGGGGCACACAATCCCCTCCCCCCACCTGCCTCCACTCAGGGCCCATTTGTGCCCTGGCTGGAGGACAGGAAGGTCCAGAATTTGAGCAGTGTCATCTCTTTCCCCCATGTGACTGTGATCTAAGGACCCATGGGTCAGCAGTACAGAGTGACTCCTCGCCCCCGGGTATTACGATCTGATCTGTACTGTGCATCCAGCTCACCTCCATCATCTCACACAGATATCCCCACCAGAGAAAGAGAGGAGGGGCAGTGACTTCTTTCTGCTGAGAACGCTTAGGATCTCCCTCTCACAACTCCCCAATGCAGCACGCAGCACTGGCAGCTCCTGCAGACATGCTGGTCCCCCGTCCTATCTTTACACACAGCTTCCCGGCAGGCCGGCCACCATACCCTGCGGCCCTGATGTTGGCACCCACCTGGCCACCAGGGTCCAATAGATACTCCCCCGCCCTTACCTTGCTCAGGAATCAGACAGCTGGCTCCTCCGTGAGCATGCTGGTCAGGCAGAGGGAGGTGAGCACATCCTGGCATGCTTTGCTGAATCCGTACAGGCTAATCTGGCAGACGAAGCTCTTCATGCAGTCTGTCTCATATATCTTGTCTGAGCCCACTCTCTCCAATATGTTCTTGAAGAGCTCCTCATTGACGCCTATGCAAGTGCCGTCTTCCTCCCACCAGATGGACACAAAGTGGTGACTGTTGACAACAGTCCACCGCTTCCTGGGAAAGTGGAGGGAGAGGAGGCTGCCCTCTCCCCCAGGCAGGGCACCACACTTGGTGTGTGGCCTCTTCAACAAAGGCTCCTCGCTCAAAGCCTGGAAAGCACTCTCTTTCAGCAGCAGCCTGAAGCTGTGGTGGCCCATGGGCACAGGCTGGGCTAGGGGGACCGAAAGATCAGTAGGGAGGGGCACAGAACCCTGAACTGAGGGCCAGAGGCCCTATGTTTGGAAGAAAGGGAGCCCCACTGAAGCTGGGCACCCCGTCCATCGTGGGACCCTTCTTGTCCATAGGCAAGTGGAGGGTGGTGCATCCCTCCTTCCTGGAAATGGGACAGTCAGTGGCCAGGAGCTGTCCAGGCTCACACTGGTGCTTGGCCCCACATCAAAGGCCTCTGCTTGCTCAGGGATGACATGACAAGGCAGTCATTAAGTGACCTAATAAAGGGCTGGCTGCACCCAGGCTGGTCAGCATGCCGGCCTCCTGGTCCACTCTCATCATGGCAGTGGGCACCATGACACTCGTGCATGGATGTCAAGTCTCAGGCTGAGCACTCATGTAAATTAGGCACGACCTTCTGGTCCTGGAGCCCCAGCGCCAGGGAGACGCACACCAACAGAGATGTGACCCTCAAAATCAGCCCCTCCTCTGCGTTCACAGATGCCTTGAGGGTCTGCATGGCACTCTTGCACTGAAGCACAAGCACATCCAGCATGGAGATCCAAGGTCAAGGGTACAGCCACCCAGTCCTCTGTGCATTATAGCTGGCTGGGTATCAGGTCCCCCACACTAACCCCCTCTGAGCTCTGTGGTCAGTCTGTGGGAGCCACCTGGTGGGGACTGTAGTGGTGATGGATGAGGACCCGGGGACACAAGAAGGAAGACAGGTCACAGTCCACTGGGCTCCACAGCCTGCACATGTTCAACCCAGACTGGGCTTGCCCTGCACACCATCATCCCAGGCTGCCTCCTCAGCTGTCAGGATTGTGGCAGGGTGCTCCCTGACACAATTCAGCAAATGACTGAATCCCTGGGCCCTCCCTTTCCTCTCTGTATGATCTGGTTGCCCCTGCATACTCCTGAGATATGCTCAACCACCTCTGCTCCCCATGGCTGCCCATGGCAGTTTGAGAGTCCCTTTTGTTCTGGCCACGAGAACACCCAGTGTCCTGGTCCAGAAAACTACTAGAGTTCATCGATGAATTCAGTGAAGTTGAGGTATACAAAATTAATATATATAAATCTATTTGCATTTCTGTACATTAGCAGCGACTAGCAGAAAGAGAACTTCAGGATATTATCCCATTTACCGTTAAGTAATCCCATTTAACTGCATCAGAAAGAATAAACTACCTAGAAATAAACCTACCTAAGGAGACACAAGACCTGTACTTTGTTTTTTGTTTGTTTGTTATAATTTTTGGGTTTTTCAGTCTCAGTTTATTTTATTTTTAGTTTTTAATTTTTTTTTCCATTTATCTTTATTAGTTGGAGGCTACTTACTTTACAATATTGTAGTGGTTTTTGCCATACATCGACATGAATCAGCCATGGATTTACCTGTGTTCCCCATCCTGAGCTCCCCTCCCACATCCCTCCCCATCCCATCCCTCTGGGTCATCCCAGCGCACCAGCCCTGAGCACTTGTCTCATGCATCCAACCTGGACTGGCGATCTGTTTCACACTTGATAAAATACATGTTTCGATGCTGTTCTCTCAGATCATCCCACCCTTGCCTTCTCCCATAGAGTCCAAAAGTCTGTTCTATACGTCTGTGTCTCATTTTCTGTCTTGCATACAGGGTTATCACTACCATCTTTCTAAATTCCATATATATGCATTAGTATACTGTATTGGTATTTATCTTTTTGGCTTACTTCACTCTGTATAATGGGCTCCAACTTTACCCATCTCATTAGAACTGATTCAAATGTATTCTTTTTAATGGATGAGTAATATTCCATTGTGTATATGTACCACAGCCTCTTATCCATTTGTCTGCTGATGGGTATCTAGGTTGCTTCCATGTCCTGGCTATTATAAACAGTGCTGCGATGAATATTGGGGTGCATGTGTCTCTTTCAGATCTGGTTTCCTAGGTGTGTATGCACAGGAGTGGTATTGCTGGGTCATATGGAAGTTCTATTTCCAGTTTTTTAAGGAATCTCCACACTGTTCTCCATGGTGGCTGTACTAGTTTGCATTTCCACCAACAGTGTAAGAGGGTTCCCTTTTCTCCACACCCTCTCCAGCATTTATTGCTTGTGGACTTTTGGATAGTAGCCATTCTGACTGGCATGTAATGGTACCTCATTGAGGTTTTGATTTGCATTTCTCTAATAATGAGTGATGTTGAGCATCTTTTCATAGGTTTGTTAGCCATCTGTATGTCTTCTCTGGAGAAGTGTCTGTTTAGATCTTTGGCCCATTTTTTGATTGGGTCATTTATTTTTCTGGAATTGAGCTGCAGGAGTTGCTTGTATATTTTTGAGATTAATCCTTTGTCTGTTGCTTCAGTTGCTATTATATTCTCCCATTCTGAAAGCTGTCTTTTTACCTTGCTTATAGTTTCCCTTGTTGTGCAAAAGCTTTTAAGTTTAATTAGGTCCCATTTGTTTATTTTTGCTTTTATTTCCAATATTCTGGGAGGTGGGTCATAGAGGATCTTACTATGATTTGTGTCAGAGAGTGTTTTGCCTATGTTCTCCTCTAGGAGTTTTATAGCTTCTGGTCTTACATTTAGATCGTTAATACATTTTGAGTTAATTTTTGTGTATGGTGTTAGAAGGTTTTCTAGTTTCATTCTTTTACAAGTGGTTGACCAGTTTTCCCAGCACCACTTGTTAAAGTGGTTGTCTTTTTTCCATTGTATATTCTTGCCTCCCTTGTCAAAGATAAGGTGTCCACAGGTATGTGGATTTATCTCTGGGCTTTCTATTTTGTTCCATTGATCTATATTTCTGTCTTTGTGCCAGTACCATGCTGTCTTGATGACTGTGGCTTTGTAGTAGAGCCTGAAGTCAGGCAGGTTGATTCCTCCAGTTCCATTCTTCTTTCTCAAGATTGCTTTGGCTATTCGAGGTTTTTTGTATTTCTTTCTTTTTTTTTTTTTTTTTTTTTTTGTATTTCCATACAAATTGTGAAATTACTTGCTCTAGATCTGTGAAGAATACTGTTGGTAGCTTGATAGGGATTGCATTGAATCTATAGATTACTTTGGGTAGTATATTCATTTTCACAATATTGAATCTTCTGATCCATGAATACAGTATGTTTCTCCATCTATTTGTGTCCTCTTTGATTTATTTCATCAGTGTTTTATAGTTTTCCATGTATAGGTCTTTTGCTTCTTTAGGTAGATATACTCCTAAATATTTTATTCTTTTTATTGCAATGGTGAATTGTTTTGCTTCCTTAATTTCTTTTTCTCTTTTCTCATTATTAGTGTAAAGGAATGCAAAGGATTTCTGTGTGTTAATTTTATATCCTGCAACTTTATTATGTTCATTGATTAGCTCTAGTTATTTTCTGGTAGAGTCTTTATGTTTTTTTTTTTTTTTTTTTTTTTTTTGTAGAGGGTTTTTTATGTAGAGGATCATATCATCTGCAAAGAGTGAGAGTTTCACTTCTTTTCCCATCTGGATTCCTTTTATTTCTTTTTCTTCTCTGATTGCTGTGGCCAAAACTTCCAAAACTATGTTGAATAGTAGTGGTGAAATTGGGCACCCTTGTCTTGTTCCTGATTTTAGGGGAAATGCTTTCACTTTTTCACCATTGAGGATAATGTTTGCTGTGGGTTTGTCATATATAGCTTTTATTATGTTGAGATATGTCCCTTCTATTCCTGCTTTCTGTAGGGTTTTTTATCATAAATGGATGTTGAATTTTGACAAAGATTTTTTCTGCATCTATTGAGATAATCATATGGATTTTATCTTTCAATTTGTTAATGTGGTGTATTACATTGATTGATTTGCGTATATTAAAGAATTCTTACATCCCTGGGATAAAGCCCACTTGGCCATGATGTATGATCTTTTCAATGTGTTGTTGGATTCTGTTTGCTAGAATTTTGTTAAGGATTTTTGCATCTATGCTCATCAGTGATATCGGCCTGTAGTTTTCTTTTTTTGTGGCATCTTTGTCTGGTTTTGGAATTAGCATGATGATGGCCTCATAGAACGAATTTGGAAGTTTACCTTCTTCTGAAATTTTCTGGAAGAGTTTGAGTAAGATAGCTTCAATTTCCATGCTTGTGATGGGTCTGTTAAGATCTTCTATATCTTCCTGGTTCAGTTTTGGAAAGTTATACTTTCCTAGAAATTTGTCCATTTCTTCCAAGTTCTCCATTTTATTGGCATAGAGCTGCTGGTAGTAATCTCTTATGATCCTTTGTATTTCTGTGCTGTCTGTTGTGATCTCTTCATTTTCATTTCTAATTCTGTTGATTTGGTTCTTCTCCCTTTGTTTCTTAATCAGTCTTGCTAACAGTTTGTCAATTTTGTCTATCTTTTCAAAAAACCAGCATTTAGCTTTGTTGATTTTTGCTATGGTCCCTTTTGTTTCTTTTGCATTTATTTCTGCAGTAATTTTTAAGATTTCTTTCCTTCTACTAACCCTGGGGTTCTTCATTTCTTCCTTCTCTAGTTGCTTTAGGTGTAGAGCTAGGTTATTTATTTGACTTTTTTCTTGTTTCTTGAGGTACGCCTGTAATGCTATGAACCTTCTCCTCAGCACTGCTTTTACAGTGTCCCATAGACTTTGGGTTTTTGTGTTTTCATTCGTTTCTATGCATGTTTTGATTTTGTTTTTGATTTCTTCTATGATTTGTTGGTTATTCAGAAGTGTGTTATTTAGCCTCCATACGTTTGAATTTTTAATAATTTTTTTCCCTGTTATTAACATCTAATCTTACTCCACTGTGGTCAGAAAAGATGACTGGAATGATTTCGAATTTTTTTGAATTTACCAAGGCTAGATTTATGACCCAGGATGTGATCTATTCTGGAGAAGGTTCTGTGTGCACTTGAGAAAAAGGTGAAATTGATTGTTTTGAGGTGTAATGTCCTATAGATATCAATTGGGTCTAGTTGATCCATTGTGTCATTTAATGTTTGTGTTTCCCTGTTAATTTTCTGTTTAGTAGATCTATCCATAGGTGTGAGTGGGGTATTAAAGTCTCCCACTATTATTGTGTTATTGTTAATTTCCCCTTTCATACTCGTTAGCATTTGCCTTACATATTGTGGTGCTCCTATGTTGGGTACACATATATATTTATAATTGTTATATCTTCTTCTTTGATTGATCCTTTGATCATTATGTAATGTCCTGCTTTGTCTCTTTTCACAGCCTTTATTTTAAAGTCTATTTTATCTGATATGAGTATTGCGAATCCTGCTTTCTTTTGGTCTCCATTTGCATGAAATATTTTTTTTCCAGCCCTTCATTTTCAGTCTGTATGTGTCCCTTGTTTTGAGATGGGTCTCTTGTAGACAGCATATACACAGGTTTTGTTTTTGTATCCATTCAGCCAGTCTTTATCTTTTGGTTCAGGCATTCAGCCCATTTACATTTAAGGTAATTATTGATAGGTATGTTCCTGTTGCCATTTACTTTGTTGTTTTGGGTTCGCATTCATACAACCTTTCTGTGTTTCCTGTCTAGAGAAGATCCTTTAGCATTTGTTGAAGAGCTGGTTTGGTGGTGCTGAATTCTCTCAGCTTTTGCTTGTCTGTAAAGCTTTTTAATTCTCCTTCATATCTGAATGAGATCCTTGCTGGGTACAGTAATCTGGGTTGTAGGTTATTCTCTTTCATTACTTTAAGTATGTCCTGCCATTCCCTTCTGGCCTGAAGAGTTTCTGTTGATAGATCAGCTGTTATCCTTATGGGAAACCCTTTGTGTGTTCTTTGTTGTTTCTCCCTTGCTGCTTTTAATATTTGCTGTTTTTGTTTGATCTTTGTTAATTTGATTAACATGTATCTTGGGGTGTTTCACCTTGGGTTTATCCTGTCTGGGACTCTCTGGGTTTCTTGGACTTGTGTGACTATTTCCTTCCCCATTTTGGGGAAGTTTTCAGCTATTATCTCCTCGAGTATTTTCTCATGGCCTTTCTTTTTGTCTTCTTCTTCTGGGACTCCTATGATTAGAATGTTGGGGCACTTCACATTGTCCCAGAGGTTCCTGAGGTTGTCCTCATTTCTTTTGATTCTTTTTTCTTTTTTCCTCTGCTTCATTTATTTCCACCATTTTATCTTCTACCTCACATATCCTATCTTCTGCCTCCGTTATTCTACTGTTGGTTCCCTCCAGAGTGTTTTTGATCTCATTTATTGCACTATTAATTTTTAATTGACTTTTTAAAATTTCTTCTAGGTTCTTGTTAAACATTTCTTGCATCTTCTCAATCCTTGTCTCCAGGCTATTTATCAGTAACTCCATTTTGTTTTCAAGATTTTGGATCATTTTTATTGTCATTATTCTAAATTCTTTTTCAGGTAGATTCCCTATCTCTTCGTGTTTTATTTATTTTTATTTTTATTTATTTTTTATTTATTTATTTTTTTTTGGCTTGGTGGGCATTTTTCATGTTCCTTTACCTGCTGGGCATTTCTCTGCCTTTTCATCTTGTTTTGATTGATGTGTTTAGAGTTGCCTTTCTGTATTCTGGTGGTCTGTGTTTCCTTTTTATTGTGGAGGTTCCTCCCAGTGGGTGGGGTTGGACGATTGGTTTGTCAAGGTTTCCTGGTTAGGGAAGCTTGCGTCGGTGTTCTGGTGCATGGAGCTGGATTTCTTCTCTCTGGAGTGCAGTGGAGTGTCCAGTAGTGAGTTTTGAGATGGGTCTATGTGTTTGGTGTGACTTTGGGCAGCCTATATGTTGACGCTCAGGGCTATGTTCCTGCGTTGCTGGAGAATTTGCATGGTATGTCTTGCTCTGGAACTTATTGTCTCTTGGGTTTCAGTGTAGATATGGAGGCTTTTGGATGATCTCTTATTACTTAATGTTCCCTGTAGTCAGGAGTTCTCTGGTGTTCTCAGGTTTTGGGCTTAATTCTCCTGCCTCTGGGTTTCAGTCTTATTCTTCCAGTAGCCTCAAAACTTCTCCAACTATACAGCACTGACAATAAAACTTCTCGGTTAATGGTGAAAAGATTCTCCACCGTGAGGGACACCCAGAGAGGTTCACAGAGTTACATGAAGAAGAGAGGAGGGAGGAAGGACATAGAGATGAGCAGGAGGAGAAAAAGGGGAACTCAAGAGGAGAGAGACAGATCTACGCAGTTCTCTGTTTCCAAAGTGTTCTCCATGGCCCAGACACCTACAGAGATTCACAGAATTGGATTGGGAAGAGAAGGGGAAGGGAGGAAATAGAGGTGTTCTGAGGTAGAAAACGGAGAGTCAAAGTGGGAGGGAGTAATCAACACACTCCTGAGTAAAAATGGGTACTGAATATTGGATTCTTAAATGTCAAAATTGATATCAAATACTGAAAAACAAAGATTAAAAATCTAGAGTAGAGGTTAAACTCTTAAAAATATAATATTAAAAACAAAAACAAAAGCACAAAAAGTTTAAGAAATATATATGAAGTTCGCTTTAAAAACAGAGTCTTCTTTTTGCAAGGTTATAGTGAAATGTAAATAAAAATTAAGGAGTAATAGAGGACTTTAAAAGAAAATAAATAAAATAAAATAAAAACTTTTAAAATTAAAAATAGTAAAATATATGAAAATGAAAATTAAGGATCAATAGAGGAGTAATAGAGGGCTTTAAAAGAAAATAAAAGGAAAAAAGAAAAAATTAATTAAAAAATAGTAAAAATATATGAAAATG
This sequence comes from Muntiacus reevesi, assembly GCF_963930625.1. Taxonomy (NCBI): domain Eukaryota; kingdom Metazoa; phylum Chordata; class Mammalia; order Artiodactyla; family Cervidae; genus Muntiacus; species Muntiacus reevesi. The sequence goes on from NC_089271.1 coordinate 95,573,227, forward strand.
AAAATTAAGGAGTAATAGAGGACTTTAAAAGAAAATAAAAGAAAATGAAAATTAAGGAGTAATAGAGGAATAATAGGGAATTTTAGAAGAAGATAAAGGAAAAAATAAAATAAAATAATTTAAAAAAGGAAAAAAAGAAAAAATTTAATTAAAAATAGTAAAAATATATCTAGGAATTTCTCTGTAGCTGTTGCGGGCAGTGTGGGTTTGGTTCAGTTTCAGATAGCTCCTTGTTCCAACTTACACTTCTTGATATCTATAGGCCCCTTCCAGTGTAGTCGGTGTTAACTACAGGTATTTTAATCTGTTGCACCTGTCACTTCTGAAGTGGTTCCCTTTATTTATTTGGCTTCTGTTTGCAGGTCTTGTCAGTATCTAATTTCTGCCTTGACACAAGCGGGTGGAGGTGGTTGCTTGTTTAGGTTCGCTTGTTCAGTCGTGCTGTGGGGAGGGAGGGGCACTGCACACAAATATCACTGGCCTGTGTGGGGAGCACTCGCAGTGTTCCGGTTACACACTGGGTTTGTCCCCGCTCGCGCGTGTGTGCTTTCCGCGTCTACAGTGCTCAGGCTCCAGGCTGCTCTATAGGGAGCAGGCCCTGAGTTGCATGTGTTTACAGTTTTTGGGTACTCCACAAAAGCACAGACTAGGTTGGGCCTGCGTTTTGTGCCTTCCCTGGCCAAGCAGCTCAGGCAGCCAGGAGCTTGATGAGCGCACTCTCCCCAGGTGCAGTGTGCCTTATCCCCTCCGCAGTCCCAGCCTCAATTTCTGTGCTCACTGTTTGGGCACACCTTGTGTCTGTTCTGGGGAGCTGGTCTCTAGCTGCGACCCTCCCAGCAGATGTCAACCATCCAGAATCTCAGGAAGTCTTTGGTTAGAAACTAGAAGCCTGTTTGCAGTTTGGTAGGGGATGCCGTCTCTGGGGTTGAATTTGCCCCCTTCCCCTTCCCCCTGCCTCCTGCCTCTGGCGGTGGATGGGCCAGTCCACAGTCGGCTAGCTCTTCTCTGGATTTGCTCAGTCCTTCCTTTGTTCCTAAGCAATGCCGCCCACTCCTCTCCGTTCAACCCCCACTTGTTGGTGGCAGATGCGAGCGTCTGGGGTACTTTTCTGCTGGGAGTTGCTTTTAGACATGTAATCTGTGGGTTTTATTTATTTTTCCTCCTGGTTAGGTTGCCCTCTGAGATTCGAAAACTTCCCCCAGACCCGCCAGTGAGAGGGTTTCCTGGTGTTTGGAAACTTCCTTTATTAGGACTCCCTTCTGGGACATGTCTCCACCCCTAACTCTTTTGTCTCACTTTTTTTTTTTTTTTTTAAATATTATTTTATTAGTTGGAGGCCAATCACTTTACAACATTTCAGTGGGTTTTGTCATACATTGACATGAATCAGCCATATAGTTACACGTATTCCCCATCCCGATCCCCCCTCCCACCTCCCTCCCCACCCGACTCCTCAGGGTCCTCCCAGTGCACCAGGCCCGAGCACCTGACTCATGTATCCCACCTGGGCTGGTGGTCCGTTTCACTTTTTATCTTTTATATTTTGTCCTACCTCCTTTCAAATACAATGGGCTGCTTTTCTGGGAGCCTGATGTCCTCTGCTAGCGATCAGAAGTTGTTTTGTGGAGTTTGCTCAGCATTCAACTGTTCTTTTGATGAATTTGTAGGGGAGAAAGTGGTCTCCCCATCCTATTCCTCTGCCATCTTAGCTCCTCCAGAAGACCTGTACTTTGAAAATTGTAAGATATTGATGAGAGAAATTGAAGACAGCACAGCAAGATGGAAAACTATACTGTGTTCTTGGATTGGGAGAATAGATTTTGTAAGATGACTATACTACCCAAGGCAATCTACAGATTCAATGTAATCCATATCAAATTATCAATGGCATTTTTCACAGAACTAGAAATTTGTATGGACACAAAAGACCCCAAATAGCCAAAACAATCTTGGGAAAAAAGAACAGAGCTTGAGGGACTTCCCTGGTGGTCCAGTAGCTAAGCCTCCATGCTCTCAAAGTAGGGGGCCCAGGTTTGATCCCTGATCAGAGAACTAGATCCCACATGCAACAACTGAGAATTAGCATGCTGCAACTGAGATTCACATGCCACAATTTAGAGTTCATGTGTTGCAGCTCAAGACCCTGCATGCCACATCTAAAAAGATCCCAAGTGCTGAAACTGAGGATTCCAGATCCCGCATCTTAGGATCCTGCATTTTTCAATGAATATCAAAGATCCCATGTGCCACAACAAAGACCAGACACTGTCAAATAAAGTAAAAGGAAAAAAGAACAGAGCTGGAGGAATCAAACTTCTTGACCTTAGACTATACTACAAAGCTATAGGAATCAAAACAGTACGGTACTGGCACAAAAACAGACATACAGATCAATGATATTGGATGAAAGTTGTAGAAACAAACCTCTGTACCTATGGTCAATTAATCTATAGCAAAGGAGGCAAGAATCCTGTATACAATGGAGAAAAGAGAGTCTCTCCAGGAAGTGGTGCTGGGAAAACTGGACAGCTGGATGTAAAATAATCAAATTAGAACATTATCTAACACTATATACAAAAATGAACTCAAAATGGATTTATGATCTACGTGTAAGATTGAATATGTAACACTTCTGAATGAAAACATGGGCAGAACACTCTTTGACATAAATCACAACAGCAGTGTTTTTGGATCCATCTCCTCAAGTAAAGGAAATAAAAGCAAAAATAAACAAATGAGTTTTCCAGGTGGTGCTACTGGTAAAGAACTTGCCTGCCAATGCAGAAGAGAGAAGAAACGAGGGTTCAATCCCTGGGTCGGGAAGATACCCTGAAGAAGGGCATGGTAACCCACTCCAGTATTCTTGCCTGGGGAATTCCATGGCCAGAGAAGCCTGGTGGGCTACAGTCCATAGGGTTGCAAAGAGTCAGACATTACTGGAATGGCTTAGCATAGCACAGGGACCAAATTAAACCTAAAAACTCTTGCACAGCAAAACAAACCATTTAAAAAATGAAAAGGACCTACTGAATGAGAGAAAACATTGTAAATGACTGATTTGGGGTTAATATCCAACATATAAAAATAGCTCAAAAACACAATGTAGGAAAAACCAACCACTTTAAAAATTGGCAGAAAAACTGAATAGAAACTTTTCCAAAGGAGATATACAGATGGGTAACAGACATATGAAAAGATGCTCAACATCACTGACCCACCAAGTAAATGCAAATCAAAATCACAATGAGATATCACCTCATACCTGTGAGAATGGCTATCATCAGAAAGAACACAAATAACAAATGTTGCCAAGGATGTGGCAAAAGGGAATCTTTGTGAACTGTTGGTGGGAATGTAAATTAGTGTAGTCACTTTGGAGAATAGTTTGGAATTTCTCATAAATTTAAAATTGAGCTATGTGACCCAGAAATTCTATTACTGGGTATATATCCAAGCAAAGCAAAAACAAAAACACTAATTTGAAAAGATACATGCACTCCAATGTTCACAGTATGATTATCTATAATTGTCAAGATATGGAAGCAATCTAAGTGTCCATCAATGGATGAATAGATAAATAAGGCATGGTGCGCACACACACACATACACACATAATGGAATATTGCTGCCGCTGCTAAGTCACTTCAGTCGTGTCCAACTCTTGGCGACCCCATGGACTGCAACCTACCAGGTTCCTCCATCCATGGGATTTTTCAGTCAAGAGTACTAGAGTGGGGTGCCACTACCTTCTCTGAATGGAATATTATACAGCCATAAAAATGAATGACATTTTGCCTTTTGCAGCAACATGGATGGACTTGGAGGGCAATATGCTAAGTAAAATGAGTCAGACAGAGAAAGACGAATACTGTATGATCTCACTCAGATGTTGAATTTAAAAAATAAAACAGACTAATAACATCAGATATGCAAATGAAACCACCCTTATGGCAGAAATTGAAGAGGAACTATAGAGCCACTTGATGAAGGTGGAAGAGGAGAGTGAAAAAGCTGGCTTAAAATTCAACATTCAAAAAATGAAGATCATGTCATCTGGTCCCATCAGTTCATGGCAAATAGATGGGGAAACAATGGAAACAGTGATAGAATTATTTTCTTGGTCTCCAAAATTACTGCTGATGGTGACTGCAGCCATGAAATTAAAAGATGCTTGCTCCTTGGAAGGAAAGCTATGACAACCCTCGACTGCATATTAAAAACAGAGACATTGCTTTGCCAACAAAATTCCAACTAGTCAAAGCTATGGTTTTACCAGTAGTCATGTATGGATGTGACAATTGTCCATAAAGAAGGCTGAGCAACGGAGACTTGATGCTTTTGAACTGTGGTGCTGGAGAAGACTCCTGAGAGTCCCTTGGACTGCAAGGAGAGCCAACCAGTCCATCCTAAATGAGATCAGCCCTGGGTGGTCATTAGAAGGACTGATGCTGAAACTGAAACTCCAATAATTTGGCCACCTATTGTGAAGAACTGACTCATTAGAAAAGACCTTGATGTTGGGAAAGATTGAAGGCAGGAGAAGAAGGGGAGGACAGAGGATGAGATGGTTGGATGGCATCACCAACTCAATGGACATGTGTTTGAGCAAGTTCCGGGAGATGGAGAAGGACTGGGAAGCATGGTGTGCTGAAGTCCATGGGGTCACAAGGAGTCAGACATGACTGAGCAACTGAACAACAACTGAATATTAATATAAAAGAAGCTGACTCCCAGACACAGTGAACAAACTAGTGGTTACCAGTTGGGAGAGGGGAGAAGGAAGGGGCAAGGTAGGAATAGGGGAGTAAGAGGTATAAACTGTTATGTATAAAAGAAGCTGAAAAGGTATATTGCAAAACATGGGGAATATAGTCAATATTTTATAATAACTATAAATGAAGTATAACTTTTAAAATTGTAAATCACTGTACTGTACATCTGTAAAATAAAGTTCTATATAGTCACTATACTTCAATTAAAAAAATGAATTTCCTCAGTTGGTTCTGGGGTTTCTAGAATTAGCTCTGAAATAAGATTAGGTTTAACGCTGTCAATGACTCTGTAGTAAAGACAGAGATGGTAGTCCATGGCAATAGATATACACAAAATATCTGCTTTGGATACACCTGATGAACCACTTGAAAGAAGTGCTGGGTGCAAGGTGTTATGTGACTGTGTATATGATACTTTTGAGCATTTTTGGAACATCAGTAGACCTAATGAGATTTCTGGTTACTCCCAATGTATTTGGAAAGAGTGGTGAAAGAAAAGGATTAGCTCAGTTTACAGTAAAAAACCTAACAGATTCTATGTGTACCCATAAGGAGACCCTTATCTCCTGTAGATGCAGGGTGGAGATTGCTAATGATCACATGCAAATGCTCATCTTGCAACTGGTTGAACTGCACTAGAAGTTGAATTCTGCCACTAGAGTGTTTCCTGTTAAAATGAGGGTACTGACTGGAAAGAACGGTATTCTGTACATTGTGATAGAGCTGTGTGGGGGAGACCCTGAAGATGCTGAGGAAACTAAGCCCATTAAGTCTGGTGAGTCATCCTTTCCAGTAGAAGACTCCTCCCCACCCTCAGTTGGAAACAGCCTCCTGACCCCCAGTGGGATCAGCCTCCCACATAAAGCTCAGTTCAGTTCAGTTCGGTCACCTAGTCATGTCCTATTCCTTGCAACCCCATGGACTGCAGCATGCCAGGCCTCCCTGTCCATCATCAACTTCCGGAGTTTACCCAAATTCAAGACCATTGAGTCGGTGATGCCATCCAACCATCTCACCCTCTGTCGTCCCCTTCTCCTCCCACCCTCAATCTTTCCCAGCATCAGGGACTTTTCAAATAAGTCAGTTCTCCGCATCAGGTGGCCAAATTAAAAACAACAACAACAACAACAACAACATCTAGATCAGGCCAAAATGACTCACTAAGCATAAATTCTGCATTTAATATTACAACTCAGGGAGTTAGAAAGGGCTCTTATCCATGTGTCTGGTTGGCTGAATTATGGGCCAAAATTTGGCCCACTGTGAGTGAGTTGGAAATGTCAGACCTGCCTTGGTTTAATACAGAGGAAGGCATTCAGAGGTTTGCGGATATTTCACTTTTAGTGTGGATTTGTCATTTAAGACCTACTTATCCATACTCAGAGAGTCCCAAAGACATATCTTTCACCAAGGCTGTGAGGGGAGTCCCAGAACCCTTGAAGAACTCTGTGATTGCTCTTCTCTGCAGGCCAGAACTCACAGTAGGAACTGCAGTCACTGAATTGGGAAACCTAAATGCAGTGGGAGTATTTAGATCCCCAGATGGCAGGAACCAAGTTGCAACACAAAACCACCAAGCACAAGGTGGGCCTGGTTACACTAATGGAGAGAAGAGTCAAAGCACCAATCAGAACAGGATGACTTGGGCAGCTCAACAGTATTATCCAGTTGCTCATGATCTTCCTAGAAGCAAAAGTGTTAGGAAGCCCAGTAAACTCTTACTTGATTTGCATAAGCAGAGATGTCACTGGTCAAATGAACAAAAGTATATTCTGAATCACAAAAACAGAGAGTCACAGTCCTTTGATCAATTCACAGACTTGAACCATTAAAACTTTGAGAAGAAAATGAAGACATTGATTTCAGAAATGAAGTTAGATTTCAGAAATGGATTCTTTGATGTGACACTAAATGCATGAAAAACAAAATGAAAAAAGAAAAACAAAATGAAAAAAGAAAATGTGACTGAACCTCAGAAACATAATGCTAGGTTTAGGAAGCCAGCCACCAAAGACCACATATTACAATTCAATTTATATGAAATATCCAGAATAGTGAAATCTAGAATAAGGAAAGAAGATAAAAGGTTACTTAAAGCTGGGGGCTTCCGAGGTGGCACACTGGTATAGAATCTGCCTGCCAATGCAAAAGACACGGGTTCGATCCTTGGTTTGGGAAAATCCCCTGGAGAAGGAAATGGCTACCCACTCTAGTATTCTTGCCTGGGAAATCCCATGGACAGACAAGCCTGGAGGGTTGAAGTTCATGGAGTCGCAAAAAGTCTGACACAACTGAGCCACTGAGCACACAATATCTGACTCAAACTGCAAGTGGCCTCATTCCTTCCAACAACAATGCTCTCCTGACCATGGCTGGTAAATGGCATGGTGGCAGCTAGGGGAGTGAAAGGTGATCTGGCCTGTGCAGCCAGTGCTTGCAAATGTGACAATCACGTTTTCTGATAACCCCATCAGCAAAGCAATACTTCTCCTTCCCACTAGAACAGGCTAGACACCAGGGTTGATGTGCAGAGCACAGACATCACTATTTATTGCCTGTCTCCACTGGACAAACCACCTGGAGAGCAGGAGAAAGCCAAGAACAGAGGTTTGGAGGTGGGGTGGGAGCTGGGAAGAGAAGTCCTAGCTTCAGTTTTCCTTGAAATCATTAAGATCAATTTTTTCTTTTCTCCATGGTCCTTGCTCTTCAGTTATGAAAAAAAAATTCTTATCCAGAATGAATGAAATCTCGCTCCTAAGGAACTGAGAACAACTCTTGCTAGGTGAGCAACTAACTGGAGCTTCTAGAAAGTCTCCACTGAAGAAATCAGGCTCGATTACTTCTGACTATGCGTGCATGCTAAATCATTCATGGACTGGCCCACCAGGCTCCTCTGTCCATGGAGTTTCCCAAGCAGGAATGCTGGAGTGGGTTGCCATTTTCTCCAGCAAGGAATTTTCCTAATTCAGGGATGGAACCTGCATCTCCTGCATCTCCTCTAGGTGGCGGTAGGGGTTAAATAACTCACTTGCCAAAGAAGGACATGACTGAAGTGACTTAGCAAGCACACAGGAGCCACTGGGGAAGACATTCCTGACTATGGAAGACACAATGACCCTGCATTAACAGACTATACAAGGCAGAGGACCACAGCACAAGGGGCAGTGAACATGTGGTGACTTGCCCCCTCTCCCTCCTGAAAGTGAACCTGTGAGTAACTCAGTCCTGTCTGACTATTTGCGACCCCATGGAAGCCACCAGTCTCTGCTGTCCATGAAATTCTGGGGTTGCCATTCCCTTCTCCAGGGCATCTTCCCGACCCAGGGATCGAAACTGAGTCTCTCGATTTGTGGGCAGATTCTTTATCATCTGAACCACTAGGGACGGCCCTCCCCCTCCTGGGGATGTGGTTAATGTGCAGATCCTTACTGTGTAGCTGGATCGAGTCTGAGATCTCAGTTTTCTTCTCTGCACCCAGGGGATGGGGATGCTGCTGGTGCAGAACCACTGGTATGCTGCAGAGGAGGGCAAAAGTCAGGGTGGGGGCAGGGAGGGTGGGCTGCAATGGAGACAAAGCAGGCAGAGTGGGCCTTGGCTCACCCCAGGCACAGGTGGGCGCACACTGGTGGCCCTTGAGAACGTTCGGGATTTCTTCAATCAACCCTGGCCCATCGCGGCTACTTTTGGCTCCTCCCTTCTTAGAGATCAGAGATTCCCTGGTGTCTAGGGATCATAGTAAAGCACCTGCCTGCAGTGCAGGAGACCCGGGTTCAGTTCCAGGGTTAGGAAAATCCCCTGGAGAAGGGAATAGCAACCCATTCCAGTGTTGCCTGAAGCTTTTCATGGAAGGAGGAGACTGGCAAGAGTGTCACACACGACTGAGCGACTTTCACTTTACCTTAAAGATCCACCAAAAGATGGTGACGGCGCTGGAAATGGTCACTGTGTGCAGGAAAATGTCAGTGTGTAATGTTGGGCATGGGATGGGACAGGTTGGGACTAGCATATGACCTTCCCAATCTGTCCTTTCCCAAAATACCAGAGAGATGAGTGGGATCGTCTTTTAGGGACGCCCTGGGAAACATAGGGGAGAACCCCACACCTCTCCCCAGTCTCTCTCCTCAAGACCCCAGGTCCACTCTGGAGGTGTCCTGCAGTGCCTGGCTTTTCTCCCTCAGCCTTAACCTTCTTTGACTCCTGCCGGCCAAGGGCAGAACCTCCCGGCTGCACCACATGGGAAGAGTCGCGGGCTGGGGTCCAGGGGTCTATACCAGATCAGGCAAGCCCTTGGCCTCAAACACGCAGTTGCCCAGAGATGCTGGCCAGCAGAAGTTTCCTACCTGACAGGACTTCTCTCCACGGGTGCAGGTGGCAGCCCACTCTGCCCTCTTAGCTGTCCCTCTTCCAGGACTTCACGGTGCCCCCTTGGCGGGACCATGCAGGACCTGGTCTCCCCAGTGACCAAGGCCAACTTCGTGCCTCTATTCCTCTTCGCTATCCTGCCCATCCTCTACGTGATCCTGTGGTACATTTGCCGGGATCTGGACAACGATCCCATCTGAAGCAGGTAAAGTGCTGCCTCAGCCACTGGAGGCCCCGGCCCTGTGACCCCGAGTTCATCTCAAGAATCCGCCTCTCTTCTCAGGACCCTAGTTCCTTCTCTTAGTCTGTTGACCTCCCTTGACCCTCAGGATCCCCTTGAAAATCCCCAGGACTCCATGTTGTTCCCGAGACCCTGTGGCTCCATCCTGATCTCTGATTCTGAGCCTTCTCCCCAGACCCTCTCTCTTCCTTGGAGCACTCTCCCCTCCCCCAAACCCCCGGCCCTCGCCCCATCTCTGAAATCTGTTTATTGCCCCTACTCCTCACCACAGCCCAGCATCCTCTTCTGAACTCACAATCGTCAGCTTTCTCCAGACACTGGAGAAACCCAGTGTCTCTTCAGAAACCCATAACCCACTGGCCAGCACTCCTCGACCATCCCCAGGCCCAGAGCCCCCCTCTCTCATGACCTTCCCAGGACACCTGGGCCTTCTTCCAAGCTTGTGCCCTTCTGGGGTTCCATGCCATTCTCCAGATTCTGCCCCGACCAACCCTTGTGCCCACCCCCAGTACCTGCTCCCCTTTCTAGCTTCTAGCAGGTGCACAGGCTCACTTCACTGCCCCCTCCCACTCTGCTGCTGGGATTTCTGTCTGAGCAGCAGGTGATTGAAAGCCAGTGGGGGGACTTCTGGTGGCCAGAGGCCTACTTTCCTCACACTCCACCCCATTGGATTTCCACACTGCCTTTTTTCCTGGCATGGATGGGTTTCCTCCCTCCCACAAGAACTCTGGGGTTGCCTGAGCCTATACACCAGCAAGAAAATCGTGATTGGACACGTCACTCCTGTGTCCTGAGTTGCCTCAATGAGGTTCAGTCCCACAAAGAGGATCCTGGCACTGTGACTGAATTCAACCTTGGAGATTAAAGGGTGCACCAGGGATGAATTCTTTCATGGACATGGAGTAATAGTGGGTGGATCATGCTAGTTAGATCAATCACTTCTAGTTTTTCTCTACTGATGGGTTGGGTGCATCTATGGGCAAATGTTTAGTCAGAACTTGACCAGGTGGACCCTGAGGCATCATCCACTGAGGCTGCTCTGGGAGAAGCAGGTAGGATATGGGCAGGGAGTGCAAGGCTGATGCCTTTGGTGGCCTTGGCATCACTTGAACATGAAAGTGGACACAAACATACAGTCGAGCAGAGACTTGAAGTGAGTTCACCCAAGATTCTCCCTGGAGAGGCCAAGGGTGTCCTGCAGGAAGGAGTACGGTATCTCCAGTGGACCCTCTGGACGAATATGTGTAGGGCGGTGCAGGTGCATGGTGTGAGAGCTGGATTCACATTCCAGACCAGCTGACTACCAGTTGTGTCATTGCTCACATTACATCTCCAAGCATCTATTATTTTATCTGTAAATTGGAATTAATGACTCATTAATGTCATGCTCATTAAGGGGATTACATGAAATAATATATTTAAACTGATAAACATTCTTACATACAGAAAATCTGCAATTAGCAGTTGTAGTTTCTTGTGGACAGCCAAATATCCTCTAATGATAACCTATTGTTTTACTTATTTGGGGGGCATAAATTACATGGAGTAAAATTCACTACTTTCATTATACACTGCTAAGTTTCAACAAACACATTAAGTTGTGTAACTGCCACTACAAGCAAGATATGAGTACCTTCTATTCATAAACTAATACTGAAAATATTTTCCATTCCATGACTTTAAGTTCAAGAAAAACAGCATCTAAAGCTTGTTTTGAAGAAGCAAGAGCAATATTCATTTATATTTATTTTCAATATAAATGCTCATTACCTGTTTAACTCTTTAGCAGTTGGAGATCTGCATGGTACTGCTTTACTGCCCCACTTAAATGTTTCATTTTTTTCACCAATATTCATGATACTTTACATTACAGATTTTTTATATTCCTCAAGCAATAAATATACTTCCCTGCAAAAAAAAAAAAAAAATCATACAGCCCAGAAGCGAAAGGAGCAATTATTCCACACAGCCCATACTGATCCTCCTCCCCAGAGGAGGTAACACTGTCAACCATTCAGTCTTTCTGTCTCCTGCCTTTCTTTGCTCCCCTCCCTCTTCTCAGTCCACGCTCAAACACACAGTGCTATTTGTTTATATTCTTCATATTAAATGGGGTTCTACTTTAGATTTCAGAGGGACAGGAAGGAATTCCCAAGCAGAAGAAAGTCACCCAAGGAAGTGGCAGGACCCTGCTCCCCTGTCTTTTCCTCCTGCCCTCAGACACTGCTGGGGAAGGGACGCCTGTGAACCAGGTCTGTGAGCAGATTGCTTTGAGCTTCTTTTGTGAAATCCTCTGAAGAAAGGTGTTACATGAAGTGCAAAGACTATTTTAGAAAATAGTCAGGCAGGAAGCACTGGGCCTTTGAAAATGAAATGAAAATGAAAAGAAATGAAAGGATGCTTGCTCCTGGGAAAAAAAGTTATGACCAACCTAGACAGCTTATTAAGAAGCAGAAACATTATTTTGCCAACAAATGTCCATCTAGGCAAAGTTATGGTTTTTCCAGTAGACATGTATGGCTATGAAAGTTGGAATATAAAGAAAGCTGAGCACCGAATAATTGATGCTTCTGAATTGCAATGTTGGAGAAAACTCTTGAGAGCCCCTTGGACTGCAAGGAGATCCAGCCAGTTCATCATAAAGGAAATCCGTCCTGAATATTCACTGGAAGGAGTGATGCTAATGCTTAAACTCCAATGCTTTGACCATCTGATGTGAAGAACTGACTCATTTGGAAAGACCCTGATGCTGGGAAAGATTGAAGGCTTGAGGAGAAGGGGACAACAGAGAACGAGATGGTTGCATGGCATCACTGACTCAAGTACGTTTGAGTAAACTGGGAGTTGATGATGAACTGGGAGTCCTGGTGTGCTGCCATCCATGGAGCAGCAAGAGTTGGACGTGTCTGAGAGACTAACACTAACTCTGATCTCAGGGGGCTCAAGTTTCCATGCTGTTTCCATTCTGGAGTTCTACCATTGGATTGCCATATTTGCTGCTGAATGAAAGACAAAGTGCAGAAATGGCATACTGGCTCCAGACGTGACCAACAATGCTCCTGCTTGTCTCTCAATGCAATGGCTAGTCACATGATGCTTCCTAACTTCAAAGGGACAGGCAATGAAGCGTCCCCTGTGCCTGGGGTGGAGGAAAGACAGACAAGATAAGGACAAGCACTTGTAGTCTCTCCCATACTGTGATCCATTGTAGGTGCTCAGTTAAGGGTGGCCATTATCATTTGTTATGACTAGCTTCTTCATTTTGTGGAAGATTTTCAGAGAAGGCCAGATCTACCTTGATATCCTCCAGATATCTAAGTGCCTCCTATATGTCATATGTTTTCAAACAACAATGTCACATTAATCTGAAGAGGATCATGTAAATGTCAGTCAGGTGAATTTGCACGTTACCACATAGCACCTCTCTGTACTTCCCTTTGCGATCCTGACTATAACACTGACTGTAACATCAGTCGACTGAGAACGGTCTCTTTCCTTTTGATGCAGGGTTAACTTCTCCTGGGAGGCTGAGCTGCCTCCATACAACTGGACTTGCCTGAGCACCTGCCTAGGTACCATTAGGTACACTGACAACCATGAGCTTCCTGTGGGTCAGGTACCAGAAAAGAGGCCAAGGAAGGTTGGGTAATTACTTTTACTTTTAAAATCTGACGTACCAAGGAACTATTTTTTCACCTCAGAGAAGGATTCCACAGTTCAGCCTTGAAAACCTTGGCTCCACTTCTATGATCTTTCCTCATCTACTACCTAGCATGGACTATTTGGATTTTGACCACCTAGTAAGATCATTCATCTGGGTATATGTTTGGTTGACTGTTTCAAAGAAGATACCCCATTAAAATCCGGCTGCAAGTGTCAGGGAGGTAGAAAAATCCCTCTCTTTAACTTCAGGTTTATATCCAAAGAACCCGCTGATTATGTGGCAAATAAGGGCACTCACAAACTCAAAGGGATAACATTTGGCAAATGTGTGGAAGTTGCCCAGAAAGATTACCAGGTGTCTAAAGGTTACTATCCAAAGCAAAGGGACTGTAGGTGTCAGAGTGGTTCCAGAGTGAGGGCTGGGACAGCCGGAGGACTTCTGCAGGAAATTGGAAAGCTCTGTGTGTGGAAGGACAGGAGATCCTCTTGTGCAGCCTTGAGAAGGGGCAGCAGCAAGGAGCTGGTCAGCCTGGCAGGTTCAGTTGGGCAGGAGGCCCCATGGCAGCAGCAGGGACAGGGCGCTGCCCTCACGCGGGAGGCACTGGCATGGGACAGAGGTCCCGGCCCCCGGCACAGTCAGTTCTCAGCAAACCACAGAGGAGCCCCACAGTGCTTCTCATTCTCCTTGTCACTTTCCTTAGCGGCCTGGGGTGGGAAGAAAGGGCGGGGACTCTGGAGGAATTGAGACTGGAGCTCTGAGCCCACCCCGGCCCTCACTAGCATGTGGTCCTAGGAAGATGCCCAAGCACCATGGCCTCAGTTTTTCATCTGGGAGGCGAGCGGGTGTGAGGAGCCCTACGTGTTGGGCTGCAGGATGAGCCTGAGGGATGAGACAGAGCTGCAGTGCCTGGCATCTCGTGGCACTGTGATGACCAAGCAGGAATCTCTCACCCTGTTGTCCCCAGACACTCCCCTGCTCTCTCCTCCTGCCCTTTATTTTATTATCTTGTTCAACACAGAATTCCCTCTCCTCCAGAGGCATCTCATGTTTTGTTGTTTAGTTTTTGGGAGCAGAAGACAGCAGCCTACACTTCAACACCATCTTGAGAGCTACAGGTAAAGCACAAAATCAATAAATAATTTAAGCAGACTTGACCTCTTTATAACAATTTTCCCCATAAATGAATATGGTATACTGCTAAAGACTTTATTTCTTACCCATATCTATCTATAAATCTGTATTGTAGCCTCTATTAAGATTTTATATATTTTTGTTAGACTTTTTAGGTAATTTTTGGACTTGTGCTGTGAATAGAGTATTTTTAAATTACACATTCTAAATAGTTACTGATTTGTGTGTGTGTCTGTGGCAAAGCTCTTGGTTTTGCTGTAGCAATCTTCCACACAAAGTTTTTTTCTGGTCTCTTATTAATTTGAGTATTCCATGTATCGATTTCTTTGAATTCCCTATTGAATTCCCTATGTAGATTACCATATTGTCACAAATATTGTCTTTTTCAATATTAATAATCTTACTTCCTTTGATGTGCACAGTTCTGTGTTCCAGTGAATTTATGCATTGTCCAAGGGAGAGCATGCATCTTTGTCTTCTTCCTGTTTTTAATGGAAATGCATCGGGCATTTCACATTTAAGTATGTTTGCTATAGATATTAGGAAATGGAAGTTCGTTTCTAATCTTACTTTGTCAAAAGTTGTACACATGTTGAATTGCTTTCAGAGGCTTTTTCCACATCCATTGACATGCTTCAATGTATTGCCCTAAGTTGTTATTGTGGAGAATTATACTTGAGCTAATTTCAAGTTTGAATCATATTTTCATTCTTTAGCCATAACCTGTCTGTTCATGTAATTCATTACTATATTGAACGCACTATTAGTTTGCTTAGAATATTTGCTACTGTGTGGGTGAACTTTGCTCAAGTGTTCTTTTCGTGGTAGGAGGGGGAGTACTCATCTGGTTTTATAGTCAAGGAGAGCTAGTCTGGGAAAATAAGTTTAATAAATTCCCAGTTTTCTTGTGTACTTCACAAGAGTTTACATAAGATGGAGATTAGTTCTCCCTGACCATTGGTAGAATTGGCCACCCAAACTGCCTGTCTTGGAATATTTGAAAGTAGCTTGGGTGTTGACTACAGTTAACGTTTGTATTTTTTAAAGTTTTCTATTTCTTTATGGACCGATTTGATCTTTTTTTTTTAAGTGTCCATTTCACCCAGAATTTCCAATTTAATTGCATGAAATTTATAATCAAACTGTATTATTATAACAGAAACTATAAGACACAAACAGCAGTAGAGAATGGTACAAGGGACCCAATATAGTTGACAGCCAGCATCAATCATCTGCAGTACGTGGCGGGTCTGGTTCCAATGTACACTCACCTTCCCCACATCTCTGCCAATGGACTAATGTGAAGGTAGTCCAAGGCATCAGGATGTTTCATCTCTAAGTATGTCAGTATGCATTTCTAAAAGACAAGAAATTTTTGATAAAACATAAACCAAAAATGATGATCAATCCTGAAAATTTAAATGTTTTAACAAGAACAAATATCTAGTAATTTTTCACATTTACCTTATAAATTAAAAAAAAATTAGTTTGGGCCAGAAATATGATATATTTACTATGATTTTCTTGAGTTCCTCGAGTACTTTTTAATCAGGAGGTTTCCCCTGCATCATCTTTTTTTCTTGTAGTTTTTTGCTGTGAAAAAAGCAGGTTTTGTATTTTTCAAGTTTTCCATAATATAGATTATGTTGAATGAAACAGTTTGATGCCATTTAACACGTTTGGCCCCTCAACAGTTCTTTAAATTGGTAGTTACGGGTAGAAGCTTGATTAACTTGTTTATTTGCAAGCATGCTACCTAAGTGACACAATGTACTTCCATTAAGAAGAACATAATGCTTGTAGTCCTTTGTGCTGAGTTGGCAGTCATTAATGATCCTCACCTTCATTTACCCACTGGGGGTTTCAGAGAGGTAATTTTTAAATTCTCTCATTCAGTTTTAAGTTTATTACCTGAAATACTTTCATATGGAGAAACTTTTCCTTGACTACCATTTGCTTATCTTGAGGGAATCATATAACATATTTGCTGTGTTTTTACATCATTTAAATATCTTTTGCATCTATAGGGTATAGAGTTTTAACTTATATTGTTTATGTACTATTTTTTTCTTTAGTTTCTGGTCATATTTTCAAAAAAAGTCTGTTTAATAAATATTTTCAAGTAATTGGCATTTGTTTTTTGTCCTTACTGCTTTCTAATTCATTATTACTATACTTCATTATTTCCTACCTTCTATTACTTAAGGTTTCCTATGATGTTCATACCTAGCTTCTTGGATTTCTTGGGTGATTTAAATATTTATTGTTTTCTAATACATCTATTTAAGGCTATATATTTCCCTTTGAGTACCATTTTGTCTCTGTTGCACAAGTCACACTATTTAACTTCATGTATATTGCTGAAATTTTTACAAGTTGACTAAATCATTCTATTACTTATGTTATTAGAATTTTTCCATATATGCCCCAAAACTAGTGCGTGTAAAAATTACTTTTGAGAAGGCTGTGAAGATGATGATGAAAGATATTTTATTTGGGGAACATTTCAGAGTCCAGGGTTATTTTGTTTTATTATTATTTTTATTAATTACAGAAGAGATAAACATATTTAACTGTTGGTGACAGAGCTGGGTTTATGCCAGGAATGCAAAGGAGTTTAACACTAGAAGATCAGTCATTATAATTGGCCACATGTAACAGTCAAGGATTGTGCAGGAAAATAGAAGACAGAGTAAGTATTTAACATGGAGGGAACTTAATGCATGGGGCTGGTTACAAAAGTGGTAGGAAGCCAAGCAGGAGAGAAATAGGAAACCCAATTATTAGCAACATGAGGAAATCACTCACCTCTTGGATGGAATGACAAGGAAAGGAGATCTTGTTACTGGAACCTGGTGGATTCAACAGGATCCAGAGCCAGGATGGGTCAATCTCATCTTTGAATGACTGGTGCCATAGAGAATATGGAACCACTGAAGGACAAGCCATCTAATGCAGAGGAAGGAGAAAAATTTTTGACTGCTCTGTCTTCCAGGATTCTTTCTAACCTCTTGCTGGTGTTTCTGGTTAACTAAAGCAAAATGGCAGCCAAGTATTAGTTAGTTTGATTGCACCCTGCCGGTGTCGGCCCCTGTATAATCTAGAAGAGAACAAGGAGGAATGAGGGCTGGATCTGGGAATGCAGAAGCCCAGGATTGCCTTATTACAATAACAGATTGACTGAGAAAAATCAGACCTACATTGATACAGAAAAACATCGAATAAAAATCAACATCCAATCATCATAAAACTAAGTGTTAGTCCAAAGTATTCAACTGGGGTAATGAGTTTTGGGGAGGAAGACCAGAGAGACAGTGCAATTCTTATCACATCATATCAAAGGTAGACACTATCAACATGATTTATCGCCATTGATATTTAGCTTGATCACCCAGCTGAAGTAGTGTTTGCCAGATTTACTCCTCTCTTGAGCTCAGAGGCAGAAATAAGGACGAGAGGAAGCTAGCACTTGGATCATTTCCTAAATAACGAGCCCAGAAATCACTGCTAACTGTAGCTAACTTGTCACACAGATTACAACCCAACAAAAATATTCAACCTATTCCCTGCAGTGAAACAGAAGGATTCCAACATGGAAAATAATAAATGGGATCATGGTATAAATAGAGAATATATGGGGGTTCATGTCTAACTTAGAGGGACCCTGAATATCAGAGGAAGGAGTGTTACATGCTAAGTAACTGCAGTCGTGGCAGACTCTTTGTGGGCCTGTGGATTGTAGTCCTCCAGGCTCCTCTGTCCATGGGATTCTCCAGGAAAGAATACCTGAGTGGGTTGCCATTTCCTTCTCCAGGAGATCTTATAGAGGGATCAAACCTGCATCTCCTATGTCTCCAGGATTTGTAGGCAGGTTCTTTTCCACTGGCGCCACCTGGGAAGCTTTTCTTTCATGGGCGGTAGAGAATTCAGCAGCAGAGTGACATGCTCACACCTGGGCTCCTCTCATCCTCCTCAGTTCCTTTAGGGTGTGGGATCTGGATCTGTTTTCTTCTATACTATCCTCACTGGGTATGAGGAAGGCTTAAATGTTCTCAGTTTGCAATGTATTTATGAATACCTCAAAAGAAGGGCATCATTTAACTCGCATCAAAGGATAAACCTTTGCTCATTTTGAGATCAAAGTTTTTCAAAACAACACACTTTCAGTTCACCTGCGTTCTCTTTATTCCTTCAGGTCAAACTCCATCCAGTGACTGCTCGACATTATTGCCCCAAACCCTGGAAAGCATGAAGTTTTGAGGAGCTGAAAACACCAGTTGAGCATCCTCGTTGTGTATTACAGTCTCCCTAAACTATGGTCATGTGAAATATTTCATTTCCATCTGAATTTTGGTCATAGGCTTATTTTTGTGCTTAGATATCTATCACCTTACTCTCTTGACCTCTCTGTTGCTAGAAGGGTGGATTTGCTAGCCAAAAACAGCCTCAGGTCCTTTTGATTTAAGCGAAAGTGATACAGAATTACTAAATACTCGTTTCATACACTCACTTTTCTGTAACAGTGACAGGAAAGCCAGGCCTGGAATTCGGACTGTGCAGACACTTGTTTCTTGTGTACTGACATTTAACACATATACTATCAGGGAAGGGCCAGAATGTTTATCCTGTTACAAGAGTCAAAGGTCTCTGTGTTTTGATATGTACCAGAGAATGCTTTAGGAAAGACTGGGTTTTCTACTTCTGGAAGTCATCAGAATATTGTACTCCTCCAAACCTAAACTGCCTTTCTATTGTGCCTGGTTGGTCATTTCCTCCTAAATGTCACTTTGGTTACCCAGCACTTGGAGGACATGGGCTCAGATTGTCATTCTCTGAGGAGCTCTTTCTTCCCATCATTTTGTTCTTTCACAGCAGTGATCAGATTTTCATGAAAACTGGGATTTTTTTAAAGCTACCCATGGGCTAAAATGTTTCTGTCTCTGTTGGCTATGTGTCAGGCACCTCTCCTACAGATGTTTGCAGAGGCGTAATTGTGTCATTGCTCCTGTTTGTGTTTATGGTCGTGTTGACCTGTTACATGTATTGGGGGCCAAATAAACTTGATCCAACCAGATTACAGGCACCGTGAGTAAGACATTATTTAGCAAACACTTTCTGATCTCCCATTGAGTGCCAAGGCTCATGGTGGACACCAGGACCACAGAGCATGACCAGTAACGCTTACCCAGAGGAGCTCACATCTTGTTAGCTTAGTTGCTACAAACTTTTGACTATTCTTCAGAGTTCTGGTAAAGTTGGCTCTGACAATTTCTGCTTGAGTTTTTTGATATTTCTGAGGTACTAAAGATTTTCTTTTTAGAAAGTTTGAAAATGTGATATCCATTCTCT
The DNA here is from genome assembly GCF_963930625.1 of Muntiacus reevesi. Taxonomy (NCBI): domain Eukaryota; kingdom Metazoa; phylum Chordata; class Mammalia; order Artiodactyla; family Cervidae; genus Muntiacus; species Muntiacus reevesi. Next base: position 95,592,746 of record NC_089271.1, read on the forward strand.
AATAGTTGTAGTATTATAAATTGATGCATTTCATCAGGGATGAATAGGGTAGTTTCTGGATTTTGAGGAATTTCACAATTCCATTTAAGTTCTTGAATTTATGTCCTGTACATAGAGCTGCTCTTAGTATTCCTTTTTTTTTTTTTTTTCCTTCCAACATCTTTAGTGTCGGGCTTGTAGAATTCTAGCGATAGTCAGTATTTCATTTCTGATATTAGTCATTTGTCTTCTCTTCTTTGATTTTGTTTATCTGGCTAGAATTTTATCAATTTTGTTGACCTTTTCAATGAACCAGTTTTTTCCAGGATTTTTTTTCTTTATTTTTGATTTCAATTTATCTCTCTTGTGTTTTTGGTTTGTTTGTTTTCAGATTGTTCTTGGTGAAGTTTTCTCTTCTTTATTTAATCTAAGGTGGAAGTGCAGATTATTGCTTGTGGTCTTTATTCTTTCTTAATTTAAACATTAAATTCTATAATTTTCCCTCTTAACACTGATTTAGCTGGGTGCCATGAATTGCAATATGTGACTCTTTCACTTTAATTCATTCCAATGCAGTTTCTACTTCCTTGAGATTCTCTCTTTGGTCTATGAATGGTTGTTTAATTTCCAAGTGTTTTGAGATTTTTCTCCTCCTTCCATAGTGTTTGATTTCTAGTTTGATTCTTTTCTTGTCAGAGAACAAACTCTGCATCATTTAAATTTTATAAATTTGTTTTGATGATACAGAATGCTATCTTGGTGAATATTTCCCATGTGCTTGAAAGAAATGCGCATGTTGCTGTGGTTGATGCAGTGATACTTAGATGCATAGTCATTGTGATTCACACAGATCCCAGCCTGCCCATTGGGCAATGGTTCATTTCTTCCTGCTTTTGGTATTCTGTCTATGGTGAGATTCCTACATGCATAGCTCAGGTTGAACTCAGGAGTTCCTACAGCTTGCTGGAATCCCTTGTTCATATTTGCTCTTCTCCACTCTCTGCCCACACTCTTTGGCTACCAAGAGGCTCTCCTTCTGGTCCTCTCACTCAGAGTGGGAGTGATTTAGTTTCCTCACTCTGTTGTGTACTTCCCTTGAATGGATTCACCTAGATGACCAAGCAGTGAGGTAATACAAAATAGCACAACAGTCACTTCTTATAAAAGTTTTTCTTTACAGAGAGAAATACCTCCCTCCCTCAAAGTTTTAGGTGTCTGCCATGCTGTTATTGAGTCTTCCACCACAGGGTTACAGATCTAGGCCTGGGGCTTTTGTTTCTACCCATGTTATAAATCCCTCAGTATATTCATACTATTTTTCTGCACACCAAGTATCAGCAAACTTTCCCGGTAAATGGCTAAATTGTAAATATTTTTGACTTTGTAGGCCATATTTTCTCTGAGATAGATAGATTTTGAATTTTATTTTTGCATTATATTCATAATAATTTTGTGTTTAATGTATTCATATTTGATGTTTATGACTAATTTAGTTACTTAATTGATTGATTTCCTTAGTATTAAGGCTTAATTTATTTAATATTTATAATTTTATAATAGTAATTAGCTTATATTATATTTTAATATTTAGTCTTTACCCCATGTTCTTTCTTTGTTAGAGGATCATTTCATATCCAGCATACCACCGTCTATGTAGCTGTCATATTTCCTTAACTTCTCTTTGCAGTGACAGTTTCTCAGATTTTCCTCTTTTTTTTTGATGACATTGACAATTTTGAGGCATCCTGGTTAAGAATATGGTAAGGACTTTCCTCATCGTCCAGTAGTTGGGACTCTGTGCTTCCACTGCAAGGGGCGCGGGATTGATCGTTGGAAGGGGACTAAGATCCTGTATGCTGAGTGGCCAAAATAGTTTAAAACATCCAACTAGGTTGTGGCAACCACGAGTCTCTCTTTATCCCTCACCACTTTACTCTTGAGCTCCACACAGTGCAGGACACTCTGGCTGTCCACTGAGTTAAGGGTGGGGTGCACAGCTATTTGAGTATCTTGGTCTTTTTCTCAAATAAAAGGACAATTTCATGGACTCCTACAAGAAAGCCATGGAGTTCTAGGAAATCAATCACAACCACTCTCAATTCAGCACAGCTTCTGCAGACATTGGTGCTTACTCATCACAGGAGCAACTGCTAACACTCGGTGGGAGACATGGAGTTACTATGTTAGAGATCATTTCTCCAGTTCCAAGAGGGGGAAAAGGGTGTCCTCAAGATCTCTGCTTGGAGATCCAGTTCTCTTTGCAGCCCCTTCCATCTGGCAGGGGTTGGGAGAAAGTGTTTTATGGAGGGAGAGTGGGAAAGACCCAGATACAGTCAGAGCAGGGGTAGAGTGGCCCTTGTCCTGGCCGCTGTATACCTGGACTTTGGGTTCAACCCTAGAGCTGGGGAAATGGCCTGGGAAGCCCACAGTCAGGGCAATGTGACCTAGAACTAAGGCTCCTCTACATTAAGAATGAAGGTCTCTGTTTATTATCTCTAAAGATATTGCAACATAGATGCTCATCTCTTTGGAAGTGATTCTGGCTCCTGACCCCTGGGCGGGGAGGCCTTAGCTCTAATCCAGGGCAAGTGGGTCTCCCTCTGTATCTCTTCATTCAGATAACTGGAACCAAGAGTAATTCATCACTTTGTGAAGGATTAATCAAGTGTGTTTCAAGTTCACTTCAAGGACAGGTCAATTGATGAAAGTATAGAAGACCTATTACATTTGAGTGCCATAGACCAGGTGCAAAATTCAGAATAGGATTCTAGGAGAGCAGAGCACTATGGAGATACTGTTAGACAGCCTTCACCTATGTCTGCTGCTCTGTTACATCCTGCTCTCTCATGTGGTGTTTACTAAACTCGACTGTGTGGTCGTAGTTGTCAAAGCTGGAAAATGGACTCACATTGTTCTCTGTTTGTGTGTGGTGGGAGAGGTGACGCTTTCTGAGTAATCGATCTTTGAACCAGGAAAGTGATTCTTAACTTGCATGTGTCCTCTAGTCCCATTAGGTATTCCTGCTGTTCAGTCAGGGAAGGTAAGGGAATTTGAAATTTAAAAAGTCTGACAGTGTAGAGATGCCAACTGTAAAACATGAAACAAGCAGAAAAGGATTCTGATCTGCAGACTGGTTTCCAGAGTGTCATGTGGGATGCTGCACTGGAGCCAGAAGTGACAGCATCTCCTAAGGAACGTTTAAAATTTCCCTCACATTGAGAGCTGTTTCTTGCTGAAATCTGGAAGCATCACATGGGTGAATGACACCACCAGTGCAGTTAGGTTTTCTCCACTAGAAGAGATGCTTCGCTAGCAAGGAGGGATGGAGTTCAAGCAAAAATCTTGACATGTTGATATGATACATTTAAAAATGGTGAAGTGATTACTGACATAGTGCTAACTACCACCTCCTTCCTGTTACATTTATTATTATTATTATTATTATTATTATTTTTTTGGTGAGAATGTAGAAGTTATATTCTCTTAGCAACAGTCAAGTATTTGACTCAGAATTGTGAGCTATTAGTATCCTGGTGTACACTGGATCCCAAAATTGTTAGTATTATAAGTGGGGGCTGGTACCCTGTGAACAATCCCTCCCTATTTCCCCATCCCCTAACCCTTGGGGAGCACCACTCTGTTCTGTTTCTCTGTTTGTCTTTTTACTTTTTAAATTTATTTATATGTTTTTATTTTGTTATTTTTGGCCTTGCTGTTCAGCATGTGGGATCTTAGTTCCCTAACCAGGGATCAAATCCATTCCTCCTGTATTGGAAGTGCAGTGTCTTAGCCACTGGACTGCCAGGGAAGTCCTGGTTTGTCCTTTTTAGATTCCACCTATAATTGATAACAAACCATCTTTATCTGTTACTGTCTCACTTACTTTACTTGGCATAATTCCCTAAAGCTCCTTCCAAGTTGTTGCAAATGACAGGATTCGCATCTCTCATGTGGCTGTATATTGAGTATGTCACAGATTCTTTATCCATTCACATCCACTGGTGGACCCTAATGTTGTATCCATATTTTGGATATTGTGAACAATGCTGCAATAAATGTAGGAGTGCAGATATCTTTTCAGTATCCTATTTTCATTTCCTTTTGAATATACACTCAGAAGTGGAATTGCTGGATCATATGGTAGCTTCCTTGATTATGTTCTTTGATGCACAGACTTTTTTTTATTTTGATGAGGTCCAATTTATCTATGTTTTACTTTTTTTTTTTTTGCCAGTGTTTTTGATGTCATATCCACGAAATCATTACCATCTAAAATATTTCTAGATATATAAATAAACACAGGATAAGAAGTACACATATAATTCTTTGCCCTGTCAACCAATGTGTGCCCAGAAGCAATGACTCTTCTGCACCAATGAGCACGCTTAGTGCACAGATCTAGTTTTGTCAATACCATTCGACAATAAAAGGAACAAGGGCTCCATGGAAAAATTGATGATTCTAAAATTGGGTCAGGAAATATGGAAAATCAGGCTGGAGCATCTTGTAGGTTGTGAAAAAATAGAAATGTTCAAAGAACTTTCAAAAAAGGAAGCAATATTTCTAGGGGTATGACAAAGGTGTATACAAAGGGAGTTGAGAGGAAGAGCCCCCAGTGGCCAATATGAGAACAATTTGAAAATAAAAATATATAATGTTGTATTGGATTTTAACCCAAAGTGTAATAAAAATACCATGAGTCCATACTGAGAAACATAAATGATTTCTTAATTATGCACACAAGGATAGACAAGTGTTCCACACAGAAGAATTCCAGTTTATGCAGACACTCCCACTTCTAGAAAGTGGAGAATAACTTCCCACCCCTGAAGCATAGACTGCACATTGTGGCTTTCTTCCAAAGAGGATAGGATGGAAAGGGGGCATAGGACAATCACTTTATCACATAGACACCTGAGAAGCACTACCTCAGTCACATGATCAATGAGAGCATCATCAGGGATCAATGGTGCTAATAGAATATACACTTGACACAATGTGATGAGAATGGAATTTTATATCTGTAATATGCCTCCACCAAACTTGTAATCCCAGACTAGTCACGAGTAAAGTAGCAGACAAATACCAGCCAAGGAACATTGTACCAAACATCTACCGAGTACTCCTCAAAAATGTCAAGATCATCGCAAACAAAGAAATGTTAAAGCTAAGAGGAACCCAAGGAGACATTGCAGCTAAACGTTAGGGTGTTTTCCTGGCCAGGATCTGGGAGTGGGTAAAACCTACAGAAATCTGAGTAAAGTATGGGCTTTAATTGGTAATAAATAATGCATCAATACTTTTGCATTAATTGTAATAATGTATCATATTAATATTAGATATTAGGAATAGGGGAAACTGGGTGAGGGGCCTAAGATTTCTGCTATTTTCACAATTGTTTTTCCAATTCTTAAAGGATCACAAGGGTTAAAAGGGTTACAAAGGAAAAGATGAAAATAAAGTCTATTTTCAAAATAAAAAAGACAGTGAAACTTCGGGCAAAACATGCTGAGTATGTTAAAAAGTGAAATAGGAAGGAAACCAAATGCAAGCACACAGAACCTGTAAGTGTGAAACAACCCTTGCTACATTTTTTTACACTTTTCCTCTCCCTTACCTCCAATTCCATATAATATACTAACTGGGCCTCTTCCACCAGAGAAACATCTCTGGATCCACTTTCTTCTCAAGGTCCACAAACACTTCCCTGATCCAACCTCATCAATGTTTTGCAAGATATGCATATCTTGCATATCGGATATGGCAAGAGCCACCAACCGAGACTAGGTATAGACCTGGAACCTGTACTTGCTAAAAAACCACTTTAAGATGTCAGCCAGTGTTAGTTGCAACCGAAGAAGTCTGTCAAGATCCAGGCAGGGGTCAGTGTCTTGCCGAAGATACAAGGGTCCAGAGCAAATATTTAGCTGTGCGTACGTGTGAGTATGCTTAGTTGCTCAGTCATGTCCGACTCTTTCTGACCTCAGGGACTGTAGTCCCCCCACCCCCACCACCCCCAGGCTCCTGAGTCCATGGGATTTCCCAGGCAAGAAGAGTGGAGTGGGATGTCATTTTCTCCTCCAGAGTATCTTCCCACACAGGGATCGAACTTGTGTCTCCCACATTGCAGGCAGATTGTTTAATACTGAGCCTCCAGGGAGGCCATGAGGAAACACAGGGACTTCCCAGAGGAGCAGAACATTCAATGAATCCTTAAGCCAGGGGAGGCGCCTGTCCAGATGATGATGGCCTGGGCAAGATCAGCTTGGGAACGGGGTGGTGTGTTTCCACAGAGGGGCAGCTGCTGAAGATGCTGGATCCTGGAAATGACCTCCAGATAAGTCGGTGGGGGCAGGGGGCAGTTTTGGCCTCCTAGCAGCCAAAGGCATGAGGTTCTTATGTACCAAGAGCATGATCCCAACTACACCTAACAGTTATATCCAATAAGGGGCATGAGGAGTACCTCTCATGAGAGCTGTCATGTGTCCATTCTGGAGTGCCCCCAGGGGATGTGGTCCCGGCCTTGGCCCCAGAGCACGGATGTCCTCATGGAGGCCAGTGCGGCAGCTCACCTGCAGTGACCTCTGCTCCCCCCTCACTCTCCTGGCCAGCCCCGGGCAGGTCAGATGGATCTCCAGGGGCTTTCTGCTTCCACCTCTCTGGGGTGGCCAACCCTCTCTGCAGCCTGCACCCCTGGGACTCCAGAGTCCTCTCCTGCCTGCTTCCTTTCTGAATACTCATTGGATTCTGGGGACTCCGGCACCTGGATGAGCATCCTCCCAGCCATCTGCTAGAGCCAGCCCTATGCTCAAACAGCCCGAGTGGGGACACCAAAGCCCTAGCTGGTTGTGTGGGTGGCTGACCAGACACACCTCTGCCTCTCACACTCAGGCTCAAAAGCCAGGACCTCACAGTCACATTCACAAGACCCTGAGTTTACTCCAACACATGGGATTCCACAAGGAATGCTCTGATACTCCTCGGGGTCAGAGAGATGTGACCTGGACTTCCATAGCAATGACTACGACTGACCCACCATAGAGCAGATTCAACCAGGGGCTGCGTCAAGTCCTGCCGGCTCCACCTGAAGCACCATGGAAGGGGATGCTGCTCTGGGACTTTCAGATAAAGATAAACACATAAGGTAATCAGGACCTAAGCCACTCTCAGTGTGGGGCAGGCAGGACAAAACCCAAGGCCAGGTTCCAGGGGACAGGGAGCACTGTGGGCAGCAGGGTTGGGGAGCCTTGGGGCTGGGGCCCACGAGGAGGATTCACTCAACCCCAACAGGGCCCTTTGGCAGCTAGCTGCTGCCCTACTGATAGAGACTGAGCACAGCCCTGAGGGGGCTGACAGTGAAGCTCAGGGGTGGGGAGAATTCCTGAAGCCAGCTTCTTGTGGGGCACCCTCTCTCAAGGGTCAGAGATGCGGAACTTTAGACTCTTGGAGGGGAATCCCACTTCGAGTGGTCTGTGTCTGTGTGTTGTCCTGGCTTGAGGATTAACCCCCTGTGCCTGTGTCCCTTCAAAACAAATATTTTTCTCCTCAAAATTCACTGGCCATGGGTCATCACACGATCCATCCTAAGTGAAGAGGCCTGGCAGGCTCATGACCCCACGTGTGCAGGGAGAGAGAAAGACAAAAGGTGGTGGAGCTCCTGACATCTCTCAATTCCACACTGCCTAGCAGATGCTCAACAACGAGCAGTGGTTAAAAATCTCCTTGGTTTTGGGGAGGAGAGTCTGAGCAGGTCACATGGGTCTTGAAATTCTCCACCATTTCCAAGTGTCCATTGACTATGTGGCAGGGGCCACATACGTGGCCAGAATCACATCTCCTGTTCCCATTGTTCTCTGACACTCAACAGGGAGAGCTGCCCCTTCAGCCCCCTGCACCTATCTGCACCCCCACTGCAGTGACCTCACTACCTCCTTAGGCCCAGAACTCGCTCCTGCCTCGTGATGCCAGGCACAGCCTTAACTTGTGAGTCTCTACTGCCTCCACACTTCTGAACCTGCCTGAACCTGAGGACGCTGGTTGATGTTGCATCTTTACTGGCTAGTACTTATTTCTCATGTTATTCAGATCTCAGACTCTGTCCCTCTCTCCTCTGGAAATTGTTTTGTTTTCAAGACACTTCAGAGAATTGGCAGCTCAATTGGAAATGGAATAAAAAACCACTCAAAACTGCTGTTCTGTGTTTTCCTCCTGGAGGACATATTATTCAGTTTGGGTATTTGTGTGTGCTTGGGGTGGGGAGCAGTGTCTTTCCCAGCTGGGCACAGCTCACTCAAAGATCCCAGGATTCTAGTCTAACAGTAGGTCTTGTCCACTCTTGCAGCTTCTCTTCACTCATTTCGTCCATATGAAAGCTAGACCATGCTCACAAGTGAAAATAATAAAGCCCAGATGACCAAATAAACTGTCATTTCAAATGTACTTGGTAATCAGCTTCCCAGGGCAGAGAGAGGAGTGCCTGCACAGGGAATACAGGACCATACATAAAAGAGCAAGATTCACATTTCTCTAGGATTCCTAGCAGATGGAGGGTAGAAAAAACCTATTTCATCCTTGTGGTCAACAGGTATGCGACAAGAGCCGGGAACCCTTCCTTCCTGCCCCAGAAAGAGATCTCTCTGGGGTTTATCCAAGAACCAAAAAGACACCTCACAGCAATAATCCATTTCAGAGATTCCACTCACCCCCAAGACAAACCCATGTGACTGCAGCTCCTAGACCATCACTCTCAGTGTGGGGGTGTCCTGCTTCTACAGTGTCCCCACTGCTAACATAGGGCATATCATGGAGCAGAGTCTCCATAAAGATCTTTGGAATAAATGAGCCAGTGAGCAGGGTACTCAGATTGTCTGATACTTTCTTTAATAACCCAGGAAAATTGAATAAACAGAGATAGTTACGGCGAGTGACACACAAGAAGGAAACAAGCATGAATTCACTATATTTACTTTTATCATCTAATTCTTCTCCATTCAACACTATTGCTAAGTAAGTTCACGTTTTCAAAACAGTTCTAATTCCAATTCCATTGTATCATGTTCAGGACCAGAAAACACAATAGAAGAGTTCCCAAACACTTTTCAGTTCAGTTCAGTCGCTCAGTCGTTTCTGAGTCTTTGCAACCCCAAGAACCGCAGCATGCCAGGCCTCCCTGTCCATCACCAACTCCCGGAGTTTACAGAAACTCATGTCCATCGAGTCAGTGATACCATCCAGCCATCTCATCCTCTGGCGTCCCCTTCTTCTCCTGCCCCCAATCCCTCCCAGCATCATCCTCTTCTCTAATGAGTCAGCTCTTCACATGAGGTGGCTAAAGTGCTGGAGGTTCAGCTTTGGCATCAGTCCTTCCAATGAACACGCAGGACTGATCTCCTTTAGGATGGACTGGTTGGATCTCCTTGCAGTCCAAGGGACTCTCAAGACTCTTCCCCAGCACCACAGTTCAAAAGCATCAATTTTTCGGTGCTCAACTTTCATCACAGTCCAACTCTCACATCCATACATGACCACTGGAAAAACCATAGCCTTGACTAGATGGACCTTTGTTGGCAGAGTAATGTGTCTGCTTTTAAATATGCTGTCTAGATTGGTCATAACTTCCCTTCCAAGGAGTAAGCATCTTTTAATTTCATGACTGCAATCACCATCTGCAGGGATTTTGAGCCCCCTAAAATACAGTCTGACACTGTTTCCACTGTTTCCCCATCTATTTCCCATGAAGTGATGGGACCAGATGCCATGATCTTAGTTTTCTGAATGTTGAGCTTTAAGCCAACATTTTCACTCTCCTCTTTCACTTTCATCAAGAGCCTCTTTAGTTCCTCTTCACTTTCTCCCATAAGGGTGGTGTCATCTGCATATCTGAGGTTATTGACATTTCTCCCAGCAATCTTGATTCCAGCTTGTGCTTCTTCCAGCCCAGCATTTCTTATGATGCACTTTGCATAGAAGTTAAATAAGCTGGGTGGCAATATACACCCTTGACGTACTCCTTTTCCTATTTGCAACCAGTTGGTTGGTCCATGTCCAGTTCTAACTGTTGCTTCCTGACCTGCATAGAGGTTTCTCAAGGGGCAGGTCAGGTGGTCTGGTATTCCTATCTCTTTCAGAATGTTCCACAGTTTATTGTGATCCACACAGTCGAAGGCTCTGGCATAATTAATAAAGCAGAAAGAGATGTTTTTCTGGAACTCTCTTGCTTTTTCGATGATCCAGGGGATGGTGGCAATTTGATCTCTGGTTCCTCTACCTTTTCTAAAACCAGATTGAACATCTGGAAGTTCACGGTTCACGTATTGCTGAAACCTGGCTTGGAGAATTTTGAGCATTATGTTAGTAGCGTGTGAGATGAGTGCAATTGTGCAGTAGTTTGAGCATTCTTTGGCATTGCCTTTCTTTGGGACTAAAATGAAAATTGACCTTTTCCAGTTCTGTGGCCATTGCTGAGCTTTCCAAATTTGCTGGCATATTGAGTGCAGCACCTTCACAGTATCATCTTTCAGGGTTTGAAATAGCTCAACTGGAATTCCATCACCTCCACTAGCTTTGTTCATAGTGATGCTTTCTAAGGCCCAGTTGATTTCACATTCCAGGATGTCTGGTTCTAGGTGAGTGGTCACACCATCATGATTATCTGGGTCATGCAGATCTTTTTTGTACAGCTCTTCTGTGTATCCTTGCCACCTCTTCTTAATATCTTCTGCTTCTCTTAGGTCCATACCATTTCTGCCCTTTATCGAACCCATCTTTGCATGAAATGTTTCCTTGGTATCTCTAATTTTCTTGAAGATATCTCTACTCTTTCTCATTCTGCTATTTTCCTCTATATCTTTGCAATGATTGCTGAGGAAGGCTTTCTTATCTCTCCTTGCTATACTTTGGAACTCTGCATTCAAATGGGAATATCTTTCCCTTTCTCCTTTGCTTTTTGCTTCTCTTCTTTTCATAGCTGTTTGTAAGTCCTCCTCAGATAACCATTTTGCCCTTTTTCATTTCTGTTCCATGAGGATGGTCTTGATCTTTGTCTCCTGCACAATGTCACGAACCTCCATCCATAGTTCTTTAGGCACTATGTCTATCAGATCTAGCACCTTAAATCTACTTCTCACTTCCATTGTATAGTCATAAGGGATTTGATTTAGGCCATTTCTGAATGGTCTAGTGGATTTCCCTACTTTCTTAAATTTAAGTCTGTATCTGGCAATATGGAGGTCATGATCTGAGCCACCATCAGCTCCCGGTCTTGTTTCTGCTGACTGTGTAGAGCTTCTCCACATTTGGCTGCAAAGAATATAATCAATTTGATTTTGGTGTTGACCATCTGGTGATGTCCATGTGTAGAGTCTTCTCTTGTGTTGTTGGAAGAGGGTGTTTTCTATGACCAGTGCATTGCCGTGGCAAAACTCTATTAGCCTTTGCCCTGCTTCATTCTGTACTCCAAGGCCAAATTTGCCTGTTCCTCCAGGTGTTTCTTGACTTCCTACTTTTGCATTCCAGTCTGCTATAGTGAAAAGGACATCTCTTTGGGGTGTTAGTTTTGAAAGGTCTTGTAGGTCTGCATAGAACCGTTCAACTTCAGGTTCTTCAGTGTTACTGGTTGGGGCATAGCCTAGGATTACAGTGATATTGAATGGTTTGCTTTGGTAATGAACAGAGATCATTTTGTCATTTTTGAGATTGCATCCAAGGACTGCATTTTAGAGTCTTTTGTTGACCATGATGGCTACTCCATTTCTTCTATGGCATTCCTGCCCACAGTAGTAGATATAATGGTCATCTGAGTTAAATTCACCCATTCCAGTCCATTTTAGTTCGCTGATTCCTAGAATGTCGACATTTATTCTTGCCATCTCCTGTTTGACCACATCCAATTTGCCTTGATTCATGGACCTAACATTCCAGGTTCCTAGGCAATATTGCTCTTTACAGCATTGGACCTTGCTTCTATCACCAGTCACATCCACAACTGGGTATTCTTTTTGCTTTGGCTCCATTTCTGCATCCTTTCTGGAGTTAGTTCTCCACTGATCTCCAGTAGCATATTGGGCACGTACCGACCAGGAGAGTTCCCCTTTCAGTATCCTCTCATTTTGCCTTCTCATATTGTTCATGGGGTTCTCAAGGCAAGAATACTGAAGTGGTTTGCCATTCCCTTCTCCAGTGGACCACATTCTGTCAGACCTCTCCACCATGACCCGTCCGTCTTGGGTGGTCCCACAGGGCATGGCTTAGTTTCATTGAGTTAAACAAGCTCTGGTCCTGTGATCCGATTGGCTAGTTTTCTCTGATTATGGTTTCAGTGTGTCTGCCCTTTGATGCCCTCTCTCAGCACCTACCATCTTACTTGGTTTTCTCTTACCTTGGACGTGGGGTATCTCTTCATGGCTGCTCCAGGAAAGTGCAGCCGCTGCTCCTTACCTTGGATGAGGGGTATCTCCTCACGGCCGCCCCTCCTGATCTTGAACATGGAATAGCTCCTCTCGGCCCTGCTGCGCCAGCACAGCCACCGCTCCTTGGACGTAGGGTTGCTCCTCTCGGCCGACGCCCCTGCCCTGGGGCAAGTGGTAGCTCCTCTTGGTCACCGCCCCTGACCTCACACGTGGGGTAGCTCCTCTCGGGCACACCTGCACCGTCACAGCCTGGCGCTCTCGGTCGCTACCCCTGACCTTGGGCTAGGGGTAGCTCCTCAAGGCCACGCTTCTGCGTGGTCCATCGCAGCTGGCGTGCTTCAATCAATTTTACAAAACAGTAAAACTGTTGTTTGTTAACTGGGTAACCATAAACATACTGGGATTAACATCATTCACAAAGATAAGACACTGAAGTTAATGTAGACTTCTATGAAAACAGTCAAAGTTTGAAAATTTTCTAAGGAAATCAGAGATGAATCTCCATACCATGGTAAAGAACAGGAACCCAAAGATGCTACACACTGGTTCCCCCAACTGGCCTCGGTCCTCACTTCTGTGAAGGCTAACCGCTCCCTGTTCAATCACAGAGGGAAGGACCAGCCTGGCTGTTGCTGTGGCTCAGGCTGCCTCATCCTCCTCCCTGGCAGCCTCTGCAGACAGGGGTGGGAAGGCCCTCAAAGCCCTTTGTTTGACCCTGAGCAGAAATGCCATTAATTGCCACTTGCTGGTCTCTGCATATGCTTGGGGACCCCACAGGAACTCATAGCGGGCAAGGTGGCTGTCAGGCAACTGCTGGTACTCCAGGTTCCCCTCCCGCAACCACATGTGGGGCAGCAGCTCCCTGGACTCCCCAAAGACGCAGTGCTCACTCTCAGCACACAACCACATCCTGCTGAGTGTTCCCTAGACCTCCTCCTCAGGGGCATGGTCTCTATTCCATATGGTGAGGCTGAGGACCAGCACCATGAGGCTGGCTTTGGGCAGACCCTGCCTACCGCTATGCATCGTATGGCAGGTGAGGCCCAGGGTGGTGACCAGGATGTTGATGTGCTGCCTGGCATCTACCTCCTTCACCTCCATGCCAAAGTCCAGCTGCATTCACTGCAAGGTTTGCCTGAAGACCACTGGGAAGTGCTCCTGTTTATCCCTGAAGACCTTCAGCATTTCTGCCTGGGAGGTCAGCTCCTTGGCTTGATAACTGAGGAGCAGGAACTTCATCAGGTTAGCCACCATCTCATTCAGAATTTCTTGGGGCAAGGCCTCCAGAGGAGTGAAGGAGGATGTTGGGAGTTAGGAGGCCAAATAGGATGTGGCCTCGTCCTCCTCAGCCTCCAAGAGCTGTGCCTCCATTGGGCCCTGGGCCTCAACTGGGTCCTGAAGGTCTTCTTTGGGCTTACTCAGCTCACTCATCTCGACCATGAGCATGATGCCTGGGATCAAACAAGACACGGAAGTGAGGCAGAGGTACAGATGGGGACCACAGGCCTTGGGGCAGAGGGCATGTGAGCAGCCTCGGATGAGAAACGCATCCCAGGTGGTCTGACACAGGCCACTTATAGGTCTCCTCTTGAGGGGTGCTCTCAGACCTCACAGGGATGCTCCTCCTAGGAAGACAGTCCCCTGGCTACCTGAAGGAGGAAGTGTGGTGGCTTCCCAGGGTGTGGTCAGCACAGCTTGAGATTTCCGGGGCCCACAATGTTGCGGGGAGATTAGGGCCTTCTTGTGCCCCCCTCTGTTCTGGAATGCGGAGCCTCTAGTACACACTCAGGGCACCCTCTCACCTTGACTCCATATTCTGCCTGGGCCTCCTCTGCTCTCTTATCTCCAGGACATAGGCTTTAGACCTCTGCCTTCGCTTCCTGGTTCCTGGAGCTCCTGTGTGAGAAATGGAGGGAACATCTAGGGGCTATACAGTGGCACAGCCCTGGGCCTTCTGTGATGGTAAGAGGGGTGGACTCAGTGAGTACATCCAGTTGTGTGGTGGGAGGACCCCTCGGGGTGCCCTTGTAGTGCTCACCTTTCCTCCCTGGCACGGCTTGGACCCTGCCCTTTGGAGGCATACAGGGAAACTCAGAACAAGACCCGAGACTGAATAGAAAGCGCTGAGGGGCCCCACATGTAGCCGCACCTGCCCAAGGCCTCCCGCGGGTCCTTGGCTGGGGACATGCTCTGTCCTCAGCTCCTCCTCACGCCCTCCCTGGCCTCCCAGCACTGACCACAGGGGCGTGGGTCTGCTCAGTCCTCCATCTGGGTTGGGGAGTCCAGCCGCTGCCGACCTGAAGCCTCTGGCCTCTACCCGATAAACCTTACCTCCCGAGGTCTCTACGCCAGAGGTCAAGAAACTGCTCACCCTGTGCACCCCACTCTGGGCCCTCCAAGTCCTTTCTGCAAGGGCCAAGATCCCTCCCTGCTGGGGTCTAACCTCCTCAGTCCTTCCTGACATGGAGACTGGACTCCAGGTAGCACCGGGGATTGTCCTGTCCACCATTTTGAGACCCTGCTGTTTTCACGAGATCCCCAGTCTCTCTGAGACCCTTATGTGAGGAAGACAGACATGCCTAGTGTGTGCTTCTCACCCCAAGGGCTCCCAGGGCCGACTACAGGGGCAGGAATCTGTGGGCTTCCATTGGTCCTCACTCAGGGTCCCCTCAGTCCTCACTCAGGGTCCCGTCAGTCCTTCTTCAGGCACCTCACCTTGCCTCTGGGCAGGACCTGGGATTCTCGCCTCTCTGCACCTGAAGCCCTGCCCCTTATACCTGGGACCCAGTCTCTCCAAGACCTGGATGTCAGGAAGTCAGACCATGCACGTTTGGCTCATCCTATCGCAGGGTCGCCAAGGACCAACTGCAGCTACAGCCTTCTCTGAGGTCTCCTCTGATTGGGTTCCAGGGTCCCCTCAGTCCTCCCTCAGGGTCCTCATGTTGAAACTCTGGAGGAGCTGGGCTTCTTCCCTCTGCTCACCTGAGGACACGCCCCCTTTCCCAGATCCCCAGATTCTCTGAGATTTGGATGTCAGGAAATGCAGCATGAGTTCATCCACCTTCTGTGCTCCCTGAGCCTTGATGTGGGGGTCCCACCTCGGATCAACACAAGGGGCATCCCTGGATCTGCCTGGGCTCTAGACGAGGTCCCATATGGGGGATATAAGGAACCTCACAGATGCCTAACCCTGCTGTTAGGCCTGGACGATCCTGGAGGTGGGATGAGCACATGGCAGCCTGTTCTAACCTCCGCCTCTGCACCTCAGAGACATGAGGCAACTGTTAGAAGAAGTAGTGCTTCAGATGGGCAGAGGGGAAGATCTTAGTTCTTTGGAGGGTCAAGGTGAGGATGCTGAGGGAGGACTGAGGGGACCCTGGACCCCAGGGCAGAGTGGGCTCTGGGAGGACATAGGGCGGAAGGAACACATGCTGCATTTCCTGACATCTGGGCCTCAGAGAGACTGGGGAACCTGGTATAGGTGGCTGACTTCCTAATATCTGGATTTCAGACTGGTGTCCTAGTATAGGGAGTGGACTTCCTGACATCCATGTCTCAGAGAGACTGGAGTCCTGATATAAGGGATGGGGCATTAGTAGGGCAGAGGAGCGAATCTGAAGTCCTACACAGAGACAAGTTGAGGTCCCTGAGGGAAGACTGAAGGGACCCCTGAGTGAAGTTTCTAGGGACCCCAAGGTAAGACTGATGGAACCCTACAGGTCCCAGGCCCTGTTATCGGCCCTGGGAGCCCTTTGGGTGAGAAGAGCATACTAAATCTGTCCTGACTTCCTGACATCGGGGTCTGTGAGACTGGGGACATGGTGTGAGGAGCAGGGACTATGGTGGGGAGAGGACAGAGTCTAGGTCCTACCAGAAGTCAAGTTGAACACCCTGAGAGAGGACTGAGGGTAGCTAGATCTGAGACCAGGGGGAACCCTGATAGTCCCCAGGCAGGAAGACCTTGTGCTGCATTGCCTGACATCCCTCTCCGAAAGACAGGTGAAAACAGCAGAGCCTCCAAATTGCAGACAGTACATTGCAGGTCTTGCCTGGAGTACAGGCTCCATACGAGGAATGACCAAGGCAGGCTGCCCACAGATACCAGTCTTCAGCCCCCTTCGGAGGAGCCACCAGGAGCCTCCATGGACAATCACAGCCTCCAGGGTCATGTTCCAGTCAGATGAACCAACCTGAAGAAATGCTTTGTCAACCTGTTTAGGAAGGCAAAGGCAACGGAGCAAGCCCAAGTCGAGGCTACAAGCTCAATTCTGGCCACTAGTCTTCAGGCTGAAATGCCCTGGGAGAGCCTCTTTCACACCCTCTTAGCTCTCCCCTTTCAGACACCATGCTGTGTCCCTCACACAGGGCAAATGACCCTGATGCATGGCAGAACTAATGGGACACTGTCTCTAGGGGCACAGTGCCCTAGGATCCTCACACGCAGGCCTTTCCCAGGTGCTGTTCTGTCCCCTACATGGTGCTTTTGAATAACAGTGGCCCACAAAGGTCTGAGAACATGCATCTCCAAACCCACTGCACTATCGTCCACGTGTAGTGAAGACAGGTGACTCTCACTTGGGTTTCATCCAGTCCCACACCCAGGCTCTCATCCGTTTTCAAATACAGGTAGACAGGGGTTTCTTTGGTCACATCTAGCTCAACAACTCAGAACTGTCCCTGCGAGTGAGTGTGTGTAAAGGAGGCCCCTTGAAAAGCACCTAACCTGCGAGGCAACAAAATCATTCAATGTACCAGCCATCTGGGTAAGGCAGAACAGGTCCACAGTGGTGGTGGGGACAGGGGCAGGGACAGGGACAGAGAAGATCAGAGCTGGCCTTGGAGAGGACCAGTGAAGTGCTTGCTTTCAACAGAACAGGCTGTACCTTGAGCCCCCAGTCAACTCCTTCAAAGGGCATGTACCCACGTGACACCCAAGTTGGCCATGGGAGGCCAGGGCCGGGGACAGCAGAAGCCAAACCACCCTACTTATGAAAGGAAACAGAGATTTCGAGGCAGCCTCCAGCAAGTCCGAATCCAAGTCTGAGACTCTGGGAAGGGGGCAGGAAAAGCACACACCCAGGTGTTCCCAAGGTGAGCACTCTAGGGCCATGTGAGTGGTCTTTATAGGAAGAAATGGAAACTGAAGATAACTACCTGTAATATTCAGTGGGATGATATCCGGGGGTGGGCAGAACTCAGGAGGCTGCAAGTTCAGCAGAGCACCTGGCTGTGCCCTCCGACACAGCATCGTGTGGAGTCTGTGTCTCAGGTGCTTGGGGAACAGTCAAGTGGAATGTGAGGTCATTCCCCCTGTGCTTGAGCATGGCCCTACTCTGGGGAGAGCTCGACCTGGGGGGCGGTGGGGGCAGGACAACAGGACTCTGACTTTGGAACCATCTGAGCAGGACCTACCTACCGGAAGCACCAGCTGGAAGAGACCAAAGCCCGAAGAGGGGCAAGGACAGGGATGGGGGTTGAGGGGATGGGACCAACAACTCAGGCTAGGCCATCCAGCTTACTACAGACCCCATCTTCTGGGAGGGACATTCGCCAGGGGCCCATCTGACCCCTGGGGTCTCTCTCGGTAGAAGCTGAGCCAGGACTTGCCAGGTCCTGGCCCTTTAACAGAAGGCAGCCACAGGCCTGCCTGTTGGTAGGGAGGCGGGGTGGAGCCAGGGGCACGTTTGTCAACCCATCCAGGGCCTGGCCCCCTGAAACAAGGTGCCTGGCAGCAGATAAGAGCTTTTGCAGGCAAACTGAAACACGCTTTTCTGTACTTTCAGACAAGAAACAAGCTGCGGACCCCACCTCTGTCCACATACCTCCTCCCCCACATTGGGCCAGGGCTGCCTTTCCACATTACTTCTGTGACATCATGAAACAATTAAGGGAGCTGGCCACTTAATTGGCTGCCAGATTCTAGAATCTCCAGAGATTATTTATGGGGCACCCCGACCCTGGTCTGAGGTCCTTCTGCCCTGAGTGTGCACTGCTTGCCTAGAGAATGCTCCTGAGCTAGACTAGCTCCACGGATAGTCAGAGTTCCAATGAAGCACACGTAGCCCTGCTGGCCCCATCACCTGATGGGGAGCCTGCAGCAAGGGACCCCCCTGATTCCTCCACAATGCAAATGTGCATACAGGGGAGGTTTTGGTGAAGCAGGATGACCAACGCAAGAGCCCAGATCTGGGCTCCCAATACAACCTGCCGCCCACAGGGCCCGAACCCAGAAACAGCCAACAAGCAAGAGAACAGCACTGTCCTCAGGCTGTCCTTCCCCAGGAAGCTCTGGATGATCGTAGAGCATGTGGTCTTCACCTCTGTGTACTAGAAACGACAAGGGAGACACAGTGGTCATCAAGGCAGATATCTTCCAGACAGAGGTCCTCCAGGGTAGAGTTGTGGACAGGATCTTCCACACAGACAACATCCAGTTACATCTGTGAACTGAACCTGTATGAGTTCAGTAAAATCCATCCTTCGGGTAGCTCTGTGGGGAAGAAGAGGATGATGGCACCGAAGAAATCCCTTCCAGGGAGACTAGACTAGATGAGCCGAGAGCTAGACAGGTTTAGTTTCCCAGGAGAACTTTTTTCTCATGAGAGGGTGGCCAAGGAAAGAGAAGAAAGCAGGGCTTTTTGTGTTCCTCAAACCCCCTTAGACAGGATCCACATGGGTGCCTCCAGACCCTGAGAGGCCACTTGATGTCAGGGACGGCCAGTAAGACCTCAGGTGAGGCTGGCCCCGGGGGAGCTCTAGGGAGCACACTCACTAGGACCTACCAGGAATGAAGAGACCTTGTCTCCCTCCTTAGGGAAGTTCAGGGCTGTGGTGGGGAGGAGGGTGGCAAGGAATGGCTATTCTCCCCCACATTGGCTAAAGTAATCCATTTTCTTTCAGATCTATCACTACTTCAACTTTCAGAGAGACAAGCCTCTCTTCCTGCAGAACATCTGGACAAAAGGCGATCCCATAACAACTGCTCAGCCCGCCACCAGCACAATAATGACTCCAAAGAGAAAGAAGCGAGTGTTGATGACTAGACACTCTCCTCGATTCCATCACAATGAGTCCACCCAAGAAGCTGACAAGAAGGCCCCGAAGGGATCCCCAACTGCTCACAGAACCCCCTGCACTCTTTCGTGTTCTGTGGCCTTTGGTTTATGGGCAGTGTAGCCGTGCAGGCCGGGGCAAACCATCTTCCCAGTGAGCAGGGTGGCCCCAGTGGAGAGGGTACGTCCAGCAATGCCACGTCTGTACCCCCACCTACTGCTGGAAGGGACACCACAGGGGAACTGCTGGAGAGTTTCCAGAGTACCCAGATTATGGTTCAGTGATGAGATGATTACGTACAGCACCTATTATTCCATCGTGAAGGCGGCTGTTTCAGTTGTGGCCCCAAACGAGGCCCCTGAAGTGGATGAGGAGAAGCAGTCCTCAGATTACAAGTGTGCCCTCTGTGAGCAGTTCAAGGACAACCCCAATCCCTGACCTGCCAGGTCCCCAGGGACACTCAAAATCACTGCCTTGTAATAAAGCAATCTATTTCTGGCTCTAATAAAGTAAAGCAAAACTGGCCTCCAACTAATAAAATAATATTAAAAAAAAAAAAAAAAACTAGTTCAAAGGCTTTCTCAAAAAAAAAAAAAAAAAAAACTTCACTGGAGTAAATAAAGAATTGAACAAGAACTGTGAGTCTGTCTTCTTTCTGTCTGTCCATGCTATTCACACATGACACTGGATGAGCCATATGAGGCTGGAAGCCCACACCCCAGGCCAGCTTCAGTCCAGTCCTCAACGTCCATTTTCATCTGAATCAGCAGCATTTCACACGCTCGGCCAAAGTTCTGACCCACAAGCTGAGTGCTGAGGCGAACCCAGGACGGGCTGGTCCCTGTGCCTTGCCTGCCACTCAGCAGACAGCCCAGCCAGGCTCCTGACCTTTGGGGTGTCACCTTCCATGAGTCATGCACCTTAAAGCAGAAGGGGCTCCTCCTGGGTCCCCCAGTGATGCCACAAGTTTCTGATCAGTAGTTGAGAGTCTCTAGCTCCCAATCCAGGGGTCTCCCCAAGAGGCCTACTGGAAAGCAGGGTGACCCCGCCAGCCAAAGGCCTCACAAACACATGACCCCAAACGCAAAGCCAAGTACAAGGTTTCCAAAGTCAAGCACAAGGGTGGTGAAGGCCAGCCCTTGTCTTTGGACGTGGAATAACCAAGCAGCACGTCCAATACACACTTTGTGAGCCAAGGGACACTTTACAGCAAGGCAAGGGTCACCTGCAAAGACAAACCACGGCCTATTTCTGGGCCTGCAGGCCTCTCCACGTGCCCGAGGCCTCGCTGGCTGCTGACACTCAGCCCAGCCCCTGGCCCTCCCCCATCACCTGCTGGACACTTCCAAAACTGGGGAGTTTGGACCAGAACATAGAGGGAAAAACACTAACTGGTTTCTTAAGAACACATTCACAACCACCCAGACCCAGCAGGACCAAAACGAGTGGCGATGTCATTTTTTCGTAAAGGGCAAAGTCCCGGGGACTCTCCCTGAGTCCAGGGCAGCAACACATGATAGGAGTCTTAGACCGGCCCTGCCCCAAGTGGGCAGCCCACCACAGGGCGGGGCCAATTCAGACCGAACCAGACGAGCATGTCCAGGGCACAGTGGCGACTGGACGGTGTCACCATGACCTAGTCTCTCAGTCACCTTCCACTTGAAAGCCTAGTCTGGACAGGCTTCCTGCCCAAAGGGGATCAGGTGCTCGGGGATGTCCACCTGGAAGATGTCCTTCCCAGCCCTCCCTGGGACGGTATGCAGCAGCCACTGGGAGTTGGCAAGCGCAGTCATTACTTCTGTTGCAGGTCGGGCAGCAGGGCTTGATTCTCCAGCTCCTCCACCTCGTCAGGACCTAGGTTTTCTTGGCACAGCAAAGTGACCCCAATGTCCACGAGATCTGTGTGCAAAGACAGGGCACAGAAGGAGAACAAGGTGATTCAAAAGTCACGTCTGCTAGAGAGTAAGATCGCATTACGGAAGGGAACCTTGGTGAACTGGATCCTCTGTCTGAGCCTTTCAGCGGGCTCACCTCGGCAAAGGGAATTCAGGGCAATGCCAAGTGAGGGAGGGAGAAAAATGAAAGGGAGAGGCCTGGCGCTCCAGGAACCCACCAGGACGTGGGCAGCTCTCAGTCTGACCACTGCAGGCCGCAGGGTCAGAGCAGGAGGGCCCCGGCGGGAAGCCTGTGGATATCAGGTCCCCAAGTGATTCACCAGCAGAGAGGTGTTGCTGTGGGGCCTCACCTCTGGGGAGTCAGGGGGCTTGTTCAGGCCCTGCTGCACGCAGTGGGGATGGGGAACCCAGGCTGGGTGCTGTGGTGCCTCTCATGTTCTCTGCCGGGCACACAAACACACACATATGTACATGCACAGAGACAAGTGCCACATGCAGACCTGGATCTGGGCGGGGCTCATCCCCAGCCTCTGCTCCAGGAGCTCCCACGAGGCTGCGTCCTCCCAGTCCACTGCCTGATGTGGACGGCCAGGGTACAGTGCCAGGTCTGCATAGTACAGGCCACGGACCGCGTTTCCAGGTTCTTGACATCATTTAAGAAGAAACCTGGATAAGTCTTTCAGGACAGACAACTGAACTTCATCTCCCAGGGCTCCCAGGGCCTCACGTGGCTGTGGAAACACAGATCCACAAGGGCCAGAAGCCTGACACAGCGGCCTGCAAGCTCACAGCCCTGGGCCGGACATCAGCCCCACGTGTCTAGGCATCCTCCAAGCAAGCTGACACAGAGGGGAGGGTCACAGAGGGCTGTTTCCTTCCACCCATCTCCACACTGTCTGTTGACTGGGTTTGGTGAGCCAGAGGACCCGTCCATCACATGCAGTCTGTGGGGAGGTCAGGAAGGAGGGCGGGACAGCAGGAGAGAGGCATGAGGTGAGTTTGAAGAAAGAGGGAGTTAAAACCCTGGGAGCACTCAGGAGGGAGGATGGGTCCCCTGGCTTCACAGCCAGTGGCTGGGCTCTGGTCCTCTCCCAGCACAGACAGGGACAGTCCTGGGCTTGGTTTCCCCCAACACTGGGCCCCACCCCACCCCTCAGCTCCCTGGCCCCATCACTGCCCATGCTCTGCAGATCCTCCATCTTAGCCCAGGGCTGCTGAGCGCAGATCTGTGCTAACCAATCTGGCCTCGACCCTGGGGCTGCCCTGGATCTCAGACGTCCTGCCAGGTGTCTTTCCCGGGTGTCTTCATCTTTGGGAGCCACCTTCCTCCCATCCCTTCTCACACCATGGCCTCCACTGTCAGCAGATGCCCTGGTCCCTGCCCAGAGCCTAGAGTAGAACAGAGAGCAGAAACTACTGGGACGGTCATGTCCTTGTCAGGGCCTGGGATGGCACCACACAAGGATCACAGAATTCAAACCTCAAATAACCCGCTAGGTTACTGTCACCTCATTTGACTGCTGAGGAGGAGCCGAGGGATAGAGAGATAGCCCATGACTGCAAGGGACCTGACCACTCGCCCCTCCATTCTCACTTCTTTCCTTGTACCTGGTTGGGGTTCCCTGTTTACTCGAGGGGGGTGGAGGCAGAGGAGCAGAGCCAAGGGCCTGAACATCAGCAGCATCTCAGCACCTCACAGGGAGCCTCCGTTTCCATGATTCTGTGATGACGGGGACAAAGTCCCAGAGGCACCCAGTTCAGGACCTTACGGGCCTTTCCTTCCCCAAACACAGCAAAGCCACAGTTCTCACAGGCCCACAAGGCCCCACCTGATCTGGCTCCTACCCTAGTGGTCTGCTCTCCTCACCCCTGGATTCACCCCCAGTAGCTATGCAGGCTGTCCTTTCACCCTTAGAACAATTCAGTGTGTTCTTACTTTAGAGCCTTTGTAGGGTGTGAGGAGTATCATCGTGTCCCCTCAGAGTCAGGTGCTGGAGTCTCAACCCCAAGTACCTCGGCGTGACCTTGCAGACAAAGGAAAGGTCTTCTCAGAGCTGACGGTGGTCAAGTGAGCTCATTCGGATGGAACCTCCTCTAACAGGACGGCTGTCTCCATACAAAGGACACATTTAGAGACAGACAGACACAGAGGAGAGCTCCAGGAGAAGAGGAAGGTGGAGTTCTCCATGCCCAGACATAGCCACCATGGCCAGCAAAGCCCCAGAAGTGAGGGGGGAGAAATGGAACCGACCCTCCACCTCCGTCATGAGAACCAGCGTCAGTCAAAACCTTGACCTCAGTTGCTGGCCTCCTGAACCAACACCGTTTGTAGTTTGAGCCACCCAGTCTGTGTGACCCTGACACAAAACCCTTTCTCCAAAGAAGACCCTTTCTTCAAAGACGACACAGATGGCCAACAGGCACATGAAAAGAAACTCAACATTCCTAATTAACATCCAAATACAAATCAACACTCCAATGAAGTATCACCTTACACTGATCAGAATGGCCATCATCATAAAAACCTATGAAGAATAAATGCTGGAGAGGATGCAGAGAAAAGGGAACCTTTGTACACTGTTGGTGAAATGTAAATTGGTACAGTCAATAGGGAGAACCGTATGGAGGATCCTTAAACAACTACAAACAGAACTCCCAGATGATCCAACAATCCCACTCCTAAATATATACATGGAAAAGACAGAAAGTCTAATATGAAAATATACATGCACCCCAATGTTCATTGCAACACTATTTACAGCAGACAAGATATGGAGGAATCTAAATGTCCGTCAACGGATGATTAGATAAAGAAGAAAGAAGATGTGGTGTGCACACACACACACACACACACAGGAATCCTTCTTAGCCATGGAAAATAATGAAGTAATACCATCTGTAGCAACATAAATGGACCTAGAGATTATCATATTAAGAGAAGCAAGTCAGAAAGAGAAAGACAAATATTGTATGGTATCACTTATATGTGGAATCTAAAAAGATGCTACAAACGAAATTATTTACAGAGCAGATACAGACTCAGAGAACAAATTTATGGTTACCAAAGAGGAAAAGCAGGGGAAACGATAAATTAGGAGTTTGAGATTAACAGATACACATGACTATGTATAAAATAGTACTACTGTGGTGCTGGGGAACTCTTGAAAGTACCTTGGACAGCAAGGAGATCAGGCCAGCCCATCCTAAAGGATATCAACTGTGAATATCCATTGGAAGGACTGATGCTAAAGCTGGTCACCTGATGGGAAAAACCGACTCACCTGGGCTCTGTCCTCTCTGCCCCTGAGTCCCCACTCCTCACACCAAGTCCCCAGTCTCTCAGAGCCCGGGATGTCAGGAAGTCAGGACAGGTCTAGTGTGTTCTTCCCACCCCAGGGGCTCCCAGGGCTGACAACAGAGGCGGGAATCTGTGGGGTCCCTTCAGTCCTCCTCAGGGACCTCATCTTGTCTCTGGGTAGGTCTTCGGATTCTCTCCTCTCCCCTACTAAGCCCCCAGCCCTTAAACCAGGACTCCAGTCACCCTGAGACCCAGATGTCAGGAAGTCTGCTCCCTATATCAGGAACCCAGGCTGAACCCCGTATGTTAGGAAGCCAGCTGCCTATACCAGGTCCCCAGTTTGAGACTGGATGTCAGGAAGTAGGCCCCCTATACCAGGTCCCCAGTCTCTCTGAGACCTGGATGTCAGGAAATGCAGCATATGTTCATCCGCCCTATGTCCTCCCAGAGCCCACTCTGCTCTGGGGTTCAGGGTCCCCTCAGTCCTCCCTCAGCATCCTCACCTTGACCCTCCAAAGAACTAAGATCTTCCCCTCTGCCCATCTGAAGCCCTGCCCCTTCTGACAGATGCCTAATGTATCTGAGACACAGATGCGGAAGTCAGAACAGGCTGCCAAGTGCTCATCCCACCAGCAGGGTGGCTCAGGGCTGACAGCAGGGGTAGGGATCTGTGGGGTTCCTTATAATCTCCCTCAGGGACCTCATCCTGAGCCCTGGCAGATCTGGGGATGACCCCTGTGTTGACCAGAGGTGGGACCCTCACATCAAGGCTCAGGGAGCACAGAGGGCAGATGAGCTCATGCTGCATTACCTGGCATCCAGGTCTCAGAGAAAACGGGGACCTGGGAGAGGGGGCGTGTCCTCAGGTGAGCAGAGGGAAGAAGCCCAGCTCCTGCGGAGTTTCAATTTGGAGACTCTGAGGGAGGACTGAGGGGACCCCGACCTCAATCAAAAGAGACCTCAGAGAAGCCTGTACCTGCTGTTGGTCCGTGGCGGCCGTGGGGTAGGATGAGCCCAACATGCATGGTCTCACTTCCTCACATCCGGATCTCAGACTGGGGACCTGGTATGGGGGCTGACTTCCTGACATCCGAGTCTCAGACTGGGTACCTTGCATATGGGGTGGGGCCTCAGGCGGTCCAATTCTCAGGTCTGGCAGGGTGTCAGGTTGAGGACCCTGAGGAGGAGAACTAGAGGACCCTGGACCCCACTCACAGGACACCTCAGAGAAACACGTTTCTGTTGTCAGTCCAGGGTAACTGTGGGGGTAGAATGAGTACATCAGGCATGATCTGACTTCCTGACATCCGGGTCTTGGAGAGACCGGGCCCTGGTATAAGGGGCGGAGCTTCAGTTGGGGAGAGCAGAGAATCCCGGGTCCTGCTCAGAGGCGAGGTGAGGTGCCTGAAGGAGGGCTGAGGCGACCCTGCGTGAGGACCGACGGAACCCCACAGATCCCCGCCCCTGTAGTCGGCCCTGGGAGAGCTGGGGGTAAGAAGAGCACACTGCCTGTCTGCCTTCCTCACATGCTGTTCTCAGAGAGACTGGGGATCTCGTGAAAGCGGCACGGTCTCAAAATGGCAGACGGGACAGTTCCCGGTCCTGCCTGGAGTCCAGGCTGCATGAGAGGATGGAAGGAGGCGGAAAGACCCCAACAGGGAGGCAGGGATCCTGGCCCTTATGTGGACTCTTGGAGGCCCTAGAGCGGGGTGAGCAGTTTCTTGGCCTCTGGCTTAGGGACCTTAGGAGGTGAGGTTTTTCTGGCGGAGGGTGGAGACTTCAGGTCGGCAGAGGCTGGACTCCCCAAACCCGAGGGAGGACTGAGGAGACCCCCGCCCCTGTGGCCAGTGCTGGGAGGCCAAGGCCGGACATGAGGAGGAGTTGAGGACTGAGCATCTCCCCAGCCTAGGACCCACAGGAAACCCTGGGTAGGTTCGGCTGCATGTGGAGCCCCTCAGTGCTTTCTGTTCAGGCTCGGACCTTGTTCAGAATTTCCATGCAGGTCCCCAGAGGGGAGGGACCAGGTCGTGCCAGGGGAAAGGTGAGCACTACAAGGGAGCCCTGAGGGGACCTCCTACCACACAACTTGGGGGACCTCACAGAGTCTACCCCTCGTACTGTCATGGAAGGCTCAGGGCTGTGCCACAGGATACCGCAGAGCTGCCCCCTCCCTTTCTCTCACAGGAGCTCCAGGAACCGGGAGAGGAAGGCAGAGGACTGAGGCTCCAGTCCTGAGGTCAGAGGGCAGAGGTGGTCCAGGCAGTCCCAGGAGTCAAGGTGAGGAGGGTGCCCAGAGTGTGCACCAGGAGCTCCCCATCCCAGAACAGAGGGGACCCCACAAGGGCTTAATCCCCCACCTTGTCAGCCCTGGAAATCACAGACTGTGCTGACTGCACCATGGGGAGACACCTCCCTTCCTCTTTCAGGTAGCCAGCGGACTGGCTGCCGTGGAGGCTTGCCCCTGTGAGGTCTGAGAGCACCCCACAAAAGGAGACCTGTAAGTGGCCTGTGTGAGACCGCCCAGGGTGTGGATCTCAGCTGAGGCCATTCACAGCCCCTCTCTCCCCTAGCCTGGCCCGTGATCCCCATCTATTCCCCTGCCCCACTCCTGTCTGTGGTTTGATCCCAGGCATCGTGCTCATGGTCGAGATGAGTGAGCTGAGCAAGCCCGAGGAAGGCTTTCCGGACCCTGGCGAGGCCCAGTGCCCAGTGAATGTGCAGCTCTTGGAGGCTGAGGCAGGGGTGGCTGCATCCACCTCAACCTCCTCCCTCACAGTGTCCTCCGTAGCCACTGGGGAGCCCTTGCCCCAGGAGGCTCTGAAGGAGATGAAAGCTAACCTAATAAAGTTCCTGCTCTTCAAGTATCGAGCCAAGGAGCTGACCTCCCAGGCGGAAATACTGAAGAAGGTCCTCAGGGATAACCAGGAGCACTTCCCGGTGGTCTTCAGCCAAGCCTCACAGTGCCTGGAGCTGGTCTGTGGTGTGGAGGTGAAGGAGGTGGACCCCAGGGAGCACATCTACATCATGGTCCCCAACCTGGGCCTCACCTGTGATGTGATGCTGAGCGGTGGGCAGAGCATGCCCAAGGCCGGCCTCCTGGTGCTGATCCTCAGCCTGATCATGAGGAATAGGGACCGTGCCCCTGAGGAGAAGGTCTGGGGAGCACTCAGCAGATTGGGTGTGTGTGTCGGGAGTGTGCACTGTGTCTTTGGGGATCCCAGGACACTTCTGATACACGTGTGGGTGCAGCAGGGGTACCTGGAGTACCGGCAGGTGCCTTACAGCTACCCTGCTCGCTATGAGTTCCTGTGGGGTCCCCGGGCCTATGTGGAGACCAGCAAGCAGGAAGTCATGGCATTTCTGCTCAGGGTCAAAGAAAGGGCTTCGAGGGCCTTCCCACCCCTGTCTGCAGAGGCTGTAAGGGAGGAGGATGAGGCTGCCTGAGCCAGAGCAGGATCCAGGTGATCCTTCCCTCTGTGATTGAAGACGGAGTGGTCAGCCTTCTCAGAAGTGAGGCCCTGGGGCACTTTGGGGAACCAGTCTATAGCATCTTTGGGTTCCTGTTCTCTATGATGACTTGGAGATTCACCTGCTTTCCTTAGAAAAATTTCAAACTTTGCTTGTTTTCATAGAGGACTGAATAAACTTCAGTGTCTTAGCTTCATGAATGATGCTGATCACAGAGCGTTTGTGCTTATCCAATTCATGAACAAGAGTTTTGCTGTTTTGTAAAAGATATTGGAAACTCTTCCATTGTGTTTTGTGGTCCTGAACAGAATGGAGTGGAATTGGAATTAGAACTGTTTTGGAAAAGTGAGCTTATTTAGCAGCAACATTGATGGGGGACGAACTAGATGATAAAAATACTTGTAGAGAATTCATGCTTCTGTCCTTCTTGTGTGTCATTTTCAAAAACTAAATTATCTCTTGTGCATTTGGATTTGCCTGGGTTATTTAAGGAAGTAGCAGATAATTAATTGAGCCCCCTGCTCACTGGCTCGTGTATTCCAAAGACCTTTACGGAGCCTCTGCTCCGTGAAAGGCTGGGTTTGCAGTAGGGACACTAGGAGAAGCAGGACACCCCCACACCTAGAGCGATGCTCTAGTAGCCCTAGTCACACAAAGAAGGTGGAGAGAAGTCCCCTAGTCCCACTAAACAAGGCAGCATGGGGCGGGGCGGTGAGGCTCCAGGAGGAGCACTGGAATGTCAGTGTCTGAGCCAGGGTGTTCTGGGACTTTGGGAAGCTGGGTTCCTTCTGTGGGAGGTCATTGTGATGAGGCTGCATGATGGCATCCCTCAGACCTGCCGACAGTGTATCTTGGGGGTGACAGGAAAGTCTGAAATGAATCATTGATGTGAAGTGTCCTTTTGCATCTTGGGTAAAACACAGAGAGATCTCTTTCTGGGTTGGGAAGGAAGGGGTCCTGATAGTTGTTGCATTGCTGTTAACCACAGGGACAAAGGAGGTGTTTTCTACCACTGCCCCACCATCTGCTCAGAATCCTGGAGAAATGTGCATGTTGCTTTGAAGTATGGCCAAGTATTCCCTGGGTTGGCCCTCTTCTCTCTGTCCTGGGAAAACTGATTACCAATATATTGAAATGAGCATTTACTTGGTCATCTGGACTTTATTTTGGCCACTTGTGAGCATGGTCTAGATTTCAGAGGGATGAAATGAGTGAAAGTGGAGAAATCCTGCTGGCTGACTGGATCCTGGGAACTTTGATTCCCAGCCGAGAAAGACACTGTTTCCCACCCCCTCAAACACACACTAACAGCCAAATTGAATAATATAACCTCTAGGAGGAAAACACACAGAACAGCAATTTTGACTGGTTTTCTATTCCGTTTCCTGTTGAGCTGCCAATCCTATGAGGTGTCTTGAAAACAAAACTATTTCCACAGGAGAGAGGGACAGAGTCTGAGATCTGAATAACAGGAGAAATAAGTGCTAGCCAGTAAAGATGCAACATCCACCAGCGTCCCCAGGTTCACGCAGGTTCAGAAGTGTGGAGACAGCAGAGACTCACAGCCTAAGGCTGTGCCTGGCATCAAATGACAGGAGAGAGTTCTGGGCCTAAGGAGTTGGTGAGGTCACTGCAGTGGGGTGTGCATGTGGGTGCAACGGGCTGAAGGGGCAACTCTAAGGGGTAGCTCTCCCTGTTGAGTGCCAGAGAACAATGGGAACAGGAGATGTGATTCTGGCCACACATGTGGTCACTGCCACATAGTCAATGGACACTTGGAAAAGGTGGAGAATTTCAAGACTCATGTGACCTGCTCAGACTCTCTTCCCCAAAACATAGGCGATTTTGTCTTTTTTTTTTTTTTTTTTTTGAGATTTTGTCATTATAAATTCTAACTGCTGCTCTTTGTTGAGCATCTGTTAGGCAGTGTGGAATTGGAGAGATCTTAGGTGCTCCACCACCTCTTGTCTTCCTCTCTCCCTGCACACATGGGGACATGAGCCTGCCAGGCCTCTTCACTTAGGATGGGTGATGCCATGACCCGTGATCAATGAACTTTGAGAAGAAGCATTTTTGTCATGACCATTTGTTTTGAAGGGACACAGGCACCTGAGAGTTAATCCTCAAGTCAGGACAACACTAAGACACAGAGGACTCCGAGTGAGGTTTTTCTTGCAGAGACTAAAGTCCTGTACTTCTGACCCTTGAGAGAGGCTGCCCGCAGGGAGCTGGCTACAGGAATTCCACGCACCCCCAACCCACAGCGTGCCCCCACCCACCCTGAGCTGCACTGTCAGTCCCCTCGGGGTTCTGCTCGTTCTCCATCGGGAGGATAGCAGCCAGCTGTCAAAGGTCCCTGTTGGAGTTGGGAGCATCCTCCTCATGGGCCCCAGCCACGAGCCCCCCCGCCCGAAACAACCCTGCTGCCCACAGTGCCCCCACTCCCTCAGAACCTGGCCTTGGGTTTTGTCCTACCTGCCCCCCACTGAGAGTGGCTTAGGCCCTGGTCCTGATGACCTCATGTGTGTATCTTTATCTGGAAGTCCCAGAGCAGCATCCCCTTCCACAGTGCTACAGGTGGAGCTGACAGGACTTGACACTCCTTATGGTCAGTCAGTAGTAATCATTGCCATGGATTCATGGGGCGCATCTCTATGATCCTGAGGTGTATCAGACCATTCCCTGTGGAATCCCACGTGTTGGAGAAAACTCAGGGTCTTCTAAATGTGACTGTAAGGTCATGGATTTTGAGCCTGAGTATGAGAGGAAAAGGGGTGTCTGGTCAGCCACCTGCAGAGCCAACTAGGAGCCAGTCGGGCTGTTTGAACAGAGGACAGGCTCTAGCAGATGGCAAGGGTGGTACCCAGGACGCCCTCCTAGGTGCCAGAGTCTCCAGACTCAAACGAGGATTTGGAAAGGAACCAGGCAGAGAGGACACTGGGGTCCCAGGGGTGCAGGCTGCAAAGAGAGCCGGCTGCCCCAGAGAGGTAGAAGCAGCAAGCCCCTGGAGATCCCACCTGACCTGCCCAGGGCTGGTCAGGAGAGGGAGCGGGGAGGAGATGCTGCTGCAGGTGAGCTGCCTCCCTGGCCTCCATGAGGACATCTGTGCTCTGAGGCCAAGGCCGGGACCCGGGGGTCACTCCAGGATGGACATGTGACAGCCATCATAACAGGTACTCCTCATGCCCCTTATTGGATATGACTGTTAGGTGTGGATGGGATCTAGCTCTGGGTACATAAGAACCTCAGGCCTTTGGCTGCTAGGAGGCCCAAACTGCCCCCTGCCCCCACCGACTTATCTGGAGGTCATTTTCAGGATCCAACATCTTCAGCAGCTGCCTCTGTGTGAAAACACACCACCCTGTTCCCAAGCTGATCTTGCCCAGGCCATCACCACTTGGACAGGCGCCTCCCCTGGCTTAAGGATTCAGTGAATGTTCTGCTCCTCTGAGAAGTCCCTGTGTTTCCTCATGGCTTCCCTGGAGGCTCAGTGTTAAACAATCCACCTGCAAAGTGGGAGACACAGGTTCGATCCCTGGGTGGGAAGATACTCTGGAGGAGGAAATGCCATCCCACTCTGGTATTCTTGCCTGGGAAATCCCATAGACCAGAGCCCAAGGGCGTGGGTGGGCTACAGTCTGTGGGGTCACAAGGAGTCGAACATGCTGAGCGACTAAGCATGTTCACACATACACACAGCTAAAGTTTTGCTCTGGACCCTTGTTTCTTTGGCAAGACACTGATCCTTGCCTGGAATTTCTCAGACATCTGTGGCAAATAACACTGGCAGACATCTTAAAGTGGTTTTTGAGCATTACAGGGTTCTAGGTCTATACCTGGCCTCGATTGGTGGCTCTTCTCATATCCAGGGAAAACATATATGAGTTTGGATAAGGGCAGTGTTTGTGGGGCTTGAGAAAAATTGGATCCAGAGATGTTTCTGTGGTGGAAGAGGCCCGGTTAGTGTATTATATTAGACTGGAGGTTAAGGCAGAGGAAAAGCTGAAGATAATTTAGGAAGGGTTGTTTCACACTTACAAGTTCCGTGTGCTTGTGCTTGGTTTCCTATTTCCTTTTTTAACATACTCAGCATGTTTTGCCGTAAGTTTCCTTGTGTCTTTTATTTTGAAACTGTCAATAGACTTTAGTTTGACCTTTTCCTTTGTAATCCTTTAAAATTTGAATAATATTTGTGAAAATAGTGGAATTCTCATATGCCCTCTCCCAGTTTCCCCTATTCCTAATATCTTACATTAATATGATACATTTATTACAATTAATGAGGAAGTATTGATGCATTATTTATTATCAACTAAAGCCCACACTTGACTCAGATTTCTATAGGTTTTTACCTGCTCCAGGATCCTGGCCAGGAAACCACCCTAACATTTAGTTGTAATGTCTCCTTGGGTTCCTCTTAGCTTTAACAGTTCTTTGTTTTGGAAGATCTTGACAGTTTTGAGGAGTACTCAGTAGATGTTTTGAACAATGTCCCTTGATTGGGAGATTTATCTGATATTTTACTCATGACTAGTCTGGGATTACAAGTTTGGGGGAGGAATATTACAGATGTAAAATCCCATTCTCATCACAGCATAGCAAGTGTGTATTCTATTAGTACAATTCATCATTGGTGATGCTCTCATTGATCATGTGGCTGAGGTAGTGCTTGTCAGGTGTCTATGCGATAAAGTGATTGTTTTATGTCCCCTTTCCATCTGTCCTCTTTGGAAGAAAGTCTCGATGTATGGTCCATGGCTTCAGGGGTAGGAAGTTACGCTCCACTCTCTAGAAGTGGGAGTGTCTGCATAAACTGGAATTTTTCTCTGTGGGAGATTTGTCTATCCTTGTTTGCGTAATTAAGAAATAATTAATTTTTCTCAGTATGGACTCATGGTATTTATACTATACTTTGGGTTAAAATCCAATACAACATTATATATTTTTATTTTCAAATTGTTCTCAGATTGGCTATTGGGAGTTCTTCCTGTCAGCTGCCTTTGTAAATAACTTTGTCATATCCCTGGACATTTTGCTTCCTTTTTTGAAAAAATTTTGAGTACTTTTTTTCACATGATACAAAGATGCTCCAGGCTCATTTTCCATATTTCCTGACCCAACTCTAGAATCATCAATTTTTCCATGGAACCCCTTGTTCCTTTTGTTGTCAAAAGGTATTGGCAAATCTCGATCTGTACACTCATTGTGCTCATTGGTACTGAAGGGTCATTGGTCTGGGGACCTCTTGGTTGAGAGAGCAAAGAATTATAAATGTACTTCCTATCATGTGTTTATGTATATATCTAGAAATATTTTAGGTGGTAAAGATTTCATGGATATGACAGCAAAAACAGAGGCAAAAAAAAAAAGAAAGACATATATAAATTGGACCTGATCAAATAAATAAATAAATAAATAAATAAATAAATAAAAGTCTGTGAATCAAAGAACACTATCAAGGAAGCTACCATATGATCCAGCAATTCCGCATCTGAGTGTATATTCAAAAGGAAATGAAAATAAGATATCGAAAAGATATTTTCACTCCTACATTTATTACAGCATTGTTCACAGTATCCAAAATATGGATACAATCTAAGTGTCCGTCAGTGGATGAACGGATAAAGAAGATGCGACATATTCAACATATTCTGCCATCTGCAACAACTTGAAAGGAGCTTGAGGGCATTATGCTAAGTAAAATAAGTGACACTGAAAAAGATAAATGCGGTTTGTTACATGTGGAATCTAAAAAGGACAAACTGGGACTACCCTGGTAGTCCAGTGGCTAAGACTCTGCACTTCCAGTCCCAGGAACATGAATTTGATCCCTGGTTGGAGAACTAAAAACCCACATGCTGAGCAACGAGGACAAAAACAAAATAAAATTAAAAATAAATTTAAAAAGTACAAAGGACAAACAGAGAAATGGGGAAGAGAGTGGTGTTTACAAAGAATTAGGGGATGGGGAAATAGGGAGAGACTGTTCACAGGGTACTAGCCCCCACTTATAATACTAACAGGTTGTGGAATCCAGTGTACAGCAGGATGCTTATAGCTCTATTCTGCATCAAATACTTGACTATTGCTAAGAGAGTAGAACTTCTACATTCTGAACACACACACACACACACACACACACACACACACACACAAATGTGATAGAATGGAGGTGGTAGCTAATACGACGTCACCATTTATAAATGTGTCATATCAACATGTCAAGATTTTTGCTTGAACTCCATCCTTCCTTGCTAGCAAGGTTTCTCTTCTAGTGGAGTAAACCTAACTGCAATGGTGGTGTCATTCACCCATATGATACTTCCAGATTGGAGCAAGAAACAGTGTGAGTGAAATTTTAAACGTCCCTTGGGAGCTACTGTCGCTTCTGGCTCCAGTACAGCATCCCACATGACACGCCCACATCCCACAAGGATTCTGCAGATCAGAATCCTTTTCTGCTTGTTCTAATTTCTTAAAGTTGGCATCTGTACACTGTCAGACTTTTTAAAGTTCAAATTCCCTTACCTTCCCTGACTGAACAGCAGGAATACCTAACGGGACTAGAGGACACATGCAGGTTAAGAATCGCTTTCCTGGTTCAAAGATCGATTACGCAGAAAGCGTCACCTCTCCCCCCACATGCAAATAGAGAACAATGTGAGTCCATTCCCCAGCTTTGACGATTATCACCACACAGTCAAGTTTAGTAAACACCACATGACAGAGCAAGATGCAACAGACCAGCAGACATGGGTGAAGACTGTCTAACAGTATCTCCATAGAGCTCTGCTCTCCTAAAGTCCGATTCTGAATTTTGCACCTGCCTATGGCCCTCATGTGTAATGGGTCTTGTATATTTTCATCAGTTGAACTGTCTTTGAAGTGAACTTGAAACACACTTGATTAATCCTTCACAAAGTGATGAATTACTCTTGGTTCCAGTTATCTGAATGAAGCGATACAAAGAGAGACCCACCTGCCTTGGATTAGAGTCAAGGCCTCACCGCCCAGGAGTCAGGAGCCAGAATCACTCCCAAGGACATGAGCATCTATGTTGCAATATCTGTAGAGATAATAAACAGAGACTTTCCTTCTTGATGTAGAGGAACCTCTGTTCTAGGTCACATTGCCCTGACTGTGGGCTTCCCAGGCTATTTCCCCCGCTCTAGGTTTGAACGCAATGTCCAGGTTAACAGAGACCAGGACAAGAGCCACTCTACCCCTGCTTCGACTTATCTGGGTCTTTCCCACTCTCCCTCCACAAAACCCTTTCCAAACTCTGCCAGCTGGGAAAGGCTGCACAGAGAGCTGGCTCTCCAGGGTGAGATCTTGAGAATGCCCATTTCCCCCTCTGGGAACTGGAGAAATGTTCTCTATCATGGTAACTCCATGTCTCCCACCGAGTGTTAGCAGATGCTCCTGTGATGAGTAAGCACCAATGTCTGCAGAAGCTGTGCTGAACTGAGAGTGGCTGTGATTGATTTCCTAGAACTCCATGGCTTTCTTGTAGGAGTCCATGAAATTGTCCTTTTATTTGAGAAAAGGACCATGATATTCAAATAGCTGTGCACCCCACCCTTAACTCAGTGGACAGCCAGAGTGTCCTGCACTGTGTGGAGCTCAAGAGTAAAGTGGTGAGGGATAAAGAGGGACTCATGGTTGCCACAAACTAGTTGGATGTTTTCAATTATTTTGGCCACTCAGCATGCAGAATATTAGTTCCCTAACGAAGGATTAAACCCACACCCCGTGCGGTGGAAGCACAGAGTCCCAACTACTGGACCTTGAGGGAAGTCCCTTCAGTATTCTTAACCAGGATGCCTCAAAATTGTCAATGTCATCAAAAAAAAAAAAACAAAAAAAAAAAACCACTAAGGTCTGAGAAACTGTCACTGCAAAGAGAAGTTAAAGGAAATATGACAGCTACATAGACTGTGGTATGCTGGATGTGAAATGATCCTCTAACAAAAAAAGAACATGGGGTAAGGACTAAATATTAAAATATAATATAAGCTAATTACTATTATAATATTATAATAAAGTAAATCGATCAGTGAAGTAACAAATCATAAGCATTAAATATGAATACATTAAATACAAAGTTATTATGAATATAATAAATCATAAAATACAAAATCTGTCTATCTCACAAAAAATATGGCGTACAAAGTCGAAGGTATTTACAATTTAACCATTTACCAGGAAAGTTTGCTGATCCCTGTAATAAAGCAAAATAGCATGAATATACTGAGGGATTTATAACATGGATAGAAGCAAAAGCCCTAGGCCCAAATCTGTAACCCTGTGGTGGGAGACTCATTAACAGCATGGCAGACACCTAAAATTTTGAGGGAGGGTGGTATTTCTCTTTGTAAAGAAAACTTCTGTGAGAAGTGACTGTTGCACTATTTTTGTATTATCTCACCACTTGGTCATCTAGGCGAATCCATTCAAAGGAAGTACACAACAGAGTGAAGAAACTATACCCACCCACCCACCCCTGCCACTCTGAGTGAGAGGACCAGAAGGAAAGCCTGCTGGTAGCCAAAGAGTGAGGGCAGAGAGTGGAGAATACCAAATATGACCAAGGGATTCCAGCAAGCTGTAGTAACTCCTAAGTTCAACCTGAGCTGTGCATGTAGGACTCTCACCAGAGGCAGGATACCAAAAGCTTGGAGAACTGCACCATTCCCCAAGGGAGAGACTGGGCCCTGTGTGATTCACAAACACTATGCATCTAAGTATCACTATATCAACCAGAGCAAAATGCACATTTATTTCAAGCACATGGGAAACATTCACCAAGATAGCATCCTATATCATCCAAACTAATTGAAAAAATTTAAATGATGTAGAGTTTGTTCTCTGACAAGAAAAGAATGAAACTGGAAGGCAAACAATATGGAAGGAGAAGAAAAATCTCAAAACACTTAGAAATTAATCAACCATCCATAGGTCAAATAGAGATTCTCAAGGAAGTAGAAACTGCACTGGGATGAATTAAAAGAAAATGCGATGTATTATAATTTATGGGATGTAGCTAAATCAGTGTTAAGAGGGAAAATTATACCATTTAATGTTTAGATTAAGAAAGAATAAAGACTAATAGATCAATAATCTATGCTTCCACCTTAACTTAGAAAAAAAAGAGAAAACTTTACCCAAAGAATCTGAAAACAAACAAACCAAAAACACAAGAGGAAAAGAAAAAAACTAAAATCAAAAATAAGGAAAGGAATTATGGGGAAAAAAGAAAACTGATTTATTGAAAAGATCAACAAATTGATAAAACTCTAGCCAGATAAGCAAAATTGAAAAGGAGAAGAAAAATGACTAATATGAGAAATGAAATGCTGACTAGCACTACAATTCTACAAGCCCTACACTAAAGATGGTGGAAGGATAAAAAGAAAATACTAAGAACAAATTTATGTACAGTAGATAAATTCAAGAACTTAAGTAGAATTGTACAGTTCCTCAAAATCCAGAAACTACCCAACACACCCCTGATGAAATGCATAACCTGTATAGTACTACAACTATTAGTGGGAGATCAGAAAGTGTTCGCTAAATAATGTCTTACTCACAGTTCCTGCAATCTAGTTGGATCAACTTTATTTGGCTCTCAATACATGAAACAGGTCAACGTGACCACAAACACAAACAGGAGCAGTGACAAGTACGCCTCGGCAAACATCTGTAGGAGAGGTGCCTGACACTTACATAGCCAACAGAGACAGAACTATTTTAAACCATGGGTAGCTTTTTTTTTTTTTTTTTCCATTTATTTTTATTAGTTGGAGGCTAATTACTTTACAATATTGTAGTGGTTTTTGTCATACATTGGCATGAATCAGCCATGGATTTACATTTATTCCCCATCCCGATCCCCCCTCTCACCTCCCTCTCTACCCGATCCCTCTGGGTCTTCCCAGTGCACCAGGCCCGAGCACTTGTCTCATGCATCCAGCCTGGGCTGGTGATCTGTTTCACCCTAGATAATATACATGTTTCAATGCTGTTCTCTCGAAACATCCCACCCTCGCCTTCTCCCACAGAGTCCAAAAGTCTGTTCTGTTCATCTGTGTCTCTTTTTCTGTTTTGCATATAGGGTTATCATTACCATCTTTCTAAATTCCATATATATGTGTTAGTATACTGTAATGGTCTTTATCTTTCTGGCTTACTTCACGCTGTATAATGGGCTCCAGTTTCATCCATCTCATTAGAACTGATTCAAATGAATTCTTTTTAATGGCTGAGTAATATTCCATGGTACCACAGCTTCCTTATCCATTCATCTGCTGGTGGGCATCTAGGTTGCTTCCATGTCCTGGCTATTATAAACAGTGCTGTGATGAACATTGGTCGTAGGCCTATTTTTTGTGCTTAGGTATCTATCACCTTACTGTCTCGACCTCTCTGTTGCTAGAAGGGTGGGTTTGCTAACCAAACACAGTCTCAGGTCCTTTTGACTTAAGCGAAAGTGAAATAGAATTACTAAATACTCCTTTCATACACTCACTTTTGTGTAATAGTGACAGGAAGGCCAGGCCTGGAATTCAAACTGTGCGGGCACTTGTTTCTTGTGTACTGACATTAAACTCATACACTATCAGGGAAGGGCCAGAATGTTTATCCTGTTACAAGGGTCAAAGGTCTCTGTGTCTTGATATGTGCCAGAGAATACTTTAGGAAAGACTGGGTTTTATACTTCTGGAAGTCATCAGAATATTGTACTCCTCCAAACCTAAATTCCCTTCCTATTGTGCCTGGTTGGTCATTTCCTCCTAAATGTCACTTTGGTTACCCAGCACTTGGAGGACGTGGGCTCAGATTGTCATTTTCTGAGGAGCTCTTTCTTGCCATCATTTTGTTCTTTCACAGCAGTGATCAGATTTTCATGAAAAATGGGATTTTTTAAAGCTACCCATGGCAGTTCTATTTCCAGCATTTTTAGATAGAAATGCAATATTGCACATGACCATAGTTTAGGGAGTCCATAATACACAATGTGGCTGCTCATCTGGTGTTTTCAGCTCCTCATGAAGACTTCATGCTTTCCTGGGTTTGGGGCCATGATGTTGAGCAGTCACTGGATGGAGTTTGACCTGAAAGAATTAAGAGAACATAGGTGAACTGAATGTGTGTCTTATTGAAACACTTTAATCTCAAAATGAGCAAAGGATTGTTCTTAGACGGGAGTTTAAATGCTGCCCTTCTTTTGAGGTATTCATCAGTACATTGCAAACTGAGAACACTTAAGCCTTCCTCATACCCAGTGAGGATAGTATAGAAGAAATCAGATCCAAATCCCACACCCAAAAGGAACTGAGGAGGATGAGAGGAGCCCAGGTGTGATCATGTCACTCTGCTGCTTAATTCTCTACCACCCATAAAAGAAAAAGCTTCACAGGTGTTGCCAGTGGAAACAAACCTTTCTGCCAATGCTGGAGACATAAGAGATGCAGGTTCGATCCTTGGTTTGGGAAGATCTCCTAGAGAAGGAAATGGCAACCCACTCCAGTATTCTTCCCTGGAGAATCCCATGGACAGAGGAGCCTGGAGGACTAAAATCCACAGGCCTGCAAAGAATCTGCCACGACTGAAGCCACTTAGCATGTAAAATAAGGTCCACACCACTTCCTCTGATATTCAGGGTCCCTCTAAGTTGGACACAAACCCCCATATATTCTCTATTTACACCATGATCCCATTTATTGCTTTCCATGTTGGAAGACTTCTCTTTCACTGCAGGAAATAGGGCTGAATATTTTTTGTTGGGTTGTAATTTGTGTCACAAGTTAGCCATTGTTAATAGTGATTTCTGGGCTGGTTATTTAGGAAATGATCCAAGTGCTAGCTTCCTCTCTTCCTTATTTCTGCCTCTGAGCTCAAGAGAGGAGAAAACCTGACAAACACTCCTTCAGCTAGGTGATCAAGGTAAATATCAATGGTGATAAATCATGTTGATAGAATGTACCCTTGATATGATGTGATAAGAATGGCACTTTGTCTTTCTGGTCTTCCTCCCCAAAACACATTATCGCAGTTGAATACTTTGGACT
Source organism: Muntiacus reevesi (assembly GCF_963930625.1). NCBI lineage: Eukaryota > Metazoa > Chordata > Mammalia > Artiodactyla > Cervidae > Muntiacus > Muntiacus reevesi. The sequence goes on from NC_089271.1 coordinate 95,632,917, forward strand.
AACACTTATTTTTATGATGACTGGATGTTGATTTTTATTTGATGCTTTTCTGTATTGACATTGGTCTGATTTTTCTCACTCAATCTGTTATTGTAATAAGGCAATCCTGGGCTTATGCATTCCCAGATCCATCCCTCATTCCTCCTTGCTCTGTTCTAGTGTATACAGGAGCCGACTCCGATAGGCTGCAATCGAACTAGCAAAGAGTTGGCTGCCATTTTGGTTCAGCTTACCAGAGACACCAGCAAGAGATTAGAATCTTGGAAGACAGAGAAGTCAAAGATTTTTCTCCTTCCTCTGACTTCTCCCCTGGTGGCTCAGATAGTAAAGTGTCTGCTTACAACACGGGAGACCTGGCTTCAATCTCTGGGTCAGGGAGATCTCCTGGAGGAGGAAATGGCAACCCACTCCAGTACTCTTGCCTGGAAAATCCCATGGACAGAAGAACCTGGTAGGCTACAGTCCATGTGGTGGCAGAGAGCCGGACATGACTGAGTGACTTCACTTTCACTTTCTGCATCAAGTGGCTTGTCCTTCAGTGGTTCCGTATTCTCCATGACTCCTGCCATTCAACCATGAGATTGACCCATCCTGGCTCTGAATCCTGTTGATTCCAACACCCAAGTTCCAGTAACACGATCTCCTTTCTTTGTCCTTCCATCCTAGAGGTGAGTGATTTCCTCATGTTGCTAATCATTGGGTTTCCCAATTCTCTCCTGCTTGACTTCTTACCACTTTTGTAACCAACCTCATGCATTAAGTTCCCTCCATTTTACATATTTGCAGTGGCTACTATTTTCCTGGACAATCCTTGTCTGTTACATGCAGCCAATTATAATGACTGATCTTCTAGTGTTAAACTCCTTTGCATTCCTGGCATAAACCCATCTCTGTCACCAGCAGTTACAAATGTTTGTCTCTTCTGTAATTAATAAAAATAATAATAAAACAAAATACCCCTGGGCTCTGAAACTTTCCCCAAATAAAGTATCTTTCACCATCATCTTCACAGCCTTCTCAAAACTAATTTTTTACACTCACTCGTTTTGGGGCATACATTGAAAAATTCAAATAGCATACATGATAGAGTGATTTAGTCAACTTGTAAAAAAATTCAAGCAATATACATGAAGTTAAATAGCATGGCTTGTGTAACAGAGCCAAAATGATACTCAAAGGAAAATATATAACCTTAAATAGATGTATTAGAAAACAAGAAATATTTAAATCACCCAAGAAATTCAGGAAGCTAGGTAATGAACATCATATGAAACCTTAAGTAATAGAAGGTAGGGGATTAATGAGGATAAGTGTAGAAATATTGAATTAGAAAGCAGTAAGGCCAAACAAGAAATGCCAATTACTTGAAAATATTCATGAAAAAGACTTTTTTCCCCCAAAATATGACCAGATACTAAAGAAAAAATATAACATGTAAACAATATAAATTAAAAGTGTATAAACTATAGATGCAAAAGATATTTAAATGTTGTAAAAACACAGCAAATATGTTGTATGATTCCCTCATAATAAGCAAATGGTGATCAAGGAAAATTTTCTCCATATGAAAGTATTTCAGGTAATAAGCTAAAATTGAATGAGAGAATTTGAAAATTGCCCCTCTGCAACCTCCAGTGGGTAAATGAAGTTGAGGATCATCAATGACTGCCAACTCAGCACAAAGGACAACAGGCATTATGTTCTTCTTAATGGAAGTACATGGTGTCACCTAGGTAGCAGGCTTGTAAATAAACAAGTTAATCAAGCTTCTACCTGTTACTACCAATTTAAAAAACTGTTGAGGGGCCAATCTGATTTCGGTGTTGATGATCTGGTGATGTCATGTGTAGAGTCTTCTCTTGTGTTGTTGCAAGAGGGTGTTTGCTATGACCAGTGCATGCTCTTGGCAAAACTCTATTAGCCTTGCCCTGCTTCATTCTGTACTCCAAGGCCAAATTTGCCTGTTACTCCATCCAGGTGTTTCTTGACTTCCTACTTTTGCATTCCAGTCCCCTATAATAAAAAGGACATCTTTTTTGGGTGTTAGTTCTAAAAGATCTTGTAGGTCTTCATAGAGCTGTTCAACTTCAGGTTCTTCAGTGTTACTGGTTGGAGCATAGGCTTGGATTACCGTGATATTGAATGGTTTGCCTTGGAAACAAACACAGATCATTCTGTCGTTTTTGAGACTGCATCCAAGTACTGCATTTTGGACTCTTTTGTTGGCCATGATGGCAGAGACATTACTTTGTCAACAAAGGTCCGTCTAGTCAAGGCTATGGTTTTTCCGGTGGTCATGTATAGATGTGAGAGTTGGGCTGTGAAGAAAGCTGAGTGCAGAAAAATTGATGCTTTTGAACTGTGGTGGTGGAGAAGACTCCTGAGAGTCTCTTGGACTGCAAGGAGATGAGAGGTCAACAGGCAGGAAGGCCAGGGGTCTCCAAACGGAAGAAATAGGCTGTAAGTGCCAGACATTTTTATCTCTCTTAAGTGGCAGGAGGAAACAAACCAGCGGTATTTTTTTCTTCTCTATACAAATTTAAAAGGAGGTTTCTCTTAAAATGCTGTGTTGCCATGACACCTGGTTTCACCTGAAGTTAACTATTCTCCAACCTTGAGTTAACCAATACATTTTTTATGGAAATGTTTATCGTAAAGCTATGTTAATTTACCCCAGACTCTGTAAGTTCCGCCAAATGGCCTAACCTCCTTACTCAGATATCGTTCCCCTAATCTATGTAAACGAAACAATTTGTTTGGTAATCTGCCCTTCTATAAGAGTCAAGTCAATCGTTTTATGAACAGGGATGAATTATCTGGTGCCATTCTAAATTCTAAGACCTTCCTTTCTTTTCATTAACAGACTGTGAGTGACTATATAACTTACAGCTAAAGACTAGGAGGTGGGTACTCTCCTCCCCATTCTGATGCCTGTGTCAGAAGCTTTCTCTATCTCCTTTCTACTTTAATAAAAGTTTATTACACAAAAGCTCTGAACGATCCAGCCTCATCTCTGGCCCCGGATTGAATTTGTCTCCTCCGGAGGCCAAGAATCCCACGTCTTATTGTTCAGCAACAACCTTTCAGAGATCCAACCAGTCCATCCTAAATGAGATCAGCTCTGGGTGTTCATTGGAAGGACTGATGCTGAAGCTGAAACTCCAATACTTTGGCCACCTCATGCGAAGAGTTGACTCATTGGAAACGACCCTGATGCTGGGAGGGATTGGTGGCAGGAGGAGAAGGAGACGGAAAAGGATGAGATGGCTGGATGGCATCACCAACTCGATGGGACATGAGCTTGGGTAAACTCCGGGAGTTGATGATGGACAGGGAGGCTTGCCATGCTGCGATTCACGGGTTTGCAAAGAGTCAGACACGACTGAGCGACTGAAGTGAACTGAACTGAACTGAGGGGCCAAACGTGCTAAACGACATCAAACCGTTTCATTCAACATAATTTGTATTATGGGAAACTTGAAAAATACAAAACCTGCTTTTTTTCACAACAAAAACTACAGGAAAAGAAGATGATGCAAAAAGTTTCCCTATTGATTAAAAAAGACTTAAGGAACAGAAAAAAAAATTTTTTTTACTTGATATCAGAGGCTTTTCAGAATGAATACGGTCCTTCTGGTTGTTGTGGTACAAACAAACTAAAAAACAAATTAAGGTATAAGATAAATGTGGAAAATTGCTATATATCTGCTCTTGTTAAAACATTTAAATTTGGGGGAATGATCATTGTTTTGGGTTTATGTTTTATAAAATATTCCTTGTGTTTTAGATATGCATACTGGCATACTTAGAGATGAAACACCCTGATGTCTTGGACTACCTTCACATTAGTCCATTGGCGGAGATGTGGAGAAGGTAAAGGTACATTGGAACCAGATTGGCCATGTACTGCAGATGATTGATGCTAGCTGCAAAGTATATTGGGTCCCTTAAGCCATTCTATATTGCTGTATGTGTCTTGCAGTTTCTCATAATAATAAAGTTTTATGATAACTATCATGCAATTAAATTTGAAATTCTGGGTGAAATGGACAATTTTATTTTTTAAACGACCAAATTGGTCCATAAAGAAATAGAAAATTTTAAACAATATGAACTTTAACTGTACTCAACACCCAAGCTACCCTCTGGTGTTCCAAGACAGGCAATTTTGATGGCCAATTCTACCAAACGTCAGGGAAAGTTAATCACCGTCTTCAGTAAACTCTTGTGAAGCACACAAGAAAACTGGGAAATTATTTATTTTCTCAGACTAGCTTTCGTTTACCATAAAACCAGATGAGCACCCCCACTCCTGCCATGAAAAGAACACTTGAGCAAAGTTCACCCACACAGTAGCAAATATCCTAAGCAAACTAATAGCATATTCAGTATAGCAGTGAATTACATGAACAGACAAGTTATGGCTAAAGAATGAAAATATGATTCAAACTAGAAAATAGCTCAATTATAATTCTCCAAAATAATCAATTAGGGGAAATCATTGAAGCATGTCAATGGATGTGGAAAAGCCTTTGAAATCAATTCAATATGAGCACAACTTTAACAAATTAAGATTAGAAAGGAACTTCCATTTCCTAATATCTACAGCATACATACTTAAATGTGAATTGTTGATGCATTCCCATCAGAGAGCCAACACCACCAGGCCCTGCAAGCTCTGCCCAGTCCCTCAGGCGCATCCTGCAGCCCAACACATGGAGCTCCCCACACCCGCTCGCCTCCCAGATGAAGAACTGAGGCCGTGGGGCTTGGGCATCTTCCCAGGACCAAATGCTAGTGAGGGCCAGGGTAGGCTCAGAGCCCTGATCTCAATTCCTCTGGAGACCCCTCCCTTCCCGCCCACCCCAGGCCTCGGCCTGACCTTGCAACTTCTCACACCTTCCTCCTCTCAGTGCTACACGATGCCTCTGCCTCAGAGGTGACAAAAAGCAGGCCCGTGGAAGGAAGGGGACAAGGAGAATCAGAAGTGCTGTGGGGCTGCTCTGGGGTTTGCTGAGAGCTGACTCTACCGGCGGCCAGGATTTCTTTCCAGTCCCAGCTCCTCCTGTGTGAGGGCAGTACCCTGTTCCTGCTGCTGCCGTGGGACCTCCTGCCTAACTGAACCTGCCAGGCTGAGCAGCTCCTCGTTGCTGCCCCTGCTCAATGCTGCACAAGAGGATCTCCTGTCCTTCCCTAGACAGAGCATTCCGACTCCCTGCAGAAGTCCTCCGGCTGTCCCAGCCCTCACTCTGGAATCCCTCTGACATCTACAGTCCCTTTGCTTTGGCTAGTAAAATTTAGACACCTGGTAATCCTTCTGGGCAACTTTAACACATTCTCCAAATGCTTTCCCATTTGGTGTGTGAGTGCTCCCATTTGTCACGTAATCAGCTGGTTCCTTGGACATAAACCTGAAGTTAAAGAGAGGGATTTTTACTCTCCCCGCCCCCGACATTTGCAGCCAGATTTTAATGAGTGTCTTTGAAACTGGCCACCAGACCCATGCCCAGGTGAATGAGCTTAGTAGGTGGTCAAAATCCAAAGCCTCCACCTTACGGGATAGATGAGGAAAGACCCCAGAAGTGGAGCCAAGGTTTTCAAAGCTGAACTCTTGAAAAGTGAGGGATCCTGCTCTGAGATGAAAATATAGTTCCTTGGTAGCTCAAATTTTAAAAGAAAAAATAATTAGCCAGGTTTCCTTGGCCTCTTGTCTGGTACCTGACCCACAGGAAGGTCATGGTAGTCAGTGTGTCTAATGGTACCCGAGCAGGTGCTCAGGGAAGTCCAGTTGTGTGGAGGCAGCTGAGACTCCCAGGAGAAGATACCCTTGCACAAAAGGAAAGAGACCCTTCTCAATCGACTGACGCTACAGTCAGTATTACAGTCAGGAATGCAAAGGGAAGTACAGAAATGTGCTATGTGGTTATGTGCAAATCCACCTGACTGACATGTACATGCTCCTCTTAAGATTAATGTGACACAGTGGAATAGTACCTATTAAAAAGAATGCATTTGAATCAGTTCTAATGAGGTGGATGAAACTGGAGTCTATTTATTATACAGAGTGAACTCAGTCAGAAAGAAAAACACCAATATATATGGAATTTAGAAAGATGGTAACAATGACCCTATATGCGAGACAGCAAAAGAGAGACAGATGTAAAGAACAGACTTTTGGACTCTGTGGGAGAAGGCAAGGGTCGGATGATTTGAGAGAATATCACTGAAACATGTACATTACCATATGTGAAATAGATTGCCAATCCAGGTTCGATGCATGAGAGAGGGTGCTCAGGGCTGGTGCACTGGGATGACCCTGAGGGACAAGATAGGGAGGGAGGTGGGAGGAGGGTTCAGGATGGGAACACACGTACACCCATGGCTGATTCATGTCAATGTATGGCAAAAAAACCACTAGAATATTGTAAAGTAATTAGCCTCAAATTAAAATTAATTAATTAATTTTACAAAAGATTAATGTGACAATGTGTTTGAAAACATTTGACATATAGAAGGCACTTAAATATCTTAAGAATATCAAGGCAAATATGGCCTTCTCAGAAACTCTTCCAAGAAATGAAGAAGCTAGTCATAACAAATGATAATGTCCACTCTTAATTGAGTGCATATTATGGATCACTGTATGAGAGGGACTACAAGTGCTCTTCCGAATTTTGTCTTCCTTTCCTCCACCCCAGACACAGGGGACGCTACATCGCCTGTCTACTTGCAGTTAGGAAGGGTCATGGGACTAGCCATCGCCAGCAAGATACAAGCAGGTACGTTGTTGGTCACATCTGAAGCCAGTATGCCATCTCTGTGCTTTCTCTTTCACTCAGCAGCATACATGGCAGTTCAATGGTAAAACTCCAGAATGGAAACAGCATGTGAACTTGAGCCCCCTGAGGTCAGAATTAGTGTCAGGTGCTCAGTCATGTCCGATCCTTTGCAGCTCCGTGGATTGAGGTTCACCAGGCTCTTCTCGGATGCTCCAGGCAGGAATACTGGAGTGGGTTGCCATTCACTTCTCCAGGGGATCTTCCCAAACTAGGGATAGAACCTGCATCTTCTGTCTCCTGTGTTGCAGGTGGTTTCTTTACAGTCTGAGCCACCAGGGAAGCCCACGTTGAGCCATTCAAATTTCAGGTTTTGCCTGTTGTGTCAACTAGCAGTTACTTTAGCTGATATATAGCTACTATTTTGGCTTCCCTGATGGCTCAGATGGTACAGAAACCACCTGCAATGTAGGAGACTGGGGTTCAATCCCTGGGTCGGAAAGATCCCCTGGAGAAGAGCACGGCAACCCACTCCAGTATTCTTGCTCAGAGAATCCCACGGACAGAGGAGCCTGGCGATTTACACCCCACGGGGTCTCAGGGAGTTGGACATGACTGAGTGACTAACACTAACTAATAAAAGTGTTGGTAGAGTTACTTAAGTATTGTATTTACAGTGATAATAGTGCATGCACTCTTCTCGAAAAAGCTTTTAATCAAAACTTCAGAGAAATCATATTTTTCCATCCACAAAGTTTCTTCAAATTTCAGCCCCATCTTCAGAAATATCCACAACTAACGATCTGGTGTATGTAATTTTAAAGCTGATTCTAGACTCACAAAAATAATTGTTTGTGAGTCTGAGGATGTGGGGACTGATTATGACCATGGCGTGGCAGTGGCATGTGACAAGTTTATGTGGGCAGTACTTCTACAAGATGGCATGTGAAGGGAAGTCCCTCACAACAAGAGATCTTGCAGAGATATGGTGGCAAAAACTCAACACCCAGAAGGGCAAGATGTAATGGAAGTCCCAGAGGAAAAGGAATCAGAAAACGATGTCACCTTCTTGCACATTGGGGAATCCGTGGGTCAGAGAGCTCCAAAAGGCAGCAGTGGCTTGAAGTCTTACGGTTGCAAGTTATATTTATCTCATCTATGCCCAGTTACTGTTATCTATGCCCAGCAGATTTCAGTTCAGGTCAGTCCCTCAGTCATGTCCGATTCTTTGCAACCCCATGGACCGCAGCAAGCCAGGCTTCCCTGTGCATCACCAACACCCAGAGTTTAGTCAAACTCCTGTCCACTGAGTCAGTGATGCCATCCAACCCTCTCATCCTCTGTCATCCCCTTAGGTCCTCCCACCTTCAATCTTTCCCAGCAGCAGGGTCTTTGCAAATGAGTCAGCTCTTTGCATCAGGTGGCCAAAGTATTGGAGTTTCAGCTTCAACATCAGTCCTTCCAATGAACACTCAGGACTGATTTCCTTTAGGATGGACTGCTTGGATCTCCTTGCCACCCAAGGGACTCTCAAGAGTCTTCACCAACATCACAGTTCAAAAGCATCAATTCTTCAGCACTCAACTTTCTTTATAGTCCAGCTCTCACATCCATACATGACTACTGGAAAAACCATAGCTTTGACTAGACAGACCTTTGTTGGGAAAGTAATGTCTCTGCTTTTTAATTTTTTAATGTCTAGGTTGGTCATAACTTTTCTTCCAAGGAACAAGTGTCTTTTAATTCCATGGCTGCAGTCACCATCTGCAGTGATTTGGGAGCGTCCAAAAAGAAAGTCTGTTACCGTTTCCACTGTTTCCCCATCTATTTGCCATGAAGTGATGGGACCAGATGCCATGATCATATTTTTCTGAATGTTGAGTTTAAGCCAACTGTTTCACTCACCTCTTTCACTTTCATCAAGAAACTCTTTAGTTCTTCTTCACTTTCTGCCATAAGTGTGGTGTCATCTGCATATCTGAGGTTAGGGTGCAGTTTTTCAGGGTATGCCCAGAAAGCAGGTTCTAAATGGGGAAAATCAGTTTATTTGGACTATATTCAAAGTAATTAGATGTTCAAAAATTTAATCTTCTTGGGGAATATTTTAGGGTAGGGCTCCATCTCACACTTCTGTAACCATTCTGTAGCACACCCCACTCCTAGCCCCAAGCTTAACTTGCCTTCCTATTGTGCCTGATGGGTCATTTCATCCTAAATGCAACCACAGTTCCCCCAGCACTTGTGTGACACTGGCTCAGCTTGTCATCCTATGAGGAGCTCTCTCTTGCCACCATCTTGTTGCTTCACAGATTTGATCTGAGTTTCCTGGAAAGTGGGACTTTTTACAGTTACCCATGGGCTAAAATGGTTTGTTGATGTTGGCTGTGTAAGTTTCAGGCACCTCTCCTACAGAGGTTTGCAGATATGTACTTGTGTCATTGCCCCCGTTTGTGTTTATGGTCATGTTGACATGTATTGGGAGCCAAATATACTTGATCTGACCAGATCATGTGATCTGTAAGAAATTTTCTGATCTTCTACTGACTGCCAAGGCCCAAGGTGGCCACCAGGACCATAAAGCATGACATGTGAGCTTTGACTTGAGCAACGCATCATCTAATAGGGGATCTGGCCACATACTCTTCACGGAGTTCTTGAGGCAAGATTATGGATTGGATTGCCATTTTCTCCTCCACTGGACCACGTTTTGTCACAACTGTTCACTGTGACCTGTCTGTTTTGGGTGGCCCTGAATGCCATGGCTCATAGCTTCATTGAGTTATGCAAGCCCCTTTGCCTCAACAAGGCTGTGATCCATAAAGGGTACCATGATGCTGGGAAAGATTGAAGGCAAAAAGAGAAGGAGGCTTCAGAGGGGGACATGGTTATATAGCATCACCAAATCAATGGGCATGAATTTGAGCAAACTCCGCGAGATAGCGTAGGACAGAGGAGCCTGGCGTGCTGCAATCCACGGGATTACAAGGAGTCAGACAAGACTTAGCAACTGAATAACAATAAATGGCCACATAAGAAAGTTCCTTCTTTATGTTCTAGAAGTGCCAAGGCATATAGACAACAAAAATGGGTAATTACATACATGTTTGTTTTTGAGTAAGAATCTTTAGTCAGACTTAGGTTTAATGGAGTTGTCAAAGAACAGAGGCTCTGAATCCAGCCAGCCTGGATTTCAATCCTGACTCTGCCACTTGCTGGCTATGTGACCTTGTGTAAGCTTTCAACCTCTCTGTTCCTCAGTTCCGTCATCTATAAACCACAGATAGCAATAGTACCTAACTCATGGGTCAGTTATGAGGACAAAACCAGGTAATATCTGTAAAGCACATTCAACAGCACCTGGCACATAGTAAATGCCAAGTGAGTGCTTATTAAATCAGCAAATTCTGACCTCACCAGACACTGCTGTGTAGGATTTTGTCATTCAGCTCGGTAAATGGAACTTGGGAAGTTTGTAAAACAGGGCTAAAACTTGTGCTCCACTGAGCTGTGATGAACTTGAAACACTAGGCCTTGTGGAAAGCATGCTGTATGGTTATCCTTAACGGAGGCCTGGAAACCCTCGGATCCTTCCATGCTCCAGAGTTTGCTATTGCACCTCTTGAGTGTTTTTACTGTTTCTGCAACCACCCAGTGGTCAATTCTGTGAAGTCCCTTAACATCCTGAATGTAGTCCATGAATACACCGGCTTATTGCAGGATGCATAAATACATCATAATAACAATGGTAACTGCCTATCATTACACTGCAGGTTATACAGTACATCATGGAGATGATCTTATTTGCTAAAACAAGCAACAGGGCACAATAGACTTGAGATTCTGGCTTTTGACTGAGCCGGAGCCAAATAAATACATTGGGAGCTCTATTCCTAGAGTTTTTGGCAGAACACATGGATGGCCTCCCTTCCCAAGACTTAAGCCTGTATTAGCTAAACTGCAGGGTATAACTTGCGTTTCACTGTCCCTGTCATCTCTGCTGCCATTTCAGATCACAGAGGTCACAGTAATGATTTGAAACCAGATGTTTGCTATTCCTTAGCCTCTTCTCATTTAAATAAATAAGTAGCAGTAGATCAACATCCTGACATGTGCTACTCATCCCCAAACACTCATGTATGTCTTTTCTACCACCCTCTCATGCTGGAATCAAGATTGCTGGGAGAAATATCAATAACTTCAGATATGCAGATGACACCACCCTTATGGCAGAAAGTGAAGAAAAACTGAAGAGTCTCTTGATGAAAGTGAAAGAGGAGAGTGAAAAAGTTGGCTTAAAGCTCAACTTTTTTGGCCTAAAGCTCAAAGATTCAGAACACTAAGATCATGGCCTCCAGTCCCATCCCTCTACAGCAACTAGAGAGGGAAACAGTGGAAACAGTGGCTGACTGTATTTTTTGAGGCTCCAAAATCACTGCAGATGGTGACTGCAGCCATGAAATTAAAAGACACTTGCTCCTTGGAAGGAAAGTTGTGACTAACCTAGGGAGCATATTAAAAAGCAGAGACATTACTTTGCCAACAAAGGTCCGCCTAGTCAAGGCTATGGTTTTTCCAGTAGTCACATATGGATGTGAGAGTTGGACTGTAAAGAAACCTGAGTGCCCAATAATTGATGCTTTTGAACTGTGATGTTGGAGAAGACTCTTGAGAGTCCCTTAGACTGTGAGGAGATCCAACCAGTCCATCCTAAAGGAGATCAGTCTTGAGTGTTCACTAGAAGGACTGATGTTGAAGTTGGAACTCCAATAATTTGGCCACCTGATGCAAAGAGCTGACTCATTTGAAAAGACTCTGATACTGGGAAAGATTGAGTGCAGGAGAAGGGGACGACAAAGGATGAGAGGGTTGGATGGCATCACCGACTCAATGGACATGAGTTTGTGTAAACTCTGGGAGTTGGTGACGGACAGGGAGGCCTGGCATGCTGCAGTCCATGGGGTCACAGTCAGACAGAATTGAGGGACTGAACTGTATTGACCTGAACATCCTTCTCATGGGCATGTGCTTTTGTTGGCCATCAAACACATCCTGCTGCTATAGCAGAGGTAACTGGGAGCCTTGGCCCAAGTGGGAAATTCATATCTACAAGAATATTCATTGTTTGTGATCAGCTTCTAATTAGTTCCATCATTTCTGTGCTCTTCTGAGCCCACCTCTGTGTTTTTCCATATGTCTGCTTCCCTGGTACCTGAAGATGCATGTTGCTTTCCAGCACTGGTGGTCAGTAGCCCAGGGTAGAAAAATAACCCAGCGCCTGCACAGACAGTTCCCTACAGGGACAGAGCGCCAGTGAGATGAGCCAGACAGGCAGCTTCCTGTGATGCTTTCAGAAAAACAGCTCTTTGTAGGGGCCACTTCTGTTATAGGGACCCCAAACAAGTTGCTTTAAAATTAGTTGTGAATACATTAAAACTGCCGTTACTCAAAATTGCCCAGTGTCTCAAGAAACTTTGCAGGCCTTGCCTTGGGGCTTAATTCCTGAATCATGTCAAGAGCTGCCACACTTCCAGGCACGTGGGAGGTAGCCAATCAACTGTGACCCAATTTCCTGGGAGATGTCAGGCTGGTGGAGAAGCTGAAGGATTCAAGGGCATGCTAGTAGGTTTGTCCACACTTGTGTACACACTTGTGTTTTCACTTGTAACATAATGGAAACTCCTCCTTCCGTTTTCCCTGCCACCTTTGCTTTTAAATGTATATGATGTTGAACCTGGAAAGGCCCTGAGGGATTGTATATGGCAAGAAAAGTTATCTTGGTCCTCCTAGTTTATTCTAGATTATTCTGGTTATTCTGGTCCTCCATGAATGACTCTCTCTGACTTCTCTGATCTAATCTTCAGATAGTCTGCTGCTCACTCCTGATACATGTATATCAATACCATTGTACCAGGGTATACCAGTATATTGGTATATACCAGTGTACCAATTTATACAGATGTAAACCCAAATGTACACTAATTGATGAATAAATAGAATGTGTATCTATGCAGGGCTTTCCAGATAGCTCAGTTGCTCAATGACTTATTATTCAACTGTTAGAAAAGAATGAACTAATAACCTAAGGGGAAAAAAGAAGGAAGTCCTGATACTTGTTCCAACTGGAACCAACCTTTAGCTAATTGAATGGGTTAGGTTCCAGAGAATGGCTTTTCTTTCTAGAGAAGGATGTGAAGGGTAATTTGTAGCTAGTTATTTTCTAGAAGGGGATTCAGATGTTGGGTAGGGCTTGGAAGTGGAGGTATATATACACTCACACACACATGAAAGTTTCTCTCTGGTTGAGCTTACTGGTGCAACACCTAGAGGAGGGATGTAACATTTTAAAAGGACAACTTTTGGAAGGATATGAAAAAAGTGCAACCCATGGCTTTAGTCGTTTGCTTGTCTCTGATAAAAGCTGAAACTCACCTACAGCCTCCAATCCATGACAGGGCAGGAGCATTCCCAGTGTTCTTGCTGTTCAGTCTGAAGGGATGTAGCAAAATGGCAGGTATTCCAAAGCCCTTGTGAGGCATCTGCTGACTGGTTATCAGCTGCAGTGTCAAGAGTAACATCAGCATCCCAAACACGAGGGTCCCTGGCACTCATCATGTGTGTTAACTTCCCTGAACAAGCACTAGCAGATGGTAGGGGAGGCCAGGCTTGGATCAACACTCTAGGGTGGTAAGACCTGTTCGGGGTTTGGGAAGGGGGAGTTGAAGTTCTAAGCTCACTGACCTGCTTCAGAGATTCAAATCTGCTGTTTGATGCTGCAAGACACAAGTTCATTCTCAAGGAGGAATTGGAAGAAAGGAAAATCCATAGTCCATGTCACACAGCAAGGTTTGAACACGCGGTTGGAATTGCTTCAGAGACTGAGTTAGTAATGGGGGAGGCTCTGGTTTGCACAGTCAGGCAGGGACCTGCTTTTGTGTACAAGCTGACTCTCACACATATTTTGGTCAATCTGCCCTGGGCTCTGCATAGGCCCCATCTATGGGGACAAATACCTTTGCCAAGTGAGAACAAAGGCAAAGAACAAAGGCAGTGGCCTCTACAGAAATGAAAGCTACAAGTGAAGCCTCAAGAGGTATAACTAGGCTACTGCTCTCTGAGCCAGGCCCTTGGTTGGACACATTGGGTGGTAGGATAAGAGGAAGGAAAATAAGGATGGCAATGTTATCAGGAGCCAGAAACACAGGCTTAGGGAACCACCTTTTCCCCAGAGCCACTGACATGTTAAGTGGCCTCTTACCCGACTAGGCTGGCCAAAACTGGATTGGCTTTGTGTCTCCTGTCTTTTTCCCACCCACGCCAGTACCTGAGCCTCCACACTCATCCAACCACCAATGTCCACCAATTCTAAGTCAGAGATGTCTCGACCCCGCTTTCTCCTATGCGCCATGGTCTGAATTCAGGCCCTCGTTATTTCTGGTCTTCTAACTGCTGTCTACTCCCAGGATCTCAAATCTGCCTTCCACACTGCTGATGAGGAACTATCTAGGAGCACTGGCAGGACCACTGAGATAGGCTCTGGGCTTTCTGTAGGTAAGGGGAGGAAGTCTCCAGTTCAAAAGCAACCCACATCAGCACTGTTGGACAGCCAATCTGGCATTCCACCCTGCAACCTAAGGGGCAGAATAAGAGGCACGGAGCTGGCTGGCACTCCCGGAGGAAGTGGACTCTCAAGAAATGGGCCACGCAGAAATGTGGGCCTTGCACCTCCTCTGCCCTGTATGGAAATACCCAGTGCTTCCCACCTGACTCTTAAAAACTGGTCTTTGCACTTCATGTAACATCTTTCTTCAGGGGATTTCACAAAAGAAGCTCAAAGCAATCTGCTCATAGACCTGGTTCGCAGGCATCCGTTCCCCAGCAGTGTCTGAGGGCAGGAGGAGAGGACAGGGGAGCAGGGCCCTGGCACTTACTTGGGAGAGTTTCTTCTGCTTGGAAATTCCTTTCTGGTCCTCTGAAATCTAACATAGAATCCCATTTAATATGAAGAATATAAACGAATAGCACTGTGTGTTTGAGCGGGAGACTGAGAACAGGGTGGGGAATGGGGCGCAAAGAAAGGCAGGAAACAGAAGGACTGAATGGTTAACAATGCTACCTCTTCTGGGAAGCAGGATGGGGGTGGGCTTTGTGGAATGATTGCTCCTTTCAGTTCTGGGCTATATGATTTTTTGTTGTTGTTGTTGTTTTCAAAAAATTATTTTTTTCCATTTATATTTTTTAGTTGGAGGCTAATTACTTTACAATATTGTAGTGGTTTTTCTCATACATTGACATGAATCAGTCATGGATTTACATGTATTCCCCATCCCGATCCGCCCTCCCACCTCCCTCTCCACCCGATCCCTCTGGGTCTTCCCAGTGCACCAGGCCCGAGCACTTGTCTCATGCATCCAACCTGGGCTGGTGATCTGTTCCACCATAGATAATATGTTACTCAGCCATTAAAAAGAATTCATTTGAATCAGTTCTAATGAGATGGATGAAACTGGAACCCATTATACAGAGTGAAGTAAGCCAGAAATATAAAGACCATTACAGTATACTAACACATATATATGGAATTTAGAAATAACCATCTGCCCACAGATGGACCCGCCCCATCGGAAGAGCAAAGCTAGAAGGATTGATCTAAGTAGCATGGTCCAGCCTCTATTACTCCATGTCCACCAAAGAATTCATCCCTGGTGCACCATTTAATCTCCAGGGTCGAACTCAGCCCCAGTGTCAGGAACCTCTTTGTGGGACTGAACCTCATGTGAGGCAACTCAGGACACAGGAGCGATGTGTCCAATCACGATTTGCTTGCTGGTGGATAGGCTCAAGCAACTCTGGTGTTCTACTTGCAGGAGGGAAGAAAGCCCATCAATGCCAGGGACAAGCAAGGGCAGTGTGGAAAGCCAATGGTGTGGGGGGTGGGTACAGGAGGGCCCTGGCCACCAAAAGTCCCCCCACTGGCCTTCAGTCACTTGCTGCTCAGACACAGAACCCAACAGCAGAGTGGGAGGGGTAGTGAAGTGACTCTATGCACCTGCCAGGAGCTAGAAAGGGGAGCAGGTACTGGGGCTGGGGACAGGGGTTGGTGGGGGCAGAATTCAGAGAAGAGCAACAGACCCCGGGAAGGGTACAAGCTTGGGAGAAGGCCCAGGCGCCCTGGGAAGGTCATGAGAGAGGGGGGCTCGGGGCCTGCGGAGGGACGAGGGGTGCTGGCCAGTGGCCTATGAGTTTTTGAAGACAGACGGTGGGCTTCTCCAGTGTCTGGAGAAAGCTGCAGAGTGTGGGGACAGAAGAGGATGCAGGGCTGTGGTGGGGAGTTGGGGCAATAAGCAGATTTCAGAGATGGGGAGAGGGCCTCAAGGCTTGGGAGAGGGAAGAGTGCTCCACGGAAAAGAGGGGGTTCCGGGGAGAGGGCTCAGGATCAGAGGATCAGGATGGAGCCACAGGGTCTTGTGAAGAACTGGAGTCCTGGGGATTTCCAAGAGGACACCAGGGGTCCAGGGAGGTCAACAGGGTCCAGGGAATGGATGCTGAGCTTAAGATAGGGCACTAGGGTCTTGGGAAGGAATTCAGAAACAAGGGAAGGGCAGGCGCTCTCAGGAGGAAGAAGCACGAGGTCGGAGATGGGAGCACCCAGAGTACGGGGAGGGATGCGGGACTGGGAGAGGGCTTGGGGTCCTGGGGAGCAACACAGAATCCATAGGAAGAGCGTGGGGTCTTGGGAAGAGATGCAGATTCCAGGGATGAATGCGAGTCGAAGGGCTGGGGCCTCAGGGGGCTGAGGCAGTGCTTTACCTGCTTCAGATGGGGTCATTGTCCAGGTCCCGGCAAATGTACCACAGGTTCACGTAGAGGATGAGCAGGATAGCAAAGAGGAAAAGAGCCACGAAGATAGCCTTGGTCACGGGAGAGACCAGGGTCTGCATGGTCCCCCCGAGGGGACACCGTGGGGTCCTGGAGGAGGGACAGCAAAGAGAGCAGTGAGGGCTGCCACCTGCACCCATGGAGAGGCACCCTGACAGGTAGGAAACTTCTGTGGGCCAGCATCCCTGAGGCACCTGCGTGCGTGGGGCCATGGACTTGCCTGGTCTGGCAGAGACATCAGGTCCCCTGGACCCCCAGCCCCCAGGACTCCTTCCGTGTGGTGCAGCCTGGAGGCTCTGCCCTTGGCCGGTGGGAATCAAAGAAGCTTAAGGATGAGGGAGAACTGTCAGGCGCTGTGGGGCACCTCCAGTGTGGACCTGGGGTCTCCTTGAGGAGAGAGACTGGGGAGAGGTGTGGGGGTCTCCCCTATGTTCCCCAGGCCATCCCTAAAAGACGATCCCACTCATCTCCCTGGCAATTCGGGAAAGGACAGATTGGGGAGATCATTCGCTAGGCCCAGCCTGTCCCATCCTGTGGCCAACGTGACACACAGACAGTTTCCTGCTCACAGTGACCGGTTCCAGGGCCATCACCATACTTTGGTGAATCTTTGGGATAAAGTGAAAGTCGCTCTGTTGGGTCCGACTCTGTCAGTCTCCTCCGTCCATGGAAATCTTGAGGCATCACTGGAATGAGTTTCCACTCCCTTCTTCAGGGAAATGAACCCGAGTCTCCTGCACTGCAGGCAGGTGCTTTACCATGATTCCTAGACACCAGGAATCTCTGATCTCTAAGAAGGGAGGAGCCAAAAGTAGCCGCGAGGAGCCAGGGCTGCTTGAACAAATCCCGAACCTCTCAAGGACCACCAGGGTGTGTCCACCTGTGTCTGGGGAGAGCCAAGGCCCACTCTGGCTGCTTTGTCTCCATTGCAATCCACGCCCCTACTCCTACCCCAACGCCTGCCCTCCTGTGCAGTCCACCGCTGGATTGGACAAATAGCATCCACATCACCCGGGTGCAGAGAAGAGAACTGCTATCTCAGGCTCCACCCAGCTACGCAGCGAGGATCTGCATATTAACGAGATCCCCAGGAGGGGGAGGGGCTTCCCCGGTGGCTCAGATGGTAAAGAATCTGCCTGCAATGCAAGAGACCCAGGTTTGATCCCTGGGTTGGGAAGATGCCCTGGAGACCGGAATGGCAACCCCAGAGTTTCATGGACAGTGGAGACTGGCCAGGCTTCCATGGGGTCACAAAGAGTCAGACAAGATAGAGAGACTGATATGTTCACTTCCAGGAGGGGAAGGGGGCAACTTACCACGTGTTCACTGCCCCTTGTGCTGTGGTCCTCTGCCTTGTATAGTCTGTGAATGCAGGGTCATTGTGTCTTCCACAGTCAGGAGTGGTCTCCCCAGTGGCTCCTGCGTGCCTGCTTTGTCGCTTCAAGCCAGTCCTGCGTTGGTCAGCGGGTTCTTTAACCCCTACCGCAACCTAGTGGCAAATAATTCGCCTGCAATGCAGGAGCTAGACTGGGAAAGTTCCTTGCAGGAGGAAATGGCAAACACTCCAGCTTTCCTGGCTGGGAAATTCCATGGACAGAGGAGCCTGGTGGGCTACAGTCCATGAACAACTCAGCAAGAACGAATAGTCAGAAGTAATTGAGCCTGATTTCCTCAGTGGAGACTCTGGAAGCTCCAGTTAGTTACTCACCTAGCAAGAGTTGTTCTCAGTTCCTTAGGAGCGTGATTTCATTCATTCTTGAGAAGAAATTTCTCTGTGACTGAAGAGCAAGGACCACGGAGAAAAAAAATGATCTTAATGGTTTAAAGGAAAAGAGAAGATAGGACTTCTCTTCCCAGCCCCACCCCACTTCCGAACCTCTGTTCTTGGCTTTCTCCTACTGTCCAGGTGGTTTCTCAGGTGGAGACAGGCAATAAATACGGATTTCTGTGCTCTGTACATCAACCCTGCAGTCCAGCCTGTTCTAGTGGGAGGGAGAAGTAGCGCTTTGCCCATGGGATTGTCAGAAAGCATGATTGTCGCATTTGCAAGCACTGGCTGCACAGGCCAGGTCACCTTTCACTCCCTCAGCTGCCAACATACCATTTACCAGCCACTGTCAGGAGAACATTGCTGTTGGATGGAATGAGACCACATCCAATCTGAGTGAGATCCTGTGTGCTCAGTCGCTCAGTTGTGTCCGACCCTTTGCTATCCCATGGACTGCAGCCCACCAGGTTCTTCTGTCCATGGGATTTCCCAGGCAAGGATACTAGAATGGGTTGTCATTTCCTCCTCCAAGGGCTCTTCCCAACCCAGGGATTGAACACTCATCTCCTGCATTGCAGGCAGATTCTTTACTGCTGAGCCACATCGTGAGATATCTCTGAATTGTCATATCACTGAACAAGCTTAGCTGAGTTCAAGCAAGGAGTGTTTTCCCATTGTCTTTGCTGCTAAATCCCTTCACTTGTCACTGCTCCTCTGAGTTAGTGTACCATGATTTTCTCTGCTGAATGTTTCCCTATGGTGGTAGCAACTTTCCTTCTTCAGCACCAGGCAGGCGAGCAGGACCATCCAGTGTGTCAAATATTAGGCACCTACTGATGAGATGGTTGGATGGCATCACCGACTCAATGGACCTAAGTTTGAGTAAACTCTGGGAGTTGGCGATGGACAGGTAGGCCTAGCAAGCTTCTGTCCAATGGGTGGAAAAGAGTCGGACACAACTGAGGGACTGAACTGAACTTACTATGTGCAGGGGGTACGACAGAAACCAGGATGGGAGTCTAGTGAAGGCCTTAGAACAGCATGCAGATACCTAGGGCAGAGGCGGGTGTGGGGTTTGTCTACTCAGATCTGAGCAAAGTTCAGAAGAGAGACTGAAGAGTGAGGTCAGATATGGATGGCAGAATGGGAGGAGGCTTCGTGGAAGAGCTAGCAATAGGAGAGAGGGAAATGTCACTGCATGTTCTGCTAACCCAGAAGGGTCAAGTGCAGTCCTATGTGAGCAGTCCCAATAGGGTCATTCTGTGGCTAGAACAGAAGGTTGTGGTGCAGGGCAAGATAAATGGAACACAGAAATGAAGATGCTGGTGGGGGCTCGATGGCTGATAAAAATGAATGAAGCTGCCCAGCTGCAGGGGAAACACTGGCCCGACACAAGAGCCAACTGGTGTCAGTGCTCCACCCCCACCATTTTTTTTTTTAATTGAGCTGTAAATCCAGATTTTGATGTGGCCTCTCCCAATTTTAAATGGTTGGCAACCGTTGTGGAAATGCTAAAAGCATCCTTTCTCTCATACTGACATGTCTCCCAGTTCTGTTCCCCCACATATGACTCCCTTTGCTTTTCTCTTCTCTCCTTTCCCAGGGTTACACTGCACCGAGCCAAGAAGGTACCTGTGGGTAACAGGTGGTGGGTGGGAAAGGGTGAGGGGTAGAGAAAGTGCCATGGTGATTGAAACTACCAAGCTCAAAGGAAACTACAAGTAAGGTGAAAAGACAGCCCTCAGATTGGGAGAAAATAATAGCAAATGAGGAAACAGACAAAGGATTAATCTCAAAAATATACAAGCAACTCCTGAAGCTCAATTCCAGAAAAATAAATGACCCAATCAAAAAATGGCCCAAAGAACTAAACAGACATTTCTCCAAAGAAGACATACAGATGGCTAACAAACACATGAAAAGATGCTCAACATCACTTATTACCAGAGAAATGCAAATCAAAACCACAATGAGATACCATTACAGGCCAGTCAGGATGACTGCTATCCAAAAGTCTACAAGCAATAAATGCTGGAGAGGGTGTGGAGAAAAGGGAACCCTCTTACACTGTTGGTGGGAATACAAACTAGTACAGCGACTGTGGAAAACAGTGTGGAGATTCCTTAAAAAACTGGAAATAGAACTACCATATGACCCAGCAATACCACTTCTGGGCATACACACTGAGGAATCCAGATCTGAAAGAGACACTTGCACCCCAATGTTCATTGCAGCACTGTTTATAATAGCCAGGACATGGAAGCAACCTAGATGCCCATCAGCAGATGAATGGATAAGGAAGCTGTGGTACATATACACCATGGAATATTACTCAGCCGTTAAAAAGAATTCATTTGAATCAGTTCTAATGAGATGGATGAAACTGGAGCCCATTATACAGAGTGAAGTAAGCCAGAAAGATAAAGAACATTACAGTATACTAACACATATATACGGAATTTAGAAAGATGGTAACGATGGCCCTATATGCAAAACAGAACAAGAGACACAGAAGTACAGAACAGACTTTTGAACTCTGTGGGAGAAGATGAGGGTGGGATGTTTCGAAAGAACAGCATATATATTATCTGTGGTGAAACAGACCACCAGCCCAGGTGGGATGCATGAGTCAAGTGCTCGGGCCTGGTGGGCAGGGAAGACTCAGAGGAATCGGGTGGAGAGGGAGGTGGGATGGGGGACTGGAATGGGGAATACGTGTAACTCTATGGCTGATTCATATCAATGTATGACAAAACCCACTGAAAATTAAAAAAAATAAAAAATAAAAAAAAAAATAAAAAAAGAAACTACCAACTTCATTTACTCTCCAGAGATGCAAGCAACAAGTTCCTGGTAGGTGCTCATTCTCCCTACCAGTCAGAAATAGCACCCAGGAGACAAAGACGAACAACTGTTCTACCAGTTTTATTGACATATATTTTACATACCAGAAATTTTACTCTTCCCTCATTTTCAGTGTATCATTCAATGCATCTCAGTATTGAGTATGATGCTTGCTCTAAGTTTTTCTTTATAGATACCCTTACCAGGTTGAGGAGTTATTCTCCTATTCTTAACTCATTGAAGAGTTGTTATTATAAAAGTGTGTTGGATTTCGCCAAATGCTTTTCCTGTATATATTGAGGCAATCCCGTGGTTTTTGTCCTTTCTTCCATTAATAAATACATGACATTAATTGATTTGCAGACGTTAAAACAACTACATATCCGGGATAAACCCAACCTGACTATGCCGTATCATCCCTCTTATGTGTTGCTGGATCCAGTTGATCAGCATATCGTTGAGCATTTTCTACATTTGTCATGGTGTATCATTGTCTTTCCTTTTGCTGACTTTATTCAGTTTGGTATATAATACCGGCTGTGTAGAAAGAGTTGGGAAGTGTTTCCCCTCTCTTTAACACTTTGGTACAGTCTGGAAAAAATCAGTCTTCATTATTTTAATGCTTGGCGGAATTCGCCAGTAAAGCCATCTGAACACGGGCTTTTCTTTGTGAAAAGAATTTTTACATACTAATTCAAAATTCTTACTATTAAAAAATAATTTCTTTTATTTTTGACTGTGCTGGGAATTTTTTGCTGCATGCAGACTTTCTCTAGTTGCAGCTAATGGAGACTACTCGCTTGCTGTGGAACATGGGCTCTAGGGTGCACGGGCTTAAGTACTTGGGGCACATGGGCCCAGTTGCTCCATGGCACACAGAATCTTCCAGAGATCAAACACCTGTTCCCCACTGTGGCAGGCCGATACCTAACCATTGGATGACCAGGGAACTCTCCAAAATCCTGACTTTTAATAGTTTCATTTAGATATTCTATTTCTTCTTTTTAAACATTCTTTGAAATATGTCTATTCATACAAATTCATATAGCACACGATTCACCCATTTAAAGTGTAAAATGCAATTATTTTTGGTGTGTTGGAAGAGTCAGACAAGCATAATCACAATCAATTTTAGAAAATTTCCAGCACACCAGTAAGAACCAAAGTGAATGAACATTTACAGAGACTGTATCCACCACCACCTCCCCCCAGCCCACCCCAGCCATGTATGTGTGTGTGTTCAGTTGCTCAGTCATGTCTGACTCTTTGCAATCCCATGGGCTGCAGCCTGCCAGGCCGTTCTGTCCATAGGATTTCCCAACCAAGAATACTGGAGTGGGTAGCCATTTCCTTACCAGGGGATCTTCCCAAGCCAGGTATTGAACCTGTGTCTCCTGTATTGGCAGGCGGATTCTATACCACTGCACCACCTGGGAAGCCCCCAGCCTGAGGTAACCATTAATCTTCTTTCCTTATCTGTAGATTTCCCTCTTCTGGATATTTCATATAAGTGGAATCATAATATGTGGACTTCGGTGGCTGGCTTCCTTCACCTAGCATGGTGTTTTCGAAGTTCACCCACACTGTCTTTTTTCATTTTGTTCTTTATGCATTTCGTGTCACATCTAAGAATCTACTTCTGAAATCCAACGTCATAAAAATGTACCTCTGTTTAGAGACACAGATGGACAGAAGTTTGGATTCTGTGGGAGAAGGCGAGGGTGGGATGCTTTGAGAGAACAGCATCCAAACATGTATATTATCTAGGGTGAAACAGATCACCAGTCCAGACTGGATGCATGAGACAAGTGCTCGGGCCTGGTGCACTGGGAAGACCCAGAGGGATCGGGTGGAGAGGGAGGTGGGAGGGAGGACCAGGATGGGGAATACATGTAAATCCATGGCTGATTCATGTCAATGTATGAGAAAAACCACTGCAATATTGTAAAGTAATTAGCCCCCAACTAATAAAAATAAATGAAAAAAAAAAAAAAACAGCAGAAGAAAAATGTACTTCTGCATTTTCGTCTGAGAGTTTTAATGGCTCAGGTCTGTGGATTTATCAAAGGACTGAGGCTCTCTGCTTTTGTCATTCAAAATAGACTTTTGTTCATTTGACTGGTGACATCTCTGCTTGTTCAGATCATGTAAGAACTTACTGGGTTTCCTAACTCTTTTACTTCTAGGAAGATCGTGAACAGCTAGATAAAACCATAGAGCTGCCCAAGTCAGACTCTTCTGATTGGTGCTTTGACTCTGCTCTCCATTACTGTAACCAGGCCTACCATGCCCTTGGTGGTTGTGTGCAGCCACTTTGCTCTGGCCATCTGGGGATCTAAATACTCCCACTGCCCTTAGGTTTCCCAGTTCAGAGACTGCAGTTCCTACCGTGAGTTCTGGCCTGCAGAGAAGAGCACTCACAGAGTTCTTCAAGTGGCTTCCCTCACAGTCTTGATAAAAGGCATGTCTTTGGGATTCTCCCAGTATTTGTGAACAGGTGTTAAATGACAAATCCACACCAACAGTCAAATCTCCATAAACCTCTGAATGGCTTCCTCTGTATTAAACCAATGCAGGTCTGACATTTCCACTCACTGTGGGTCAACTTTTGGCGCGTAGTTCAACCAACCAGACAAACTAATAAGAGGCCTTTCTAACTCCCTGAGTTGCGATATTAAATACAGAATTTATGCTTAGTGAATCACTTTGGCCTGATCTAGCTTTATATAGGGAGGCTGATCCCACTGGGGTCAGGAGGCTGCTTCCCAGAGACAGTGGGGAGGATTCTTCTACTGGCAAGAAGGACTCACCAGACTCAATGGGCTCAGTGTCCCCAGCTTCATCAGGGTCTCCGCACACAGCTCTATCACAATGTACAGAATCCCATTCTTTCCAAGTCAGGGCCCTCATTTTAATAGGAAACTCTAGGGGCAGAATTCAAGTTCAAGTCTAATTCAACCAGTTGAATGATGAGCATTTGCCTGTGATCATTAGCAATCTCAACCCTGTATCTATAGGAGATTCATGTCTCCTTATGGGTACACATAGAATCTTTTGGGTCTTTTACTGTAAACTGAGCTAATCCTTTTCTTTCACCACTCTTTCCAACTACATTGAAGGCAACCAGAAAGCTCATCATATGTATCGATGTTCCAAAAGTATTCAAAAGTATCATATACACAGTCACAGAACACCTTGCATCCAGCACTTCTTTTAAGTGGTTCATCAGGCATATCCAAAGGAGATATTTTCCATATATCTGTTGCCATAGACTATCGATGCTGTCTTTAATACAGAATCATTAGCACCTTTAATCCTAATCAGATTACAGAGCTAATTCTAGAAACCCCAGAACCAATTAAGAAAACTCACTTTTTAAATTAAGTATAGTGGCTATACAGAACTATATGTTACAGATGCACACTATAGTTATTTAAAATTTTGAAGGTTATACACCTTTATAGCTATCACAAAATATTGGCTATATTCCCCATGGTTTGCAATATACCCTTGTAGCTTACTTTATACATAATAGTTTGTACCTCTTACTCCCCTATTCCTACTTTGCCCCTATCTCCTTCCCTCTCCCAACTGGTAACCACTAATTTGTTCTTTGTGTCCGAGAGTCAGCTTCTTCTATTTTAATATTCAATTGTTGTTCAGTTGCTCAGTCATGTCCAACTCTTTGAGAACCCATGGACTGCAGCACTCCAGGCTTCCCAGTATTCACAATCTCCCAGAACTTGCTCAAACTCATGTCCATTGAGTTGGTGATGCCGTCCAACCATCTCACCCTCTTTCCTGCCCTTCTTCTGCTGAATTCAATATTTCCCAACATCAGGGTCTTTTCTAATGGGTCAGTTCTTTGCATCAGGTGGCCAACATATTGGAGTTTCAGCTTCAGCATCAGTCCTTCCAGTGAAAACTCAGGACTGATTTCCTTTAGGATGGACTGGTTGGATCTCCGTGCAGTTCAAGGGACTCTCAAGATTCTTCTCCAATACCACAGTTTAAAAGCTTCAAGTCTTCAGTGCTCAGTCTTCTATATGGTCCAACTCACACATCCATGCATGACTACTGGAAAAACCACAGCTTTTACTAGATGGACCTTTGTCAGCAAAGCAGTGTCTCTGTTTTTTTAATACACTGTCTAGGTTTGTCATAGCTTTTCTATGTCCATGGAACTCTCCAGGCAAGAATACTGGAGTGGGTTGCCATGCTCTTCTCCAGGGTATCTTCCCAACTCAGTGACTGAAGCTTCTTCTCTTATGTCTTCTGCCTTGGCCGGCAAGTTCTTTACCAGTAGTGGCACCTGGGAAGCCCATTTGTTAATTTTTGCTGTTATTTCCTTTAATATAGGAGCAAGCATCTTTTAGGTTCATGGCTGCAGTCACCATCTTCAGTGGTTTTTGGAGCCCAAGAAAATAAAGTCTGTACAGTTTCCATTGTTTCCCACCTATTTGCTGTGAAGTGATGGGACCGAATGCCATGATCTTCATTTTTTGAATGTTGAGTTTTAAGCCAGCTTTTTCACTCTCCTCTTTCACCTTCATAAAGAGTATTTTTATTTCCTCTTCACTTTCTGACTTAAGAGTAGTGCCATCTGCTTATCTGAGGTTATTAGTCTGTTTTATTTTTTAAATTCAACATCTAAGTAAGATCAACATCTAAGTAAGTATTTGTCTTTCTCGGTCTGACTCATTTCACTTAGCATATTGCCCTCAAAGTCCATCCATGTTGCTGCAAATGGCAAAATGCCATTCATTTTTATGGCTGTGTACTATTCCATTATGTGTATGTGGTGTGTGTGTGTGTGTGTGTGTGTGTGTGTGTGTGCGTGCGCATGTGTGCCATGCCTCATTTATCCATTCATCCATTGATGGACACTTAGATTGCTTCCATATCTTAACAATTGGAAATAATTCTACTGTGAACATTGGGGTGCATGTATCTTTTCAAATTAGTGTTTTTGTTCTTTTCAGATATATACCCAGGAATGAAATTGCTGGGTCACATAGCTCAATTTATTTTTCTGAGAAACGTCCCTACTATTTTCCACAGTGACTGCACCAATTTACATTCCCATCAACAGTGCTCAAAGATTCCCTTTTTGCCACATCTTTGGTACCATTTGTTATTTGTGTTCTTTTTGATGATAGCCATTCTCACAGGTATGAGGTGACATTTCATTGTGATTTTGATTTGCATTTCCCTGATGGGTTAGTGATGTTGAGCACTTTTCATGTGCCTGTTAGCCGTCTGTATATCTCCTTTGGAAAAGTTTCTATTCACTTTTTCTGCCCATTGTTAAAGTGTGTGTTTGTGTGTCTGTCTGTGTGTGTGTGTTTACTGACACTATGTTTTTAAGCTATTTATATATGTTGGATATTAACCCCACATCAATCATTTGCAATATTTTCTCTCATTCAGTAGGTTCTTTTCATTTCTTTTCAGTGGTTTCTTTTGTTATGCAGTGGCTCTTAGGTTTAATTAGGTCCCTGTGCTATGCTAAGTAGCTTCATTCATGTCTGACTCTCTGCCACCCTATGGAGTGTAGCCCGCCAGGCTCCTCTGTCCATGGAATTCTCCGAGCAAGAATACTGGAGTGGGTTGCCATGCCCTTCTCCAAGTTATGTTCCCAACTCAGGGAGTGAACCTTCTTCTCTTTTGTATTCTGCCTTGGCAGGCAAGTTCTTTACCAGTAGTGCCACCTGGGAAGCCCATTTGTTTATTTTTGCTGTTATTTCCTTTACTATAGGAGATGGATCCAAAAACAAGGCTATTGTGATTTATGTCAAAGAGTATTCTGCCCATGTTTTCATGCAGAAGTTTTACATAATCAACCTTACACATCTGTCTTAAATCCATTTTGAGTTTGTTTTTGTATATAGTGTTAGATAATGTTCTAATTTCGTTCTTTCACATGCAGCTGTCCAATTTTCCCAGCACCACTTACTGGAGAGACTGTCTTTTCTCCACTGTATGCTGTATTCTTGCCTTCTTTGTTGTAGATAAATTGACCATAGGTGCATAGGTTTATTTCTTATTTCTATCCTATTTCATTGATTTGTATGCCTATTGTTGTGCCAGTACCATAGTGTTTTGATTCCTATAGCTTTGTAGTATAGTCTAAGGTCAAGAAGCTTGATTCCTCCAGTGCTGTTCTTTTTTTTCATTTTAATTTATTTGACAGAGCCTGGTCTTTGGTACGGCACATGGGATCTTTGATATTCATTGAGGCATGTGGGATCCTCAGGCGTGGCATTCGCAACCCTCAGTTTTGGCACTTGGGATCTTTTTAGATGTGGCATGCAGTGTCTTTACCTGCAGCTGTAGCATATGAACTCTAAGTTGTGGCATGTGAATCTCAGTTGAAGCCTGCTAACTCTTAGTTGCTGCATGTGGAATCTAGTTCTTTGATCAGGGATCAAACCTGGGTCCCCTTTCTTTGAGAGAATGGAGTCTAAACCACTGCACCACCAGGAAAGTCCCTCCAAGGCTGTTCTTTTTTCTAGAGATGGTTTTGGCTATTTGGGGTCTTTTGTGTCCATACAAATTTCTAGTTCTGTGAAAAATGCCATTGGTAATTTGATAGGGATTACTTTGAATCTGTAGATTGCCTTAGGTAGTAGAGTCATCTTACAAAATTGATTCTTCCAATCCAAGAACATGGTATAGTTTTCCATCTTGTGCTGTCTTCAGTTTCTCTCATCAATATCTTACAGTTTTCAAAGTACAGGTCTTTTGCCAACTTAGGTAGGTTTATTTCCAGGTAGTTTATTTTTTTGATGCAGTTAAATGGGATTATTTAATGGTCAATGAGATAATATCCTGAAGTTATCTTTCTGCTAGTTGCTGTTAGTGTACAGAAATGTGAATAGACTTTTATATATTAATTTTGTATACTGCAGCTTCACTTAATTCATTGGTGAGCTCTAGTAGTTTCTGGACCAGGAAGCTGGGAGGTCTCTTTGCCACAACAAAAGGGAACCTCAAGCTGCCATGAGCAGCCAAGGGGCTAAGAGGTGGTTGATCACCTCTCAGGAGTATGCAGGGACAGGCAGAACATATAGAGAGGGAAGGGGGGGAGGCTGGGGATTCAGCAATTGGCAGGGAGTAACATGCCTCAATCTTGACAGTTGAGGAGGCAACCAAGAGTGTTTGCAGGGTCCCAGGCAGTCTAAAATGGAACTTGGCTTTCCAGGGATCTGAGGCATCCCTGGATCACATGGGAGGGCACTGCGTAGGGCTTCTGTCTATGGGGAAAAACCTGGGCAATTCTATCTCACTCACCCGAGCTGTCTCTAGAGGCGTTTAATTCAAGCGGAGTTTCAGCCCCCAGTTTGCAAAAGTTGACAAGGAAGCCCATCCCTTGCTGGTGACAGGAGACTTCTAGCACAGAGCCAAGGCCCACTGGGAGATCAGTCCTTATGCACCTTAGATGCAGACTTGCTGTGAGATACAGCCCGCTTTCCCGTAACCACGTGGCAGGCTTAAGTGTCAGGAACCTCGCAACCTCCTGTACCTTCCCTGAGTCCTCAGGACCCAGTGAGACAGGTGCCCCTAGGATTACCTGTGTAGGGAAGCAGAGGCTCAGAATTGGTGAGCCATGCAGCTGGGGATCAGCAGGGCTGAGGTGCCCGCCTTGGGATCTCCTCATCTGAGCCCTCTCTCTCACCCACTGGGCTGGGCTTCTGGGCCCCAGCTGGCTGATACCTCAAGGTCAGAGGTATTTCTGATTCTGGAAATCTTGGGAAGATTCTCAACCCCAGGACCAGAGTTGGAGTGGAGGGCATTAATAGAGTGGGCCGCCCATGTGAGCTGCCCTGCATGGCTGCCTCTTTGATGCCAGAACATCAGGCCCCGGAGCAGGATGGCAGCTGCCACAGCCTGGACACAGAGCCAGATGGAGGTGCCATGGACAGTGGTCTCAAGAAAGGGAGCCACACTGTGTGCGGAGGCTCAGGTGACTGCCCCCTCCCACGTGCCTGGGACCATGGTGTGCAGAGCAAGGGCAGCCTGAGTTGGACATGGGCAGGCTGAGGAGCCCAGAGGACAGTGGCTTGTCCTCCTCCTGTGTCCCTGGAACTTTAGCCAATTTCTCTACAGCCCCCACCCTGGGGTTCCCGCAGACCAATGGCAGGGCCCGGAGAGGGTCTGTGTGGGTCCGGCTACTTGGCCAGCAACAGTGCACAGAGGGCCGGTTGGCTGTACCCTTGACCATGGATCCCCACCCTGGACGTGGCTGTGTTTGAGCCCAAGGTTGCCATGCACAACCCTCAAGTCAACCGTGAACACAGAAGAGGGGCTGACTTTGAGGGTCACACGTCTGTCTGTATGTGTCTGCCTGGCCCCAGGGCTCCAGGACCAGAATGCCATGCCTGGTTTACACAAAGGCTGGGCCTGAAACTTCCCACCTGTGCACTAGTGTCATGGTGCCCACTGCCATGATGACTGTGGACCAGAAGGCTGGCACGCTGACTAGCCTGGGTGCAGCCGGCCCTTTATTAGGTCACTTAATGACTGTCTTGTGATGTCAGCCCCGAGCAAGCAGAGGCCTCTGGTGAGGGGTCAAGCACCCTTGTGAGCCTGGACTGCTCCTGGCCACTGTACTGTCCCTTTTCCAGGAAAGAGGGATGCACCACCCTCCACATGGCTGTGGACAAGGAGGGCCCCGTGATGCACAGGGTGCCCGACTTGGGGGGCTTCACTTTCTTCCAAACACAGGGGCTCCAGCCCTCAGCTCAGGGATCTGCACTCCTCGCTGTGGACCTTTCAGTTGCCCTGGCCTAGCCCGTGCCCACGGGCCACCGCAGCTTCAAGCTGCTGCTGGAAGAGAGTGCTTTCCTGGCTTTGAGTGGAGAGCCTTTGTTGAAGAGACCACACACAGAGTGTGGTGCCCTGCCAGGGGGGAGAGGGCAGCCTCCCCTCCCTCCCCTTTCCCAGGAAGAGGTGGACCATCGTCAACAGTCACTGCTTTGTGTCCATCTACTGGGAGGATGGCACTTGCATAGGCATCAGTGAGGAGCTCTTAGAGAACATTTTGGAGAGGGTGGGCTCAGACAAGGTATTTGGGACAGACTGTATGAAGAGCTTCATCCACCAGTTTAGCCTGTATGGATTCAGCAAAGTGTGCCAGGGTTTGCTCACCTCGCTCTGCCTGACCAACCTGCTTACAGAGGAGCCCGCCTGTCTCCTGAGCAAGGTAAAGGCAGGGGAGTACCTGCTGGGCCCTGGGGGCAGGGTGGGTGCCAACCTCAGAGCCGCCAGGGACGGCGGCAGGTCTGCCAGGAAAGCTATGTGTAAAGACAGAACTGGGGACTGGTGTATGTGCCCTGGGTGGAAGCAGGTGGGGAGAGGGGTTTGTGTGCCTCTATGACTCCCTCGTGGCTCAGACCTGAAATAATCCACCTGTAAGGTGGAAGACCTGGGATCTATCACTGAGTTGAGAAGATCCCCTGGAGCAGGTCACAGCAGCCCACTCTAGTATTCTTGCTGGGAGAATCCCCATGGACAGAGGAGCCTGGCGATCTATTGTCCATGGGGTCGCAAAGATTCTCACAAGACCTAGAGACTAAGCACACCACGCACATAGCTGTGGAACAGAAGTTTAGTGCAGGGAAGCACACGTCCTTTCCTGCGAAGTGTCCTGGTCAGCCGTGGAAGTGCAGGACAGGGATCAACACCTGCAGAGAAAGCAGAGAAGCTTCTGTAGTCTGCCCGCTGCAAACGTCGAGTCTCCTCTCTGGGTCTTGTATCAATACTCTTGGGCCACTCTGAGTCATTTTCCAAGTGCGAGAGTCAATGTTGAGTTAGTGAGTGATGAGGATGTGCAAGCTGGGACACTGCCTCATGTGGGACAGGGTCCCACTTTCTCCATGAGGCCTGGGAATAGCTGGGTGAGAGCACCAAAGGGTCTAGCCAGGAGGGTGCTAGTTTCAGTAAACCTGATGAGAAGTGAACTTTGCTATTCTCTCTCTCTCTCTCTCTCTCTCTCTACCTCCCCCCCTCTCTCAGTGAATCCCAGTTACAGTTCTGCTGCAGTCCCCTGTTGGAGAGAGACAGCCCATACCTCCTGGGGCAGATGAAGAGGAGAGGGGTGTTAAGCCTGTGTCTCAGCAGGTGGAGGGCAGGAGGGCAGCCCTAGGCATCACTCTTGCATCCAGCACAATGCAGCCACAGGACAGCCTGCCACCTTGGCCTGAGGGTGCCCAGGGGACCGCGAGCAACCTGAAACTTGCCCCCACCACCACCATGGCCAGGACCTAAGCCGTCCCGGCTGCTGGTCTGGGGACAGCAGCCACACCCATCTTGATGGGTCCTGATGCCTGGCAGCCCTAGGGGATGCAGACTCTATCCTCACTAGTCCCTGTCCTGAGGAGGTGGCCCTGCCCATCGAGAGCCTGTGGCTCTGCTTCACCTGGCCTCCTGCCCAGATGGCTCCTCTTGTGATGGTGGTGGGCTCCACCACTGTGCCCACCCAGATCTTCAGCCTGCCCCCTGGCAGCTCCCAGAAGCCACGCTGGTGATTCTGTGCACTTCCTTGATGCACATCGTGGTTCAGCCCCAGAACCCCTTCTGTTACTGCTCAGGTAGCCCCTCTTTCTCATCATCTCCAGCCATTCTTTCCTGTAATCCCCACCCCCTTCAGGTGCGTCCCCAGAGGACGCCAAATATACACCCTATTCAGAGAGGTAGAGGCAGACCTGTGGTCAGAACACTGCAAGGCAATAAAGTGCTTGATAACATGAGCAATTTCCCACCCAGCCCACGTCTTCAGTGCCTTCATCTTGGGTCCGGCTGATCATTTTGAGTCCCCTCAGGCAGCTGCTTGCCCGTGAAGGCAAAATAGATAGCCACCCACCCTCAGCATAGTGCGGGCACCTCATATACAGCTGGGGAAGCCCTTCAGATGCTCTGGACCCACTCATTTAAAAGACACATCAAGGGCTTGACAAGAGCCTGGTGGAGTGGCTTCACAGGTACAGGGACATTGTCCATCCAGCAGGCTACTCACTTGACAAAAGAGGAGAAATTAGGCCTCCCCTTCTTGGGGGCCCCAAAAGAGCCCTTACTGTCCTGAGATGCACAGGGCTGGAGCCTGTGGTCTCTGCCCGAGGCCTGGAGGTGTTCAGTTTGGGGGCTCGCTGGTGTCTGGACAGCAGGCTTGAGGCTTGGCTTCATTGCAGGGTCTGCACCTGGTGACATTTTCTTGTTTCTCTTTTCTTTTCCCTTTTCAGCTGAGCACTCCGAGGGTGTGACACATCAGCACCCTCTGCTTGCTGGGGTGTCCAGTTTATAATGCAGTTTCTCTTAAAAGACTGTTTGTCCTGAGGAGCATAGCAAATAGCCCTCCAGGGTCGTGCTGCAGAGACAATGGCTCCAAAGTCAGGGGAGGGGAGAGTGCACACAGCAGCTCACCGGAACCGGAAGGCTGGGTCTCCCTTGTTAGCAGTCTGTCGCAGGCAGAGGAGGCCCTGAGAAGTGACACAGGGGGGTGCAGCCCAGGGCTCTGTCAGCCTCAGCACTGAGCTGTTGTGACGCCCGACCGGGCTGCTCAATTCCAAGCCAAAATGCAGCCCCTTATGAAGGTCCACAGCCTGGGGAACTGCTTAAATTTCAGAAGGTTTCATTAGCTTTTCTGTCTTGACATCCATATGCCTCCTGACCTGGAATCACATGCAGACGCTGCTACTTAAAGACTACGTTCCCAGAAACCTCAGCATGTGTGGCACCTGCTTACCTGTAAATCTATAGAGAAAGCAGAGATGTGCAGATTGCAATCACAAGTCACCTGCTTGTCACAAAAAGCAACTTTTATTTACAAAGTCAAGACTGCCTGATATCAAAAGAGACCCATGTGGTACTTCACCCCCACCACTCAGTCCTTGGTAGATTTTGACTGATGTCTGCAGAGTGAAGTGGCTAAGCACACATCCTCCTGGGCCAGGCAGAAGTGGCAGCCTGAGGTCACACAGGATTGCAGGGAGGGAGCATGGTCTTGATGAGCTGGCCCTGGACAATCAAACTGTCATGAACCCCACACATGCCCAGGTCACCAGAGGAGAGGCCAGGCAGCTCCATAGGCACAGGTTTAATTCAGTCCCCAGGGCCAAACAGGTGACAGTGTCTAAGAGAGTGGAAATGCAATTTAACCAGACAGGGTGTCTCAGAGAGGGGGCCTGCCTCAAAAGGGCTCCAGCTAGGAAACGGTGACCCTGGAGGCCCAACCAGGAAGACCCTGGGGAGCCGGTGATCCATGACCAACTCACTTCCCACCAGCTCTGCCTGAGCCTCCCTCGGCCCAGCGTTCATCTTGGATCCTCAGTGGCCCCTTCTTCCCCTGTGCTCCTTTGCTCTGTCCCTTCACAAAGGGAGGTGCCATGGCCAGACATGGATGAGGTGGGGAGGCTGGAAGAGGCTGATTTCTGGATGACAGAAACAAGGCTTAGCCTGTGGTGAGCAAAGCTGGCAGTGCTTTGGATTGCCAGGTCTCTGCGGGAGGAACCGCCTGGGACTCCCTGGGAACTGTCATGAACCAAGGGCCTGGGATGACTTGAGCTACAAACTGCCAGGGGAGGGTGATGAGTCCCCACAGCCTGGGTCTTGTGAATGCCCGACCCCACAAGCAAGGCCTGTGACTGGGCAGCAAGGTGCTCAGCCGTCTGCTGAGCCTCTGGAAAGGAAGGGAAGGTCCCCATCTCCAGGGTCTGAGGTCACGGCCAGGGGGCCTCCCAAGGCCCAATGCAAACCCCTCAGATGATGAGCTCTGTATGTTCCCACCCTCAGCAAACCTGGGGATGCTCAAGCCTCACTCAGGCAGCACCTCCAGCCTCTGAGCGTTGCTCTGGGAAGTTGTAGAGGGGAGACGGCAGCCAGGCTATCCTGGAGGCTGGGCCGAACTGCAGTTTGCCCTCAGAGGCCCCAGGGGCAGGGCAGGTCAGCGACCCACCCTCCTCCTGAATGTCTCTCCTTCCTGGGGGAAGAGTCTAAAGTCGCCCGACCAGTGGGGACTTTGAACACACGACTCACAAGTTGTGGCCCCCGAGTGCCCCTCTGGCCACTCTGCACAAGAAGAGCTCATGGAGCCAGGGGTGGGGGGGCATCCATGCAGAGCAACCGAAGAGAGCCACCAGGAGACGACCCTGGGGATACCCCAGAGAGGAGAAGTGTGAAGTCACTATGAGCGGCCACGGCCACCTCCAGGCTGCTGAGTTCTTGCTAACTCTCCTGCCGCTGCCCACACTCTTCAGCTAAAACATCATTTATACAAAAGTTTCCGAAGTGTGGTGACACTGAGGAGCCCTGGTGGGAAGGTGAGTGGTTGCCAGTGCTCCCCCAAGGTCATGGGCACAGCAGCACCCCATTCCAGCATCTGTGCTAGGACTGCAGCCTTCTCTCAAAGGTTAACGAGGTGCCCTCCTGAGAGAAGACAATGAGATCCAGTCACCCAGGAATAGAGGATCCTATGGAATACAACTCCAGCCCAACTGGGACTCCTGGGGGCCCCGGTCTGGGCTGTCAGGCTGAGTCTCCACACCGCAGCCCCCTCCCCCCCCACTTTGTCAGTTAACTCAGGGAGTCATAGGCTTGGTCTTTGGGGCCAGTCTCAGGTGGGCAGAGGGAGGGGCCCATGTGTTGTGGAGACTCGAGGTGAGGACCAAAGGAGACTGAGGGTCCCCAGGGGGTGCACGTGCAGCCCTCCTGACAGCCCTGGATGACTGTGGGGCGTGGTGTCCAGGTGTAATGTCACTGATCCCGCTGGGATGGGAGAAGTGAGGGCCTGGGTCAGGTGCCCGGGTTCAGGTCAGCAGAGTGAAGGAACCCAGCTGTGCTAGGAGTCAAGGTAGAACCCTGAGGGGGGCTCTGGGGCCCCAGGACATCCAGATCAACACTGATCTCAGCCCTGGGAGACCACAGCAGGGTTGTAGGAATGAGCCCCCTACTCCCGCTTGCTTCTCAGGGGTCCTGGCTATGGAGGGCCTGGTTCTAAGGGGAGCAAGGTCAGGGACAGAGGATGGTGCTCAGACCTGCTGGGAGTCAAAGTGAAGAGTAGAAGGAGAGTGGAGGAATGCCCAGGGCATCATCTCATCTCTGGGAAGCCCTGGGTTTGGAGCCCTGGTGTCACGTCCACAGGCTTCCCTTTGGGGTCTCAGTGAGGTGATGGCCTTGGAGTGATGGCCCTGCAGCTGGTAAACACAAGGGGCATCCCTGGAACTGCCAGGGCTCAAGATGAGGACCTTGAGGGAGGAAACAGGGAACCCCTCCGGTCCCGGCACCTGCTGTCAGCCCGGGACGACTCTCACGGGGGCATGAGCTCTGGGTCTCAGGGACATTGGAGACTTGATATAAAGGGCGAAGCCTCAGAGATTGGAGGGGAGATTCTTAGGTTCTGAAGGAGTTTAGGTGAGGTCCTTGAGCGGGGGGTGCTGAGGGGAGCCTGGACCCCAATCAGAGGAGACTTAAGAGAAGACAGTCCTTGCTGTTGGTCCTTGACATCCCTGGGGTAGGATGAGTGCAGGAGAACATGGTCAGACTTCCTGACATACAGGTCTCATACTATGGACACAGTGTGGGGGAGGAGTTCCTGATATCTGGGTCTCAGACTGAGACCTCACATGTGAGGTGGGGACTCAGGAAGACAATTTCCCAGGTCCTGCGGGGTGTCAAGTTGAGGGTCCTAGGAGGGACTAGGGGACCATGGACCCCAATCAGAGGGCACCTCAGAGAAGCCCATCTCCGTTGTCAGTCCAGGGCGACAGTGGAATAGAATGAGTGAAATAGGCATGGTCGGATTTCCTGACATCCGTGTCTACGAGAGATTGGGGCCCTGGTATAAGGGACAAGGCTTCAGTTGGGGAGAGGCATGAATCCAGGTCCTGCCCGGGGGCAAAGTGAGGTGCCTGAGGAGAACTGAGGGGACCCTGAGGGAGGATTGATGGAACCCGAGAGATCCGTGCCCCTGAAGTCATACGTGGGAGCCCTTGAGGTGAGAAGAGCACACTAGGCCCGTCTGCCTTCCTCACATGCAGGTCTCAGAGAGACTGGGGGCCTCATGAGAGTGGGAGGGCCTCAAAATGGAGGACAGGATAATCCTGCATCCTGCCTGGAGCCCAGCCTCCATGAGAGGAAGGAATGAGGCAGTTAGACCCTTACATGAGGAGGGATCCTTGCCTTTGATGGGGGTCTTGGAGGCCGCAGAGTGGGGTGAACAGGGTGAGCAGTTTCTTGACCTCTGGCTTAGGGACCTTGAGACCTGAGGTGATCAGGCGGAAGGCTGAGGCTTCAGGTCCACAGAGGGTGGGCTTCCCGGATGCCGAGGGAGGACTGAGCAGACCCCAACCCCTGTGGTTAGTGCTGGATGGCCAGGCAGGATGTCAGGAGGAGCTGAGAGCCTACGGGAGACCCTGAGAAGGTGTGGCCACATGTGGGGCTCCTTAGCACTTTCTGTTCTTTTTCTGAGTTTCTATGCAGGCCCCCAGAGAGAAGGGACCAGGTTGTGCCACGGGAAAGGTGATCATTACAAGGGAACCCCAAGGGGGCCTCCCACCACACAACTGGGGTGACCTCACAGAGTCCACCCCTTTTACCATTCCAGAATGCTCAGGGCTATGCCACAGGATACTGCTGAGGTGCCCCCTCCATGTCTCTCACAGGAACCAGAAGGCAAAGGTAGAAGTCTGAAGCCCATGTCCTGAGGTCAGAGAGTAGGGGAGGTCCAGCCAGTGCTAGGAGTCAAGTAAGGAGGGTGTCCTAAGTGTGCAACAGGGCTTCCCTTCCCAGAATAGAGGGGACCCCACAAGGGCCTAACCCCCACACCTTGTCAGCCCCAGAAATCTTGGACTGTGCTGTCTGCACCCTGGGGAGCCACCTCACACCCTCCTTCAGCCAGCCAGGGTACTGGTCACCCCAGAGGCATGCCCATGTGAGGTCTGAGAGCACCCCTCAAGGGGAGACCTGTAAGTGGTCTGTGTCAGACCACTAAGGATGCATTTCTCAGCCTAGGCCACTCACAACCCCTCTCTCCCCCAGGCCCATCATCCCCATCTATTCCCCTGCCTCATTCCTGTCTGTGGTTTGATCCCAGGCATCACACTCGTGCTCAGGATGACTGAGCTGAGCAAGCCCAAGGAAGACCTTTAGGATCCAGGAGAGGCCCAGGGCCCGGTGAATGTGTAGCTCTTGGGGGCTGAGGCGGGGGAGGCTGCATCCACCTCAACCTCCTCGCTCCCAGTCTCCTCCTTGCTCCTGCAGACAGAGGATGAGACGGTTGGATGGCATCACCAACTCAATGGAAATGGGTTTGGGTGGACTCTGGGAGTTGGTGATGGACAGGGAGGCCTGGCGTGCTGTGGTTCACAGGGTCGTAGAGTCGGACACGACTGAGCCACTGAACTGAACTGTACTGACACAAATTTTAAAAGGAGGTTTCTCTTAAAATACTGTGTTGCCATAATGACACCTGGTTCCACCTGAAGTTGACTATTCTCAAACCTTGAGTTAACCAATGCATTTTTCTTATGGAAATGCTTGTCTCAAGCTGTATTAACATACTATGCTTTTACCCCAGACTCTAATGGCTCAGAACTGACTTGACAGACCATTATGTTATACTCAGACATTGTTCCCTTAACCTATGTAAACGAAACTATTTGTATGGTGATCTGCCCTTCTACAAGATTCAAGTCAATTGCTTTATGGACTGGGATGACTCCTCTGGTGCCAAGAGAATCCCAAAATACATCTTACTGATGAGAGGCCTGGTGCCATTCTGAGTTTTAAGACATTCCTTTCTTTCATTAACAGACTACTAGTGAGTATATAACATCCAGCTCAAAACTAGCAGGGGGGTACTCTTTCTGCCGCCTTCAGATGCCTATGTCAGAAGCTTTCTCTACCTCGTTTATACTTTGATAAACTTTATTACACAAAAGCTCTGAGTGATCAAGCCTTGTCTCTGGCCCCGGATTGAATTCTCCTCCGAAGGCCAAGAATCCCAATCTTCATGGGTCAGCAACAACCTTTCAACCTGTTACTCCATCCTGATGGCGCTCTTTTCAGTCATGGTCCCAGTCGAAACCCCTGAGTCAAAGGAGGAGCAGGGAGAATCCTCAGATTATAAGTGTGCCCTCTGTGAGCAGGTCAAGAACAAGCCCAATCGCTGAGCTGCCAGATCCCGAGGGACACTCAAAAGCACTCTTTTGTAATCAAAATAGATTTCTGGCTCTAATAAAGTAAAGCAAAACTCCACTGGAGATAATAAACAATCAAACAAGAACTGCGAGTCTGTGTTCTTTCTATCTGTCCATTGTATTCACACATGGCACAAGATGAGCCAGAAAAGGCTAGAAGCCCACGCCCCATGCAGGCTTTGGTCCAGTTCCCACGGTCCCTTTTCATCTGAAACAGCAGCATTTCACAGATTCATCCAAGCATCTGACTCATGAGCCGAGTGCTGAGGCAAGCCCAGGACAGACAGGTCCCTGGGCCTTGCCTGCCACTCAGCAGACGGCCCAACTGGGCTCCCGACCTTTGGGGTGTCACCTTCCATGAGTCATGCACCCTGCAGCAGAAGAGATCCTCAAGTGTCCCCGAACGATGCCACAAGTTTCTGATCAGCAGCTGAGTGTCCCAGCTCCCTATCCAGGGGCCTCCCCAGGAGACTCACTGGAAAGCAGGGTCACGCCAGCCGCCAAGTGCCTTGCAAACACATTACCCCAAACCCAAAGACAAGTACAAGGTTTCCACACGGTGAACACCAGCCCTAGTCGCTCTGCCCTCACAGCTGTATTTAGGAGCCTCTCTTTGGGCGTGAGGCGGCCAGGCACTGCGTCCAACACACATGCTTTGAGAGCCAAGGGACACTTTACAGTAGGACAAGGGTCACGTGCAAGGATAAACAGTGGCCTGTTTCTGGGCCTGTGGGCCTCTCTGCCTGCCGATGTACAGCCCTGCCCCCAGTCTTCCCCTATCACCCCCTGGTCATTGTTCCAACATCCGGGACTTCGGACCAGAACAGAGAGGGAAAAACACTAACCTGTTTCCACAACACATTTCTCTCAACCACCCAGATCCAGCAGGGCCAAAACAACTGGCAACGCCATCAATTCATAAAGGTCTAAGTCCCAGAGACTCTCACTGATTCCAGAGCAGCATCACATGAGGGGAGTCCCTGTCCCTAGCCCCGCACCAAGTGGGCACCACAACACAGGGTCGATTCAGACAGAACCAGATGGGCAAGTCCGAGCGCTATGGTGACTGCATGGTATCAGCATGTTCTGGTCTCTCGGTCACTTTCCTCTCGAGAGCCCAGTCTGGACAGGCCTCCTGCCCAAAGAGGACCAGGTGCTGGAGGATGTCCACCTGGAAGATGTCCTTCCCGCCCCTCCCATCGATGGACTGCAGCAGCCAGCGGGGGTTGGCAAGCGCAGTCATGTACTTCTGTTGCAGGTCGGGTAGCAGGCCTTGATTCTCCAGCTCCTCCACCTAGTCGGGACCTAGGTTTTCTAGGCACAGCAAAATGCTCCTGATGACCATGAGATGTGTGCAAAGACAGGACACAGAATGAGAACAAGGTCATTCAAAGTTGCACCTGTTTGAGACTAAGACCATATCATGGAGGGAACCCGAGGTGAACTGGGTCCTCTGGCTGAGCATTTCAGACGGGCTCACCTCAGCAAAGGGAACTCAAAGCGAGGCCAAGCGAGGGAGGGAGCAAAATGAAATGGAGAGGCCTGGTGCCCCATGAACCCACCAGGCCACGGGCAGCTCTCAGTCTGCCCACTGCAGGCCACAGGGACAGAGCAGGAGGGCCCCAGCAGGGGCCAGCAGACATCAGGTCCCCAAGGGATTTACCAGCAGACAGGTGTTGCTGTGGGGCCTCACCCCTGGGGAGTCAGGGGACTTGCTTAGGCCCTGCTTCAGGCAGTGTGGGTGTGGAACCCAGGCTTTGTGCTTTACTGCCTCTCATGGTCTCTGCCGGGAACACAGACACACGTGGGGACACAGACACACAGACAAGTGCCACGTGCAGACCTGGACCCACCTCTGCCGCAAGCACAAACGGGGACTGAGGCCCAGAGTGGTGATCAGGCACCTCGGGCAGCTGGCTCCCAGCCCAGGGACCCTTGCTGCCCTCTGAAGAAACCTCAGCCGCCACGCCCAACCTCACAAACTAGTTCAACAGAAAACAAACAAGCACAATCCGGCCAAGATCCAGGGCAGTGCTGGGGGCCATGCGGGCAGCAGGAGGCAGGGGATCACTTACCCACGATCACTCCATGACTGAACTTTACCCCGTCCCGCAGCAAGGCCTGGATCTGGGTGGGGCTCATCCCCAGCTTCTGCTCCAGCAGCTCCCGCCAGGCCGCGTCCTCCCAGTCCCGGTGTGCCATGTGGACGGCCAGGGTATAGTGCTGGTGGCCACGTAGCATGGGCTGCTATGGCATCTCCATCTCCAGGGTCTTGACACCGTTTAAGACAAAACCCGCATAGGGCCGTCAGAAGAGCAGACAGCCGAACTTCATCTCCCAGGGCTCCCAGGTCTTCATGTGGCTGCAGAAACACAAAACCACAAAGGTCAGGAGTGTGATTCAGTGGCCTGCAAGCTCACAGCCCTGGGCTGGACCTCAGCCCCACGAGCCTGAGCATCCTCCAAATCTGCTGACACAGAAAGCATGGGTCAGAGAAAGCTGGCTCTTTCCGTCTGTCTCCACACAGTTCACTGATGGCACGGTGGTAACCCAGAGGACCCATCCATCCCATGCAGTCTGTGGGGAGGTCAGCAAGGAGGGTGGGACAGTGGGAGAAAGGCATGAGGTGAGATCCAAGACAGAGGGCCCTGAAACCCTGAGAGCACTGAGGAGGGAGCACAAGCCCCCTGGCTTCACAGCCCAGAGACCAGGCTCTGGTCCTCTCCCAGCACAGACAGGCATTGTCCTGGGCTTGGCTTCCCCCACTCCCTGCCACCACCCCACTTTTCAGCTCTGCGGCCCCATCACTGCCCATGCTCTGCAGATCCCCCGTCTTAGCCCAGGGATGATGAGGGCAGATCTATGCTAACCAATGTGGACTCGGCCATGGGGCACCCTGGACCTCAAAAGCCCTGCCAGGTGTCTTCCCTGTAACTTTGGGAGCCACTTTCCACCCAGTCCTTCCCATACCACTGCCTCCACTGTCAGCAGATGTCCCGGGCCCTGCTCAGAGCCTAGAGAAAGAACAAAGAAGAGCAGGAACTACTGAGATGGGTGCACTCCATGTCATCACCAGGGCCTAGGATGGCACCATGTAGGGATCACAGAATTCAGACTTCAAATAATCCACTAGGTTATCGTCACCTCGTTCGACGGCTGAGGAGGCACGGAGGCATAGATATGTAGCCCATGACTGCAGGGGACTTGAACACACGCACCACCATTCTCACTTCTTTCCCTGTACCTGGAGGGGGGTGGTCCCTGTTCACTGGAGGGGGGTGGAGGCAGAGGAGCAGAGCCACGAGCCTTAACGTCAGCAGGGTCTCAGCACCTTGCAAGGGGCCTCCGTTTCCACATGACTGTGAGGATGGGGACAAGGTCCCACGGGCACCCCGCTCAGGGCCTTCTGGGCCTTTCCCTCCCGGAGCACAGCAGAGCCACAGTTCTCACAGGCCCACGAGGCCCTATGTGATCTAGCTCCTACCCTGGTGGCCTGCTCTTCTCAACCCTGGATTTACCCCCAGTAGCCACAAAGGCCATCTTTCCATCCTTTTAACATTCCAGTGTGTTCCTTCCTCAGAGCCTTTGTAGGGTGTGAGGACTCACATTGTGTACCCTCAGAGTCAGGTGCTGGAGTCCCAATCCCAAATACCTTGGCGTGACCTTACAGACAAAGGAAAGTTCTTCACAGAGCTGATGGAGGTCAAGTGAGCACAATAAGGATGGACCCTCCTCTAACAGTACAGCTGTCTCCATATAAAGGGCACATTTAAAGACAGACAGGCACACGAGGGAACTGGGGTGAAGAGGAAGGCAGAGCTCTCCAAGCCCAGACACACCCACCAAGGCCAGCAATGCCCTGGAAGAGATGGAGGAGAGATGGGAGAGACGCTCCACAGCCCTCATGAGAGCCAACGCCAGCCAACACCTCGACCTCGGCTGCCGGGCCTCCTGAAACAACATGGATCCTAGTATGAGCCACCCAGTGTGATCCGGATGTGACTGCCGGCAAATGAAGCCAGAGTGTCAGCCCTGTCTGAACATCTCTCTGCAGGGGCAAGTGGGGAGTGGGGGGATGGCTTCTCCACTCCCAGCACCTCGGGCACACTCTTCTACGTCTCCACATCTTCATGTGTCTGTATACACCTGCCAGTGTCAGGGGTCCCACAAGTTACTGATGCTTCCCTCTTGATGGAAGGGAAGGGAAAGCTCATTCTGCCAATACAGCCACTCGACATGACCACACACTCATTGAAAAACCATGCAGGAGGTGGCCCAGGCCACATGACACACACCCGAGGTGCTGACACACACCAGCAAATGGCCTCCCACAAAGGCTTCCCCTGTTTCCATTCCACCAACCACAGGCAAGGGTGTCATGGCCTCATGCACTGGCTGGCCCTGAGCATCATCATTCAGTTGAACGTTTGCCCACTTGCTGGGTGACAAAGGGTCACACTCTTCACCGGGTCTGGCTTGGTTACAAAGGACCTGGCTGGCCCCGGGGCTTGGCCATTGATGTGTCTTCTACTGGGGTATGTGACTGGATCCCAGGCTTGCCCAGTGGCCACCATTCAGTTTCTCAGCCAACCCAACCCCTTCCTCCTGAGAGCCTCCAAATCTCACCTGTGTGGGTGGAATCCCTGAGCAAGAAGTGGCTGCAAGCACTCCTACAGCCTGAAGCAGTGGGTGCCTGCTTGATGGCCAGAGGAGAAAACATGCTTCTGCCTGCTTGACTGGGCATCTTCACCTGCACGAGGACCAGAGGAACAGGGAGAAAGTCACCAGTGACAATACAGCAATCTTGGACAAGAGCTACCACGGTCTTCTCCTTGGCAGGGCCCTCAAGCCACGGGTTTCCAGGAGGGCCCTACTGATGAGAAACACATGAGCAGTTTCCCTCAGGGTGGGTTGTGCTCATCACAGCAGCTGGCCTGTCCTCATATGGCTGGGACAGGGACCCCATGATGTCTCAGTCCATAGCACATAAGCCCATCTCCCAGGAGTGATTGTGATTTACAGCCCAGGAGACCCTGCAATACAGGAGAAACCAACTGCTTCCCTCACACTGCCACTCTGGAAGGATCCGGGGGCCGCCACAGTCAGTGGGCTGCCCTCCATGGACTCGTGGTTGGGCCCCACCAGGAGGGGAACTGGGGACAAGCAGCTGAGCCCTGCAGGGTCAAGCTTGGGTCGGGACGACTCGCAGGGGGAGGGTGGGCCTTGTGTGAGTTCATAGTCCAGGGGCAGGGTAGGAGGCTGGAGGGCAAGTCTGCTGGCATCTTCCCATGTGGCCCAGGGCATCACTGGGATGCACACGTGGAAAGAAAGTGGGCGGGGATTATGGCCGTGGAGGGGGCCAGAAGGTCTGCCTCGGCCCCCTGGCAAGCACTCCTTGTCCCAGAGCCTGGAAACCCCCGCCTGGAGGTATCATCTGTACATGAGGCAGGCTCCGCCTTCCTGCAAGCAGAGAGAGTCACAATCGCTTTGGG
Organism: Muntiacus reevesi; assembly: GCF_963930625.1. NCBI lineage: Eukaryota > Metazoa > Chordata > Mammalia > Artiodactyla > Cervidae > Muntiacus > Muntiacus reevesi. Next base: position 95,676,865 of record NC_089271.1, read on the forward strand.
ATGGCTGGGCTGCGGCCACCAGGCAGGACAGTGATCTGCCACTGGGACCGAGACAGCTGACAGCACCAGCTGGCCTCAGTCGCATCGTGCCCACAAACACTGACGCCCATCATTTCCAGTGTGTATGGCTTCCCTTACTCACGTAGGCACGCAGGTACGTAGGCACGCAGGCACGCAGTTACATAGACACGCACGTAGGAACAAAGGTGCATTCCCTCACTGGCGCTGTCTGCTAGGAGACAGACTAAGATCCGCCCAGCTCTGAGGCACCTGGAAGGTCAGACAGGGAGGAGCCTCGAGACCAGGGGCCTGGAGTGGGACCCGGAGGAGGACCAGGAAGTGAGCAGCCTAGTGGAAGAGAGGGGAGGAGGTGGGAGGAGCAGTGTGGGAGGAAGAGTATGGGAAAGACCGGGGTGAGGTGGAGCTTCTGGAGAAATACTTGGGGCTGGGGTGGGGCGGGGTGGAGCAGAGCTGGACTGGGAAGGAAAGGGGCTGGGGCTGGGCTGGGTTGGGGTGGGACTGGGGTGAGGCTCCTGCCTGGCTGTGGGTGGGGTGGAGCCATCAGAGGCAGGGCGTGGCTGCAAAGATGGAGCTGTTTGCCTAGGAAACCCACGGAGAGTGGGCCTGTCCAGCTTCATGGCAGAGGCCAGACTGTGCCCTTTTGAGTCCTTGCCATAGGTGTCCAGTCTGCGAGAATCGGCGAGAGTCAAAGTGACCATGACCCAGTGTCTTCAGCGACTGCATCTGAACTTCAGAGTGGACCCCAGGGGCCAGGGAAGCGGAGAGAGGCACGACCTCTGGGCAGAGTTCCCCATCGCTGGGCTGAGGCTGGCTCCCCTCCAAGCCACCCTGGGACTGCTGGCCCGGTGCTGAGCAACAGTCTATCTGTTTTTTTGCAGAGGCAAAAGAAAATCCTCAATGTGTTTCCTGCTGCCCCTGGGACCTGAGATGTCTCAGAGAAAGGCAGCTTTGCCTTCAGAACTGTTTCCTGAACTCTTCCTTTCGTCTGGGAGCTCAGCTCACCCAGAGCAACCATCTGACTCTGTTCCTATCCACCGCCCTGCCTGCTGTGTCCCTGCCTCCCAAGTGCCTGATCACGGTAAATGCTCCTCTTCCTGTCCCCACTGCTACTAGCTGAACTCAGGCCTCATGGGCCGGGGTGGTGCTGTCAGTCTAGGCCCCCCACTAGCCTGGAAACCTGTCTCTCCATCTCCAGCTGGTGTTGTACATACCATTGATTCTGTATCACACTGCATGCACATCTGTCCTCAACCCCGGATGGAAACCACAGTTGAGCCCTCTCCTGTTTAAGCCCCAACCTGACCGTGGTGCCCTGGGGGGCTTTCTGTGGTCCCAGGTCTCCTTCCTCATCGCCCAGCACTCTGGGTGACTGTGCTGGCCCTGGGCTCTGTGTAGAGCACATCCAGGACCCCACAGTTCAGCTCCTGCAGTTCCTGCCCCTAGACGGCTGGCTCCTCTTGTCCTGACAACCCTCTGTCCTCCTTCCAGGCACAACCGTAACATAAGTGTCTGTCTTGCTCTTTTCCGTCTGCCCAAGTGTCCCTTGCTCTCATCTGGTAGTTCTGGGGCGCCCTGGATCTTCCTGCTGATGCCTTTGCCCTCCTTTTCCTCCCAGGCTGTGGCTGCTGTGCATGAGTCTGGACCCCCGAGGGTCACCGAGTCCCTGGAAGGCAGGGTAGGTGTCTCACTGGTTCCCGTTAGCTGGGCGCCCACGCAACTGCTGCTTTGGGAATGGTGAGTTCTAGCAGTGCTTTCCCTTCTAACATGCAGCCTCTTCTCTCCTTGCAGAAGCCTCCCAGCCACGAGTTGAGGGGCAGAGGCTGCCTCCTGGATTTGAGGCCTCAGTGCTGCAGGGACCCAAGCGATCACCACACCCAGCTCCCTCATGCTGGTGCTCTCCTCCTTGCCCCAAGAGTGGTTATCAGCTAACTCCATATACCCCAAAACGTGCTGGTAGTGGTTTCAGATCATGAGGGAGGGTCCTGTGAATGGTAGGTGAGCTGCTGCTGTTCTTCCCTCATCCTGGCTCTGAACAAGGCCTTGCCCACTGAACTGGACACCTATGATGTGTGGCTGCTGATGGGGGCAGCTGTGAGGACCTAATCTGTGGCGTTTCTCTGCACCTGTCCCTTTCCAGCTGCTGGCGCCAGCTCTCCTCACGTGCCCAGATGTGCAGACCGAGCCCCGGGGAGTGCTGCCTCCCACCCCATCTGGGTCTCTGAGGCTTGGTGAGGGTTCCACTTTGCTCCTGCTCTGCATTTGCGGCAGCACTGACCTGGGAGCGCTCGATCCAGATTCTCGGTTTCCCTCGTGTCCTCCTTGGACGATGTGGTTTCCTCTCTGAAATGCCTGTTGCCCATTTTTCTCCTGAGCTGTGTGTCCTTTCTGTGCCGAGTTGTGAGCACTTCTTTTGGGCGCTCATCCCGCCCTGGTGTTTGTATTACAGATTTGTCCTCTTCTGTTTGCAGGCTAGCAATGGACTCAGTACTGGCTTGGTGTCTCAGAGCCATAAGTGCCCCACAGGTCAGCATGTGTCCATCATGCCCTCCCAATGGGGGTCACCATCCACCACCAGGCTTGGCACCTGGGGCGAGCAGTCCCCAAGGAGACACTGCTCTGGTGTCCAGCACTCTGCCCGTGAGAGAGGGGCCCTTCACATCCGTGTCAGTCCCTCGGTCCCTGCCTAGCTTTGGTTCTGGGTCTTGGACTCTCACATGCAGGACAAGCCCAGGGGCAGCTGTGTAGCTCCGGGAGGTCAGCCAGACCTACTTTCCCTCTGTCTCCAGGGCAGCTCCCGTTGACCACAGCCCTTTCCATACAGGCCAGATGGAGGGGCCAGCCTGAGAACCAGACGCATTTCTGATTTCATCTCAGTTCCACTGCAGTTCTTTGAGAAGACGCGGCACACATGGGGCCTGCGGACACGGGTGGCCATTCTGCTGCCGCTACTTGGGGTACTGATTGCCCAGGGGATGGGGCACCACCCAGGCTGACTGGGGGAGCTTTTGTAAGCCTCTGGTGTTGCCCTGCTCGCATTCACATCACAGGCCTTTATATCACGTTTGACCCGGGGGTGTGAGGTGCTGGTTTGCACGTGTCCATCACTCCCAAGCTCTGGGGTCTGCATGTTCTTCACTGTCCTCCATCTGGGCAGGTTGGCCACGACCCAGGTGCCACACCCCCCAGCATTGGAGGGGGCTTCCAGACACCATGCTGAGGCGCACAGACCAGATCCAGCTATTTAGTTTTTGAGAATGAGGAGCAGGGAGGGCAAACTGGAGTGCACATTGCCATCCCATACCAATGGTGAGAGGACTTCAGTGAGGGGACTCTTGTACTCTGGGTGGGAGCCCCATTGGTTATCCTTTGAGTACCTGTGTGCCCACTGTGGTGACTTGGCCAAGCAGAGTGGGTGTGAGGGGTCAGGAGCAGAGGATGCCCATGATTTGCCACCAGAGGTGAGAAGGTTCCCCAGTTCATGAGTGGGGCGTGTATCCCCCCTCTTTTTCTGTGTTTCTCTTTCACCCACTGGAGTTCACACCAAGTTTCCATTTGGCCTTACCATCTTTCCCTCACATCACATGTTCCCCCAGGTTCTGAAGGACTCCTCGACAGACATCTCGCTAAGCCCTGAACCTGGCTCTGGGGGATACTGCATTCTAGGCCTCAGGCCCTCCCAGCTCAACCAACTGACGAATCCTCGGGACTAGCCCCATGTCTCTTGACCGCTGAGCCCCTGTGCCCAGAAAGCCCAGCCCAGGGGGTCATCCCACAGAGGCCACAGAGTCAGAGTTAACCATGTCTCTCACATTGCTGTCAACTTGACCCTGTGTCTGGCAACTTCCATTCCTCTGGTCGTCCCACCTGCCTGTGTGGGTTCACCATCTCAGAGCCCGAGATCCCTTTGGGCGGGCCTAGGGTTGTTCCCATGTCTGTTTGCTGTGGTGCAGTAGCGTCCTTCATCCAGGGACCTGCCCCATCCCTGTTCCTCAGTTCCAGACCTGAGAACTGGCTCAGGGGCCAAACATGGGTGAGGTATTTTGACCTGTTTACCGGGGTGGCTGCCCTTGTCCTCAGTGTCGTTTTGGACTGTACCTTGGTTGGTTGCCTACCTATCAAGGCTCTGGGAGCCCGCATTGTATGGACCACCTTCCCTGTTCTGTGGGTCCGGCCTCCGGGGAGGCAGCAGCCCTCTTCATGGTCCCTGGCTCCTGGCCGCCTAGTGCAACCCCACGACCTCTGCTGCAGTCTCTGCTTGGTGGCCGGGCAGTAGGTGGCCAGTTCTTCCCATGCTTCCTTGTTCTCATCCTGGTAGTGCTGTGGGCTCTGCCACAGATCGGGGCGGCCAGTTCCCCTGCTTCCTGGGATGAAGGGCACCTGTGAGGGAGGCCTCTGGTCCAGTTTGCTCCCTTGAGGGTGGGGGGCACCAGCTTAGAAGCTCAGAGATGTCTGGGATGTCCCAGTCTTCTGGGGCTTGCCTTCCAGTCTCCCTGGCCTTTGTGTCACTGATGCATTTTTTCCTGAGAGGACATCAGATACCAGTGGGTCAGTCCTGCCTTGGCGGAACATTCAGTGTCTTTAAGTTCAGTCACTCCTGTCGAATCCTGGGCCAATGTTTAGCCCTGCATGAAGCTTTGTCAGCTACTGGGGAGACCCTGCCCCCTCCCTTGGTTCTCACTGTTCTTCATCCTAGGCTGGTCAGCTCCCTGCAGACAGCAAAGCAAGGAAGTCACTTTCCTGTATTCCCCCCCTCCACGTTCCACACACCTAGATATTCTCACTTGCCAGGGAATTCCTCTCCCCTTGCCAGCCCAGCACAAGTTCTAGCAGCTGGGCTGTGGCCTTGAGCCCAGGGCTGAGTACACACTGACTACCCCCAGGATGGGTCCTCATAACCCATGGGGCAGGGATGTCAACCCCCTACCAAGACCCCATCGTGCCACTTCTCCTCAGACCACTCCAGAGCCAGCCTTCTTGGGATGGGTCCTTCGTGAGGCTGTTCCCAGGGGTGGGGAGGGTAGAGAGTTGGTGCAAGAGGCTGGCTGGGAACTTAACCACCAAGGGGACAGGGAGCAGACATGGCCGGGCAGGGCACCCATCACCTGCAATGTTGACCTGACAGTTCCTGCCAGCCCGTTGGGAGGTGCAGAGCACAGACAGGCATTGAGGTGTCCACAGTGGGCCCTGATGGTATGGCGTGCAGGGCGTCGCGTATCCATTCACACCTGCATCACTTAGGTCTGGGGATGGGGAGGCTGGAGTGCATCTTCCAGACAGATCTGTAAAGCACAGAGCCTGAAATGAGGCAGAGGTTGGGGGGCATGAAGCCTGGGGAACCAATCCCTGAGTCACATCGAGGGGCCATGGAGGGCTTTTCAGATGGGAGGGCCATCTGTGCTGGGTCTTGTAGTGAAGAGGGTCTCCTTGGCAGGGAAATGGAGGAAGGGCACCCAGAAGGGTCAGACCCATGGAGGGAACTGAGCCCAGGTGTGTAGCTGAAGCAAGTGAGCTTGTGGAGGGCCCCCAGCCTGACACTATCTGTATAGGTTCCCTGAGGGATTTTCGGCAAAGGATTTCTAAAGCCTTTGATGTGCTGTGAAGTTTCATCCACTGCCTGCAGAGACAAGGCTGCGTGCAGGCATGTGCAGCAGCCAGGTAGGCTGGGCAGGCTCTGGTCCTCCACACAGGTGGTGTGGGAGGAAGCAGACACTCTGCTCTGCCATCTCAAAACTCGATTGGTCCCCAGCACCACCAGTGCTGGAGCGTGAGTCTCAGCAAATCACTCCCTCTCTGAGTCTCCGTTTCTTTATCTGAACGATGAACACGGTGTGAAATGTCCCCATTAGGAATAGTCCTATTTGCCGGTGTATCTGATGAGAGTGAGGCAGTCTGGGATGATTCACATAAAAGCAGTCTGTAAACCAGAAAGCACCTACTCTGAATAGTAGTTGAAGAGGCATCTCTTGCCAAGAGAGGTTTCCCCAGAATGAGTGGGAATGCAGCCATGTACCTTGAAGCCTGCAGCTGGGAGACAGGGAGAGAGTGAAGAGCCTCCAATTAGGAAAAGAGGAGAACATGGACACACTGGCCCCCAGTGCCAAAGATTCTATAGGATGTGGCCTGGGTTGGGACTTGAGGGCCATCGGCAGATTTTGAGCAAAGATGTACATAGTGGCACCTGGGACAGAAGGCAGTGTGAGCTGAGTCAAACTGCCAGGCTTTGTGAACTGGGGACTGTAGCAGGACCAGGAATCCATGAAGCTGGGGGCCTCTTCCCTGAACTGTGCAGGAGACAGCATCTGACCACTGCCTCAGGTCCATTATCTGCTTTCCACCACTCCATCACGCAGAACACTTCAGCAGCCAAGTGTTTTCACCAGCTTGACCTAAGCACTTTTGGTAGTAAAACCAAAAATGGATGATACCAAGAAGCTATTTATAGTATCCCGAATTTTCCCTACGTAGCTCACTTGGTATTAACAGTCACATGGTTCACTGCAGCCACGTCAGTGTGTTTGCCAGCCCCTGCCTGGGTGTTGATGATCTCTGTGTCCCCGTCAATGATTTCTAAATCCATAAACTCTTATGGCCCCCAAGACTTTTGGGCAAAGCATTGGGAACAAGTGATCCTAGCCCCAATAAGATCCAACACTTTCAGAGGACTGACAGAGGCCCAGGGGTACTGGATGTGTTACCATCCCCCAGCCTTCTGCCTAGAGGGATGCCCTTCCTGGGACAGGCAGGACCAAGGGCCAGCCCCAGGTCAACCTAGATAACTACACACCCCACCATCTGCCAAACATCTCAGTATGTGGTATCTTTTGGTACCAACCATGGTCTTCTGTGGTATAATGGGAGGACCTAGAGCAAAAAAGAAGAAGGACCCTTGGCAAGCACGTGTAGTCACTAGTTGATAATGCTGAAAACCTGTCCACTGTCTTGTTTCAGGAATCCAGAGCCCTCTGTGGTCTCCCAGTACAGCCCAAGAAAACCTGGGTCCATGCACACAATTTTGGGTGTTAACGTGATTCAGGAGTCTCTGGTTTTGAGATACAAGCGATGACACCGGAAGCTCAGGAGCATTAGGCTCACCTGGTTGACTTGCTTTCATAGCACACTTTTCAAGTGTCGATAGGAAATGCATGTAGAGGAGGTGAGCGGAAAGGGCACTGTGCTGCTGCTGGTGCTACTTGCCCTGCTGGGCTGCCTTCTCTGTCTCGGGGAAACCTGAGTGTTACCTTTGGACAAGATGGAAAGCTGCCTTTAGGGAGTGGCACCTGGGCCTCACTTGCTCCATGCTTGGTAACTAATCATTTTCTTAGGATTAACCTGGACCCTAAATTGCAAAGGCCAGGTTTTTCCTGAGCAAACGTGTGGTTTCCGGTTAGCCCATGATCTGGAAGCTGCCTCTAGCTTGCCCACCCCAACCGGCTTCTGTGCGCCAGTGACCCTCCAGGTACCCGGGTTATCCATGAGGGTGTGTGGCCATCAGCTACACAGTGCAGGGCTGAGCAGCCCAGATCAGTGTCCTTGCCTGGGTTTGTCCTTGGCATTGTGGCATCATGGCTCAGGGGCCAGGGTTTTAGATCTTGAGCCAGTGATGACCCTTTTCCAGCCTCAGTTTTCACATCTGTATGCTGGGTGTAGTAGCAGTGCACAGTCACTAGGACACCAGGGAGGGTTCCATGTGTTGAAAGGCTGGGATAAATTTGGTGCACAAAGATGTTATGGGGAAGGGGACCAGGAAAATTATGCTGGGGTCTTTCATCTGCTTTTGGGACCTACCTTTGGCTGCAAGGGCAGAAAAGTGTGCTCCATGCCACCTGGTTGCCAGCCTGCTATCGTGTCCCTCTGGGGATCTGGGCAGTGTTTTTGAGCAGCTTGCTGTTGGCATAGCAACATTGCCAGAAGAAATATCGATTACCTCAGATATGCAGATGACACAACCATTGTGACAGAAAGCAAAGAGGAGCTGAGGAGCATCTTGGTGAAAGTAAAAGAGGGGGATGAAAAAGTTGGCTAAAGACTCTACATTCAAAAAATTAAGATCATGGCATCTGGTCCCATCACTTCACAGCAAATAGATGGGGAAACAATGGAAACAGTGAGATATTTTATTTTCTTGGACTCCAAAATCACTGCAGATGGTGAGTGCAGCCGTGAAATGAAAAGACACTTGCTCCTCAGAAGAAAAGCTATGACCATCTTAAACTACATAGTAAAAAGCAGAGATATTACTTTGCTGACATAGATCTGTCTAGTCAAAGTTATGATTTTGCCATAAAGAAGGCTGAAGGCCAAAGAACTGATGCTTTTGAATTATAGTGTTGGAGAAGACTCTTGAGAGTCCCTTGGACTCCAAGGAGATCCAACCAGTCAATCCTAAAAGAAATCAGTTCCAAACATTCATTGTAAGGACTGATGTTGAAGCTGAAACTCCAGTACTCTGGAACCTGATGCAAAGAACTGACTCATTGGGGGAAAAAAAACCCTGATGATGGGAAAGAGTGAATGCAGGAGGAGATGGGGGTGACAGAGGATGAGATGCTTGGATGGCATCACCGACTCGATGGACATGAGTTTGACCAAGCCCTGGGAGTGGTGATGGATGGGGAAGCCTGGCGTTCTGCAGTCCATGGGGTCACAAAGAATTGGACACGACTGAGCAACTGAACTCAACTGATGGGCCCAGATGCTATGCTAAGCAAATCACACATACTGAGTGGTCGCTATAGATTTGAGTATACCATTACACCAACTTAACAGTTGAGGAAGCCAAGATAACAGGTAGTAGAATCGTAGCAACAAGATTTGAGCAAAGAACCTGTTGACCTTTTTAGTCCTCTGACTCACCATGAGACTCAGCCAAGTGACAGTGTCCCTGCTGCTCCAGGGCTCTGGCAGATAGGTTGAAGAAGTGGGTCAGTGGGGGGAAACCACAGGGAGTGAGGGGGCTAGAACACACAGAGAGAGCATGATCTAGCCCAGGAGGAGTTGCCACTCACAATAGGCAGGTGTGCAGGCCAGGTGCCAGGTCTTTTGATTAGCCCAGAATGGCCAAAAAACCTGAAGTTCAGTAAGAGATCTGGTTTTTGAATGTTGGCTTCCTAATTTTATAAAGACACTCTCCATACCAACTGACTACACCTGCCACTCTCACAGAGCCTACAGGTGGCCCTCTCCTTCCTCCACTGCACTGGCTCCACACAGTGTGCCCCTTGCCAGGGGTTTGCTCTCAGACATTGATCTTCTGTCTGAAAGTGCTCCCACCTGGGCTCAAACTGTCTGCTCAGCTTCAGGAACTTATGCTGTTAAAGAGTGGAGAAAGATTTGGGGAACCCGCCTGCTTTCATGTCTCTTGTGGTTTACTCAGCTCAGTTCGGACTGTACCTCCAAGCTTTCCCACATCCTCTCTGTAGGGATCAGTGTCCTCTTGGCCAAAGTTCCCCCAAGGCTTTGCCCCGCATCTGGCTGTATCCTTTCTTTCTTTTACCTGGTCATTTTCTCCTCTCTCCCAGTTACACAGTCAACCTCTTGGGGCAAATCCAGTTCAATCCAGTTCAGTTCAGCTCAGTGACTCAGTTGTGTCTGACTCTTTGCAACCCCATGGACCACAGCATGCCAGGCCTCCCTGTCCATCACCAACTACCTCAGTTTACCCAAAATCACGTCCATTGAGTCGATGATGCCATCCAACCATCTCATGCTCTGTCTTCCCCTTCTCCTCCTGCCTTCAATCTTTCCCAGCATCAGGGCCTTTTCAAATGAGTCAACCCTTCACATCAGGTGGCCAAAGTACTGGAGTTTCAGCTTCAACATCAGTCCTTCCAATGAACACCCAGGACTGATCTCCTTTAGGGTGAACTGGTTGGATCTCCTTGCAGTCCAAGGGACTCTCAAGAGTCTTCTCCCACACCACAGTTCAAAAGCATCAATTCTTCGATGCTCCACTTTCTTTATGGTCCAACTCTACATCCAAACATGACTAATGGAAAAACCATAGCCTTAACTAGATGGACCTTTGTTGGTAAAGTAGTGTCTCTGATTCTTACTATGCTGTCTAGGATGGTCAAGACTTCCAAGAAGTAAGTGTCTTTTAATTTCATGGCTGCAGTCACCATCTGCAGTGACTTTGGAGCCTTAAAAAAAAGTCAGCCACTGTTTCCACTGTTTCCCCATCTATTTGCCATGAAGTGATAGAAGCAGATGCCATGATCTTAGTTTTCTGAATGTTGAGCTGTAAGCCAACTTTTTCACTCTCCTCTTTCACTTTCATCAAGAGGCTGTTTAGTTCTTCTTCACTTTCTGCTGTAAGGGTGGTGTCATCTGCGTATTTGAGGTTATTGATATTTCTTCCAGCCATCTTGATTCCAGTTTGTGCTTCATCCTGCCCAGTGTTTCTCATGATGTACTCTGCATATAAGTTAAATAAGCAGAGTGACAATATGCAGCCTTGACATACTCCTCTTCCTATTTGGGATCAGTCTGTTGTTCCATGTCCAGTTCTAACTGTTGCTTCCTGACCTGCATACAGGCTTCTCAAGAGGCAGGTCAGGTGGTCTGGTATTCCCATCTCTTTCAGAATTTTCCACAGTATATTGTGAGCCATACAGTCAAAGGCTTTGGCATAGCCAAGAAAGCAGAAATAGATGTTTCTTTGGAACTCTCTTGCTTTTTCAATGATCCAGTGGATGGTGGCAATTTGATCTCTGGTTCCCCTGCCTTTTCTAACCAGCTTGAACATCTGGAAGTTCACAGTTCACATATTGCTGAAGCCTGGCTTTTGAGCATTACTTTACTAGCGTGTGAAATGAGTGTAGTTGTGCAGTAGTTTGAGCATTCTTTGGCATTGTCGTTTTGGGACAAGTCCAAAGTCTTACTAATTACCTCACTCTTCCCATCTTTCCCCAAGTCTGATCTCAGTACTTAATAGGTTTACCTTTCTAATGCTTGCTGAATTAAATATTAAAAATTGCAGTACAGATGAGGCTTGCCTTCATATTCTTATTAATGACAAGGCACGTTCTGTTGTTTCAATAAAGAACTAAAAATACAGCTATGTTGCCTCTTTAAGCCTGCTTTCCCATCTATTAAGTATTATCAAACCTATAGGAATCACCTAATAGGTCTAGATTGCATAGCACAGCGCCTGATGCATAGATTGAACTCAGAAGAAGTCCATTCAACTTGTTGCGACAGCTTTTATGATTTAATACAATCGTTGTTTAGACTCTTTTCCATCCCATGAACTGTAGCAGTCCAGACTTCCCTGTCCTTCACCATCTACCGGAGCTTGCTCAAACTCATGTCCATTGAGTTGATGTTGCCATCCAACTGTCTCATCCACTGTTTCCCTTTCTCTTCTTACTGTCAGTTTTGCCCAGCAACAGGGTCTTTTGCAGTGAGTCAACTGTTGGCATCAGGTGGCCAGAGTATTGGATCTTCAGCTTCAGCATCAGTCCTTCCTATGAATATTCAGGGTTGCTTTCTTTAGGATTGAGTGGTTTGATCTCCTTGCAGTCCAAGGGTCTCTCAAGAGTCTTCTCCAACACCACAGTTCAAACGCATCAATTCTTTGGCACCCAGCCTTTTTCTGGTCAAACTGTCACATCCACACATGACTACTGGAAAAAGCATAGCTTTGACTAGACAGACCTTTGTCAGTCAAGTAATGTCTCTGCTTTTTACTGTGCTTTCTAGGTTGGTCATAGCTTTTCTTCCAAGGAGGAAGTGTCTTTTGGTTTCATGGCTGCACTCACCATCTGTGGTGATTTTGGAGCCCAAGAAAATAAAGTATGTCACTGTTTCCATTGTTTTCCCATCTATTCACCATGAAATTATAGGACTGGATGCCATTAGGTTCATTTTTTGAATGTTGAGTTTCAAGCCTGCTTTTTCATTCTCCTCTTTCACTTTTATCAAGAGGCTCTTTAGTTCCTCTTTCCTCTACCATAAGGGTCATGTCAGCTGCATATCTGAGGTTATTGATATTTCTCCTGGCAATCTTGATCACAGCTCAGCCTTCATCCAGCCCAGAATTTCACATGATGTACTCTGCATAGAAGTTAAATGTGTGACAATATACAGCCTTGATATACTCTTTTCCCAATTTTGAACCAGTCCACTCTTCCATGTTGAGTTCTAACTCTTCCTTCCTGACCTGCCTACAGGTTTCTCAGGAGGAAAACAAGGTGGTCTCGTTTTGCCATCTCTTTAAGAATTTTCCACCGTTTGTTGTGATCCACACAGTCAAAGTCTTTACAACGTGGTCAATGAAGCATACATAAATGTTTTTCTGGAGTTCTCTTGCTTTTTCTATGATCCAGTAGAAGTTTGCCATTTGATCTCTTGTTCTTCTGCCTTTTCTAAATCCAACCTGTACACCTGGAATTTCTTGGTTAACATACTGTTGAAGCCTAGCTTGAAGGATTTTAAGCATTTTGAGCATTAACTTGCTAGCATATGACATGAGCACAATTGTGCAGTAGTTTTAACATTCTTTGGCATTTCCCTTCTTTGGGAATGGAAAGAAAACTGTCCTTTTGCAGTCCTGTAGCCACTGCTGAGTATTCCAAGTTGGCTGGCTTATTGAGTGCAGCACTTTAACAGCATCACATTTTAAGATTTAAATAACTCAGCTGAAATTCCATCACCTCCACTAGCTTTGTTTGTAGTGATGATTCCTAAGGCCCACTTGACTTCGAATTCCAGGAAGTCTGGCTCTAGGTGACTGATCACACCGTCGTGATTATCTGGGTCATTAAGACATTTTCTGTATAGGTCTTCTGTGCATTCTTGCCACCTCTTCTTAATCTCTTCTGCTCTGTTAGGTCCTTACCATTTCTGCATTTCAGGATTTAATACAATAAAGCTAAGATTTACTGAAAGGCAAGGCTGATCTTATTGAAGGTGATCCACACATCCTGAACTGAGATCCCAAGGAACTCATGAAAGTTCTCTTCCAAATTAAGACAGCAGTTAAAGTTCCACCTATTCGTTTTTTGCCTGTAATTGTTTGCTTGAGACTGGTATAAACACTGCTTTCTTTCTTAACAGAAACTTTAAAAATCTGAGTGTTGAATATGCTCATTACTCTCTGTCATAGGCTGAATTGTGTGCCCCCCTCCAAATTCACATGTTGAGGCCCTAAGCTCAGCAGTTCAGAATGTGCTTCTGCTTGAAGATAGGGACTTTAAAAGGGTAATTAAGGTTAAATGAGGTCATATGAGTGGGCCCTAATTCATTCTGACTGTGGTTCTTATAAGAAGAGGAAGTTTGGAGAAATAAAGGGACACAGGGGTGGGCATGCACAGGGAAGGTGCCATATGAAGATTCAGGATGAAGTCCACCATCTGCAAGCCAAGAAGAGAGGCTTCAGGAGAAACCTGACCTGCTGACACCTTAATCTTGGACTTCCAGCCTTCAGAACTGTCAGAAAATGAATTTCTGGGGCTTTTCCGGTAGCTCAATAGTACAGAACCTGCCTGCTAATGCAGAAGACACAGGTTTGATCGCTAATCTGAGAAGATCCCACATGCCACAAAGCAACTACCCCATGCACCACTACTGTTGAGTCTGTGCTCTAGAACCCATGGGCTGAAACAGTTGTAGGCTGTGTGCCCTAGAACCCATGCTCTGCAACAAGAGAAGCCACCACAATTAGAAGCTTGTGCACTACAACTAGAGAGCAACTGCTGCTCACCACAACTAGAGAAAAGCCTGTGCAGCAACAAACACCCAGCACAGCCAAAATAAATTTTAAAAATTATTTTTAACAACAGAAAATGAATTTCTGTTGTGCATGCTACCCAGTCTGTGACCCTTTGTTCTGGCAGTCCTATCACTCTAATACCTGTTTCTTCTTTTGGATCTTTGCCTCTTCCTAGTGATGTAACTAGCAGTTACTGATGTAACTCCAGAAAATGGGGATCTGCTTGAAGGAAATGGGAGAAAACTATACTTTGGGAGAAACATGTTTGCCTAAAAACTCTGTCTCCTGGCTTAATATTTGGAAGTTTTTCTGAGGAAGACCTCTGTGGCAGATCCTGCCCATGTCCCCTCTGCCTCATGGCGATGGCACATACCAGCCAGACATTAAACTGCCAGCATCTCATCAGTGGCTTGGAGGATTATTCCTCATGCCTGAAACCTACTTTGTCAGTGCTCAAGGAAGACTGAAAATGTCAGAGAATTGATGCTTCATGACCCATCGGAACTGGAGTATAAATACCCCAGCTCCCTCATCCTCAAACATGATAACTCAGATAACTCTCCATAGGCTTGTGGAGTTCTCCAGTAGGATAAATCTCCCTTAATCTTTCTTGAAATGCACCTTCTCTTGGCTCCCTTCCTATCTCTAGGGAAACTCTCCATCCTTCCTCTGCAAAGCACATCTCCAAAGGAAAGAACTTGCTTTAGAATTCTTATTTTAGGCTGTGATTCTGGTGGACCCAGAACTAGGTACAACTGCCCTCTAGCTACCTGCGTGTGCATATGAAACATCTATAGTTAAAGATGTTGCTGTGGTTTCTAATTTAACGAGATGAGATACTGCATTGGGGCTTTCCTGGTGGCTCAATGTTAAAGAATCTGACTGTCAATGCAGGAGACTCGGGCCCAGGCCCTAGGTCAGGAAGATCCCCTGGAAAAGCAAATAGCAACCCATTCCAGTGTCCTTTCCTGGAGGATTCCATGGACACAGGAGCCTGTTAGGCTACAGTCCACGGGGTCATGAAAGAGTTAGACACGTCTTAGTGACTAAACAACAACATTGCATCAAATTCCTGCTATGGTAAGGTAGTGGTTCATCAACTGATGAACACTGGGGCCTCTTCTTGCAGCAAAGGGTGTTCTGAAGTCCTGCCTTGTGGAAAGGCCTTTGCATCAAATCAAATATGCTGCATTTTTTTTTTCTTCTATAAACCCTAAAGCCCAATCTTTTCAGTACTTGTGAGCTTTTTTAAAAAATTTTTTAAACAGAGGGATAATCGCTTTGCAGCATTTTGTGGTTTTCTGTCATACATCAACAAGAATCAGCCATAAGTACACCCATGCCCCTCCCTCCTGACCTCCCTCCCATCTCCCTCCTCATCCCACCCTTCAGTCTGTCGCAGAGCCCCTGTTTGAGTTGCCTGAGTCATACAGCAAATTCCCATTGGCTGTCTATCTTACATGTGGTCTTGTAAATCTCTATGTTACTCTCTCCATGCATCTCACCCTCTCCCTCTTCTCCTCCCACCGTGTCCTCATTGGCTTTGCTTAGCCTGTGCTCTTGCATCACATCTCCATGATGGGTAGGTGTGTTTGCATCAGGATGGGGTGGATTTATTAAATTGTTTTGTGCATGAGACACATGTTTCCTCATGGGGCTGCTCTAATACCTGTTGTGATGTTTTCATGGTCCATGGGGATGCAGTTGGGGGGGGTTGCTTCTGAATAGGAGTCCAAGTGACTATGAGAGAAACAGACTTCTGAGGAACAGTGCAAGCTGCCCTGGGTGTGCAGTAAAGCTTCTGCTAAGCCCGCTGACCCTAAGCCCTATCTCGTAACTCTCAGACTGCTGTTGAGCATCTCAGAGGTTGAGGTCTTCTCATTGACTACTCAGAACAATGCTATGGATGCACCACACTGAGTAACTTTCAACCTTCTAGGCTCCCCTATCCCCGTGAAAACTTTTTATAACCAGGACCACAGTTCTCAAATGAGGAGCCCTGGGACAAGGCTGTGGATGAATATGTTAGCCAGGCCTCACCTGACCGTGCATGTAACCTCTGCAGCTGGTTTGCTGACAGGATCACTTGTCTTTGCCCCGAGAGGAAAGGTTTTGTCAAAGAAGCTATTTCTCTGTCACAACTTCTGTGAACCTTTTTTATTAGTGCGTTAATCCTAACAAGTATTGCTGGCTTAGAGGATTTATGTGAGTCAGCCAGGGATCTACCATCATAGTGTTTAATCACCTTCATTGCCATGTGATCTTCAGGTCAAAGCGGTTAAACAGCAGTTTAAAGGGCCATGAGTGTCTCACTCCATGCATCCCTGCCAAATTATTTACCTTCTGCTCATTGACTGGTAAAAAGGATCCCAGGCTTGCCCAGTTTCCACCATTCAGTTTCTCAGCTAACCCAACCCCTTCCTCCTGGGCATCTCCTAATCTCAACTGTGTGGGTGGAATCCTGGAGCAAGAGAGGACTGCAAGCACTCCTACCTCTGAAGCAAAAGGTGACTTCTTGGTGGCCGGGGGAGAAAACACTCTTCCACCTGCTTGTCTGGGTGTCTTCCCCTGCACAAGGACCAGAGGAACAGGGAGAAAATCACCAGTGACAAAACAGCAGTGTTGGACAACAGGCCACCACAGTGTTCTCCTGGCCAGGGGCCGCAAGCCACAGGGACCCAGGAGGGCCCAAATGATGAGAAACACACGTGCAGGTTCCCTCAGGGTTGGTTCTGCTCATCACAGCAGCTGGCCTGTCCTCACATGGCTGGGACAGGGACCCCATGATATCTCAGACCTCAGCATAGAAAGTCATCCCCCAGGAGTCTTGGTGAGTTACAGCCCAGGAGAACCGTGCAACAACAAGAGGACACAACTCCTCCCTTCACACTGCCACTCTGGAAGGTTCCGAGAGCCACCACAGTCAGTCAGCTGTTCTCCATGCACTCATGGTTGGGCCCCACCAGGAGAGGAGAGGCAAACAAGCAGCTGAGCCCTACATGGTCAGGCCCAGGTTGTGGCAGCTCACAGCAGCCCACCATTGGAGGGGTGTCCAGACACCAGGCTGTGACCCACTGAACTTGTTCAGCTGTTTAGTTTGTGAGATCGAGGAGCAGGGAGTGAGGTCTGGAGTGAGCCTTGCAACCCCATAGCCACGGTGAGAGGACTTCAGTGAGTTGACTCTCATGCATTCTTGGCTCTCCCAGCTCAAGACCGACTGATGAATCCTCGGGACTGGCCCCATGTACCCTTGCTCCTTGACCCCCTATGCCTAGAAACCCCAGCCCTTGGGGTTCTCCTGAAGTGACTGCAAAGTCAGAGTTAACTGCGTCTCTCATATCAGTGCCTAGGTGACCCTAAGTCTGGCAACCTGCACCCCTGTGGTGGTCCCACCTCCTTGGGTGGGTTCATCATTGCAGAGTCTGAGGTCCCTTTGGGAGAGGCTGGGGTTGTTCCTGTGTCAGTTTGCTGTGGTCCTTCCCCTGGGGACCCAACCCATCCCCGTTCCTTGGTGCCAGATCTGAGAACTGGTTTGTGGCTGAACCTGGATGAGGGATTGTGACCTGTTTACTGGGGCGTCTGCCCTTGGCTTCAGTGTCATTTTGGACTGTACCTTGGTTGGTTGCCCATCCATCAAGCCCCCAGGAGGCCACGTTGTATTGACCGCATGCCCTGCTCTGTGGGTCCAGCCTCCTGGGGGGTGGCAGCCCTCGTCGTGGCCCCTGGCTCCTGGTCGCTCAGTGTGACCCTGCAGCCTATGCTGTAGTCCCTGGGCAGTGAGGATGGGGATTGGGGGGTGTCATCCGTCTCCTCCATCATGTGACCTGGTGAGCCCAGCCTGTGTTGCACAGTGTCTTTGCTCTGCTTGGCAGCCGGACAGTAAGTGACCATCTCTTCCTGTGGTTCCTGGGCTCTTGTGCTGGTAGTGCTGTGAGTCCTGCCACAGATCAGGGCAGCCAACTCCCCTGCTTCCCGGGATGTAGGGCACCTGTGAGGGAGGACTCCAGTGCCATTTGCTCTCTTGGCGGTGTGACTGGGGTGGGGGGACCAGCCCTTTATGGGATGAGAGGCTGGGCTGCTGCCACAGGCTCAGAAGTTCAGAGATGTCTGAGATGTCCCAGTCTTCTGGGACCTGCCTCCTGGTCTCCCTGGCCCTCGTATCAGGGATGCAGGTTTTCCAAAGAGGACTTCTGATGCGAGCAGGTCAGGCCTGCCTTAGTGGAACATTCGGTGTCTTTAAGGTTCAAACACTCCTGTCGAATCATGAGCCCATGTAGGTCCACTGCCTGAAGCTTTCTCAGCTACCAGGAAAACCCTGGGAAAGCCCCTCCCCCCTTGGTTCTCACTATTCTTCATCCTAGGCTGGTCATCCCCCTGTGGACAACAAAGCAAAGAAGTCACTTCCCTCTATGCCTCCCATGTTCCACATGCCTGGATCTTCTCACTTGCTAGGAAATGCCTCTCCCCTTGCCAGCCCAGCAAAGGTTGTAGGAGCTGGGCTGTGGCCTTGAGTCCAGGGCTGAGTGCACACTGACTATCCCCAGGATGGGTCCTCATAAGCCGTGGGGCAGGGGATGTCAACCCTGTACCAAGGCCTCATCTCACCACCTCTCCTTGGACCATGCCAGGGCCAGCCTTCTCAGGATGGGTCCTTCATGAGGCTGTTCCTGTGGGTGGGAGGAGGGTAGTTGGTGCCATAGGCTGGCTGGGGACTTACCACCAAGGACTGGGAGCAGACAGGAGTGGGTGGGGCATCCCTCTACCTGCGATGTTGACCTGACAGTTCCTGCCAG
Source organism: Muntiacus reevesi (assembly GCF_963930625.1). Taxonomy (NCBI): domain Eukaryota; kingdom Metazoa; phylum Chordata; class Mammalia; order Artiodactyla; family Cervidae; genus Muntiacus; species Muntiacus reevesi. Next base: position 95,695,390 of record NC_089271.1, read on the forward strand.
CCCGTCAGGAAGTGCAGAGCATAGACAGGCATTGGAGGTGCCACAGTGGGCCCCAGTGGTCAGGCTCTCACAGTGCCTGAGGCCTCATAAGTGCTATTGACTAAGTGGGAGAACTGAAACCAGGAACTGGTGCCTGAGTGGTGGCTGTGTGTACACACAGAACACCAAGTGCCTTTGCCCAGGTAGCACTGTGCTCTGCCCTGCATGCAGGCTGGAAGGAGGAGTTCTTGGTATCTTTTGCATCATGCAACTGCTGGGTGGGGCAGGAGAACTGCTTCCAGTGTTCTGGTCACCTGGCCATCTGCTAGTTGTGGTGTAAGCACAGCCTGATGGGAGAGGGCAGGTCTGGGTACCAGAACTCACAAGGCAAAGTGCATTCAACTCCAAGGACATCCATCCTACAAGAGGCTCCTCCACCGCACAGGGCATCAGGTGTCCATTCACCCCTAAATCACTCAGGGCTGGGGGTGGGGAGGCTGGAGTGCATCTTCCTGGCAGACCTGTCAAGCTCAGAGCCTGAAACAAGGCAGAGGTTGGGGAGCATGAAGCGTGGGAAAGCAAACACTGATTCCCATCAAGGGACCGTGGAGGCCTTTTTAATGGGAGGGCAGTCTGAGCTGGGTCTTGTAATGAAGAGGGTCTCTTTGGCTGGGAAATTGGAGAAGGGCCCCCAGAAGTGTCCCATGGAGGGAACTGAGCCCAGCTGTGCAGCTGGAGCAAGGTCATGGGAAAGGGCTGGGATACTAGACTGGGTCAAACTCAGACGCAACTCTTAGGGCATCTGACCTGTGCCCTGCGTACAGTTGCTCGGTGCCCTCACTTGCAGTTTTAAAGGTAAGCCATTGCTTCTCTCCCTGAGAAGAATTCATTGATTCAGTCATTTAGTTAGTCAGTGACTGGAGGAAAAAAAAAAAAAAAAAAAAACTTTGTGTGCCTCCCATACACAGGGTCAGGCAACAAGTAGACAAGAGAGACACACAGGTGAGTCAGGCGATGACCAGCATGGTTCTTTCCAGGATGAGCGGCCCTGGCAGCTGGTGCCTATCCTCACTGAACTAGACAAGGGCACTGTCTTCTTCAGGCTGACTTCTCCTGGCTTGTGTGGAGGTTTCCAATTCTTCCTGACTCCAGAATGAGGTTTAGAGAGATGACATTAGGTCTTTATGGTCTGAGAGCTATTGCTGGGATAGAGGGTAAGATGGTTAGATAGCATCACCAACTCAATCAATGTGAATTTGAGCAAACTCTGGGAGATGGTGAAGGACGGAAGCCTAGCATGCTGCGGTCCATGGGGTCACAGAGTCACAAACGACTTGGTGACTGAACACACACAGAGGTGAAGGTGTTGAACCCAGATTTTCCTGGCCCCCAGAAGAAGGTTGATTTGCCCTCTGTGGCATCCAGGGTCCCCCAGGCTGAGCAGAGTGGCGGCTGCTGATGCATTGTGCAGAGAAGGAAGATGTGGTACAGGTTTCCCCAGACCAACTCCCCGGCAGCATGAACCATGATATCTTCAAGTGCCAGGGGGAGTATAGCAGTGTGGGCCCCTCGCTTACTGCCTTTGAAGGAATAGTGCAGGCAGTGAAGACAAGACGATATGGGGGGCTGGCCTTGGCCTGCTCTATTTCCCAACTAGAATGTTCCAAAATAACACTTGGAGGAGGCTTTAAGAAAGGGGTCAGCTTGGTGTCTGAAATGACACTAGGGTTTGACAGTAATATGCTGCTTGCTCATTGTGCCATTTGCTGGCCCACTCTTCCAACTTCACTTTTTTTTTTTTTAATTGATATATAGTTAGGGCTTCCCTCATAGCTCAGTTGGTAAAGAATCTGCCTGCAATGCAGGAACCCCAGTTCAATTCCTGGGTGGAAAAGATCCCCTGGAGAAGGGAAAGGCTACCCACTCCAGTATTTTGGCCTGGAGAATTCCATGAACTGTATACTGCATAGTTCACAGGGTTGCAAAGGTTCTGACATGACTGAATGGCATTCACTCATATTCACATAGTTGATTAACAATGTTGTGTCCGTCTGGTGTATAGCAAGGTGATTCACTTTATATATATATAAACACTTCCAGATTCTTTTCCATTATAGGTTATTGAGATATTGAGTATAGTTTCCTGTTCTTTACAGTAGGACCCTATTTATGCATTTTATACATTTTTGTTCAGTCGCTCGGTTTTGTCTGACTTTGTGACCCCAAGGACTATAGCACACCAGGCTTCCCTGAATTTCACTGTCTCCCGGAGTTTGCTCAAACTCCTGTCCATCGAGTCAATGATTCCATCCAATCATCTCACCCTCTAGCACCTTCTTCTCCTTCTTTCTTCAGTCTTTCCAAACATCAGGGTCTTTTCCAGTAAGTTGGCTCTTCACATCAGGTGGTCAAAATATTGGAGCTTCAGCTTTAGCATCAGTCCTTCCAATGAATATTCAGGCTTGATTTCTTTGGAATTGACTGACTTGGTCTCCTTGCTGTCCACAGGACTATCAAGAGTCTTCTCCAGCATGACAGTAGTACTATTTTATACATAGTAGTGTGCATCTGTTAATCGCAAAGTCCTAATTTATCCCTTCCCCTTCTTTTTTCACTCTGGTAACCAAAATTTCTTCTCTGAGTCTGTTTCTGCTTTGCAAATAATTTCATTTGTACCATCATTTTAGATTCCATCAATATGTGATATCATAGAATATTTGTCTTTCTCTTTCTGACATACTCCACTTAGTATGATAACCCCTGGGTCAACACATGTTTCCGCAAATGGTATTACTTCATTATTTTTCAGGGCTGAGGCGTATTCCTCTGTGTGTGTGTGTGTGTGTGTGTGTGTGTGTGTGTGTGTGTGTGTGTACCACATCTTCTTTATCTATTTATCTGTTGATGGACATTTACATTGTTTACATATCTTGGCTATTGTAAATATTGCTGCAATGAACATTGGGATGCATGTATCTTTTCAGGGTAGAGCTTTGCCTTTTTCAGGTGTATATGCAGGGGTGGGATTGCTGGATCATATGATACTTCTATTTGTAGTTGTTTAAGGAACCTCCATACTGTTCTTCATATTGAGTGTACCAGTTTACTTTTCCACCAACTGTGTACAAGGGTTCCCTTTTCTCTGCAACCTCTCCAGCATTTATTCTTTGTAGTTTTTTGGATGATGGCCATTCTTTCCAGTGTAAGGTGATACATCATTGGAGTTTTCATTTGCATTTGTCTAGTAATTAGGAATGTTGAGACATCTTTTCATGTGTCTTTTGGCCATCTATGTCTTCTTTGGAGAAATATCTGTTCAGGTGTTCTGACCATTTTTTGATTGGATTGTCTTTTTTTTTTTTTTTTTTTTTGCAGCTTAAATTTTAATTAAAGGCGGTTAGTAATAAGAGCTTCTGTGGCAAAAAGCTCCAGGCAGTGCTTGGAGGGTATGAATATAAAAATGAGGTGCTAAACCTAAATGTCAATACATTGTAAAATATTACTTTTCCCTTTCCTCCCCTGACCATTTCTGCCTTCTTAATCTTTCTAACTTTCCCAAGGCATGGAGATGTCTGATACATATCAATGGATATTAAAATGGATTCTTAATTCTCATTACCACAATGATATAGCAACCAAATTTGCTTGTCCCTTGCCTTGCACTTATAGCAGGAGACCAGGCATTGGCATAGATGCCCATTATTTGTATTCCAAAGGTCCATGAGTGTAGATGGCTCCTTTTTTGAGTGAATGTGTGTCTGTGTAGCTCATAGGCTGGGCCGATGCTTAGGGCACACAGAGGGGCTATCTATTTGTGCTTATTATTTGAATGACATGATCCACAGCCTGGGCTTTGGGATCCAGGGGCCTGGGTTTGGACATCAGCTCCTCTCTTGCTGTGTAGCTTTGGCACTTACTATCTCTGGGTGTCTTTCTCCTCTGTTGAAAACCAGAGAGCACAAAATGCCACTCATATCACAGGGCTTTTCCAGGGCACAGCCTTGGACATCATGTTGTCTCCCACTGGATCTCAGGGACTGTCTTTGCTTCTACTTCTGCAGGTGGGAGGTTATCCCAGCAACACTACATATGAAGATTTTTCTTGATTCCCAGGCTTTGTAAACTTCAAAATTCTCTAAGAGTGTTCAAGGGACTATAATGTGATTTTGGCAAAATTCCCTTATGCTATTTGGAAGATTTCAGTTGTGCATTTAGAAAATGAGATGATTGGTCCAGAACTGTGATTCTCCAAACTTTGTGTCCATGGGATAACTGACCTGGGGATAGAGTATGGTTCAGCTTTCTGAACAAATCAGAGGCAAGCTGCTCAGCTGAATTGAAGCCTGTTCCCCAACCCCCTTCTTCCTAAACTCTTCCCGGCCCACTCCTCGGATCAGTTCAGTTCAGTTCAGTTCAGTCTCTCAGTTGTGTCCGACTCTTTGCAAACCCATGAATCGCAGCACACCAGGCCTCTCTGTCCTTCACAAACTCCCCGAGTTTACTCAAACAGATGTCCCTTGAGTCGGTGATGCCATCTAGCCATCTCATCCTCTGTTGTCCCCTTCTCCTCCTGCCACCAATCCCTCCCAGCATCAGGGTCATTTCCAATGAGTCAACTCTTTGCATCAGGTGGCCAAAGTATAGGAGTTTCAGCTTCAGCATCAGTCCTTCCAATGAACACCCAGGACTGATCTGCTTTAGAATGGACTGGTTGGATCTCCTTGGAGTCCAAGGGACTCTCAAGAGTCTGCCCCAACACCACAGTTCAAAACATCAATTCTTTGGTGCTCAGGTTTCTTCACAGTCCAACTCTCACATCCATACATGACCACTGGAAAAACCATAGCCTTGACTAGACGGACCTTTGTTAGCAAAGTAATGTCTCTGCTTTTTAATATGCTATCTAGGTTGGTCACAACTTTCCTTCCAAGGAGTAAGCATCTTTTAATTTCACGGCTGCAATCACCATCTGCAGTGATAGAGGCCCCCCAAAGAACACAGTTTGTAAACCAGTGACCTAGAACTCAGATTTCAGTGTGCATTCAGATCCCTTAGTGATCTTGTCAAATGTGGCCTGTGATTCACATGCTCTGAGGTGGACCTGAGATTCTGTGCTTCTGACCAGATCCCAGTTGATGCCTAAGTGTCTGGTGTGTGGATAGCAATTTGAAAAGCAAGGGTCTGATCACAAACTGCCTTTGACCTTTCACATCCTTTGATTCAGAGTTCTTACTGTTATTCTGATTGTGTCATAAAATAAAAATCTGCATTGAATGAATGTTTCTATTAAAGGCAAAATCCTCAACTCTACAGATGTGACAACTGACCTGAGATATGAAGGAGAGAGAAAGTATTTGTTTCTCAACTGTGAGTGTATGAAACATGTGGAAAATATTTTCCGAATAGCACAATTTGGGTTAAGAAACTGTTCCACTTTGTTAAGAAGAGTTGCACTTTGGTTTGGTTGTAGTCTGGATCACAATGAAAGTGTTAGTCAATGAGTCATGTCTGACTCTTTGCAACCCCATGTAGTGTAATCCGCCAGGCTTTTCTGTCCATGGAATTTCCCAAGCAAGCATATTGGAGTGGGTAGCCATTCCTTTCTCCAGGGGATCTTCCTGACCCAGGGTTCAAACCTGGTTCTTCTGCATTGCCAGCAGATCCTTTGCCATCTGAGCCACAAGGTAAGCTAACGGACACTTTTCTAAGGGAACTTCTGATAGAAACAAGTGACCTGCTTTCAGACCCTGGCTGAGGCCTGTCTCCACAATCTAGGTCTAAGTGAAGGTTCAGAACTGTGGACAGCTGTTGGTGTGTCTGGCATCCATGTGCTTTCTTGATACTCATAATGACATGGCATCAAGAAAGATACCTTCATGTAAGTGGCCTCCATGCTTTCTGTCCATTGCTGAGTTGAGTGCTCCAGGTTCAGTGTTGATAGAATGTTCTGTCTTCTGCACTCTGTTGGGACTCCTCCTATGTGTGTCCAGAAGACTGGATGCTTTGACAGTCTGTAGGGCTTTGCTTGTCAGTCTGTGTCTGTTTCAATTCAGTAACATCATGGCTAAGGTGGGGAACCCACTTTAGCAAGGAGACAAAAGCCCAGTTGCTAGAGTAGCCAGTGTGTTGAAATGTCATGTATCCTTTGTGGAATTTGGCAGGAGAATACTGTGTGCTCTGTGGCATTGCCCGAGCCCTTCATTAAGAAGAATGGTTACTTTCCCATGGAGGTGGAGGTGGCATGTGCACCATCTGAGGAAGCGAAGTGAGACTGAACACCAGGGAGGCTGGATCCAAACAGAGGTGTTCCTTTGGTGGTCAATCAATGAGGAGAACAGTCTAGTGGATGTGTGTTCCCAGGACATGTCAGTGGGCTTCTTTAGCATCAGGCATGTTGGAAGCACAGACGGCGTGTGCCCAATCACCCCCTCCTCCAGATGCAGACAGTCTGGTGACTGGTCCATCAATAGCTCTGTCAATGGCCACTGGTCACCTTTCTTCCTTCTTTGACCCCCTCACTCACTGGTGTGTGAGCACCGCCTTGGTGCCTGGCATGGGGTCTACAAAGGTGGAGAAGATGGGGAACTTTCTGACAAACTGCAGACAGGGGATCAGCACAAGGGGCCTTAGGAAAGGCATTGCTCCTAGAATCTGGGATCTGAAGAGGGATGCCAGGGATGGTGGCGTGGGGGGCATGGAGCTCAGTGTGTGTCTGGGGTGCTGATCCAGAGTGCATTGCCTTCCCGTCACGTCCCCAGAGGATTCAGGTCACCTCAGGTACATGTGGAGGGCCTGTGCCTGAGCCTTTCTTGCACACCTTCGACAAAGTATGAGAGTCTCTTTTCCCAACCACCCCTCTCCCACTCAGGTCCTTCTGGCACAATATCAGCAGATAGGAGTAGAGGAGTCTCAGATAGAATCCTTAAGTTTCTGGAAGAATACCCTGATCATCCAGTGCTTCCTGAGCTCTCTTAAACCCAGGGCCCTTGGTGACATGACACATGGAAGATTTCTAATCCCTCTCCAGCCCCTGCCACCCAGGCCACCCTGGTAGTATAACCACGAATCCTAAAACACAGCTTTCCCGAAGCGACCCCTGACTCCCACAACTTGGTGTTCGAGTGCCTGCAGCACTCTGGCCTCATCTTGCCCGTCTGTCAAATGAGGTCAATGAAAACAGTTCTGGGTCCAGGATCAGCCTTTGCTCCCCATGCTTCTCGGGGCTCTGACCCCCACCACAGACCTTTCTGCCTTCGTCGCAGCAGCACTTCCCCTTGTCTCCTCGATGGTCATGGCCAGGCCTCCACTCCTGCAGCCTGACTCTCCGGGTGCCCAGCCCTCCACACTGCTGCTCATGGCAGATCCTTCCCTCCTCACTTCCTGTGCCCTCCTGAAGCCTCTGAGGCTGACTTCAGGACCGTTCCTTCCTCCCCACAACCTTCCAGAACCCTCTCCATAGTACTCTTTTTGTGAATTGTTACCCTGGATGGTATCTGTATGTTTGTGTGTGTCTGTGGGTGTGTCTGTGTGTGCGTGTGCACAAACTTCGGGAACCCTCTCTATAATACTATTTTTGTGCAAGGATACCTCGATCGGTTTCTTTGTGTGTGTATGTATGGGTGTGTGTGTCTGCATGTGTGCATGTATGAACTGTTACCCCAGCTACACCACAAACTGAGGATAAAGACCCCACCCAGCTTACCTTGGTAGTGTCCCCAGAGCTGCCTCTGCAGAGCAGGCACTTACCAGTGCTGTCTGTTCACTTTGAGTCACTTAGCATTCATCAACTCTGTTGTACCACTCTGGACCCGGCAGGTGATGATAAGGGCCCTGCCCAGGGGTCAGTGTGTGCAAGGCAGGCAAGCAAGGCAAGTGTGTCAGTAATCTCATTGGACACAGCACCACTCTTTGTAGAAACACTCATTGTGCTAGGATGCCTCTCCCTGTGAGAAGGAGGCAGGCTCTGAGTGGTACACTGCAGAGTGGGTAGTGTGTGGATGGTAGTGAGACAGGAGTCCACCTCAAGGGGCCAGTCCTGACTCCTGTACTAGTGACCTGCTCCCTGTCCCCATAGAGGGTGGGGGCATGGAACATGGGATCTAGGAGGTCCTATCGAGCTTGGCACACATTGGATGCTATGATTGTACCATCCAGGAATTCAGTCTTGACAGACTCAGAGGGTTGTCTGTGTCAGCCGTCTTTTTGGTTTCTGTGTTACTTGACTTGAATCTGTGCTGGTCCAGCAAGGTTCTTCTCTGATGCTGGTTCAAGAAGCCCACCTCCCCTGAACTGCTTCCTCTTCCTACCACTCAGTGTCTACCCAACATCACGTCAAGTTTCTCACCTCAGCCATGGAGGAAAGACAGCTGTGTAGTTTGGGTCCTTGTGTGGTGTTCCAGCTCAGGCTGTTGTTCCATTCCTTAGGTCACATGCTAGTCACTCACTTCCAGGTACTTTTTACTTTTTTTAAATTTTATTTTACTTTATGAGCCCTCAGTAAATGTAGATGCTTTTTAAATTTGTACTTATTTCTTTTGGCCTTTCTGTGAGGCATGTGGAATCTTAGTTCCCTAACCAGGGATCGAACCAACGTCCCCTTCAGTGGAAGTGAGGAGTCTTAACCACCTGACCACCAGAGAAGTCCCACACTCCCAGGTAATTTTGTATTCTGGTTATTTGGAATCCATTCTGATTGCTTTATCCTTGCTTCTGGTTAGATACCTCCCTGCCTTCTGCCTTGTTATCTGAGTCCCAAGCCTTTTCTCAGTGTTTCATTTCCCTCTGTAAGTGTCTGGACCAGACAGAGATGAACAGTGAAGCTAATGAAGCTTAAGATTAAGCTTCAGAGTCATTGGCATTTCAAGGCTTAGAAGGGGCCCTAGCATTATGGTATATGCCAGTCATTTAGTTTGTAAAATCTATGAAAGGTGGTTTAGCCACAGTTGTTTCAGGGCAACTCTGTGTCCATTCTGCTGTCTCCATCAGTCTTTCTGTTGTATTGGGTGGCTATACAGTGACCATTGGCAGATTGGGAACCTGGCTAAGGGGAGACTAAATCAGGATAAGTGTAAGTGTGAAAACAGACACATGAAGTTGTGCAGACGTGGAGGAGTGAGCCCGAGGTACTGGGAGTGTGGAAGTCATCCCTCCATTCCCCCCTTGCCCCTGCGGAATGATGTCTGGACTGGGCTGACCCTCTGTCTCCAAATGCTGACAGTCGTTTCGGGGTCCCACAGGCTGGGTGGCTCAACTACATTCCGTGTTGGTTCAGGAGGCCAGCATCTGAGGTCAAAGGGTCAGCTGATGTTGGCTCTTCTGTGGGCTGTGGGGAGAGTCTGTCCCATCTCTCCCCCTTCCCTTCTGGGGCATTGTTGGCCATTGTGGGCGTGTCTGGGCTTGGAGAGCTCCACCTTCCTAGAGCTCTCCCGTATGCCTGTCTGTATCTAAATGTGTCCTTTGTATGGGGACAGCCGTCCTGTTAGAGGACGGTCCATCCTAATGAGCTCACTTGACCCCAATCAGCGCTGTGAAGACCTATTCTTTGTAAGGTCATGACGAGGCAGTTGGGACTGACACTCCAGCACCTGACTCTGAGGGGACACGATATGATTCCTCACACCCTACAAAGGCTCTGAGGTAGGAACAGACTGGAGTGCTCCAAGGATGGAAGGATGGCCTTCATGGCTACCAGGTGTGAATCCAGGGGCGAGGAGAGCAGGGCGCCAGGGTAGGAGCCAGATCACGTGGGGCCTCGTGAGCCTATGAGAACAGTGGCTCTGCTGTGCTTGGGGAAGGAAAGGCCCGGGAGTCTCTGGGCTGGGTTCCTCTGGGACCGTTTTCCCATCCTGACCGCCACATGGAAACGGAGGCTCCCTGCGAGGTGCTGAGACCCTGCTGAGGTCCAGGCCCTCCACCTGAACTGCCTGTGCTGCTCTGCGATCACCCTGCTCCAATGAACAGGGACCCCTCCTCCAGGTACAAGGAAAGAAGTGAGGATGGAGGTGTGTGTGGTCAGGTCCCGTGCTGTCATGTCCTATCTCTCTATCTCTCAGCATCTGCTCAGCCATGGAACGAGGTGACAGTAACCTAGCAGATTATGTGAGGTTTGAATTCTCTGATCCCTGCGTGGTGCCATCCCAGGCCCTGGCAAGGACACAGAGCATGCCTGTCCTAATAGTTCCTCCTCTCCTTTGTTCTTTCTCTAGGCCCTGGGCAGGGGATGGGGCATCTGCTGAGAGTGGAGGCAGTGGGGAGGGTTGGGAGGAAGGTGGCTTCCATAAGGCATGGGGAAGACACCTGGCAGGGCCGTCTGAGGTCCAGGGCACCCCAGGACCGAGGACAGATTTGTTAGCATGGATGTGCCCTCAGGAGCATCGGACTGAGATGGGGAATCTGCAGAGCATGGGCAGGATGGGGCCACGGAGCTGAGGGATCTTTGTCAGCTGTGGCTCAGGACACACACAAGCCATCATGATGTCCAAGGCCTGCCTTTCTCAGCCTCGTTCTCCTGCCCCTGTGCTTGGAGTACCCACCCTGGTGTTCCCAACCCAGAGGCCCTCCAGCTGCTCCCCTCCCTTGTTGCAGCTTGGGAGCCCTGGAGCCGTGGGGGTCCACCCGTTTTACCTTCCCTCCCATATCAGATGAGGCTCCTGTAGGGTCTTATCCCAGTGGGCACTGGGACCATACAGTCAGGCTCTCCCTCCCTCCTGCTCAGTGAGGAGCTGGTCAGCCTGGCAGGTTCCATTGGGCAGGAGGCCCATGGCAGCAGCATGGACAGGGCACCGCCCTCACACAGAAGGCGCTGGCACTGGACAGAGACACTGGCCCCTGGCAGAGCCAGTTCTTAGCAAAGCACAGAGCAGCCCCACAGTGCTTCTGATTCTCCTTGTCCCCTTCCTTTCACAGGCCTGCATTTTGTCACCTCAGAGGTATCAGAGCATTAAAACTGGGATCTTTACCACAGGGCAGATGATACAGTCCAGGCAACCCTCCCAGGGCCACCTCAGTGATGGTGCATGGGATCATCTGAGCTTCTTCTCTGCTGGTAATTGCAGTTAGGGACATGTGTTTTTCTTTTTCTTCCGCCTGCGTATGTTGCTCTATGCAGTCCCAGATTTCCCCACTGTTACCGATCTGAGAGGGTTTACTATTGTTTGCAATTTTCTCCTCCTTTACAGCTTCTTCTTCAAGACAGGTCTCAACCCCTAAATACTTTACCTCTCTTTATGTCTCTTTTATTTTGTTCTAACTCTGTTTGAAGAGACTTGTTTGACTTTTTGGGTAAATAGGGCCAGTCAACAGTGTTCACAATTTGTTTTCTGGATGTTCTTCCATGTGCAGTCGATCCTTAGATGAATTTGTGTGGGAGAGAGTGGTCTTTGCCTCCTATTCCTCTGACATCTTGGGACCAACCATCAACCTACAAGACACATTTTATCAACTGAAATGTTGTTGTTCTTCAGTCACTAAGCTATATTTGGCTCTTTGTGCCCCCTTGGACTGTAGCACGTCAGGCCTCTCTGACCCTCACCATCTCCCATATTTTCCCTGAGATCATATCCTTTGAATTGCTGATGCTATCCAAATTTTTCATCCTCTCTCACTCACTGCTCCTTCTGTTTTCAACATTTCCTAAAGATCATAGTCTTTTCTAATGAATAATTTTAGAGCCACAAAACATGAAATCTGTCACTCTTTCTGCATTTCCCTCTTGTATTTGCCTTGAACTGGTGGGAACAGATGCCATGATCTTACTTTTTGTAATATTGAGTATTCAAATGTACTGTTTAGCAAATGTTTCCCTATAAACAGTGACAATTATTGTTTTCTTGTAACTTTGTTTTACCTCAGCTTTTAGGATAAGAAACTCTTCTCGAAGCGTTTTCTAAGACTATAGCTACTCATTTTATATAATACTGATGGCTTTAATTTTCTTGCTGAAAGCATGTGTGCTATGCCTCTGTGACAACTGGGTGAAATTTTGATGAAATACCCAGCCTATAAAGTATTTCCACATTAACATAATGTCTTGAACCTGTTAAAGGTAACTAGTTAGTTTTTCCCTAATATGGAAACTAGGCAAATACAAAGGATGACAGTACCAAGAAGATATGATACGGAGAGGGGGCAGGCAGCTGAACCACCGTGGCATGAAGAGACAGAAGTTTGGTTCATCAGTGCTTTCTATTGTAATATTTGGAACAAAAAGTTAGTGGTGAATGGAAATTTTACCTACTGAGATATGGAAAAGAGATTCTGATTTATACATCATTTAATTTCAATGTTAGTCTACCCAGAATAGCCTGATTATGACCTATGAACTGTGCAGTCTACATCTGTTTTACCCATTAAAGGGAAATACATTTTTAAAATGTGGGATATCTCTTGTCCCAAATGCAACTAGTTGACCACTGGGAATATTGTTCAGATATGCTCCGGTGTTACTGGAACTTGAATCTTTAACATTTTTTTCAATGTAAGTATAGCAGTTGCTTTCTTAGAACAATATCTTTAAGCACCTGAAGTTGCAATTTTATAGGTTCAAGGTTTCATCAGTTGTATGAAACCCATCTCTTATTACAGAAAGAATAGCATAAGATGAGCCAGATTATGGCATAAACTTTCAGCAAGAGGACGTAATTGTTCAGCCAGAAAGTGATTAACAAATCTTGGGTTGCCCAAATAGTTCATTTACTCTCTTGGGATTTCCCATTGTTTGGCCATTTTAATGAAGATGCTGTAAATATTATTCTGACAAAACAAAAACAAAAAATTTGGAACAAGATGCAAGTCCTAAAGCCATGTAAAGTGGTATTTACTGTAGATTTATAAAATATTTTATTTGAGGAGCATAATTTCTACTAATATGTAAGTTTTTAAAACTATGAATGGAGGGGCTTATTTGATGCTATTACCATTGTATGATTAAAGGAATCAATTTGTTTATAGTTGAGCTTTGTTTTTCTGATTTATCTGGGTTTTAAAAGTTACTAAATAATTTTCTCCTTTGGTTTCAGTTGCAGCCCTATGATAATCCAAATTTTGAATGCGGTTATCCCCAAATTTGGTAAAAATGAAAGAAGAATTGGGAATAAAAATGTCTCTACACTATCTTCATTAGTCTGAGATTATAGGAAGCATTGTAAGCAAGAGGTAATGTGGATGATCATAACTCTGACTTTCATCTTGAAACTAGAGGAGAGGACGAGTTTTCAGCCTGCACAAGTTTAAGTATGCCATTCCTACAAAAGCCTTCTACCATTCAGATAGTTGCTGATACAATTGCTCCAACTCAAAATGTTTTCTTTTCTCCATCATCAAAATCAGTTAGACCACAGAAGCATATTGTGATACATCAACCTGCAACTGTTGTCGTTGTTGCTTTTAATTGAAGGATGATTGCTTTACAGAATTTTGCTGTATTCTGTCAGACCTCAAAATGAATCAACCATAGATATACATATATTTCCTCCCTTTGGAAACTCCCTCCCATCTCCCTCCCTATCCCACACTCTAGGTTGAGCATTTTTCATGGGACTTCACATAGCAGCTACACGAAATCAAATGGCCCGAATGAGAATTTTGCAGCTATGTCTACATCTATTTCTCAGTACCACATCTTATCTCCATTACAGAACAGTTATTTTGGACTGACGGTGGAGACTTCTCACTTTCCAGATTTGTACGGTAATATGGCAGCCCATGACAGTGCTTTTCCCAAACTATAACACGCAGGCAATTCATGTTTCCCGGGGCCAAAGATCCCTGATACATCTGCTGCCTCTCTTTCAAGGTCAACTCATCAACCATCTTCATTATTTGAAAATCATCCTAATACAACTGATCTACAAAACAGATGTCACATTATACAGGATAATGGTGATTAGAATTAATGTTGGGAGAGATCAACAAATTCCTACAATTCTCTTATTTGAAGAATAAAGTTACATGTTCATCTTCATAGTGTCAATTTCTATTTTGAAATAATTGAGAGTAAAATAAGAGTGTTATTTCAGCACCTGGCTATTTTACTGTGCTTTAATATAAACTCTTCTATTCAAAGAATCATTCAATATGCATCCTATGTAAATTACACCTAATAAATTGTTTAAAAAATATAAAATTAGAACAAAGTGAAAAGATGAAATGTAAATAAAATGATTTTGAAATCATCCAGGCTGAAGTGACTTGGTGTCTAAGTTAGGATGGTATGGGAGAAGGAACAGACACAAATCAAATGTAGAAAAGGCAAATGAAGAGTATGTACCTTGCTGCTTCCTCAGTTTTATTATATCATGTCAGTAGGAGGAAAGCTAAGAGGTTAGACAGCATGTTGTCTTCATTAAACAAAAATTTGTTTCGTACTTGAAAATACTGAGATGTACTCAGTAACCATGATCACCACCACACCATCACTGGAATACCAACAATACCATGACATAGTCAAAGATTGCACCACAGTCAGCAAAAGATAGGTAATTTACAAGCGAGATTATAAAGGGTCATTTTTGTACTGCTCTCCTTATATAATGTCTTCATTTCATCCCACCAAGACACCACCCTATATTTCCTAATGTATATTTTGATGTTGCTTTCCTGTTCCTAAAAGAAAAACTTAAATCCTTGTGCTGAATGCAGCATCTCATCATGGTTAACCAGTTCTTGGAAGATATGACATCTGTTTCCCTTAGTAGCTTCATTATCTATCTGTTTCACTGAGTTTCTAGAGCTACAATCAGGCTAAATATTTTCAGTCATACTAAGCCACATTTCACAATGTTTCCTAAACTCTCGTATGGAATTGGAAACAACATGTTTGCCTACCTACCAAGTTATTCACATGTATCAGATTCTTCTATGTTTTGTGTCTACCCAAGTTTCCTTATGTATCTTGCACATCAGTTAAGACTTAGTGCCTGCCAAATGATATATTTTACATACTTACTGAATTAGCAATAAAGAGATGTAATAACCAATCAAAAGCTATATGCATTACTCAACAACATCCCATAGCCTCCACTATTACCATAATCGAGCTTTCTTATTTACTGAGAATTTAGTAAGGTGATGTCTCTTCTTGTTAATGCAATGTCTAGGTGTGTCATAGATCACACACATCAAGAAGCAAGTGACATTTAACTTGATGACTGCAGTCACAATTCTTAGTAATTTTGGAGCCAAAGAAAATTAAGCTTGTCACAGTTTCCACACATATACCCCTTCTGTTTGCTGAGTAATGATGTTACCAGATGCCCTGATCTCTGTTTTTATGAATGTTGAGTTTTCAGCAAGATTTTTCACTCTTCTCTTTCACCCTCATCATGAGGCTCTTTATTTCCTCTCAACTTTCTTTTCTTTTTTTCTGTTTTACCATCTGTATATCAGAGGTTGTTGATGTTTCTCCCAACAAATTTGATGTCAGCTTGTGATTCATTCACCTGGTATTTTCATAGTATTCTCCACATATGTTTCACATAAGCCGAGCTATGAACTGGTTTGTCACTCTCCTTTCCCAGTTATGAAATGGTTAATTGTTCCATGTCTGGTTCCATTTCTTGTGTCTTGACTCATGTAAGAGTGGTTTCAAATTTTACCTCCTCAAGAATTTTCCATGAACCCCCCCCCCTTTTTTTTTTTTTCGAGTTTTCTCCTTCTGGGCATCTGGTTTCTCCATCTAGTTTCTCCATTTGGTTTTCTCCATCTGGTTTCTCATCGTGGGGCATTGATCATTGCCCCGGATGTCTCAGAGCTTTATGTGTGTCTTTCTTTCACTATTTTTGCACACTCCACTGTGTTTCATCTATTTCCTCGTTTCTACCTCCAGCTAATTAATTCTTTCTCTGTCTCATTTACTCTACGGTTGGTTCCTTCCAGAGTGTTGTTAATCTCAGTTATTGAATTGATTATTACTGCTTGACTCTTATTTATTTCTTCTAGATCCATGGTAAACATATTTATTTCTCCTCAGTCCGGGCCTCCAGTGTATTTACTGGTGACTCCTCTTAGCTTTGAAGACTTTGGCCATCTTTATTCTCATTTTTCTGAATTCTTTTCAGGAAGACTTCCTATCTCCTCTTCTTTTGTTTGTTTTGGTGGGTTTTTATCATGTACCTTCACCAGCTGAATGTCTCTTTCCCTTTTCATTTTCTTTAGATTGCGTGGTTTGTGTCCCTTTTCTAAAGGCTTATAAAGGGTTATGGTTCCACTTCATTGTGGAACCTGACCTTTGTGGGTGGGATTGGACCAGTGACTTGTGCAGGTTGAAGGCTTTGGGGAATTTGTGTGTGTGCACTGCCAGGCGGATCTGGATCTCTTCTCTCTGGAGTGCAATGAATTTTCCAGCATTGTCCTTTGGGGTGTTTGTGGGTTTGGCATGGTTTCAGGCAGCCCCTTTTATCATATTCACTGTCGTGTTTCTGTTTTGCTGAAGAATAGGTGTGGGGTCTCTTGTACTGGACTTGCTGCCTCAATCCTGGAGCTTGCTTTCCATGTAGGCATGGAAACTCTGGGGTGTGTGCCTGTCCTTTAATGTTCCCTGAGGTCAAGTGTTCTATGGTGATCTAAAGTTTTGGAATCAACGTCCTGGCCTCTGGTTTCTGTCCCCAAGTTACAGTAGCATCAAAAATCCACATCCACACAATACGGAAGTTAAAATCCCTAGGTTAATGGTGACACAACTCTCCTCGTCCTGAAACAGTCAAAGGGATTCACAGCGTTACATAGAGCAGAGAAAAAGGAGGAGGAAGATAGAGGTGCCTAGGTTGAGAAAAGGGAGAGTCAAAAGAGGAGAGAGCAATCAACTCAGGAAGCAAATCCCTAAGTGAAAACAGATCCTAAAGATTATGTTCCTAAAGTTACAAAGTTGATAACCATTTTAAAAAAGCAGAAAAAACAACCAAGAATAAAATTTAGACTCATTTAAGTAGTGTAAAAAAAAGAGGCCAAAATCATTCTCATATATGTAACAAATGTTTAAAAATTAGATTTATGTTTATTTTTTAGAAAGGTAATAATAGTCAATAGAAATAAAAGTTTAGGGAATAATAAAGAACTAAAATTTTAAAAGTTAAAGAAATCATAATTATAGAAATAGACCTCAGAATTTCTAAGTTGTTTTGTGCTTTATGGTGTCAGTACAGTGTCAGATAGTCTCTTTAAACTTGTACATGTGAAAGGCTACTGTTGCCCCTCAAGTGAACAGTCTCGGCATTAACTACAGACTGTTATTCCATTGAACCTGTCACCTCTGTGTTGGTTTACACTTCTTTGCTAATATTTTCTTCTTCTATTTGAAAGCCTCTCCCATGTCTGGTTTTCAACATGAACAAGGGTGTGGAAGCCTCTTATTCATTTTCACTTGCTCAGTGATTTGGTGGTGAGGGGCAGGACACTGAAAACAGAAATTGAACCTGCAACTGAGATTTTCTGTCACATTTAAGATCAACCTCTAAGTCCAACACTGTATTTCTTTTCTTGTTCTAAGCAGTCTCTTCTTTAGATTGAAAAGTATGAAAGAAAGAGAGAGACATAGGGGATCGTAGACCTCCTCATGTTCCAAGAGTAATTTTAATCAGAGAAGTTAGAAAAGGCAGAAACGAACATAATCAAGCAATATAAAATAATAAGGATTTAGCCATTAAGCAAAGTCAAGGATCTTTAGTTCCTCCTCAAGGGCTATAGATAATATTCTGAGCAATATCCTGTGCACAGTTTTAGAGATGCTAAAGCCCCAACCAGGCTGAAATTTAAGTGCATAGACCACATAGTAGATGGAACTAGCCGGTCAATGATGTTGTCTCCCAATATCCTCTTTATTGATGTGATTTTTCTGTGTAAATATTCTTTAGGAATGAGATTTTGCAGGTTTCATATTCTTGGTTACTTTTTATGTAAGCAGCCTGTATTTAAGTTGATACAGAAGTAGACACTGGTTGAACATTACCCTTCAATTGCTAGGAAACCAGTGACTTTGTGATGTCACAGCTACCCTTCAATTGCTAGGAGATCAGTGACTTTGTGATGTCACAGCTTTTTGACTTTGAGAACCACTGTGATGGTCTAGAAAGTTTATTTCTGTAGGCCAGCCAGGCAGCATTTGAAGTTTCAGAGTGTAAAATCAGACAGATAAGAAAAGTATCTGAGGAAATATTTCTTTGAGATGGCACATTTTTCTTCAGAAATTCAAGATGTGCCTCCTAGAGATAAATCAACTGGTGCAGAAACCACCATTAGATCCCCTTTGTGTGATTACACACTTACTGAGGACTCAGTTTTGAGATCTATCATTGAAGAAGCAGCTTTTCAGGCTTTGTTTGAGGAAGTTGTGTTAAAAATGCCACGTTACACATTTTCTGTCTCTGAAACAGATGAATTGAATGATTTTCTTTCACTCAATTTTCCTCAAAAACTTTGGAAGATAGTTGAAAGTGATCAGTTTAAATCTATTTGGTGGGATGAGAGTGGCACTTCTATAGTGATCAATGAAGAAGTCTTCAAGAAAGAAGTCTTAGAAAGAAAGGCCCCTTTCAGAATATTTGAAACTCATAGTTTGAAAAGTATAGTTCGACAGCTTAACCTTTATGGGTTTAGAAAAAAGCAACAAACTGTTCAAAGATCTGCTTCACTAGCTGACTTTCTGGATGAAGAAAACAATGTCTCTGTTTTGAGCAAGGTATTCCAAACTTTTCACTTATTATTGGCAATATGTAAGATTAAATCATGTAACCTAGAAAGCGTGTTCACATATGTAGCTAAAACTGAATTTAAAATTGAGATAACAAACTGTTGAAAAGCTTTATTTCTTGAAGTTGAGAACATCTAGAGGTTAAAATATTTGATATTTAACAAACATTCCTAGCAACTTGAAACTGGATACAAGTCTTGAAGCTAATTAAAGTGGGATTTACTATATATGTTTACAACATATTTTTACTTGGTATTTCCTGTATTTACTGTATATGTTTATAACGTATTTTTACTTGAGGATCATCATTGCTTCTAACATGTAATTTTTTTTTAATACTACTTATGCTCTCATTGTTTTTAAAATTATATTGTAAATTTTAATTGGAGGCTAATTACATTGCAATATTGTAGTGGTTTTGCCATATATGACACGAATCAACCATGGATGTACAAGTGTTCCCCATCCTGAACCCCTCTCCCACCTCCCTCCCCATCCCATCTCTCTGGGTCATCCCAGTGCACCAGCAATGAGCACCGTGCTCGTGCATTGAACCTAGACTGGCGATCTTTTTCACATATGTTAATATACATGTTTCGATGCTATTCTCTCAATTCATTCCACGCTTGCCTTTTCCCAGAGTCCAAAAGACTGTTCTTTACATGTGTGGCACTTGCTGTCTCACATATAATGTTATCGTTACCATCTTTCTAAAATTTTTTTTCCATCTTTCTAAATTGCACATATATGCTTTGGTATACTGTATTGGTGTTTTTCTTTCTGGCTTAATTCACTCTAAGGCTCCACTTTCATCCACCTCATTAGAACTGATTCAAATGTATTCTTTATAATGGCTGAGTAGTATTCCATTTTGTACATGTACCACCGTTTTCTTATCCATTCGTCTGCTGATGGAAATCTAGGTTGCTTCCAGGTACTGCCTATTATAAACAGTCCTGCGATGAACATTTGGGTACAAGTGTCTCTTTCGGGTCTGGTTTCCTCAGTGTGTATGCCCAGCAGTGGGATTGCTGGGTCATATGGCAGTTCTATTTCCAGTTTTTAAAGGAATCTCCACACTGTTCTCCAGAGTGACTGTACTAGTTTGCATTCCCACCAACAGTGTGAGAGGGTTCCTTTTCTCCACAGCCTCTCCAGCATTTATTGTTTGTAGACTTTTGGATAGCAGTCATTCTGATTGACGTAAGATGGTACCTCATTGTGGTTTTGGTTTGCATTTCTCTGATAAAATGTGATGTTGAGCATCTTTTCATGTGTTTGTTAGCCATCTGTATGTCTTCTTTGGAGAAATGTCTGTTTAATTCTTTATCCTGTTTTTTGATTGGGTCAGTTATGTATCTGGAATTGAGCTGCAAGTGTTGCTTGCATATTTTTGAGATTAATTCTTTGTCAGTTGCTTCATTTGCTATTATTTTCCTCCGATTCTGAAGGCTGTCTTTTCACCTTGCTTATAGTTTCCTTCGTTGTGCAAAAGATTTTCAGTTTATTTAGGTCCTACTTGTTTATTTTTGCTTTTATATCCATTACTATTGGAGGTGGGTCATAGAGAGTACTTCTGTGATTTATGTCAGAGAATGATTTTCTAGCAGTTTTATAGTTTCTGGTCTTATGTTTAAATGTTTCATACATTTTGAGTTTATTTTTTGTGTATGGTGTTAGAAAGTGTTTTAGTTTCATTCTTTTACAAGTGGTTGATCAGTTTTACCAGGATTACTTGTTAAAGAGATTGTGTTTTCTCCATTGTATATCCTTGCCTCCTTTGTCAAAGATAAGGTGTCCATAGGTGCGTGAATTTATCTCTGGGTTTTCCATTATGTTTCATTGTTCTATATTTGTGTCTTTGTGCAAGTACCATACTGTCTTGATGACTGCAGCTTTGTAGTGTAACCTGAAGTCAGGCAGGTTGATTCCTCCAATTCCATTTCTTTCTCAAGATTGCTTTGACTATTCGAGGTTTTTTGTATTTCCATACAAATTGTGAAATTATTTGTTCCAGTTCTGTGAAAAATACCTTTGGTAGCTTGATAGGGATTGCATTGAATCTATAGATATCTTTGGGTAGTAAACTCATTTTCACTATATTGGTTCTTCGAATCCATGAACATGGTATATTTTGCCATCTATTTGTGTCCTCTATGATTTCTTTCATCAGTGGTTAATAGTTTCTATATATATTTGTCTTTTGTTTCCCTAGGTAGATGTATTCCTAAGTATTTTGTTCTTTTCGTTGTAATGGTGGATAGAATTGTTTCCTTAAATTCTCTTTGTTTTCTCATTGTTAGTGTATAGGAATGCAAGGGATTTCTGTGTGTTAATTATATATCCTGCAACTTTATTATATTCATTGATTAGATCTAGTACTTTTCTGGTGGAGTCTTTAGGGTTTTCTATGCAGAGGATCATGTCATCTGCACACAGAGTTTTACTTCTTCTTTTCCAATCTGGAATCATTTTATTTCTTTTTCTGTTCTGAATGCTGTAGCCAAAACTTACAAAACTATGTTGTATAGTAGTGGCCAGAGTGTGCACCCATGTCTTCTTCCTTTAGGAACATTTCCTTTAAATTTTTCACCATTGAGGATAATGTTTGCTGTGGGTTTGTCTTATATAGCTTTTATTATGTTGAGGTATGTTCCTCCTATTCCTGCTTTCTGGAGGGTTTTTTAATCATAAATGGATGTTGAATTTTGTCAAAGGATTTCTCTGCATCTATTGAGATAATCATATGGTTTTTATTATTCAAATTGTTAATGTGGTGTATTGCATTGATTAATTTGCGAGTATTAAAGAATAATTTCATCCCTGATATAAAGCCCAGTTAGTCATGATGTATTATTTTGTAACATGTTGCTGGATTCTGTTTGATAGAATTTTGTTAAACATTTTTGCATCTATGTTCCTCAGTCATATTGGTCTGTAGTTTTCTTTTGTTGTGGCATCTTTGTCTGGTATTGGTATTAGGGTGATGGTGGCCTAATAGAATGAGTTTGGAAGTTTACATTCCTCTGAAATTTTCTGGAAGAGTTTGAGGAGGATAGGCGTTAGCTCTTCTCTAAATTTTTTCAGCTGTGAAGCCATCTGGTCCTGGGCTCTTGTTTACTGAAAGATTTCTGTCTACATTTTTGATTTCTGTGCTTGTGATGGGTCTGTTACATTTTCCATTTCTTCCTTGTTCAGTTTTGGAAAGTTCTACATTTCTAAGAATTTGTCCATTTCTTCAAGTTGTCCATTTTATTGGCATATAGTTGCTGACAGTATTTTCTTATGGTCCTTCATTACTGTATAGTCTCTTGTTGTTTCTCCATTTTCATTTTTAATTTTTTAAAATTTGATTCTTCTCCATTTTTTACTTGATGAGTCTGGCCAGTGGTTTGTCAATTTTATTTATCTCCTCAAAGATCCAACTTTTAGTTTTGTTGATTTTTGCTATAGTCTCTTTTGTTCCTTTTGCATTTATTTCTGCTCTATTTTATTATTTCTTTCCTTCTACTTACCCTCCTTTTCTAGTTACTTTAGTTGTAGAGTCAGGTTATTTATCTGACTCTTTTCTTCTTTCTTGAGGTAAGCCTGTATTGATATGAACATTCCCCTATGCACTGCTTTTACAGTGTCCCATAGGTTTGGGGTTGTTGTGTTTTCATTTTCATTCGTTTCTATGCATACTTTGATTTCTTTTTTATTTCTTCTCTGATTTGTTTGTTAATCAGAAGCGTGTTGTTCAGCCTCCATACGTTGGAATTTTTAATATATTTTCTCCTGCAATTGACATTTAATCTTACTGTATTGTGGTCTGGAGATGCTTGGAATGATCTCAATATTTTTGAATTTACCAAGGCTAGATTTGTGGCCCAGGATGTGCTCTATCCTGGAGAAGGATCCATGTGCACTTGAGATAAAAGCTGAAATTCATTGTTTTGTGGTGAAATGTCTTACAGATATCAATTAAGTGTAACTGGTCCATTGTATCATTTAAAGTTTGTGTTTCCTTGTTAATTTTCTGTTTAGCTGATATATCCATAGGTGTGAGTGGGATGTCAAGGTCTCCCACTATTATTGTTTTATTGTTAATTTCCCCTTTCATACTTGTTAGCATTTGCCTTACATATTGTGGTGCCCCTTTGTTGGGTGCATATATATTTATAATTTTTATGTCTTCTTCTTGGATTGATCCTTTGATCATTATGTAGTGTCCTTCTTTGTCTCTTTTCACAGCCTTTATTTTAAAGTCTATTTTATTTGATGTGAGTATTGCTACTCCTACTTTCTTTATGTCTCTATTTTCATGGAATATCTTTCTCCAACCCTTCATTTTCAGTCTGTATGTGTCCCTTCTTTTGAGGTGGATCTCTTGTAGACAAGATATATAAGGGTCTTGTTTTTGTATCCATTCAGCCAGTCTTTGTCTTTTGGTTGGGGCATTCAACTCATTGACATTTAAGGTAATTATTGATAAGTAAGATCCCATTACCAT
This sequence comes from Muntiacus reevesi, assembly GCF_963930625.1. Classification (NCBI taxonomy): domain Eukaryota; kingdom Metazoa; phylum Chordata; class Mammalia; order Artiodactyla; family Cervidae; genus Muntiacus; species Muntiacus reevesi. The sequence continues at coordinate 95,718,543 of NC_089271.1, forward strand.
TTACTTTGTTATTTTGGGTTTGAGTTTATATATCCTTTCTGTGTTTCCTGTCTAGAGAAGATCCTTTAGCATTTGTTGGAGAGCTAGTTTGATGGTGCTAAATTCTATCAGCTTTTTCTTGTCTGTAAACCTTTTGATTTCTCCTTCATATTTGAGTGAGATTCTTGCTGGGTATAATAATCTGGGTTGTAGGTTTTTCTTTCAATACTTTAAGTGTGTCTTGCCATTCCATTCTGGCCTGAAGAGTTTCTATTGAAAGATCAGCTGCTATCCTTATGGGAATCCAAATGTCTCTTATTTGTTGTTTCTCCCTTGCTGCTTTTTTTTTCCTCTTATTTTTATTAGCTAAAGGCTAATTACTTTACAGTACTGTAGTGGTTTTTGCCATACATTAACATGAATCAGCCACGAATTTGCATGTGTTCCCCATTCCAATCCCCTCTCCTGCCTCCCTCTCCATCCCATCCCTCTGGGTCTTCAAAGTGCACCAGCTCTGAGCACTTGTCTCATGCATACAACCTGGGCTGGTGACCTGTTTCACCCTTGATGGTATACTTGTTTCAATGCTATTCTCTCAGAACATCCCACCCTCGCCTTCTCCCACAGAGTCTAAAATTTTGTTCTGTACATCTGTGTCTCTTTTTCTGTTTTGCATATAGGGTTATCATTACCATTTTTCTAAATTCCATATATATGCATGAGAATACTGTATTGGTCTTTATCTTTCTGGCTTACTTCACTCTGTATAATGGGCTCCAGTTTCATCCATCTCATTAGAACTGATTCAAATGAATCCTTTTTAATGCCAGAGTAATATTTCATGGTGTATATGTACCACAGCTAGCTTAACCATTCGTCTGCTGATGGGCATCTAGGTTGCTTCCATGTCCTTGCTATTATAAACTATGTTAGGATGAACATAGGGGTACACGTGTCTCTTTCAGATCAGGTTTCCTCAGTGTGTATGTCCAGGAGTGGGATTGCTGGGTCATATGGAAGTTCTATTTCCAGTTTTTTAAGAAATCTCCACACTGTTCTCCATAGTGGCTCACAGTCTTTATTTTAAAGTCTATTTTATCTGATATGAGTATTGTGACTCCTGCTTTCTTTTGGTCTCCATTTGCATGAAATAATTTTTTCTATCCCTTCACTTTCAGTCTGTATGTGTCCCTTGTTTTGAGGTGTGTCTCTTGTAGACAGCATATATAGGGGTCTTGTTTTTGTATCCATTCAGCCAGATTTGTCTTTTGGTTGGGGCAATCAGCCCATTTACAGTGAAGGTACTTATTGATAGGTATGGTCCCGTTGCCATTTACTTTGGTGTTTTGGGTTTGCTTTTATACAACCTTTCTGTGTTTCCTCTCTAGAGAAGATCCTTTAGCATTTGTTGAAGAGATGGTTTGGTGGTGCTGAATTCTCTCAGTTTTTGCTTATCTGTAAAGCTTTTGAATTCTCCTACATATCTGAATGAGGTCCTTGCTGGGTACAGCAATCTGGTTTGTAGTTTATTCTCTTTCATTACTTTAAGTATGTCCTGCCATTCCCTTCTGGCCTGAAGAGTTTTATTGATAGGTCAACTGTTATCCTTATGGGAATCCCTTTGTGTTATTTGTTGTTTCTCCCTTGCTGCTTTTAATATTTGTTCTTTGTGTTTGATCTTTGTTAATTTGATTAATAAGTGTCACCTTGGGTTTATTCTGTTTGGGGCTCTCTGGGTTTCTAGGACTTGTGTAACTATTTCCTTCCCCATTTTAGGGAAGTTTTCAGCTATTATCTCCTCATGTATTTTGTCATGGCCTTTCTTTTTGTCTTTTTCTTCTGGGACTCCTATGATTCCTATGTTGGGGCGTTTCACATTGTCCCAGAGTTCCCTGAGGTTGTCCTCATTTCTTTTTATTCTTTTTTCTTTTTTGCTCTCTGCTTCATTTATTTCCACAACTTTATCTTCTACCTCACTTATCCTATCTTCTGCCTCCGTTTTTCTACTCTTGGTTCCCTCCAGAGTGTTTTTGATCTCATTTATTGTATTATTCTTATATATGGACTCTTTTTTATTTTTTCCAGGTCCTTGTTAAGCATTTCTTGTATCTTCTCAATACTAGCCTCCAGGCTATTTATCTGTAACTCCATTTTGTTTTCAAGATTTTGGATCATTGCTATTATCATTATTCTAAATTCTTTTGCAAGTAGATTCCCTATCTCCCCTCTATTGTTTGGCTTGGTGGGCATTTTTCATGTTCCTTTACTTGTTGGGCATTTCTCTGCCTTTTCATCAGTTTAGATTGCTGTGTTTGTAGTGACCTTTCTGTGTTCTGGTGGTCTGTGGTTCCTTGTTATTGTGGAGGTTTCTCCCGGTGGGTAGGGTTGGATGATTGGCTTGTCAAGGTTTCTTGGTTAGGGAATCATGTGCCGGTGTTCTCATGCATGGAACTGCATTTCTTCTCTCTGGAGTGCAATGGAGTGTCCAGTAGTGAGTTTTGAGATGTGTCTATGTGTTTGGTGTGACTTTGGTTAGCCTGTATGTTGACGCTTAGGGCTATGTTCCTGCATTGCTGGAGAATTTGCATGATATGTCTTGCTCTGAAACTTATTGGCTCTTGGGTGGTGGTTGGTTTCAGTGTACGTATGGAGGCTTTTGGGTGATCTCTTATTACTTAATGTTCCCTGTAGTCAGGAGTTCTTTGCTGTTCTTAGGTTTGGTGCTTAATTCTCCTGCCTCTGGATTTCAGTCTTACACTTCCAGTAGCCTCAAGGCTTCTCCAACTATACAGCGCTGATAATAAAACTTCTCAGTTAATTGTGAAAAGATTCTCCACATTGAAGGACACCCAGAGAGGTTCACAGAGTTACATGAAGAGGAGAGGGAGGAAGGAGATAGAGATGAGCAGGAGGAGAAAAGTGGGGACTCAAGAGGAGAGAGAGAGAGATCTACACAGTACTCTCTTCCCTAAGTGTTCTCCATAGCCCAGAACACCCACAGAGATTCACAGAATTGAATTGAGAAGAGAAGGGGGAGGGAGGAAATAGAGGTGATCTGGGGGAGAAAAAGAAGAGTCAAAAGGGGGAGAGAGTAATCATCACAATCCTGAGTAAAAATGGGTACTGAATATTGGATTCTTAATGTCCAAAATTGATATCAAATACTGAAAAACAAAGATTAAAAATCTAGAGTAGAGGTTAGACTCTTAAAAATACAATATTAAAAACAAAAACACAAAAATTTAAGAAATATATATGAAGGTCGCTTTAAAAATAGAGTCTTCCTTTTTTTGCAAGGCTAGAGTGAAGTGAAAATGAAAGTTAAGGAGTAATAGAGGACTCCTAAAGAAAATAAAAGAAGAAAAGAAAAAAGGAAAAAAATTTTAATTAAAAAATAGTAAAAATATATGTAACTGAAAATTAAGGAGTAATGGGGGAGTAATAGAGGACTTTGAAAAAATAACAGAAAATGAAAATTACACAGTAATAGAGGAGTAATAGTGAATTTTAAAAGAAAATAAAAGAAAAATTATAAAAAAAGAAAAGTTAAAAAAATTTCTTTTTAAAAAAAGTAAAAATATATCTAGGAATTTCTCTGGAGCTGTTGCGTGCAGAGTGGGTTCGGTTCAGTTACAGACAGCTCCTTGTTCCAGCTTACACTTCTCGATATCTATAGACTCCTTCCAGTTTAGTTGGTGTTGACCACAGGGCTTTTAATCTGTTGCACCAGTCACTTCTGAAGTGGTTCCCTTTGTTTCTTTGGCTTCTGTTTGCAGGTCTCTTCTGTGTCTAACTTCAGCCCTGGCACAAGCGGGCGGAGGTTGTCTCTTGTTTAGGTTCGCTTGTTCAGTCGTGCTTTGGGGAGAGGGGGCACTGCAGAGAAATGTCACTGGCCTGTGTGGGGAGCAGTCACAATATTTCAGCCACACTGGGTTTTCCCCCACTCTCGGCTCATGTGCTTTCCCCGTCTACACTGCTCAGGCTCCAGGCTGCTCTATAGGGAGTGGGCCCTGAGTTGCATGCAGTTACAGTTTTTGGGTACTCCAAAAAGCACAGACTCGGTTGGGCCTGCGTTTTGTGCCTTCCCCGGCCTGAGCAGCTCAGGAGGCCAGGAGCTTGACGAGCACACTCTCCCTGGGTGCAGTGCACCTTATCTCCTCAGTGGTCCGAGCCTCAGTTTCCACGCACGCCGGTCCGGTGCACCTTGTATCTGTTCTGGAGACCTGGTTTCTAGCCGCGACCCTCCCGGTGGATGTCAACCATCCAGAATCTCAGGAAGTCTTTGGTTAGAAACTGGAAGCCTGTTTGCAGTTTGGTAGGGGATGCGGTCTCTGGGGCCAACTTTGCCCCTTTCCCCTCCCTCCTGGCTCCTGCCTCTGGCGGGGGATTGGCTAGTCCACAGCTGGCTAGCTCTTCTCTGGAATTGTTCAGTCTTTCTTTTGTTCTGCGAGTGGCTGTCAGTGAGTTCAGTTAGCGTGCTTTTTGCTGGTTAATTTTCTCTCTCTCTCTTGCTATCCCACAGTTTAAGTTGCTATCTCACATTAGCTCCCTCCAATTACCCTCAGGGCACTCAGGCCCGGTCCTTACCCTAAGCAATACCGCCCGCTTCTCTCCGTTCAGCCTCCACTTGCTGGTGGTGGATGCGAGTGTCTGGGGTACTTTTCTGCTGGGAGTTGCTTTTAGGCATGTAATCTGTGGTTTTTATTTATTTTTCCTCCCAGTTAGGTTGCCCTCTGAGATTCGAAAGCTTCCCCCAGACCCACCAGTGGGAGGGTTTCCTGGTGTTTGGAAACTTCCTCTATTACGACTCCCTTTCCGGGATGGTTCTCTGTCCATAGCTATTTTGTCTCACTTTTTATCTTTTATACTTTGTCCTACTTCCTTTCGAAGACAATGGGCTGCTTCTCTGGGCACCTGATGTCCTCTGCTAGCAATCAGAAGTTGTTTTGTGCAGTTTGCTCAGGGTTCCAAAGTTCTTTTGATGAATTTGTAGGGGAGAAATTGGTCTCCCCAACCTATTCCTCTGCCATCTTAGTTCTTCTCCTCTCTCTTGCTGTTTTTAATATTTGCTCTCTCTGTTTGATTATGTTAATTTGCTTAATATGTGTCTTGGGGTATTTTGCCTTGGGTTTATCCTGTTTGGGGCTCTCTGTGTTTCTTGGACTTGGCTGGCTATTTCCTTCCCCATTTTAGGGAAGTTTTCAACTATTATCTCCTCAAGTATTTTCTCATGGCCTTTATTTTTGTCTTCTTCTTCTGGTAGTCTTATGATTCAAATGTTGGGGTGTTTAACATTGTCCCAGATGTCTCTGAGGGTGATTTTATTTCTTTTAACTTTTTTTTGTTTTTTCCACTCTGCTTCATTTATTTCTACCATTCTATCTTCTACCACACTTATCCTATTTTCTGCCCCTGTTATTCTACTGTTGATTCCCTCCAGAGTGGTTTTGATATCATTTATTGCATTATTCCTTATTTATTGACACTTTTTTTTTTATGTCTTCTAGACCCTTGTTAAACATTTCTTGCATCTTCTCAATCTTTTTCTCCAGGCTGTTTATCTGTAACTCCGTTATGTTTTCAAGATTTTGGATCATTTTTACTATCAATATTCTGAATTCTTTCAGGTAGATTCCCTATCTCCTCTTCTTTTGTTTGGTTTGTTGGGCATTTATCATGTTCCTTTACCTGCTGATTATTTCTCTGCCTTTCCATCTTGTTTAGATTGCTGTGTTTGGGGTGGCCTTTCTGTATTCTGGCACTTTGTGTTTCCTCTTTATTGTGGCTCTTTCTCGCTGTGGATGGGGTTGGTCGGGTGGCTTGTCAAGGTTTCCTGGTTAGGGAGGCTTGCGTCGGTGTTCTAATGGGTGGAGCTGGATTTCTTCCCTCTGCAGTGCAATGAAGTGTCCAGCAGTGAATATTGAGATGTCTATGGGTTTGGTGTGACTTTCGGCAGTCTGTATATTGAAGCTCAGGGCTACGTTCCTGTGTTGCTGGTATGTCTCATTCTGGAACTTGCTGGCCCTTCGGTGGTGCTTGGTTTCAGTGTAGGTATGGAGTCTTTTGGATGAGCTTTTATCAATTAATGCTCCCTGGAGTCAGGAGTTATTTGGTGTTCTCAGGTTTTGGACTTAAGCCTCCTCCCTCTGATTTTCAGTCTTATTCTTACAGTAGCCTCAAGACTTCTCCAACTATACACCACCGATGATAAAACATCTAGGTTAATGATGACAAGCTTCTCCACAGTGAGGGACACCCGGAGAGGTTCACAGAGTAACATGGAGATGAGAAGAGGGAAGAGGGAGACAGAGGTAGATAGGGAGATAGAGATAGAGGAAGAGGAGATAGAAATAGAGATAAAGGACTCAAAAGGGGAGAGAGAAAGCTATCCAGTAATTAATTCTCTATGTACTCTCCACAGTCTGGGCACCTCAGAGGGGTTTACAGTTACACAGCAATGAGAAGAGGGAGGAAGGAGACAGAGGTGACCAGGAAGAGAAAAGGGGGTGTCAAAAGCAGAGAGACAGATCTGGCCAGTAATCAGTTACCTAAGTGTTCTCCACAGCCTGGAACACACAAAATGATTCACATAGTTTGGTAGAGATGAAAAGGTGGAGGCAGGAGATAGAGGCGACCTGGTGGAGAAAAAGGAGAGTTAAAAGGGGCAGAGAGCAATCAAGGCTGTAATAACACTCCCAAGTTAAAATGGGTACTGAAGATTGGGTTCTTAAAGGTACAAAATTGATAATAAATACCAAAAAGCAAAGATTAAAAATCTAGAGTAGAGGTTAGACTCTCAATAATGCAGTATTTAAAAAAAGTCACAAAAATCATAAAATATATATATAAAGTTTGCTTTAAAAATAGGGTCTTTTTTGGCAAGGTAATAGTAGGTTATAGAAATGAACATCAGGGAGTAATAGAGGACTCTAATAACTTAAACAATGGTAATAGTAAAAATATATCTAGGGATTTCTCTGGAGCTGTTGCAGGCAGTGTGGGGTCAGTTCAGTTTCAGATAGTTCCTTGATCTTGTTTATACTTCTCAAGACCTATAGGCCCCTTCCAATGTAGTTGGTGCTAACTACAGGGTTTTAATCTGTTGCACCTGTCACTTCCAGAGTGGTTTCCTCTGTTTATTTTAGTTTCTTCTATTTGCTGGTCTCTTCAGTGTCTAATTTACACCCTGACACAAGGAGGCAAAAGTGGTCACTATTTAGGCTCACTTGTTCAGTCGTGCTGTGGGGAGGGAGGAACACTGTAAAGAAATATCACTGGCATGGGAAATGCTCAAAGACTTGGCTGCACTGGATTTGCCCCAGCTCAGGGTGCATGCACTTTCCCAGTTTATACTTCTCAGGATCTATGTTGCTTCTGCTAGTGCACTGCCTAAGGCGGGCCCTGGGTTGTGTGCACTTCCCAGGTCTAAGCCTCTCAGGTCAGGTTCTCGGGTACTCCACAAAGGCGTGGACTCGGTTGGACCTGTGTGTTTTGCCCTTCCCAGGTCCCAGCAGCTCAGGCGAACAGGTGCTTGTAGTAGTCTTCCCAGGTGGGGAGTGTATCTTATCACCTCCCCAGTCCCAGCCGCTTGGTTTCTTGGGTTGCATCGGGCATGCCTGTCTCAGGTGTGCCGTGTGTCTCTTCTTGGGAGCTGATCTCTGGCTGTGACCCTCCTATCTGATGTCAACCATTCAGAATCCCAAGAAGTCTTGGTTAGCAACTGGGTGCCTGCTTGCAGTTTGGTAGAGGATGCCTCCCTGGGCCCGATATTGCCCCTTTCCGGCTCTAGCTGCCCCTGCTTTCTTCCCCATCTCTAGGGGTGATGGGATGGTCTGCAGCCGGCTAGCTCTCCTCTGGTAATTGCTCAGTCCTTTGTTCTGTGAGCAGGCCCCGCCGTGCCTTAGGTTAGGGCTTTTCATGGGATAGTTCTCTCTGACTCTCTCTCTCTCTCTGGCTATCCCACAGTTGTGGTTGCTATCTGCTGTTAGTTCCCTCCGATTGTCTCAGGCAGTTCAGGCCCTGTCCTTACCCTAAGCAATGCAGCCTGCACCTCCCTGTTCTGCCCACACTTGCTGGTGACAGATGCGAGCACTGGGAGTTGCCATTAGGCACATAATCTGTGGGTTTTATTTATTTATTTATTTATTTATTTATTTTTCTCCTAGTTATGTAGCCCTCTGAGATTCTGACACTCTCCATAGACCCACTGGTGAGAGTGTTTCCTAATGTTTGGAAACTTCTCCTCTTTTAAGACTCCCTTCCTGGGACAGATCTCCATCCCCACGTCTTTTGTGTCTTTTTTTATCTTTTATATTTTGTCCTATCTCCTTTCAAAGACAATGGGCTGCCATTCTGGGGGCTTGATGTCTTCTGCCCGCATTCAGAAGTTGTTTTGTGGAATTTGCTCAGCTTTCAAATGTTCTTTCAAAGAATTTGTGGGGAAGAAAGTGGTCTTCCCATCTTATTCTTCTGCCATCTTCAGAACGCCTCTCTCTAACATGTAAGGTGTTAAAACTACTAATGGAGGTATTTTATTTGATGCTATTTCATTTGTATCATTCAAAGAATAAATGCTTATAGTTTAGTTTTGCTTGTCAGTTTTACCTTGGTTTATAAAGATACTAAGTAATTTTCTCCTTTGATTATAGTTACAGATCTATCATAATCCAAATTTCAAAAGAGGCTATCCACAACTTTTAGTAAGAATGAAAAGAAGAGCTGGGATTAAAAATGTCTCTCCAATATCTTCATTAGTTCAAGATTACAAGAAGAAGCATGCTAAAGCACGGGGCAACATACATGATCGTAACTCTAATTTTCTACCTGAAACTAGCGGGGAGAGTGCATTTTCAGCCTCGACAAGTTTAAGTGTGCCTTTCATACGAAAGCCTTATACCAGGCAGGCAGTCGCTAATAGAAATGCCCTATCTCCATGTGATTTTCCTTCCCCATCATCAATATCAGTTAGACAAACAAAACAGATTGTGATAGATCAACCTGCTGTTTTAAATCAGTTGAGCATGTTAAATTGGCACTCACATAGCAGCTACACTCAAGCAAATGGCCTCATTGAGAACTTTACTACTACAATTACTTCTGTTTCTCAGAACCACATCGTATCTCCATTACAGAGCAGTTATTTTGGACTGATGGTGGAGCCGTCTAAATTTCCAGTTAGGTACAGCGATATGTCAGCCTATGACAGTCCTTTTCCTAACCTGCAACAGAGTGGCAACTCATGGCCCCCAGTGCCAACGATCTGTGATATATCTGCCTCCTCTCTTTCAAAGTCAACTCATCAAAAATCTTCATTATATGAAAACTATCCTAATTAAAACTGATATATCAAATATGTGTCAGATTATGCAGCATAATGAAGATTAAAATTTATGGTGGGAGACGTCAACAAATTCCTACAATTCTCATATTTGAACAATAAAGTTACATGTTCATCTTCAGAGTTTGATTTTCTATTTTGAAACGAGTAAACGGGGCCTTATTCCATTGTCTGGCTATATTAATGTGTTCTTTTATACACTCTTTAGTTCAAGGAAGCATTCTTTATGCATCCTAGGTAAATGACAGCTAATCAATTGTTTCTAAGCAAGAAAATGAGAACAAGGGGAAGAGAGGTAAAGACTGCAAAAGTGATTTCTGAAATCATCCCTGCTGAAGTGAATGGGTGTCTAAATTATGATGGTATGGGAGAAGGAAGGGATACAAATAAAATTAAAAAATGCAAATACACAGTACATACCTTAGGGTATTCTGAGTTACATCATACTCTATGAATTACTGGATAGAGTCTTAAGAGGTTAGACAGATTGTCCTCATTATAGAAATTCATTTCACCTATGAAAATATAGATGTTGTAGCATATCCAAAATCATGATCGCCATCATACCATCAATGAGATACCAAAGATAACATGACATAGTCAATGATTGGCCCATGGTCAGCACAAGATTGGCACTTTACAAGATAGTTATTTTACCTTATAATACAAGGCATTATATAGGGTCACTTTTGCTCTGCTCTCCTTAAGGCATGCCTTTATTTCCTCCCACCAAGATTCCACCCTATATTTCCTAGTGCATATTTAGATGTTGCTTATCTGTTCCCACAGAGACGGAATAAATTCCTTGTGGTGATTGCAGCACCTCAGTATGGTTAACAAATTCTATGAAGACATGATATCTGTTTCCTTTATTGTTTCATTATCTTTCTGTTACACTAGGCTTCTGGAGTTACAATCACACAAATTACTTTCAGTCATGCTAAGCCTCAACTCACAACTTTGCCTCAACACTTTCTTAGAGTTGGAAGGAACTTCTGTTTGCCCTCCTATCAAGGTAAGCACAGATAACACGTCTTCGACGTGTTTTACCCTCTTTTCTTTATGTATCTTTCACATCAGCTAAAACGTAGAGCCTGAAAATAACACATCTTAGGTACTTACTGAATTATTAATAAAGAGATGTAATAACCAGTCAAATGTTATACACATTACTTAACAACATCGCATAACCTGCACTAGCATCATAATTGACCTTTCCTATTTACTGAGCATTTTTTCCAAGTTGAAAAATATTTATTATATTTACATGAATATCACATGTGGTAATTCAAATTATATAATGATTACTGCTCTCATGAAGTTTACAGTCTATAAGAATCCATTCTAAGCATGTTGCTTCAGGCCCCAGTTCCCTAAAATTCAGTAGTAGTTATAGAGATATGTATTTTTTAAAAAAAGGAATCATTCAATTTAATCATCTAGAAAAGTCATGGAATAAACAGGAATCAAAATAAGTGGTTATCCTTAATATATTTCACAATGAAATACTCTGAGCAGACTGTGCTTGTTGGACTATCCAGACTGTCATGAACACTACCTAGAAATCTTGGCAATCTCAAATTTGTGGCCATTCCTTAGGCAGCGGTGGCAACATCAAGTCATGTCCCTGTATTATTATGGTAATACACATAGGACAACACAAAGTCAAGTTCACCGTTTTCATTCTTGCAGCCAACAGACAGTGAAATCTGTGGAATATTTGCGTTGATAAGGGAGTTGTCCACACAGCACACTCTTTTTCTTTCACTGAAAACTTTCATTAAATGTAGGTGAGAATACCATGCTTTAGAGAGGCAAGCATTTTACAGCAACTGTAAGAGCTATTGAAATTGGTGTCCTTAGTTATCACTTCAAGCACAAAGTCCAATGGCCTTGTTTTAGATTTCAGGCATCTTAGTATGTAGTCAAATTTGCTTGCTTTGAGAAGTATCACCTTAAACGTGATTATATCTTCTATTTCATTACCATATACTGATTATTCCTTCTCACTCCCTTTTAACATCTTTTCATGTTCTGGTTTGAGTGGCAGGTCCTTCTCAAAAAGAACAGGATTAATCCACTTAGTCCTCTGTGATAACTTGGAAAAGGCATGGATAAGGACATCCAATATATCGTGTTTAAAAACTACTGTTTTTGTTCCCTCATGAAAACATTATTAAATTGGACCGCCATTTCCCTACCAAAGGAAGTCTGGTGGCATGATACATTACCTTGGTGATCAATTTCCATATAGCTTTAGCATATCAGTACCTTTAATTCTCAAAAGCTTATAGAGAATATAGCTCAGTACATTAGGTAAACATTGTACATGAATTCAGTTTAAGTTCCTTTAATTTTTTTATTTTTTTATAATTGGTGCCTAAAAGAGTAAAATTGAAATTGAAAATTTAAGTGAGGTAAATGCAGAAGATTGGGGCAAAAGTAGAAAAATTGATAGGAGAAGATCAGAGGATGGAATCAGATGCTTAAAGTTTAACAAGTACATGTGTAACTGCAGGGCCTGAAGAAGTCAATATGTCTTCAATAATGTTACCCTACAACATTATTTTCTTTTTAGCAAATCACAGAATAGTCTTACAGACAAAATATTCTAAGATCCCCTGGAGTGCAGAACAAAGGTATATCTTTTAAAACATTCTGATTTAAAATGTCACTAGAGTGAAATCATTCAACTACAAAATAACTTCCAACATTAAGTCTACAAGCAAGTTAGAGAACTTCTGTGCAGTTCATAGGTGTCCTTCAGTGAGTCCTTGTGTTTTCTTTTCCTTTTGTTAATTTTGTTTTAACATATAAGATGGTGACTGTGCTTGTGTGTGTCCATCAGAGTAAGGACGTGTTTGTGAGTGTATGTCTGGGTTTTCTTTCTGACTTTTATGTTAGAGATTTTGGCTGAAGAGATGGTTACTTCAAAAATACAAGAGGCACAAATTAAAATGCCCATTCAAAAGTCTACTTTCTATTTTCAAAGTGCAAGACAAATGGGTGAGTTTCAAAGGCTGAAAGCATTTCAATAATAACCAAGCTACTCCATCCAAACATAGTTGAAATCTATGGTACTCTCCCAACCAGCCCAGCAAAAGTTAAGTGGGACTTTAGAGGTCTATTATGTCTGGCAATAACAAAACACCCACCTTCTAATATGGCAGTACCAGAGAAGGCTTAGTAGATGCCTGGGGTTTCAACCAAGTCCTTCCTGTAAGAGGATACTACCTTCCTTCTTAGCCAGGAATGCACTGTGAAGAATTATCGGGGAGCATGGAGGCTGCACACTCACCAATAATGAAGAACACTCTTAGGAATAAAACGACACTAAGGATGAAATCTGGAATTCTGTTCCCACATGGTGGAAGTTGCCTTCCCCCTTCCCAAGTGTATCAGACAGACAGTTAAAATAGAAGGAATAACATATAACATGGCCCATATCCTTACGTAATACCTTAAATGTCCAAGCCCCGCCACACTGCTAAGATGCTGACTATACAGGGCTTCTGGGCTTCAACTCTGTGTGGCAACCATCAAATAAAATTTTATGAATCCTTGAGAAGTATTGATAGTGCAAATCTGTAAAGCCAAAAGTCTTGAGATCTGATTCAAAGAGGAAAACTGTGTACTCCCTGTCATCATTTTTATGGGGCTTTCACATGCATTCACTCACTTCCACAATCCTCAACCTTCATCTGAAGACACAAGCTGTGACTTTAAGAGAAGAGGAATGGTCTGTTCATAGAGCAGGCGAGTGGCAAAGTCAACATGGATCCAGTCACCTACCGGCTTCCATGCCCCGTTTTGTAACCCTTTGTAAACATTCCTAAGGGTGACTAGGATGCACAAGTCAAAGATGCTGCTCACTGGATTACAGAGTTTGACTGAGAAGCTATAAGTTTGTTTACCTCTCCCCCCATTTCTAAAATCACATACCATGCATGTTAATACATCAGATGATGGGCAGCTCTAGGAGATATTCAGAGACAGTGCCTGCTTCTTTCTAAGACCAAGGTTGTTGGTCCAAGGGGCATGTGGGCTAAGGTTTCCATCTCAGGATATCACATGACTCCACAGGAGTTCTTCTCTGGAAACTTCTCAAAAGGCATTGTGAGAAGTACATTTTGAGGGCAGAACAGAAGGAATCTGACCTGATCTGTGCTCTTTCTAATTGTCCTCAATCTCACTTATCATCCCAGGTACAACAACAGAGTTAACATGCTATCTGTACCATCTCCCAAGCACTGCCAATACCAATTTTTTGAGGTTGTTCAGTCACTCAGTCTTGTCTGACTCTTTATGACTCCATGTACAGCAAGAACCCTGGGCTTTGCTGCCCTTCAAATTGCCCACAGTTTCCTCAAACCCATGACCTTTGAGTCAGTGATGCTTTGCTGCCACCTTGTGCTCTGGCCTACCCTTCTCTTCCTGCCCTCAATCTTTCCCAACATCAGTTTCTTTCCAGTGATTTTGTTCTTGGCTTCAGGTGGCCAATATACTGGCTCTTCAAGTTCAGGATCAGTCTTTCCAGGAATAGTGAAAGTTGATTTCCTTCATGCTTTACTAGTTGAATTCCATGCTCACCACAGAACTGTTACACATCTTCTACAGACCCACTGTGGCAAAGCATCAGTATTTTGGCGCTCAGTTTTTGTGGTCCTGCTTTCTCCTCTATACGTTACACATGTAAATTAACTTTAACTGTTTGAATCTCTTTCAGTAACCTCTCTGCCTTTCAATATGGTGTCTAGATTGGTCATAGGTTTTTGAGCAAGGGGTAAGAGACTTTTAGATTCATGTTTGCAGTCATTTCGGCAGTGTTATCAGAGGTGAAGAAAGTAAAACCTGTCATTTATTCAATTGTATCCCATCGTTATATCTCCAAATGGTGGGACCAAATTCAATGATCTTATTTTTTGTGTTTGTTTTTTTGTTTTTATACTGAGTTTTAATGCAGTTTTTCCACTCTCCCCTTTCACTTTCATCAGAAGGCTTTTTAGTTCCTAGTGTTTTTCAGCCATTTGTGTGGTGTCATCTTATAATTCACTTCAGTCGCTCAGACATGTCCGATTCTTTGCAACCCCATGAATCACAGCACGCCAGGCCTCCCTGTCCATCACCAACTCCTGAAGTTTACTCAAACTCAAGTCCTTCGAGTCAGTGATGCCATCCAGCCATCTAATCCTCTGTCTTCCCCTTCTCCTCCTGCCCCCAATCCCTCCCAGGATCAGGGTCTTTTCCAATGAGTCAAGTCTTCGCATGAGGTAGCCAAAGTAATGGAGTTTCAGCTTCAGCATCAGTCCTTCCAACGAACACACAGGACTGACCTCCTTTAGGATGCAATGGTTGAGGTTATTCATATTTCTCACACAGTAATTTTATTTCCAGCTTCAGATTCTTTCAGCAAGTTACTTTCCATGATGTATTCTGCACAGAAATCAAACTAGGTGACAATACATAGCCTTGATGTATTTCCTTCCCAATTTTGAACCAGTTCATTTTTCCTTGTCCAATTGCAACTGTTGTGTCTTTATTTTATTTCATTTTATTTTTCATTTATTTTTATTAGTTGGAGGCTAATTACTTCACAACATTGCAGTGGATTTTGCCATACATTGACATGAATCAGCCATGGAGATACATGTGTTCCCCATCCCGATCCCCCCTCCACCTCACTCTCCACCCGATTCCTCTGGGTCTACCCAGTGCACCAGGCCCGAGCACTTGTCTCATGCATCCCACCTGGGCTGGTGATTTATTTCTCAATAGATAATATACATACTGTTCTCTCGAAACATCCCACCCTCGCCTTCTCCCAGAGAGTTCAAAAGTCTGTTCTGTACATCTGTGTCTCTTTTTCTGTTTTGCGTATAGGGTTATCTTTACCATCTTTCTAAATTCCATATATATGTGTGTTAGTATGCTGTAATCATCTTTATCTTTCTGGCTTACTTCACTCTGTATAATGGGCTTCAGTTTCATCCATCTCATTAGAACTGATTCAAATGAATTCTTTTTAATGACTGAGTAATATTCCATGGTGTATATGTACCACAGCTTCCTTATCCATTCATCTGCTGATGGGCATCTCGGTTGCTTCCATGTCCTGGCTATTATAAACAGTCCTGCGATGAACATTCGGGTGCACATGTCTCTTTCAGATCTGGTTTCCTCAGTGTGTATACCGAGAAATGGTATTCCTGGGTCATATGGCAGTTCTATTTCCAGTTTTTTTTAAGAAATCTCCACACTGTTTTCCATAGTGGCTGTACTAGTTTGCATTCCCACCAACAGTGTAAGAGGGTTTCCTTTTCTCCACACCGTCTCCAGCATTTATTGCTTGTACACTTTTGGATAGCAGCCATCCTGACTGGCGTGTAATGGTACCTCATTGTGGTTTTGATTTGCATTTCTCAAATAATGAGTGATATTTATCATCTTTTCATGTGTTTTTTAGCCATCTGTATGTCTTCTTTGGAGAAATGTCTGTTTAGTTCTTTGACCCATTTTTTGATTGGGTCATTTATTTTTCTGGAATTGAGCATCAGCAGTTGCTTGTATATTTTTGAGATTAATCCTTTGTCTGTTGCTTCATTTGCTATTATTTCTTCCCAATCTGAGGGCTGTCTTTTCACCTTACTTTTAGTTTCCTTTGTTGTGCAAAAGCTTTTAAGTTTAATTAGGTCCCATTTGTTTATATTTGCTTTTATTTCCAATATTCTAGGAGGTGGGTCATAGAGGATCCTGCTGTGATTCATGTCAGAGAGTGTTTTGCCTATATTCTCCTCTAGGAGTTTTATAGTTTCTGGTCTTACATTTAGATCTTTAATCCATTTGGGGTTTATTTTTGTGTATGGAGTTAGAAAGTGTTCTAGTTTCATTCTTTTACAAGTGGTTGACCAGTTTTCCCAGCACCACTTGTTAAAGAGGTTTTCTTTTTTCCATTGTATGTCCTTGCCTTCTTTGTCAAAGATAAGGTGTCCATAGGTTCGTGGATTTATCTCTGGGCTTTCGATTTTGTTCCATTGTTCTATATTTCTGTCTTTATGCCAGTACCATACTGTCTTGATGACTGTGGCTTTGTAGTAGAGCCTGAAGAGAGTCAGGTTGATTCCTCCAGTTCCATTCTTCTTTCTCAAGATTATTTTGGCTATTCGAGTTGTCTTGACCTGTATGCACATTTCCCAGGAAACAGGTATGCTGGTCTGGTATTCTTGTCTCTTTAAGAATTTCCCACAATTTGTTGTTATATGCACAGTCTAAAGGCTTCGCTTGTGACTCAGATGGTAAAGCATCTGCCTGCAATGAGGAAGATCCAGCTTCCCAAGGAATGGAACATTCCATGGAGAAAGAAATGGTAGGCTGCAGTCCATGGGGTCACAAAGAGTCAGATATCAATGAATGACCTTTCTTTCACACACAGTCTAATGTGTTAGCAGAGACAATAAAGAAGATGTAGAAGCCTTATGGAATCCATTGCTTTTTCTGTGATCCAAACACCAATTAATGTTTACCTATTAAAACTAAATGACTAAATACACATTCCTTTTTTTTTTTTTTTATTTTTCAGTGGGTTTTGTCATACATTGATATGAATCAGCCATAAAGTTACACGTATTCCCCATTCTGATCCCCCATCCCACCTCCATCTCCACCCGATTCCTCTGGGTCTTCTCAGCCCACCAGGCCCGAGCACTTGACTCATGCATCCCACCTGGGCTGGTGGTCTATTTCACCACAGATAATATACATGCTGTTCTTTCAAAACATCCCACCCTCACCTTCTCCCACAGAGTTCAAAAGTCTGTTCTGTACTTCTGCATCTCTTCTTCTGCCCTTCATATAGGGCCATCGTTACCATCATTCTAAATTCCGTATATATGTGTTAGTATACTGTAATATTCTTTATCTTTCTGGCTTACTTCACTCTGTGTAATGGGCTCCAGTTTCATCCATCTCATTAGAACTGATTCAAATGAATCCTTTTTAATGGCTGAGTAATATTCCATGGTGAATATGTACCACAGCTTCCTTATCCATTCATCTGCTGATGGGCATCTAGGTTGCTTCCATGTCCTGGCTATTATAAACAGTGCTGTGATTAACATTGGGGTGCACGTGTCTCTTTCAGATCTGGATTCCTCAGTGTGTATGCTCAGAAGTGTTATTGCTGGGTCATATGTTAGTTCTACATTCCTTTTTTTGTATTATTTTTCTTTCTCTCTTTTTCAAGCTATCATCTACCAACTGTTACATTCCTGGGCACTTGCCATCTTCTTATACAAGAATTAAATTATGCCCATGCCAGTTCTGACCTTTGACACCCACTTAAAACAAGTAAGTTTCCAGAGTAAAAATAAGGAATCCGTGCTCTGGGAAAATGTCAGGACCATTTCAAAAATAGCTAGATATGTTCAGGAACTGACTTTTGAGTCCAATTCCTGTATCATCTCTTATCTGGAAAAGAAATACACATCTTCAAGCTGATGAAAATTCCTCATTAGCAGAAATTTCAGGAAAAATTAATGCGCTTGTCTGCATGTTCAAAGTCAAAGATGCACCAGTTATGTGTGTATGTGTGTAAGCTTCAATCAAACAGATTAATTCATGTCAACTAAAGTTTATTGTTTTACTGGCGTGCAGCAAGGAATTACAGAGCTTACCCAGAAAGAAAATCAGAAGGTACAAGTTGACAGAAAAGTAAGAGGATGTTGAGTGCAGCTCTCTTCATGGAGGCATCACAATAATACTTCTATAAAGGCAAATGTTTCTCCAGAGCACCGGATGAATATTAGCAGAAGACCTTGCTCAGAGAGGACTACATGGAATCTAGACATTACTGGGAACAACTGAGGGAAGATGGTAGAAGGAGGACAAGAGAAATAGGACCAATCTTGTGTCTTGCTGTGGGAGGTTGAGAAGCATGGAATAGTTTGAGGACTCAGGCAAGTCATCTCACTAAACTTTAAATTTCTTTCTATTAAAAAGAAACAAAGTGATGAAGCTGATGAAATATAGTTTGTATAGAGTTAGAATCAAACAGAGGATGCGTGGTGTGGTCCTACATGCCCAAATCTGCAATGCAGGTCAACCAATGTGCATAGGACCTGGAAGATGAAACATGGTGTTAGAAAGCCAACCTGGGAGGGAACTGCTTATAACTATGTGGAGATGACATGATGGATCTGGGACAACAAAGTGTGTAGAAAGGAATGCCTTTTGAGAAAGCCCAAACTGACCTAGAAGCAGGAACTTAGGGTTCAGTCACACAGAGGAGGTGGTGACACCTTTGAATCCCCCCTCTTCCCACATGCTAAGACCTACTATCAGGCAATAGAGAAAGACTAGCCAGACTACCACTCATGCTGCTGCCACCACAGGCTAGAAAATGATCTCGTTAGGGCCATAACTTTTCTGCCCATGGCTGATGGCTCCTCTGCAAAACTGACACCACCAGGGCTCCTACAGTCCAAGAAACTGTACCACTTCCTCCAGTGTTCAACAAGGCAGACCCAAGTGTTCCACAAGAGTCTTGGGGTAGGCTCCTCTGGTGACCATATGGAGAGACTTTCATAAAACTACATCTGAGACCCAGGGTCAGGGAAACTAATGAAAAGGATTGAAAACTTTCCCCCCAGCTGAGCAAGCTGCAGATTAAATCCACACAATCAATTGTGCTGACTTTTGGTCTATGGGATACATAAAAGGACAATAGATTTCCAATGAATGAAAATGTCCAGTCTCTGGCAACTCTAAGAACAAACAGGAGTTATCCCAGATTAGAGTCTGACCTGTCCCTACTTCAGATCCAGAGTTCAGTCCTCCCCACACTTGGGAGAGCTTTCTGGAGATTTGGAACTGTGCTGTGGCTCATGTTGAGACTAGAACACTGACAGCAGGGACCCAAGGTAACATTCATTATATTTATGATGTTTCGCTATGCTGTGAGGTTGGTTCACTCTTTTTGTCAGTTGTGGGCTTTCTTGTTATTATTCTTGCTTATGTGGTGTTCCAAGATTGTCTAAATCATATATTTATTTTTTATATGTATATATTGTGTATTTGTTTTCCTACTATCTGTGCTTTTTGTTTATGTTTCTTGTCATTTTTGTTTTAATAGCTATATGTTTCTATATTAACTGTGATTTTCTGTTGTTCTGTGGGAAAGATCTTGTCATTTTTGTTAGATTTGTTTTCTTTATTCTTCAGGTGGCACTCTGCTCTGATGTTGTTTTATGTATTGCAAGTTATTTGCTTAGTTCTATTGTTGATTCTGTGTTATTGCTTGTGTTGTTTTACTTGTTGTTTTATCTTAGCTTCTTACCATTATTCTGTTTCTTTTATTCATCTGCATAATATCTTCCTATGTGATCTTGGCTTCTGACCAGAAGTTGGGCCTGATCATTTAGGGTTTCAGCACTGTATCGAGGATCATAGACCACCAGAGAATTCCAGGCTCCAGTGAATATTAATTGGTGAGAATCCCTATGAAGGCCTCCATCTGAAACTAACAATTCCACCCAAAAGCCTATACTATCCAGAGCTGATGCCTCACACCACTCAAAAAGCAAGACAGAAACACAAGCCAAATCATTCTCAGATGGGCTGCCTGAAGTCAGACTAAACCCATGCATACCTGCAACAGACACCACTGTCATGGTCCCGCCATGAGAGAGAGAAGCCTCAGCTGTGGTCACAAGAATATAGTTGCCAGGTCCTAAACCTCCAAGGACACACAACCACTGGACCACACTTATCCACTCAGAGCACAGACTGGAAGCAAGAACTACCACCCTGTACCCTGGGAAGAAAAGACCGTTTACACAGTGAGATAAACAAATGTGAAGACAGTAAAAAATATGTTCCAGGCAAAGAAACAAGGTAAAATAACACAAGACATGATTAAATAGGAAATAGAAAGTGTCACTGAAAAAGAAGTGAGAGTAACAATAGTAAAGATGATCAAACATCTCAGAAAATAAATGGAGATCATGCATGGAACATTTAAGAAGGGCATGGAGCAATGAAACAGCAACAACAAATGATTAACTGCACAATAACTGGCATAGGTATACTGTGGGCTGATCCATGCTTTTGTACAGAAGAAGCCAGAATAACATTGGAAAATAATTATCTTCCAATTTAAAAATGAAGTATTAAAAGAAACACAAGCTTTAAATACCATAACAGACCTGACATTTTAATTGATACTTAAGTAGATTTCATCCAAAACTAGCAGAATGCAGTTTCTTCTCAAGGGCAAATGAAATATGTTCAGGATAAATCACAAACTGGATCATAAATCAATCCTCAGTAAATTTAAGATAATCAAAATTGTATCAAGCATCTTTTCTTTTACCACAATGTTATGATTTACATGTCAGTTATGTGGGGTGCAAAACAAAAACAAACAAAAATATCAAGCAAAAAACAAAAAACACCAATACATTGAGGCTCATGTAGACACCTCTACTTGGCTAAAAAATCAATGAAGAAATCAGAGAGATGAAAAACATGTGTGTCTGTGTGTGTGTTTATATTCATACAAACAAATGACAATATGTGATTGCATAAAACTTATGAAACAGGAAGAAACATTAAAAGTAAAGATTATAAAAAAGGAATGTCTTAAATAATCAACCTAACCTTACAACTAGATCAATTAGACAACGACAAAAAACATACAAACTGAAAATCAGTTTTGGTAAAAAAAAAAAAAAAAAATCATAGAGAATAGAACAGAAAAAAAAAAAAAAACAATAGCAAAGATAAAAAATACTAAAAGAGGGCGCTAGGAGAGCATAAAGAAAATACATAAATCATGAGCCAGACTCATCAACAAAAAGGGAGAACACTCAAATCAGTAATGTTAGACATGAGAAAGGAGACATCATAAGTGACACCACAGGAATACCACAGGATCATAAGAGACTACAACAAACATCTTTAAGCCAATAAATGTAGAATCTGGGAGCCACAGACAAGTTCTTGGAAAGAGAGCTAGAGGAAAGAGAAAATATGAACATAGCTTTACGAGCACTAATATTGAAAGTTTAATGAAACATTTTCCCGTTAATAAAATTCAAGATCAGGATGGCCTCAGAGGTAAGTTTTATGAACCATTAAGAGAAATGTTAACACACACACTTCTGAAAATCTTTCAAAATACTACAATAGTAGGCAAACCCGCAAACTCATCCTATGAGTACAGCATCAACCTGATATCAAAATTAAAGAAAACACAGAAAAGGAAAATTTTAGACCACAATCTGTGCATGCAAGAGCAGTGACTGCATGTCACAGGAGTGGCACACCCGCCGTAACAGCCAATAGGAGAGACCCAAAATCCAAGGTGAGGAGCTGTGGCTTACCCCATATACAAGGTGAAGATCGGTGGGTGAGAGGTGCTACCCCATGTCCAAAGTCAGAAAAGGTGGTTGAGAGGAGATACTCTACATACAAGGACAGGAGAAGTGGCCAGGAAGAGATAACCCACATCCAAGGTAAGAGAAACCCAAGTAAGATGGTAGGCACTGAGAGAGGGCATCAGAGGGCAGACAGACTGAAACCACAATCGCAGAAAACTAGCCAATCTGATAACAAGGCCACAGCCTTGTCTACCTCAGTGAAACCATGATGTGTGGGGCCACCCAAGACAGATGGGTCATGGTGGAGAGGTCTGAAAGAATGTGGTTCACTGGAGAAGGGAACAGCAAACCACTTCAGTATTCTTACCTTGAGAAGCACATGAACAGTATGAAAAAGCAAAAAGATAGGACACTGAAAGATGAACTCCCCAGGTTGGTAGGTGTGTGGAGAAATAACTCCAGAAAGAATGAAGGGATGGAATGAAAGCAAAATCAACACCCAGCTGTGGATATGGCTTGTGATGGAAACAAGATCTGATGCTGTAAAGAGCAATATTGCATAGGAACCTGGAAAGTTACGTCCATGAATCAAGGCAAATTGGAAGTGTTCAAACAGGAGATGGCAAGAATGAATGCTGATATTCTAGGAATCATCAAACTCAAATGAACTGGAATGGGTGAATTTAACTCAGATGACCATTATATCTACTACTGTGGGCAGGAATCCCTTAGAAGAAATGGAGTAGAATTCTACAACTAATACCCAAAAAAGATGTCAATTTCATTATAGGGGACTGGAATGCAAAAGTAGGGAGTCAAGAAACACCAGGAATAACAGGCACATTTGGCCTTGGAGTTCAGACTGAAGCAGGGCAAAGGCTAATAGAGTTTTTTTTTTTTTTTTTTTTTTAATTTTTCAGTGGGTTTGTCATACATTGATATGAATCAGCCATAAAGTTACACGTATTCCCCATTCCGATCCCCCATCCCAGCTCCCTCTCCACCCGATTCCTCTGGGTCTTCTCAGCCCATCAGGCCCGAGCACTTGACTCATGCATCCCACCTGGGCTGGTGGTCTGTTTCACCACAGATAATATACATGCTGTTCTTTCGAAACATCCCACCCTCACCTTCTCCCACAGAGATCAAAAGTCTGTTCTGTACTTCTGTGTCTCTTTTTCTGTTTTGCATATAGACCCATCGTTACCATCTCTCTAAATTCCATATATATGTGTTAGTATGCTGTAATGTTCTTTATCTTTCTGGCTTACTTCACTCTGTATAATTGGCTCCAGTTTCATCCATCTCATTAGAACTGATTCAAATGAATTCTTTTTAATGGCTGAGTAATATTCCATGGTGTATATGTACCACAGCTTCCTTATCCATTCATCTGCAGATTAGTCATAGCAAACACCCTCTTCCAACAACACAAGAGAAGACTCTACACATGGACATCAGAAGATGGTCAATACCAGAATCAGACTTATTATATTCTTTGCATCCAAGATGGAGAAGTTCTATAGAGTTAGCAAAATAAACTGGCAGCTGACTGTGGCTTAGATCATGAACTCCTCATTGCCAAATTGAGAAGGAAATTGGAGAAACTGGGGAAAACCACTAGACCATTCAGGTATGACCTAAATCAAACACCTTTTGATTATGCAGTGGAAGTGAGAAATAGATTTAAGGGAGAGAGTGCCTGAAGAACTATGGATGAGGATCATGACATCTTACAGGAGACAGGGATCAAGAACATACCCAAGAAAAATAAATGTGAAAAAGCAAAATGGCTGCCTGAGGAGGCTTTACAAATAACTGTGAAAAGAAGAGAAGTGAGAAGCAAAGGAAAAAAGGAAAGATATACTTATTTGAATGCAGAGTTCCAAAGAATAGCAAGGAGAGATAAGAAAGCCTTCCTCAGCGATCAATTCAAACAAATAGAGAAAAACAATAGAATGGGAAAGACGAGAGATCTCTTCAAGAAAATTAGAGATACCAAGGGAATATTTCATGCAAAGATGGGCTCAATAAAGGACAGACGTAGTATGGACCCGACAGAAGCAGGAGATATTAAGAAGAGATGGCAAGAATACACAGAAGAACTGTACAAAAAAGATCTTCATGACCCAGATAACCACAATTGTGTGATCACTCACCTAGTGCCAGACATCCTGGAATGTGAAGTCAAGTGGGCCTTAGAAAGCATAACTATGAACAAAGCTAGTGGAGGTGATGGAATTCCAGTCGAGCTATTTCAAATCCTAAAAGATGATGCTGTGAAAGTGATGCATTCATTGTGCCAGCAAATTTGGAAAACTCACCAGTGGCCACAAGACTGGAAAATGTCACTTTTCCGTCCAATCCCAAAGAAAGGTAACACCAAAGAATGCTGAAACTACTGCAAATTGCCCTCTTCGAACACAATAGTAAAGTAAAGCTCAAATTTCTCCAAGCCAGGCTTCAGCACTATGTGAACCGTGAACTTCCAGATGTTCCTGCTGGTTATAGAAAAGGCAGAGCAACCAGAGATCAAACTGCCGACATCTGCTGGATCATCGGAAAAGCAAGAGAGTTCCAGAAAACATCTATTTCTGCTTTATTGACTATGCCAAAGCCTTTGATTATGTGGATCATAAAAACTGTGAAAAATTCTGAAGGAGGTGGGAATACCAGACCACCTGACCTGCCTTTTGAGATACCAGAATGTAGGTCAGGAAGCAACAGTTAGAACTGGACATGGAACAACAGGATGGTTCCAAATAGGAAAAGGAGTTCAGCAAGGCAGTATATTTTCACCCTGCTTATTTAACTTTATTGCAGAATACATCATGAGAAAGGATCGGTTGGAAGAAGCACAAGCTGGAATCAAGATTGCCTGGAGAAATATCAATAACCTCAGATAGGCAGATGACACCAAACTTATGGCAGAAAGTGAAGAAGAACTAAAGAACCTCTTGATGAAAGTGAACGAGGAGAGTGAAAAAATTGGTTTAAAGCTGGACATTCAGAAAACTAACATCATGGCATATGGCCATCACTTCATGGCCAATAGATGGGGAAAGAGTGGAAACAGTAGCTGGCTTTATTCGTTGGGGCTCGAAAATCACTACAGATGATGGTTGCAGCCATGAAATTAAAAGACCGTTACACCTTGGAAGGAAAGTTATGACCAACCTAGACAGCATATTAAAAAACAAAGAATATTTTTGTGTATGGTGTTAGAAAGTGTTCTAGTTTCATTCTTTTACAAGTGGTTGACCAGTTTTCCCAGCACCACTTGTTAAAGAGGTTGCCTTTTTTCTATTGTATATTCTTGCCTCCTTTCTCAAAGATAAGGTGTCTGTATGTACGTGGATTTATTTCTGGGCTTTCTACTTTGTCCCGTTGATCTATATTTCTGTCTTGTGCCAGTACCATAGTGTCTTGAGGACTGTGGCTCTGTAGTAGAGCCTGAAGTCAGGCAGGTTGATTCCTCCAGTTCCATTCTTCTTTCTCAAGATTACTTTGGCTATTCGAGGTTTTTTGTGTTTCCATACAAACTGAGAAATTATTTGTTCTAGTTCCATGAAGAATACCACTGGTAGCTTGATAGGGATTGCATTGAATCTATAGATTGCTTTGGGCAGTATACTCATTTTCACAATATTGAATCTTCCAATCCATGAACATGGTATATACTCAAACTGGTTTAAAGATATAAATGTAAGACAAGAAACTATAAAACTCCTAAAGGAGAACATAGGCAAAACACTCTCTGACATAAATCACAACAAGATCCTCTATGACCCACCTCACAGAATATTGGAAATAAAAGCAAATATAAACAAATGGGACTTAATTAAACTTAAAAGCTTTTGCACAACAAAGGAAACTATAAGCAAGGTGAAAAGACAGCCTTCAGAATGGGAGAAAATAACAGCAAATGAAGAAACAGACAAATGATTAATCTCAAAAATATACAAGCAACTCCTGCAGCTCAATTCCAGAAAAATAAATGACCCAATCAAAAAATGGGCCAAAGATCTAAAGAGACATTTCTCCAAAGAAGACATACAGATGTCTAACAAACACATGAAAAGATGTTCAACATCACTCATTGTCAGAGAAATGTAAATCAAAACCACAATGAGGTACCATTACATGACAGTCAGAATGGCTGCTATCCAAAAGTCTACAAGCAATAAATGCTGGAGACCGTGTGGAGAAAAGGAAACCCTCTTACACTGTTGGTGGGAATGCAAACTAGTACAGTCACTATGCAGAATAGTGTGGAGATTCCTTAAAACACTGGAAATAGAACTTCCATATGACCCAGCAATCCCATTCCTGGGCATACACACCAAGGAAATCAAATCTGAAAGAGACACGTGCACCTCAATGTTCATCGCAGCACTGTTTATAATAGCCAGGACATGGAAGCAACCTAGATGCCCATCAGGAGATGAATGGATAAGGAAGCTGTGGAATATATACATCATGGAATATTACTCAGCCATGAAAAAGAATTCATTTGAGTCAGTTCTATTGAGATGGATGAAACTGGAGCCCATTACACAGAGTGAAGTAAGCCAGAAAAATAAAGACCAATACAGTATACTAACACATATATATGGAATTTAGAAAGATGGTAACGATAACCCTATATGCAAAACAGAAAAAGAGACACAGATGTACAGAACAGAATTTTGGACTCTGTGGGAGAAGGCGAGGGTGGGATGTTCTGAGAGAGTAGCATTGAAACAAGTATACTTTCAAGGGTGAAACAGATCAGCAGCCCAGGTTGGATGCATGAGACAAGTGCTCCGGGCTGGTGCACCAGGAATACCCAGAGAGATGGATTGGAGAGGAAGGTGGGAGGGGGGATCGGGATGGAGAATACATGTAAATCCATGGCTGATTCAAGTCAATGTATGACAAAAACCACTACAATATTTTAAAGTAATTAGCCTCCAACTAATAAAAATAAATGGGAAAAAAAAGGAAAAAGCAGAGACATTACTTTGCCAATCAATTTCCGTCTAGTCAAGGCTATGGTTTTTCCAGTAGTCATGTATGGATGTGAGTTGCCCTATAAACTTAGCACTGAACAATTGATTCTTTTAAACTGTGGTGTTGGAGAAGACTCTTGAGAGTCTCTTGGATGGCAAGGAGATCCAACTAGTTCATCCTAAAGATGATCACTTCTCGGTGTTCATTGGAAGGAGTTGTAGCTGAAACTTCAATATTTTGGCTACCTGATTTGAAGGTCTGACTCATTTGAAAAGATCCTGATTCTGGGAAAAATTGAGGTCAGGGGGAGAAGTGGATTACAGAAGATGAAATGGTTGGATGGCATCACCTACTCAATGGACATGAGTTTGGGTAGGCTCAGGGAGTTGATGATGGACAGGGTGGCCTGGCGTTCTTGAGATCATGGAGTCAAAAAGAATTGGACACGACTGAGGGACTGAACTGAACTGATAACTGAATTGTCTTGTGGGTTTCCCTACTTTCTTCAATTTAAGTCTGAATTTGGCAGTAAGGAGTTTATGATCTGAGCCACAGTATGGCCCCCATCTTGGTTTTGCTGACTGTATAGAGCTTCTCCATCTTTGGCTGCATACAATATAATCAATCTACTTTTGCTGTGGACCGTCTGGTGATGTCCACCTGTAGAGTCTTCTCTTGTGTTGCTGGAAGAGTGTGTTTGCTATAACCAGTGAATTCTCTTGGCAGAACTCTGTTGGCCTTTGCCCTGCTTCATTCTGTACTCCAAGGACAAATTTCCCTGTTACTCTAGATGTTTCTTGACTTTCTACTTTTGTATTCACGTCCCCTGTAATGAAAATGACATCTTTTCTGGGTGTTAATTCTACTAGGTCTTGTATGTCTGCACAGAACCATTCAACTTCAGCTTCTTCAACATTACTGGTCTGGGTATAGACTTGGAATAACATGATATTGAATGGTTGGCCTTGGAAATGAATGAAAATCATTCTGTCGTTTATGAGATAGTATCCAAGTACTGCATTTCAGACTCTTTTGTTGACTACGATGGCTACTCCATTTCTTCTAAGGCATTCCTGCTCACAGTAGTAGATATAATGGTCATCTGAGTTAAATTCACCCATTCCAGTCCATCTTAGTTTGCTGATCCCTAGAATGTCAATGGTCAGTTTTGCTATCTCCTGTTTGACCACTTCCAATTTGCCTTGGTACATGGGCCTAACATTTCAGGTTCCTATGCAATATTGCTCTTTATAGTATCGGAACTTGCTTCCATCATCAATCACATCCACAGCTGGGTGTTGTTTTTGCTTTGGCTCCTTCTCTTCATTCTTTCTGGAGTCATTTCAACACTGACCTCCAGTAGCATTTTGGACACCTACCGACCTGGGGAGTACATCTTTCAGTGTCCTATATTATTTTCTTTTAATATTATTCATGGGCTTCTCAAGGCAGGAATACTGAACTGGTTTGTCATTCCCTTCTCCAGTGGACCACATTTTGTCAGAACTCTCCACAATGACTGAGAGGAGAAGGGGACGATAGAGGGTAAGATGGTTGAATGACATCAGCGACTCAACGGACGTGAGTTTAAGTAAGCTACGGGAGTTTCTCATGGACAGGGAGGCCTGATGTGCTGCATTGTATGGGGTCACAAAGAGTCCGGTTCAGTCACACGACTGAGTGACTGAACTGAACTGAACTGTGGGTTCTTATCTTTTTCCTTTGCCTGCAAAGTATTTCTCTGGTTTCACATTTCTTTATCTTACTATGTAATTGTCCTTTCTCCCCAGGGTGCAGGGGTGTAGTTCTTACTTCCAGTCTGTACGCCAAGTGAATAAGTTTTGGTTCAGTGGCTTGCGTGGCTTTGAAGGGAGAGGGAATGGAAGCTATGTTATTGTGGCCACAGCTGAGGCTTCTTTCTATAATTGCAGAACCATGTCAGTTGGTTTCTTTTGCAGGTGTGTATGGGATTAGTCTGACATTAGGCAGCCTGTCTGCTAATGATTCAGCTTATGTTTCTATCTTGCTTGTTGTGTGGCGTGAGGCATCCACTCTGGGTAGTGCAGACAACTGGGAAAAATTGGATCTTAGATTCAGGTTCAGACCTTTATGGGGACTCTCATCATATAATATTCAGTAGAGCCAGGTATTCTCTGGTGGTCCATCATCCTGGACTCAGTGCTGACACCCTAGAAGATCAGGCCCAACTTCTGGTCGATGAAACAAAATCCCAGAGTAAGCGATTAGAGAGAGAAGGGAAAAAAGGAAAACACAGTTGGTAAGAAAACAAAATCAGGAAAGATAAGACAAACAATATTTACAATAGTGAAGAAGACAGAATCAACAAGAGAACTAACCAAATAAGTCAAAACTCCAAACAACATCAACAGAACAGAGCACCACCTGAACTATAAAGAAGACCAACCTGACAAAAATGATAAGAGCCTCCTCATAGAACAACATCAAATCACAGTTAATATAGAAATATATATCTATTAGGGAAAGATAAAAGCATCAACAAAAAAGGGACAGAAAGTAGGAAAACAAGGTAAATTCAAAATGTATATATACAAAAGTAAAAATATGATTTAAACAGTCTTAAAAGACCAAATAAATAAGAATAATAACAAGAAATACTACAACTGAGAAAAAGAGTGGTTCAACAACAGAACATATCAAAAGATTTTAATTATAATAAGTGCTACCTAGGGCCTCAGCTCTCAGTGTACTACTGGTCCTCAAGATAAACCACAGCGAAGCTTCACGTCTCCAGGAAGCTCTCCTATATTGGGAAGATCTGGACAATGGATATGCTATAGGGATAGCTCAGACTCTAATCTTGTTTAAGCACTATGTGTCTTTAGAGCAGCCAGAGCCTGGGCATTTTCTGTTGTGGGAACTCCAACTGTCCTTATATGTATTCCATAGATGAATAGCCTGTGTAGCTGATTGTGTGGATTTAATCTGTAGCTTGTTCAGCTGGTGGGAAAATGTTTTAATCCTCTTCCTTAGTGACCCTGCCCCTGGTTCTCAGATGTAATTTTATCACTACCTCTATATGTGGTCACTAAAGGAGTCTTCCCAAGACTCTTATGGAACACTTGTATCTGCCTTGGTGAGCACGGGTGGAGGTGGTACATCTACTTGGACAGCAGGATTCCTGGTGGTACTAGTTGTGCAGAGGAGCCAGCAGCCATGGGCATAATGGGATCCTTTTCTAGCCTCTGGAGGCATGAGTGTGAGTGGTAGTTCTGACTAGTCTTTCTCTATCCCTGCTGGTAAGTCTGAGAATGTGGGAACAAGGGAGATACAATGGTGTCTCCACATGCTGTGTCTGACTCAGCACTAAGGTCCTGCTTCTTTGGTAGTTTTGGATTCCTTGAAAGGCATTCCCTGCAAAACATGTCCTCCTCCCTGCTCCATCAGGACATCACATAGTCAACTGCAGTTCTCTCCCAGGATGATTCTCTAAATCCCATATTCTAGCTTCCAGGCCCCATGCACACTGGTTGACCTGCATTGCAGTTAGAAACATGTAGGGCCACACCACACATTCTCAGTGTTATTCTCACTGTATACTAACTATGTTTCATCTGCCTCTTCACCTGGTTTCCTTTAAGTCCAAAGTAATTTACCTTTAGTGAGTTGGCCTGCCTGGATCCTAAATCTCTTTCCTGCTTCTCCATCTCCCACCCCATGGCACACGTTTGGTCCTGTTTCCTCTTGTCCTCATTTTCCAATCTTAACTCAGTTCTTCCCAGTTATGTGTAATAGCCACACAGGCCTCTCTGTTGACCAAGGTTTTCTCTTGTATTCAGCTGATGATTTGCTGAACTGTTGCCTCTGTAGAAGTATTATTTGTGATTCATTCATGGAAAGAGATGCACTCAACGTCCTCCTACCATTCTGCTAATTTGGAACTTCTGATTTTTTTCCAGGCAAGTTCTGTAATCCCTTATTGAATGGAAGTAAAACAGCAAACTTAAGTTGACTTGAATTAATATGCTTGATGGTAGGTTACATGCATACACACATAACTGCTAATTCTTTGACTTCCAGCATGCAATCAAGCACTATTTTCCCCTGAAATTTCTGCTAATGAGGAATTGTCCTCAACATGAAAAAATATAGTTTTTTTCCCAGTTTAGAGATGATATAAAATCTGGCCCCAAAGGACAGTTCCTGAAAGTATCTAGCTATTTGTAGAACAGTCCTGACAGGTCAGCTCCCTCATTTCTGCTCACAAAACTTAACTGTTTTCACTGGGAAATCAAATATCAAAGACTAACATGGGCATAATTTAATTGTTGTAGAGATAGATGGCAATTGTTCAGGAAACCCCCATTTAGTAGTTGATTACTTGAAAAAGATAGAGAAACAAATAACCAACGAAAACAAAGCAAAACAGAAAGAAAAAAAAGGCTTGTGTACTTGGTAAAACTTAGTTGGCATTTCAACTGTAGAAAAAGCATGGGAAATCAATAAAATCATCTCTATTTGCTTCATTGTCATTGCTAATGATTTGGAAAGTGTGGTTCACTACAAATTGTGGAAAATTCTAAAAGACGCAGGAATACCAGTCCACCATACCTGTCTCCTGTGAAACGAGTATTCAGGTCAAGACATAAGAATTACATTCGAATACGGAAAAATGAACTTGTTCAAAATTAAAGAATACATGCATCAATGCTATATACTGTCACTCAGCTTGTTTAACTTCTGTGCAGAGTACATCATGGAAACTAACATGCTGGATGAGTCTCAAGCTGGAAACAAATTTCTGTAAGAAATTTGACGTAACCTTAGTTCTACAGATGACACAACCCAAATGGCAGAAAGGCAATAGGAACTAAAGAGTTTCGTGATGAAGGTGAAAGAAGAGAGTGAAAAAGCTGTATAAAAACTCAATATTCATCAAATAAAGTCATGGCATTTTGTCCCACATTTCAAGTCATATCAATGGAGATACAATGGAATCCAGGACAGCTTTAATTTTCTTGACTTCCAACATCACTGTGGGCAATGATTGAAACCATAAACGTGAAAGACACTTGCCACGTGGATGAAAAGCTATGACCGATGTGGACACAGGTTAAAAAGCAGATTCATTACTGATAAAGATCCAAATAGTCAAAGCTATGGTTTTTCGAGAAGTCATGTATGGAGCTGAAGGATGGACCACAAGAACTGAGTGCCAAATCATTGAGGTATTGCAACTGTGAGGCTTGAGAAGACTCCTGAGAGTCTTGTGGACAACAGAGGTATCAAATAACTCAATCAAGAAAGAAATCAACTGGGACTCTTTGTGGAGGGACTGATGCTGAACTTGAAGAGCCAATAGTTTGGCCATCTGAAGCCAAGAGCCAAATCACTGGGAAAGACCCTGAAGCTGGGAAAGATTTAGTGCAGGAGGAGAAGGAAACCAAAGAGGACAGTTCAGTTCAGTTCAGTTCAGTCACTCAGTCATGTCCGATTCTTTGCGACCCCATGGACAGCAACACGCCAGGACTCCCTGCCCTTCACCAACTCACAGAATTCATTCAAACTCATGCCCACTGAGTCAGTGATGTCATAAAACGATCTCATCCTCTGTCATCTCCTTCTCCTCCAACCTTGAATCTTTCCCAGCATCAGGATCTTTTCATATGAGTCAGTTCTTTGCATCAGGTGGCCAAAGTATTGGAGTTTCAGCTCCTACATCAGTCCTTCCTATGAATATTCAGGACTGATTTCCTTTATGATGGACTGGTTGGATCTCCTTGCAGTCCAAGGGATGCTCAAGAGTCATCTCCAACACCACCGTTCAAAAGCATCAATTCTTCAGCACCCAGATTTCTTTGTAGTCCAACTCTCATGTCCATACATGACTACTGGAAAAACCATAGCCTTAACTAGATGAACATTTTTTGGCTGACTTCTTGAGGAAGAAGTTTGCCGTGAGAAAAAGCAGAGCATTCTGAACAAAGGAAAGAGTCTATCCAAGAGTCAGAAGCATGAAAGAGACTCAGAGTTTCATGCAAATACAAGGTGGGGAAACAGCATATAAGGTGGGGGTGCAACCAGGCAGGACAGGGAAGGGCCAGGTTTCTGGAACCTCACATGCCCTGGTCAGGTATTTAGATTTCAGCCTGTAGGTTAATGCTTGCACTGACCTTCATTTCTCATATAAATCACTTAATGGGCTTCCCTGGAGGTTCAGTAGTAAAAAATCGCCTGTGCGCAGGAGCCACAGGAGACCCGGGTTGATCCCTGGTTCAGAAAGATCCCCAGGAGGAGGAAATGGAAACCCACTCCAGTACTCTTGCCTGTAGAATCCCATGGGCAGAGGAGCCTGGCAGACTGCAATGTATGGGATCACAAAGAGTTGGACACAACTGAAGCGAGTTAGCATGCATGCACACATAACACTTAACAGAACGTGTAATGGTGTCATAAACATTTTAAGATAGATATCAAGCAGGTTTCTGGTGTGTAACCACGTGTATCTAGTGAGAAAGCCTCATGTGAATGGAGCGAGGTCTGAGGTGGCCAAGCCACTGCGAAACCTTGATCCAGTTCAGGGATGTGACTGTGTGTGGTATTTACAGAGTCTCCAACTGTGCAAATGAAAATAGAAAAATGGTGTTAAGACTGAAATAAAACTCCTTTAACTCTACTCTCTCATTCATTAAGAGACTAGTTTTTTATAGACTGACTTTATATTGAGAAGTTATAAACTACACTTTAAATTTAGAAAGTGAGCTTATACTAACAAAATACAGCTATTGTCTATTTGACTCATGGGAGTTCAATGTTGCCTTCTATTTTAAATAGGGCTCCCTTGCTGAGAAATTGAAAGCCCACTCTTAGTGTAGCAGGGAGCCAGTTACGAGGTGGCCTCAGCAGGTGCATGACTCAGGGACAGAACAGCTAGGGGTGAATGTGTGAGGGTGGACCTGGACATGCCCCCTTTCCCCTGGGCTGTTCTTGTGGTCACAGCTCAAGAACAGGACCACATGCGTGAGGACAGCTCCAACACCATGCCCCACAACTCAGGCATCCAGCATTTCTGAGCCTCTGTCTCCACATCTGTGAAACGGCTTGTTTTCTGGGTTGTATTTATATTTAAGTAGCATCTCCTGTATCCCGTGAAGTGCAGTTTCACCACCATTAGTTCTTGCACAAGTGACCACAGCCATGCCAACATCCAAAACCCTCAGGGAGCACCTTCATGCTTGTATAGCCCATTAATTAAGCCAATATCCAGCTTCACAGTCCCAGCAGAATCTTTGAGGTGCTCCAAAAAGTTAAAAGTAATCTTTTGTTTCACCTCAACCCAGTCACTTCTCAGACAAAAATAGAGAGACAGAGGGAGAAATTCTTGATCTAGATTGATTCTGATTTCTCATCAACTCCAAAAATTCTCTGTGCCAGTTTGGAAAGCCAGTCATGTGATTTTTTATTGAAATATAGTTGATTTACAATGTTGTGTTACTTTCTGCTATTGAGTGAACAGTGATTCAGTTACACTCATATATATTAGTTTTTGTATTCCTTATGGTTTATTATAGGATATTGCATATAGTTCCCTGTGCTATAACAGTGGGACCTTGTTGTTCATCCATTCTGTATATAATAGTTTGCATTTGCTCATCTTGACCTCCCAACCCTTTCCTTCCCCACCCTCTCTCCCTTGGCAACTGCAAGTCTGTTCCCTGAGTCTGTCTCTGTTTTGTACATAGGTTCATTTGGGTTGTACTTTAGGTTCCACACATGCGATATCATATGATGTTTGCTTCTATCTTTCTGACTTAGTTCACTTAGTAGGACAATCCCTGGGACCATCCATGCTGCTTCAAATGGCATTATTTCATTATCTTTATGGGTGAGTAATATTTCACTACTATATATATATGTGTGTGTGTATGTATATATATATATATATATATATATATATATATATATATATAATCTTAAGTATTCATCTGTGGATGAACAGTTAGGTTGTTTCCATGTCTAGATTGCTGTAAATAGTGCTACTGTGTACACAGGAGTGTATCTTTTCAAAGTAAAGTGTTTTCTGTGTACACACCAGGAGTGGGGTTTGCTGGATCCATGTGGTAACTCTGTTTTCAGTTTGCTGAGGAACCTCCAGACTGTTCTCCATGGGGGCTGCACCAATTTCCATTCCCACCCACAGGGCAGGAGGGCCCCTCTCTCTGCCCCCTCACCAGCACTCATTCATGTCGTTGTGCGCTCACACATAGTCACGTTTTGTTCTCCTTGGTGCCCAGGCGAGGCCTCTGCCCTTGTGTGTCTGCACGATGCACGTTTCAAACGCATGTGCAAACCACACGGCACTGGTTCCTGGCTTAGGCAGGAGGCCCCGCGTTTGTGAGCAGCCTCATTGGCCCTTTGGCACTCGCTCTGGGTGCTGTAAGAGGGTGGATGTTGGGAGGACTTTCCCTCCATGCCTCCTGCCCTGGACCCGCTGGGGACTCCCAACTCTCAGTGCTCCTGCACTGCCCTGGCTGCTCAGAAGCTGCTGATCCCCTCACTCTCACCGTACAGCAGGGACCATGGAACTCTCCATCCAGAAAGAAAAGGACACAGCGAGAATGAGAGGAAGACATGCCATGCACTGAGGAGAACGTTCCTGAAGATTCCAGATCACACACTGTCACATCACAGCCCAGAGTGTGTCCTTAGACTCAGAGTGTTTTCTGTCGACAACTTTGAAGCATTCTTCAATCACTGGTTGACATACGGGCCTTGCTGGTCTGGAATAAAACCTCTGAAATCCAGATGCCCCTGATTTAGTCACTGAGAACACAGGCAGAGTCGAGTACATGTTGTAAAAGGAACAAAAAAAAACTCTCTTGAAGGAGCAAAGCAACAAGAAAAGTCTGCTGAACGTTTGTTGACTCTGTTTAAGAAAACTACTTCTGAATGTTGTTTTTGCATTTTGGTGTTAATCTGCTGAATGTCTTTCCTCATTTCAGCAGGTTGTGGTCGCTTAGAAAGTTACAAAACATGTCTCTTTCTAAACAGTCTCTTGAAATAAGGCTTCTCACAGGTTCAGTTGAGACTATCCCACTTGATGCAAGTGGGCACTTTTTATCAGTATTCCTTTTCACGACAAGAAAGCTCGTAGAGACAGGGAGCCTGCTGTCACTGCAGCTCATTTCCCTGCAGGTTTGAACCCACAGCTAGGTTCCATCACCCTCTGCAGCTGCCTTCAGGGAGTTGACCCCTGCCTTCCAGCTCCATAGCATTAGCTATGCAAAATACGTTGCTGGCAGATTTTGGCATTTCTGTACAAAAAAATATGAACACATTTTGTCTGTCCTTTATCACAAATTAAACCCTTGTGGGATAATTGAGGGCTTGCAAGATAGAATGCAATTCATCTGACTGGAAAACCCAGACCTGACTGGGCTACCTCCCAGGAGAGTCACAGTACCCTCACACCCCACACCGAGCCCCTGCAGATGTGTTTGGACCTTCCCCTCATGGGTCCACACAGCTCAGTTAAGAGCAGCTACGAGGGACACTAAGAGCATGAGAGAGTTCCCCCCTACAGAGCTTGTGTCTGCAGGAAGACACTTTGAACGGAAAGGTCCCTCCTGGAGTCAGAGCTGTACATTCCTCTGTGGAGGGCCAGGAGAAGCCTGAGGAATTGCCCAACTCTGTGCCTGGGGTGTCAGTGGAACCAACGCTGCAATGAGATGCTGCCCCTGACCTCGGGGAAGCTACAGACTCTGGAGGCTCCCCCTGACCAAAATGTATGGATTCAAAACCTGCACACTACTTTAAAAGTCAGTTGGTCCCCTTCTCCCTTCCCACCAGCAAAGCCCCCAGCCGTGTGACAGACTAAGGCACCCAGACACCCAATCCCTTGACCCACAAGCAGGTGGCCCGTAGGGCAGAGCCAGGACCACAGTCTGTCTTTCATTCACACCCGCGAAGTTCAGGTGCCCGTGACAGTGTGTCTCTCACCTCTTGTGTGCTGGGGAAGCTGATCTCATTGCTCATCGCTTCCCACAAAAATCTCCTTTGCAGACCTGAGTGCACCAAGCCCCAGCGAAGCCCCAGACACAAGAGGACACTGCAGTCCTGCAATTTAGCTCCTCTTCCTAGAAGCCCTGCAAGATCAGATTTCTGGTGATTCACTGTGTGCAGTCTGGTGTGTCCTCTGAAACCAGTGTCCAAACTGCCTCATCTGAATATGTCAGACCACCCAGTGGACCCTGGGGACTGACCCATCCACTGTGGACAAGGAGTCTTTCTGTGATGCCTGCTAAGTGCCAGACATGGGCTGAATACTGGGCATGCAGATGTGAGCAAGGCAAAGGCTGCCCTCAAGTAGCCCAGCATCTTCCAAACTACCAGTTGACCAAGGGGGTAAAGGAGCACGGAGGGGAACCCCTTGTCAAGCACCTCTGCTGGAGGTGGGTTGCCTGCACTCTTGGTTCTGATGACTGGAAACATCGGTGTACATGGTAGTCAGTTAATGATGGCTGTTAAGTTTCCAAACTAAGCAACAAATAGGCTCAAATGACCAAATGTTATCACTCAACATACCTGTGGGAAAAGGACATTTCTTTACTTTATGGGTGCAATAACAGTCTAGGTGGCAGTCAGGACTGGCCAAAGTGGTTGTGGATGATCTGGGATGGGGTCTCGACCTTCAGAAGCCAAGTTTGCCTGTCTGTAAGTGGGAGAGCTCCGACATGGCTTGAGTCTATGCTCTTAACGAACTCCTGTCTATGCTGTGAACATGGGATCGTGATGTCCAGGGCTGAGAGGTAAAATCTGATCTATTAACTGGAGAAAAGATCATCATTTGTGGAGCCTCAAACCAGGATGAAGTCAAGTGTCAATTGTTCAGTTGTGTCTGCCTCTTTGTGACCCTATGGACTGTAGCCCACCAGACTCCTCTGTCCATGGAATTCTCCAGGCAAGAATACTGGAGTGAGTTGCCATGCTCTCCTCTAGGGGATCTTCCCAACCCAGGGATTGAACCCATGTTTCTTAAGTTTCCTGCATAGCAGGTGAATTCTTTACCACTAGCATCACTTGGGAAGCCCCTATGTATGAGGCACATGGCATATTCTAGGCTTTTTGTTCGTATCACCATTTGGTTCCAGAACAACTGTTTAAGGGGAAGATGCCAATGACCAGCTAATAAAGGTAACCTGCAGAACTCCACTCAGCTAGACAGTGTTGCTGCTAAGGTGAACGCTAAGGTTCACTGCCCTTTATAACTAAGAAATATATGTATGTGAGCAGCCACATGGATGGACTGTGTCTGCTGTCAGTCCTGGCAATACCATAGGCAATTCTGTACCTCAGTTACTCATCTGTGAAATGGGTATATTGTACCTTCTTCACAGGGTTATTTTAAAGACAAAAGGAGTCACCACATGTAAAACACATAGAACAATGCCTGACATGGTGATCATGGTGTAATTATGTCATTGTTGCTATTCTTATTATTATTATCACACTGGTACTACCAAAGAGGGAATAGTCAGGGAAATCATCATAGAGAAGATGCTGGAACTGAGCATTGCAGGCAATACAGAGGTTTAAAGGAGACTAGGTGTGCAGGGCATCAAGGGGGAGGAGGGGTAAGCAGGCACAAAGATGTGAAACAACACAGCTTCTCTTCTAAAGAACAAGGCGTTTGGGAGGTGTGTGTTGGGTGATAGGAGACTGTCTGGAAAGGTCTTTGATTTCGTTCCAAGGGTTTCAGCTTTGTCATGCGGGAAATGGAGAGTGACTTGATGGTATTAACCAGAAGAGAGCCAAGGTCAAAACTGTGTGGGAATCCTTGGGTGGAGGTGAGGAGGGCAGTGCTGAAAGTGTTACCATGGCAATAGGAGGTGGCAGGAGATGCTTCAGCAGGTGCGGTTGAGGAGACCTGCTGAGGAATCAGATATGGCAGTTTGACAGAGTTGAGTGTGGAATTACTTCCCTTTAAAAGAAGTGGTCTGCTTGTGCTACATCCTTG
Source organism: Muntiacus reevesi (assembly GCF_963930625.1). NCBI lineage: Eukaryota > Metazoa > Chordata > Mammalia > Artiodactyla > Cervidae > Muntiacus > Muntiacus reevesi. Next base: position 95,757,220 of record NC_089271.1, read on the forward strand.
AGTCCAAAAGGAAAAGCAGGGAGCTCTGTATCCCCCAAGTGTCAGGATCCATAGGGGATGAGCTCCTGGTCACCCCGGTACCCCACAGTCAGGTGGCACCCCCACCTCAAAGATCCTGCACCAAGAACTGAGGTCTCCGTCGTCGGGATGCACACCCAACACTTGGCAAGTCACTCCTGCTTACATTCAGTGAACTGACCATGAGGGGCGAGGGGAAGTGACACAGACTGGTGGACAGCAGGGGCAGAAGCAGGCAGACCGAAGGGCACGTTAGAGTCCCAGCAGCCGGAGTCATCCAGTCTGAGTTAAGATTTGATCAAGTTGAAAAAGACAGAAGACTTAAAGTATAGCTTGTCCTCATTGGTATTATAATAAAAGTCTCATTTCTTCACATTCTGTAATGCGTACATCCAAATAAATATCCTTCTCAGGAAGCTGCACAGCTTGTTCTGATGAGAGGACATTGCTCAGAAGAATTTAGGATATTCCTTGCAGTATGACCTTCTTGGGCCAGGCTCCCAAGGAATCTGTAGTTCTTCCCTTAATAATAGACTTGATTGTTGACAGCTATTGTAGTCACCAAACTTACCATAACTTTGTTACAAAATTTAGCTCTAAGTGATCTTTTGCACTTTTGAAAAATCAGAGCTAACATCTAAAAAAGGTAATTGTCAACTTTGAGGTTATTCAAGAGAACAGACTGCAGCCTCTGAACCTCACAATTTCCCAAAGCATACATCCTGTCAAAGAATACTTTGTCCTTCATTTATTCAGCAAATATCCACTGACCACTTACTGTGAATAAGACACTGTACATTTTCTGTATTTCTTTATGAAATACAGAGCTGTATCAAATGGGTTCCTAAGCTCCACATATAGTTGGAAGGATAAGACATGATGAGTGTATCATTAGAACTCCAATCAGAACTTAATGAGCTTGGTGAAAATTCATCACAGAATTATCAGATCGCAATACCAGCAGATAATAAGAAGTATTATCACAAGTGTGAGAGACAGGAGAAAACAGGAACTGTGGGAGGTGTCCTCATAAGAGCCATGACCCCACCCTGATCCAGATCCAGCTTGATCACCCACAGTGATGAATGCAACAGTCAGTGTATGATTCACTATTTCCTTGTAGTTTGCCTATCCTCACAAAACTGATAAAACTAAGCTCCTTCCTTCACATTCATACTTTGTATACTGTGATTATGCTAAACATCTACAAATTTCACCCAGGGTGATACATATGGGGCATAAACATTTCGCTATATCTCAAAGGCAGAAGAGAAGTGAAAGGCAAAGGAGAAAAGGAAAGATATACCCATCTGAGTGCAGAGTTCCAAAGACTAGCAAGGAGAGGTAAGAAAACCTTCCTAGGAGAACAATGCAAAGACATAGAGGAAAATAATAGAATGGGAAAGACCAGAGATCTTTCAAGAAAATTAGAGATACCAAGGGAACAATTCATGCAAATATAGCCATAATAAAGAAAGACATGGCATGGAATAAAAGAAGCAGAATATATTAAGAAGAGGTGGCAACAATACATAGACGAACTATACAAAAAAGATCTTCATGACCCGGATAACCACGATGGTGTGATCACTCACCGATGGCCAGACATCCTGGAAAGTGAAGTCCAGTGGACCTTTGGAAGCATCACTAGGAACTAAGCTAGTGGAGGTGATGGAATTCCAGCTGAGCTATGTCAAATCCTAAAAGATGATGCTGTAAAAGTGCTGCACTCAATGTACCAGCAAATTTGGAAAACTCAGCAGTGGTCACAGGACTGGAAAAGATCAGTTTTCATTCCAATCACAAGGTAATGCCAAAGAATGTTCAAACTACTACACAATTGCATGCATTTCACATGCTAGCAAGGTCATGCTCAAAATCCTCCAAGCTAGGCTTTAACAGTACCCAAACTGAGAACATCCAGATGTACAAGCTGGATTTAGAAAAGGCAGAGGAATCAGAGATCAAATTGCCAACATCCATTGGATCATCTAAAAAGCAAGAGAATTCCAGAAAATCATCTACTTGTGCTTTATTGACTATGCCCAAGCCTTTGACTGTGTGGATCACAACAAACTGGAAAATTCTGAAAGAGATTGGAATACCAGACCAGCTTGCCTGCCTCCAGTGAAATCTGAATGCAGGTCAAAAACCAACAGTTAGAACCAGGCATGGAACAATGGACTGGTGCCAAATTGGGAAAGGAGTACGTCAAGGCTGTATATTGTCACCCTGTTAATTTAACTTATATGTAGAGTGCATCATGAGAAATGCTGAGCTGGATGAAGCACAAGCTGGAATCAAGATTGCCGGGAGAAATGCCAATAACCTCAGATATGCAGATGACACCAATCTTTTGGCAGAAAGCAGAGAGAAACTAAAAAGCCTCTTGATGAACGTGGAAGAGGAGAGTGAAAAAGCTGGCTTAAAACTCGACTGTCATAAAACAAAGATCATGGCAACTTGTCCCATCATTTCATGGCAAATAAATGGGGAAACAATGGAAGCAGTGACAGATTTTATTTCCTGGGCTTCAAAATCACTGTGGACACTGACTGCAGACATGAAATTAAAAGACGCTTGTTCCTTGGAAGAAAAGCTATGACCCACCCAGACAGCGAATTAAAAAGCAGAGACATTACTTTGCCGAAAAAGTTGCACATAGTCAAAGCTATGATTTTTCCAATAGTCTTATATGGATGTGAAATTTGGACCATAAAGAAGGTTAGATGCCAAAGAATTGATGTTTTTCAACTGTGGTGTTGGAGAAGACCCTTGAGAGTCCCTTGGCCTTCATGGAGATCAAACCAGTCCATCCTAAAGGAAATCAGTCTTGAATATTCATTGGAAGGACCAATGCAGAAGCTCCTAAAACTTTGGCCACCTGATGTGAAGAGCTGACTCATTGGAAAAGACTCCGATGCTGGGAAAGATAGAAGACAGGAGGAGAAGGGATCGACAGAGGGTGAGACAGTTGGATGGCATCCCCTACTCAGTGGACATGAGTTTGAGTATGCTCTGGGAGTTGGTGAAGGTTAGGGACACCTGGTGTGCTGCAGTCCATGATGTTGCAAAGAGTTGGACATGACTGAGCAACTGGACAGCAGCAAAAAGCAGATAGTTCCTAAAACCTAACACTTCTATGGATCAATTTCCCAAAGATCCTAGCTAACTTGGGGAACATACAGAGGCCTCTCCCACTTTATTATTGGAATGGTTTCTCCTACTAAACATGCCTGTCATGTGCCTGAAGTGTGATATGTAATTTTTCATGCAAGAGGTTACATGTGACTGTGAAAGATTAATGTGACACTTTTCACCACCTTTGTGAGCAGGTGAAACCACTGCTGAGTTCTCTGAAGTTCTCTTAGTGATGCTGCTTACCTGGCTGCATGGGACATTTGGTCATTTTCAAGTGGCCCCATGAACCTGAAGTGAAGCAAAACTCAGTGCTCTGAGGCATGGCGGGGGATCCCCCAAATCCCACACTCAATGTCACCTCTAACAAGGTTTCAAAGTCCAACATAACAATACCCATCTGCAGGGCTGACTAGGAAGTCACATTATTGAAAACACATATTTTCATTCTCTGCAGTAGTTCTGTGAAGCTTGGCTAGCACCCTGCTTAATATCATCTCAATGTATGAACCTTGTGCATCAAGCATACCTAATTCATGGACTGGCAAATAAAGAGATCTGGCTGCTGCCCCCAGGAGGGCCATGGGCCATCTTCTGTGCTGACCAGAGCCATCCTCCCTTCACTCAGCTGGCCCCTGGCCTTTGGCCATTCATCCGTGTTCAAGAGATATTTGGGCAGTGATACTCAGACTGCCTGAATCTCTGTTGTTTATATACCATGAGTTTAGCTTCTGGTGGGAATTATACATCACACAAATTCTTGTGAGGACACAGATGAGAGCATTGAGGACAAGCAGTGTCTCCATGGTTTCCTTTTAGTCTGATGACTTTTTCCTTTCCAGTCTGTGTCATTTTTCATCACTTTATACTCATCTGTAATCGTCGCATCTCTCCATCCAGTTGAGAAGGTATAAACTCACATTCTGAAATGAATGGGCCTGGAAACCAGAGAGAGAAAAAAAAATAAGTATTTTCTGTTTGCAAGTCTGTGATGTACTTCAAAGCTTTTCTGTTTATAATTTGAATTTCTGCCCATCTGGCAGCAGGATCTTTTTTGACCAAAACTACCTTATTGGTTGGTTGTGAATTTGCTAGCTTCAGTGTGGTTATTTTCATACTCAGAAACAAATAACCTTGGAACACAGGTTTGTTTTTTTTTTTTTTTTTTTAACTTGAGCCAAAATAATCTCTGTCAGCTTCCCAGAACTTTTAAAATGCCAAATGTTTTTATGGCAGTTGTGTCTTTGTGAACAAAGGTTGAGCAAACAGAATCGGTTTTGTGAAATTTCTGTTTGAACAAAGGGGCAACTGAGACACACTTAACCTACCAAGGATGTAAGAAATCTCAGGGAGGAGCAAAGAGACTCAAAATATTAATAAATACTTTTGTGACTGCATGTGTGTGTTCACAAGCTGCTGCTCACTTGAGCCTAGGAATGTGTACCTGAGTGTGTCCATAGGTGAACACATGGAGAATCATGTGTTTAATGAATGACCTGATTAACAGAGCCATTTACAGTGGAACACGTCCTGTGTCCTAGGACTAGTCGAGAACGATGACAGGGAAGGGATGCTAAGAGGGAGCAGACAGGTGGTCGTTCTTCTCCATCGTCCCCTTTCTGCCCTTCCCTGCCTTCCACGTCAGGCTGAGAACAGCGCCACCTTCTGGGCAGAGGTGTGGAGCAACTCCCTTCCCCAGGGTCCATGTTTGTATCTCATGGGGAGTCTGCAGTCGATCACAGCATCCTAACGTTTGTGCAGACAGGCTTCCTCAGACTCCCGGAGCCATTGAGGTGAGGCAGCATCTATGCAGCACCCAGCCCTGCACCTGACAGGCACCCAGAGTGGTGGTGTCATCATTTTTGCTGTTCCTCTTATTAAGAATAGACCTTAGCCACCCTGTATTCCACAGTTGGGACCCAGGTGAGAAACACCCCTTGGTTGGAACCACAAGAAGCTGGTGGCTGAGCTGACCCCGACAGGACTGGGGACCACATCCTCACTCCTGGGTCCGTGTGCAGACCTCGGAATGGTTCACCTTCTTCCAGGGACTGTTTCTGTACCTAGCCGCCTTCCTCCACTAGCCTCTGAGCTCCCTTGTGGCAAATACTTCTGTCTTCTTCTGACCGTGCCCCCAGAACCTGGCCCTGCTCCCTGAACATGGTAGAGTCTCAATATATGTTTGTCAGGTTCAATCACATGCAAAGTAAGAAGAAACTGAAAATAGGAGCTGTTGGAAGGATAGCAGTTAAACAGAGTGGTGTCAGATTCTGACCATCTAGAGAGATTTGTGCCACAGTAGTCTGTGCAGAAACAGGCAGAAGGGAAGGATTGCAGGCAGCAGTGAGGAACACAAGAAAGCTTCCTACTGTTCATTTTTTTAAATTATTTTTCCATTTATTTTTATTAGTTGGAGGCTAATTACTTTATAATATTGTAGTGGTTTTTGTCATACATTGACATAAATCAGCCATGGATTTACATGTGTTCCCCATCCTGATTCCCCCTCCCACCTCCCTCCCCATCACAACCCTCTGTGTCTTCCCAGTGCACCAGGCCTGAGCACTTGTCTCTTGCATCCAACCTCGGCTGGTGATCTGTTTCACTATAGATAATATACATGTCTCAATGCTGTTCTCTCGAAATATCCCACCCTCGACTTCTCCCACAGAGTCCAAAAAATCTGTTCTGTACATCTGTGTCTCTTTTTCTGTTTTGCATATAGGGTTACCGTTACCATCTTTCTAAATTCCATATATATGAGTTAGTATACTGAATTGGCCTTTATCTTTCTGGCTTGCTTCACTCTGTATAATGGGCTCCAATTTCATCCATCTAATTAAAACTGATTCAAATGAATTCTTTTTAATGGCTGAGTAATATTCCATGGTGTATATGTACCACAGCTTCCTTATCCATTCGTCTGCTGATGGGCATCTTGGTTGCTTCCATGTCCTGGCTAATATAAACAGTGCTGCGATGAACATCGGGGTGCACCTGTCTCTTTCAGATCTGGTTTCCTTGGTGTGTATGCCCAGGAGTGGGATTGCTGGGTCATATGGCAGTTCTATTTCCTGTTTTTTAATGAATCCCCACACTGTTCTCCATAGTGGCTGTACTAGTTTGCATTCCCAGCAACAGTGTAAGAGGGTTCCCTTTTCTCCACATCCTCTCTAGCATTTATTGCTTGTAGATTTTTGGATAGCAGCCATCCTGACTGGTGTGTCATGGTACCTCATTGTGGTTTTGATTTGCGTTTCTCTGATGATGAGTGATGTTTAGCATCTTTTCATGTGTTTGTTAGCCATCCGTATGTCTTCTTCAAAACAATGCACTTAATCAGGTAGCTCTTGGCTGGATACAAGCGAGATCGTTTGGAAGAAGAAGAAGAAAATTAAGGAAACCAACTTAAAGCTTCACTGGTGAAGACCTCTGAAGGCTCTTTAGTAAAAGTGTCCTTAATTGTTTAAAATGAGTCTAGCAGGCTCCACTTTAGGTGTTACAAGATCCCTAAAGTCATTTGTGTGGGCCTCCTGGGGTTAGGGTGTTTCTTTTCTTCTTACAGAAATCCTTGGCAACAGTAACCCAGGTCTGGACAAAGGATCACAAAGCCCAAATATCTTACTCTGAATTGGGAATCTCCTGCTTTTTCTCCATTTCTTGTGAGTTTGTTTTGAGTTACATGTTTTCCTAAATTATATGCCAGTTTTCAGGAGAAATTTTAGAGATTTCATCATAGAAATCTCTAAACAATGAGTGATCTTAAAATTCACACACAGCAGTGGGTTGAGGCTACCTGAACCAGAGGATGGTGCGTGATGGCATGAGAAGAGGAGGACCCAGCACTTTGACCAGGACACACATGGATCCAGGGGGCAGGGCCTCCTAGAGGAGGTCTGGGTAGTTGGATAGGATTAGGCTATAATCAATCCATTAAAATTATACATACAGGCTGCTTTTTAACTTTGGTGTCCACTCACAATGCAGAAGACCCAGATTGATTCCTGGGTTAGGAAGATCCGCTGAAGAAGGGATAGGCTACACACTCCAATACTCCTGGGCTTCCCCTGTGGCTCAGTTGGTAAAGAACCCGCCTGCAATGCTGGAGACCTGGGTTCGATCCCTGGGCTGGGAAGATCCCCTTGAGAAAGGAAAGCTACCCACCCCAGTGTTCTAGCCTGGAGAATTTCGTGGACTCTGTAGCTTCAAGGGGCCTCAAAGAGTTGGACGTGACTGAGCAACTTTCAGTTTAGATGTAGTTTTTATTTGTATTGTTTCTGTTTGGCTATTCTAAAGAATGTGACCTGACATGTACTTGGTCATGTCCAACTTTTGACTGTAGCAGGTTCCCCTGTCCATGAGATTCTCCAGGCAAGAATACTGGAGTGGGTTGCCATTTCCTCCTCTAGGGGATCTTCCAATGCAGGGGTTAAACCCAGGTCGCTTGCATCTCCTGCATTGGCAGGCAGATTCTTTATGACTGTGCTACATGGGAAGCCCATTCTAAAAAAAAAAAAATCTATAATAAAATGACAGGAAAAAAGACATAGTTGTGTTGTGGCTCTCAGAAAAAAAAGAATAAAATTCAGAACCTGTAAGTAAGGATAGCTACCCTCAGTGCTTAGAGAAAAGGGTTGGGTTCAGAGGGGTTGCTGAGTATCAGGAAGGAAACCATGACCTGAATAAAACACAGGACCCAGAGGGTGGTCTTAGGGGATCCTTCATTAGCTGACTTTAAATTTGCTGCCTTGACACATTAAGCCAAGTATATGCTTAGGAAGTCATCCTTCACAAGCTACTAATCCACTCAGCAAATGTTTTGTTCATGACACTGACTCCCAGATTCAGAACAGACTCTGGGATGACTCAGATCCCCGGCCCGAAGATTTGTGTGTGTGTATGTGTTTGTGTGTGTGTGTGTGTGTTTGTGTGTGTGTGTGTGTTTGTGTGTGTGTGTGTGTGTGTGCGTGTGTGTGTGCGCTTGTATAGAATTGGAAACTTGATCGGAGCAGTTACGTTTTAGAAAATGGAATTCATCGTGACAGTTGCTTCTGTTGGTACTGGGGGCACATTTTGAGGCACAAATTGGAAGGGACACAGGAGAATCTGCAGCCACTCAGTGAAAAGCGAGCTCCTTTGTTTGCATCTGCGTGTCACTGCTTGGTAACGTCGTACCAGTTCATTCACCTGTTACATTCATTCAGTTACATTCACCTGTATTGTTTTTAGTGTATATCTGTAATAAATAAAGCTGCTACAGATATTCCTATAAAATAGAGCTAATTAATAAATAATGTGAACCCAAGCAACAATGTGATTAAAGTGGATCATACATGAGACACGCAGTTTGCAGTCCACACACATGAATTGCACAGGCAGTTGCCTAGCATCAACCCATTCAAGATTTGAAGAAGGTAGATCAAAGCAACACCAAGAGAAATACATGCCTCTAAAGATGGTAAAAGCAAACAAAAACAAACAAACAAACAAAAAACCCCACATATACCTTTTTAAAGTTATAGCATATACCTCAATCCACCTTTAGTCTTAGGCTGATGAGACGATATGCACTGGCATCCCAGTCTACACTCAGTGTGGTAATGCCCTGGTCCCAGTGTCTGCCCTCCCCGGACCACCCTCCCATCACATGTGATTCACGGCCCCTTCTCTGGAGAGGTTTTCCAATTCCATTTTCGAGGGCACCACAGTGCATGTGAACTATGGCTCTGGACCTTTTTCTGCAATGCCCTTCTGGTTTCTCGTGGCCATGAGTGTGTACCTTCCAGATGAAGGTTGCCCTCTCAGCCTGCATCCCGGAAGACGACAAGTGTGGCTATAGCTGACCAGTTACCCAGCATGTAACAGCCACAAGGAATGAACTCCTGTTGTATTAAAGCACCGAGCTTTGGGGGTTTTGCGTTTGAAACCACGAGCTTATTTAGTGAAAAACTGGCTATACAACCTTTTTAACACAGCAATTGCAATGCCATTAATGAGCTTAACCAGCACAGCCTTACCTGTGTGTGAAGGTACATGTTATAGGATTTCTGTGACAGCGTTTTTAGCAACAACAACAACAAAAACAGAAGTAATCAGTGTGAATATCCATCAGTAGGGAGTGGATCAAAGGCATTTGATGTGTCCACATAACAGAATACTATACATCTTTTTAAAATGAAGGTTTACCACTTGGGGAAATTATTTCCATCAGCGTGGTATTGCAGCATCTACCATTCTACAGCTTGATGTTTTCATGTAACACGGTACAGTAAGTCCCCTACATATGAACTTACAAGTTGCAAGCTTTCAAAGATGCACATGTGTGTTCCATTGGCAACAGGCGCGAGTGACCCTGCAGCTCATCCTCCGTCTCCCATTGCTCACCATCCTTCAGCTCCACCTTCTCCCACTGCTCCCCTCCCTCCTCCAGTCAGTCATTCTTGCCTGTTCACGGATGCCAGCCCCTGTGTGCCAATGTTGTGCTGGACTATTGTACTCTTCATGGTACTGTCCTGTGAGAATAAAGGTGTTTTCTTTATTTTTTTATGTATTGTTTGTGTGAAAAGAATTATATACCTATTACAGCACAGTATTATGTAGCCAACTGTGTCGGCTAAATTTGTTGGACCTACAAACAAACTGAACTTATGGACATGCTCTCAGAGTGTAACTTGTTCATATGCAGGGGCTTACAGCATTTTCCATACTTGCCTGTGTGCACAGGTGTCCCCTACACATCTCATGAACACTGCGGTCTTCCACTGGGTGGACAGATTTTGTTCATGGCGTCCCTCCGCTGCCCACGGCTAGCCTAGCAGCTGTTGCTGAGATGAAGTGGTGGTAAAGAGCAGTCTCCATGCCTCCATGTGTTCATGCACAGGGTCCACTCTGAGACGGGGCACAGTGGTGGGACCCTCTGGTCGTGGATCAGGCATCGTCAGGTTTCACAACTGTGACTGAGTTGTCCTCCCATGAACCACAACACACCAGGCTTCCCTGTCCTTCACCAACTCCCGGAGTTTACTTAAACTCATGTCCATTGAGTCGGTGATGCCATCCAATCATCTCATCCTCTGCCATTCCCTTCTCCTCCCGCCTTCAATCTTTCCCAGCATCAGGGTATTTTCCAACATGTCAGTTCTTCACATCAGGTGGCCAAAATATTGGAGTTTCAGCTTCAACATAAGTCCTTGCAATGAATATTGGGACTGATTTCCTTTAGACTGGTAGGATCTGGTTGGATCTCCTTGCCGTCAAAGGGACTCTCAAGAGTCTTTTCCGACACCCAAGTTCAAAAGCATCAATTCTTTAGTGCTCAACTTTCTTTACGGTCCAACTCTCACATCCATACATGACTACTGGAAAAACCGTAACTTTGATTAGACAGACTTGGCTATAATTTAATTATGTGTGAATTTGAGGTTTTGAAAACTTGGTTTAAGAGCACTCAATGACCATCTTGAGGAAGAAGAAACTCACGATAGCATCTTCCTTCCCAATCTCTTCCCCACTTGCTGGCTTAACTAGCATTGTCTCCTTCATCTCTTTTGTTAAAAGTCGTGAAACACACATACAGCTTCCCACATTAACCACTTTTAAGTGTGTGATTAAGTGGCATTAGGTCCTTTCAGGTTGTTGTGTGGTCTTACCCATCACCCATCTCCAGGACTTTCCATTTTTCCAAAGTCTGCCCCCATTAAACATTGGTTCCCCTTCGTCCTCCTCAGCCCCTGGCCTCATCATACACTTTCTGCCTCTGTGGAACTGACCACTCCAGGCCTCTTACATTAGCAGAGTCTTACAGCATTTTCCCTCCTGTGACTGGTGTATTTCACTTAGCCTTACATTCTGGAGGTTCACCCACAACATAGCAGGTGTCAGAATTTCCTTCCTTTTTAAGGCTGAATCATATTCTGCTGTAAGTATGGACCACTTTTGTTTGTCTATCAGTGGGTGTACACTTGTGAAAGGTTGCTGCTGAACGATAAGACACGGGATTCTTGGCCTCCGGAGGAGACGAATTCAATCCGGGGCCAGAGACGAGGCTGGATCACTCAGAGCTTTTGTGTAATAAAGTTTTATTAAAGTATAAAGGAGATAGAGAAAGCTTCTGACATAGGCATCAGAAGGGGGCAAAAGAGTACCCCCCTCCTAGTCTTTAGCTGTATGTTATATAGTCACTCACAGTCTGTTAATGAAAAGAAAGGAATGTCATAAAATCTAGAATGGCACCAGATAATTTATCCCAGGCCATAAAACTATTGACTTGCATCTTGTACCAACAAATAGTTTCGTTTACATAGATTAGGGGAACAATACCTGAATAAGTAAGTTAGGCCTTTTGGCTGAACCAACTTGAAGATGGAGTCTGGGGTTCATTAACATAGCTTAAGACAACATTTTCATACGAAAAAGAAATGTATTGGTTAACTCAAGGTTTGGGAGTAGTTAGCTTTAGGTGAGACCAGGTGTCATGGCCACACAGAATGTTAGGAGAAACCTCCTTTTAATTTTGTATAGAGAAGGAAAAAACAGATCGCTGGTTTGGTCTTTCCTGACGGTTAAGAGAGATAAAAATGTCTGGCACTTACAGCCTCATTCTTCCATTTGGAGACCCCTGGCCTTCCTGCCTGTTACTCTCTCACTTGATTTGCTTCCAATTTTTTTTATTGTGAATAATGACTCTACAGACAGGGGTGCATACATGTCTCATGGAGACCTTGCTTCCAGATCTTTGGGGTATATATGCAATAGAATTGCTAGGTCACATGATAATTCTAGTTTAAAAATTTTTAGGAAGTGTTATAATGTTTTCTACAGTGGTTGTACCATGTTTTCTTTTATTTTTTAAATTGTAGGATAATTACTTTGCAATATTGTGTTGGTCTCTGCCACACATCAACACGAATCAGCCATAAGTATACACATGCTCCCTCCCTCTTAAACCTCCCTTACATTTCCACTAACAGTGCACAAGTTTGAATGGGTCCCATTTGCTTAGCTTTGTTTTTATTTCTACTGTCCTGGGAGACTGACCTGAAAACACTGGTATGATTGATGTCAGAGACTGTTGGCCAGTGTTCTCCTCCAAGAGTTTCATGGTGTCACATGTCAAGCCTTTAAGGCATTTTGAGACTGACTTTGTGTTCAGTGAGAGGGTTTGTTTTAATTTGATTGATTTATATGCAGCTGTCCAGATTTCCCAGAACCACTTGATGAAGAAATTGATTTCTTCTCCTTGTATTTTTTTTTTTTTTTTTTTTTTTTTTTGTAGACTGTAGGTGTGTGGGTTTACTTCTGGGCTCTCTGTTCTATTCCATTGATCTGTATGTCTGTTTTTGTGCCAATGCCAAGTTGTTTTGATTACTGTAGCTTTGTAGTATTATCTGAAGTCTGGGAGGGTTAAGTCTCCTACTTTGTACTTTTTCTTCAAGATTGTTTTGGCACTTCTGGGTTTTTATGTCTCTATATAGATTTTAGGATTATTCAAGCTGTGAAAAATGTCATGAATAATTTGCTATGGATTGCATTAAATCTATCCTTGCTTTGAGTTGTATGGCCATTTTAACACGTGTTCTTTCAGTCCAAGAGCATGGGATATCTTTCCACTTTCTTTTAACCATCTTCAGTTTCCTTTATTAATATTTTTTTAGTCCTTTTATTTTTGTAAATCTTTTATTTTGTTTTGGGATATAGCCAATTAACAATGTTGGTGATAATTTGAACTGAACAACAAAGGGACCCTTTATTAATATTTTATAGTTCTCAGTGTATAATTCTTTCACTTCCTTTATCAGCTTTATTTGTAAGTCTTTTATTTTGGTTGAGGGATGCAATTTTAAACATTCCCTTTTGCATATTTCACTTTTAGTGTAAGAAATGCAACCAATTTCTGTATGTTAACCTTGTATCCTGCTACCTTACTGAATTCATTTCTCCATTCTAGTAGTTTTTGTGTGGAGTCTTTAGGGTTTTCTATGTATAGTATCCTGTCATCTGCATATCATGACAGTTTCACCACTTCCCTCCAATTATATACCCTTATTTCTTGCCTTATTACTATGGCTAGGACTTGCAATACTATGTTGAATAGAAGTGGTGGGAGTTCTATCTCTGTTACAGATTTTAGGGGGAAGAAATTAAACTTTTCCCTGTTGAGTATTATACTAGTTGTGGATTTGCCATAAAAAGCTTTTTTTTTTTTTTTCATAAAAAGCTTTTATTATGTTTAGATACAGTCCCTCTATGCCCACATTTGGAAGTTTTTTTCTTTATTTTTTAATCATGAATGGATGCTGACTTTTTGCAAAGGCATTTTTTTGAGAGATCACATGATCTTGATTTTTGTCTTTTCTTTTGTTAATGTGGTATATGACATTAATTTTGCATATGTTGAATCATCCTTGCAATCCTGGGATTTATCTGAATTGGTCATTGTGTAGGATGCCTTTTATGTCTTGTTGGATTTGGTTTGCTAATTTGTTGAGAATTTTTGCATCTATTTTTGTCAAAGATGAATCAAACAACAAGAACATATTCATCAAAGATATTGGCCTATAATTTTCTTTGTAGTGTCTTTGATTTTGGCATCAGGGTGATGGTGGCTTCATAGAGTGTCTTTAGGAGTGTTCTCTCCTAAAGAGAGACTTTAACAGACTTCAGGCTTTTGGAAGAGTTTGAGTAGAATTGGTATAAGTTCTTTGTATGCTTGGTATAATTCCCATGTGAAGCCATCAGGTCCTGGGCTTTGGTTTGTAGGGAGTCTTTTGTTTTTTTAATTTGCAGATTCTATTTCACTTTTGGGCTTCTGAGGCGGTTCAGTGGTAAACAATCTGCCTGCGAACGCAAGAGAGACAAGAAACGTGCGTATCATCCCTGGTTTGGAAAGATGCCCTGGAGTAGGAAATGGCACCTCACTCCAGTATTCTTGCCTGGGAAATTCCATGAACAGAGGAGCCTGGTGGGCTGCAGTCCATGGGGCCGCAGAGAGTTGGGCAAGACTGAGCAACTGAGCACACACACAGCTCACTTGTCAGATCAGTTCAGCTGCTCAGTCAAGTCTGACTCTTTGCAACTCCATGGACTGCAGCACATCAGGCTTCCTTGTTCATCGACTACTCCCAGAGCTTGCTCAAATTCATGTCCATCAAGTTGGTGATGCCATCCAACCATTTCATTCTCTGTCATCCCCTTCTCCTCCTGCCTTTTATCTTTCCCAGCATCAGGGTCTTTTCCAATGAGTCAGTTCTTCCCATCAGGTGGCCTAAGTATTAAAGCTTCAGCATCAGCCCTTCCAATGAATGTTCAGGACTGATTTCCTTTAAGATAGACTGGTTGGATCTCCTTGCTGTACAAGGGACTCAAGAGTCTTCCCCAACACCCCAGATAAAAAGCATCAATATGTTGCCGTTCATCTTTCTTTATGGTCCAACTCTCACATCCATACATGACTACTTGAAAAACCATAGCATTGACTAGATGGACCTTTGTTGGCAAGGCAATGTCTGCTTTTTAGTATGCTGTCTAGGTTGCTCATAGCTTTTCTTCCAAGGAGCAAGCGTCTTTTAATTTCATGGCTGCAGTCACCATCTGCAGTGATTTTGGAGCCTAAAAATAAAGTCTCTCCCTGTTTCCATTGTTTCCCCATATATTTGCCATGAAGTGCTTGGACCAGATGCTGTGATCTCAGTTCTTTAATGTTGAGTTTTATGATAGCTTTTTCACTCTCCTCTTTCACTTTCATCAAGAGAGAGGGTCTTTAGTTCCTTTTCACTTTCTGCCATAAAGGTGGTGCCATCTGAATATCTGAAGTATTGAAATTTCTCCCGGTAATCTTGATTCTAGCTTGTACTTCATCCAGCTCAGCATTTTGGTTGACGTAATCTTCATAGAAGTTAAATGAAGAGGGTGACGATATACAGCCTTGGTGTACTACTTTCCCAATTTGGCACATGTCAATTGTTCCATGTTAGGTTCTAACTATTGCCTCTTGACCTGCATCAAAACTTCTCAGGAGGCAGGTAATGTGGTCTGCTATTCCCATCACCTTAAGAATTTTCCACAGTTTGTTGTGACCCACAGCGTCAAAGGGTTTGCTGTAGTCAGCAAAGCAGAAGCACATGTTCTTCTAGAACTCTTTGCATCTTCTACAATTCAGTGGATGTTGGCAATTTGATCTCTGGTTCCTCTGCCATTTATAAATTCAGACTGAACATCTGGAAGTTCACGGTTCACGTCGTGTTGAAGGCTGGCCTGGGGATTTTTGAGCATTACTTTACTAGTGTGTGATATGAGTGCAATTGTGCAGTAGTTTGAGCATTTTTTGTCATTGCCTTTATTTGGGGTTGGAATGAAAACTGACCTTTTCCAGTCCTATGGCCACTGTTGAGTTTTCCAAATTTGTTGGCATATTGAGTGATGCACTTTCACAACATCATCTGTTAAGACTGGAAATAGCTCAGCTGGAATTCCATCACCTCTACTAGCTTTGTTTGTAGTGATGCTTCCTAAGGCCCACTTGACTTCCCATTCCAGGATGTCTGGCTCTAGGTGAGTGATCACACCATCGTGGTTATCTGGGTCATGAAGATCTTTTTTGTATAGTTCTTCAGTGTATTCTTGCCACCTCTTCTTAATATCTTCTGCTTCTTTAAGGTCCATAATGTTTCTGTTTTTTACTGTGCCATCTTTGCATGAAATGTTCCCTTGGTATATCTAATTTTCTTGAAGAGCTCTCTAGTATGTCCTATTTTACTGTTCTCCTCTATTTCTTAGCATTGATCACTGAGGAAGGCTTTCTTATCTCTCCTTGCTTTTCTTTCAAACTCTGCATTCAGATGGGTATATCTTTCCTTTTCTCCTTTGCCTTTCGTTTCGCTTTTCTCTGCTCTTTGTAAGGTCTCTTCAGACAACCATTTTGCCTTTTTATGTTCCTTTTCCTTGGGGATCACTTTGATAAACACCTCCTCTACAGTGTCATGAACCTCTGTCTACAGATCTTCAGGCACTCTGACTATCAGATCTAGTCCCTTGAATCTATTTGTCACTTCCACTGTATAATCGTAAGGGATTTGATTAAGATCATGCATGAATGGTCGAGTTGTTTTTCGCTACCATATTCAAGTGAAGTCTGAATATGGCAATGAGGAGTTCAAGAAAAGAGCCACCATTGTTTTTGCTGAATGTATTGAGCTTCTCCATATTTGGCTAAAGAATATATATAATCAATATGATTTTGATATTGACCATCTGGTGATGTCCATGTAAATCGTCTCTTGTGTTGTTGGAAGAGCATGTTTGCTATGATAGGTGTGCTCTCTTGGCAAAACTCTGCTAGCCGTTGCCCTGCTTCATTGTGTACTCCAAGGCCAAATTTGCCTGTTACTCCAGGTACCTTTTGACTTCCTACTTTTGCATTTCAGTCCCCTAAGATGAAAATGACATCTCTTTTGGGTGTTAGTTCTAGAAGGTCTTGTAGGTCTTCATAGAAACTTCAGCTTCTTCAGTATTAGTGATTGGGGCACACACTTGGATTACTGTGGTACTGAATGGTTTGACTTGGAAACAAACAGAGATCATTCTTTCGTTTTTGAGATTGCATCCACGTAGTGCATTTCAGATTCTTTTGTTGACTATGAGGGCTACTCCAGTTTTTCTAAGGGATTCTTGCCCACAGGAGTAGATATAATGGCCATCTGAATTAAACTTCACCCATTTCAGTCTATTTTATTTCACTGATTCCTAAGATATTAATGTTCAATGTTTCCATCTGCTTGACCACTTCCATTTTTCCTTGATTCATGGATCTAAAATCTAACATCTAAGAATCCGATGAAGTATTTTTCTCTACAGTATAAGACTTTACTTTCACCACCAGACACATCGTCATTGGAGTGTCATTTCCGCTTTGGCCCAGTCTTCATTTTTCTGGAGTTATTCGTAATCACCCTTTATTCTTCCCCAGTGGCATATTGGACACCATTCCGACCTGGGGGGCTCATCTTCTGGCATCCTATCTGAGAAATTTCCTCTCCTTTTCTTCTAAATGGTAGTCCTCCTCGGTAGAGTATCGTAGGCTGCAGGGTTTTCCCTTTCAGGACTTCAAATTCATCTTGCCACTCCCTTCTAACTTGCAATGATTATGGAGAGGAGTCCACTGGCAGCCTTGTGCAGGTTCTCTTGTAATAAATCCTTTGTTTTCCTCTTACTTCCTTTAGACATCTCTTTCACTTCTGACATTTTTATGACCCTTTGTCTTGGTGTAGGTCTGCTTGGGACCCCATCCTTTGTGGGGATGCAGGTAGGCAGCCTTGGCGACCATCAGGTGCTGTGCTCACAGAGCCACCAGTGCAGATCCTCTGAAATCAGTAGTTGTGCACCTGGACCTGCCATGGAAGCAGGGAGCAGCTCAGGCCTGGCCCGGTCCCTGTGTACACCCACAAAGCCCACAGCTGCCCGGGCCCAACCTGTCCCAGCCAAGGAGCCCCCGCTGTCTGCTCGTGTGTCCTGCAGGCACCAAGTGGACAGAGCTAGAGGCAGTGGTAGAGATCGGTTCATGGCACAGCCATGGGGAGGATGATTCCAGCTTTGCCTCAGTGGGTGAGGGCCCTGCTGGTGCCAGAGTGCTCCAAGTCTCGTGGAGCTGGTGCTGTGCTGGGGGAATGAGGAAGAGGCTGCTGGGGGTCCCGCTCTGCCCTTCACATACTCTTTAACATTGCTTCTATGATGGCCAAATCGTCTTCCATGCCACCCAAGTTGTGGCCATGCCCCACTCCAGCCTTTCAGGCTCTTAACACAGCCAACCACAGTCCTCTCCCTGGGACCTGTCCTGCATGAACCAGCAGGCATGCATCTCAGGCTGGAGACCATGTACAGGTAGCACAGAACCTCTCTCCTGGGCTCTCTGTTCTGCCTGCTACATGGTCCTCTGAGTCTCTGAAGACCCCGTCTCTATCCTGGGTGGTCTCCTCTTGGAGAGAGCCTTTCCAGGGGGCTGGAACCTGTCCTCAATCAGAGTTTCTTCACAGTGGCACCAGGCCCGTCCTTCTCCCCCTTTATATCCCTCCTTTTATCCTACTGTGTTATGTCATCTTTCTTGTGCTCCTTGGTGCCTGAGCTTTCCCACCAGGAGGTATTGTGAGAACTGGTCCATGTGTAGATATATTTGTGGGAGGAGGTGAGTTCCATGTCCTTCTGTTCTGCCATATGGATTCGAAATCTTGTACTTGTCTACACAGAGGTATGATATGATCCTGCTCTTGTTCTGATACAAAGTGTGCCATCTTTAGTGGCATCCATGTTTCTCCCACCCGTTTGCAAAGTGAGAGAGTGGAGACAAGCCACAGCAGCTCACCATGCAGTGGAAATATGCCTGGTGTGGAAGAAGGGCTCAACTGTCAATCATAGTTAACATTAACTTAAAAAAAAAAACAAAAAACTATACTTAAAATAACTTGGGTATTCAAATGTACTTTTTGAACTGTAATTGGTGTGAAATCTAAAGTATTTTTAAATTTTTAAAAATATTACTTATAAAGAAATAACACTTCAGAGATATTAAATTGTAGGAACTAAAATCTAAGAGCTTTCTTATTGTGGCTACTAGAAACATAAAATTACATATGTGGTCTACATTATACTTCTACTAAATCTTGAGTCAGACCAAACAACAGGACTGAGACTTCCTTTCTTATGAGAAATAATTTTATAACCTAATCAACCTAACAAGTTGATTTACTTTATCATTTAATTAAATCTTCATATGTAATTTCCTTTGAGCCTTCAAGTCAGTGCTCAGCAACTATGCAGACCAGTTGGCTGTCGACAGTTCCTGGCATTCTTATATATTTCTTGGCAGCTTTTGGAGAAACACTCACTGAAAGGTTAATCAAATCAGGCAGACTTGCATGTTGTTTAAACAAATCCCCCTCTTCACTGAAGACTGAACAGATGCATTGACTCTACCCAGAGGCTTTTATGCTGTTATCATGTTTGATGTTCTTCAAGGGTATAAGCAGGCCCATACTCTGAATATTGTGCAATCAACATTTTGTGCCAACTCTTGAAAGTCCTCTGTACTTCCAGGACCTTACAGATTCTAAATTCTCTGACGTCAACATTCATTCCACATGTGGTTCATGAGAAGATAGTCAGTTTTATAGGCAAGTTTGCTTGATTAGGTACAAAAGTAGGAACTAAAAAGGTCATACATTGAGAGATAGTCTGTTAAAGATGCAAGTAAGTGCCAACTGGGTGTGTTTTAAAGAGCTTGATAGATTAATGTGTGCAGGAGACCATCATCTTGTCATCCACGCATGCTGAGAGATTTAACAAGGGCCACATGGTAAGAGACATGTCACGGGAAAGTCGACACAGGTCAGGGCCTAGGGCACAGGTGAGGTCGCAGGTGTGGAGCCTCATTTCACAACTGTGACACTGAGTGGTGATTTGCAGGACTAACTCCATGTGGCTCCACGTCAAAGACAGGAGGACATCCCACATAACTAAGTGATGCCCAACCCTTATGGCAATGCTAACAACTCCTGTGACGGGGAAGTCCTGACGTGTTTAATGCACGTGTTCCACCTAAACTCTGTTCGGGAATTAAAATGCACAGATTGTACAACTGGAGAACAGACTGGAGCCAGTTACAGCTCCTTCTAGGAAAACAACTCAGCAACTGCTGTGGAGGCAAATTCAGTGTCTGAGGGGCACACTGATGGGCGGTAATGTCGGGGCAGGGCTGAATCTCTGTGACACCACTGGTCTTGAGTACACTAATAACTGTAGTATATTAAACACACTCGTATGTCAGTAGTCACTGCTAAGACGATGGACTCCACTTACATTTTTGTACCTACAACCCGACAGGAAGTGTATTAGAACCGTATCTGGAACAGAAGCAGGAGAGATGTGTGTTTCTGTGGTATTAATGACTGTGGCCAGTTGGTGCCTGTGCTGTAATAACTGCTAATGTTCTGAACATAGCTCTGCTCAGGAGTTTATGTCTCACCTTGATAGAAAGTGGCTACCTTCCAGAAATTACTTCCACAGGAGAAAATTCTTCTAGAAAATATTTTGCCTTGCAATTACTTAAAATGTGTTCAAGAATAATGCAACCCCTATAAACCATACCAAAAAAATGTGTCACAATAAAGGATCATTCAATTCTAACTAAAGTTCAAAAGTACATTTATTTAGAATGTGGACAAGATTTCAATATAAAAGAAAAGAGTATAAGAAATATAACTAAATTTACAAAACTTTTCAAATATTTAACATCCATAATTTAGAGATAGCAAGGTCTTTATTTGCATCATTTTATTTGCAGCTAAAGTTCCAGTAACAGTGTTGTGAAAACATTTAAAAACCTGGCAAATGAACCATAAAACTTAATGTGGGCTCTTAAATGTCATATAATATAAAATATAATTTGTTTCCTCAGAATAAAATTACACACCCTAATAAGATGCAACATATTTAATGTATTTGTCTTCCTGCTTAAAAACGCTTGTCCCAAAGAAAGCAGCTCTAAAACAAGGGAGTCTAAGGGAACAGGGCCGAGGCCAGGTCCGCGCGGCTCCTGGCACTAGCGCAGGTGCGTCAGTTAAATTTATATGTAGGTGTGTTGAGGAAAACAGCTTCCCACAGCACTGCGGACCAGTGCCGACACCCAACAAGGGCCCCACACTAAGAAAAAGAGCCCCAGGTGCCCAAAGCCACGCCACAGAAAACCAGTCACTCCCTTCTCCTACCGGGCATGCGCCAGGCCCTGCAACCCAGGCAACTGCCTGTGGCTGGACGACGTGGCCGCTCTCAGGTTGCAGACGTGAGGAGAGCCCCGAGAGGTCACCCACAGATGGCTCAGGTAAGCTTTATACCAAGTCTTCCTTCCACACGGAAAGGCAGTGCAGAACAGGCATTCAGATCTCAACACGGAGGGCGGGAAAGAGCCTGGAAAGATGTAAGAGTGTCTACTCTAGAAGAACAGTCTATGAAATTCAATGGGCCTCTCAGCAGTTCTATCACTAACCCTGGCAGTAGTGCCCTAACCTGTGGGGTCACGGAGCGCACGCAGCTCTGACACTAATGATGAGAGGGGCCCACCCACCGCCTTCCCAAAGGATATGACTCATAATCCAGTGTCTGAGTGAGCACTCCAGTGAGAACAAACTCTGCCTTGTGAACATCTGCAAGGAACAAAGATAAAACCTGTCAAACAGACGCACCTGCCCACCAACATGCAGCAGAGCAATGAACATAACTAATCCTCTGGCAAAATATTTTTGACACAAGTGAAGGTTATTTTCACAGGATATTGAAATCATTTCTGACATACTCTAAGGAAAAGAAAAGCAGCTTCTTGGTTACTGAGCCTCATATATGACATTGATGCATTCAACAATGTGTCACTTCTGTGCACATTACCCTGCTTATATTCCATGAATTTCTGGGAAGATGGCTGTTTAGACAACACTTTGCCTCCTGCACATTCCATAATCGCTTTCATGGTTGACAGACATGGGCAGATCCCAGGAGTGATGTAAAAGTATTTCACCTAAAAATGAAAATATGTGTACTGGTTTCAAACTGAATTTTCAGTGTGTGTAATTTCTCATCCTACCCAAGAAATTTGACAAAATGCCCAATTTCATGGAGCTACATGGTACTAGATTGCCCTGGTCCCCAACCCAAAGTGGGCCTGGCAGACACAGACATGAAATTTCAGAAATAACACTCTCATATGCTAGGTGTGACCTATAATTATTAAAAAGTGACTAGAACTTTAATTCCTGTAAGACATGAAGTATTCTGTGATAAGAGTAAGAATAAGAACATTTTTCACAATTCCTAAAGCTCAAATGGAGTACAAAATGATTTTGATGATTAAACTTTTCTAATTTCCTTACTCTTAAATGTACCAGAAGTACCATTTTGTTTAAACTCCTAAAACATTTAGCAAAACAGACTGTTTTAGGTAATGTACTCTTAACTCAGTACTGCAAATCTCTTTTGATTCCTAAATTGGCTCCTTAAGAGTTAAAAAAAGAAAACCCAAAAAACTGGTTATCTCTATTAATCTACTAAGCCACTGTTCAATACAAACATTTTCCAAACTGTTCTATCTTAGAAACATTTAAACACTGTACTCTAGAATTATTAGACACAATTTCAGTTAATATTTTCTCAAGAATGTTCTCCATTTTCCAGCTGAATATACATTTTATGGGAATAGAATTAATATAAGTTGTCAAAGCAAAAAAAAAAAATCTTATAAATTATTCATAACATACTCTCTGAACCCAGGTTATTTATAATGCATCTCTTTCCATATCGATTTTCTTCAACCCGAACAGACCCTAGAGGAGGCCTGATTGTGCAGGGGGAGTGGGGAGAGCCTGGCTCTCTGGGTGCAAGCTGCCTGGCCCATCACAGTTGCCCAGCTTGAGCAGCTGATCTGAGCTCCAGTCCAGGTGTACCTTGAAGAGCAGAGGAACATGTGCCCTCCTCAAGGACTCCTCCAAACTAAAGGAGAAAAGCACTTCGGCCTCCGCATCTTGGAAAAGATAGTTCTGCTGTCTGAAAAGGAAGACGGCACAGCCTCAGAAAGTGCCTGGCACTGGGGTGCACCGCGTGTGACTGGCTCCAGGTGCCCCAGTGAGCCAGGTGCTGGCATCCACCTGTGAATGAGTAAGTCTCCCTGATTATATTTCATTTACCTTCCTCCTGAAAACAGCCAGGCCAAAGACACTCTTCCTCATAGATCAGGGTTTCTCAGCTTTCAGAAACAAATGTGCTGAAAGCCGTGAACCCTCCTCTCATCCCTGGGCAGCTCCCCACCTGCCTCTCAGCTGTAGCTTCACACTGTTGGGGGGCCACAGCACCCCAACCCAAACCCAGGTGAAGAGTGCCCATGTGGAGGGACAGGCCGGGAACCAGGTTCACGGCCAGCTTGTGATCACAGGGACCAGTGACTTCAGAGCCACTGGACTCCAACTGAGAGTCGATTAGCCACATTTTACAGATGTACCGAAAACAAGTTCCTTTTATACACGAGTATGTACATCAATTTATAAAGAATGATTTTACCAGATTTTGACGATCTAAGAATATGTAAATAATACCTAATTTGTCAAAAAGTAAAGATCACAAAATGTTTTAATCTTCTTACAAATACATCTCATTCAGAAAAGCTTTTCATTTCATCATTGTAACCAAACTAACAGTCCAGGGTCAGGCTGAGTCAGATGACACGCTGTAGGGCTGACGGGCCACATGGTGGGTCTGTCACTTGCCCTTCTCTTTTTAAAACAACACGCTAAAAATGAGAAAACCATTCTCAGCTTAGACAACATAGTTGCTGCCTCCATCACGTCACTCAGGAGACACTGATGTGACTGCTAAAAATGCAAGTCCATCAGCCACCAGCAGAAAAAGAAAGCACCACACTAGGTGAAAGAAGACAATAATGTCTAAAAAATGAAGTTAAAAAATGAACAAAGAAGTACTTTCATGCATGAAGTGATATAGTTGAATGAAGTGATGTATTTGAAATGCTAGTTTCTATAGCATGATGAAGGTTGTGTGCCTGCTGAAGAGCCGTGAGGGAGGACAGGAAGCAGTCCATGTTCAAGGTGACAGATGACACTGAAATGAACACAGTAGCTACAACAACCCTGGGTTTCTAAGAGAAGAAGACGAGTTATATTAACTTGGTCGGAGTTGTGGCAAGAGTCAAATTTTCCACAGCAGTGTAAAGGGCATGTGTATTCCAGAAAGAAATAGCCTACATAATTAGTGTCCCAAACTATATAGATATAAATACAAAATGTCAAAATACCCCTCCCCCATGATAGGAAGTGTCTAGTCTTAAAGCTGTCAGAGCCCAGGCGGGGGCGGTGTGCTGCAAGGGTGGGGGCGCAGGGATGGCCAATGGGGGCTGACTATATGGGACTCGTCCAGGAAGCTAATGTATTTAGGACATTGGGAGCAGGCATCTCACTGCTGGAGTATGGACACAGGAAGGGAGAGATGAGCATGAGCCCTGTGGTGTGGGACTGGAACCGGACAGATAGACACGAGAAGCACTGTGTGAGTCAGCTTGGCATAGGCAGATCCCATGGTCCTCAGCACCATCAGCTCCCCAGATCTGTCCTGAGATTGGAACTGGGGGTGGAGTGGGGAGTCCCTGGGACATGATGGTGCCAGTACCAGGGCAGAAAAGCCTAAGACAAGTCTAGGACGCTCTTATTTTGCCAAAAACTACCAGGTGGTCACGACTGATGGGAAGAATGGAGAGGAGACCAGCAGTCACTGGTCACAGCGGGGCGACATGGGAAGAGTGACAGCCCCATGGTCGAGAAAGGAAGGAGACATAAGGAAATAGGGGATAAATGAGAGTCGGTTGAGGAGCAACAGCAACTACAGACTTCAGAGTGCGTCCCATAGATGACTCGAGAGCAGCACCAGGTGAGAGCAGGCAGAGTGGAGAAGGGACCACCGTGGACACCACCCAAGGACCACCTATGCAGCCCCCTGCAGGAGGCGTGTGGGAGGGGGGCACAGAGCAACGGAATAAATGTCCCACCAGAGATGCCCGTGCCTGTCCTGGGGGTTGGTGACCCACGCTGTCCCCCCAGGCCACTTGCCCCATGTTCCCAGGACACTCCTGGGCTCCCTGGCCCTGCTGCATTCACTGTGCCACACCTGGAACCCCGTTGGACAGCCAGCATGACATACAGGACGTATCATCAGGAGAAGAAGGCAAAGCTACAGAGCTCTTCCCCAGTACTTCCCCAATTACCACAACCTTCCTATTTCACAGTAAAATGCAAAAATATGAAATGACTCACTGGGACATGAAATAATTTGTTATTTATCCATTTAAATTCACAGAGTTAAAAAATGAACTTGATGTGTGCTGGGATGAAAATGGAGATAAATTTGAAGGCAAAAACCCTCCTAAATGGGCATCCAGTGCACAGGGTGTGACTCGGCCATTTACCGATGAACTTCTGGCCCTTGAAGCACTCCTCCAGTCACTCTGGGGTGACGATGTGCTTCACCATGGAAACGGCCATCAGGAACTTGACGGTGCGCTTCACCTTGCTGGCGATGAGGTGGGTGCACTTCTGTGCAGACTCGGCAACCTCCCCACCCAGGATGTGGAGTTTCTGAGGGCCGGGAACACAGAGCAGAGGTGAGACCATCTGGTCTGCAGAGCCGCCCGCCCGTCCTCAGCCCAGGACTCGTCTAGACCGTGAATGGGACTCTCGACAGCACAAAATGGTGAAAGCAGTGAAGCCAGACTTACGCCACCATACAAGCAAAGTGGAAACTGGAAGTGACAATGTAAATTTCCCTAATCCGTGCCACACAAGTCAAGACTAAAGCAGGACCTCCACTGGACACCAGGAGGACACCCCTTTGAAGAAGTAGAAAGCTCTGAGAACAAGGCAACTCGCTACATAAGGAGTGAACCTCCCAGGCTGTCTACACCGAAGTGAGTATTGAATAAGGCACGTTGAGACACAGTCTCTAAGAAATAATGACATAAAAATCGACCTAAGACATAGATATGTAAAAGATGATCTCTTTATACCCAGTTTTAAAAGTTAAAAAAAAGAATTTTATAGTAGTATTTGTAATTATTTCTTTTCCTTAAAAAATAAAGGGAAATATTTGAATCCCTGTGACACAGGTCAACTATACTTTAACCATCCCATGCCCAGACACAAGCCCACAGTCCCTCCTAATGTTACTTCCAGAAGTGCATTTATGTAAATAAATACAAATACACCTGTGACCCCTGGGCCCGCTCCACCAGAGAGAACAAGTCTTGAGAAGATGATGGATTCATTTAGGAAACTTGATGGGGCACAGCTACTCTCGTAAGCTAATGTCCTTACGAAAATGGTATTTGCACAGCTTTGCTAATGTGTGATTACAAGACTGCTCTTGGTCTCCTCACCTGAGTCATCCTAAGAAAGCAAGTGTCAAAGGAGGTAGTAGCAGCAAGAATAAGGCGGGAAGGCAATGATGTAATGATGACAGAGTTTATGAATACACATGATGAACACCGTTACAACACGGTATTCCTGACTACATGTTAACTTAATAAAACTGCTCACCTAAAGCAAATATAAACAGAAAGGAACATTCCTAAAAGTCCTTATGAGAAACAGAAGGAAATTTCACCTTTATGTACTCTTGAACTTGAACAGACTCAAATCCAATGAAAATCACAAAAGGGGTCAGTTCTGGTGGTATCTTCTTGGTGGGAGGCAGAATATATTTGATTCTATGAAACACACATAAAAGAGAACGGCTATTACTTCCCTAATATGTTCTTTACTAAACATGAGAGTTTAATTTTAAAAGTGTTAAGAAGCTCTGAGAGCTTTACCTGTGTGTGGTTTTCTGTTCTTAAAGGGAAAGTGCAGTGATTCACCTGCTCTTTCTTTCCCACCATTTACACAAAGTCACCCCAAAGGACTCTTACCTGGAACCCCCAGGGGAAGGGCTGATCAGGCACCACTCCCGACCCCCCAGCCTGCACTGTCCCTGGGGGTCTGTGAGGGTGGAAGCGAGGGCTTCCAGGGCCCTCTGTGGCCCCCAGTCCCCCACCATATCCCACAGGACCCATCTCACCCCAGAAGCTCTGACACAGAATAAAGCTGGTTGACTCAAGTACACATTTTATATTAAAATTCTTTGCTTAAATTTTTTCAAACCTAATTTTTAGCTTATATTTGAGACAGTGTATTAAGTTAACAAAATCTGTAGTGTTTTAATGACGTATATAATCACATAATTATGCTTTTGCTAAAGAATCCAACAATCCCCAGATTGGGTGGCTGTGGGGACTGGAAGGAGGGGACTGAGGAGTAGGGAACAGGCAAAGACCCTCACTCCATGCAGTTCAAAGGGTCTCTTGGTTCCATTTAAACCACCGGCGTACCTCCACCAGGTGAGACCAGAACAAGTCTGACAACACCCCCGCCCCAGCCCCACAGAGGGGGCTCCATCCCCCACCCTGACCTGGGTCAGTGGTTGGACGTGGGCTCTCGGGCACACACTGAGGATGCCTAGAGCCGGGTTCCAGTCCCCCTGCCCCTGTCCCACCACAGCAGCTCGTTTCACACAATGGGGGTTCTGGCAAGATAGAAAAAAGATAAAACAGAAGATTGGACTTTATTTTTTTAATAAGAAAGGAGAAGACACTGGCTAATCCCCGCCTATCTCCAGTGATGAAACGAGACATGTCATGATACAGCTGCAATCCAAGCAGTGTATCCTTCCAAGTCCTGGTGGTTTGGTCGCTCAGTCGTTCCCAACTCTTTGTGACCCCATGGACTGTAGCCCGCCGGACTCCTCTGTCCATGGGGATTCTCCAGGCGAGAATACTGGAGTGAGTAGCCATGCCTTCTTCCAGGGGATCTTTCTGACCCAGGGACTGAACCCATGTCTCATGTCACCTGAATTAGCAGGCGGGTTCCTTACCACTAGTGTCACCTGGAAAGCCCTTCCAAGTGAAAATCTTAGGAATTTCCCCAACTGCCACCATTTCCTAGAACAGACTGTAAAAGATCATCAACCATTAAAAACAAACAAACAAACAAAAAAAAAAAAACCACAAGGTGATTCTTCCTACCTGGCACTTTTGGAAGAAGGCTGAATATAGTTACCTCATTATGCTTTGGTTTGGGAGGTAGTCTTATATCCTATAATTAAAGTATGATTTACCTTAGTCAACCACCCCAGGAACACAGCAGCTTCTGAGTGCTTTCTACCCCTCTCACCACACACAAGAAACACTCCCCAAGGCACAACTGGCAGAGACCATGGGCACCTGCGAACTGTCCCGGGAGGCCCTGGTGCTGGTCACCCTCTCTATTCACCAGACCCAGTAGTTCCTTAAGATGTCTTCACCCCTACCTCAGCTCTTGTGATAGATTTATTCCTCAACCTTGAACGTTTCAAAACACTTTTTACTTCAAACATTTTGTGTCCCAATGGAATTTGGAAAACATAATGATTGCAATTACATCCCTCCAGAAAGACGGAGATTCCCCTATGAGGGTGCAGGACGGTTGGGTCACAGGACACTGGAGGGGAAGGCAGGCCTCTGATGGCCACTCTGTGTTCCGGGCACAGCACCCATGCTCCTAAAACCAGCTGGAGGCCCTTACGTGGAGAGATGTGGAGCCCACTGGGGAGCCGGTGCCCCTGGAGGCCCCTGCAGCCAGCCTCACACTGTGGCTGCTGCCCCCTTACCCATTCCTTGCCTCTAACCCAGACTTTCTTCCACAAGCACACTCGTTTATGTTATACTGTTGGAAGCAACCACCTCTCCATCTGGGATGATGGTGGAGATGACCCTCCCCACCAAGGGAAAGGCAGTCCTTACTCATTTCCTACCAACCAAACCCTGGCACTCCAGTGCAGAACAACCCACCCTGAAGGCATCCCATCAGAGACCCCAGCCAGTGGCCTGGAAGTCCACTGCCACAGTGAAGTGCTGAGGTCAGGGCTGACACTCTGGCGCCCCAGTTTCCACCTCCTGAACCCCACGGAAACACACGGTCTCCCTGTACTCTGCTTTGCACCTCTGTAAGCAGTCATGTAGCTCTCTGAAGAAGTCATGGAACTAATGTGTGTCATGTGAATGTGTAACTCCCAATATCACCAATGAAGAGGATAAAGACACAGGGTGCACTGAACAGCTTATGACAGGCGAGAAGATTCAACCCTCATTGGTCATGACGGCTAATTATTAAAAGAATTAGTTACAGATACAAACATATCCCTACTTCTTTGTAACACAGTAACAGCCACAGTAAGGTGACGAATGTGACATACCATCAGCAACTCTGCTGACACTTTCAACGGAAATCTCCAAGCATCTGAAGAGAGAAACTGGTTACTTTTCAGAAACACTATGTAAATTAAGGACTCGTTATCAATATAAAAGCCTTCTTAGGACACATACACACTATTATATATAAAGCAGGTTAACACTAAGGACGCGCTATATAGCACAGGGAACTCTACTCAATACTTTTTAATAGCTACATGGGAAAACAATCTTTAACAAAAGTAGATGTATGTACAAGTATGACTTATTCACATTTTTGCACACCTGAAACTAGCACAACATTTTAAATCAACCAACTTCCAAGAAAAAATCAATTATAATGGAAGTGTATCAGTAATAACAGAAATGAGACACCTCTCCAGGTGCAGGTCATCTTGAACATGCAGTAGCCCAGGTGATGGCCTCCAGTAAGGGAACCATGAGGACTTTTCCTAAGTTTACAGGGAAGCCTGGCAGGGGCTGAGTGTTCTGTATGAGACAAAGCTGAGCAAACCAGCAGCCTGTGGCCCAATGTAGGCACCACATGCCTGCGTGTGCTGATCCCTGGAGAGTTCTGGGAGCTCCGTGGTCTGGCGTCCGAGGAACCGTCTGTGATGAGCACAGCACATGGGGGGTGGCAGCCAGGCTGGGCCCTTGAGGACACGTGTTAACCAAGGAAGGGCCTGGCGTCTGCACCATGGCTTCAGAGCAGACGTTACACCCAGGTCTGTCCCAGGGAAGCAGGCAGGCTGTGGCTGAAAACCAGAAAGGGCTTTCTTGCCACTGAGGCTGTTAGGACAAGAACTGGACAGGCTCCTTCAAGGGAGCGCATGTTAAAGCAGCATTTGAGTAACCACTTCCTGGAGTGATGCTCAGGTGGGTAAATGGGGTTAAGCACCATCTGGTGTACAGTCAGGGCAGTGGGCCTTCCTCGGGATCTGTGCAGCAGAAAGTGGTGGGCGTGGGGGATGCCACGTCTTACAGAGCAAGTTAAACGAGAGCTGGCTTGAAAGACAAGATCAAAAGGCTTTCGAATGTTCCTTCCACTTCTGAGAGTCCATTAAAAAAAGCAAACAAAAATACAAGCCAATAAAACTCCTGGGTCCAGTATAGAGGGAGACAGCATGGAGAGGAAACAAGAGATGAGATAAAAAGCGAAGCAACCCCGAAGCCAAGAGCAGCATCTGGAGCACCAGCCCATGGCCACGGGGAGCCAGCGTGCTTACCCAGAAGGTTCAACACCAGGTGCGGGGTTGGGGTAAAGGGCGTCCTGCATGCTGAAGGCGGTGTAGCAGCCATACTGCATCTGCCACAGGGCCTCGAAGTTCCCCAGCAGGATGTCCCCCAGCCACTGGGCATTCAGGCACGGGATCTGCTGCTCTTTGGCTTTCTCGTACTTTAAACAGGTCAGTCTTTTTTGGTGGGGGTGGGGGGGGAGAGAAAACACCTTTATTAGAGATACCGGAGTTCAAATTTATACTTTTGTTAACACGACCCAGCCCACACTTGCTCTCAATGGAGGTGGCAGAGACTGTTCTACAGGGCTGATCGGGCTGTAAGAAGGTGTCCACATGATCACGAGGTCATTGGCCAGTGTGCTTTCACCTCACCACTGTCACCTAATTTGACTGCACCCTCCTTAATCATCTAATTTCATTCTTCTGCTACCATTATCACTGCCATTCTTTAAGTAGACTCTGACATCCACCATGGAACTCTAACAGACTGAGAGACCCACAGCAGGCCCATGCAGGCTGAGACAGAACCCTGCTCAACTGAGGGACCCAGAGCTGCGCTGTGTGGGCTGAGATGGAACCCTGGCTCACAGAGGGAACCTGAGATGCCCTGTGTGGGCCGAGGGCAGAATGCCGGCTGACTGAGGGACCCAGACCACTGCTGAGCAGGCCAAGGGCAGACGTGGAGTTGGCCGCATTTACTCTCTGCAGATGGGGAGGGTGTTGCTGCGGCACAGGTAGCCCGTGTACTTGGGACCTGCAAGGTACACCTGGCGACCTGACAGCTTCAGGTCGCCCCTGTCGCTGTCAACAAACCCAGTCACAGACAGAATCTGGGGGAGAGAAGGTACAGTAAGTTCAAGAGGTAATGACAGTTTAACCCAGTTAATACAACTCTTTCTTCTCCCTGTTAGTTGTGATACAGACCCACGTATTTCCATTCCTCCTCTGGCATTGAGGGTCACCTCTGAGAATGATGTTACTGGTGACAGTGCTGCACATGGAGCCAGCAAGCGGAGACTGAAACAAAACATACCAAATGGGAAACGCTTTCCTGTGTTAGCACGACAGGTTTCAGGTCATGTTAACGAAGTTACTTTATTAAGCCTATGAACATTGGTCAGTTCTTCTTACTGATCCTGGATTTGGGCTCCTCTGATAGGGAGAACCGACAGGAGATGATGTCTGAGAGTCATGTCTGACTCTTTGCCACCCCATGAACTGTAGCCCTCCAGGCTCCTCTGTCCATGGGATCTTCCAGAAAAGAATACTGGAGTGGGTTGCCATTTACTTTGCCAGTGGATCTTCCCAACTCAGGAATCAAACCCAGGTCTCCTGCATTGCAGACAGACGCTTTATTGTCTGAGCCACCAGGGAATAGGCATTTATTAAACAGTGTCAAAGACTTGGGAGAATCCATTAAATGTCATTAAGCTGTGACGGTTACAGGGGAACAGAGAAGGAAACAAGTTGCTTATTTCATTCAGGAGCACAGGGGGAGCCTTATGTGCTTGGAGCACAGCTTGTCCCCCGGGGGGAAAGGCCATTGTTAAACGCAGGGACTGATGGGGTGGCACCAGCTTCTTTTTCTTCAGGATCATGTTCAGTCAGTGTGCCATGATGCACCTCTTCCTCTCCATTATGGCCTGTGAACACAACAGTACAGGCCAGTCATTGGAGGCTTTACTACAGGTGACATACAGAACTGTAAGGCTGTGTATCTACAAGGTCACTTTTATTGGAAGTCCTATAAATAGAGGAATTCCAGGAGCTTATGACTCAATGTACTAAACTAATAAACTACAGCAGTGTCACAGGTCAACTAGAACATAACCCAAAACACAGGAACAAGAGCTGACCATGGGGAGGAAAGCTGACAGCCTAGGAAATGATTTTAGTCATGGAAAGAGATAACACTTCCAATCATCAGATTTTGAATTGCGCATGAGAACACAGCGAGTTACGAAAATGTAACTGCCTCTGGAATTAACCATGGGACGACCCCTATGTGCTCTTCACCAGGCGTTTGTCAGAGGCCACGTACCACATACACACTAACAGCAGTCAGCATATGAACAAAAACCCATCAGAGAAGAGGAGAAATGAAACCTGAGGGGATGAGCACAAGCAGCACTGAGGGGGAGGTGCCAGCTAGCAGCTCCGAGCGACCCTGCTCCCACTGTTCTATGCTCAGGTGGCCCTGCCAGGGCAGACGGTGTCCACCTCCCCCTCACAGGGAACCTGCCTTTCTTTCCTTGTCCTCACAGACAGAGAAGCAAGGAGTCACAGAAGTGTCCACATGCCAAAGGTGGATGGAAATCAGTGAGGTGGGGGAAAGTCCTTTCCAAGCATGACCATCCCAGCATCTCTCAGAGCTCTCCTGGTCACAGCAGAACTGAGCCCTCAGCTGTGCAAACAGCCCACTGACCTCATTCCTGCAGAGCAGGTGGGTGCAGCGGCTCAAGAACATGGGGTCCACAGCTCCTCCATGCACCTAGATGATCTGCACATACACGACACCCACTGTCAGTCAGCTCCCATGCCTGGGGAAGAGAGACTTGTGACCTCCAATCGGACAATAATTCACGAGATCCACCACATATGTACACAGTGTATTTCCCAAAGTGTGAACAAAGTATGTTATATCTACGGGCTTTCCCACCCAGCACTACACAGCAAAAATGAACTCTAAGCCCTGTTTCATCTGAACTTCTGGAAGAAGAATGGGATGCTCTGTTTCTAAGACAGGGCAATGTGGACATTTTATATAAACCAGCTGTTCTATGCTGTGGGACATCCCACATCTCGGGGGGCCGGATGCACCCTGACCCCCACCCCAGCTATGGCGAAGGGCACTTCCTCCGCTGGGACAGTGAGAAAGGTTTCAGACATCGCCAACTGGTCCTTGGGACCAGAAAGCATTGTCTTTAAGAAACTTTAATATAAAAAGAAAAAAGAAAGTGAAGCAAGATGAAGTTAAATTCAGTTTCTGATATTCTGAATTTTTTGATACTATCCTGTATCCCAACTGCAGTGGATCCACAGTTGTGTGACACTGAGGGGGACACTGTTACCAAAAGGGCAAGAACTTTTCTGGGTTGGCCAAAGAGTTCCTTTGATTTTTTAACTAAAAGAGATATATTTTATCTGCCCCTAAAACTTTACTGAACAATATATTCATCGCTTTGTTCCGCTAACTTCCGCCATTTTTCAGTTCAGTTCAGTTCAGTCAGTCAATCGTGTCTGACTCTTTGCAACCCCATGAACTGCAATATGCCAGTCCTCGCTGTCCAACACCAACTCCCAGAGTTTACGCAAACTCATGTCCACTGAGTCGGTAATGCCACCTAACCATCTCATCTCATCTGTCATCCCCTTCTCCTCCTGCCTTCAATCTTCCCCAACATCAAGGTCTTTTCAGATGAGTCAGCTCTTCGCATCAGGTGACCAAAACATTGGAGTTTCAGCTTTAACATCAATCCTTCCAATGAACACTCAGGACTGATTTCTCTTAGGATGGACGGTTTGGATCTCCTTGCAGACCAAGGGACTCTCAAGAGTCTTCTCCCACACCACAGTTCAAAAGCATCAATTCTTTGGTGCTCAGCCCTGTTTATAGTCCAACTCTCACATCCATACATGACCACTGGAAAAACCATAGCCTTGACTAGATGGATCTTTGTTGACAAAGTAATGTCTCTGCTTTTTAATATGCTGTCTCGGTTGGTCATAACTCTCCATCCAAGGAGTAAGCATCTTTTAATTTCATGGCTGCAATCATCATCCGCAGTGATTTTAGAGCCCCCCAAAATAAAGTCAGACACTGCTCCCAATGTTTCCCCATCTACTTGTCATACAGTGATGGGACCAGATGCCATGATCTTAATTTTCTGAATGTTGAGCTTTAAGCCAAATTTTCACTCTCCTCTTGCACTTTCATCAAGAGGCTCTTTAGTTCTTCTTCACTTTCTGCCATAAGGGTGGTGTCATCTGAATATCTGAGATTGTTGATAGTTGTCCTGGCAATTTTGATTCCAGCTTGTGTTTCCTCCAGCCCAACATTTCTCATGATGTACTCTGCATATAATTTAAATAAGCAGGGTGACAATATACAGCCTTGACATGCTCCTTTACTATTTGGAAACAGTCTGTTGTTCTATGTCCAGTTGTAACTGTTGCTTCCTGACCTGCATACAGGTTTCTCAAGAGGCAGGTCAGGTGGTCTGGTATTCCCATCATTTTCTGAATTTTCCAGTTTATTGTGATCCACACAGTTAAATGATTTGGCATAGTCAATTAAGCTTAAATAGATCCTTTTCTGGAACTCTTTTGCCTTTTTGATGATCCAGTGAATGTTGGCAATTTGATCTCTGTTTCCTCTGCCTTTTCTAAAAAGCAGTGGCTGAGCTTTGCTGGAGCAGAGATACCCCACATCCAAGATAATAGAAACCCAAGTAAGATGGTAGGCACTGAGAGAGGGCATCAGAGGGCAGACAGACTGAAACCACAATCACAGATAACTAGCCAATATGATCACATGGACCACAGCTTGTCTAACTCAGTGAAACTAAGCTATGCCATGTGGTGTCACCCAAGACAGATGGATCATGGTGGACAGGTCTGACAGAATGTGGTCCACTGGAGAAAGGAATGGCAGACCACTTCAGTATTCTTACCTTGAGAACCCCATGAACAGTATGAAAAGGCAAAAAGATAGGACACTGAAAAGTGAACTCACCAGGTCGGTAGGAGCCCAATGTGCTACTGGACATCAGAGGAGAAATAACTCCAGAAAGAATGAAGGGATGGTGCCAAAGCAAAAACAACATCCAATTGTGGATGTGACCGGTGACAGAAGCAAGGTCCAATGCTGTAAGAGTGCATAGGAACCTGGAATGTTAGGTCCATGAATCAAGGCAAAATGGAAGCGATCAAACAGGAGATGTCAAGAGTGAACGTTGACATTCTAAGAATCAGCGAACTAAAATGGACTGGAATGGATGAATTTAACTCAGATGACCATTATATCTACTACTGTGGGCAGGAATCCCTTAGAAGAATTGGAGTAGCCATCAAGTCAACCAAAGAGACCGAAACACAGTACTTGGACTCAATCTCAATTAGCTTCTTTGTGGGATTGGAGAGCTTTCTCTTTTTGTAAGCTTATATATGTATAAGTTCTTCTCTTTGCTGTATCTAATGACCTACTACATTGTGTTTTCATTTTGGTTCACCTCAGAAAATGTTCTCATTTCCCCTGTGAGTTACTCTTTGGCTCATTGGACCCTTCGGAATATGTTGTTTAAATTTCCACACATTACATTTTTCAAATTGTCCTCCCACTGTTGATTTCAATTTATATATTTTGCATGTCAGAGACCATATTTGTTATGATTGAAATTTTATTTTTCTGGTATGATTGAAATTATTAATGGTTGTCTCATGGCTTAATATAAACCCAATTCTCAAGAATATTCTGGAGAATATTCTCTGTGCAGTTGAGACAGATATGTATTCTCCTGTTCTTTTTGGGTGGAATGTACTGCACACCTGTGTTTGGTCTACTGGTTTGTATTGTCATGTAGGTTTTCTCTTCTCTCAGTGGCCTTATCTTCTTCTTGAATTATTTGGATATTTATTGTTGGACTATAGTTCTTGCTCATGTTTTGCAGTTTTTACACATCATGTTAGTCTAAAGGCAGAGAAAAAAATTCAAATATTCAGTTCAGTTCAGTTGATCAGTCGTGTCTGACTCTTTGCGACCCCATGAATTGCAGGACGCCAGGACTCCCTGTCCATCACCAACTCCCAGAGTTTACTCAAACTCATGTCCATCGAGTCGGTGATGCCATCCAGCCATCTCATCCTCTGCCGTCCCCTTCTCCTCTTGCCCTCAATCCCTCCCAGCATCAGGGTCTTTTCCAATGAGTCAACTCTTCGCTTGAGGTGTCCTAAGTATTGGAGTTTCAGCTTCAACGTCAGTCCTTCCAATGAACACCCAGGGCTGATCTCCTTTAGGATGGACTGGTTGGATCTCCTTGCAGTCCAAGGGATTCTCAAGAGTCTTCTCCAACACCACAGTTCAAAAGCATCAATTTTTCGGCTCTCTTCACAGTCCAACTCTTACATCCATATATGACCACTGGTCAAACCATAGCCTTGACTAGACGGACCTTTGTTGGCAAAGTAATGTCTCTGCTTTTTAATATGCTATCTAGGTTGGTCATAACTTTCCTCCCAAGGAGTAAGAGTTTTTTAATTTCATGACTGCAGTCACCATCTGCAGTGATTTTGGAGCCCACAAAAATAAAGTCTGTCATTGTTTCCACTGTTTCTCCATCTATTTCCCATGAACTGATGGGACCAGATGCCATGATTTCAGTTTTCTGAATGTTGAACTTTAAGGAAACTTTTTCACTCTCCTCTTTCACTTTCATCAAGACGCTCTTTAGTTCTTCAATTTCTGCCATAAGTGTGGTGTCATTTGCATATATGAGGTGATTGATATTTCTCCCAGCAATGTTCATTCCAGCTTGTGCTTTCTTCAGCCCAGCATTTCTCATGATGTACTCTGCGTATAAGTTAAAAAAGCAGGCTGACAGTTTACAGCCTTGATGTACTCCTTTTCCTATTTGGAACCAGGCTGTTGTTTCATGTCCAGTTCTAACTGTTGCTTCCTGATTTCATACGGGTTTCTTAAGAGGCAGGTCAGGTGGTCTGGTATGCCCATCTCTTTCAGAATTTTCCACAGCTCATTGTGATATACACAGTCAAAGGCTTTGGCATAGTCAATAAAGCAGAAATAGATGTTTTTCTGGAACGCTCTTGCTTTTTCAATGATCCAGCGGATGTTGGCAATTTGACTTCTGGTTCCTCTGCCTTTCCTTATACCAGCTTGAACACTATAAGTTTACGGTTGTGCATTCAAATAATAGGTAATATATTCAAATATTAGGTAACGCTAACGCTTTGATGATGTGAAATTTTGTGTGTGTGATATACCCATATATCATTAATATAAAGATGCTATGACAAAATATATAATTAATATAATCATTGGAATGACTGATGCTGAAGCTGCAACTCCAATATTTTGGCCACCTGATCTGAAGAACTCACTCATCTGGGATGACTCTGTTGCTGGGAAAGTTTGAAGGCAAGAGGAGAAGGGGACAACAGAGGATGGATGGTTTGATGGCATCACCGACTGAATGGACAGGAGTTTGAGTAAACTCTGGGAGTTGGTGATGGACAGGGAGGCCTGGCATGCTGCAGTCCATGGGATGGCAGAGAATCAGATATGAATGTGTGAGTGAGCTGAATATATTTAATGTTACTTGTTTCATATCATTTTTTATTTAAAGTCTGTTTTCTCTACTACTAGTATAGTAACTATGGCTCTTTATTGCTTATATAAAATTTTTCTTGAAACGTAATGTCAAAAATCTATTCAATTAGAAGAGTTGTCTCCTTGACAGTCTATAGTTTCCATAGTAAAAAACAATCCATTGTCCCGTCTTCTAGTATACCACCTTTATGTGTTGGATTTTTTTTTTGTTGTTGCTATTTATTTTACTAAATAGATTTTAGAGTGATTTTAAGAAGTAGCTCTAGATATTTTGATTGCTGTTGTTCGGTCATTCAGTCATGTCCAACTCTTTTGTGACCCCCTGGACTGCAGCACAACAGGCGTCCTTCTCTTTCCTTGACTCCCACAGTTTGCTCAAACACATGTTCATTGAATTGGAGATGCCATCCAACCATCTCATCCTCCGTCACCCTCTTCCCCTCCTATCTTCAATCTTTCCCAGCATCCTGGTATTTTCCAAAGAGTTGGCTCTTTGCATCAGATTGGCAAAATCCTGGAATTTCAGCTTCAGCATTAATGCTTCAAAAGTATATTCAGAGTTGATTTCCTTGAGGATTGATTGGCTTGATCTCCTTTCAGTCCAAGGGACCCCTAAGAGTTTTCTCCAGCATCACATTTTGAAGGCATCAGTTCTTAAGCTCTCAGCATTATTTGTGTTCGAATTTTCACATCTATACATGACTACTGGATAAACCATAGGGGTTTGTGACTGAGGGAACCTTTGTTAAGAAGCTGATGTCTCTTCTTTTTAATACAAGGTCTAGGTTTGTCATAGTTTTTCCTCCAAGAAGAAAGTGTCTTTTAATATGATGACTGCAGTCACCATTCCTAGTAATTTTTGAGCTCAAGAAAATTAAGTCTGTCACTGATTCCACACTTTCCCCTTCTATTTGACAAGTATTTATGGGACCAGATGACCTGGTCTTGTGGGTTTTTTTGTTTTTTTTTTTTTTATTAATGTTGAGTTCTCAGCAAGGCTTTTCACTCTCCTCATTCATCCTCATCCAGACACTCTTTAGTTCCTCTTCACTTTCTCTTTTTACAGTGTTACCAGCTGCATATCTAAGGTTGTTGAAGTTTCTCCCAGAAACCTTGATTCCAGCTCATTACAGCCAATGTGGCATTTTGAATAGTATACTCTACATATATTTCATATAAGCAGAGTGATAATATGCAATCTTGTCACTCTCCTTTCCCAGTTTTGAACTGGTAAATTGTTCCATGTCTTGTTCAAACTCTTGCATCTTGACCTGCATACGCATTTCTCAGGTGACAGGTAAGAAGTTCTCTTACTCTTGTCTCTATCAAGCTGTCCATGGTTTACTGTGATACAAATAGCCAATGTCTTTAGTGGAGTCACTGAAGCAGAAGTAAATTCTTTTCTGGAATTCCCTTGCTTCCTCTACGATCCAATGGATATTTCCAAATTGTTCTCTGGTTCCTCTGTTGTTTCCAAGTCTAGCTTTCACATCTGGAAATTCTTGGTTTATGTATTCCTGAAGAATTTTGAGTATTTCCTAGCTAGCATGTGAAAGGAGTCAAAGTGCATGCTTGTTTGTACATTCTTTGTCATTACCCACCTTTGGTGTTGGAATGAAAACTGACCTTTTCCAATCTCATAGCTGCTGATGAGTTTTCCAAATCTGATGACATATGAAGTCAGTGCCCCAGTTTAACAGCATCATTAATAGTTTAGCAGTTTCATGTTAATGAATACTCACAGTTTTTGCTTAAACAACTTGCTTTCTCTTTCATATCTGAATGAGATCCTTTTTGGTTTTAGGTCTGGCTCATTCATCATTTTGTGAATGTTCTACCATCTCTACTGGCCTGAAGAGTTTCTATTGAAAAACCAGCTGCTATCCTTATGGGGATCCAAATGTATGTTACTTATGTCTTTCCTCTTGCTGCATTTAATGTTTGATTTTGGTGCTTAAATTTTCAGTGTTTGATTAATATGTGTTTTGGGGGCATTTCATTTTGGGTTCATCCTGTTTGGGACTCTCTAATGTGTTGGGATTCAGGGAGCTATTTCCTTCTCCATTTAATGG
The DNA here is from genome assembly GCF_963930625.1 of Muntiacus reevesi. Classification (NCBI taxonomy): domain Eukaryota; kingdom Metazoa; phylum Chordata; class Mammalia; order Artiodactyla; family Cervidae; genus Muntiacus; species Muntiacus reevesi. Next base: position 95,796,886 of record NC_089271.1, read on the forward strand.
AGGTTCTCAACTTTTATTTCTTCAAGAATTTACTCATGACCCGTCCTATTTTTTTTTTTTTTTCATTTTTAGACTTCTCCATTTGGACACCTATGATTCTTATGGCAGGAAATTTAATATTGTCCCAGAATTCTCAGAGATTTTCTTAACTGTTTTCCTTTTTTTTTTTTTTTTTTGCATACCCCTCTGTGTTTCATTTATTTCCTCCTTTCCACCTCCACTTAAGTAGTTCTTTCTCTGTCTCAGTAATTCTACTGTTGGTTCCTTCCAGAGTGTTGTTAATCTCAGTTATTGAATTGATTATTACTGCTTGACTCTTCTTTTTTCTTCTAGATCCATGGTAAACATGTTTATTTCTTCTCAGTCTGGGGCTCCAGTGTATTTACTGGTGACTCCTCCTAGCTTTCTAGATTGTGGTCATCTTTACTCTCATTATTCTGAATTCTTTTTCAGGAAGACTTCCCATCTCCTCTTCTATTGTTTGTTTTGGTGGATTGTTTTTTTCATGTACCTTCACCAGATGCATATTTCTCTTCCTGTTCATTTTGTTTAGATTGCTGTGGTCTGGGTCTGCTTTCTGTAGGCTGGAGGGTTGTGGATCCATCAGCTGTGGAACCTGAACTTTGTGTGTGGCACTGGACCGGTAAGCTGTCAAGGTTTAATTCTTGGGGTATCTTGTGTTTGTACTCTGTCGGGTGGAGCTGGATCACTTCTTTATGAAGTGTAATGAATTGTCCTGTAATGCACTTTGTGGTTTCTGTGGGTTTGGTATGGCTTTGGGCAGCGCCTTTTATAGTATTCATTTTTGAGTTCCTTCTTTGCTGGAGAATAAGTGTTGGTTGTCTTGCACTGAAATTGCTGGCTTCAGCTTGGGGCTTGATTTCCATGTAGGCATGGAAACTTTTGTGTTTCTCTTTTAATGTTCACTGGTGCCAGGAGTTCAACAATGATCTAAAGATCTGGAATTGACCTCGTGGCCTCTGGGTTTCGGTCCCCGAGTGACAGTAGCATCAAGAATTCTGCACCCACAGAACAGAAGATAAAACCCAAGGTTAATGGTGAAGCAATTCTCCATGGCCAGAAACAGCCAAAGGGCTCACAGAGTTATACAGAGAAGAGAAAAGTGAGGAGGGAGATAGAGGTTTCTAGGAGGAAGAAAAGGAGAGTCAAAAGGGGAGAGCACAGTTAACTCAGGAAATAAATCCGTAAGTGACAATAGTTCCTAAACATTGAATCCTTAAAGGAAGATACATTGGTAAAATGAGTTTCAAAAAGCAAAGATTAAGAAGCTAGAATAGAATTTAAACTACTATAAATACTGGAAAGAAGACAGAAGCCAAAATAACTCTCAAACTTATAATGTAGATATAGATATGAAAGTAAAGGGAATGATAAGCAAGAAAATGTTTGATTTTTTTAAACATGAAAATAATAAAGAATAATCTAACAATTTCTCTAGAGTTGCTGTGAGCTTAGTGGTGTCACATCAGTGTCAGATAGTCTCTTTTGTCCAAGGCTATTGTTGTCCCTGAATTGCACAGTTTCTGCATTAACTTCAGTTTCACTTTGTTGCACCTGTCACTTCTGGGTCAGTTTGCCCTTCTTTGCTTATTTTTACTTCCTCAGGTTGCAATTTCCTTCCGTGACTAGTTCACACCTGACTAGTTCGCACCATAACACGAGGGGGCAGCGGTACCTTATTCGACCTCACTTGCTGAGTGGTGCAGTGGTGAGGGGGGGAACACTGAAAACCAATACCACTGGGATATGTGGGGGTGTTTGAGGTGGATGGACCACAGTGGGCTTGCCACTGCCGTAGGTGACATGTACTTTCTCAATCCACCTGGCTCAGGTTCCCAGCTGATATACGAGGGCACTGTCCAAAATGGGTCCTGTGTTTCACGCACTTCCCAAGTCTAAACCTCTCACGCTGCTTTGGTCCATTCCCAGGTCCAAGCTGCTCAGGCGACTGGGTGGCAGGCAAGGCACTGTCCCAGGTAGGCTGTGGATCATATGTACAGGCAGGTCCCAGCCACTCGGTTTGTTGGCTTTGCTAGAAGGGCAATTTGCAAGAGTGCTGTGTCTGGAGGGGTGCTGAACTCAGGCTTTGACCTTCATGGCCTATGCAAACTGTCCATGAACCCAGGAAGATATGATTAGCAACTGGCAGCCTGCTCAGAGTTTGGTGGGAGAGGTCCTCTCTGGGGCTGATATAACGGCAGCTTCTTGCCTTCTGCCTCTGGATGATGCAAACATTCCTTTCTGCCTTCATGGAGGAAAGGGCCAGAAGTGGCAGCTCGCTTGCACAGCTTTGATATTTTGTAATGTGCATTCTTTTGTTCTGTGAGTGTGCCAGTTTTCACGATGTGATCTTAGAGACTTCTCTCAAGAAAGGTTCTTTTTTGCATTTTTGTCTTTGGTATTCCCAAAGTTTAGGATGCTACATAACCATAGCTCTGTCAGATTGTCCTCAGAGCATTAAAACTGGGATCCTTACCACAGGGCAGATGATGCAGTCCAGGCAACCCTCCCTGGGCCACCTCAATGATGGTGCATGGGATCATCTGAGCTTCTTCTCTGCTTGTAAATGCAGTTAGGGACATGTGTTTTTGTTTTTCTTCCCCCTGCGTATGTTGCTCTATGCAGTCCCAGATTTCCCTACTGTCACCGATCTGAGAGGGTTTACTATTGTTTGCAATCTTCTCCTCCTTTACAACTTCTTCTTCAAGACAGGTCTCAACCCCTAAATACTTTACCTCTCTTTATGTCTCTTTTATTTTGTCCTAACTCCATTTGAAGAGACTTGTTTGAATTTCTGGGTAAATAGGGCCAGTCAACAGTGTTCACAATTTGTTTTCTGGATGTTCTTCCTTAGATGAATTTGTGTGGGAGAGAGTGGTCTTTGCCTCCTATTCCTCTGACATCTTGGGACCAACCATCAACCTACAAGACACATTTTATCAACTGAAATGTTGTTGTTCTTCAGTCACTAAGCTATATTTGGCTCTTTGTGCCCCCTTGGACTGTAGCACATCAGGCCTCTCTGACCCTCACCATCTCCCATATTTTCCCTGAGATCATATCCTTTGAATCGCTGATGCTATCCAAATTTTTCATCCTCTCTCACTCACTGCTCCTTCTGCTTTCAACATTTCCTAAAGATCATGGTCTTTTCTATTGAATGATTTTAGAGTCACAAAACATGAAATCTGTCACTCTTTCTGCCTTTCCCCCTTGTATTTGCCTTGAACTGGTGGGAACAGATGCCATGATCTTACTTTTTGTAATATTGAGTATTCAAATGTACTGTTTAGCAAATGTTTCCCTATAAACAGTGACAATTATTGTTTTCTTGTAACTTTGTTTTACCTCAGCTTTTAGGATAAGAAACTCTTCTCAAAGTGTTTTCTAAGACTATAGCTACTCATTTTATATAATACTGATGGCTTTAATTTTCTTGCTGAAAGCATGTGTGCTATGCCTCTGTGACAACTGGGTGAAATGTTGATAAAATACCCAGCCTATAAAATATTTCCACATTAACATAATGTCTTGAACCTGTTAAAGGTAACTAGTTAGTTTTTCCCTAATATGGAAACTAGGCAAATACAAAGGATGACAGTACCAAGAAGATATGATATGGAGAGGGGGCAGGCAGCTGAACCACCGTGGCATGAAGAGACAGAAGTTTGGTTCATCAGTGCTTTCTATTGTAATATTTGGAACAAAAAGTTAGTGGTGAATGGAACTTTTACCTACTGAGATATGGAAAAGAAATTCTGATTTATACACCATTTAATTTCAATGTTAGGCTACCCAGAATAGCCTGATTATGACCTATGAACTGTGCAGTCTACATCTGTTTTACCCATTAAAGGGAAATACATTTTTAAAAAGTGGGATATCTCTTGTGCCAAATGCAACTAGTTGACCACTGGGAATACTGTTCAGATATGCTCCGGTGTTACTGGAACTTGAATCTTTAAAATTTTTTTCAATGTAAGAATAGCAGTTGCTTTCTTAGAACAATATCTTTAAGCACCTGAGAGTTGCAATTTTATAGTTTCAAGGTCTCATCAGTTGTATGAAGCCCATCTCTTATTACAGAAAGAATAGCATAAGATGAGCCAGATTATGGCATAACCTTTCAGCAAGAGGACGTAATTGTTCAGCCAGAAAGTGATTATCAAACCTTGGTTTACCCAAATAGTTCATTTACTCTCTTGGGAGTGCCCATTGTTTGGCCATTTTAATGAAGATGCTGTAAATATTATTTTGACAACACAAAAACAAAAATTTGGAACAAGATGCAAGTCCTGAAGCCATGAAAAGTGGTATTTACTGTAGATATTTAAAATATTTTATTTGAGGAGCATAATTTCTACTAATATGTAAGTTTTCAAAACTATGAATGGAGGGGGCTTATTTGATGCTATTACCATTGTATGATTAAAGGAACCAATTTGTTTATAGTTGAGCTTTGTTTTTCTGATTTATCTGGGTTTTAAAAGTTACTAAATAATTTTCTCCTTTGGTTTCAGTTGCAGCCCTATGATAATCCAAATTTTGAATGCGGTTATCCCCAAATTTGGTAAAAATGAAAGAAGAGTTGGGAATAAAAATGTCTCTACACTATCTTCATTAGTCTGAGATTATAAGAAGCATTTTAAGCAAGAGGTAATGTGGATGATCATAACTCTGACTTTCATCTTGAAACTAGAGGACAGGACGTGTTTTCAGCCTGCACAAGTATAAGTATGCCATTCCTACAAAAGCCTTCTACCATTCAGATAGTTGCTGATACAATTGCTCCAACTGAAAATGTTTTCTCTTCTCCATCATCAAAATCAGTTAGACCACAGAAGCATATTGTGATACATCAACCTGCAACTGTTGTCGTTGTTGCTTTTAATTGAAGGATGATTGCTTTACCGAATTTTGCTGTATTCTGTCAGACCTCAAAATGAATCAACCATAGATATACATATATTTCTTCCCTTTTGAAACTCCCTCCCTTCTCCCTCCCTATCCCACACTCTAGGTTGAGCATTTTTCATGGGACTTCACATAGCAGCTACACTAAATCAAATTACCCGAATGAGAATTTTGCAGCTATGTCTACATCTATTTCTCAGTACCACATCTTATCTCCATTACAGAACTGTTATTTTGGACTGAGGGTGGAGACTTCTCACTTTCCAGATTTGTATGGTAATATGGCAGCCCATGACAGTGCTTTTCCCAAACTATAACACGCAGGCAATTCATGTTTCCCGGGGCCAAAGATCTCTGATACATCTGCTGCCTCTCTTTCAAGGTCAACTCAACAACCATCTTCATTATTTGAAAATCATCCTAATACAACTGATCTACAAAACAGATGTCAGATTATGCAGGATAATGGTGATTAGAATTAATGTTGGGAGAGATCAACAAATTCCTACAATTCTCTTATTTGAAGAATAAAGTTACTTGTTCATCTTCATAGTGTCAATTTCTATTTTGAAATAATAGAGAGTAAAATGAGAGTATTATTTCAGCACCTGGCTATTTTACTGTGGTTTAATATAAACTCATCTATTCAAGGAATCATTCAATATGCATCCTATGTAAATTATACCTAATGAATTGTTTAAAAAATATAAAATTAGAACAAAGTGAAAAGATGAAATGTAAATAAAATGATTTTGAAATCATCCAGGCTGAAGTGACTGGGTGTCTAAGTTAGGATGATAAGGGAGAAGGAACAGACACAAATCAAATTTAGAAAAGGCAAATGAAGAGTATGTACCTTGCTGCTTCCTCAGTTTTATTATATCATGTCAGTTATCAGGAAGAAAGCTAAGAAGTTAGACAGCAGGTTATCTTCATTAAACAAAAATTTGTTTCGTAGTTGAAAATACTGAGATGCACTCAGTAACCATGATCACCATCATACCATGACTGGAATACCAACAATAACATGACATAGTCAAAGATTGCACCACAGTCAGCAAAAGATAGGTAATTTACAAGCGAGATTATAAAGGGTCATTTTTGTACTGCTCTCCTTATATAATGTCTTCATTTCATCCCAACAAGGCACCACCCTATATTTCCTAATGTATATTTTGATGTTGCTTTCCTGTTCCTAAAAGAAAGACTTAAATCCTTGTGCTGAATGCTGCATCTCATCATGGTTAACCAGTTCTTGGAAGACATGACATCTGTTTCCCTTAGTAGCTTCATTATCTATGTTTCACTAAACTTCTAGAGCTACAATCAGGCTAAATATTTTCAGTCATGCTAAGCCACATTTCACAATGTTTCCTAAACTCTCGTATGGAATTGGAAAGAACCTGTTTGCCTACCTACCAAGTTATTCACATGTATCAGATTCTTCTATGTTTCGTGTCTACCCAAGTTTCCTTATGTATCTTGCACATCAGTTAAGACTTAGTGCCTGCCAAATGGTATATTTTACATACTTACTGAAATAGCAATAAAGAGATGTAATAACCAATCAAAAGCTATATGCATTACTCAACAACATCCCATAGCCTCCACTATTACCATAATTGAGCTTTCTTATTTACTGAGAATTTAGTAAGGTGATGTCTCTTCTTGTTAATGCAATGCCTAGGTGTGTCATAAATCACACACATCAAGAAGCAAGTGTCATTTAATTTGATGACTGCAGTCATCATTCTTAGTGATTTTGGAGCCAAAGAAAATTAAGCTTGTCACTGTTTCCACACATTTACCCCTTCTATTTCCTGAGTGATGATGTTACCAGATGCCCTGATCTCTGTTTTTATGAATGTTGAGTTTTCAGCAAGATTTTTCACTCTTCTCTTTCACCCTCATCATGAGGCTCTTTATTTCCTCTCCACTTTCTATTTTTTTTTTTTTCTGTCTTACCATCTGTATATCTGAGGTGGTTGTTGTTTCTCCCAACAACCTTGATGTCAGCTTGTGATTCATTCACCTGGTATTTTCATAGTATTCTCCACATATGATTCACATAAGCAGAGTTATGAACTGGTTTGTCACTCTCCTTTCCCAGTTAGGAAATGGTTAATTGTTCCATGTCTGGTTCCATTTCTTGTATCTTGCCTCATGTAAGAGTGGTTTCAACTTTTACCTCCTCAAGAATTTTCCATATACCCCCCTTTTTTTTTCGGTTTTCTCCTTCTGGACGTCTGGTTTCTCCATCTGGTTTCTCCATTTGTTTTTCTCCATCTGGTTTCTCATCGTGGGGCATTGATCATTGCCCCGGATGTCTCAGAGCTTTACGTGTGTCTTTCTTTCTTTCTTTCTTTCTTTTTGCACACTCCATTGTGTTTCATCTATTTCCTCATTTCTACCTCCAGCTAATTAATTCTTTCTCTGTCTCATTTACTCTATGGTTGGTTCCTTCCAGAGTGTTGTCAATCTCAGTTACTGTATTGATTATTACTGCTTGACTCTTCTTTATTTCTTCTAGATCCATGGTAAACATGTTTATTTCTTCTCAATCCGGGCCTCTAGTGTATTTACTGGTGACTCCCTTAGCTTTGAAGATTTTGGTCATCTTTATTTTCATTATTCTGAATTTTTTTCAGGAAGACTTCCTATCCCCTCTTGTTTTGTTTGTTTTGGTGAGTTTTTATCATGTACCTTCACCAGCTGAATGTCTCTCTCCCTTTTCATTTTCTTTAGATTGCGTGGTTTGGGTCCCCTTTCTGAAGGCTTATAAAGGGTTATGGTTCCACTTCATTGTGGAACCTGACCTTTGTGAGTGGGATTGGACCAGTGACTTGTCAAGGTTTAAGGCTTTGGGGAATTTGTGTGTGTGCACTGCCAGGTGGATCTGGATCTCTTCTCTCTGGAGTGCAATGAATTTTCCAGGATTGTGCTTTGGGGTGTTTGTGGGTTTGGCATGGTTTCAGGCAGCCCCTTTTTATCATATTCACTGTCGTGTTTCTGTTTTGCTGAAGAATAGGTGTGGGGTTTCTTGTACTGGACTTGCTGCCTCAAGCCTGGATCTTGCTTTCCATGTAGGCATGGAAACTCTGGGGTGTGTGCCTGTCCTTTAATGTTCCCTGAGGTCAAGTGTTCTATGGTGATCTAAAGTTCTGGAATCAACGTCCTGGCCTCTGGTTTCTGTCCCCAGGTTATAGTAGCATCAGAAATCCACATCCACATGATACAGGAGTTAAAATCCCTAGGTTAATGGTGACACAACTCACCTCATCCAGAAACAGTCAAAGGGATTCACAGAGTTACATAGAGCAGAGAAAAAGGAGGAGGAAGATAGAGGTGCCAAGGGGACAAAAGGGAGAGTCAAAAGGGGAGAGAGCAATCAACTCAGGAAACAAATCCCTATCTGAAAGCAGATCCTAAAGATTTTGTTCCTAAATTACAAAGTTGATAACCATTTTAAAAAAGCAGAAATAAACAACCAAGAATAAAATTTAGACTCGTTTAAGTAGTGTAAAAAAAAAAAAAAAGGCCAAAATCATTCTCATATATATATAAATGTTTGAAAAATAGATTTATGCTTATTTTTTAGAAAGGTAATAATAACCAATAGAAATAAAAGTTCAGGGAATAATAAAGAACTAAAAGTTTTAATAGTTAAAGAAATCATAATTATAGAAATAGATCTTAGAATTTCTAAGTAGTTGTTTTGTGCTTTATGGTTTCAGTACATTGTCAGATAGTCTCTCTTTTTTTTTTTCTCAATTATTTTTATGAGTTGAAGGCTAATTACTTCGCAATATTGCAGTGGGTTTTTATCATACATTGACATGAATCAGCCATGGAGTTACATGTATTCCCCATCCCGATCCCCCTTCCCACCTCCCCTCATACCCGATTCCCTTGGGTCCTCCCAGTGCACCTGGCGCGTGGACCTGTCTCATGCATCCCACTTGGGCTGGTGATCTGTTTCACCATAGATAATATAGTTGCTGTTCTCTCGAAACATCCCACCCTCGCTTTCTCCCACAGAGTCCAAAAGGCTGTTCTGTACATCTGTGTCTCTTTTATTTCCTCCTCCAGGGGCTCTTCCCAACCCAGGGATCGAACACTAATCTCCTGCATTGCAGGCAAACTATTTACTGCTGAGCCACATTGTGAAATATCTCTGAATTGGCATATTGCTGAACAAACTTAGCTCAGTTCAAGCAAGGAGTGTTTTCCCATTGTCTTTGCTGCTAAATTCCTTCACTTGTCACTGCTCCTCTGAGTTAGTGCACCATGAGTTTCTCTGCTGAATGTTTTCCTATCGTGATAGCAACTTACCTTCCTCAGCATCAGGCCAGGCGAGCAGGACCATCCAGTGTGTCAAATATTAGGTACCTACTGATGAATTGTTGCTTTTGAACTGTGGTATTGGAGAAGACTCTTGAGAGTCCCTTGGACTGCAAGCAGATCCAATCAGTCCATCCTAAATGAGATAAGTCTTGGGTGTTCATTGGAAGGACTGATGCTGAAGCTGAAACTCCAATACTTTGGCCATCTCATGCAAAGAGCTGACTCATTGGAAATGACCCTGATGCTGGGAGGGATTGGGGGCAGGAGGAGAAGGGGATGAGAGAGGATGAGATGGCTGGATGGCATCACAGATTCGATGGACATGAGCTTGAATAAACTCCAGGAGTTGGTGATGGACAGGAAGGCCTGGCGTGCTGTGATTCATGGGGTCACAAAGAGTTGGACATGACTGAATGACTGAAATGAACTGAACTGATGAGATGGTTGGATGGCATCACTGACTCAATGAATACAAGTTTGAGTAAATTCTGGGAGTTGGCAATGGACAGGTAGGCCTGGCATGCTTCAGTCCTATGGGTTGTAAGGATTTGGAAACGATTGAGGGACTTAACTGAACTGATTATGTGAAGGGTATCTAGGGGATATGGCAGTCAAGGTGGCAATCAGTAAGAGAGAAACCAGGATGGGAGTCTAGTGGAGGCAGGCAAATACCTAGGGAAGAGGCAGTTGTGGGGTTTGCCTACTCAGATCTGAGCAAAGTTTAGAAGAGAGACTGAAGCGTGAGGTCAGATATGGCGGAATGGGAGGAGGCTTTGAGGGAGAGCTACTTATAGGAGAGAGAGGCGAAGGTCACTGCATGTACCGCTAACCCAGAAGGGTGAAGTGCAGTCCTATGTGAGAAGTCCCAATAGGGTCATTCTGTGGCTAGAACAGAAGGCTGTGGTGCAGGGCAAGACAAATAGAACACAGAAATGCAGGTGCTGGTGGGGGCTCGATGGCTGATAAAAATGCATGAAGCTGCCCAGTGCAGGAGAAACACTGGCCCAGCACAGAGGCCAAGTGCTGTCAGTGCTCCACCCCCACCATTTGTTTTTAATTGAGCTGTAAATCCGGATTTTGATGTGGCCTCTCCGAATTTTATTTATTTATTTTTTCAGTGGGTTTTGTCATACATTGATATGAATCAGCCATAGAGTTACACGTATTCCCCATCCCAATCCCCCCTCCCACCTCCCTCTCCACCCGATTCCTCTGGGTCTTCCCAGTGCACCAGGCCTGAGCACTTGACTCATGCATCCCACCTAGGCTGGTGATCTGTTTCACCATAGATAATATACATGCTGTTCTTTCAAAACATCCCATCCTCACCTTCTCCCACAGAGTTCAAAAGTCTGTTCTGTACTTCTACGTCTCTTCTTCTGTTTTGCATATAGGGTTATCGTTACCATCTTTCTAAATTCCATATATATGTGTTAGTATACTGCAATGTTCTTTATCTTTCTGGCTTACTTCACTCTGTATAATGGGTTCCAGTTTCATCCATCTCATTAAAACTGATTCAAATGAATTCTTTTTAACGGCTGAGTAATATTCCATGGTGTATATGTACCACAGCTTCCTTATCCATTCATCTGCTGATGGGCATCTAGGTTGCTTCCATGTCCTGGCTATTATAAACAGTGCTGCGATGAATATTGGGGTGCACGTGTCTCTTTCAGATATGGATTCCTCAGCGTGTATGCCCAGCAGTGGTATTGCTGGGTCATATGGCAGTTCTATTTCCAGTTTTTTAAGAAATCTCCACACTGTTCTCCATAGTGGCTGTATTAGTTTGCATTCCCACCAACAGTGTAAGAGGGTTCCCTTTTCTCCACACCCTCTCCAGCATTTATTGCTTGTAGACTTTTGGATAGCAGTCATCCTGACTGGCGTGTAATGGTACCTCATTGTGGTTTTGATTTGCATTTCTCTGATAATGAGTGATGTTGAGCATCTTTTTATGTGCTTGTTAGCCATCTGTATGTCTTCTTTGGAGAAATGTCTGTTTAGTTCTTTGGTTCATTTTTTGATTGGGTCATTTATTTTTCTGGAATTGAGCTTCAAGAGTTGCTTGTATATTTTTGAGATTAATCCTTTGTCTGTTTCCTCATTTGCTATTACTTTCTCCCAATCTTAGGGCTGTCTTTTCACCTTACTTATAGTTTGCTTTGTTGTGCAAAACCTTTTAAGTTTCATTAGGTCCCATTTTTTAAATTTTGCTTTTATTTCCAATATTCTGGGAGGTGGGTCATAGAGGATCTTACTGTGATTTATGTCGGAGAGTGTTTTGCCTATGTTCTCCTCTAGGAGTTGTATAGTTTCTGGTCTTACATTTAGATCTTTAATCCATTTGGGGTTTATTTTTGTGTATGGTGTTAGAAAGTGTTCTAATTTCATTCTTTTACAAGTGGTTGACCAGTTTTCCCAGCACCACTTGTTAAACAGATTGTCTTTTTTCCATTGTATATCCTTGCCTCCTTTGTCAAAGATAAGGTGTCCATAGGTTCGTGGATATATCTCTGGGCTTTCTATTCTGTTCCATTGATCTATATTTCTGTCTTTGTGCCAGTACCATACTGTCTTGATGACTGTGGCTTTGTAGTAGAGTCTGAAGTCAGGCAGGTTGATTCATCCAGTTCCATTCTTCTTTCTCAAGATTACTTTGGCTATTCGAGGTTTTTTGTATTTCCATACAAATTGTGAAAGTATTTGTTCTAGTTCTGTGAAAAATACCATTGGTAGCTTGATAGGGATTGCATTGAATCTATAGATTTCTTTGGGTAGAATAGCCATTTTGACAATATTGATTCTTCAATCCATGAACACGGTATGTTTCTCCATCTGTTTGTGTCCTATTTGATTTATTTCATCGATGTTTTATAGTTTTCTATGTATAGGTCTTTTGTTTCTTTAGGTAGATATACTCCTAAGCATTTTATTCTTTTTCTTGCAATTGTGAATGGTATTTATTCCTTAATTTCTCTTTCTGTTTTTTCGTTGTTAGTATACAGGAATGCAAGGGATTTCTCTGTGTTAATTTTATATCCTGCAACTTTACTATATTCACTGATTAGCTCCAGTAATTTTCTGGAAGTGTCTCTAGGGTTTTCTATGTAGAGGATCATGTCATCTGCAAACAGCGAGAGTTTCACTTCTTCTTTTCCTATCTGGATTCCTTTTACGTCTTTTTCTGTGGCCAAAACTTCCAACACTACGTTGAATAGTAGTGGTGAGAGTGGGCACCACAACCGTTGTGTAAATGCTAAAAGCATCCTTTCTCTCATACTGACTTGTCTCCCAGTCCTGTTCCCCCACATATGACTCCCTCTGCTTTTCTCTTCTCTCTTTCCCAGGGTCCCACAGCGCCCAGCCAAGGTGGTAACTGTGGGTAAGAGGTGGTGGGTGGGAAAGGGTGAAGTGTAGAGAAAGTGCCATGGTGATTGAAACTACCAAGCTCAGTTACTCTCCAGAGAGGTAAGCAACAAGTTCCTGGTAGGTGCTCATTCTCCCTACCAGTCAAAAATAGCACCCAGGAGACCAAGACGAACAACTGTTCTACCAGTTTTATTGACATACATTTTACATACCAGGAAATTTACTCTTCCCTCATTTTCAGTGTATCATTCAATGCATCTCAGTATTGAGTACGGTTTGCTGTAAGCTTTTCTTTATAGATACCCTTATCAGGTTGAGGAGTTATTCTTCTATTCTTAACTCATTGAATAGTTTTTATTATAAAAGGCTGTTGGATTTTGCCAAATGTTTTTCCTATATATATTGAGGTAATCCTGAGGTTTTTGTCCTTTCTTCCATTAACAAATACATGACATTAATTGATTTGCACATGTTAAAACAACTGCATATCTGGGATAAACCCAACTTGACTATGCTGTATCATCCCTCTTATGTGGTGCTGGATCCAGTTGGTCAGCATATCGTTGAACATTTTTTACGTTTGTCATGGTGTACTATTGTCTTTCCTTGTGCTGACTTTATTTGGTTTGGTATATAACACTGGCTGTGTAGAATGAGTTGGGAAGTTTTTTCCCTCTCTTTAACACTTTGGTACAGTCAAAGAGAATCAGTCTTCATTCTTTTAATCCTTGGTAGAATTCACCAGTAAAGCCATCTGAACAAAGGCTTTTCTTTGTGGAAAGAATTTTTACATACTAATTCAAAATTCTTACTATTTAAAAAAATTATTTCTTTTATTTTTGGCTGTGCTGGGACTTTTTTTGCTGCATGCAGACTTGCTTTAGTTGCAGCTAATGGAGACCACTCTCTTGTTGTGGAGCATGGGCTCTAGGGTCCACGGGCTTCTGTACTTGTGGCACATGGGACTAGTTGCTCCATGGCACACAGAATCTTCCCATATCAGAGATCAAACACGTGTTCCCTTCTGTGGCAGGCAGATTCCTAAACATTGGATGGCCAGAGAAGTCTCCAAAATCCTGACTTTTAATAGATTCATTTAAATATTCTATTTCTTCTTTTTAAATATTGCTTGAAATACGTCTATTGATACAAATTCATATAGCACACAATTCACCAATTTAAAGTGTAAAATACAATTATTTTTAGTGTGTTTGAAGAGTCAGACAAGCATAACCACAATCAATTTTAGAAAAAGTTCAGCACACCAGTAAGAACCAAAGTGGATGAAAATTTACAGACACTGTATCCAACACCACCTCCTCCAGCCACCCCCTCCCCATCCATGTGTGTTTATCTGTTCAGTAGCTCAGTCATGTCTGACTCTGCAAACCCATGGGCTGCAGTCTGCTAGGCCCTTCTGTGCATAGGATTTCCAAGCCAAGAATACTGGAGTGGGTAGCCATTTCCTTACCAGGGGATCTTCTCAAGCCAGGTATTGAACCTGTGTCTCCTGTATTGGCAGGTGCATTCTATACCTCTACAACACCTGGGAAGCCCCCCAGCCTGACGTAACCATTAATCTTCTTTCCTTATCTGTAGATTTCCCTATTCTGGATATTTCATGTAAGTGGAATCATAATATGTGCTCTTTGGTGGCTGGCTTCCTTCACCTAGCATGATGATTTCAAGGTTCACCCTCATTGTCTTTTTTCATTTTGTTTTTAATGCATTTGGTGTCACATCAAAGAATCTACTTCTGAAATCCAACATCATAAAAATGTACCTCTGCATTGTCTTCTGAGAGTTTTAATGGCTCAAGTCTGGGGATTGATCAAAGGACTGTGACTTTCTGTTTTTGTGATTCAGAATAGACTTTTGTTCATTTGACTGGTGACATCTCTGCTTGTACATATCAAGTAAGAACTTACTGGGCTTCCTAACTCTTTTACTTCTAGGAAGATCATGAGCAACTAGATAAAACCATAGAGCTGCCCAAGTCGGCCTGTTCTGATTGGTGCTTTGACTTTGCTCTCCATTACTGTAAACAGGCCGGCCATGTCTTTGGTGGTTGTATGCTGCCACTTTGCTCTGGCCATCTGGGGATCTAAATACTCCCACTGCATTTAGGTTTCTGAGTTCAGTGACTGAAGTTCCTACTGTGAGTTCTGGCCCACAGAGAAGAACAATCACATAGTTCTTCAAGGGTTCTGGGGCACCCCTCACAGTCTTGGTGAAAGGTATGTCTTTGGAATTCTGCCAGTATGGATAAGTAGGTGTTAAATGACAAATCCACACCAACAGTCAAATCTCTGTAAACCTCTGAATGCCTTCTTCTGTATTAAACCAAGGCAGGTCTGACATTTCCACTCACCGTGGACCAACTTTGGGTGCATAGTTCAACCAACCAGACAAACTGATAAGAGTCCTTTCTAACTCCTGGAGTTGCAATATTAAATACAGAATTTATGCTTAGTGAATCATTTTGACCTGATCTAGCTTTATATGGGGTGTCTGATCCCACTGGGGGTCAGGAGGCTGCTTCCCACTGAGGGTGGGGAGGATTCTTCTACTGGAAAGGGTGACTCACCATACTTGATGGGCCCAGTGTCCCCAACTTCATCAGGGTCTCCCCACACAGTTCTATCACAATGTACAGAATCCCATTCTATCCAAGTCAGTGCCCTCATTTTAACGGGAAACTCTAGTGGCAGAATTCAACTTCAAGTCTAATTCAACGACTTGAATGATCAGTGTTTGCCTGTGATCATTAGCAATCTCAACACTGTATCTACAGGCGATTCATGTCTCCATATGGGTACACATAAGGGTACACATTTGGGTCTTTTACTGTAAACTGAGCTAATCCTTTTCTTTCACCACTCTTTCCAACTATGTTGGAGGCAACCAGAAAGCTCATCATATCTATCAATGTTCCCAAAATGTTCAAAAGTATCATATACACAGTCACAGAACACCTTGCACCCAGCACTTGCTTTAAGTAGTTCATCAGGCATATCCAAAGGAGATATTTTCCATATATCTGTTGCCATAGACTATCGATGCTGTCTTTAGCACAGTCATTAGCAGCTTTAAACCTAATTAAATTAGATAGCTAATTCTATAAAACCCAGAACCATTTGAGAAAACTCACTTTTTAAATTGTAGTACAGTGGCTATGCAGAACTATATGTTACAGATGTACACTATAATGATTTACAGTTTTAAAGGTTATACTCCATTTATAGCTATTTCAAAATATTGTCTATATTCCCCATGTTTTGCAATATACCCTTGTAGCTTATTTTATACATAACAGTTTGTACCTCTTACTCCCCTATTCCTATCTTACCCCTTCCTCCTTACCTCCCCCAACTGGTAAGCACTAGTTTGTTCTCTGTGTCTCTGTGTGAACTTCTTTTATTTTAATATTCAGTTGTTGTTCAGCTCCTCAGTCATGTCCGACTCTTTGAGAACCCATGGATTGCAGCACTCCAGGCTTCCCAGTATTCACAACCTCCCAGAACTTGCTCAAACTCATGTCCATTGAGTTGGTGATGCCATCTAACCATCTCACCCTCTGTCCTGTCCTTCTTCTCCTGCATTCAATATTTCCCAACATCAGGGTCTTTTCTAATGAGTCAGTTCTTTGCATCACGTGGTCAAAATATTGGAGTTTCAGCTTCCGCATCAGTCTTTTCAATGAAAATTCAGGACTGATTTCCTTTAGGATGGACTGGTTGGATCTCCTTGCAATCCAAGGAACTCTCAAGAGTCTTCTCCAATACCACAGTTCAAAAGCATTAATTTTTCAGTGCTCAGCTTTCTATATGGTCCAAATCACACATCCATGCATGACTACTGGAAAAACCACAGCTTTAACTAGATGGACATTTGTCAGCAAAGCAATGTCTCTGATTTTTAATACACTGACTAAGTTTGTCATAGCTTTTCTTCCAAGGAGCAAGCATATTTTAATTTCATTGCTGCAGTCACCATCTTCAGTGGTTTTGCAGCCCAAGAAAATAAATTCTGTCAGTTTCCATTGTTTCCCCATCTATTTGCCATGAAGTGATGGGACTGGATGCTATGATCTTTGTTTTCTGAATGTTGAGTTTTAAACCAGCTTTTTCACTGTCCTCTTTCACCTTCATCAAGAGTTCCTCTTCGCTTTCTGGCATAAGGGTAATGTCATCTGCCTATCTGAGGTTATTAGTCTGTGTTATTTTTTTAAATTCAACATCTAAGTGAGATCATGCAGTATTTGTCGTTCTCTGTCTGACTCATTTCACTTAGCATATTTCCCTCCAAGTCCATCCATGTTGCTGCAAATAGCAAAATACTGTTCATTATTATGACTGTGTACGATTGCATTAAGTTTATGTGTGTGTGCGCACCATGCCTTATTTATCCATTCATCCATTGATGGACACTTAGATTGCTTCTATATCTTGACAATTGCAAATAATTCTACTGTGAACATTGGGGTGCATGTATCTTTTCAAATTAGAGTTTTGTTCTGTTTCTTTTTTTTTTTTTTTTTTTCGGATATATACCCAGGAATGGAATTGCTGGGTCACCTAGCTCAATTTATATTTCTGAGAAACGCCCCTACTATTTTCCACAGTGACTGCACCAATTTACATTCCCACCAACTGTGCACAAAGATTCCCTTTTTGCCACTTCATTGGTACCATTTGTTATTTGTGTTCCTTTTGATGATAGGCATTCTCATAGGTATGAGGTGACATTTCATTGTGATTTTGATTTGCATTTCTCTGATGGATTTGTGATGTTGAGAACCTTTTCATGTGCCTGTTAGCCATCTGTATATCTACTTTGGAAAAGTTTCTATTCAGTTTTACTGCCCATTTTTAAAGTGTTTTTTTTTTTTTTTTTTCCTGACACTGTGTTTTTGAGCTATTTATATATGTAGGATATTAACCCCAGATCAGTCATTTGCAATATTTTCTCTCATTCGGTAGGTTCTTTTCATTTTTCAAAGGTTTCTTTTGCTGTGCAAGAGCTCTTAGGTTTAATTAGGTCCCTGTGCTATGTTAAGTAGCTTCAGTCGTGTCTGACTCTTTGGCACCCTATGGACTGTAACCCGCCAGGCTCCTCTGTCCATGGAATTCTCCAGGCAAGAATACTGGAGTGGGTTGCCATGCCCTTCTCCAGGGGATCTTCCCAACTCAGGGGCTGAACCTCCTTCTCTTGTGTCTTCTGCCTCGGCGGGCAAGTTCTTTACCAGTAGTGCCACCTGGGAAGCCCATTTGTTTATTTTTGCTGTTATTTCAGTTATTATAGGAGATGGATCCAAAAACAAGGCTGTTGTGTTTTATGTCAAAGAGTGTTCTGCCCATGATTTCATCCAGAAGTTTTACATGTTCAACCTTACACATCAGTCTTAAACCCATTTTGAGTTTGTTTTTGTATATAGTGTTAGATAATATTCTGATTTCTTTCTTTTACATGCAGCTGTCCAGTTTTCCCAGCACCACTTACTATGAGAGACTATCTTTTCCCCACTGTATACTGTATTCTTGCCTCCTTTGTTGTAGATTAATTGACCATAGGTGCATAAGCTTGTTTCTATTATTTCTATCCTATTTCATTGATTTGTCTGTCTGTTTTTATGCCAGTACCATACTGTTATGATTCCTATAGCTTTGTAGTATAGACTAAGGTCAAGACACTTGATTCCTCCAGCTGTGTTCTTTTTTTCTTTTTACTTTGTTTGACAGAGCCTGGTCTTTGGTACGGCACATGGGATCTTTGATATTCATTGAGGCAGGCATGTGGGATCCTCAGGTGCAGCATTCAGAACCCTCAGTTTCAGCACTTGGGATCTTTCTAGATGTGGCATGCAGGGTCTTTACCTGCAGCATGTGAACTCTAAGTTGTGGCCTGTGAATCTCAGTTGAAGCATGCTAACTGTTAGTTGCTGCATGTGGAATCTAGTTCTCTGATCAAGGATCAAACCTGGGCCCCCTTCTTTGAGAGAATGGAGTCTAAGCCACTGGACCACCAGGGAAATCCCTCCAAGTCTGTTCTTTTTTCTAGAGATGGTTTTGGCTATTTGGGGTCTTTTGTGTCCATATAAATTTCTAGTTATGTGGAAAATGCCATTGGTAATTTGGTAGGGATTACATTGGATCTGTAGGTTGCCTTGGGTAGTATAGTTATCTTACAAAACTGATTCTTCCAATCCAAGAACAGGGTAAAATTTTCCATCTTGTGCTGATATATTTCTCTCAATATCTTACAGTTTTCCAAGTACAGGTCTTTTACCTCCTTGAAGTGAAGTTGCTCAGTCGTGTCTGACTCTTTGCAACCCCATGGATTGAAGCCTACCAGACTCCTGGGTCCATGGAATTTTCCAGGCAAGAGTACTGGAGTGGATTGCCATTTCCTTCTCCAGGGGATCGTCCCAACCCAGGGATTGAACCCGGGTCTCCCTCATTGCAGGCAGATGCTTTACCATCTGACCCACCAGGGAAGCTTTACCTCCTTAGGTAGGTTTATTTCTGAGTAGTTTATTCTTTTGGATGCAGTTAAATGGGATTATTTAATGGTAAATGGGATAATATCCTGAAGTTATCTTTCTGCTTGTCACTGTTAGTGTACTGAAATGTGAATCAACTTTTACATATTGATTTTGTATACTGTCACTTCACTGAATTCATCGGTGAGCTCTAGTAGTTTCTGGATGAAGAAGATGGGAGGTCTCTCGGGCAGAACAAAAGGGAATCTGAAGCTGCCATGGGCAGCCAAGGGACACAGGGTGGTTGAGCATCTCTTAGGAGTATGCAGGGACAGCCAGAACATACAGAGAGGGAAGCAGGGCCTGGGGATTCAGCCATTGGCAGGGCGTTCCCTGCCACAATCCTGATAGCTGAGGAGGCAGCCGTGAGTGTTTGCAGGGTCCCAGACAATCTAAAATGGAACTCAGATTTCAGGGATCTGAGGCATCCCTGGGTCACAATATAGGAGGCACTGAGTAGGGCTTCTGTCTATGGGAAACACTGGGCAATTCTATCTAGCTCACCTGAGCTGTCTCTAGAGACATTTAATTCAGGAGGTGTTTCAGCCCCCAGTTTGCAAGAATCGACAAGGAAGCCAACCCGTCGCTGAAGATGGGAGGCTTCCAGCATGGAGCCAAGGTCCACTGGGAGATCAGTCCTTATGCACCTTAGACGCAGACTTGCTGTGAGATACAGCCCACTTCCCCATAACCACATGGCAGGCTTAAGTGTCAGGAACCTCACCACCTCCTGTACCTCCCCTGAGTCCTCAGGACCCCGTGAAACAGGTGCCCCTAGGATTACCCATGTGGGGAAGCAGAGGTCACAGTGGGTGAGCCAGGCAGCTGGGGATCAGCAGCACCAAGGTGCCTGCCTTGGCATCTCCTCACCTGAGCCCTCTCTCTCATCCACTGGGCTGGGCTCCTGGGCCCCAGCTGGCTGATGCCTCAAGGTCAGAGGCATTTCTGATTCTGAAAATCTCAGGAAAATCCTCAACCCCAGGAGCGGAGTTGGAGTGGAGGGCATTAACAGGGTGGACGGCCCATGTGAGTTGCCCTGCATGCCTGCCTCTTTGATGCTAGAGCATCAGGCCCCAGAGCAGGACAGCAACTGTCACAGCCTGGACGCAGAGCTGGATGGAGGTCCCATGGATGGCGGTCTCAAGAAAGGGAGCCACACTGTGTGTGAAGGCTCAGGTGACTGCCCCCTCCCACGTGCCTGGGACCGCGGTGTGCAGAGCAAGGGTGGCCAGGGGTGGACATGGGCAGGCTGTGGAGCCCAGAAGATGATGGCCTGTCCTCTTCCTGTGTCCCTGGGACTTTAGCCAATTTCTCTACAGCCCCCACCCTGGGGTTCCCGCAGACCAATGGCAGGGCCCAGAGAGGGTCTGTGTGGGGGCTGGCTGCTTTGCCAGCAACAATGCACAGAGGGCCGGGTGGCTGTACCCTTGACCATGGACCCCCCACCCTGGACGTGGCTGTGTTTGAGCCCAAGGTTGCCATGCACAACCCTCAGGTCAACCGAGAACACAGAGGAGGGGCTGACTTTGAGGGTCACACGTCTGTCTGTATGTCTCTGCCTGGCCCCAGGGCTCCAGGACCAGAATGCCGTGCATGGTTTACACAAGGGCTGGGCCTGAAACTTCCCACATGTGCACTAGTGTCATGGTGCCCACTGCCATGATGACCGTGGACCAGGTGGCTGGCACGCTGACTAGCCTGGGTGCAGCTGGCCCTTTATTAGGTCACTTAATGACTGTCTTGTGATGTCAGCCCCGAGCAAGCAGAGGCCTTTGGTGACGGGCCAAGCACCCTTGTGAGCCTGGACTGCTCCTGGCCACTGTACTGTCCCTTTTCCAGGAAAGAGGGATGCACCACCCTCCACATGGCTGTGGACAAGGAGGGCCCCATGATGCACAGGGTGCCCGACTTGGGGGGCTTCACTTTCTTCGAAACACAGGGGCTCCAGCCCTCAGCTCAGGGAGCTGCACTCCTCGCTGTGGACCTTTCAGTTGCCCTGGCCTAGCCCGTGCCCACGGGCCACCGCAGCCTCAAGCTGCTGCTGGAAGAGAGTGCTTTCCTGGCTTTGAGTGGAGAGCCTTTGTTGAAGAGACCACACAGAGTGTGGTGCCCTGCCTGGGGGGAGAGGGCAACCTCCTCTCCCTCCCCTTTCCCAGGAAGAGGTGGACCATCGTCAACAGTCACTGCTTTGTGTCCATCTACTGGGAGGACGGCACTTGCATAGGCATCAGTGAGGGGCTCTTAAAGAACCTTTTGGAGAGGGTGGGCTCAGACAAGGTGTTTGAGACAGACTGTATGAAGAGCTTCATCCACCAGTTTAGCCTGTATGGATTCAGCAAAGCGTGCCAGGGATTGCTCACCTCGCTCTGCCTGACCAACCTGCTCACAGAGGAGCCCGCCTGTCTATCTCCTGAGCAAGGTAAAGGCAGGCGAATACCTGCTGGGCCCTGGGGGCAGGGTGGGTGCCAACCTCAGAGCCACCAGGGACGGTGGCAGGTCTGCCGGGAAAGCTATGTGTAAAGATAGGACTGGGGACCAGCGTATGGTCCCTGGGTCGAAGCAGATGGGGAGAGGGGTTTGTGTGCCTCTATGACTCCCTCGTGGCTCAGACCTGAAATAAGCCACCTGTAAGGAGGAAGATCTGGGATCTATCACTGGGTTGAGAAGATCCCCTGGAGCAGGGCAGAGCAACCCACTCCTGTATTCTTGCCACGAGAATCCCCATGGACAGAGGAGGTTGGCGATCTATTGTCCATGGGGTCGCAAAGATTCACACATGACCGAGAGACTAAGCACATGACACACATAGCTGTGGAACAGAAGTCTAGTGCAGGGAGCACAGGTTCTTTCCTGGGAAGTGTCCTGGTCAGCCGAGGAAGTGCAGGCCAGGGATCAACACCTGCAGAGAAAGCAGAGAAGCTTCTGCAGTCTGCCCTCTAAAAATGTCGAGTTCCCTCTCTGGGTCTTGTATCAATACTCTTGGGCCACTCTGAGTCATTTTCCAAGTGCAAGAGGCAATGGTGAGTTAGTGAGTGTTGAGGATGTGCAAGCTGGGACACTGCCTCCTGTGGGACAGGGTCCCACTTTCTCCATGAGGCCTGGGGATGGCTGGGTGGGAGCATCCAGGGGCCTAGCTGGGAGGGTGCTGGATTCAGTAAGTCTTCTGAGACTCGGACTTTGCTATTCTCTCTCTCTCTCTCTCTCTCTCTCTCTCTCTCTCTCTCTCTCTCTCAGTGAACCCGTTACAGTTCTGCTGCAATTTCCTGATTAAGAGAGACAGCTCACACCTCCTGGGGCAGATGAAGAGGAGAGGGGGCATAAGTCTGCATCTCGGCAGTGGAGGGCAGGAGGGCCGCCCTGGGCATCGTTCCTGCACCAAACACCACCCAGACACAGGACAGCCTGTCGCCTTGGCCTGAGGGTGCCCACGGGACTGCAAGCCACCTGGATCTTACCCCTGCCACCGCCATGGCCAGGACCTATGCCGTCCCTGCTGCTGGTCCGGGGACAGCAGCCACACCCCTCTTGATGGGTCCTGATGCCTGGCAGCCCTAGGGGACGCAGACTCCAGTCTCACTAGTCCCTGTCCTGAGGAGGTGGCCCTGCCCATCGAGAGCCTGTGGCTCTGCTTCACCTGGCCTCCTGCCCAGATGGCTCCTTCTGTGATGGTGGTGGGCCCCACCACTGTGCCCACCCAGATCTTCAGCCTGCCCCCTGGCAGCTCCCAGTGGCCACGCTGGTGCTTCTGTGCACTACCTCAGTGCATATCGTGCCTCAGCCCCAGAATGCTTTCTACTACTGCTCAGGTAGCCCCTCTTTCTCATAAGCTCCAGCTATTCTTTCCCATCATCCCCACCTCCTTCAGGTGCATTCCTAGAGGAACCCAAATATGCATCCTATTCAGACAGGTAGAGGCAGCCCTGTGATCAGAACACTGCATAGCAATAAAGAACCTGAAAACACGAGGGATTTCCCATCCAGCCCACATCTTCAGTGCCTCCATCCTAGGACTGGCTGAGCATTTGAGTCCCCTCAGGCAGCTCCTTGCTTGTGAAAGCAAGATAGATGGCCACCCACCCATGGCACAATGCGGGCACCTCATATACAGCTGGGCAAGCCCTTCAGATGCTCTGGACACACTCATTTACAAGACACATCAAGAGTTTGACAAGAGCCTGGCAGAGTGGCTTCATGGGCACAGGGACAGTGTCCAGCAGGCTACTCACTTGACAGATGAGGAGAAATTAGGCCTCCCTTTCTTGGGGGCCCCAAAAGAGCCCTTACTGTCCTGAGACCCACAGGGCTGTATTGCATATAGGGTTATCATTACCATCTTTCTAAATTCCATATATATGCATTAGTATACTGTATTGGTCTTTATCTTTCTGGTTTACTTCACTCTGTATAATGGGCTCCAGTTTCATCCATCTCATTAGAACTGATTCAAATGCATTCTTTTTAATGGCTGAATAATATTCCATGGTGTACATGTACCACAGCTTCCTTATCCATTCATCTGCTGATGGGCATCTAGGTTGCTTCCATGCCCTGGCTATTATAAACAGTGCTGTGATGAACATTGGGGTCCACGTGTCTCTTTCAGATCTGGTTTCCTCAGTGTGTATGCCCAGCAGTGGGATTGCTTGGTCACATTGCAGTTCTATTTCCAGTTTTTAAAGGAATCTTCACACTGTTCTCCATAGTGGCTGTACTAGTTTGAATTCCCACCAACAGTTTAAGAGGGTTCCCTTTTCTCCACACCTTCTCCAGCATTTATTGCTTGTAGACTTTTGGATAGCAGTCATTCTGACTGCCGTGTAATGGTACCTCATTGTGGTTTGGATTTGCATTTCTCTGATAATGAGTGATGTTAAGCATCTTTTCATTTGTTTGTTAGCCATCTGTATGCCTTCTTTGGAGAAATGTCTGTTTAGATCTTTGACCTATTTTTTGATTGGCTCATTTATTTTTCTGGAATTGAGCTGCAGGAGTTGCTGGTATATTTTTGAGATTAATCCTTTGTCTGTTGCTTCATTTGCTATTATTTTCTCCCATTCTGAAGGCTGTCTTTTCACCTTGCTTATAGTTTCCTTTGTTGTGCAAAAGCTTTTAAGTTTAATTAGGTCCCATTTGTTTATTTTTGCTTTCATTTCCAACATTCTGGGAGGTGGGTCATAGAGGATCTTGCTGTGATTTATGTCGGAGAGTGTCTTGCCTATGTTCTCCTCTAGGAGTTTTATACTTTCTGGTCTTACATTTAGAATCCTCCTTGAAGGTGGAGGGTGGTGCATTGGGCATATCCTAGCCAGATCTTATAAAGAAAACTCCCACTGCCCTTGTCCTCCCACTGTCTCTTCTCTGATACCTGCCATTCACGAAGGTCACAGCTATCAGGGAGCCCAAGGGCCACTGTGCAGGTGTTCAGGAAAGTTCCATAATGTTGCTGGCCAAAATTTTGGCCTTCTCTGCCCACCAAAGGTAAATAAAAATACAGAGACAGAGTGGGCAGGCAATAGAAAGATGACTTTAATTCTCAGCTAGCAGAGAGGGGAACAAAGTAGGCTCATGCCTCAAAAACTGGGCCCCTTGTCCATGAGGAATCTAGGGGCTGATATAAGGTGAGGGCTCCCAGTCAGGAGTCAGTGATGAGGAACCAAGGAGTTGGGATCTTGATTTATTTATCTTGCATTGTTTCAAAGACAGTCATAGACTGGCATCAGTAACCCTTTAATTGAGCCTGGCAGTTCGGTTACTCTGTGGCCTACTTTCTGATATGTAACTACAAGGGGAAGGCTGTTGTAAGGGTAAACACCAGATACACAGTGTATTTAGCATAGGGTCAAAGAAAAATAGATGTGATGTATAGCTCTTGTGGGCTTCCCTGGTAGCTCAGCTGATAAAGAATCCACCTACAATGCAGAAGACCCCAGTTCGATTCCTGGGTCGGGAAGATCCACTGGAGAAGGGGTAGGCTATCCACTCCAGTTTTCTTGGGCTTCCCTTGTGGCTCAGCTGGTTAAGAATCAGCCTGCAATGCAGGAGACCTGGGTTGGGAAGCTCTTCTGGAGAAGGTAATGGTTACCTACTCCAATACTCTGGCCTGGAGAATTCCATGGACTATGCAATCCATGGGGTCGCAAAGAGTTGGACACTACTGAGAGACTTCCACACTTTCATAGTTCCTGTAGAGTTAGGGTGCAGAAAGGCAAACCTTAGTTACAGACATGTAGAGTTAGGGGCAGTTTAGTTAAAACAACTAGCAATGTTAAGGTCTGCTCACAGGAAAGGGGAAACAAAAACAAAAACAAAAAACCTCATTCTTCTTGCTTTCCTTTTCACTGTAATGCTAACACCCAGCTTCATCACAATCACCTCCCACAGAAGGAATCCAGCTTTCTAAAGCCCCAAACCACCCTGCCTCAGGCACCGAGTGTTCCTTCTGGTACCCCACCACCTCGCACCACGTTGCCTTGTTGTGTGTGACTAGGGGATGTCTCTCCACCTTCCTCATGTGACTGCAGCTCCTAGACCATCACTCTAGGTGTGGGGGTGTTCTGCTTCTCCTACTGTCCCCATCACTAACATGGCCTTTCACAGAGCAGAGGCTCCATGAGGTTCTGGGTGAGAATAAGCCAGTGACCAAGGTACTTATTAATTCAGACCAATTTTATCCTAATTTCTTTAATAACTAATGCAAATCCAACTAAACATAGATATTTTAGGGTTTATAGAATAACAGATAACATAGATTTTAGAATTAACTTTTATTTTTTATTCTCTATTTCCTTTTATCTTTTCCCCCATGCCCAGCAGTTTTGGGGATCTTAGTTCCCCAACCAGCGACTGAATCTGAGCCCCAGCAGTGAAAGCTCTGAGTCCTAACCACTGCATTGTTGGAGAATTCACAATTTCTGTATTTCTTGACTCCATCAGTTTTATTGTTCTTTCCCATTACCAAGACAATTCCTATTCCAGTGAAATGTGATCTTGTTCAGGGTCACAAAATAAAGTAGGAGAGTTCCTAATGCCCTTTACAAAACAGCAAAACTCCTATCCTTAAACTGAGTAACTACCAATACACGTGTGAAGTTTATTAAGCCTTCAGCTGAAAAAAAATTGAAAAATTCTTAAAGAAAACAGAGATGAATTTCCATGTCAGTGTGGCAAGAAGGAACTAAAAGATGCTACACACCATATCCCCCTAACTGGCCCAAGCCCTCATGAGGGAGAAGGCTGGCCGCTCCCTCTTCAATCACAGAAGGAAGGATCAGCCTCCTTTCCTGCCCCCAGGACACACTATTGGGCATAGGACTGGAAGGAGCCTGGATACTGCTCTGGCTCAAGGCCCTTCTTCCTCCTCCCTTGCAGCCTCTGCAGATGGGCGTGGGCAGGACCTGGAATCACCTTGATTGATTTTGAGCAGATGCTTTAGGACGTGCCACTTGCTGGTCCCTGCATAGGCCCAGGACCCCACAGGAACTTGTAGCGAGCAGGGTCACTGTGGGGTACCTACTGATACTCCACGTACCCCTCCTGAACCCACTTGGGTCAGCACTCCCTGGGCTCCCCACAAATGTAGTGCTCCCTCTTGACATATATGCCCATGTCATTCAGGGTTTCCCAGATCTCCTCTTCATGGGCACAGTTGCCCTCCAGGAGGATCATGCCTAGAACCACCACCAGGTTGCTGGCCTTGGGCATGCTGTTCCCATCACTCACCATCCCATTGCAGGTGAGGCCCAGGGTGGGGACTATCACATAGGTGTGCTTTGGGTGGTCCACCTCCCTCACATCCATACTGAAAACCAGCTGTAGGCATTCTGAGGCTTGGTGAATGGCCTCAGGGAAGTGGTGCCCGTCCTCTCTGAGGACCATGTTCAGGATTTCATCCTTCGTGGTTGGATCTTTGGTGCAATACTTGTGGAGCAAGAAGCCCACAAGCTCCACCACCAGTAGATGCAGTGGGTCTGGGTGCATGGACTTTGCACCTTCCTGGTCCCGCCAGGTACTCGACTCCTCCTCATCTTGGCTTCTGGAGGCCTCATCTTCGGATTGGCTCCATGGAGTGGCAGCCATGATGGGGGGTAGGGGAAGGGAAGGCACAGTGAGGGCTCTGGGTGGGGTACTGGGTGCTTCAGCATCAGCCAACTCCAGCTCCTCCAGGGTGACCAGGAAGAGGACAGAGGAGGAGGAGGAAAGCAAGGAGGAGGGGGGGAAATGATGCAACCTCCTCCTCCACCTCCCCCTAAATGAACCGTCCCTCCACTCGGCTCTCAGCCTCTCTTGGGTCCTAAAGGTTGGCCTCACTCTCTTCGTGGAACTCACTCATCAAGGAATGATGACTGGGATCAAACAACAGCCAGAAGTGAGGCAGGGAGACAGATGGGGACCACAGGCCTGCAGGAGAGAGGGAGTGTGAGTTGCCTCAGCTGAGAAACCCACCCTGGGCGGTGTGACACAGGCCACTGACAGGTCTCCTCTTGACGGGTGCTCTCGAGCCTCACAGGGATGCTCCTCCTGGGCAGGCTGTCTTTGGCTAACACAAAGGAGGAAGTGAGGTGGCTCCCAAGGGTGCAGTCAGCACAGCCCGATATTCCGGGGCTGATATGGTGGGGGGAATTGGGCCTTGTGGCGTACTGTCTCTTCTGGGATGGGGAGACCCTGACACACACTCAGGGCTCCCACCTCACCTAGATTCCTTGCACTGCCTGGACCTCCTCTGCTCTGCAACCTGCAGACACAAGCTTCAGACCTGGGCTTTCACCTCTGGGTTCTTGGAGCCCCTGTGAGAGGAAACAAGGGGGCACCTTGGTTTGTAGACTGTGGCATGGTGCTGGGCCCCTCAGTGCTGACAGGAGGACTGGGCTGTACTCGGTGAGGTTCCACCTGTCCTGAGGTGAGTGGTTCCCCCTGTGCTCACAGAGGGCCCTCCGCTTCCTCCTGGCAAGGTCTGGGCCCTCCTGCCTGTTGTCTTGAGGCAAAATTCTCAAGACAAATTCCCTGTACTGAAAGGGAGAAATAGAGGGGCCCTGCATACTGGTCATGCCTGCCCAGGGGCTAACAGGGCTCACAAGGGACAACAAGGCGTGGTCAAACCCTGTGGAGTCCCTCTGTACTGGGACGATGGGCAGTCGGCTCAATCTCCACCTTGACACCTTGGAGGGCTGGGGCAGTACCCTCTGTTAACTGTGACCCATCTCCTTAAGCAACGGCCTTAACATTCTTGACAACGGAAGTGAGAGCACCAATGCACCCACCTCTTCTGGGCCACCCCAGGGTGACGAAAGGGGCAAGGCAGGCTGGGCTCCAAGTCCTGTGTGTGAGGAGGTGTCTCCCCAGTGCTCACCCTGACCTCTGAGAGGGCCTGAGGCCAGACCCTCAGAGGAAGGCCCCCTGGCCTTGACCAACCATCTGGCTGAGGAGGTGGACCTCAAGGCTCTGATGGTTTCTAGGGCTGGCAGGAGAGATTTCTGTGGCCCCATGTTTGTGGTGGGGATTGTGGTTCCACACTCCTCCACAGGGTCTTCATCTTGACTCCTGGCAACTCCAGGGCTCCTCCTGCTGCTGAGCAGACATGCTCCCCAGATGGCTGCCCTGGAGCCATCCTCCCCCTCCAGGTCCCCTCCGCAGCAGGTGCTCCCCCACCCCCACTACGCAGGGTCCCAACTGTCCTGTGGGAGGCTGCCTCCTCAGTCCATCCTCAGGACCTTCACTTTGATAGCCATGCAGCCTGTCCTGACCCAATCCTGATTCCCCCCGAAGCCTGAACCCTCCAGAGCCCCCCAGAGACCCCAAGCATCTTGGCAGGAAGAGTGCATCACCCCGACCTCCATGCTCAGCTCCCACAGACCTGCAGGTGGGCTCCCTTCTCTCTGAGCAAAGGACCTAGCAGTCCTCCACAAGGGCAGGCTCAGGCCTTTCCTGCCAGGCTCACTCAGGGGCCTCTCAAACTCAGCCCCATCTCCCTGAACCGCAAGGTGCTGCGGTTGGGGTGGGGGGAGTGTTTCCTAGTCCTGCTCCGAGTCCTCCTTCACTGTCTGATGGAGTCTGGGCCTCTCCCTCTGCCCACCTAAAGCCTCCTGACCCCTCAATCCAAACCTTTAGCTGGTCCAAATGGAGAGGCTGCCCTCAGGGGGGCGGCACCTGGAGCCACACACCCAGGCTCCAGGGAAACAGCAGGGGCAGAGGAGTGGCCACTGGATTCTGGGGTGCGGGGGCCGATTCTCCATCAGGGTCTCCACCTAATGTCCCTGCAGAGCCTGGGTGGCCCGTCTTCATCCAGAGAGGCCACTCCTCACACCAGGACCCCAGCCTCTCTAAGTTGGGACACGGCACATTTGCTCCTCTCACTTGGAGGTGTCCCAGACCTGGAGGCAGGGGTGGGTTTCTCTGGGGTCACTTCTTCTCTGGGGCCCGGGGCCCCCAAGTCCTCCCTCAGCATCCTCACTTTCACTTTGGTCCCATGTAACCCTCCCCTCTGCCCACCTGAGTGCCCACCCCTATCCCAGGCTCCCAGTCTCTCTGGGATACAGATGAGGAAGACAGCACAGCCTGCCATGTGCTTATCTCGCCCCATGGCCTCCCACAGCTGAGCGCAGGGCCAGTTTCACTGGGACACTCCACCCTCACCCACATTCTGGAGCCCAGGGTCCCCTCAGTGCACCCTCAGGGTCCTCACTTTCAGTCCCAGTAGTCCCTAGGCTTCTCATCTGCCCACCTGAGCCCCCACTCCCACCCCCATTGCACCAAGTCCCAGTCTGGCTGAGACCTAATGGGAAAGTCAGGACACCCTGCCACGTGCTCCTCTTCCTGGGGGCTCCCAGGCCTGACGGCAGGGGTGAGCTTCCTCTGGGATGCCCCACTTTCCTACTGCCTCACTTTTCCGGGCCCCAAGAGCACTACACTCCTCCGTCTGCTCCTCATGTTGGCTCCCTTCAGGACCTGGGCTCCTCCCTCTGCCCACTTGAATTTTCTGCCCTGAGACCCAGGCCCTCCCCCCCGGTCCCCATTCCAAGGAGCCCACTCGGGATCTCCCAGGAAGGACACAGATCCTGTGGGGTTCTTAATCCTCCCTCAGGCTCCTCCCCTGACCCCCCCATAGGGCCTGCTTCCTCTCTGCTGGCCTGGACCCTCCTCCCAGACCCAGGCCTGCACTTTCTCAGACCTCTGAGGCAGACAGAAGTCGGGTGACATCACATGGGGACCCGTGGCTTAGGGACTCCCAGGGCTGAGCTGGGAGTGGAGCTGGATTCTCTGGACCCCCTGGGAAGATGCCCCCTCCCCAGAACCCACGCCTGAGGGTCCTCACTTGGGAGTCCTTGAGGAAATGCTGCTGCAATGGACTCCCTCTGGGTCAGGTCTGCACCTCTGTCCAGCTGCACCCTGAGCACAGAGTGACTCTGCATCCCAGACTGGAAGCTGGGTGGGGGCACAGCACCCCTGACTGCGGAGGAGGGTCCCAGAGGAAGCACAGTGTTGCCTCTCTGCCGGCAGCCAGACTTAGTTTTTTCTAAGATTCCTTCTCTGCAGGGAAGAGGTTGAGCAGTGGGGTCTGCGGAGATCTTTTGAATCAACTTTTCTAACTTTTATAGTTCAGAGTGCTGAATTTCACTCTCTCAAGCCACAGTCAGAGTCAGAAATATGTATTTATATCTTGCCAAATTTCAGGAAAAAACATCCACTCTTATGCTGCCTGATTCACTCTGATGCTCAATGCTATTCTCTTATTTCTAGTCCGATCTTTATCTGCTATTTAAAGCATAAATTTTGGAAAGACCAGTTCTCACCCTAAGGTGAGGTGATTTCAAGTGGTTATTAGCACAGACACTGCAGCCCTACTGGCTCAATCATTCCATTCTTCGTGCTGTCCTGATCTTACCCTGTAGTTTCTGGCATCTGTGGTCTGAGACACAGTCTCCCAATTTACACAATGAAATATGGGCAGAAGCTTAAACTTTCCTGTTACACATCCTGTCACCTGCTTCTATGCAGGCTACAGCTATATAGATATAAATACAATTTATTTCTTTCACTCTCCCTTCTTAGTTTCTCAGGATTTCTTTTGGGAACAGAAGAGAGTAGCGCGATTTTCCTTTTGGTAGATAAATTTATAGCACTAATCCTGTAAGTCTATAAAAAATGAGAATTGATATTGTCACAGAATTCTGTTTCCTATTATTGGATATGTTCTACTGATCTATTTATTTGGGAACTCTTGAACCTGAGTCTACCAGTAAGCTTGTGTAATGCCTCCATAAAGATCTTGTCTACATACTTGTTAGGAGTTTTTTAAGATAGCTTTTGCAATTTATTGGTTTTAAAATGAGGCATTTTCTATTTCCTCTTCTACATATCTATTGCTCTGGCAGGGCAAAGCACTTGCTTTGGCTATGATAATATTCCACCCCCTATTTTTCTGAACTCTCTTATTCATTTGACTGTTCCAAAGGCTCATTTCTTTGAATTTGCTAGATAGATGATCATTTTGTAATATGGAATATTAATTTTTCAGTATGCATTTATATTGTATAATATAAAGATATTATATTTATATAGCTCTGCCTTTCTGTTTCAGGGCAGCTTCAAAATTTAAAAGGAATAGATAACATATTTCTAGGACTTGTCCCTAGCCAGAACGCTTCTAACATTTCACATTGCTGTATCTTTATACATGTGTATATATATATATATATATACACATATACATGACCTATGTATGCTGTATGTTTACATATGTGTGTGCACACACATATATGTGTATATATGGCTATGTATTTATAGTTATTTTAAGTTGCTAATTTATTAAAATCAAATGTATTTTAACAACACTGCATTGTACTCTCTGCCCCATGTTTAAGGGTTTGGACATGTCCTTTTGCTTTGTCTATCCCTCATCTACTTTTTGTGGAGATAGATGATTTTCCATTTATCATTTGTCCTTCCTCCACACTTATATGTGGTTGACTATTGCTTTCACTGTTCATTTGCTTTTTCCAATAAGATTTCCCTTCAATTTTCATAGTCGTAGTTGTGGCCTGTTCTTTTCAACTTTGAGAAGTCCTGTTAAAATTTCTTGTAAAACTGTTTTTTTCCTTTCAGCATTTTAAAAGCAAGGTGCTCTCCCTGTGGCCTGCAGCATGTCTTCTGAGAAGTCAGCTGATAGCCTAATTGAATTTCTCTTGTAGGTAACTTACTGCATTTCTCTTGCTGCTGAACTATTCCCTCTTTATCTTTTAATTTGGGCATTTTAATTACAATGTGTGTTGATGTGGTCTATGGGGGTTGGTCCTGCTTGGGATTCTAGATGGTTCCTGAAACTGGAGTTCTGTTTCTTTTCCCAGGATATGTAACTTTTAAGGTATTGTATCTTCCACTATATTATCTAATCATTTCTCTCTCTCTCTTCTCTTTCTAGGACCCATATAATGCAAAGGTGAGAGTGTTTAATGTTGCTGTCTCAGAGGTCTCTTAAACTGTCCTCATCTTGAAAACTTCTTTTATCTGTTCAACTTCAGTGATTTCCCCTACTCACTCTTCAAGATTTCTGACCTGTTCCTCCGTATCATCTAATATACTCTTGATATTATTAGTGTACCTTTAATTTCAGCTGTGGCATTCTTCAGCTCTGTTTGGTTCTTTGCTTTGTTTTCTCAGTTTAGTTAGACTTCTCACTTTAGTTCAGGTCAGTCGTTCAGTTGTGTCTGACTCGTTGCGACCCGGGGCACTGCAGCACGCCAGGCTTCTCTGTCCATCACCAACTTCTGGAGCTTTCTCAAACTCATGTCTATTGATTCAGCGATGCCATCTAACCATCTCGTACCCTTCTCCTCCCACCTTCAATCTTTCCCAGCATCAAGGTCTTTTCAAGTGAGTCAGACCTTTGCATCAGGTGGCTAAAGGATTGGAATTTCAGCTTATCATCAGTCCTTCCAATGAATATTCAGGACAGATTTCCTTTAGGATAGACTGATTGGATCTCCTTGCAGTTCAAGGGACTCTCAAGTGTCTTCTCCAACACCACAGTACAAAAGCATCAATTCTTCAGCGCTCAGCTTTCTTTATAGTCCAATTCTCACATCCATACATGACTATAGGAGAAACCTTAGCTTTGACTAGATCTTTGTTGGCAAAGTAATGTCTCTGCTTTTTAATATGCTCTCTAGGTTGATCACAGCTTTCCTTTCAAGGGGCAAGCCTCTTTTAATTTCATGGCTGCAGTCACCATGTGCAGTCATTTTGGAGCCCAGAAAAACACATCTGTCACTGTTTCCATTGTTTCCCCATCTATTTACCATGAAGTGCTTGGACCGACAGCCATGATCTTAGTTTTCTGAATGTTGAGTTTTAAGCCGAATTTGTCATTCTCCTCTTTCACTTTCATCAAGAGGCTCTTTATTTCTTCTTTGCTTTCTGCCATAAGGGCTGTGTCAACTGTATATCTGTGGTTGTCCCAGCAATCTTGATTTTAGTTTGTGCTTCATTCAGCCCGGAATTTCCGGTGATGTGCTCTGCATATAATTTAAATAAGCAGGGTTACAATACATAGCCTTGATGTACTCCTTTTCCTATTTGCAACCAGTTTGTCGTTCCATGTCCAGCTCTAACTGTTGCTTCTTGACCTGCATACAGATATCTCAGGAGGCAGTAAGGTGGTCTGGTAATCCCATCTCTTGAAGAATTTTCCACGGTTTGTTGTGATCCACACAGTCAAATGCTTTAGTGTAGTCAATAAAGCAGAAATAGATGTTCTTCTGGAATTCTCCTGCTTTTCTGATGCTCCACCAGATGCTGGCAATTTGATCTTTGGTTCTCTGCCTTTTCCAAATCCAGATTCAACATCTGGAAGTTCATGGTTCAAGTATTGTTGGAAGTTGGTTTGGAGAATTTTGAGCATTACTTTGCTAGTGTGTGAGATGACTGCAATTGTTTGAACATTCTTTGGCATTGCCTTTCTTTGGGATTGGAATGAAAACTGACATTTTCAAGTCCTGTGGCCACTGCTGAGTTTTCCAAATTTTCTGGCATATGGAGTGCAGCACTTTCACAGCATCATCTTTTAGGATTTGAAATAGCTCAACTGGAATTCCATCACCTTCACTAGCTTTGTTCATAGTGATGCTTCCTAAGGCCCACTTCACTTTGCATTCCAGAATGTCTGGCTCTAGGTGAGTGATCACACCATTGTAGTTATCTGGGTCATTAAGATCTTTTTTGTATAGTTCTTCTGTGTATTCTTGCCACCTCTTCTTAATCTCTTCTACTTCTGTTAGGTCCATACTGTTTCTGTCCTTTGTTGTGCCCATCTTTACATGAAATGTTCCCCTGGTATCTCTACTTACCTTGAAGAGATCTCTAGTCTTTTCCATTCTATTGTTTTCCTCTATTTCTTGGCATTGATCCCTGAGGAAGGCTTTCCTGTCTCTCCTTGTTATTCTTTGGAACTTTGCATTCAAATGGGTATATCTTTTCTATTCTCCTTTGCCTTTTGCTTCTTTTCTCAGCTATTTGTGAGGCCTCCTCAGGCAACCATTTGGTCTTTTTGCGTTTCTTTTTCTTGGGGATGGTCTTGATCACTGCCTCCTTTGCAATGTCACAAATCTCTGTCCATAGTTCTTCAGGCACTTTGTCTGTCAGATCTAATCCCTTGAATCTATTTGTCACTTCCACTGTATAATCGTAAGGGATTTGGTTTAGGTCATACCAGAATGGTCTGGTGGTT
Source organism: Muntiacus reevesi (assembly GCF_963930625.1). Classification (NCBI taxonomy): domain Eukaryota; kingdom Metazoa; phylum Chordata; class Mammalia; order Artiodactyla; family Cervidae; genus Muntiacus; species Muntiacus reevesi. Next base: position 95,831,799 of record NC_089271.1, read on the forward strand.
TTCCCTGCTTTCACTATGTAACTTCTCACTATGTACATCTATTTTTCTCTCAAATTCTTTCAGCATCTTTGTGGTCATTACCTTGAACTCTTTATTTGGTAATTTATTTTCTCCATTCAGTTAGTTTTTCTCCTGGGGTTTTATCTCATTCATTCAATAGGAACATATTCTTCTGTCCCCTCATTTTTCCTAATTAGCTATTTTTATTTCTATATCTTTGGCAGATTGGTTTTATTTCTTGATCTTGGAGTAGTGGTCTTTGGAAGGAGACAATCTATGTATCCCAGCAGTCCCCTGCTCTCTTGTCACCAGAGATATATGCTCTAGTGTTGCCACTGTGGAAACTGCGTGGTCCCCTCTCTTGAGGCAGGCTGACTGGTGTGGGCAGCCTGGTAGGCATGGCTGACCCCTGGTCTGCTTGGTTGCCAGGCCTTGCCTTGTGCAGAGGCTGATGATCACCAGTGGGTGTGGTTGGGTCAGGAGGTGTCTGGCTGCTGAGACCTGGGTGGTCCCAGGTCTAGTCCCGGCCCACTGGTGGGTGGAGAAGTGTTCTGGGGTGGATGGTTACATAGCCAAGAGTTCTCAGATCTAGTGCTAGCCTGCTACCGTGTGGGGCTCACTCCTGACACAGCTGGTTTCAGGGTCCAGGGTGTCCTGAATCAAGACTCCTACTTCTTGTCTAGAAATCCAGCTCCTATGGCGTTACAGATCTGCTGGTGGCCTGCTAGTGGGTGGACTAGGACCTGACATGGCAGGCTGTAGGTCTACAGTGGACCTGGGGCTGCTTCCTTCTCACTGCTGGGTGCAGCCCAATCCTGCCGACCCTGGCTACAGAGCGTGTGTCCCTGGAATGGATGCCAGTCATCTGGTAAGCAGAGCTGGTCCCAGGGTTTCTGACTGCCAGCCTTGGGTTTGCTGAAGTTGGTGTCAGCCCACTGGTGGATGGGACAGGGCTTGGACCTCTGACTGCAGAGCTGAGGGTCCCCGGGCTTGTGCGGGCACACTGGTGGGTGGAGCACCATCCTGGGCACCCTGGTGTCAGGGCCGGGTCCTGCATAGGTGGGGGACTCTGAGGTTGCTAATGCAAATGGCCTGCTGGTGGGTGGGGCTGTGGCCATGCTCACCTATCTGTTTGGTCTGAGTCTTCCCAGTACTAATGCCAACAATCTGCCTGGTGGAGGTGAGACATCTTGCTAATAAGTGAGAGGGAGGATTTCAAACTGGCACTTGCCAGCACCCATGTCCTTTGGTAGAATGAGCACCCTCAAGTGGCTGTCACCAGTAGCTCTGCTCCAGGGTGAGCTCCATTTACGTACTGCCTTTCCAGGAGCTCTCTGAGATGAACAGGTGGGTCTCATGCAGGTTCTTGCAAATGATTGCATCCACAGAGAATCTTGGAGTGGGTGAGATTTTCTGTATGTATTTGAAGCGGAGTCTCTAGCTGCTAAAACAGTCTGGCTCTCCTGAGAGTAAGCCCCACTTCCCTTCAAAGCCAAATGTTTTGTGGGCATGTTGTCCCGGTGCATGACCTACAGGCTAGGTGCGCATTGTGGGGCTCAGACCCCTCACTTCCTATGAAGAACATCTGCAGTGGTGATTATCCTACCGTTTGTGCATTGCCCACCAAGGGTAAAGCTCTTGATTATACCATGAGTCTGCCCAGCTTACCCATCCTGATGTGGTTGTCTTTCCATACTATATATATATATGTATTTATATGTGTGTGTGTAAGTATGTATATGAATATATAATTCTATTCATATTAAATTTTCTCTATATTTTTATATATATAAAATTATATTATTTTCATCACAGACTACTACCGAATCTTCAGTGTCATACTGTTCCTCAAGAACATCATTGAGCTCCTAATGGTGGGTTGATCACACTATCACACTTCCATTCTTGAAGGAGGAGAGGTCTATCTTTGCTGAAATAGATAGGTACACATTCTAGATGTGGGTTTCACTTTCCTGCTTGCAATGCCTTTTCTGGTGCCACTATTTGAGGGTTCACAGAATGCAGGACAGAGTGACACAGAATATTTCACAAAACCATCCAGGACCAAGAGGCCCTCTAATAGCATGCCAGAGGCTTAGAGGGCAAGTGGCCATGAGATCGAAAGTCGCTATCCCAGCCCCCACCTTCCAGAAGCTTCTGGTCTTCTGGAGCAGTGGGATGACCTCTACAAAGCACACGTGATATACACACTGGGATATGAGAGCCAGTGGTACTGGGGTGTCATCCTCCAGGGACCAGACACGCTCCATATCTGTCATCTTTAGTTCCCCCACGAAGTAAGATACATGGTCCTTGAACTAGGGGGTAGAGTGACCCCATTGATCACCACTCCCACTGATCCATGACCCTACCTACCATCACCCCCACTGACCTTCAGGGAACTTGTACTTCCCGTCTCCCAAGAGTAGGTTCTACACTTCCACAGCAGGACTGTCCACATTAGCCACGTCTAGCTATTTACCTTTGACTTCATATTATGTTAAGGTAGAAGGCCAGGCCCTGGGACACACTAAGCACATTTGAGTTCACAATTCCCAGGCTCATGTGGCTACTGGTTAAGTCCTATTGACGGTGGTGACACATGACAGGCTGTTCCCAAAGCAAGAAGTGTCCCCCAGGAGACATGATAGCAGTCCTACTGACCTATGAGCTATGGTTCCAACCTGGGCACTTTGGGCTCCTCCTGCTAGGGGACCAGCACACACAGAGAACTGTCCCCAACCTGGCAGGCAGAGATGACCTTGATCCTAAGGAGTGTGCGGGCTACCCTGGCACAGGAGGAACAGCGAGGAAACATCTCTAACAGCCAGGTGATGTGTCTTGGGTTCCTGCCCCATTTCAGTGGTGAATTGACAAGTCCAAGAGCAAGGGTCTGAGAAGGGCATCGGGCCCAGTGCTTCAGAACACTGAGGGACAAAGTCTGTATTACCTCACCAGGGAAGGCACTGGAAATGGCTGAGGTCCTGGCTGAGAGAACAGGGGATTTAGAACGGATCTCGGGCAAGAGAGAGTGACCATCAGTTGTGGTGCAGCCGCTGCTGCAACTGTGAGGGCCCAGCATTTGTTCAGTCTTTCTCTCTGAGCTTCTTCAGGAGAGGAGACCAAGCAGAATCTTCAAAGAACTGTCCTCAGACGAGGTGAACTCTCCAGATGAAGGGAGTGTATGTCAGTGCTGGGAGGGGTGGATTACAGTGGATGTCGTGGTACCACCCAGATCTCCTCCTTGTGACTAGCCCACTCATTTGCCCAGGGCCACCGGTATTGGTAGATGAGGACTGAGAGCAAAAGTCTTCTCCAGAATTGCCCTCCACTGAAGGGAACTGCCTCCCTGAGGGCAGCATGTTGTGAGAGACTACTCATGGGATCAATTTGAGGAGGATACAGTGGCCTGACCCCCTCACCTTGATTATGTTGATCTCTGCAAGGTCTCTCCTTTTGATGTCTGCTTCCTGAAAATGACTATGACCTCCGTGCTCTGAAATGGCACCAGAAGTGAACAACAGAATGAAATGCAAGGTAGACACAGAGACTTAGCCTTTGGAAGTTGAAATCATGGGCAGGGGTGATCCCTGTGCCCTGTCAGAAATTCCAGGAGTACGACCCCCAAGTATTTGTGTTGGACTGTCACAAAGCCATATCTCAAGGCTTCTGTGCCCTGATGGTTATTTTGTCAAGTCAGATCATCTTCTTGACCCAGTGAATAAACAGAACAGAACTAGTAAGCATTTACCACTACTATTATGGTGAAAGTAGAGGAGTATGGATGGATGGGCTGCAAGTTAGACATTTTCGACTGGCTTCCTGTTTGCATTTCATGGGGCACAAAGAAGTAGGCTTCAGGTTGGATACCTACAAATGTTAGTATTCCCTGTGACAAGGGATAGGTTGGCTACAGTTAAGGCACTTACAGTCAGCCTCCTGTTTGCTCTCTGAAATGAATGAAACAGTAGAAACAGCATAAATAGCCAGTGTTTGTCTCTTATAAATACCTAAAGGTAACAGTCATGGCAAGGACAAAGAGAGGCAAAACTCTGTTCGAGTAAGGATAAAGGGATCTACACTCCCCCATCTTTTGGGACAAAGGAGACATGCGACATGTGAAAAAAGGCTTCTTGTGGGTCAAAAGTCAAGGGATAATGCCAGACCATAATGAGTCTTGCTCTTCCCAGAAACCTTCACTTCGAGATCCATCTTGACTGAGGGGTGTGTGTATGAATGCAGGGGAGTATCCCAAGGTAGGTCAGGTGTGGAAAAAGAAACCAGATAATTGGCCTGAAGGAAGACAAAAATCCAGAAGGACTGCCTTATATAAATGACTTTTCTGACTCTTGACTGTGCTCCTGTTCACCAGCTGTGACATCCACACTCTTTCTCTCCAAGACTGGATCTCTGCCTTGCTTCTATCTCAACTAACAAACCATTTCTTTATGTGCTCTCCCACTTGCTGGGCTCTGTCTTTAAGAATATTGTACCCACATTTACAATTTCTGTCTCTGTCATTAATGAATTTTTCACTGGAGGCAATGATCCATGTAAAAAATAGCTTTCAGCCTCTAGCCTTTGCTAGTATGGTGGCTAGGATTCCTGGCTCTCATCCAGGCTACTCAAGTTTAATTCCTGGGCAGGGGATTAAAATCTCACTTCACACAACCGCTCACTGCTGCCTCATGACATCAGTGCCACTGGAAGGAGCCCAGGTCCTCACCTTGGCCCTGAATGGACAGGCCTGGACAGAGCTTCCATCAGTCAGTCAGGCAGGAGCTTTTTCTGCTTCTTGGGAGCTCAGTCCCATGGATGTGGCACCACCTGCATCCAGAATATCTTTCCACTCCACCCCAGATATCAGGACAAATGGAATGATTTTTTCCCAAACAACATGCTACTGTTATTTATAGGAAACATTTTTTTTTCTGTCATTCTATTTAAATTGGTGCATTGATCATGTAATTTATTACCAAACTGTTGTAGGTTTACCTAGGATCCCATGTTCCCTGCAGGCAGCTTTCAGGAAGCAGAAGGAGAAGAGATGTGAACAAGGACTTGGTATCTCTCCCTTCCCCTGAAACGTACTCGGTGCTCAAGAGACAGCAGTAGGTAGGAATAGCTTGTGATGAAGACAATTCCCTTCCTGTGTTGAGGAGTTTCTGAGAAAGGCAGATGAGCATTGAATCTCCAACTGTTTCTAGTCACTACTCTGTATTGGCACTTTCAAATGCAAGATCTGATTTAGTTTCCAAGGCTCTTGTGAATGTCAGGGATGGGCCCCCCGACTCCCTCCAGTGTTCTTTCTGCCCTTCCCTCTGCAGTGATGCCAGTGCCCCACAGTCTCAGTGGGCTGAGGATGTGCCCCTTCTTCCTGATGCCATTACACAGTCTCCCCCTGGGAGTCCCGGCTGCCTCCACACAATGGAACTTGCCTGAGCACCTGCACAGGTGCCCGTAGGCTCCCCGACAGCCATGGCCTTCATGAGGGGCAGGCATCAGAAAAGCGACAGTGAGGGGACAAGGACAGTGGGAGTTTTCTTGATAAAATCCAGTTAGGATATGCACAATGCACCACCCTTCACCTCCAAGGAGGATTCTGAGGTGTGTGAATTCAAATTCAGTACAGATTTTGCCACTGTGGTTTCCATAACCCCTCCTCATCTATGGCTTTAGGGTCTGCCCACCTAGAAAAGCTAATCCATTAGTTTAAGTACACAGCCACCAGTTTCAAAAAAGACAGTCCATTAAAATCCTACCAAGAGTTTGGGGGTGCTTACCAATATTTCTTCAACTGTATTCTCCAAGATTTGAGTAGATTGTGCAGCAAATCAAAGTCCACTCACCCCTCCCCATTTTGAAAACTTTTGGGGTACTTAGATCAAGCAGCATAAAGAAGTGTTTAACTGTTCCTGACCATAGTGTAACTTCCCTTCCTGCCCCAAGAAATTTATCTAGGACAGAGGAGGATCTTCTAATGTGTATGTCCCATTTCAGATTTTCTTCTCACCCATAAGATACTGTGTATAGCTCTGGCTGCTGCCACCGCCCAGGTTCATTACCATCACCTCTCACAGAATGAACCCAGCTTCCCAAAGTCCCAAAACACCCTGGCTCAGGCACAACACTCGAGTGCTCCTCCTGGACCCTCACCGCCCTTCCCCGGTTGCCTTGTTCTGTCAAACTAGGGGACATCTCTCTACCTTCTTCATGTGACTGCACCTCTTAAATCATTGCTCTAGGTGTTGGGGAGTCCTGCTTTTCCTAGTGTCCCAACTGCTAACACAGGGCCTTCCACAGAGCACAGGATCCATGAAGGTCTGTGGAATAAATGAGCCAGAGCAGGGCACTTATTAAGTCAGATCAGGTGTTTTGTATTTTCTTAAATAATAATTTGAAAAAATCCAATTAAACAGAGATAGTTTAGCTGTATGAAATGACATACAAGGAACATAGAGGAACTTACCTCAAATATATTTAATTTCTCAATTCTTACTAAGTAATATCATATTTCCAAAAGAGTTATATTCCCATTCCATGGAATCTTGACCAAGGTTACAAAATAAAATCAAAGAGTTCACAATCACTTTTACAAAACAGCAAACTTTTTTTCTTGAACTGGGTGAGCACAAACACACTGTGATCAATGATATTGACATAGTTAGACACTGAAGCTTATTAAGCCTTCTATTAAAACAAACAACATTTGAAAAATTCCTAAAGGAAACAAAAGTGAATCTCCATGTCGTTGTAAAGAACATGATCCCAAAGATGCAGCACAGCATTTCCCCCAACTGGCCCAGGCCCTCATGACAGAGAAGGCTGAAGGAAGGATCAGCCTCCCTTCCTTCCTCCAGGACAAGCTGCTGGATGTGGGTCTGGCTGCTGCTCTGGCTCAGAGCCCCTCTTCCTCCTCCCTCACACCTCTGCACACTGTGATGGGAAGAACCCGGGACCCCTTCCATTGACCCTGTGCAGATAGTCCTTGACTTGCTGCTTGCTGGCCTCTGCATAGGCCCTGGTGCCCCACAGGAACTCATAGTGAGCAGGGTGGCTGTGAGGCACCTGACAGTACTGCAGGTACCCTGCCTGCACCCATATTTGGGTCAGCAGCTCCTTGGGCTCCCCATAGACGTAGGGCTGCATCCCAGCAAATGTCCCCATTCTGCTGAGTTCTCCCCAGACTTTCTCCTCACAGACCCGGTCCCCTGCTAGGAGAATCAGGGTCAGGGCAGAAACCAGTAAGCCAGCCTTTGGCATACTCTGCCCATCCCTCTGCATGTCATTGAGAGTGAGGCGGCCCAGGGTGGGGATCATGACATAGATGTGCTCTCTATGGTCCACCTCTTCCATATCCAGGCCAAAGACCAACTGCAGGCACTGTGTGGCTTTATGAAAGACCACAGGGAAGTGGGCCTGGTTATCCCTGAGGACTGTATTCAGCATTTCAGCCTGGAAAATCGGCTCCTTGGTGCCATACTTGAGGAACACGATCTCGACTAGATCAGCCACCATCACATTCAGAATCTGCTTGAGAAAGATCTCTGCATCCACGGTAGCAGAGGAAGATGAGATTGGAGGGGAGGTGGCCAGAGGGGTTGAGGCATCCTCCGCCTCCACCCCCAGGAGCTGCACCTCCACTGGGCCCTGGGCCTGGATTTGGCCCTGAAGGTGTTCCTTAGGAGTGCAAAACTCATTCATTGGGACCACAGGCGTAACAGATGGGGTCTTGTGCCCAGTGGGAGTGTGGCATGGGGGAAATGGAGGACCACTGACCTGGGAAAGAGAGAGTGTAAATGGTCCTAGTTGTGAAACACGCCATGGGTGACTCTGACTGAGGCACTTTACTGGTCTTCCTTGAGGGCTGCTCTTGGGCATTACAGGGGTGCTCCCCGTTGGTAGTCAGTCCCCTGTCAACTGAGGAAGAGAAATTTTGGCCCAGGGTGCAGCCAGTATAGCCCAAGTTTCTGGGGCTGACAAGGTAGGGGGATTAAGGCATTTTGAGGTCCCCTCTGTTCTGGGATGGGGAGCCCCTGTGCACCATCAGGGCACCCACCTCACCTTGTCTCCCAGCACTGCCTGGACGTCCTCTGCTCCCTGACCTCAGGACATGGGCCTCAGACCTCCGCATTTGCCTCCTGTTTCCTGGAGCCCCTGTGAGACAAATGGAGGGGGCACCTCGGGGGGAGACCGTGGCACAGACTTAGGCCTTCTGTGCTGGTAGGAGGGGTTGACTCTGTGAGGTCCCCACAGATCTGGGGTGGGTAGTCCCATTGGGGCTCACGTGTAGTGCTCACTTTTCCACCAGCACGTCCTGGACCTTCCCCTTTGGGGACCTGCAGGGAAATTCAGAACAAGACCCAAATCTGGATAGAAAGCGCTGAGGGGCCCCACATGTGGCCGCACCTGCCTAGGGCATCCCACAGGTCCTAGGCTGGGGAGATGCTCGGTCCTCACCCCTCCTCACGTCCTACTTGGCCTCCAAGCACTGAACACAGGGGCGGGCATCTGCTCAGTCCTTCCTCGGGATCCAGGGAGTCCACCCTCTGCACAACTGAAGCCTCCGCCCTCCACCCAAAAACCTCGTCCTAAGGCCCCTAAGACAGAGGTGAATAAACTGCTCACCCTGCTCTGGGGCCTCCATGACCCCCCACAAGAGCAAGGATCCCTCCCTGCCTTGGAGTCTAACACCCTCAGTCTTTCCTCGCATGGAGCCTAGATTCCAGGCAGGACCCGCGATTGTCCCGTCCGCCATGTTGAAACCCCGCCACTTTCACCAGGTCCCCAGAGTCTCTGAGATCCGGGTGTCAGGAAATCTTGCTCATGGTTGTCCTTCCCGGGGGTTACCAGAGTCCCCTCTATTCTGGGGTCAGGCTCCCCTCCTCCCTCAGTGTCCTCACCTTGACTCCTGGTAGGACCCGGGCTCTGTCCTCTCCCTGCCTGAGACCTGACTCCCCACACCAGGTCCCCGGTCTCTCTGAGACTCACATGTCAGGAAGTCAGACAGGCCTAGAGTGCTCTTCTCACCCCAAGGGTTTCCAGGGCCAACTACAGGGGCGGGGATCTGTGGGGTTCTGTCGGTCCTCCCGCAGGGACCTCTCAGTCTTCCTTCAGGCATCTCAACTTGCCTCCAGTCCGGACCTGGGATTCTTGCCTCTCCTGAGCTGAAGCCCCGCCCCTTATACCAGGGCCCCAGTCTCTCCAAGACCCGGGTGTCAGGAAGTCAGACCATGCCTGTTTTGCTCATTCTACCCCACAGTCGCCCTGGACTGATAACAGAGATGGGCTACTCTGAGGCCTCCTCTGATTGTGGTCCACGGTACCCTAGTCCTCCCTCAGGGTCCTCAACTTGACACACCACAGGACCTGGGAATCAGCCCACCTGAGTTCCCGCCCCATGCAAAGTTCCCAGTCTGAGACCTGGATGTCAGGAAGCCTGCCTCCTGTTTCAGGACCCCAGACTAAGACCCAGATATAGGGAAGTGAGACCACACATGTTGGGTTCATCCTACCCCAGGGCCACCAAGGACCGACAGCAGCAAAAGGCTTCTCTGAGGTGTCCTCTGATTGGGTTCCAGCATCCTTTCAGTCCTCCCTCAAGATCCTCAACTTTGACAACCTGCTGGTGCTGGAATTCTTCCCTCTGCCCACCTGAGGCTGCTCCCCCATACCAGATCCCCAGTCTCACTGATACCGAGATGTCAGGTATATGGTATGTATTCATTTAGTCCAAGTCCTCCCAGAGCCCACTCAATAGTGGGGTCCAGCATCCCCACAATCCTCCCTCAGGGTCCTCACCCAGACTCCCAGTGTCGGGAGTGCCACAAGTTACTGATGCTTCCCTTCTGATGGAAGAGAAGGGAAAACTCATTCTGCCAATACAGCCACTCAATGTGACCACACACTCACTGAGGAGCCATGCAGGAAGAGGCCTGGGGCACACCACACACACCCGAGTTGTTGACTCATGCCAGAAAATGGCCTTCCACAAAGTGTGTCATGTTTCCACTCCACCAACCACAGGCAAGGGTGTCATATCCTCACACCCTGGCTGGCCCCGAGCATCATCATTCGTTGAACCTTTGCCTGCCTGCTGGGTGACAAAGGGTCACACTCTTCACTGGGTCTGGCTTGGTTACAAAGGACCTGGCTGGCCCCGGGGCTTGGCCTTTGCTGTGTCTTCTACTGGGGTATGTGACTGGATCCCAGGCTTGCCCAGTGGCCACCATTCAGTTTCTCAGCCAACCCAACCCCTTCCTCCTGAGAGCCTCCAAATCTCACCTGTGTGGGTGGAATCCCTGAGCAAGAAGTGGCTGCAAGCACTCCTACCACTCAAAGCAGAGGGTGCCTGCTTGGTGGCCAGAGGAGAAAACATTCTTCTGCCTGCTTGACTGGGCATCTTCACCTGCACGAGGACCAGAGGAACAGGGAGAAAGTCACCAGTGACAATACAGCAATCTTGGACAACAAGCCACCATGGTCTTCTCCTTGGCAGAGGCCTCAGACCATGGGGTCCCAGGAGGGCCCAACCGATGAGAAACATACCTGCAGGCCCGCAGCACAGAAACCATCCTCCAGGAGTGATGGTGATTTACAGCCCAGGAGACCCTCCCCAAAGAACAAGAGAAAATGACTCCTCCCCTCACACTGCCACTCTGGAAGGATCTGGGGGCCCCACAGTCAGTGTGCCACCCTCCATGGACTCGTGGTTGGTCCCCACCAGGAGGGGAACCGTTGACAAACAACTGAGCCCTGCTTGTCAGGGTCAGGCTTGGGTGGGGCTAGTGTGAGGTCATAGTCCAGGGGCATGGTAGGAGGCTGGAGGGCAGGTCTGCTGGCATCTTCCCATGTATGTCCCAGGGCATTGCCGGGACCCACACGTGGAAGGAAAGCGGGCTGGGACTGTGGCCGTGGAGGGGGCCAGAATGTCTGGCTTGGCTGCCTGGCAGGCACTCCTGGAAACCCCCACCTGGAGGTACCCGTGATGCACGAGGTACCCTCCCACCTTTCTGCAAGCAGAGTGAGTTGCGGGTGCTTTGGGATGACTGGGCGGTGGCTACCAGTCAGAACTGTGGTCCACCACCGGGACCAAGACCTCTGACAGCACTGGCTGACCTCAGCCCACAAACACCAACACCTGTCATTTCCGGTGCATATGGCTTCCCTTACTCACGTAGGCACACAGATATGCAGGCACACAGTTACGTTGACACGCACGTAGCACATATGAACAAAGGCGCATTCCTTCGCTGGCCCTGTCTGCTAGGAGACAAACTAAGATCCGTCACGCTCTGAGGCGCCTAGAAGGTCAGGCCTGGAGGAGCCTCGAGAAAGGCGGCCTGGAGCACGATCGGGAGCAGGACCCGGAAGTGAGGGAGGAGGCTCGAGGAGCAGGGCTAGGAGTCTGGGGCTGAAGTGTGGGAAAGACCTGGGTGAGGAGAAGCTTCTAGCGAAGGAGGTGGGGCAGGGCAGGGCTGGGACTGGAAGGGGCCTGGGGTGTGGCAAGGCGGGGCTGGGATGGGGCTGGAGCCAAGGTGGAGCCACCTGAGGTGGGGAGGGGCTGACAGGGATGGAGCTGTGGGCCCGGAGAACCCATGGGGAGTAGGACTGTTCAGCTTCATGGTGGAGGCCAGACTATCCTTTTCAGCCCTTGCCATAGGCGTCCAGTCCATGAGACTCGGCGAGAGTCAAAGTGACCATGACCCAGTGTCCTCAGTGACTGCATCTGAGCTTCACAGTGGACCCCAGGGGCCAGGGAAGCAGGCAGAGAGGCGGCTTCTGGGCAGAGTTCCCCATCTCTAGACTGAAAGCCCAGGCTGGCTCCCTTCCAAGCCACCCTGGGACTGCTGGCCCAGTGCTGAGCAACAGTTTATCTGTTCTTTTGCAGATGTGAAGGAAAATCCTCACTGTGTTTCCTGCTGCCCCTGGGACCTGAGATGTCTCAGAGAAAGGCAACTTCACCTTCAAAACTGTTTCCTGTCCTCGTCCTCTCATCTGGGGACTCAGCCCACCCAAGGAAGCCACCTGACTCGGCTCCTGACCGCCGCCCTGCCTGCTGTGTCCCTGTTTCCCAAGTGTCTGATCACAGTAAATGCTCCTCTTCCTGTCCCCATTGCTACTAGCTGAGCTCAGGCCTTGTGGCCTAGGGCCAGTGCTGTCAACCTAGGCCCCTCCAACAGCTTGGACCCCTCCTCTCTCTCCTCCTCCAGCTGCTGTTGCACACACCATCGATTCTGTGTCACACCACATGCACATCTGTCTTCAACCCCAGATGAAAAGCACAGTGGAGCCGTATCTTGTTTAAGCCCCAACCTGTCCGTGGTGCCCTGGGGGGCTCCGGTGGTCCCAGGTCTCCTTCCTCATTACCCAACACCCTGGGTGGCTGTGCTGGCCCTGCAGTCTGTGCAGAGCTCATCCGGGACCCCAAACTTTGCCATGCAGTTCTCTCTCGACCACTGGCTCCTCTTGTCCTGACAACCTACTGTCCTCCATCCAGGCACGACTGTAACATTCCTTTTCTGTCTGCCCGAGTGTCAGGCGCTCTCATCTAGGAGTTCTGGGGCACCCTGCATCTTTCTGCTGCTACCTTTGCCCCCATTCTTCCTCCCAGGCTGTGCCTACTGTGCATGAGTCCGGAACCTCGAGGGACACTGGGTCCCAGGAAGGTGGGTTGGGTGTCTCACTGGTTCCCATTAGCCAGGTACCCACGCAACTGCTGCCATGGAAATGTTGAGTTGGAGCAGTGCTTTCCCTTTGAGCAGGCAGACTGCTTTCTCCTTGCACAGAGTTGCTTCCTCCCAGCCACGACTTGTGGGGCAGAGGCTGCCTCCTGGATTTGAGGCCTCAGCACTGCAGAGACCGGAGCAATCACCACACCCAACTCCCTCATGCTGGTGCCCCCCTCCTCGCCCCAAGAGTGGTTACCAGCTATCTCCAGACACTCCAGAACCTCCTGGTAGTGGTTTCAGTTCATGAGGGAAAGTCCTGTGAATGGTGGGCCGCTGCTGTTCCTCCAAATCCTGGCTTTGAACTAGACCTTGCCCAGTGAACTGGAGACCTATGGCGTATGGCTGCTGATAGGGGCAGCTGTGAGGACCTGCTTCATGGCATTTCTCCACACCCATCCCTTATCTGCTGCTGGTCCCAGCTTTCTTCACATGCCCAGAAATGTGAGCTGAGCCCCAGGGAGTGCTGCCTCCTATCTGGCCTGGGTCTCTGAGGCTTGGTGTGGGTTCCACTTTGCTCCTGCTCTGCATTTGCAGGCAGCACTGACCTGGGACGGACTTGACCCAGATTCTCGGGTTCTCTCCTATGCTCCTTGGCTGATGTGGTTTCCTCTCTGAAATGCCTGTTGCCCATTTCTCCACTGAGCTGTGTGTCCTTTCTGTGCCGAGTTATGGGCACCTCTTTCGGGATCTGGACATTCATCCCGTCCTGGTGTTTGTATTGCAGATTCATCCTCTTCTGTTTGCAGACTAGCAATGGACTCAGTATTCACCTGGTCTCTTGGAGCTGTAAGTGCCCTACCGGTCAGCACATGTCCATCAGGCACTCCCACTGGGGGCTGCCACCCATCCCCAGGCTTGGCAGTTGGGGCGAGCAGTCCCTGAGGAGACGCTGCCCTGGAGTCCAGCACTCTGCCCATGAGAGAAGGCTCCTTCATATCCGTGTCAGTCCCTCAGTCCCAGCCTAGCTTTAGCTCTGGGCCTTGGACACTTGCATGCGAGACAAGCCCAGGGGCAGCTGTGTAGCTCTGGGAGGTCAGCCGGACCTACTTCCCCTCTGTCCAAAGGGCAGCTCCCATTGACTGTACCCCTCTCCATATGGCCCAGATGGAGGGCCAGCCTGAGAACAGGACACATTTCTGATTTCATCTCAGTTCTGCTGCATATCTTTTAGAGGACGTAGCACACACGGGAGCTGCGGACACGGATTGCCACTCTGCTGCCACTGCTCAGGGTACTGACTGTCCAGGAGATGGGGCACCACCCAGGGGGGCCGAGGGAGCTTCTGTGAGACTCTGGCACTGCCCTGCTCGCACTCACATCATGGGCCTTTATATCGCATCTGACACGGGAGTGGGAGATGCTGGTTTCCATATGTCCATCACTCCTATGCTCTGGGGTCTATGTGCTCTTCACTGTCATCCATCTGGGCAGGTTCGCCATGACCTGAGTGCCACACCTGCCAGCACTGGAGGGGGCTTCTGGACACCAGGCTGTGGCCTACTGAACAGATCCAGCAGGTTAGTTTGTGAGATTGAGGACCAGAGAGGGTGGAAATGAGTGTGCATTGCCATCCCATACCCATGGTGAGAGGACTTCAATGAGTGGACTCTCTTGTTCTGGGTGAGAGCCCCGTCTGGCTACCCTTTGAGTACTTGTGTGCCCACCGTGGTGACTTGGCCAAACCCAGAGAGGGTGTGAGAAGTCAGGAGCAGAGGACACCCGTGAGGTGCCACCAGAGGTGTGAAGGTTCTCCAGTTCATGAGTGGGGCATGTATCACCCCCCCCCTTTTCTGTGTGTTTCTCTTTTACTCGCTGGAATTCATTCAGGTTTTCCATTTGGCTTTACCATCTTTCCCTCACATCACATGTTCCCCAGGTTCTGAAGGACTCAACAGATGTCTCACTAAGCCCCGCACCTGGTTGTGGGGGACACTGCATTCCAGGCTCTCCCAGCTCAAGAATGACTGATGAATCCTCGGGACTGGCCCTGTGTTCCCTGAACCTTGACCCCCTGCCCAGAAACCCCAGCCCAGAGGGTCATCCCAAAGCAGCTGCAGAGTCAGAGTTAAGGAGTCTCTCACGTCAGTGTCAATTTGACACTCTGTTTGGCAACCCCCACTCCTCTGGTGGTCCCACCTCCCTGCGTGGGTTCACATCTCAGAGCCCAAGGTCCCTTTGGAAGTGGCTGGGGTCATTCCTATGTCTGTTTGCTGTGGAGTGTTGGTGTCCTTCTCTTGGGGACCCGCCCCATCCCTGTTCCTCACTTCCAGACCTCAGAACTGTCTCGGGGGCCAAACCTGGGCAAGGGATCTTGACCCATTTACTGGGGTGGCTGCCCTTGGCCTCAGCGTCGTTTTGGACTGTACCTAGGTTAGCTGCCCACCTATCAAGCCTCCCAGAGGCTGCACTGTATTGACCACTTGCCTTGCTCTGTGGGTCCAGCCTCCTGGGAGGCGGCCACCCTTATCATGGTCCCTGGCTCCTGGCTCAGTGCGACCTTGTGCCCTCTGCTACAGTCCCTGGGCAGCAGGGATGAGGGGAGGGGGTGTCATCCATCTCTTCCATCACCAGGCCTGACAAGACCAGTCTGTGTTGCACAGTGACTTGGCTCTGCCTGGCGGCCCAGCAGTAGGTGACCAGCTCTTCCCATGGTTCCTTGGGTCTCCTGCTGGCAGTGCTGTGGGTCCTGCCACAGGCTGTGGTGGCCAGATCCCCTGCTTCCTGGGATGGAGACACCTGTGAGGGAGGACTCTGGCCCAGTTAGCTCCCTTGGAGTTGGGGGGGGTCACCAGTTCTTTATGGGGTTGGCTGCTGCTGCAGGCTCAGAAGTTCTCAGACATCTGGGATGTCCCAGTCTTCTGGGGCCTGGCTCCCAGTCTCCCTGGCCTTCGTGTCAAGGATGCATGTTTTCCCCAGAAGACATCTGATGCCACCAGGTCAGGCCTGCCTTAGTGGAATGTTCAGTGTCTTTGAGGTTCAGCCATTTCTGTTGAATCCTGGGCCAATGTTTGTTCACTGCCTGAAGCTTTGTAATCTACCAGGGAGACCCTGCCCCACCGCTTGGTTCTGACTGTTCTTCACCATAAGCTGGTCATCCCCCTGCAGAAAGCAAAGCAAAGAAGTCTCTTCCATCTATTCCTCCCACAATTCACACGCCTGGATCTTCTCACTTGCATTGGAATTCCTGTTCCCTTACCAGCCTGGCAAAAGGTCTAGCAGCTGGGCTGTGGCCTTGAGCCCAGGGCTGAGTGCACACTGACTACCCTCAGGATGGTTCCTCATAACCAGTGGGGCAGGGGATGTCAACCCTGTTTCAAGGCCTCATCTCACCACCTCTCCTGAGACCTCCCCAGGGCCAGCCTTCTTAGGATGGGTCCTTCATGAGGCTGTTCCCATGAGGGAGGGAGGTGTTGGTGCAGGAGGCTGGCTGGGGACTCACCACCAAGGGGACACGGAGCAGTCGGGGTCGGACAGGGTATCCCTTCACCTGTGATGTTGAACTGACATTTCCTGCCAGCCCGTCGTGAGGTGCAGAGCACAGACAGTCATTGGAGGTGTCCACAGTGGGCCCCGGTGGTCAAGCCTTCACAGTGCCTGAGGCCTCATGATCATTATTGAACAAGTGGGAGAACTAACACCAGGAATTGGTGCCTGAGTGGTGGCTATGTGTACACAGAGAACGCCAAGTGTCTTTGCTTGGGTGGCACCATGCTCTGCCCTACACGCAGCCTGGTGGGAGGGGCTCTTGGTGTCTTTTGAATCAGACAACTGCTGGGTTGGGGAGGAGAACTACTTTCAGTGTGCTGGCCACCTGGCCATGTGCTAGCCCCGGTGTAAGCACAGCCTGATGAGAGAGGGCAGTTCTGGGTGCCAGACCTCACAAGGCAAAGTGCATTCAAGTCCAAGGACACCTGTCATGCAAGAGGCTCCTCCACCATGCAGGGCATCAGGTATCCACTCACCCACGCATCACTCAGGGCTCAGGGTGGGGAGGCTGGAGCACATCTTCCAGGCAAACCAGTAAAGAGCAGAGCCTGCAATGAGGCAGGTTGAGGATCATGAAGAGTGGGGAACCAGACACTGACTCATATCAAGGGACCATGGAGGGCTTTTTAGATGGGAGGCCATCTGGGCTGGGTCTTGTAGTGAAGAGGGTCTCCTTGGCTGGAAATGGTGGAAGGGCCCCCAGAAGGGAAAGGCTACCCAGTCCAGAATTCTGACTTTCATCACTTTCACATGGTTGATTAACAATGTTGTGTCTGTTTCTGATTTACAGCCATGTGACTCATTTTATATATATATAATATAATATATATTTCATATATAAATATATATAAATATTATTATATATATAATATAAATATTATATATATAATATATATTTATATTATATATATAATATATATATATAATAAATATATATATATAAAACACTTCCAGATTCTTTTCCATTGTAGGTTATTGCAGATATATAGTTCCCTGTTCTATATAATAGGACCTTATTCATACATTTTATATATTGTTGTTCAGTTGCTCAGTCATGTTCGAATTTGTGACCCCATGTACTGCAGCATTGTAGGCTTCCCTTGTCTTTCACTCTCAGAGTTTGCTCAAACTCATGTCCATTGAGTTCGTGATGCCATCCAATCATCTCATCCTCTAGCACCCTCTTCTCCTTCTGTCTTCAGTCTTTCCCAGCATCAGGTTCTTTTCCAGTAAGTTGGCTCCTCACATCAGGTGGCCAAAATATTGGAGCTTCAGCTTTAGCATCAGTCTTTCCAATGAATATTCAGGCTTGATTTCTTTAGAATTGAATGACTTGGTCTCCTTGCTGTCCACAGGACTCTCAAGAGTCTTCTCCAGCATGACATAAGTACTATTTTATACATAGTAGTGTGTATCTGTGAACCCCAAACTCCTAATTTATCACTTCTCCTGCTTTTCCCCTCTGGTAACCAAAAGTTTCTTCTCTGAGTCGATTTCTGGTTTGCAGATAATTTCAGTTGTATCATCTTTTTAGATTTCATCAATAAGTGATATCATAGAATATTTGTCTTTCTCTTTCTGACATACTCCATTTAGTACAACAATCCCTAGGTCCACCCATGTTTCCACAAGTGGTATTACTTCATTATTTTTCAAGGCTGAGCAGTATTCTATGTGTGTGTGTGGGTGTGTGTGTGTGTGTGTGTGTGTACCACATCATCTTTATCCATTTATCTGTTGATGGGTATTTACATTGCTTCCATATCTTGGGTATTGCAAATAGTGCTGCAATGAACATTGAGATGCATGTATCTTTTCAAACAAGGGTTTCTGTCTTTTCCAGGTATAAAGGAGTGGGATTGCTGGATCATATGGTAGTTTTGTCTGTAGTTGTTTAAGGAACTGCCATACTGTTCTTCATATTGAGTGTACCAATCTACTTTTCCACCAACAGTGTACAAGGGTTCCCTTTTCTGTGCACCCTCTCCAGAGTTTATCCTTTGTAGATTTTTTTGGTGATGGCCATTCTTTCCAGTGTAAGATGATACTTCATTGGAGTTTTGATTTGCATTTGTCTAATAATAAAGAATGTTGAGCATCTTTTCATGTGCCTTTTGGACATCTGTGTCTTCTTTGGAAAGATGTCTATTCAAGTGTTCTGACCATTTTATGATTGGATTGTCTTTTTTTTTTTTTTTTTTGCAATATCAGTTTTAATTAAAAGTGGTTAGTAATAAGCACTTCCATGGCAGAAAGCTCCAGGCAGTCCTCGGAGAGTCTGACTATAAAAATGAGGTATTAAACCTAATATGCCAATACATTGTAAAGTATTTCTTTTCCTTTTCCTCCTCTGACCGTTTCTGTCTTCTTAATCTTTCTAACTTTCTCAAGGCATGTAGATGTTAGATACTTAGCAATGGATATTAAAATGGATTCTTAACTCTCATTGCCACAAAGATATAGCAACTGAATTTGCATGTTCTGTTCCTTGAGCTTATAGCAGGAGCCCAGGCATTGGCACAGAAACCCATTAGTTGTATCCCACTGGTCTGTGAGGGTAGATGGCTCCTTTTTTGTGTGAATGTGTTTCCATATAGCTCATAGGCTGGGCCAATGCATAGGGCACACAGAGGGGCTGCCTTTTTGTGCTCATGATGCAAATGACATTGATCCAGAGCCTGGGCTTTGGGATCCAGGGACCTGGGTTAGGACATCAGCTCTTCTCTTGCTGTGTAGCCTTGGCACTTAGTATCTCTGGGTGTCTCTCTCCTCTGTTAAAACCCAGGTAACACAAAATGCCACTCATGTCACAGGGCTTTTCCAGGGCACAGCCTTGGACATGTTGTCTCCCACTGGGACTCAGGGTCTGTCTTTGCTTCTACTTCTGCAGTTGAGAGTTTATTCCAGAAACACTGCCTCTGAAGATTTTTCTTGATTCCCAGGGTTTGCAAATTTCAGAATTCTCTAACAGTGTTCAAGGGACTATAATGTGATCTTGGTAAAATTTCCCTTATACAATTTGGAAGATCTCAGTTGTGCATGTATAAAATGAGATGACTGGTCCAAAACAGTGATTTTCCAACCTTTGTGTCCATGGGATATCTGACGGAGGTGGGGTTCGGTGGGGTTCAGCCTCCCAAACAGATCAGAGGCAGGCTGCTCAGCTGAAACGAGGCCTGCTCCCCATCCCCCTTCTTCCTAATCTCTTCCTGGCTCACACCTCATAATAGGCCTCCCAAAGTGTACCACAAAACACAGTTTGAAAACCAGTGATCTAGATCTCAGATTTCAGTGTGCTTTCAGATCACTCAGTGGTCTTGTCAAAAGTGGCTTCTGATTCAGATGTTCTGAGGTGAACCTGAGAATCTGTGCTTCTGACCAGATCCCAGTTGATAACTAAGTGTCTGGTCCATAGATAGCATTTGAAAAGCAAGGGTCTTGATTTGCAATTCTCTGATGATGAGTGATGTTGAGCATCTTTTCATGTGTTTGTTAGCCATCTGTATGTCTTCTTTGGAGAAATGTCTGTTTAGTTCTTTGGCCCATTTTTTGATTGGGTCTTTTATTTTTCTGGAATTGAGCTTCAGGAGTTGCTTGTATATTTTTGAGATTAATCCTTTGTCTGTTTCCTCATTTGTTATTATTTTCTCCCAATCTGAGGGCTGTCTTTTCACCTTACTTATAGTTTCCTTTGTTGTGCAAAAGCTTTTAATTTTCATTAGGTCCCATTTGTTTATTTTTGCTTTTATTTCCAATATTCTGGGAGGTGGGTCATAGAAGATCTTGCTGTGATTTATGTCGGAGAGTGTTTTGCCTATGTTCTCCTCTAGGAGTTTTATAGTTTCTGGTCTTACATTTAGATCTTTAATCCATTTTGAGTTTATTTTTGTGTATGGTGTTAGGAAGTGTTCTAGTTTCATTCTTTTACAAGTGGTTGACCAGTTTTCCCAGCACCACTTGTTAAAGAGATTGTCTTTTTTCCATTGTATATCCTTGCCTCCTTTGTCAAAGATGAGGTGTCCATAGGTTCGTGGATTTATCTCTGGGCTTTCTATTCCGTTCCATTGACCTATATTTCTGTCTTTGTGCCAGTACCATACTGTCTTGATGACTGTGGCTTTGTAGTAGAGTCTGAAGTCAGGCAGGTTGATTCCTCCAGTTCCATTCTTCTTTCTCAAGATTACTTTGGCTATTTGAGGTTTTTTGTATTTCCATACAAATTGTGAAATTATTTGTTCTAGTTCTGTGAAAAATACCGTTGGTAGCTTGACAATGAGGTACCATTACACGCCAGTCAGGATGGCTGCTATCCAAAAGTCTACAAGCAATAAATGCTGGAGAGGGTGTGGAGAAAAGGGAACCCTCTTACACTGTTGGTGGGAATGCAAACTAGTACAGCCACTATGGAAAACAGTGTGGAGATTTCTTAAAAAACAGGAAATAGAACTGCCATATGACCCAGCAATACCACTTCTGGGCATACACACTGAGGAATCCAGATCTGAAAGAGACACGTGCACCCCAATGTTCATCGCAGCACTGTTTATAATAGCCAGGACATGGAAGCAACCCAGATGCCCATCAGCAGATGAATGGATAAGGAAGCTGTGGTACATATACACCATGGAATATTATTCAGCCATTAAAAAGAATGCATTTGAATCAGTTCTAATGAGATGGATGAAACTGGAGCCCATTATACAGAGTGAAGTAAGCCAGAAAAATAAAGAACATTACAGTATACTAACACATATATACGGAATTTAGATAGATGGTAGCGATAATCCTATATGCAAAACAGAAAAAGAGACACAGAAGTACAGAACAGACTTTTGAACTCTGGGGGATAACGTGAGGGTGGGATGTTTTGAAAGAACAGCGTATATATTATCTATGGTGAAACAGACCACCAGCCCAGGTGGGATGCATGAGTCAAGTGCTCGGGCCTGGTGCACTGGGAGGACCCTGAGGAGTCGGGTGGAGAGGGAGGTGGGAGGGGGGATCGGGATGGGGAATACGTGTAACTATATGGCTGTTTCATGTCAATGTATGACAAAACCCACTGAAATGTTGTGAAGTGATTGACCTCCAACTAATAAAATAATATTAAAAAAAAAAAAAAAAGAAAAGCAAGGGTCTGAATACAGACTGTCTTTGACCTTTCACATCCTTCGATTCGGAGTTCTTAATGTTATTCTGACTGTGTCATAAAATAAAAATCTGTGTTGAATGAATGTTTCTATTAAGGGCAAAATCCTCAACTATACAGATGTGCAAATTGACCTGGGATATGAAGGAGAAAGAATGCATTTGTTTCTCAACTGTGAGTGTCTGAAACATGTGTAAAATATTCTCTGAACAACACATTTTGGGTTAAGAAGCTGTTGCACTTTGTTAACAAGAGTTGCACTTTGATTTGTTTGTAGTCTGGATCATAGTGAAAGTGTTAGTCAATGAGTCATGTCAGACTCTTTGCGACCCCATGGACTGTAATCCGCCAGGCTTCTCTGTCCATGGAATTTGCCAGGCAAGTATACTGGAGTGGGTAGCCATTCCTTTCTCCATGGGATCTTCCTGACCCAGGGATCAAACCTGGGTCTTCTGCATTACAGGCAGATTCTTTACCATCTGAGCCACAAGGTAATGTAATGCACACTTTTCTAAGGGAATTTCTAATGGAAACAAGTGACCTGCTTTCAGAGCCTGGCTGAGGCCTGTCTCCAAAATCTAGGTCTAAGTGAAGGTTCAGAATCCTGGGCAGCTGTTCATGTGTCTGGCATTCATGTACTTTCTTGATAGTCTTAAGGACGTGGCATCGAGAAAGATACCTTCATGTAAGTGTCCTCCATCCTTTCTGTCCATTGCTGAGTTGAGTGGTTGAGTATTCACTGTTGATAGAGTGCTCTGTCTTCTGCACTCTGTTGGGACTCCTCCTGTGTGTATCCAGAAGACCGGATGCTTTGACAGTCTGTAGGGCTTTGCTTGTCAGTCTGTGTTTGTTTCAGTTCAGTAACTTCATGGCTAAGGTGGGAAACCCACTTTAGCAAGGAGACAAAAGCCCAGTTGCTAGAGTAGCCAGTGTGTTGAAATGTCATGTATCCTTTGTGGAACTTGGCAGAATACTGTGTGCTCTGTGATATTGCCTGAGCCCTTCATTAAGAAGGATGAGCACTTTCACATGGGGTGGAGGTGGCATGTGCACCATCTGAGGAAGCGAGGTGAGACTGAATGCCAAGAAGCCTGGATCCAAACAGAGGTGTTCCTTTGGTGGTCAGTCGGGGAGGAGAACAGTCTAGTCGATGTGTGTTCCCAAAACTTGTCAATGGGCTACTTTAGCACCAGGCACCTGGGAAGCACAGATGGAGTGTACCCAACCGCCCCCTCCTCCAGACGCGGACAGTCTGGTGGACTGGTCCATCAATAGTTCTGTCAATGACCAACGGTCACCTTCCTTCCTTCTTTGATCCCCTCTCTCTCTGGTGTGTGAGCAACTCCTTGGTGCCTGGCATGGGGTCTATAAACGTGGAGAAGATGGGGAACTTGCTGAGAAGCCCCAGACAGTCGGACAACACAAGGCACCTTAAGAAAGACTCAACTCCCAGAATCTGGAATCTCTGAGGAGGGATGCCTAGGATGGTGGCCCTGGGGCCATGGAGCGTAGTGTGTTTCTGAGGTACTGATCCAAAGTGCATTGCCTTCCCATCATGTCCCCAGAGCATTCAGATCACCACAGGTACATGTGGAGGGCCTGTGCCTGAGCCTTCCTTGTACGCCTTCAACGAAGCATGAGGTTCTCTTTTCCCAGCTACCCCTGTCCCACTCAGTTCCTCCTGGCATAAAATCAGCAGTTAGGAGTAGAGGAGTCTCAGATAGAAGCCTTAAGAAGTTTCTGGAAGAATACCCTGTTCGTCCACTGTTTCCTGAGCTCTCTTAAATCCGGGGCTCTTGGTGACATGACACAAGCAGATTCTAATCCCTCTCCAGCCCCTGCCACTCAGGCCACCTTGGTAGTGTAACCACACAAATCCTAAAACACAGCTTTCCCGGAAGCGACCCCTGACTCCCACATTGTTGTTTGAATACCTGCAACTTTCTGGCCTCATCTTGCCCATCTGTCAAATGAAGTCAATGAAAACAGTTCTGGGCCCAGGCTCAGCCATCACTCTCCATGCTTCTCGGGGCTCTGACCCCCACCATGGGCCTTCCTCCTTTCCTTGTAGCAGCACTTCCCCCTGCCTCCTAGATGGTCATGGCCAGGCCTCCACTCCCACAGCCTGACTCCCAGGTGCCCAGCCCTCAACACTGCTGCTCAATGCAGATCCCTTCCTCCTCACTTCCTGTGTCCTCCTGAAACTTCCGGGGCTGACTTTAGAATCGTTCCTTCCTCTTCACAACCTTCCAGAAACCTCTCTATAGTACTCTTTTTGTGAAAGGTTACCTTGGGTGATTTGTGTGTGTGTGTCTGTGTACACACACAACTTTCCAAAACCCTCTCTATAGTACTCTTTTTGTGTAAGGATACCTTGGTTGGTTTCTGTGTGTGTGTGTGTTGTGTGTGTGCGCATGTGCGTGCATACACTGTTACCCCAGCTGTACCACAGGCCCTCTGAGGATAAAGACTCTGCCCAGTTTACCTTGGTACCGTCCTCAGAGCTGCCTCTGCCAGATTAGAGACTTATTAGGTGCTGACTGTTGGCTTCGAGTCACTTAGCAGTCATCAACTCTGCTGTACCACTCTGGACTCGGCTGGTGATGCGATGGGCCATGCCCAGGTGTCAGTGTGTGTGAGGTGGGTAAGCAAGGCAAGTATGTCAGTAATCTCATTGGATGCAGGACCACTCTTTGTAGAAACATCTGAAGTGCTAGAATGCCTGTCCCTGTGAGAAGAGGGAGGCGGGCTCTGAGTGGTAGACTGCAGCGTGGGTGGGGTGTGGATGGTAGCGAGACAGGAGTCCACCCCCAAGGGGCGAGTCCTGACTCCTACACTAGTGACTTGCTCCCTGTCCCCATAGAGGGTGGGGCCTGGAACATGAGACCTAGGAAGTCCTTTCAAGCTCGATACACATTGAATGCTATGACTGTACCATCTGGAAATTCAGTCTTGACAGACTCAGAGGGTTGTCTTTCTCAGCCGTCTTTTTGATTTCTGTGTTACTTGATTCTGTGCTGGCCCAGCATGTTTTGTCTCTGATGCTGGTTCAAGAAGCCCGCCTCCCCTAAAGTGCTTTCTCTTCCTACACTCAGTGTCTACCCAATATCATGCCAGGTTTCTCGCCTCAGCCATGGAGGAAAGACAGCTCTGGACATTGGGTCCTTGTTTGGTGTCCCAGCTCAACCTGTTGTTTCATTCCTCAGGTCACATGCTAATCACTCACTCCGAGGTACTTTTTATTTTTTATTTTTTGAGCCCTCAATAAATGTAGATATATTTTTTAAAAAAAATTTTACTTATTTCTTTTGGCCCTGCTATGAGAAGTGTGGAATCTCAGTTCCCTGGCCAGGGATCGAATCCAGGTCCCCTGCAACAGAAGCGAGGAGTCAACCACTGGACCACCAGAGAAGCCCCACACTCCCAGGTACTTTTGCATTCTGGTTATCTGAAATTCATCATGACTGCCTTATCTTTACTTTTGGATAGGTACCTTCCTGCCTTCTGCCTTGTTATCTGAGTCCCAAGCCTTTTCTTAGTGTTTCATTTCTCTTCTGTAAGTCTCTGAACCAGACAGAGATGAACAGTGAAGCTAATGAAATTTAAGATTAACCTTCATAGTCATTGGCATTTCCAGAACTGGAAGGAGCCCTAGCATTATGGTACATGCAAGTAGTCTGGTTTGTAAAATCAATGAAAGGTGGTTTAACCACAGTTGGTTCAAGGCATCTCTGTGTCCATTCTGCTGCCTCCATCACTCTTGCTCTTGTATTGGGTGGCTATACAGTGACCCTGGGCATATTTGGAATCTGGCTAAGGGGAGATTAAATCAGGTTAAAGTAGTTTGGACTTGGAGAAACATATTTCATGGGCTCCCAACCAATTCTATACACATTCAAGTTATTCTTAGCAGTCCTGTATTGAAATAGCTTCCAGGAATCCTCAAACTTACCGTACCTGTGCACAGCATCAGGACAAGAGGTGAGAGGCTGGAGGGAACATTGTGATGTGTTCACCCAGTGAAGAGGGTGACCCTTTGTCACCCAGCAGGTGGACAGAGGTTCAGTCAGATGATGATGTTTGGGGACAGGCAGTGCGTGAGGACATGGCACTCTTATCTGTGGTTGGGGGAGTGGACACGGGGGAGCCTTTGCAGAAGGCCGTTTGCTGGCATGTGTCAGCACCTCAGGTGTGTGCCCTGTGCCCCGGGCCTGCTCCTGCGTGGTTCTTCAGTCAGTGAGTGTGTGGTCATGTCAAGTGGCTGTATTGGCAGAATGAGTTTTCCCTTTCCTTCCATCAGGGCGAAGGGTAACTTGTGGGACCCCCGACACTAGGTGTAAACAGACACCATGTAAAAGGGTGAAAACAGACACATGAAGATGTGCAGATGTGGAGGAGAGTGCCCAAGGTGCTGAGAGTGGGGAAGTCATTCCCCCCACTGCCCCCTTGCCCCTGTGGAGAGATGTCTGGACAGGGCTGACCCTCTGTCTCCAATTGCCCACAGTCGTTTCAGGGTCCAGGTTGGGTGGCTCACCTACATACCGTGTTGGTTCAGGAGGTCAGCAGCCGAGGTCAAAGTGTCAGCTGACGTTGGCTCATTTGTGGGCTGTGGGGAGAGTCTGTCCCATCTCTCCCCCATCACTTCCAGGACATTGCTGGCCATGGTGGGCATGTCTGGGATTGGAGAGCTCTGCCTTCCTCTTCACCCTGAGTTTCCCCATGTGCCTGTCTAACAGTGTCCTTTGTATGGGGACAGCTGTCCTATTAGAGGCCTGTCCATCCTAAAGAGCTCACTAGACCCCCATCAGCTCTGTGAAGACCTTTCCTTTGTCTATAAGGTCATACCGAGGTACTTGGGATTGAGGCTCCAGCACCTGACACGATGTGACTCCTCACACCCTACAAAGGCTCTGAGGGAGGAACACACTGGAATGTTCCAAAGATGGAAGGATGGCTTTCATGGCTACTGGGGGTGAATCCAAGGTAGGAGCCAGATCACGTGGGCCTCGTGGGCCTGTGAGAACTGTGGCTGTGCTGTGCTAGGGGAAGGAGAGGCCTGGGTGGCCCTGGGCTGGGTGCCTCTGGGACCTTGTTCCCGTCCTCAAACCACATGCAAACAGAGGCTCCCTGAGAGGTGCTTAAACCCTTCTGAGGTTCAGGCCTGCAGCTCTGTTCCACTGCCTCCACACCCCTCCAGTGAACAGGGACCCCCCTCCAGGTACAGGGAAAGAAGTGAGGATGGGAGTGTGTGGTCAGGTCCCCTGCAGCCATGGACTGTCTCTCTATCCCTCGGCACCTCCTTAGGCGTGGAATGAGGTGACAGTAACCTGTCAGGTTATTTGAGGTTTAAATTCTGTGATCCCTGCATGGGTCCATCCCAGGCCCTGGTGATGACATGGAGCGCACCCATCCCAGTAGTTCCTGCTCTCCTTAGTTCTTTCTCTAAGCTCTGGGCAAGGACTGAAGCATCTGCTGACAGTCAAGGCCATGATGTGGGAAGGGCTTTGAGGAAGGTGGCTCCAAAAGTTGTGGGGAAGACTCCTGGCAGGGCCGTCTGAGGTCCAGAGCAGCCACAGGACTGAGGCCAGATTGGTAAGCACGGATCTGCACTCAGCAGCCCTGAACTAAGATGGGGGGAATCTACAGAGCATGGGCAGGGATGAGGCCAGGACCTGAGGGCTGGGGTGGGGTAGGGGGTGGGAAACCGAGGACTGTGCCTGTCTGTGCTGGGGGAGGACCAGAGCCCGGCCACTGGGCTGTGAAGCCAGGGGAGCCACCCTCTGTCCTCAGTGCTCCCAGGGTTTCGAGTCCCTCTGTCTTGGATCTCACCTCGTGCCTCTCTCCCCCTGTCCTGCCCTCCTTCCTGACCTCCCCACAGGCTGCATGTGACAGACAGGTCCTCTGAATCAAAACACCCTGTCAGCAGACCTTGTGGAGATGGACAGAAGGAGCCAGCCCTCTGTGACTGTCCCCATTTCTGTGTCAGCAGGCTTGGAGGATGCTCAGGCATGTTGGGCTGAGGTCCGGCTCAGGGCTGTGAACTTGGCTGTGAACTCTGTGTCAGGCTCCTGACCGTTGTGGCTCTGTGTTTCTGCAGCCACGTGAGGCCCTGGGAGATGAAATTTGGCTGTCTGTCCATCTGAGTGCCTTATGCGTGTTTCGTCTTAAACAGTGTCAAGGCGCTGGAGACGTGGCGGTGGCCCATGCTATGCGGACCCGGCATTGTACCCTGGCCGTCCACCTCAGGCACAGGGACTAGGAGGTCACAGCTTGGCGGGAGCTGCTGAAGCAGAGGCTGGGGATGATACTCGCCCAGATCCAGGCCTTGCTGCAGGACGGGGACAAGTTCGGCCACAGAGTGATCATGGGCAAGTAATGCCCTGTCCCGTGCTGCTCACACGGCCCCCGGTGATGCCCTGGATCTCAGCTGGGTTGTGCTTTTTGTTTTCTGTTTTAACCAGTTGGTGAAGAGGGGTGGGGCTGAAGTTTGTTCAGAGGGGCAGCGAGGGTCCCTGAGCTGGGAGATGGCCACAGGAGGTGCCTGACCACCACTCTGGGCCTCAGTTCCCTTTTGTGTTCTGAGAGGTAGAGGCTGGTCCAGGTATGCACCTGCCACTTGTTTTTGTGTCTGTATGTGTGTGTGGGTGTGTCCACATGTGTGTGTGTGTGTGCCCAGCAGAGACCATGAGAGGCAACACAGCACCCAGCCTGGGTTTTGCATCCCCACTGCCTGCAGCAGGCCCTGAGCAAGTCCCAGGACTCCCCAGGGATGAGGACCCATAGCAACACCTCTCTTGGTGAGTTGCTTGGGGACCCGATGCCAGCAGGCTCCCCGCTGGGGCTATCCTGCTCTGTCCCTGTGGCCTGCAGTGGGCTGACTGAGAGCTGCCCATGGCCTGGTGGGTTCCTAGAGCACCAGGCCTCTCCCTTTCGTTTCGCTCCCTCCCTCGCTTGGCTTTGCCCAGAATTCTGCCATAAGGGTGGTATCATCTGCATATCTGAGTTTATTAATATTTCTCCTGGCAATCTTGATTACAGCTCATGTTTCATCCAGCCCAGTACACATGATGTACTCTGCATATAAGTTAAATAAGCAGGATGACAATATACAGCCTTGATAAAATCCTCTCCTAGTTTTGAACCAATCTGTTGTTACATGTCGAGGTCTAGCTCTTGCTTATTGACCTGCATACAAGTTTCTCGGGAGGCAAGGAAGGTGGTCTGGTATTCCCATCTCTTTAAGAATTTTCTGTAGTTTGTTGTGATCCACACAGTCAAAAGCTTTATGACATGGTCAATGAAGCAGAAGCAAATGCTTTTCTACAATTCTCTTGCTTATTCTATGATCCAACATATTGTGGCCATTTGATCTCTGGTTCTTCTGCTTTTTTTGAATCCAGCTTGTACACCTGGAAGTTTTCGGTTCACATACTATTGAAGCTTAGCTTGAAGGATTTTGAGCATTTTAAGCATTACCTTTCTAACATGTGAAGTGAGCACAATTGTGCACTAGTTAGAACTTTCCATGCCATTGCCCTTCTTTGGGATTGGAAGAAAAACTGACCTTTCCCAGTCCTGTGGCCACTGCTAAGATTTCCAAATTTGCTGGCATATAGAGTGCAGCACTTTCACAGCATCATCTTTTAAGATTGAAACAGCTCAGCTGGAATTCCATCACCTCCACTAGCTTTGTTTGTAGTGATGATTCCTAAGGCCCACCTGACTTCGAATTCCATGATGTCTGGCTCTGGTTAATGATCACACCATTGTGATTATCTGGGTCATTAAGATGTTTTGTATAGTTCTTCCGTATATTCTTCCTACCTCTTCTTAATCTCTTCTGCTTCTATTAGGTCTTTCCGATTTATGCATTTCATGTTTTAATACAATAGAGCTAATATTTACTGAAAGGTAAGGCTGATCTTATTGCAGGTGATCCTCACATCCTGAACTGAGATACCAAGGAACTCATGAAAGGTCTCTTCCAAATAAAGACAGCAGTTAAAGTTCCACCTATTCGTTTTTTGCCTGTAATTGTTTGCTTGAGCCTGGTAAAAACACTGCTTTCGTTCTTAACAGAAATTTTACAAATCTAAGTGATGAATATGCTCATTACTCTCTGTCATAGGCTGATTTATGTGCACCCTCCAAATTCACATGTTGAGGCTCTAACCCCAGCACTTCAAAATCTGCTTCTGTTTGAAGATAGGGACTTTAAAAAAGGTAATTAAGGATCAGTGAGTTCATATGAGTCAACCCTAATTCATTCCGATTGTGGTTCTTATAAGAAGATGAAGCTTGGAGACATAAAGGGACTCAGGGTTGGGCATGCACAGAGAAGGTGTAATCTGAAGACTCAGGATGGAGACCACCATCTACAAGCCAAGAAGAGAGTCTTCAGGAGAAACCTGACCTGCTGACACCTTAATCTTTGACTTCCAGCCTTCAGAACTGTCAGAAATGAATTTCTGGGACTTTCCTGGTAGCTGAGTAGTACAGAACCCGTCTGCTAATGCAGAAGACACAGGTTCAATCCCTGATCTGAGAAGATCTCACATGCCATGAAGCAACTACCCCATGTGCCACAACTTTTGAGCCTGTGCTCTAGAACCCGGGAGCTGAAACTGTTGTAGGCTGTGTGACCTAGTACCTGTGCTCTGCAACAAGAGAAGCCACCACAATTAAAAGCTTGTGCACCACAACTAGAGAGTAACTGCCACTGGCCACAACTAGAGAAAAGGCTGTGCAGCAACAGAGACCCAGTACAACTAGAAAAAAACACATAAACTTATTAAAAAAAAAAAGAAAGAAAATGAATTTCTGTTGTGCATGCTACCCAGTCTGTGACTCTTTGTTCTGGCAGCCTTAGCAAACTAATACCTGCTTCTTCTTTTGGACCTTTGCCTCTTCCTAGTGATGGAACTCCAGAAAATGGGAAATGGGGATCTGCTTGGTCCAGAACAGTGATCTAGTATTGTAAATTTTTATGTCACTCTCTCCATGCATCTCACCTTCTCCCTCCTCTCCTCCCCCCATGTCCTTATTGGCTTTGCCTAGCCTGCACTCTTGCAGCACATCTCTGTGATGGGTAGGTGTGTTTGCTTCAGAGTGGAGTGGTTTTAAGAAGTTGTCTTGTGCCTGAGCCACATGTTTCCTTATGGGGCTGCTCTAATAACTGCTGTGAAGTTTTCATGGTCGATGGCGGTGCAGTTGGGAGAGTTGCTTCTCAACAGGCATCCAGACTATGAATGAAACAGAGTTCTGGGGAACAATGCAAGCTGCCTTTGGTGTGCAGTAAAGTTTCTGCTAAGCCTGCTGACCATAAGCCCTTTCTCGTTACTCTCAGTCTGGTGTTGAGCATGTCAGAGGTTGAGGTCTTCTCACTAACTACTCAGAACAATGCTAAGGGCATTCCACATTGAGTAATGTTCAACCTTCTAGGCTCTCTTACCCCCCTGAAAACTCTTTACAGCCAGGCACACAGTTCTGGAACGAGTCCTGGGACAAGGCTGTGGATGAATGCATTAACCAGGCCTCACCTGACCATGCATGTTACCTCTGCAGCTGATTTGCTGACAGGATCACTTATCTTTGCCCCAAGAGGAAAGGTTTTGTCACAGAAGCTATTTCTCTGTCCCATCTTTTGTGAGTCTTTTTCTATTAGTGCATTAATCCTAAGAAGTATTGCTGGCTTAAAGGATTTATGTGAGTCAGCCAGGGATCTCTCATCATAGTGTTTAATCCTCTTCATTGCCATGCGATCTTCAGATTGCACCTAAAGGCCAGAACCAGAGGTTTAAAGGGCCATGGCCATCTCCACGCATCCTTGCTGAATTATTTACCTTCTACTCATTGACTGGTAAAAAGGAAATAGTAAAGGTGCATGTGAATGTCAATATTTTAGGAATCAACAAACTATAATGGACTGGAATGGATGAATTTCACTCAGATTAACATTATATCTACTACTGTGGGCAAGAATCCCTTAGAGGAAACGGAGTAGCCAGCATAGTCAACAAAAGAGTCCCAAATGCAGTACTTGGATGCAATCTCAATAATGACAGAATGATCTCTGTTCATTTCCAAGGCAAGCCATTCAATGTCATGGTAATCCAAGTCTATGCCCTGACCAGTAATGCTGAAGAAGCTGAAGTTGAAAGGCTCTATGAAGACCTACAAGACCTTCTAGAGCTAGCACCCCAAAAAGGTGTCCTTTTCATTATCGGGGACTGGAATGTGAAAGTAGGAAGTCAAGAAACACCTGGAGTAACAGGCAAATTTGGCCTTGGAGTACAGAGTGAAGCAGGGCAAAGACGAATAGAGTTTTGCCAGGAGAACACACTGGTCATAGCAAACACTCTCTTCCGACAACACAAGAGAAGACTATACACATGGACAGCACCAAATGGTCAACACCAAAATAGAATTGATTGTATTCTTTGCAGCCAAAGATAGAGAAGCTCTACACAGTCAGCAAAACTAAGACCAGGAGCTGACTGTGGCTCAGATTATGAACTCCTTATTGCCAAATTCAGACTTAAATTGAAGAGAGTAGGGAAAACGACTAGACCATTCAGATATGACCTAATTCAAATTCCTTATGATTATGCTGGGAGTGAAAAATAGATTCAAGGGATTAGATCTGATAGACAGAGTGCCTGATGAACTATGGATGGAGTTTCATGGCACTGTACAGGAGACAGGGATCAAGATCATCCCCAAGAAAAAAGAAATGCAAAAGAGCAAAATGGCTGCTGAGAGGCCTTACAAATAGCTGTGAAAAGAAGAAAAGACAAAAGCAAAGGAGAAAAGGCAGATATACCCATTTGAAAGCAGTGTTCCAAAGAATAGCAAGGAGAGATAAGAAAGCCTTCCTCAGAAATAAGTGCAAAGAAATAGAGGAAAACAAGAGAATGGGAAAGACTACAGATCTCTTCAAGAAAATTAGAGATACCAAGGGAACGTTTTATGCAAAGATGGGCTCAATAGCACAATAAAGGACAGAAATGGCATGGACCTAACAGAAGATATTAAGAAGAGGTGGCTAGAATACAAAAAAGAACTATACAGAAAAGAACTTCATGACCCAGATAATCATGGTGGTATGATCACTCACCTAGAGCAAGACATCCTGGAATGCAAAGTCAAGGGGGCCTTAGGAAGCATCATTACAAGCAAAGCTAGTGGAGGTGATGGAATTCAAGTTGAGCTATTTCAAATCCTAAAAGATGATGCTGTGAAAGTGCTACACCCAATATGCCAGCAAATTTGGAAAACTCAGCAGTGGCCACAGGACTGGGAAAGGTCAGTTCTCATTCCAACCCCAAAGAGAGGCAATAACAAAGAATGTTCATACTACCGCACAATTGCATTAAACTTACATGCTAGTAAAGTAATGCTCAAAATTCTCCAAGCCAGATTTCAACAGTACATGAACCATGAACTTCCAGATGTTCAAACTGGTTTTAGAAAAGGCAAAAGAACCAGAGATCAAATTGCCAACATCCGTCGGATATCAGAAAAGCAAGAGTGTTCCAGAGAAACATCTGTTTCTACTTTACTCACTATGCCAAAGCCTTTGTTTGTGGGGATCACCATAAACTGTGGAAAATTCTTAAAGAGATGGGAATATGAGACTGATTGACCTGCCTCTTAACAAATCTGTAGGAATCAACAGAACTGGGCATGGAACAAGAAACTGGTCCCAATTAAGAAAAGGAATGCATCAAGGCTGTATATTGTCACCCTGCTTATTTAACTTATATAAAGAATGCATCATGAGACACGCTGAGCTGGATGAAGCACAAGCTGGAATCAAGATAGCTTGCAGAAATATTAATAACCTCAGATATATAGATGACACCACCCTTATGGCAGAAAGTGAAGAATAGCTAAAGAGCCTCTTGATGAAAGTGAAAGAGGAGAATAAAAAAAGTTGGCTTATAGCTCAACATTCAGAAAACTAAGATCATGGCATCTGGTCCCATCACTTCATGGCAAATAGATGGGGAAACAGTGGAAACAGGGGCAGACTTTATTTTGGGGGGCTCCAAAATCACTGCAGATGGTGATTGCAGCCATAAAATGAAAAGATGCTTACTCCTTGGAAGGAAAGTTATGACCAATCTAGATAGCATTTTAAAAAGCAGAGACATTACTTTGCCAGCAAAGTTCCGTCTAGTCAAACTTATGGGTTTTTCGTTAGTCATGTATGGATGTGAGAATTAGACCATAAAAAAAGGCTGAACACTGAAGAATTGATGGTTTTGAACTGTGGTGTTGGAGAAGACTCTTGAGAGTCCCTTGGGCTGCAAGGAGATCTAACCAGTCTATCCTAAAGGAAATCAATCCTGAATATTCATTGGGAAGACTGATGCTGAAGATGAAACTACAATTCTTTGGCCAGCTGATGCAAAGATCTGACTCATTTGAAAAGACCCTGATGCTGGGGAAAATTGAAGGCAGGGGGAGAAGGGGATGGCAGAAGATGAGATAATTGGATGTCATCACTGACTCAAAGGATATGCGTTTGAATAAACTTGGAGAGTTGGTGATGGACCAGGAGGTCTGGTGTACTGCAGTCCACGGGGTCACAAAGAGTCAGACACGACCGAGTGACTGAACTGAACTGAACTGAACTGATATGAGTAGATGATCCAAATTGGGAATAAACATGATTTAGCTGAAGGTGGAATAAAATAATAACCGACATCTTATACTCTAGCTAAGACGTGACCTTCCTAAGAGAAATCTCAACAGACATTTCTGGAAATAATCTAGAAGGCACGTTTGGCAAATTAAAACTCATGTATCACTATCACATGAAGACACTGAATCTCTGTATGGTTAAAATGAGTTCATTAGAGGACATTTGGGAACCAGACTTGAGTCATGATATGATGAATCTGACATGCCTTTGTTTATCCACAGCATTCATAACAAGCTTATTTCAGTATAATCAATCCCAGATTAAAACTTTT
This sequence comes from Muntiacus reevesi, assembly GCF_963930625.1. Lineage (NCBI taxonomy): Eukaryota > Metazoa > Chordata > Mammalia > Artiodactyla > Cervidae > Muntiacus > Muntiacus reevesi. The sequence goes on from NC_089271.1 coordinate 95,866,145, forward strand.
AGTTAGTAACTTTTGTAGATTCAGTTTCTAGAATACATTGAGATTAGAGGGCAAATGGTATTATCCTCACCTCATGGGTAAGAAAAAATAGATTCAGGGATAAACACCTACAACCATAGCAAAGAGGAATGACTCTTGTTTATAAAAAGACAGTATTGAACAGTTAATAAAGGCTTTTAGAAAAGATAGAAATGTCAGAGTAAGACACTAATAGGTTGATTGTAGAGAATGAACTTTATGTCAGGAACTATGCTACATGCTTTATATTTGTTATTTAATCTTCAAATGAATTATATAAATGAGTTTCTATTATTTTAAAGTGAGGAAACTGAGGTATACAGATCAGGTCACCTGTCTCAGGTCACACATGTGGTGTGTGGCACATCCCATGTCTGTTTGACTCTCACACCCATGCTTTTAACACCTGCTAGAGTGTGTGCCTAGGAATGATGGGGGTCATTCTAGCTTTCCTTCTGAGATGTGATAAGCAGAAGCTATAAACATGTTAGATTGACTCTGAAATGGTTATGAATTCAGTGCCACTGGCACCACCATTGTTCATAGAGGGCCTTGCCATGGTAAAGCAAATTCAAATAGAATGCATCATTCGACTGAGTACAGAAAATGTTCCTCAATGTAATATGCTTTTAATGTAGGCCAGAAGTTTCCCAGGAAAAGTCAAGGAGCATTTCAATACATTTTAAAAAAAGCTTTCTAAGAAGGAGTCAAATTAAGCTAAAAGTGGCAGTGACATTCTGTGACTCCATGGACTGGCACTCTCTGGCAGCTCTTCTTAACCATTTCCTACGCTGAACTCAGAAGTGTGTGCAGTCCTGATGGGTGTACCCAGAGTAATGGGGGCATAAGGGGGTCTGCAGTAAACTTGCAAGCAGTCCCAATGGATTAGCTCCATCCCTTCCTCCCCCACTGAGGAAGCAGATTGGAATGCCCATGAGAAGACCTTGTTACAGGGAAACCGTAAGTCTGCAGCAGGTTCTAAAAATGAAACTCTTTGAAAAAATTTGGTTCCTAATATCAACTGCATATTACACACAGTCTTTTGTTGCTCCAATCACCATGCACAGTGCCATGCCTGTGGAGTTGACAGTCACTGTAGCATGCCTTGTCAGCACATTCTTTTTCTCTTGATGTGATCATGTACATTTGAGAGTGGTAATTCCTCTGGGAAAATTGACAGTGGGGAGCTATAGACCTGTTTAATTCCACATTATATGTACAAACTATGAAAAGATAAAATTACTGAACCCGCTGCAAGTCTCTTCTGGAGACAATATATCTTTTCTTTTTTTCTCTGTACTAGAGTTATAAGCAAACTTCTAAGCTCTGGTAAAACGTTTTGAGTCAATATTTTTTTTAAACCAAATCAAAGATTAGGTTATTCAGAGTTGGAATGAACTATGGTCGGAGAAAAGGAAGCTGTCCAAGGATGTCATCCTCTTCCAGTTGGGTTGTCACAGCCCTTCCTAAGGTTCAGTGCATATGATCCCATCATAACTTCTGCTCCAGTCTGGTGATGTCCGTTCATTGTAGCCTGAATCCCACAGCTGTTTATTCCCTGCTGCCCTTGTAAAGTTCTGCTCTTTCCTTGTCTGGTTAGGTTCTTCCCACCCCTCAAGGGGGAGCCCAAGGCCTGCCTTGACCACAGAGCTTCTATGATGTCTGCAGTCTGTGGTGGCCTGCTGTAGTGTAGTATGTGTGCTAGTTACTCAGTCGTGTCTGACTATTTGCGACCCCATGGACTGTAACCCACCAGACCTCTCCGTTCATGGAATTCTCCAGGTTAGAATACTGGAATTGGTTGCCACGCCCTTCTCCAGCAGATCTTCTTGAACCAGGGATCGAACCTGAGTCTCCCACATAGTAGGCATATTCATTACCATCTGAGCCAACAGGGAAGCCCTCACTTTTAGTACTTTACTGCTCTCACCATTTGTATCAATTTCCCCCCCCCCCCATTCTTCCATGTCATTCTTAGTCCTATGGTATTCATTTCATGATATTATCCATTCATTTTTACCCATTCTAGTGAAATGCCCTCTAAAGTCCTCTTGACTCATTAACTTACACTGTCTGTTCACAAGCTGAAAACCCAGTCCTGTGGTTCTTTTAATATGCTTTTTGATATCTGAAGGCTGTGAAGTTCTGCCTATACAGTTCCACACTGGGTCCCTCTAATGTGCTATCTTCTCTCTAGTCCCTTTAACAGTACGTGAAGAAACTACCTCCTGTCTCTATGTAAATACAATTCTATTCTTTAAGGATGCATTAAAACAAAAAAGAAACATATTTTTTTTTCCTTTTAAAATAAAATGTTTAATCAGAAAAGAAAATGGAGCTATTGCAGGTTTTTAGGCTAATGTGAAGAAATAAAATTCCTCTTCTATACAAAATAACTTTAATATATAAACTGAGTAGATCATTTGAAAGAAGTGAGTGCATTGGTTGTCAAGGGTAATCTCCAGGCGAAGAAAGAACAATTATGGTAACTTATTCAAACTGAAAGCCAAATCAAGTCATCCAGATTGTACTTTTTTCTAACTCTTTTTTATGGGTGTAGGGGGAGGAAAAGTGGGGTGAGTTTAGGAATACTGAAGCACAATGTAGGGAAAGGCAGCCTAATAATTCCCTCAGGACAAGTAAGGCGTTTCTCTCTAAACACTGACTCATTGGAGAGTTTAGGCTGTGTGGGAACTTGAGTGTTTTAATTCAACCACCTGTGTTACAGCCCTCCCAGCTCGCCCAGGGGTGGGAGTGGTGGTGTTCCAAATAACTGAGTCTGTGAGCGTTGATACATAAAAGTGTATTCTACCAATTACAGGGCAGTTAACACTTATGCTGCTGTTAAAAGAGTCATAGAGGATTGCTGAAATTTAAATCTCACTGCACTTAGGCAGGTAAAGAAAAATGTAACATTGTTTTTCTCTAAGCGTTCCTTTGTTTGCTGTCCACACAAGCCTCTGTCCGGCTGGATTGCCAGAAAGAAGGAAAAGAGAAGCCCCACAATTTTAGCCTAATCGAGTGAAATTATTCTAGTAAGGGAATTAAAAAAAAAAAAAACTTCTTTGAATTTCTCCTGAGCATAGTTTGTTAAAATGGTTCAGTCCCTCTGTGCCCTCTCCTTGCTCCTCAGAAAGATAGCCTTTGGGGATATGGTGGGTGCTGTGGGCCCTTGACCCTGGGCTCTCCTGTCAGGGTGGCCCTTTCCCATGCCCACTGATCCTACCTAGTGACCCTGAAGTGTAACTAGGGTGAGCTGTTACTGTGGAGCCAGGGCCTGGCATCACTGGGTTCATCTCAGTGCCCCATGGTCCTGGCTAATGTGCCCTCCTGAATGTGTGCTGGCATTCTGAGGCTCCTGAGGCCCACAGACCTCTGTTCACTAACCTTCCCTCTGCTCGCTCTCCTTGACCTCTCTATCCTGTTTAAAAAAATCATTCAGAATGGGGGAAAACAATAGCAAACGAAGCAACAGACAAAGGATTAATCTCAAAAATATACAAGCAACTCCTGCAGCTCAATTCCAGAAAACTAAAAGACCCAATCAAAAAGTGGACCAAAGAACTAGACATACATTTCTCCAAAGAAGACATACAGATGACTAACAAACACATGAAAAGAGGCTCAACATCACTCATTATCAGAGAAATGCAAATCAAAACCACAATGAGGTACCATTTCACGCCAGTCAGAATGGCTGCTATCCAAAAGTCAACAAGCAATTAATGCTGAAGAAGGTGTGGAGAAAAGGGAACCCTCTTACACAGTTGGTGGGAATGCAAACTAGTACAGTTACTATGGAAAACAGGGTGGAGATTTCTTAAAAAACTGGAAATAGAACTGCCATATGACCCAGCAATCCCACTGCTGGGCGTACACACCGAGGAAAGCAGAATTGAAAGAGACACGTGTACCCCAATGTTCGTCATGGCACTGTTTATCATAGCCAGGACATGGAAGCAACCTAGATGCCCATCAGCAGATGAATGGATAAGGAAGCTGTGGTACATATACACAATAGAATATTGCTCAGCCATTAAAAAGAATACATTTGAATCAGTTCTAATGAGGTGGATGAAACTGGAGTCTATTGTACAGAGTGAAGTAAGCCAGAAAGAAAAACACCAATACAGTATACTAATGCATATATATGGAATTTAGAAAGATGGCAATGATAACCCTGTATGCAAGACAGCAAAAGAGACAGCAAAAAAGACACATAGTCTTTTGGATTCTGTGGGAGAGGGCGAGGGTGGGATGACATGGGAGAATGGCACTGAAGCATGTAAATTATCATATGTGAAACGAATCGCCAGTCCAGGTTTGATGTATGATACAGGGTGCTCAGAGCGGGTGTGCTGGGATGACCCAGAGGGATGGGATGGGAGGGAGGTGGGAGGGGGGTTCAGGATGGGGAACACATGTACACTTATGGCAGATTCAAATCAATGTATGGCAAAACCAATACAATATTGTAAAGTAAAATTAGTTAATTAAAACAATCATGCCTGTTCATTCTTGTTCCTGTTAGTGAGCAGAGCCCTTAATTGGATGGCACTTACGACTCCTCACTAAACAACTGTAGGGAAAGCTCAGTCCAGTGGGTTAAGAGCTTTTTGTTGACATCCATGACTCCATACTCTAAATGGAGAAGCAGATGAGTGTTTGAGGTGGATGGTACAGTAAGGAGAGCAGGAAATCCGGAAGATGGATGGCATGTTGAGACAATACAAGACAGCTTGATATGTCTGGAGGGGTAGATCACAACCAGTGAAATTCAGAACCTTAAGAAGGGTGGGGAGCAGATTCAGATTGGTTACAGTTGTCTGAAAATCTACAGGGAAGCCAAGCATTACCTTTTTATTGAATAAAGAGAATGACTTAACTATACATAGATGCTGCTGAAATAAGTAAAATACAATTTACTTGAATTCACGGTAACATTTTGGTCATATATTTGCTCAACAGGCACAGAATTTATGTGTCTTTGATCTATTTCTATGTTAAAGGGGACCCCCTACTCTAGTAAGATGGGCTTCCCAGGTGGTTCGGTGGTAAAGAATTCACCTACCAGTGCAGGAGCCACAGGAGATGTTGGTTCAATCCCTGGGTCAAAAAGATCCCCTGGAGAAGGGAACGGCAACCCACTCCATTATTCTTGCCTGGAGAATCCCATGGACAGAGGAGTCTGGTGAGCTCCAGTCCATGGGGTCACAAAGAATGAGACACCGCTGAGTGACTGAGCACAGCTCACAACTACTTAAAAATGGGAAATAAATGGCTTGGGTTAACCTAACCTAATGGTGCCAATAAAAATAAGCAAACAAACAAGCAAATAAACAGCAGTAATAGTTAACACTTACATGTACTTACCACGTTCTGAGCATTTTACATGTGACTCATTTAATGCTCACACCAGTAGTTTGGAGCTATTCTGATTTTACAGACGAGGAACTATCAATATTGTGTAACTTGCCCAAAGGCAGGCCTCTGTACTTGGTAGCAGCAACGTGAACTGAGGGCAGAAAGTGAACCATGGTTTGCAACTATGATACCTCAAAAATTAAGCAGATATAATCAGAGATCTACTGAATCAACATTGAGTTAGAGAGATAAAACACGGATATCAATTTTTGTTTTTTTTTTAACAAGAGGCTGAGACACACCAGGGTTGAAATCTACTCTTCTATGACATTAGTCCTACAGAAAGAGCTCTGCTAAGTGACAGAGAATGTGAAGCTTAATTAAATCACAGTCTCAAAATACTATATAAAGAAGCCAGATTAATTTTATCAGGACAAAAATATTTTATTGGGCATGATATCTGTCACACTTAGCTGACACTTCTGAAATTCTGTAAATTTGGCATCGTAAACTTTTATATCTGGAAAGGGATTTCCTAGATAACTGAATTTGCTCCTCTTTTTTTTCTTCAGGTAAGGAAAAAGGATAGGAAATAGAGGGTCTAGGAAAAGACACCCCCTTGTCACAAAGACTCTCCACTGAGTGACTTATTTAACAACTTTTACTTACCATCAGTTTTGTGATAATAACTGGGCTAAAGCCTTGTAAGGCATGTGACCACTTATATGTAAGTAATGGAAGGCCCTTTATGAGACCAGTGTTATTACAAAGTTACCAAAAGGAAATTGAGTGTAAACATAAAAACTGTAACAAATATTACTGAACGGGATCTGGCAATATATAAAAATGATAATATATCATAAACTGATGTTTATCCCAGGAATATAAGGGTGATTCAACATTTAAAAATCAAGCAGTGTAATCCACCAGATCCAGTCCAAAAGAGAAAACCAAAATTATATGACAAACTCTGCAGATGAATGAAAGCACTTTAAAAAATTCAACATTCATGATAAGAATTTCCAGAAAACTAAAAATGTAACAATGAACTTGGGAATACCAGGCCCCCTGACCTGCCTCTTAACAAATCTGTAGGCAGGTCAGGAAACAACACTTAGAGCTGGACATGGAACAATAGACTGGTTCCAAATAGGAAAAGGAGTACGTCAAGGCTATATATTGTCACCCTGCTTATTTGACTTGTATGCAGAGTACATCATGAGAAATGCTGGGCTGGATGAAGCACAAGCTGGAATCAAGATTGCCAGGAAAAATATCAATAACCTCAGATATGCACATGACACCCTTATGGCAGAAAGTGAAGAGGAACTAAAGAGCCTCTTGATGAAAGTGAAAGAGTAGAGTGAAAAAGTTGACTTAAAACTCAACATTCAGAAAATTAAGATCATGGCATCCTTTCCATCACTTCATGGCAAATAGATGGGGAAACAGGGGAAACAGTGGCAGATTTTATTTGGGGGGCTTCAAAATCACTGCAGATGGTGACTGCAGCCATGAAATGAAAAGACGCTTACTCCTTGAAAGAAAAGTTATGACCAACCTGGACAGCACATTAAAAAGCAGAGACATGACTTTGCCAGCAAAGGTCCGTCTAGTTAAGGCTATGGTTTTCCACTAGTCATGTATGAATGTGAGAGTTGGACTATAAAGAAGGCTGAGCTCTGAAGAATTGATGCTTTTGAACTGTGGTGTTGGAGAAGACTCTTGAGAGTCTCTTGGACTGCAAGGAGATCCAACCAGTCCATCCTAAAGGAGATCAGCCCTGGGTATTCATTGGAAGGACTGATGCTGAAGCTGAAACTCCAATACTTTGGCCACCTCATGCAAAGAGTTGACTCATTGGAAAAGACCCTGATGCTGGGAGGGATTGGGGGCAGGAGGAGAAGGGGACGGCAAAGGATGAGATGGCTGGATGGCATCACCGACTTGATGGGCATGAGTTTGAGTAAACTCCAGGAGTTTGTGATGGACAGGAAGGCCTGGCGTGCTGCAATTCATGGGGTCGCAAAGAGTCGGACACGTCAGAGTGACTGAACTGAACTGAACTGGGCATCATGAGGGCTTGTGTGTGCACTACACAAGTGTCTGAGCCATGGCTGACAAAGACTCCCTTGGTGCCACACAAACCCACTGCCAGGGCCCGGGTGGTGCTCGGAGGAGTGGGATCAAAATAGCCAGCTCCGTCAAGATCCAGTGGGCAAGGAGGGATACCGAGCATGGAGGAGGCAAGAAAGGCCACCTAGCTAGGCTGCCCGCAGATGCCATGACCTTCTATTCCCTTTGGAGGAGTCACCAGGGGCCCTCACTGACACTCACAGCCTTCAGAGTCATGTCCCAGTCAGAGGAACTGAAGAAAGGCTAGGGGAAGCCCAAGTTGAAGCCTGGAGCTCATCCAGTCCTTAGGCAGAAAGGCCCCTGGGAGAGCTTCTTCCATACCCTCTTAGCTCTCCCCTTTAAGACACCAAGGACTGACCCTCACACAGGGAAAATGACCCTGCTACTGGCAGAACTGGGAGACAGTTTCCTAGGGTCCTTGAATATGGGCCTTTCCAAGGTGCCAGTCTGTTTCCTACATGGTGATTTTCAAGAACAGTGGCCCAGAAGTCCCAGAGAACACGCATCTCCAAACCCACTGCTCTACTGTTTATTTGCAGTGAAGACTGGTGATTCTCACTCGGGTTTCATCCAGTCCCACACCCAGGCTCTCATCCTTTTTCAAATACAGTTAGACGGGGGTTTCCTTTGGTCACATCTAGCTCAACAAGTCAGACATGTCCCTGGGAGTGAGTGTGTGTAAAGGAGGGCCCTTGAAAAGCACCTAACCCATAAGCCAACAAAATCATTTCATGGACCTGCCATCTGGGTAACCGAGAACAGGTCCAGAGTGGAGCTTAGGAGAGGGGTAGTGGCGGGGAAGATCAGAGCTGGCCTTGAAGAGGACCAATGAAGTGCTTGTTTTCAACACAACAGTCTGTACCTTGAGCCCCCAATCAAGTACTTCAAAGGTTAGTTATCTAAATAGACTCAAGTTGGACGTGGGCAGCCAGGACTGCAGGTAGCAGAAGCCCAAGCACCCCACTGACAAAAGGAAACAGGGCTTTAAAGCAACCACCAAGGAGTCTGAATCTGGGGCTCTGGGGAGGGGAAAAGCACATGCAGGTGTTCCCAAAATGAACGCTCTAGGGCCACCAGAGTGGTGTTTATGGAAAAATTGGAAACTGAAGACAACAGCGTGTGATCTGCAGTGGGATGCCATCTGGGGGTGGGCAGACCTCGCGAGACTGCAAGATCAGTGGACGTCTGGTTTGCCGTCCCACACAGCATCCTGGGGATTCTGTGTCTCAGGTGCTTGGGGACAGTCAAGTGGAATATGAGATCGCTCGCACTGTGCTTGAGCACAGCCCTACTCTGGGGAGAGCTCGACCTGGGGGTCGGTGGTGGCAGGACAACAGGACTCTGACTTTGGGGCCAACTGAGCGGGACTGACCAACCAGCAGCAGTCAGCTGGAAGACAATAAAGCCAGAAGAGGGGAAAGGATGGAGGGGCCACCAACTCAGGCAAGGTCAATCAGTCTGCTACAGATCCCATCTTCTGGGAGGGACAGTCACCAAGGTCCCATCTGACCCCTGGGTTCTCCCTTGGTGTTCGTAGACCCAGGACTTGCCATGGCCTGGACCTTCAGCAGAAGCCAGCCACAGGTCTGCACATTGTTAGGGCAGTGGAGCCAGGGGTGTATTTGTCAACCCATCCAGGGCCTGGCCCCCTGAAACAAGGCACCTGGCAGCAGATGGGAGCCTTTGCAGGCAACCTGAAACAAACTTTTCTGTACTTTCAGACAAGAGACAAGCTGGGGATCCCATCTCCATCCCCATGCCCCCTCCCCCACACTGGGCCAGGGCTGCCTCTCCACATCACCTCTGTGACATCATGAAACAATAAGGAAGCTGATCCCCTAATTGGCTGCCTGTCCCATGACTCAGATTCTAGAATCTCCAGACAGTATTTATGGAGCACCCCGACCCTGGTCTGAGGCCTGTTTGCCCTGAGCATTCACTGCTTGGGTAGATAATGCTCCTGAGCTCGATTGGTTCAATGGCTAGTCAGAGTTCCCATGAGGCACAGGCAGCGCTGCTGGCCCCATCTACTGATGGGGAGCCCTCAGCAGGGGATCCCCGTGATTCCTCCCCAGATCCAAATGTGGATTCAGGGGAGGCTTTGGAAAAGCAGGGTGACCAACCTGAGAGCCCAGATCCAGGCCTCCATGACAATCTGCCCCCACAGGGCCTGAACCCAGAAATGGCCAACGAGAATGAGATCAATGCCAGCTTTGGGCTGTCCTTCCCCAGGAAGCTCTGGAGGATCGTGGAGGATGTGACCTTCACCTCTGTGCACTGGAATGATAAGGGAGACATGGTGGTCATCGAGGCAGATCTCTTCCAGATGGAGGTCCTCCAGCGCAGAGGCGTCGATCAGATCTGCGAGACAGACAGCATAAAGAGCTTCATTCGTGAACTGAACCTATACGGGTTCAGAAAAATTCGCTCTTCAGGTCGCTCTGAAAGAAGAAAGAAGTTGATGGTAATGTAGAATGCCCTTCTGGGGAGAGTAGACTAGATGAGCTGAGGGCTGATGGGTTTCATTTCCCAGGAGAATGTTGTTCTCATGAGAGAGTGGTTAAGGAAAGAGGAGAAGGCAGGGTCTGTCGTGTCCCACCACCACCCCCCCTTAGGATCTTTGGTGGTGACGCCAGATCCTGAGGGGCCACTTGATGTCAGGGAGGGTCGGGAACACCTCAAGCAAGGATGGCCCCGGGGGAGCTCTAAGGAGTGACATTCCAGAACCTCATAACCTGCCAGGAATGAAGAGACCTTGTCTCCATACACATGCACGACCCCATGATTGTGGGGAGAGTGCGGCAAGTGCTCTTCGCCCCTCTCATGGCTAAAGTGATTCATTTCCTTTCAGATCTATCGCAACTCCAATTTTCAGAGAGACAAGCCTCTCCTCCTGCAGAACATACAGAGGAAAGGCAACCCCAGAACAACTTTTCAACCTGCCACTGGAACAACAGAGACCCCAAAGAGAAAGAAGCGAGTGATGGCGACCAGACACTCTCCCCGACTCCACCACAACGAGTTCACCCAAGAGGTTGGCAACAAAGTCCAGAAGGGAATGCCCACTGCTTGCACAACCCCCAGCCAGTGCTCATTTGTGTTTTCTGACCTTTGGTCTATGGGTAGTGTAGCCAGCCAGGCTGGGGGAAACCATCTCCCCAGTGAGCAGGGTGGCCCCAGTGGAGAAAGCCCATCCAACAGTGCCACATCTGTGTCCCCAGCTACTGCTGGAAGGGACAGCCCAGGGGAACTGCCTGAGAGGCCCCCAGTGTACCCAGATAATGAATCGGTGATGACTTTGTACAACACTTGTTACTCCAGCCTGATGGCGGGCCTTTTAGTCATGGCCCCAGATGAGGCCCCTGAGTCAGAGGAGGAGCAGGGAGATTCCTCAGATCATAAGTGCACCCTCTGTGAGCAGGCCAAGAAAAAGTCCAATCCCTGAGCTGCCAGATTCCTAGGAACACTCAAAAGCACTCTCTTGTAATCAAAAATAGATTTCTGGCTCTAATAATGTAAGGCAAAACTCCACTGGCGTAAATAAACAATCAAGTGAGAACTGCAAACCTGTGTTCTTTCTATCTGCCCTTTGTATTCACACATGGCACAGGGTGAACCAGATGAGGCTGGAAGCCCATGCACCAGACAGGTTTCAGTTCAGTCCCCATGGTCTCTTTTCATCTGAAACAGCAGCATTTCACAGGCTCATCCAAGGGTCTGACCCATGAGCTGAGCGCTGAGGTGAACCCAGGGTGGACTGGTCCCTGGGCCTTTCCTGTCACTCAGCAGATGGCCCAGCTGGACTCCTGACCTTGGGGGTGTCACCTTCCATGAGTCATGCACCCTGCAGCAGAAGGGGCTCCTCCTGGGTATCCCGATGATGCCACAAGTTTCTGATCATCAGCTGAGCATCCCAGCTCCTGATCCAGGCCCCCCCTCCAGAGGCTGACTGGAAGGCAGGGTCACCCACCCGCCAAGGGCTTTGCAAACACATTACCCCAAACTCAAAGACAAGTAGAAGGTTTCGACAAGGTGAACACCAGCCCTTGTCGCTCTGCCCTCACAGCTATACTTAGGAGCCTGTCTTTGGACGTGAGGTGGCCAGGCACTGCCTCCAACACACACACTTTGACAGCCAAGGGACACTTTACAATAGACAAGGGTCATGGGCAAGGATAAACCGTGGCCTGTTTCTGGGCCTGCAGGCCTCTCTGCCTGCCAGTGCACAGCCCTGTCCCCAGCCTTACCCTGTCACCCCTGGGACACTGTTCCAATATCAGGGATATTGGACCAGAACAGAGAGAGAAAAACATTAACCGGTTTCCTAACAACACATTTCTCTCAACCACACAGACCCAGCAGGGCCAAAACGAGTGGCAACGCCATCATTTCATAAAGGTCAAAGTCCCAGAGTCTTTTGCTGAGTCCAGAGCAGCATCCTGTGAGGGGAGTTCCTGCCCCTGGCCCCGCACCAAGTGGGCACCACAGCATGGGGCTGATTCAGACAGAATCAGATGGGCAAGTCCAGAGCGCGGCAGTAACTGCGTGGTATCAGCATGTGCTGGTCTCTTGGTCACTTTCCTCTTGAGAGTCCAGTCTGGACAGGCCTCCTGCCCAAAGAGGATCAGGTGCTCAGAGATGTCCACCTGGAAGGTGTCTCCCCTCCCACCTGCCCCCTGGGATGGGCTGCAACAGCCAGTGGGTGTTGGCGAGCAGTCATGTTACTTCTCTTGCAGGTCGGGTAGCAGGCCTTGATTCTCCAGCTCCTCCACCTGGTCAGGATCTAGGGTTTTGGGACACAGCAAAGTGCCCCCAATGACCACGAGACCTGTGTGCAAAGACAGGACACAGAATGAGAACAAGGTCATTCAAAGTTGCACCTGCTTGAGACTAACACCATATCATGGAGGGAACCCGAGGTGAACTGGGTCCTCTGGCTGAGCATTTTCGAGGGGCTCACCTCAGCAAAGAGAACTCGGGTGAGGCCAAGTGAGGGAGGGTGAGAAATGAAAGGGAGAGGACTGGTGCTCCACGAACCCACCAGGCCATAGGCAGCTCTCAGTCTGCCTACTGCAGGCCGCGAGGACAGAGCAGGAGGGCCCCTGCAGGGGCCCACAGACATCAGGTCCCTAAGGGATTTACCAGCAGACAGGTGTTGCTGTTCAGCCTCACCCCTGGGAGTCAGGGGACTTGCTGCAGGCAGTGGGGGTATGGAACCAAGCTAGGTGCTTTCCTGCCTCTCATGGTCTCTGCCAGGCACACTGACACGTGTGGGGACACACACAGAGACAAGTGCCATGTGCAAAGCTGGTTGTGCCTGTGCCTCAGAGCATGAACCGGGACTGAGGCCCAGAGAGGTAGTAGGCACTTCGGGCCTCAGCCCCACCTACCCCACCAACTGGTTCAATAGAAAACAAACAAGCACAACCCAGCTGGGATCTAGGACAGCATCACGGCCGTATAAGCAGCGTGGGGCAGGGTGTCACTTGCCCAGGATCACTCCACAGCCGAACTTGTCCCCGTCCTGCAGCAAGGCCTGGGTCTGGGCGGGGCTCATCCCCAGCCTCTGCTCCAGCATCTCCCACCAGGCTGAGTCTTCAGATTCCCAGCGTGCGATGTGGATGGCCAGGGCACAGTGGCAGTGGCCACATAGCATGGGCCACCACCAGGTTTCCAGGGTCTTGACACCATTTAAGACAATACCCACATAAGGCTTTCCAAAGGACAGACAGCCGAACTTCATCCCCCAGGACTCCCAGGGCCTCATGTGTGGTTGCAGAAACACAGAACCACAAAGGCCGAGAGCCTGACATAATGATCTCCAAATTCACAGTCCTGATCTGGACCTCAGCCCCACGTGCCTAAGCATCCTCCAAGCCTGCTGACACAGAATGCGGAGGGTCAGAGAGGGCTGACTCCTTCCATCCATCTCCAAGTGGTCCACTGATAGGGGGTTGCTGATCAAGAGGACCCATTAATCACATGAAGTCCATGGCCTGGTGGGTTCCTGGACCACCAGCCCTCTCCCCTTCACTTTGCTCCCTCCCTCACTTGTTCTTGCCCTGAATTCTGCCATAAGGGTGGTATCATCTGCATATCTCGGGTTATTGATATTTCTCCAAGCAATCTTGATTACATCTCATGCATCACCCAGCCCAGCATTTCACATGATGTACTCTGCATGTAAGTTAAATAAGCTAGGTGACCACATACAGCTTTGATATACTCCTTTTCCAAATTTGAACCAGTCCGTTGTTCCATGTTGAGGTCTAGCTGTTGCTTCTTGACCTGCATACAGGTTTCTTGGGAGGCAAGGAAGGTGGTCTGGTATTGCCATCTCTTTAAGAATGTTCCACAGTTTGTTGTGACCCACATAATCAAAGGGTTTATAACATGGAAAAAGTAAATGTTTTTTCTGGAATTGTCTTGCTTTTTCTATGATCCAACAGATGTTGGCCAGTTGAACTCTGGTTCTGCTTTTTCTGAGTCCAGCTTTTACATCTGGAAGTTCTTGGTTCACATGCTGTTGAAGCCTAGCTTGAAGGATTTTGAACATTTTGAGCATTACCTTGCTAGCACATGAAATGAGCACAATTGTTCAGTAGTTTGAACACTCTTTGGCATGGCCCTTCTTTGGGATTGGAATGAAAACTGACCTTTTCCAGTCCTGTAGCCACTGCTGAGTTTTCCAAATTTGCTGGCTTTGCAGCACTTTAACAGCATCATCTTTTAAGATTTAAATAACTCAGCTGGAACTCTATCACCTCCACTAGCTTTGTTTGTAGTGATGATTCCTAAGGCCCACTTGATTTTAATTCCAGGATGTCTGGCTCTAGGTGAGTGATCACACCGCCATGATTATCTGGGTCATGAAGACCATTTCTGTATAAGTCTTCTGTGTATTCTTGCCACCTCTTCTTAATCTCTTCTGCTTCTGTTAGGTCCTTACCATTTCTGCATTTCATGTTTTAATACAATAGAGCTAGGATTTACTGAAAGGCAAGGCTGATTTTATTGCAGGTGATCCTCACATCTTGAACTGAGATACCAAGGAACTCATGAAAGGTCTCTTCCAAATAAAGACAGCAGTTAAAATTCCACCTATTCATTTTTTGCCTGTAATTGTTTGCTTGAGCCTGGTAAAAACACTGCTTTCATTCTTAACAGAAATTTTCAAATCTAAGTGATTAATATGCTCATTACTGTCTGTCATAGGCTGAATTGTGTGCCCCCCTCCAACTTAGCATGTTGAGGCCCTAACCCAACACTTCAGGATGTGCTTCTGTTTTAATATAGGGACTTTAAAAAGGTAATTAACATTGAATGAGGTCATATGAGTGAGCCCTAATTCTTCTGACTGTGGTCCTTATAAGAAGAGGAAGTTTGGAGAAATAAAGGGACACAGGGTTCGGCATATGCAGGGAAGTTACCATCTGAAGATTCAGGATGGAGACCACCATCTACAAGCCGAGGAGAGAGGCTGCAGGAGAGACCTGACCTGCTGACACCTTAATCTTGAACTTCCAGTCTTCAAAACTGTCAGAAAATGAATTTCTGGGGGCTTTCCTGGTAGCTCAGTAGTACAGAACCTGCCTGTTAATGCAGAAGACTCAGGTTCGATCCCTGATCTGAGAAGATCCCACATACTGAGAAGCAACTACCCCATGCACCACTACTGTTGATTCTGTGCTCTGGAACCCGTGGGCTGAAGCAGTTGTAGGCTGTGTGCCCTAGAACCCGTGCTCTGCAACAAGAGAAGCCACCACATGAGAAGCTTGTGCACTACAACTAGAGAGTAACTGCCACTTGCCACAACTAAAGAAAAGACTGTGCAGCAACAAAGACCCAGCACAGTCAAAATCAATTTCAAAAATTATTTTTAACAACAGAATTTCTGTTGTGCATGCTACCCAGTCTGTGACACTTTGTTCTGGGCAGCCCTAGCAAACTAATACCTGCTTCTTCTTTTGTACCTTTGCCTGTTCCTAGTGATGGAACTCCAGGAAAATTGGATCTGCTTGAAGGAAATGGGAGAAAAATATCTTTTGGGAGAAACAACATGTTTGCCTAAAAGCTCTGTCTCCTGGCCTAATATTTTGGAGACTTCCTGAGGAAGACTTGTGTGGCAGATCCTGCTCGCGTCCCGTCTGCGTTGTGGCTGCAGCATACACCAACCAGACACTACACTGCCAGCATCTCGTCAGTGGCTCAGAAGGTTTTTTCCTCGTGCCTGAAACCTACTTTGTCAGTGCTCAGGGCAGACTGAAAATGTCAGGGAATTGATGCTTTATGACCCATAGGAACTGGAGTATAAATACCCCAGGTCCTTCATCCTCAAACACGATAACTCAGATAACTCTCCATAGGCTTACAGAGTTTTCCTGCAGGATTAAGCTCCCTTAATCTTTCTTGAAATGCAACTTTTCTTGGCTCCCTTCCTACCTCTATGGAAGCTCTCCATGCTTCCTCTGCAAAGCACATCTCCAAAGGAAACTACTTGCTCTAGAATTCTTATTTTCGGGTGTGATTCTGGGGGACCCAGAACTAGGTCCACCTGCCTTCTGGGTGTGCATATGAAACATCCATATTTAAAGATGCTGCTGTGGTTTCTAATTTAACAAGAGGATACACTGCATTGGGGCTTTCCTGGTGGTTCGACAGGAAAGAATCTGACTGTCAATGTAGGAGACTCTGTTCAGTCCCTAGGTCAGAAAGATCCTCTGAAAAAGGAAATAGCAACCCACTCCAGTATTCTTGCCTGGAGAATTCCATGGACACAGGAGCCTGGTGGGCTACAGTCCATGGGGTCGCAAAAATCAGACATGACTTAGTGACTTAACAACAACATTGCATCTAATTCTTTCTGTGGTAAGGTGATAAGTGGTTCAGTGGCTGGTGAATCCTGGAGCCTCTCTTTGCAGGAAAGAGTGTTCTAAAGTCCTGCCTTGTGGAAATGCCTTTGTGTCAAATCCACTATGCTGCATTTTTTTCTTCTATAAACATCAAAGCCCAATCTTTTCAGTAGTTATTGGTTTTTTTGGGGAAAACTTTTGAAATGGAAGGATAATTGCTTTACAGAATTTTGCAGTTTTCTGTCATACATCAACAAAAATCAGCCATAGGTACACCCATGTCCCTTCCCTCCTGACCTCCCTCCAATCTCCCTCCACATCCTACTCTTCAGTCTGTCTCAGAGCCCCTGTTTGAGTTCCCTGAGTCATACAGAAAATTCCCATTGGCTATCTATTTTACATATGGTCTTGTAAATTTCTATGCTACTCTCTCCATACATCTCACCTTCTCCCTCCTCTCCTCCCCCCGTGTCCGTTTTGGCTTTGCTGAGCCTGCATTCTTTTATCACATCTCTGTGATAGGTAGGTGTGTCTGCATCAGGGTGTAGTGGTTATAATAATAACTTGTCTTGTGCCCGAGCTGCATGTTTCCTTATGGGGCTGGTCTAATATCTGCTGTGAAGTTTTCATGGTCCATGGGGGTGCAGCTGGGGAAGTTGCTTCTATACAGGAGTCCAAGCAATTATGAGAGAAACAGACTTCTGAGGAACAATGCAAGCTGCCCTGGGTGTGAAGTAAAGCTTCTGCTAAGCCCACTGACCCCAAACCCTTTCTCGTTGCTCTCAGGCTGGTGTTGAGCATGTCAGAGGTTGAGGTCCTCTCAGTGACTACTCAGAACAATGCTAAGGATGTTCCACATTGAGTAATATTCAACCTTCTAGGCTCCCTCACCCCCCTGATCATTTGTCTTTGCCCCAAGAGGAAAGATTTTGTCCCAGAAGCTATTTCTCCATCGCATCTCTTATGAGTCTTTTGCTATTAGCAAATTAATCCTAAGAAGTATTGCTGGCTTAAGGGATTTATGTGAGTGAGCCAGGGTCTGCCACCATAGTGTTTAATCACCTTCATTGCCTTTTGATCTTCAGCTCACAGCCAAAGGCTAGAACCACAGGTTTAAAGGGTCATGGGCATCTCATTCCATGCATCCCTGCCAACTTATTTACCTTTTTCTCATTGACTGGTAAAAAGTAAACAGTAAAAGTGAATATTAACATCTACAATTTAGGACTCAGTGAACTAAAATGGACTGGAATGGGTGAGTTTAACTCAGATGACCATTATATCTACTATTGTGGGCAAGAATCCCTTGGAAGAAATGGAGTAGCTATCATAGTCAACAAAAGAGTCCAAAATGCAGTAATTGGATGCAGTCTAAAAAAACAGTAGAATTATCTCTGTTCTTTCCCAAGGCAAACCATTCAATGTCACAGTAATCTAAGTCTATGCCTCGGCCAGTAAGGTTGAAGAAGTTGAAGTTGAACGGTTCTATGAAGACCTACAAGACCTTCTAGAACTAACATCCCAAAAATATGTCTTTTTTATTATAGGGGACTGGAATACAAAAGCAGGAAGTCAAGAAATACATGTAGTAATAGGGAAATTTGACCTTGATGTACAGAATGAAGCAGGACAAAAGCTAATAGAGTTTTGTCAAGAGAACACACTGGTCATAGCAAACACCTTCGTCCAACAACACAAGTAAAGACTCTACACATGAACATCACCAAGATGGTCAACACCGAAATCAGATTGATTATATTCTTTGCAGCCAAAGATGGAGAAGCTCTATACAGTCAGCACAAAACAAGACAGGGAGCAGACTTTGGCTCAGATCATGAATTCTTTATTGTCAAATTCAGACTTAAATTGAAGAAAGTAGGGAAAACCACTACACCATTCAGGTATGACCTAAATCAAATCCCTAGCGAAGATACTGTGGAAGTGAGAAATAGTTCAAGGGATTAGATCTGATAGACAAAGTGCCTGATGAACTATGGACGGAGGTTTGTGATGCTGTACAGGAGACAGGGATCAAGAGCATCCCCAAGAAACAGAAATGTTAAAAAGCAAAATGGCTGTTTGAGGAGGCCTTGGAAATCACTCTGAAAAGAAGAGAAGTGAAAAGCAAAGGAGAAGATTTCCAAAGAATAGCAAGGAGACATAAGAAAGCCTTCCTCAGTGATCAGTTCAAAGAAATAGAGGAAAACAATAGAATGGGAAAAACTAGATATCTCTTCAAGAAAATTAGAGATACCAAGGGACTGTTTCATGCAAAGAATGGCGCAATAAAGGACAGAAATGGTATGGACCTAAAAGAAGCAGAATATGTTAGGAAAAGGTGGCAAGAATACACAGAAGAACTGTATAAAAAAGATCTTCATGACCCAGATAATCACGATGGTGTTATCACTCACCTAGAAACAGACATCCTGGAATGTGAAGTCAAGTAGGCCTTAGGAAGCATCAGTATAAACATAACTAGTGGAGGTGATGGAATTCCAGTTGAACTATTTCAAATCCTTAAAGATGATGCTGTGAAAGTGCTGCACTCAATATGCCAGCAAATTTGCAAAACTCAGCAGTGGTCATGGGACTGGAAAAGGTCAGTTTTCATTCCAATTCAAAAGAGAAGCAATGTCAAAGAATGCTCAAACTACCACAGAATTGCACTCATCTCACACGTTAGTAAAGTAATGCTCAAAATTCTCCAAGCCAGGGTTCAACAATATGTGAACCATAAAATTGCAGATGTTCAAACTGTATTTAGAAAAGGCAGAGGAGCCAGAGATCAAATTGCCAACACCCACCGGATCATCAAAAAAGCAAGAGAGTGCCAGAGAAACATCTATTTCTTCTTTATTAACTATGCCAAAGCCTTTGACTGTGTGGATAACCACAAACTGTGGAAATTTGTTAAAGAGATGGGAATGCCAGATCACCTGAGATGCCTCTTGAGAAGTCTGTATGCAGGTCAGGAAGCAACAGTTAGAACTGGACATGGAACAACAGCCTGGTTCCATATAGGGAAAGGAGCATGTCAAGGCTGTATGTTGTCACCCTGCTTATTTAAATTATCAGCAGAGTGCACCATGAGAAACACTGGTCTGGATGAAGCACAAGCTGGAATCAAGATTGCAGGGAGAAATATCAGTAACCTCAGTTATGCAGATGATATCACCCTTACGGCAGAAAGCGAACAAGAACTAAAGAGAATCTTGATGAAAGTGAAAGAGGAGAGTGGGAATGTTGGATTAAGGCTCAACATTCAGAAAACAAAGATCATGGCATCTGGTTCTGTCACTTCATGGCAAATAGATGGAGAAACAGTGGAAAGAGTGGAAGGCTATGTTTTTGTGGGCTCCAAAATCACTGTAGATTGTGACTGCAGCCATGAAATTAAAAGACGCTTACTCCTTGGAAGAAAAGTTATGACCAAGCTCGACAGCATATTAAAAAGCAGAGACATTACTTTGCCAACTAAGGTCCACCTTGTCAAGGCTATGGTTTTTCCAGTAGTCATGTATGGATGTCAGAGTTGGGCTACAAAGAAAGCTGAGCGCCAAAGCATTGATGCTTTTGATCTGTAGGGTTGGTGAAGTCTCTTGAAAGTCCCTTAGGCTGTAAGGAGATCCAACGAGTCTATCCCAAAGAGAATCAGTCCTGAATATTCATTGGAAAGAATGATGTTGAAGCTGAAACTTCAACACTTTGGCCACTGATGCGAAGAACAGGCTCATTTGCAAAGACCCTGATAATAGGAAATATTGAAGGCAGAAGAAGGGGACAACAGAGGATGAGATTGTTTCATAGCATCCCCAACTCAATGGAGATGAGTTTGAGTAAACTCTGGGTGTTGATGATGGACAAGGAGGCCTGGTGTGCTATAGTCTATGAGGTCACGAAGAGTCGGATACGACTGAGCGACTGAACTGAACTTAAATGAGATCAGAAAAGAAGTGAAGTTTTCACTGCTTGAAGACGACATGACAGTGTAAATAGAAAACCCTAAAGATAGTACCAGAAAATTAGTAGCTCTAATCAGTGAATTTAGCAAAGTTGCAGGATACAAAATCAATACACAGAAGTCACTTGGATTTCTATATACTAACAATGAAAAATCAGAAAGAGCAATTAAGAAATCAATCCCATTTACCACTGCAACAAAAAGAATTAAGTATCGAGGAATAAACTTACCTAAGGAGACAAAAGAAGTGTACACAGAAAATTAAAATAAGACACTAATGAAAGAAATCAAAGATGAAAAAAACAGATGGAGAGAGTCCATGTTCCTGGGTAGGAAAAATCAATATTGTGAAAATGACTATACTACCAAATGCAGAATTGATATTGTGAAAATGACTATACTACCAAATGCAGATCTACAGATTTAATGCAATCCTTATCAAATTACCAATGGTATTTTTCACAGAAGTAAAATAAAAAATTTCACAATTCATATAGAAACACAAAATACTGCCGATAGCCAAAGCAGTCTTGAGAAAGAAGAATGGAGCCTGAGGAATCAACCTTCCTGACTTCAGGTTATACTAGAAAGCTACAATCATCAGGAGAGTATGGTACTAGCAAAAAACAGAAATATAGTCCTATGTAACAAGATAGAAAGCCCAGAAATGAACCCATGCACTATGGGTAGCTTATTTTTAACAAAGGAGGCAAGAATATACAATGGGGCAAAGACAGCCTCTTCAATAAATGATGCTGGGAACACTGGACAGCTACATATAAAAGAATGAAATGAGAACACTTCCTAACACCATACACAAAGATAAACTCAAAATGGAATAAAGACCAAAATGTAAGACCAAAAACTATAAAAACTCTTAGAGGAAAACATGGGCAGAACACTTGATGACATAAATCAAAGCAAGATTCCCTATGACCCACCTCCTAGAGAAATAAAAACAAAAATAAACAAGCAGGACCTGATTCAACTGAAAAGCTTTTGCACAGCAAAAGAAACTATAAACAAGGTGAAAAGACAACCCTCAGAATGTGAGAAAAATAACAGCAAGTGAAACAACTGACAAAGGATTAATTTCCAAAATATGCAAGCAGCTTGAAGAGATGGTGGAAGAATAGGACAGGGAGACCATAAAAGAGCACCTGCAGATAAAAGATTTCATTAGCAGCTCTGCTTATAAATTCCAACCCCTGCAAGTGTCTCCTCCCTCAACCTCTCTTTTGCCCTCCTAAGTGACCAGGTCATAGGAAGAGAACCAGTTGAATGTCACATTTTAATTTTCTAAGAAAGTTCTTCATTGCTGCTCTTATTAACATTACAACCACTTTTAAGTCAATGTATTTAGAAATAAAGCTTGATATGTCATAGGGCTTGACTTCAGACTTTAGAAAAAATAATTGGGTGGATTGCCCAGAAGACATTCACAAAGTTTGTGGACTTGTAAAAATGTGTGCAAATTTCATGTTACTATCCAATCATACACACACTTGCATGTGTGTATGTGTGGAGATAATTTTTTCTTCTTCTTTTTCTGACTGCATGACTTAGAGTCAGCTTAAGTTTTAACAGTCTTAGTTCCCTGACCAGGGGTCAATCCTGGGCACTTGGCAGTGAAAGCATGGTGTCCTGGTTAGGACTTCAGGGAGTTACCTGAAGATAATTTTGACTAAGTAGTCATTGTGGAACTTTGTAAGTTAGATCCAATTTAAACATAAAATAGATGAGATTTACTAATGACATATATATATCTATATCTATAGATATTATATAGATAGATATTATATATATACATATATATCTATACATACACATATATATCTGATAACTGTTTGCTCAGTGTTTTCATAGACATTATTTACTTTAGCCTTCACAACCACCCCACAGACCAGGTTTTATTATTCCCTGTTTTATGGATGAGGAAATAGGCTCAAAAAGGCAAATTGCTTGTTGAAGGTCACAGAGCTAATATATCAATAAATGTGGGACATGACATGTTTTTGATTCCACGTTCAATGTTTGTTCTCCCTCACAGCTGTATTCAGAGCAGAGAGGATGAGGACGTTATGTTTCAGTGGTTGGTGGTAAAGTAGGTGCCTCAGGAATAACCGGTCTAAAGATTTGGAATTTGTCTAGAGAGGGGACTATGTGGGGAGAGTTGGTGAAAATCACGTGTAGACCACCATTTGTTCACCAGGTCACGCAGCTTCCCTGGGCCTCACCTGGGATTGATCAACAGTCACATGGAGAGCTGTACTTTAAGAGGTATTTCACTGGGTTAGATTCTACACAAAGATCCTGTCTAATCTTCTCAACAACCTGGGAGTCTTAATAATACATAGAACAGATCATGGAGGCTCAGAGAGGGCAAGTAATTTAAGGCCTCTGGGAGGTGGAAAAAATCTGGGTTCAAACTCAGGCCCATCTGAGTCCAAAGCATGAGTCCTCTGTTCCACCACCCGGATACCTCTAGTAGCCACCTTTGTGGAAAACCCTAGTTCTGTGTCAGGCTGAAAGTGGTGTTAACTCAGCAAAGGTATCTGGGAAGTGGGAGGGCAGAATGCTTTCTTTACCTTGTTCACATCTCCCTACTTTCTTTTTTTTTTTCCTTTCTTTTTTTCTTCTTCCTTCTTTCTTTTCTTTCTCTCCTTTTCATTTTTTTTTTTTTCCAGCCATGCTGCATGGCTTCTGAGATCTTGGTTCCTTGAGTAGGGATGGAACCTGTGCCCCCTTTGCTGGGGGCTCAGAGTCCTAACCACTGTACCACCTGTGAAGTCCCTCCCTCTTTTCTTATTATGGGAGACAATATTTTTTTCTGACTGTTTTTTGGTCTTGGGACCCTTTTACACCTTTTAAATTACTGAGGGTTTAAAGAGCTTTTCTTTCCCTGTGGGTCATGCCTGTGGATACTTACTATTTTAAGACTGAAAAGAGCAAAGTTTTAAAAACTTATTTATTACTTCATTTGATTAACTGATTATATGTTAATAGAAATATGTTTTATGAATGATAATTGTTTTACAAAACAAAGCAAAGTTTAGTGAAAAGAATGGCCTTGTTTATCTTTTTGTTAGTTTCCTTGATGTTTGGCTTAGTAGAAATTGCTGGAACCTCTTCTCTGTTCCTGCATTCTGTCTGCCGCAGTGTCATGTGGCTCTAGCCTCTGGAAAACACCAGTGTTCCATCTTGAGAAAATGACAACAAAAAAGACACATAGCATTTTGGCATTATTAAG
Source organism: Muntiacus reevesi (assembly GCF_963930625.1). Lineage (NCBI taxonomy): Eukaryota > Metazoa > Chordata > Mammalia > Artiodactyla > Cervidae > Muntiacus > Muntiacus reevesi. Next base: position 95,889,729 of record NC_089271.1, read on the forward strand.
AGAATAGTTTTCACCTTATGAAAACCCTGCAAAGGTCTTGAGGATACCCAGAGGTCTCCAAGCCACACTTTGAGAACTTCTGCTTTATACAACCACCTCAGTATTCACTAGGGCTGGTGGAAAAACCCAACAGTTGAAACACTCCAGGTGACTGGAATGAAACATTCCAGGTCACTGAACCCAACCATGCATCTGATAAGGTGAAATTCTGTGAAGTCCCCTCATTTAGATACTAGAACAGGAAATGGCACTCCACTCCAGTATTCTTGCCTGGAGAGTCCCCATGGACAAAGGTGCCTTGTGGGCTGCAGTCCACGGGGTCACAAAGAGTCAGACACGACTGAGTGCCTCTCTCTCTCACACACACTCACACACACACATGGACTGCTTAATTTCAACCTGGATTTAAATGGATAGAAAAGTCTTTATTAGGTTGAGAATAAATTGCACTCTGTAGTTTCCATCTTCAGGCTTAATTCTGTTTAGAATGAATCCAATTTCTGCTCTGTATATTCCAGATAAATGAAAAAAGCCTTGTCCCTTGCTGTCATTTTCTTCAGAAGACCATCTTTATGTTTAAGGACTTAGGAGACCTTCCTGCTCTGAGTGTTCTCTAGCCCCACATCTCTGTATTCTCATCCAGATCTTCAAATGCCAATTTGAACTCATACAATGTTGCCAGAATGCACTCAGGCAGAATTTCTCATGGCTTACTCTGTCCTTGGCTTAGACCAAGGCTACAAACGCTTCACATTCACAGACGGGAAGAAACATATTGTCAAAGGTCTTTATCTTCTGGTTGGGCATGATCTCTGACATGCCATTTACTTTCCCACACCTTCTGCCATTCTGGTCCAGGCTCTGCTGTCTCCAAGGCATCATCTCATTTGTCCTTTCTCTTTCACCCCTACAGAAAGGCAGTGCTCTAGGTGTAGTGCTTTGATGTTTGCAAACAATTTTATAAACATCATCTCATTTAACTAGTGTGGAAAATCTGCACAGACCATTGTTGTTGTTCAGTCGCTAAGTTGTATCCAACTCCTTGCCATCCTGTGGCCTGCAGCATGCCAGACTTCCCTGTCCTTCACCATCTCCCAGAGTTTGAGCAAAACTCATGTCTATCGAGTCAGTGATGCTATCTAACCATCTTATCCTCTGCTGCCTGCTTCTCCTTTTACCTTCGGGCTTTCCCAACATCAGGGTCTTCTCTAATGAGTCGGCTCTACATTTCAGGTGGCCAAATTATTGGAATTCGACTCCAGCATCAGTCCTTCTAATGAATATTCAGTATTGATTTCTTTTAGGATTGACTGGTTTGATCTCCTTACAGTCCAAGGGACTCTCAAGAGTCTTCTCCAACACCACAGTTCAAAAGCATCAGTTCTTCGGCAGTCAGTCTTCTTTATGGTCCTACTCTCACATTCGTACAAGACTACTGGAAACACCATAGCTTTGACTAGATGAACCTTTGTCGGCAAAGTGATGTCTCTGCTTTTTAATACACCGTTCTATGCACAGAATGCATAGATGTGAGTAGTATAAGGAAAACACAGAAGTTTCCGTTAACCTGATTTTATGGATTACCATGTTAATACTTCATTCCTGGGATTCTGTAACCTGCTTTGCTGGCTACCCAGCTTTCAGGGTCTCCCTATTATAAAGTACTCTACATACTGATGCTGCAATCATCTTTATTCTCTGCTGATCTCAACATGCCACCATCTAGAGTCCATTTGTAGCCTCCAACATTCTTGGGGTAATGCATTTTCCTGAGATCTTTGAGACTCTGCATCTGCTAAGACCTCTGACTGACTTTCCTCAACCTAGGATGACAGTGTTTGGCTAATCAGAGTTTTGTTCATTCATTGGTTCATCCACCCAGCATTCATTCATGTGTGTATTTTGTAACACACCATCTCTGATGTGCTAGGCACTACAATGGACAGTAGAGGGGAATACAAAAATAAGTCATCTCTGCCCTCCAAGGTTTTATAAAACCTTATCTAGGTCTTATATGCACAAGTGGCTCTAGTGGTAAAGCCCCTGTATGCCAGTTCAGGACAGATAAGAGGCATGGGTTCGATCCCTGGGCTGGAATGATCCCCTGGAGATGGGCATGGCAACACACTCCAGTATCCTTGCCTAGAGAATCACATGGACAGAGGAGACTGGTGGGCTACAGTCCGTGGGGGTCACAAAGAGTTGGATACAACTGAAGCGACTTAGCACTCACACACACATGCAATTCAAATACAAAACTACCTGTGATAAGAGAGGTGGTGAAAGTAGATTCACAGTTGTTTGTAAACTCTGAGGTTTACCTAAGGAAGAATTAATCCCAATGGGCAGAGCATGCAAGACCTCCAGGAGAGATAATGTTGAGTCTGTGCAAGGACAAATAGATTTACATAAGCAGAACGGGTAGATGGGACAAGGCTGGCTCAGCTTTCTTGCTGTGTTGTTCAACTTAAGTCTCCTATTGCCTTCTCCTTTTGTCTTCTTGGGCATCTGACCACAAAGATTATTTTTTTTTCTTAACCAGTATCCTAAATACCCAAGGGCCTGGTAAACATGCACAACTGACCTAAAAAAGGAAATTTCCAGCATGATCACTGTCAACGGCATATGAAAAGGCATGGACAGAAAGATTTTGTTTCAAGATTATGAGTGTAAGGAGTAGAAGACAAACTTACAAGGAAGGGAACCAACCCTTATCAGCTGGTCTCTGGTTGGAGTCACCAATGCAAATAGTTTAAGAAAAAATGTGTCATCCCTGAGGGGAATATTTGCATGATGCATAGCACGTGATATACTACACAAATAATAGCACAGCACCACACAGGTTTGTCATGAACCCTCTGATGGCAGATAGTCCTATTTGTGATTTTTGAAAACTAAAATAAAATGAGTAAGGCTTAACAATTTTAGGTTTGAAGCATATTTCATTATTTTGTGACTTTGATCTCAAGTGCATATTCATTCCATAAGAAAAGATAAAAATTGTATCAAGCACACGCTTCTGTGTGGCATTCTCAGCAGAGGCAGGGTGGGCAGTGCTGGGTTTCAAGTGCAAGCTCTGCCTCTGATCTTCCACTTCAGCCTTAGTCCTGAGGAAGGTCCCATTCAATGCATCTTGATCATTATATATTAAAGCATTAGCAGGCTTGAATAGAGAGGCAAAACTGTATTTAGATTTTGTATTTCGAATAGCTGGTAAAGAAATGCAAAACATCTTAAATGGAGGAAAAATAAAAGCAAGGGATGTTGGGAGGGGATGGACACCAAGGAGGACTCATCAAAGTCCTGGTAGCTGTGGGGTTAGGAGACTCTATGGAGTATAACACGCATAGTGTACATTTATGAGGAGGTAAGTAGGTACACAGGGAGGGGGAAAATACAAGGGAAAGCCCAGCTGATAGATACTTTCCTTGGCATTCTGGATAATCACATGGACCACAAAAATGAAAGGAGGAAAACAAAGTAAGTCCTTGCTTCAAATTCTATACAACAAGGACTGGAAAGTCACATGCTGTGTGTGCTCCAAGGGCCCAGTGTAGCAAGGGGTGGACTGTCTTTGCTCCTCTCTGTCCTGTGAGCACTCCAGCCCAGTTCCATCCTTTACAATCAGATATTTGGACCCCACTATCACCATCACTCCTCTCCTTTCTCTTGGGCTCCAGCCCATCCTTTGTTCTTGCTGGTCAGATTTCACTGGGTGGCGTGGAGGTGGGGAGCTCCTAGTTTAGTGAGTTGAACTGTTGTGTAAACAAAACTCTCAAATCAGCTCCCCCATCTCCTAACTTTTCTAAATTCAGAGTCATTGTTTAAACAATTTTTGAATAAGTAGTGTGTATTCATGATTAAAAATAATACAAAAATGTTATATTTGAAAAAAATTCTCCCTTCTTTCCTTTCCTCATGTAGCCAATTCTGACCACTTGCAAGAAACTTCATGTTTCTTCACATACATGCAAATAGAAATAAAAAATTTCCTTTTTTACCATTTTAATTCATAAAGGAGTATAATTTTCAGTTTTATGAACCATGTGTTTTGGCCATTTATTAGTATGTAACGTGCATGCATGCTACGTCACTTGTCGTGTCCAACTCTTTGCAATCCTACAGACTATAGCCTTTCAGGCTTCTCTGTCCATGGGGTTCTCTAGGTAAGAATACTGGAATGGGTTGCTATGCCCTCCTCCAGGGGATCTTCCTGAACCAGAGATCAAATCTGCATCTGTATGTAACAAATATCTCTAAACTTAGTGGCTGAAAACAATTTGTTGCTAACACTCATAGTTTGGTAGGTTGATTGGGCTCAGCTGTGTAGTTCTTGCTTTGGCTTCTCACTGGTTATGGTCAGACGTGGGGTAGCACAGGGGTCACGGGAAGGCTTGACTGGGTTGGAGGTTCCAAATAGCTTCCAAATGGCTGGCAGTTATGCTGATTGTTGGATTGGAGCTCAGTGGCCAGAGTACCTCTGTATAGACTGGGCTTCTCACAAGAAACTGGTCTCTGAATGGGAGCAGCCCAAGAGAGCAGGAAGTGAAAGTTACCAGGTCAATGAATGGCAACTTACAGAACTGGCACTGTTAGGTCTGCTGGATTCTGTTGGCCAAAGTGGTCTCAGAGCTAGCCCAGGTTCAAGTAGATGGAGAAAGAAACCCTGTTCTCTTCATGGGAGAGTAGCAAGATTGTATTGCAGAAGATCTTGAGGTTAGGAGGTATTGTGTTGGTCATCTTGGTAAAATACAACCTGTATCACCATCTGAAGTACCTTTCTACTCCTTCGAACACATTTCCAAGGCCAGGGGAGCTTTCTTTTATAATGTCTAATATCTGACCCCTCCCTGTTTCCACTGATCCCACACATTCAAACTCATATCATTTTGTAGTTAGGTAAATGCCAGAGTTACCTTCTTGGTATCCCACTTTCCTTGACTGCAAATAGTCAATGAAGCTTTCTTAACATTGGTGCTTTCATAATCTTTAGCTTTAATGATGTCATTCTCCTAAGTAAAAATCAGATCTGATATCCCCAGTGGTTTTGTGTGACCTGTGCAAAGTTAGCATATATAGAATATGCTTTTTTTTATTTCAACATTGCAAATTCAAGATAGCCAGATGGAACTCCTTTTGAATAACTAGGTCCTCATAGGTAAAAAAAAAAATGGATTCTTTAACTAATATGTTCTAGACACTGAACAAAAGGGAAAAGACTTTCAGGATCTTGTTGGATTTAATGGACAATAGGGAAAATGGATAAATAACATAGACAGATTAATGGATGGTAACATTGGATGGCTAGAAAGCAGACAGGGCAGGAGGCAGATGGGAAGGGCTACAATTTCAAATCCATGGTCATGTATAATCTCACTGAAATGGAGACATTTCACTTAAAAAACTTAAGGAAGGATAACAGGGAATTCTAGAACTTTGCTTTCCAGTAGAGTACCCTACAACCATATGTGGCTATCTTAATTTGTATTCATTAAAATTAAATAAAATTTAAAATTCACTTAGTCAGGCACAGTAGCCACATTTCCAGTGCTCAAAAGTCACCTATGACTGGTGGCTACAAAGCAGATATAGAACATTTCCACCATTACAGAGAGTTCTCCAGGTACAGTTCAGCCACTCAGTTGTGTCCGACTCTTTGTGACCCCATGAACCGCAGCACACTATGCCTCCCTGTCCATCACCAACTCTCGAAGTTTACTCAAATTCATGACCATCGAGTCGGTGATGCCATCCAGCCATCTCATCCTCTGTCGTCCCCTTCTCTTCCTGTCCCCAATCCCTCCCAGCATCAGGGTCTTCTCCAACGAGTCAACACTTCGCATGAGGTGGCCAAAGTACTGGAGTTTCAGCTTCAGGATCAGTCCTTCCAATGAACACCCAGGACTGATCTCCTTTAGGATGGACTGGTTGGATCTCCTTGCAGTCCAAGGGACTCTCAAGAGTCTTTTCCAACACCACAGTTCAAAAGCATCAATGTTTTGGTGCTCAGCTTTCTTCACAGTTCAACTCTCACATCCATACATGACCAATGGGAAAACCATAGCCTTGACTAGACGGACCTTTGTTTGCAAAGTAATGTCTCTGCTTTTTAATAAGCTATCTAGGTTGGTCATAAATTTCCTTCCAAGGAGTAAATGTCTTTCAATTTCCTGGCTGCAATCACCATCTGCAGTGATTTTGGAGTCCCTCAAAATAAAGTCTGACACTGCTTCCAATGTTTCCCCATCAATTTCCCATGAAGTGATGGGACCAGATGCCATGATCTTAGTTTTCTGAATGTTGAGACTTAAGCCCACTTTTTCACTCTCCACTTTCACTTTCATCAAGAGGCTTTTTAGTTCCTCTTCACTTTCTGCCATAAGGGTGGTGTCATCTGTATATCTGAGGTTATTGACATTTCTCCCAGAAATCTTGATTCCAGCTTGTGCATCTTCCAGCCCAGCGTTTCTCATGATGTATTCTGCATAGAAGTTAAATAAGTAGGGTGACAATATACAGCCCTGACATACTCCTTTTCCTATTTGCAATCAGGCTGTTGTTCCATGTCCAGTTCTAACTGCTGTTTCCTGACCTGCATAGAGGTTTCTCAAGAGGCAGGTCAGGGGGCCTGGTATTCCCATCTCTTTCAGAATTTTCTACAGTTTATTGTGATCCACACAGTCAAAGGCTTTGGCATAGTCAATAAAGCAGAAATAGATGTTTTTCTGGCACTCTCTTGCTTTTTTGATGATCCAGTGGATGTTGGCAATTTGATCTCTGGTTCCTCTGCCTTTTCTAAAACTAGCTTGAACATCTGGAAGTTCATGGTTCACATATTGCTGAAGTATGGCTTGGAGAATTTTGAGTATTACTTTACTAGTGTGTGAGATGAGGGCAATTGTGCAGCAGTTTGAGCATTCTTTGGCATTGCCTTTCTTTGGGATTAGAATGAAAACTGACCTTTTCCAGTTCTGTGGCCATTGCTGAGTTTTCCAAATTTGCTGGGATATTGAGTGCAGCCCTTTCACAGCATCATTTTTAGGAGTTGAAATAGCTCAACTGGAATTCCATCACTTCCACTAGCTTGGTTCATAGTGATGCTTTCTAAGGCCCACCTGCCTTCACATTCCAGGATGTCTGTTTCTGGGTGAGTGATCACACCATCGTGATTATCTGGGTTGTGAAGATCTTTTTTGCACAGTTCTTCTGTGTATTCTTGCCACCTCTTCTTAATATCTTCTGCTTCTGTTAGGTGCCTACAATTTCTGTCCTTTATTGTGCCCATCTTAGCATGAAAAATTCCCTTGCTATCTCTAATTTTCTTGAAGAGATCTCTAGTCTTTCCCATTCTGTTGTATTCCTCTATTTCTTTGCAATGATTGCTGAGGAAGGCTTTCTTATCTCTCCTTGCTATTCTTTGGAACTCTGCATTCAAATGGGAGTATCTTTCTTTTTCTCCTTGACTTTTTGCTTCTCTTCTTTTCACAGCTATTTGTAAGGCCTCCACAGTCAACCATTTTGCCCTTTTTCATTTCTGTTCCATGAGGATGGTCTTGATCTTTGTCTCCTGCACAACGTCACAAACTTCCATCCCTAGTTCATTAGGCACTCTGCCTATCAGATCTAGTACCTTAAATTTATTTCTCACTTCCATTGTATAGTCATAAGGGATTTGATTTAGGTCATACCTGAATGGTCTAGTGGTTTTCCCTACTTTCTTAATTTTAAGTCTGAATCTGGCAATATGGAGGTCATGATCTGAGCCACCGTCAGCTCCCGGTCTTGTTTGTGCTGACTGTGTAGAGCTTCTCCACATTTGGCTGCAAAGAATATAATCAATCTGAGTTTGGTGTTGACCATCTGGTGATGTCCATGTGTAGAGTCTTCTCTTGTGTTGTTGGAAGAGGGTGTTTGCTATGACCAGTGAATTCCCTTGGCAAAACTCTATTAGCCTTTGCCCTGCTTCATTCTGTACTCCAAGGCCAAATTTGCCTGTTACTCCAGGTGTTTCTTGACTTCCTACTTTTGCATTCCAGTCTGCTATAATGAAAAGGACAGTTTTTGGGGGTGTTAGTTTCTAAAAGGTCTTGTAGGTCTGCATAGAGCCGTTCAACTTCAGGTTCTTCAGTGTTACTGATTGGGTCATAGGCTTGGATTACCGTGACATTGAATGGTTTGCCTTGGAAACGAACATTTTTGAGATTGCATTTTGTCAATTTTGAGATTGCATCCAAGTACTGCATTTTGGACTATCTTGTTGACCATGATGGCTACTCCATTTCTTCTAAGGGATTCCTGCCCTAGTAGTAGACTTAATGGTCATCTGAGTTAAATTCACCCATTCCAGTGCATTTTAATTTGCTGATTCCTTGAATGTCGATGTTCACTCTTGCCATCTCCTGTTTGACCACTTCCAATTTGCCTTGATTCATGGACCTAACATTCCAGGTTCCTATGCAATATTGCTCTTTACAGCATCGGACCTTGCTTCTATCACCAGTCCCATCCACAACTGGGTATTGTTTTTGCTTTGGCTCCATCCCTTTGTTCTTTCTGGAGTTATTTCTCCACTGATCCCCAGTAGCATATTGGGCACTTACCGACCTAGGGAGTTCCTCTTTCAGTATCCTCTCATTTTGCCTTTTCATACTGTTCATGGGGTTCTCAAGGCAAGAATACTGAAGTGGTTTGCCATTCCCTTCGCCAGTGGACCACATTCTGTCAGGCCTGTCCACCATGACCCATCCATCTTGGGTGGTCCCACAGGGCATGGCTTAGTTTCATTGAGTTAGACAAGACTGAGGTCCGTGTGATCAGATTGGCTAGTTTTCTCTGATTATGGTTTCAGTGTGTCTGCCCTTTGATGCCCTCTCGCAACAGTTCCCGTCTTATTTGTGTTTCTCTTACCTTGGATGTGGGTCATCTCTTCACGGCTGCTCCAGCAAAGCGCAGCCGCTGCTCCTTACCTTGGTTGAGGGGTGTCTCCTCATGGTTGCCCCACCTGACCTTGAACGTGGAGTATCTCCTCTCGGCCCTCCTGCGCCCGCACAGCCGCCATTCCTTGGACGTGGCATAGCTCCTCTCAGCCACCACTATGCTATCTAGGTTGGTCATAACTTTCCTTCCAAGTAGTAAGCGTCTTTTAATATCATGGCTGTAATTCACCATCTGCAGTGATTTTTGGAGCCCCCAAAAGTAAAGTCAGCCACTGTTTCACCATCTATTTGCCATGAAGTGATGGGACTGGATGCCATGACCTTAGTTTTCTGAACGTTGGGCTTTAAGCCGACTTTTCCACTCCCCTCTTTCACCTTCTACAAGAGGCTCTTCAGTTCTTCTTCACTTTCTGCCATAAGGGTGGTGTCATCTGCGTATCTGAGGTTATTGATATTTCTCCCGGCAATCTTGATTCCAACCTGTGCTTCCTGCAGCCCAGCGTTTCTCATTATGTACTCTGCATATGAGTTAAATAAGCAGGGTGACAATATACAGCCCTGACATACTCCTTTTCCTATTTGCAATCAGGCTGTTGTTCCATGTCCAGTTCTAACTGCTGCTTCCTGACCTGCATAGAGGTTTCTCAAGAGGCAGGTCAGGGGGCCTGGTATTCCCATCTCTTTCAGAATTTTCCACAGTTTATTGTGATCCACACAGTCAAAGGCTTTGGCATAGTCAATAAAGCAGAAATAGATATTTTTCTGGCACCCTCTTGCTTTTTTGATGATCTATTGGATGTTGGCAATTTGATCTCTGGTTCCTCTGCCTTTTCTAAAACCAGCTTGAACATCTGGAAGTTCACGGTTCACGTATTGGTGAAGCCTGGCTTGGAGAATTTTAAGAATTACTTTACTAGCATGTGAGATGGGCTCAATAAAGGACAGAAATGGTAGGAACCTAACAGAAGCAGAAGATATAAAGAAGAGGTGGCAAGAATACACAGAAGAACTATACAAAAAAAGATCTTCATGACCTGGATAATCATGATGTTCTGATCACTCACCTAGAGCCAGACATCCTGGAATGTGAAGTCAAATGGGCCTTAGGAAGCATCACTATGAACAAAGCTAGTGGAGGTGATGGAATTCCAGTTGAGCTATTTCAACTCCTAAAAGATGATGTTGTGAAAGTGCTGCACTCAATATTCCAGCAAATTTGGAAAACTCAGCAATGGCCACAGGACTGGAAAAGTTCAGTTTTCATTCCAATCCCAAGGAAAGGCAGTGCCAAAGAATGCTCAGAGAGTTCTACTGGACAGCATTTCAGAGGTGGGATATTCCATGGAGGGAGGACATCAATTTTATCCTATTTGAAGTGTGACCCAGAGAGTCAATGAATTCTTGCCATTTAACATGGATCACTTTCAAGTTACCCAAATCTGGAGAAGGCTATTTTAGATAGACTTAATGTTTCATCATATCAAGTTCTTGATATGTTCTTGCTGACTCATTTGCAACATATATAAGGTCTTATTTGATCTCTAATAAACCTAGGTACAACAGTTGTGCTACATTTAGAAAACCAACAAACTTAACCTAGTTTCAATACCAGATATCAATTCAGTGCTGAATATTTCCCAGATCGACAGGTTTGACATTCATTTTGGTCAGTTTTCTAAATATTAAAAAGTATTAAATTTGTAAGTGCTGATAGTTTTGAATTAGTTGAGTCGTGTTTATTTGCAAGTTATCTCAGAAGGATTATTACCCAAAATGGCCCCATTCTGGAGAATGAACCTCAAGGTGCTGCATTCAGGAAACAAATTTGACTTCCCCATAGCCAGCACACTTACACGCAAGATAACTACAAACACACACACAAAGAATAATTCCTGCAAGGCAAAAGCAAAAATATGAAGTTAAACAATTTCTTCAACTTTTTCAAACAAATATTCCTCTTATTAAAAACAAACAATGTGAAAATGGAAAGACAGGGAGTAATGACCACATGAGTCATGGCAATTTTCCCCACAAACACAAAGCCAAAAATAACAGTGGGAGAAAGTTAAATTTACTTAGTTAACTTCATGCTTTCTCCAGGAAATATTTTTATTTTCTCAGTGTCAGAATTCTGAAAAAAGTATTTCATCAAGCCAACTTTTTTCCAACTGCATATGCAGAAAAAAAACAGTTTTGAAATTTCAGACACTTCATCTTAACCAATTTTTTCCCTCACCATAGTTTATAGAAGATAGTGGCCATGCAGTGCTAACGAAAATCATCTTTCTCATACCCTAGGGTGACTACAGGATGGAACAGAGCTCTGATTAGCACAGAAGGTATTATCAAATACTGAACAAACAAATGTAATGCAAAACAAGCTTGAGTGACTTACCCTAGGTGATACCAAATGTGGACCATAGTTCTCCAAACAGCCTCCTGCGTTGGGGGGTGGAGAGCAGCTGGCTCCTGTCATGGAGAGTCCCTCCTAGTTATGTAGAGCCAAATAAACTTAGGCAGCTCTGGTAGAAACTTGGGAAGCAGCTGTCTCTGGTCAAGGTCAGTCTGCCATGGGCATAGATTTACTGCTGTGGTTGCCACAAATTGAGAAAGAAAGGGAGAGCCTCAGGAATCAAAGATTTGGACATGACTGAGCAACTTTCACTTCATGAGATTTTTATATATAGAAAATGTTGTCCTCAGCTAATAGTGGTTTTTCTTTTCTAATAATGAATATTTTTTATTTCTTTTTCTTACCATGAGACAAATATTATTATCTGTCTTAGAAAGGCTTTCTGCTTAGCTCATTAGCTTCTGACTGCAATGTGACACACTCAGTCCTCCATCTCTTCTTTCTCATTGCAGTCTTGGCTCCTTAAGTCTCTAATTTTGTCTCTCTGGGCCTGTGAGACCACTGAAAGCTGCGTTGGTTTTCTGGTCCCCAGATATCGCCATCTACCTGGATGAAGCATGGATTCTCATCCTCCTTCACTGTGCCCTAGAATTGGAAAATTTCTCCAGAGGAAAAGAAGCTGCAATATGTCAGTGTATCTTTCCATGTTTCTCCTTTCTCCAGCATGTTGGCTCCTTAAGTCCTGATCACTTCAGCAGTTCTCCAATGGCTTTAAACTTTTTTTTGTCATACTTTAAATAATTGTTTTTGCTATTTAGTAATCTGTTATTGTTGTTAAATATTGCATATATACAAAGGAAATATGTTTATTTATATTAACAGTCCAAGGAACAGTAGAAAATCCCATAAATCTATATCAGAGAAGAACAAGTCTGACTCCCTATTGAATCTCTTCCTTTAGCTCTAATCTCTGTGCTCTGTCACCTGTGCTTAGTCATGCCGGCTCTGCACCTTCATCTCTTCAATCAGTAAGAGAACATTGCCTATAGCCTAAAATATATAATAGATTTTTCTCAAGTCTCTGACTCCCAGGCTGTAACCTTAAAAGTCACAACACTTTTCATTCATCCAGAGATTAAAAAGTTGCAGAACAGAAAGTAACATTTGTCTTATTGAAGGTTAACAGGAATTTCATGATGTGACCTACCTAGACACCTGCAAGAACAAGGAATTATCACATTTCTTCCAGGGTCTGTCTGGTACCAAGAGATCGGCAACAACCAGCCACACTCTCCTTTTTTACTATAAAAGAAGCCTGAATTCTAACTTGGGAAAAATGGTTCTTTGGGATACGAATGATCCATTTTTCTCATCTACTGACTTTCTGAATAAAGTCACTATTGCTTGCCCCAACACTTTGTCTCTCTATGTATTTGGCCTGTCATGTGCTTAGCAGTATGAGCTTGGTGTGTTTGCATGCATATTAAGTAGCTTCAGCTGTGTCCGACTTTTTGCAACGCTATGGATTCTGGTCCGCCAGGCTCCTCTGTCCGTGGGATTCTCCAGGCAAGGATACCAGAGTGGGTTGCCATGCCCTCCTCCAGGAGTTCTTCTCAACCCAGGGATTCAACCCACGTCTCTTACATCTCCTGCATGGGCAGGCGAATTCTTCACCACCTGCGCCACCTGAAGAGCTTGGACCTGGTAACAAATCCTCCATGCAGATGAGCTTTAGGTATCCTTCTCATTTATAGTTATTCCTAGTCCACCCTCATGTCATTGTCCTACATTATATATATTTTTAATTCCTTTAAAATGAGATGTAATTGACATATATCATCATGTAAGCTTAAGATGTACAATGTATTGACTTTATACATTTATATGTTGTAATGTGTTACAGCCTTAAGGTTAGCTAACACGTCTGTCAAATCACATAACTATCATTTATGTTTTTGTGGTGGGCATACATCATGTTTTAATGGGATTTTCCTGTTGTTCTCAGACAAATTTGTCTGCTGAAAACTACCCTGAAAACTGAAAAACATTTTTAATCACAATAAATGGCATTTGCTGAATTGTGATAATGCTCAATGAACCAGGCAAGCACTATATTATTTGCTTTTCAGAGTAAGGGAAATGATTATTTCCATTATTTCCCTTTGTTTATACCAACGAGTAAATAGAAATCTATAAAGTTTAACTTAACTGGGTAAGAACACAAAAGTGAGGAAGCTGGAATTCCCAGTCAGGCCTTTTCCGCTCCAATGCATGTGTTTGAAACACACACACACACACACACACACACACACACACACACACACACACACACACACTATATCTGTATCTATAGCTATATCTGTATCTATATCTGTATCTCTGAATTGTTCAGTGCAGGCATGTAGGCTGAAGGCTCAGGGAAAAGTTAATTTTATAGCTTGAGTCCAAAGGCAGTCTGGAGGCAGAGTTTCTTCCTCTTTGAGGGACCTCAGTCTTTTTCTCTTAAAGCCTTCAACTGTATGGATGCAGCCAACCTAGATTATGGAGAATAATCTATTTAGAGTCCATTAATTTAAATGTCAATCACATCTAAAAAGAACTTCACAGCAACATCTAGAGACATGTTTAATCAAGCAACTGGGCAGTATAGCCTAGCCAAGTTGACACATAAAAACAGCTACCATGCTCCCTGACTATATTTTCTTTGTAAAGAGTTTAAACAATGGGAAGAATAGAGAAGAAAGAGTGTCACACTTTCAACTCTGTCCCCTTCCCTTCACAGTGATGAACACTGTCAAACTCTCAGTGAACACCCTTCCAATGTTATTCCTTTAACATTCATATATGTAAATATATACATATACAGTGTGCTTTGTTTTATTCAAATGGGATAATTCTATAGGTATTGTTTGTGTCTGGTTTTCCCTCTTGAATGGTAAGTCACATATATTTATCCTTTTATTTACTTGGACAAACATGTTTCCAATAATTATAATATTAAATGATACAATTCAGTAAAAACAAAAGTCCATATTTTACCCCCTTCCTGAACCTCACTTTCATCTTCAACAGTAAATACTGTCATCTTTTAAGGAAGCTGACCACTTAATTACATGCCTGGCGTGTGACCCAGATTCTAGAATCTCCAGAGAGTATTTATTGGGCACCCCAACCCTGGTCTGAGGCCCTTCTGCCCTGAGGATTCACTGCTGGGGTAGAGAATGCTCCTGAGATTGACTGGCTCCATGACTAGCCAGAGTTCCCATGAGGCACATGCAGCCCCACTGCCCCCATCAACTGATGGGGAGCCCTCAGCAGGGGACCCCCGTGATTCCTCCTCGGGTCCAAATGTGGATTCAGGGGAGGCTTTGCAGAAGCAGGGTGACCAACCTGAGAGCCCAGATCCAGGCCTCTGTGACAAACCACCTCCAGAGGGCCCAAACCCAGAAATGCCCAATGAGGAAGAGAACAACACCATCCTCAGACTCTCCTTCCCCAGGAAGCTCTGGGTGATCGTGGAGGATGTGGCCTTCAACTCTGTGCACTGGAATGACGAGGGAGACACAGTGTCATCAATGCAGATTTCTTCCAGACAGAGGCAGATCTCCCCCAGTACAGATGTGTGGACAAGATCTTCGAGACAGACAGTGTCAAGAGTTTCATCTGTGAACTGAAGCTGTACGGGTTCAATAAAATCCACCCTTCAGGTCACTATGCAGGAAGAAGAGGATGATGCTAACATAGAAAGCCCTTGCGGGGAGACTAGACTAGATGTGCCAAATGCTGGACGGGTTTCATTTCCCAGGATAACATTTTTCTCATGATAGAGTAGTTAAGGAAAGAGGAGAAAGCAGTCTGTCATGTTCCACCACCCCCTTAGACAGGACCCACAGGGGTGACTCCAGACCCTGAGGGGCCACTTGATGTCAGGGAGCACCAGTAACACCTCAAGAGAGGCCAGCCCAGGGGGAGCTCTAGGGATCAATATGCTAGGGCCTCACAACCTGCCAAGAATGAAGAGACCTTGTCTCCATACTTAGGCATGGCCGGGATGGTGGTGGGAAGGCAGGTGGCGAGGAACAGCTCTTCTCCCTCACGATGGCTAAAGTGATTCATGTCCTTTCAGATCTATCACAATTCCAATTTTCAGAGAGACAAGCCTCTCCTCCTGCAGAACATCTGGAGGAAAGGCAACCCCATAACAACTGCTCAGCCTGCCACCAGCACAACAACCATTCCAAAGAGAAAGAAGCAAGCGGTGGAAACCAGACATTCTCCTTGACTCCACCACAACCAGTGCACCCAAGAAGTGGACAGGAAAGTCCAGAAGGGAATCCCAACTGCTTGCAGAACCCCCAGCAGGTGTTCACTTGTGTTCTCTGTCCTTTGCTCTATGGGAAGTGTAGACAGGCAGGGTGGAGGAAACCATCTCCCCAGTGAGCACGGTAGCCTCAGTGGGAGGGCATGTCCAGCAATGCAATATCTATACCCCTGGCTACTGCTGTGCCAGGGTCCAGCCCCAGCAGGATCCAGGGGAACCCTTAGGATGAACGGCATCGGCGAATGAGAGAGAGAGTGAGACAAAGCTCGGGGCTAAGTCTGAAGTTTATTTTTGCATGGCTCCTTTATACCCTTAACAACATCTTTCGGGGAAGTGCATATTGCTTACACACAGGTCATCTCAAAACACTACAGCAACTTGACCTTCAACAGAAACTGGATGTCACCCACATACTTTTTCATTCACAAGTCTTTCTTATCATTTGGTCTTCAGGCCTGCTAACATTTTATGGCTTGCACCTGGTGTGACTTAAGCAACTTCAGTAGCCGACCCTGTTTTTCTTATAACTAATCTATTTTCTTTCTTATAAGCTCATCTCTATGGGAACTAGACAGGATTACATTTTTACAGAACAGGAATGTGAAGGACTGCAGAAACAGCAGATATGGCACAAAACAGGCTCTTAGCCTAAAAGTTAACTACCTGCAAGAAGTCGCCAGCTAATCTCCATCTAAAGTATTTTCTATTAGGCACATTTGTGGCTATCATATTTGTGGAGCTTTTCTCACCCCGTGAAGGGGCCTATGCTTAATAGTTTCTTTTGTTAGCGTACTGTGTTTAGGATGTTTAGAACAATCAAGAGCATTTTTTGCAATGAGAGCACATATTTATCACACAAGCCAGAATGCCAGCAAAAGGGTTCAAATTTAAGCATTTCCTTCATCCCTGGCCCCTTCATAGGGTACCAGCATCCAGGAGATTTATTAATTAGGGTTTTAAGTTGGTCCTCATTCAGTGAAAGAGGAGCAGGAGAGCTCTCAGCAGGCAACACAAGAATCCGCAGCAGGGTAAATAAGAACAGCAGCACAACAGCAGAAAAGGGAGGAGGATACAGGGTGGGGTAGAGGCCGAAACCAACCTGGAGGGTCCCTTATCCTAGATGGCCTTGCCTGTCAGGTTTTTTCCTCGTGACCCCATCATGGATGGGGTCCCGGACGGCCTTGCCTGCCCGGTATTTTCTTCATGACCTCGTCACGGGCGGTACCTCCCGTAACGGCTCCCAGCACTGCTGGAAGGAACAGCTCAAGGGAACTGCCTGGGAACCCCCTGGAGTACCCAGATTACGATTCAGTGATGGATGTGTACAAGACCTGTTACTCCATCCTGATGGCGGCCCTTTCAGTCATGGCCCCAGATGATGCCCCTGAGTCAGAGGAGGAGCAGGGTGAGATCTCAGATTACAAGTGTGCCCTCTGTGAGCATTTCAAGGACAAGCCCAATCCCTGAACTGCCAGATCCCTAGGGACTGTGAAAAGCACTCTCTTGTAACCAAAAATCTATTTCTGGCTCTAATAAAGTAAAGCAAACTCCACAGGATTAAATAAAGAATCAAACGAGAACTGCAACTCTGTTCTTTCTCTATGTCCATGCTATTCACATGGCACTGGGTGAGCCAGATGAGGCTGGAAGCCCACGCCCTAGGCAACCTTCGGTCCAGTCCCCATGGTCCCTTTTCATTTGAAGCAGCAGCATTTCACATGGTTGGCCAAGGGTCTGACACATGAGCCAAGTGTTGAGGCGAGCCCAGGATGGACAGGTCCCTGGGCCTTGCCTGCTGCTCAGCAGACAGCCCAATCGGGTTCCTGACCTTGGGTTTGTCACCTTCCGTGATTCATCCACCCTGAAGCAGAAGGGGCTCCTCAAGGGTCCCCTAACAATGCCACAAGTTTTTGATCAGCAGCTGAGTGTCTCCAGCTCCCAAACCAGGGTCCTCCCCAAGAGCCTGACTGGAAAGAAGGGTCACCCCACCCACCAAGGGCCTTGAAATCCCATGACCCCAAACCCAAAGACAAGTACATGGTTCTACAAGGTGAACAACATCCTTTGTCTCTCTGCCCTCACAGCTGTATTTAGGAGTCTGTTGTTGGATGTGTAGCATCCTGCCAGGCACTGCATCCTACATACATGCCTTGTGAACCAAGGGACACTTTACAGTAGGACAAGGGTCACGTGTAAGGACACACCACGGCCTGTTTCTGGGCCTGGTGGGCCTCTCTGCCTGCCGATGCTTTGCCCAGCCCCCAGCTTTCCCCATCACCCCCTGGAGACTGTTCCAACATCGGGGAGTTTGGACCAGAGCAGAGAGAGAAAAACACTAACTGGTTTCCTAACAATACATTTCTCTCAACCACCCAGACCCAGCAGGGCCAAAACGACTGGCAACACCATCTTTTCATAAAGGACAAAGTCCCAGAGACTCTCACTGAGTCCAGAGCAGCACCGCATGAGGGGAGTCCGGCCCCTGGCCCCACACCAAGTGGGCGGGGCCCATTCAGACTGAACCAGATGGGCACGTCCAGGGCACAGCGGTGACTGGATGGCGTCACCAAGAGCTGGTTTCTCAGTCACTTTCCTCTCGAGAGCCCAGTTTGGACAGGCCTCCTGCCCAAAGGGGAATCATGTGTTCAGGGATGTCCACCTGTAAGATGTCCTTCCCACCCCTCTCCGGGACAGGATTTAGCAGCCAGCGGTGATTGGTGAGAACAGTCAGGTACTTCTGTTCCACGTCCGGTAACAGGGCCTGATCTCCAGCTCCTCCACCTGGTTGTGTTCTAAGTTTTCTGGGCACAGCAAAGTGTCCCCAATGTCCATGAGACCTGTGTGCAAAGACAGGACACAGAAGAACAAAGTGATTAAAAGTCACACCTGCGATGAACATTGGGGTGCACGTGTCTCTTTCTGATCTGGTTTCCTTGGTGTGTATGCCCAGAAGTGGGCACTGTTTATAATAGCCAGGGCATGGAAGCAACCTAGATGCCCATCAGCAGATGAATGGATAAGGAAGCTGTGGTACATATATACCATGGAATATTACTCAGCCATTAAAAATAATTCATTTGAATCAGTTCTAATGAGATGGATGAAATTGGAGCCCATTATACAGAGTGAAGTAAACCAGAAAGATAAAGACCAATACAGTATACTAACGCATATATATGAAATTTAGAAAGATGGCAATGATAGCTCTATATGCAAAACAGAAAAAGAGACACAGAAGTACAGAACAGACTTTTGGACTCTGTGGGAGAAGGCAAGTGTTGGATGTTTAGAGAGAACAGCATCGAAACATGTATATTATCAAGGGTGAAACAGATCACCAGCCCAGGTTGGATGCATGAGAGAAGCGCTCGGGGCTGGTGCACTGGGAAGACCCAGAGGGATCGGGTGGAGAGGGAGGTGGGAGGGCGGATTGGGATGGGGAATACATGTAAATCCATGGCTGATTCATGTCAATGTATGGCAAAAACCACTACAGTATTGTAAAGTAATTAGACTCCAACTAATAAAAATAAATGGAAAAAAAAATAATAAATAAATAAAAGTCACACCTGCTAGAGACTAAGACTTATCATGGCGGGGAACTGTGGTGAACTGAATTCTCTGGCTGAGTATTTAAGACAGGCTCATCTCAGCAAAGGGAATTTGGGGTGAGGCCAAGCGAGGGAGGGAGCAAAAAAAAAAAAAAAAAAAAAGAGGTCTGGTGTGCCAGGAACCCACCAGCCCACAGGCAACTCTCAGTCTACCCACTGCAGGACACAGGGACACAGCATGAGGGTCCCACCGGGGAGCCTGCAGGCATCAGGTCCCCAAGTGATTCACCAGCAGACAGGTGTTGCTGTGGGGCCTCACCCCTGGGGAGTCAGGGGACTTGCTTAGGCCCAGCTACAAGCAGTCGGGGTATGGAACCCAGGCTGGGCGCATTCCTGCCTCTCATGGTCTCTGCTGGGCACACACACACACGTGAGTACACAAACACCCACATGTTCACACAGAGACAAGTGCCACGTGCAGAGGTGGATGTGCCTCTGCCTCATAGCACAAAAGGGGATGGAGGCCCCGAGTGGTGGTCAGGCATCGCGGGCCACTGTCTCCCAGCCCAGGGACACTCACTGTCCCTCTGAAGAACTCTCAGCCCCCCCCCCTCCTCCCACCAACTGGTTCAACAGAGAACAAATGAACATAACCAGGCTGAGATCCAGGGCAGTACTGGGTGCCATGTGGGCAACGCAGGGCAGGGTATCACTTGCCCATGATCATTCAATGGCCGAAATGTTAGTGACCCACAGCAAGGCCTGGATCTGGGCAGAGCTCATCCCCAGCCTCTGCTGTATCAACTCCTGCCCGGCTGCATCCTCCCAGTCCTGGTGCACAATGTGGACAGCTAGGGTACAGTGCTGGGTCCACACAGCACGGGCCGCCACTGCATCTCCATGGTCTTGACACCATTTAAGATGAAACCCGTGTAAGGCTGTCGGTCAGAAAGACAGCTGAACCTCATCTTCCAGGGCTCCCAGGGCCTCATGTGGCTGCAGAAACACAGAACCACAAAGGTCAGGAGCCTGACACAGAGCCGTCCAAGCTCACAGCCCTGGGACGGACCTCAGCCCAATATGTTTGAGCATCCTGCAAGTCGCTGACACAGAGTGGGTGTGCCACACAGGGCTGGCTCCTTCTGTCCATCTCCATGCCGTCTGCTTGCAGATAAAGGAAAGGTCTTCACAGAGCTGATGGATGTCAAGTAAGCTCATTAGGATTGACCCTCCTCTAACAGGATGGCTGGCCCCATACGAAGGACACATTTAGAGACAGGCACATAGGAGAACTGGGGTGAAAAGGAAGGCAGAGCTCTCTGAGCCGAGACAAGCCCACCATGGCCAGCAATGCCCTGGAAGTGAGGGAGTAGGGATGGAAAAGACTCTCCACACAGCCCTCAGGAGAGTCAGCATCAGCTGACACCTCAACCTCAGCTGCCGGTCTCCTGAACCAATATGGTTTGTAGTTTGAGCCACCCTGCCAGTGTGGCCCTGACAGAAAAGCCGTTCTCCAAAGACAACATAGATGGCAAACAGGCACTTGAAAAGATGTTCAACATTCCTAATTATTAGACAAATTCAAATCAAAATTCCAATGAAGTATCACTTTACCCTGCTCAGAATGGTCATCATCAATAAAACCTATGAAGAACAAATGCTGGAGAGGGTGGATAGCAAATGGAACCCTGGTACACTGTTGGTGGAAATGTAAAATGGTACAGTCAATATGAAGAACAGTATGGAGGATCATTCAACAACTACAGACACAACTATCATATGATCCAGCAATCCCACTCCTGAATATATACCTGGAAAAGACAAAACTCTAATATGAAAAGATACATGCACCCCAGTGTTCATTGCAACACTATCTACAACAGACAAGATATGGAAGCAACCTAAATGTCCATCAATGGATGATTGGATAAAGAAGATGTGGTACACACACACACACACACACACACACACACACACTACTCAGAAATGAAAAATAATGAAGTAATACCATCTGTGGCAATATGGATGGACCTAGAGATTATTATATTAAGCAAAATAAGTCAGTTAGAGAAAGACAAATATTCTATGGTATCTAAAAAGATGATAAAAATGAAATTATTTACAGAGAAGATACAGATTCAGAGAACAACTTATGGTTACCAAAGGGGAAAAGCAGGGGAAGGAATAAATTAAGAGTTTGGGATTAACAGATACACACTACCATGTATAAAATAGTACTACTGTGGTGCTGGAGAAGACTCTTGAGAGTCTGTTGGACAGCAAGGAGACCAAGTCAGTCAAGCCTAAAGGAAGTGAACCCTGAATATCCATTGGAAGGACTGATGCTAAAGCTCCAATACTTTGGTCACCTGATGGGAAGAGCTGACTCACCTGGCCTCCGTCCTCTCCCCACCTGAGTCCCTGCTCCTCACACCAGGTCCCCAGTCTCTCATAGACCAAGATGTCAGGAAGTCAGCACACGTGTTTTGTGCTATTCTCACCCCAGGAGCTCCTAGGGTTGACACAGGGGCGGGGATCTGTGGGGTTCTGTCAGTCTTCCCTCGGGGTCCTGTCAGTCGCCCTCAGGGACCTCACCTTTACTCTGGGTAGGACTTCAGATTCTCTCCCCTCCCCTACTAAGGCCCCAGCCCTTACACCATGACCCCAGTCTCTCTGAGACCCAGATGTCAGGAAGTCAGCCCCCTATACCAAGACCCAGTCTCTCTGACACCCGGATGTCAGGCAATGCAGCATGTGTCCGTTTGCCCTATGTCCTCCCAGAGCCCACTCTGCTCTGCAATCCAGGGTCCCCTCAGTCCTCCCTCAGTGTCTTCGCCCTGACTCTCAAAAGAACTAAGATCTTCCCCTCTGCCCATCTGAGGCCCTGCCCCTTCTAACAGTTGTCTAATGTCTCTGAGACACAGATGCGGAAGTCAGAATAGGCTGCCAAGTGCTCACCCCACCACCAGGGTCACCCAGGGCTGACAGAAGGGGCACAGATTAGTGGGGTTAACTTACATCATCCCTCAGGGACCTCATCATTAACTTTGGCAGACCTGGGGATGCCCTTTGTATTGACCAGAGGCAGGACCCTCACATCAAGGCTCAGGGAGCACAGAGGGTGGATGAGCACATGCTGCATTTCCTGACATCGTGGGTCTCAGAGAACCTGGGGACCCGGGTTAGTGGGCCTGGCCTCAGGTGAGCAGAGGGAAGAAGCCCAGCTCCTCCAAGTTTCTACTTGAGGTCCCTGAGGGAGGACTGAGGGGACCCTGGACCACAATCAGAGGAGAACTCAGAGAAGCCTGTAGCTGCTGTTGGTCCTTGGCAGCCCTGGGGTAAGATGAGCCCAACATGCCTGGTCTCACTTCCTGACATGGTGTCTCAGACTGGGGACCTTGCATATGGGTGGGGCCTCAGATGGGCCGATTCCCAGGTGCTGCAGGTGTCAGGTTGAGTACCCTGACAAGGGACTAGAGGACCCTGGACACCAATCAGAGGAGACCTCAGAGAAGCTCTTCTCTGTTGTCAGTCCAGGGAGACCATGGGGGTAGGATGAGGGCAACAGGCAGTTGCTGACTTCCTGACATTCGGGTCTTGGAGAGACTGGGGCCCTGGTATAAGGGGCAGGGCTTCAGGTGGGAAGAGCCGAGAATCCCATGTTCTGCCCAGAGGCAAGGTTAGGTGTCTGAAGGAGGACTGAGGGGGCCCTGTGTGAGGACTGACGGAACCCCACAGATTCCTGTCTCTGTAGTCGTACCTGGGAGACCTTGGGGGTGACAAGAGCACACTAGGCCTGTCTGCCTTCCTCACATGTGGGTCTCAGAGAGACTGGGTACCTCGTGAAGGAAGCTGGGTCTCAAAATGGTGGACAGTACAATTCCTGGTCCTGCCTAGAGTCCAGGCTCCATGCAAGGAAGGACTGAAGCAGTCAGACCCCAGATTGGAGGCAGCGATCCTGACCGTTGTGGGAACTCTTGGAGGCTATGAACGGGGTGAGCAGGGTGAGGCGTTTATTGATTGCTGGCTTAGGGACCTTGAAAGGTGAGGTTTTCTGGGCAGAGTGCAGAGGCTATAGGTCGGCACAAGCTGGACTCCCCAACCCCGACGGAGGACTGAGCAGACTCCTGCCACTGTGGTCAGTTCTGGGAGGCCAGGCAAGACATGAGGAGGAGCTGAGGATCGAGCATCTCACAAGCCTAAAACCTGCGAGAGGCCCTGGGTGAGTACAGCTGCATGTGGTGCCCCTCAGCCCTTTCTGTTCAGACTTGGGCCTTTTTGGACTTTCACTGCAGGCCCCCAAAGGTGAGGGACCAGGCCAGCCAGAGGAAAGGTGAACACTACAAGGGAACCCCGATGTGACCTGCCACCACACAATGGGGGGACCTCACAGAGTCCACCCCTCTTACTATCTCAGAAGGCCCATGGCTGTGCCACAGGATACCATCGAGGTGTCCCCTCCATTTCTCCCACAGGAGCTCCAGGAACCAGCAGGGGAAAGCAGAGGTCTGAGGCCCATATCCTGAGGTCAGAGAGCAGAGGAGGTCCAGGTAGTGCCTGGAGTCAAGGTGAGGATGGTGCCCTGAGTGTGCACCAGGGGCTCCCCATCCCAGAAGAGAGGGGACCATGCAAGGCCCTAATCCCTGCACCTTGTAAGTGCCAGAAAACTCGGGCTATGCTGTCTGCATCCTGGGGAGTCACTTCACTTCATCCTTCAGGTAGCCAGGGGATCCTCCCCTGTGAGATCTGAGTGAACTCCTCAAGGGGAGACCAGTAAGTGGCCTGAGTCAGACTGCCCAGCATGCGGTTCTCAGTCGAGGCCGGTCCCGCCACTTCCTCCCCCAATCCCCTTGGTCCTCATCTGTCCCCCTGCCTCACTATTGTTTGTTCTTTGATTCAAGTCGTGCTTGTTGCTGAGATGAGTGAGCGGAGCAAGCCCAAGGAAGGCCTTCAGGGCCCAGGCAATGCCCAGGGCCTGGTGGAAGTGCAGCACTTGGGGGCTGAGGCAGGGGAGGCTGCATCCCCATTGGCCTACTCCCCCACAGAGTCCTCCTCGGCCACTGGAGACGCCTTGCCTCAGGAAACTCTGAATGAGATGGTGGCTAACCTGATGAAGTTCCTGCTCCTCAAGTATCAGGCCAAGGAGCTGACCTCACAGGCAGAAATGCTGAAGGTCTTCAGGGATAACCAGGAGCACTTCCCGGTGGGCTTCAGCCAAGCCTCGTAGTGCCTCCAGCTGATCTGTGGCATGGAGGTGAAGGAGACGGGCTCCAGGGAGCACATCTACGTCATGGTCCCGACTGCCATTCAGTGCTGAGTGTTGGGCAGAGCCTGCCTAAGGCTGGCCTCCTGATGCTGGTCCTTGATCCAATCATGCATAATGGAAACTGTGCCCCTAAGGAGGAGGTCTGGGGAGCACTCAGCAGGATGGGGGTGTGTGTCGGGAGTGAGCACTGCGTCTTTAGGTAGCTCAGGGAGCTGCTGACCCACGTGCAGGTACAGGAGGGGTCCCTGACAGCCACCCTGCCTGCTACAAGTTCCTGTAGGGTCTCTGGGCCTCTGCAGAGACTAGCAAGTGGCAAGTCTTGTGTTTCTGCTCACAGTCAAGTGAAGGAGTTTGAGGTCCTTCACATTGCAGTCTGCAGAGGCTGTGAGGGAGGAGGATGAGGTGGCCTGAACAAGAGCAGCAGCCAGGCTGATCCTTCCCTCTGTGATTAAAGAGGGAGCGGTCAGCCTTCTCAGAAGTGAGGGCCCTGGCCAGTTGGAGAAACTGGTGTGTCACATTTTTGGGTTCCTGTTGTCTTCGATGACATGGAGGTTCATCTCTGTTTTCCTTAGAAAATTTTCAAACTGTGATTGTTTTTATAGAAGGCGAAATAAACTTCAGAGTCTTAGTTTTGTGAATGATGTTGATCACAATGTGTTTGTGCTTACCCAGTTCAAGAACAAGACTTCTGCTGTTTTGTAAAAGAGATTGGGAACACTTCCACTGTGCTTTGTGGTCCTGAACAGGACACAATGAAAGTGGAATTAGAACTGTTTTGGAAAAGTGAGCTTACTTAGCAGTAATATTGATGGGGGAAGAAATAGATGATAAAAGCAATTGTAGTGAATCCATGCTTTTGCCCTTCTTGTGTGCCATTCTCAAAAACTAAATTATCTCCGTTTATTTGGATTTGCCTGGGTTATTTAAGGAAGTAGCATACAATTAATCTGAGCTCCCTGCTGACTGGCACATTTATTCTGAAGACCTTTATGGAGCCTCTTCCCTATGAAAGGCCATGTTAGCAGTGGGGACAGCAGGAGAAGCAGGACACCCCCACACCTCAAGTGATGATATAGGAGTCACACTCACACGAGGAAGGTGGAGAGACATCACCTAGGCCCACTGAACAAGGCTACACAGGGCAGGGTGGTGGGGCTCCAGGAGGAGCACTCAAGGGTCATTGCCTGAGCCAAGGCTGTTTGGGGCTTTGGGAAGCTGGGTTGCTTCTGTGGGAGGCTGGGTGGTGACATCCCTCCGACCAGCAGACAGTGTCTTGGGGGTGACGGGAAAGTCTGAAATGGATCATTGCTGTGATGTGTCCTTTTGCAACTTGGATAAGAGAGATATCTTTCTGGGTCAGGACAGAAGGGGCTGTAATTCTTGTCACTTTGCTCTTGGCCACAGGGGCAAAGGAGGGGTTTTCTACCCAATATCTGCCAGGAATCCTTCAGAACTTTGGTTGCAACCCCTTGAAATGTTTCCCAAGAAATCCATGGAACTACTCTCTTTCCTGGTCCTGGGGATCCAGAACCCAAGGTGTTAATTAGCTTTAAATTATCTTGATTGTAGTTGGCCATTTTAAACAAGGATTCGACCTTTGTTGGAGCTGCAATGAAGGAAGGTAATGTTTGGATGGAAGATCAGCTGGGACAGAGGCAAGGAGTGCTTCTTGCTTCTGTTACTTGTAGCAGCTGTGTCCTGCTGGAACACTCCTCCACATCCAAATGTCACAGTTCCTCTAACTGGAACTGGGGCTTGCCAGGTAGGTCAAAAGATGAAGAATCTGCATTGTGGGAGACCTGGGATCAATCCCTGGGTCAAGAGATCGCCTGGAGAAGGTCATGGCAACCCACTCCAGTATTCTTAACTCGAGAATTCCATGGACAGAGGAGACTGGCGAGCTACAGTCCATGGAGTCTCAAAGAGTCGAACAAGACTGAGTAACTAACACTATGGTCCACTACTGTCTAGGTAGAAAAGCTTCTTAGTACATTTATGAAGCATCTTACTTGGCATATTAGCTCTTCCACATCCTATTGAGGTGCAAATTCTCTGACCCGCCCTGGACAACAATGCAGGCAACCCACTCCAGTGGACAGTGGAAGAGTGTCTGGGGGAAACAGTGTGAGAAATTCCTGCCCCGCCATCACAGGGCCAACAGTCGCCAGGCTTTGCGAGCTCTGTGTCATCCCTCAGGCGCATCCTGCAGCCCAATACATGGGGCTCCTCACACCAGCTCGCCTCCCAGATGAAGAACTGAGGCCACGGGGCTTGGGCATCTTCCCAAGACCACGTGCTAGTGAGGGCTGAGGTGGGCTCAGAGTCCTGGTCTCAGTTCCTCTAGAGACCCTGCCCTTCCTGCCCACCCCATGCCATGGCCCGACCTTCCTACTTCTCACACCTTCCTCTTCTCAGTGCTACACGATACCTCTGAGGTGACAAAATGCAGGCCTGTGAAAGGAAGGGGACAAGGAGAATCAGAAGCACTGTGGGGCTGCTCTGTGCTTTGCTAAGAACTGGCTCTGCCGGGGGCCAGTGTCTCTGTCCAGTGCCAGTGCCTTCTGTGTGAGGGCGGTGCCCTGTCCCTGCTGCTGCCATGGGCCTCCTGCCCAATAGAACCTGCCAGGCTGACCAGCTCCTCACTGAGCAGGAGGGAGGGAGAGCCTGACTGTATGGTCCCAGTGCCCACTGGGATAAGACCCTACAGGAGCCTCATCTGATATGGGAGGGAAGGTAACATGGGTGGACCCCCAAGACTCCAGGGCTCCCAAGCTGCAACAAGGGAGGGGAGCAGCTGGAGGGCCTCTGGGCTGGGGACACCAGGGTGGGTACTCCAAGGACAGGGGCAGGAGAATGAGGCTGAGAAAGGCAGGCCTTGGACATCATGATGGCTTGTGTGTGTCCTGAGCCACAGCTTACAAAGACCCCTCAGCTCCCTGGCCCCATCCTGCCCATGCTCTGCAGATCCCCCATCTCAGCCCGATGCTGCTGAGGGCACATCCATGCTAACAAATCTGTCCTCGGTCCTGGGGTGCCCTGGACCTCAGACGGCCCTGCCAGGTGTCTTCCCCATGCCTTATGGAAGCCACCTTCCTCCCAACCCTCCCCACTGCCTCCACTCTCAGCAGATGCCCCGTCCCCTGCCCAGGGCCTAGAGAAAGAACAAAGGAGAGGAGGAACTATTAGGACAGGCATGCTCTGTGTCCTTGCCAGGGCCTGGGATGGCACCACGCAGGGATTAGAGAATTCAAACCTCACATAATCTGCTAGGTTACTCTCACCTCGTTCCATGGCTGAGCAGATGCTGAGAGATAGAGAGATAGCACATGACAGCACGGGACCTGACCACACACACCTCCATCCTCACTTCTTTCCTTGTACCTGGAGGAGGGGTCCCTGTTCATTGGAGCAGGGTGATCGCAGAGCAGCACAGGCAGTTCAGGTGGAGGGCCTGGACCTCAGCAGGGTCTCAGCACCTCGCAGGGAGCCTCCGTTTCCATGTGGCGGTCAGGATGGGAAAACGGTCCCAGAGGAACCCAGCTCAGAGACTCCCGGGCCTTTCCTTCCCCAAGCACAGCAGAGCCACTGTTCTCATAGGCTCACGAGGCCCCACGTGATCTGGCTCCTACCCTGGCGCCCTGCTCTCCTCGCCCCTGGATTCACACCTGGTAGCCATGAAGGCCATCCTTCCATCCTTGGAACACTCCAGTCTGTTCCTACCTCAGAGCCTTTGTAGAGTGTGAGGAATCACATCGTGTCCCCTCAGAGTCAGGTGCTGGAGTGTCAGTCCCAACTGCCTCGTCATGACCTTACAAAGAATAGGTCTTCACAGCGCTGATTGGGGTCAAGTGAGCTCATTAGGATGGACCGTCCTCTAACAGGACGGCTGTCCCCATACAAAGGACACATTTAGATACAGACAGGCACACGGGAGAGCTCTAGGAAGGTGGAGCTCTCCAAGCCCAGACACGCCCACAATGGCCAACAATGCCCCAGAAGGGAAGGGGGAGAGATGGGACAGACTCTCCCCACAGCCCACAGAAGAGCCAACATCAGCTGACCCTTTGACCTCAGATGCTGGCCTCCTGAACCAACACGGAATGTAGTTGAGCCACCCAGCCTGTGGGACCCCGAAACGACTGTCAGCATTTGGAGACAGAGGGTCAGCCCAGTCCAGACATCATTCCGCAGGGGCAAGGGGGGAATGGGGGGATGACTTCCACACTCCCAGTACCTCGGACTCACTCCTCCATGTCTGCACAACTTCATGTGTCTGTTTTCACACTTACACTTATCCTGATTTAGTCTCCCCTTAGCCAGGTTCCCAATCTGCCAATGGTCACTGTATAGCCACCCAATACAACAGAAAGAGTGATGGAGACAGCAGAATGGACACAGAGTTGCCCTGAAACAACTGTGGCTAAACCACCTTTCATAGATTTTACAAACTAAATGACTGGCATATACCATAATGCTAGGGCCCCTTCTAGGCCTTGAAATGCCAATGACTCTGAAGCTTAATCTTAAGCTTCATTAGCTTCACTGTTCATCTTTGTCTGGTCCAGACACTTACAGAGGGAAATGAAACACTGAGAAAAGGCTTGGGACTCAGATAACAAGGCAGAAGGCAGGGAGGTACCTAACCAGAAGCAAGGATAAAGCAATCAGAATGGATTCCAAATAACCAGAATACAAAATTACCTGGGAGTGTGGGACTTCTCTGGTGGTCAGGTGGTTAAGACTCCTCACTTCCACTGAAGGGGACATTGGTTCGATCCCTGGTTAGGGAACTAAGATTCCACATGCCTCACAGAAAGGCCAAAAGAAATAAGTACAAATTTAAAAAGCATCTACATTTACTGAGGGCTCATAAAGTAAAATAAAATTTAAAAAAAGTAAAAAGTACCTGGAAGTGAGTGACTAGCATGTGACCTAAGGAATGGAACAACAGCCTGAGCTGGAACACCACACAAGGACCCAAACTACACAGCTGTCTTTCCTCCATGGCTGAGGTGAGAAACTTGACGTGATGTTGGGTAGACACTGAGTGGTAGGAAGAGGAAGCAGTTCAGGGGAGGTGGGCTTCTTGAACCAGCATCAGAGAAGAACCTTGCTGGACCAGCACAGATTCAAGTCAAGTAACACAGAAACCAAATAGACGGCTGACACAGACAACCCTCTGAGTCTGTCAAGACTGAATTCCTGGATGGTACAGTCATAGCATCCAATGTGTGCCAAGCTCGATAGGACCTCCTAGATCCCATGTTCCATGCCCCCACCCTCTATGGGGGACAGGGAGCAGGTCACTAGTACAGGAGTCAGGACTGGCCCCTTGAGGTGGACTCCTGTCTCACTACCATCCACACACTACCCACTCTGCAGTGTACCACTCAGAGCCTGCCTCCTTCTCACAGGGAGAGGCATCCTAGCACAATGAGTGTTTCTACAAAGAGT
Organism: Muntiacus reevesi; assembly: GCF_963930625.1. Taxonomy (NCBI): domain Eukaryota; kingdom Metazoa; phylum Chordata; class Mammalia; order Artiodactyla; family Cervidae; genus Muntiacus; species Muntiacus reevesi. The sequence continues at coordinate 95,919,610 of NC_089271.1, forward strand.
GGTGCTGTGTCCAATGAGATTACTGACACACTTGCCTTGCTTGCCTGCCTTGCACACACTGACCCCTGGGCAGGGCCCTTATCATCACCTGCCGGGTCCAGAGTGGTACAACAGAGTTGATGAGTGCTAAGTGACTCAAAGTGAACAGACAGCACTGGTAAGTGCCTGCTCTGCAGAGGCAGCTCTGGGGACACTACCAAGGTAAGCTGGGTGGGGTCTTTATCCTCAGTTTGTGGTGTAGCTGGGGTAACAGTTCATACATGCACACATGCAGACACACACACCCATACATACACACACAAAGAAACCGACCGAGGTATCCTTGTACAAAAAGAGTATTATAGAGAGGGTTCCCGAAGTTTGTGCACACGCACACACAGACACACACACAGACACACACAAACATACAGATACCATCCAGGGTAACAATTCACAAAAAGAGTACTATGGAGAGGGTTCTGGAAGGTTGTGGGGAGGAAGGAACGGTCCTGAAGTCAGTCTCAGAGGCTTTAGGAGGGCACAGGAAGTGAGGAGGGAAGGATCTGCCATGAGCAGCAGTGTGGAGGGCTGGGCACCCGGAGAGTCAGGCTGCAGGAGTGGAGGCCTGGCCATGACCATCGAGGAGACAAGGGGAAGTGCTGCTGCGACGAAGGCAGAAAGGTCTGTGGTGGGGATCAGAGCCCCGAGAAGCATGGGGAGCAAAGGCTGATCCTGGACCCAGAACTGTTTTCATTGACCTCATTTGACAGACGGGCAAGATGAGGCCAGAGTGCTGCAGGCACTCGAACACCAAGTTGTGGGAGTCAGGGGTCGCTTCGGGAAAGCTGTGTTTTAGGATTCGTGGTTATACTACCAGGGTGGCCTGGGTGGCAGGGGCTGGAGAGGGATTAGAAATCTGCCTGTGTCATGTCAGCAGAGGCCCCGGGTTTAAGAGAGCTCAGGAAGCACTGGATGATCAGGGTATTCTTCCAGATACTTCTTAAGGATTCTCTCTGAGACTCCTCTACTCCTATCTGCTGATATTGTGCCAGAAGGACCTGAGTGGGAGAGGGGTGGTTGGGAAAAGAGACTCTCATACTTTGTCGAAGGTGTGCAAGAAAGGCTCAGGCACAGGCCCTCCACATGTACCTGAGGTGACCTGAATCCTCTGGGGACGTGACGGGAAGGCAATGCACTCTGGATCAGCACCCCAGACACACACTGAGCTCCATGCCCCCCACGCCACCATCCCTGGCATCCCTCTTCAGATCCCAGATTCTAGGAGCAATGACTTTCCTAAGGCCCCTTGTGCTGATCCCCTGTCTGCAGTTTGTCAGAAAGTTCCCCATCTTCTCCACCTTTGTAGACCCCATGCCAGGCACCAAGGCGGTGCTCACACACCAGTGAGTGAGGGGGTCAAAGAAGGAAGAAAGGTGACCAATGGCCATTGACAGAGCTATTGATGGATCAGTCACCAGACTGTCTGCATCTGGAGGAGGGGGTGGTTGGGCACACACCGTCTGTGCTTCCAACATGCCTGATGCTAAAGAAGCCCACTGACATGTCCTGGGAACACACATCCACTAGACTGTTCTCCTCATTGATTGACCACCAAAGGAACACCTCTGTTTGGATCCAGCCTCCCTGGTGTTCAGTCTCACTTCGCTTCCTCAGATGGTGCACATGCCACCTCCACCTCCATGGGAAAGTAACCATTCTTCTTAATGAAGGGCTCGGGCAATGCCACAGAGCACACAGTATTCTCCTGCCAAATTCCACAAAGGATACATGACATTTCAACACACTGGCTACTCTAGCAACTGGGCTTTTGTCTCCTTGCTAAAGTGGGTTCCCCACCTTAGCCATGATGTTACTGAATTGAAACAGACACAGACTGACAAGCAAAGCCCTACAGACTGTCAAAGCATCCAGTCTTCTGGACACACATAGGAGGAGTCCCAACAGAGTGCAGAAGACAGAACATTCTATCAACACTGAACCTGGAGCACTCAACTCAGCAATGGACAGAAAGCATGGAGGCCACTTACATGAAGGTATCTTTCTTGATGCCACGTCATTATGAGTATCAAGAAAGCACATGGATGCCAGACACACCAACAGCTGTTCACAGTTCTGAACCTTCACTTAGACCTAGATTGTGGAGACAGGCCTCAGCCAGGGTCTGAAAGCAGGTCACTTGTTTCTATCAGAAGTTCCCTTAGAAAAGTGTCCGTTAGCTTACCTTGTGGCTCAGATGGCAAAGGATCTGCCTGCAATGCAGAAGAGCCAGGTTTGAACCCTGGGTCAGGAAGATCCCCTGGAGAAAGGAATGGCTACCCACTCCAATATGCTTGCTTGGGAAATTCCATGGACAGAAAAGCCTGGCGGATTACACTCCATGGGGTTGCAAAGAGTCAGACATGACTCATTGACTAACACTTTCATTGTGATCCAGACTACAACCAAACCAAAGTGCAACTCTTCTTAACAAAGTGGAACAGTTTCTTAACCCAAATTGTGCTATTCGGAAAATATTTTCCACATGTTTCATACACTCACAGTTGAGAAACAAATACTTTCTCTCTCCTTCATATCTCAGGTCAGTTGTCACATCTGTAGAGTTGAGGATTTTGCCTTTAATAGAAACATTCATTCAATGCAGATTTTTATTTTATGACACAATCAGAATAACAGTAAGAACTCTGAATCAAAGGATGTGAAAGGTCAAAGGCAGTTTGTGATCAGACCCTTGCTTTTCAAATTGCTATCCACACACCAGACACTTAGGCATCAACTGGGATCTGGTCAGAAGCACAGAATCTCAGGTCCACCTCAGAGCATGTGAATCAGAGGCCACATTTGACAAGATCACTAAGGGATCTGAATGCACACTGAAATCTGAGTTCTAGGTCACTGGTTTTCAAACTATGTTCTTTGGGGGGCCTCTATCACTGCAGATGGTGATTGCAGCCATGAAATTAAAAGATTCTTACTCCTTGGAAGGAAAGTTGTGACCAACCTAGATAGCATATTAAAAAGCAGACACATTACTTTGCTAACAAAGGTCCGTCTAGTCAAGGCTATGGTTTTTCCAGTGGTCATGTATGGATGTGAGAGTTGGACTGTGAAGAAAGCTGAGCACCAAAGAATTGATGTTTTGAACTGTGGTGTTGGGGCAGACTCTTGAGAGTCCCTTGGACTCCAAAGAGATCCAATCAGTCCATTCTAAAGCAGATCAGTCCTGGGTGTTCATTGGAAGGACTGATGCTGAAGCTGAAACTCCTATACTTTGGCCACCTGATGCAAAGAGTTGACTCATTGGAAATGACCCTGATGCTGGGAGGGATTGGGGGCAGGAGGAGAAGGGGACAACAGAGGATGAGATGGCTAGATGGCATCACCGACTCAAGGGACATGTGTTTGAGTAAACTCCGGGAGTTTGTGAAGGACAGAGAGGCCTGGTGTGCTGCGATTCATGGGTTTGCAAAGAGTCGGACACAACTGAGAGACTGAACTGAACTGAACTGAACTGATCCGAGGAGTGGGCCGGGAAGAGTTTAGGAAGAAGGGGGTTGGGGAACAGGCCTCAATTCAGCTGAGCAGCTTGCCTCTGATTTGTTCAGAAAGCTGAACCACACTCTATCCCCCGGTCAGATATCCCATGGACACAAAGTTTGGAGAATCACAGTTCTGGACCAATCATCTCATTTTCTAAATGCACAACTGAAATCTTCCAAATAGCATAAGGGAATTTTGCCAAAATCACATTATAGTCCCTTGAACACTGTTAGAGAATTTTGAAGTTTACAAAGCCTGGGAATCAAGAAAAATCTTCATATGTAGTGTTGCTGAGATAACCTCCCACCTGCAGAAGTAGAAGCAAAGACAGTCCCTGAGATCCAGTGGGAGACAACATGATGTCCAAGGCTGTGCCCTGGAAAAGCCCTGTGATATGAGTGGCATTTTGTGCTCTCTGGTTTTCAACAGAGGAGAAAGACATCCAGAGATAGTAAGTGCCAAAGCTACACAGCAAGAGAGGAACTGATGTCCAAACCCAGGCCCCTGGATCCCAAAGCCCAGGCTGTGGATCATGTCATTCAAATAATGAGCACAAATAGATAGCCCCTCTGTGTGCCCTAAGCATCGGCCCAGCCTATGAGCTACACAGACACACATTCACTCAAAAAAGGAGCCATCTACACTCATGGACCTTTGGAATACAAATAATGGGCATCTATGCCAATGCCTGGTCTCCTGCTATAAGTGCAAGGCAAGGGACATGCAAATTTGGTTGCTATATCTTTGTGGTAATGAGAATTAAGAATCCATTTTAATATCCATTGATATGTATCAGACATCTCCATGCCTTGGGAAAGTTAGAAAGATTAAGAAGGCAGCAATGGTCAGGGGAGGAAAGGGAAAAGTAATATTTTACAATGTATTGACATTTAGGTTTAGCACCTCATTTTTATATTCATACCCTCCAAACACTGCCTGGAGCTTTTTGCCACGGAAGCTCTTATTACTAACCGCCTTTAATTAAAATTTAAGCTGCAAAAAAAAAAAAAAAAAAAAAAAAGACAATCCAATCAAAAAATGGTCAGAACACCTGAACAGATATTTCTCCAAAGAAGAAATAGATGGCCAAAAGACACATGAAAAGATGTCTCAACATTCCTAATTACTAGACAAATGCAAATGAAAACTCCAATGATGTATCACCTTACACTGGAAAGAATGGCCATCATCCAAAAAACTACAAAGAATAAATGCTGGAGAGGTTGCAGAGAAAAGGGAACCCTTGTACACAGTTGGTGGAAAAGTAAACTGGTACACTCAATATGAAGAACAGTATGGAGGTTCCTTAAACAACTACAAATAGAAGTATCATATGATCCAGCAATCCCACTCCTGCATATACACCTGAAAAAGGCAAAGCTCTACCCTGAAAAGATACATGCATCCCAATGTTCATTGCAGCAATATTTACAATAGCCAAGATATGTAAACAATGTAAATGTCCATCAACAGATAAATAGATAAAGAAGATGTGGTACACACACACACACACACACACACACACACACAGGAATACGTCTCAGCCCTGAAAAATAATGAAGTAATACCATTTGTGGAAACATGTGTTGACCCAGGGGTTATCATACTAAGTGGAGTATGTAAGAAAGAGAAAGACAAATATTCTATGATATCACATATTGATGGAATCTAAAATGATGGTACAAATGAAATTATTTGCAAAGCAGAAACAGACTCAGAGAAGAAATTTTGGTTACCAGAGTGAAAAAAGAAGGGGAAGGGATAAATTAGTACTTTGCGATTAACAGATGCACACTACTATGTATAAAATAGTACTACTGTCATGCTGGAGAAGACTCTTGATAGTCCTGTGGACAGCAAGGAGACCAAGTCAGTCAGTTCCAAAGAAATCAAGCCTGAATATTCATTGGAAGGACTGAGGCTAAAGCTGAAGCTCCAATATTTTGACCACCTGATGTGAAGAGCCAACTTACTGGAAAAGACCCTGATGTTTGGAAAGACTGAAGAAAGAAGGAGAAGAAGGTGCTAGAGGGTGAGATGATTGGATGGAATCATTGACTCGATGGACAGGAGTTTGAGCAAACTCCGGGAGACAGTGAAATTCAGGGAAGCCTGGTGTGCTATAGTCCTTGGGGTCACAAAGTCAGACAAAACCGAGCGACTGAACAAAAATGTTTAAAATGCATAAATAGGGTCCTACTGTAAAGAACAGGAAACTATACTCAATATCTCAATAACCTATAATGGAAAAGAATCTGGAAGTGTTTATGTATATATAAAGTGAATCACCTTGCTATACACCAGACGGACACAACATTGTTAATCAACTATGTGAATATGAGTGAATGCCATTCAGTCATGTCAGAATCTTTGCAACCCTGTGAACTATGCAGTATACAGTTCATGGAATTCTCCAGGCCAAAATACTGAAGTGGGTAGCCTTTCCCTTCTCCAGGGGATCTTTTCCACCCAGGAATTGAACTGGGGTTCCTGCATTGCAGGCAGATTCTTTACCAACTGAGCTATGAGGGAAGCCCTAACTATATATCAATTAAAAAAAAAAAAAGTGAAGTTGGAAGAGTGGGCCAGCAAATGGCACAATGAGCAAGCAGCATATTACTGTCAAACCCTAGTGTCATTTCAGACACCAAGCTGACCCCTTTCTTAAAGCCTCCTCCAAGTGTCATTTTGGAACACTCTAGTTGGGAAATAGAGCAGGCCAAGGCCAGCCCCCCATATCGTCTTGTCTTCACTGCCTGCACTATTCCTTCAAAGGCAGTAAGCGAGGGGCCCACACTGCTATACTCCCCCTGGCATGGTTCATGCTGCCGGGGAGTTGGTCTGGGGAAACCTGTACCACATCTTCCTTCTCTGCCCAATGCATCAGCAGCAGCCATTCTGCTCAGCCTTGGGGACCCTGGGTGCCACAGAGGGCAAATCAACCTTCTTCTGGGGGCCAGGAGAATCTGGGTTCAACACCTTCACTTCTGTGTGTGTTCAGTCACCAAGTCGTTTGTGACTCTGTGACCCCATGGACCGCAGCATGCTAGGCTTCCGTCCTTCACCATCTCCCAGAGTTTGCTCAAATTCACATCGATTGAGTTCGTGATGCTATCTAACCATCTTACCCTCTATCCCAGCAATAGCTCTCAGACCATAAAGACCTAATGTCATCTCTCTAAACCTCATTCTGGAGTCAGGAAGAATTGGAAACCTCCACACAAGCCAGGAGAAGTCAGCCTGAAGAAGACAGTGCCCTTGTCTAGTTCAGTGAGGATAGGCACCAGCTGCCAGGGCCGCTCATCCTGGAAAGAACCATGCTGGTCATCGCCTGACTCACCTGTGTGTCTCTCTTGTCTACTTGTTGCCTGACCCTGTGTGTGGGAGGCACAGAAAGTTTTTTTTTTTTTTTTTCTCCAGTCACTGACTAACTAAATGACTGAATCAATGAATTCTTCTCAGGGAGAGAAGCAATGGCTTACCTTTAAAACTGCAAGTGAGGTCACCGAGCAACTGTACGCAGGGCACAGGTCAGATGCCCTAAGAGTTGCGTCTGAGTTTGACCCAGTCTAGTATCCCAGCCCTTTCCCATGACCTTGCTCCAGCTGCACAGCTGGGCTCAGTTCCCTCCATGGGACACTTCTGGGGGCCCTTCTCCAATTTCCCAGCCAAAGAGACCCTCTTCATTACAAGACCCAGCTCAGACTGCCCTCCCATTAAAAAGGCCTCCACGGTCCCTTGATGGGAATCAGTGTTTGCTTTCCCACGCTTCATGCTCCCCAACCTCTGCCTTGTTTCAGGCTCTGAGCTTGACAGGTCTGCCAGGAAGATGCACTCCAGCCTCCCCACCCCCAGCCCTGAGTGATTTAGGGGTGAATGGACACCTGATGCCCTGTGCGGTGGAGGAGCCTCTTGTAGGATGGATGTCCTTGGAGTTGAATGCACTTTGCCTTGTGAGTTCTGGTACCCAGACCTGCCCTCTCCCATCAGGCTGTGCTTACACCACAACTAGCAGATGGCCAGGTGACCAGAACACTGGAAGCAGTTCTCCTGCCCCACCCAGCAGTTGCATGATGCAAAAGATACCAAGAACCCCTCCTTCCAGCCTGCATGCAGGGCAGAGCACAGTGCTACCTGGGCAAAGGCACTTGGTGTTCTGTGTGTACACACAGTCACCACTCAGGCACCAGTTCCTGGTTTCAGTTCTCCCACTTAGTCAATAGCACTTACGAGGCCTCAGGCACTGTGAGAGCCTGACCACTGGGGCCCACTGTGGCACCTCCAATGCCTGTCTATGCTCTGCACATCCTGACGGGCTGGCAGGAACTGTCAGGTCAACATCGCAGGTAGAGGGATGTCCCACCCACTCCTGTCTGCTCCCAGTCCTTGGTGGTAAGTCGCCAGCCAGCCTATGGCAACAACTACCCTCCTCCCACCCACAGGAACAGCCTCATGAAGGACCCATCCTGAGAAGGCTGGCCCTGGCATGGTCCAAGGAGAGGTGGTGAGATGAGGCCTTGGTACAGGGTTGACATCCCCTGCCCCACGGCTTATGAGGACCCATCCTGGGGATAGTCAGTGTGCACTCAGCCCTGGACTCAAGGCCACAGCCCAGCTCCTACAACCTTTGCTGGGCTGGCAAGGGGAGAGGCATTTCCTAGCAAGTGAGAAGATCCAGGCATGTGGAACATGGGAGGCATAGAGGGAAGTGACTTCTTTGCTTTGCTGTCCACAGGGGGATGACCAGCCTAGGATGAAGAATAGTGAGAACCAAGGGGGGTGGGGCTTTCCCAGGGTTTTCCTGGTAGCTGAGAAAGCTTCAGGCAGTGGAGCTACATGGGCTCATGATTCGACAGGAGTGTTTGAACCTTAAAGACACCGAATGTTCCACTAAGGCAGGCCTGACCTGCTCGCATCAGAAGTCCTCTTTGGAAAACCTGCATCCCTGATACGAGGGCCAGGGAGACCAGGAGGCAGGTCCCGGAAGACTGGGACATCTCAGACATCTCTGAACTTCTGAGCCTGTGGCAGCAGCCCAGCCTCTCACCCCATAAAGAGCGGGTCCCCCCACCCCAGTCACACCGCCAAGAGAGCAAATGGCACTGGAGTCCTCCCTCACAGGTGCCCTACATCCCGGGAAGCAGGGGAGTTGGCTGCCCTGATCTGTGGCAGGACTCACAGCACTACCAGCACAAGAGCCGAGGAACCACAGGAAGAGCTGGTCACTTACTGTCCGGCTGCCAAGCAGAGCAAAGACACTGTGCAACACAGGCTGGGCTCACCAGGTCACATGATGGAGGAGACGGATGACACCCCCCAATCCCCATCCTCACTGCCCAGGGACTACAGCATAGGCTGCAGGGTCACACTGAGAGACCAGGAACCAGGGGCCACGACGAGGGCTGCCACCCCCCAGGAGGCTGGACCCACAGAGCAGGGCATGCGGTCAATACAACGTGGCCTCCTGGGGGCTTGATGGATGGGCAACCAACCAAGGTACAGTCCAAAATGACACTGAAGCCAAGGGCAGACGCCCCAGTAAACAGGTCACAATCCCTCATCCAGGTTCAGCCACAAAGCCAGTTCTCACATCTGGCACCAAGGAAGGGGGATGGGTTGGGTCCCCAGGGGAAGGACCACAGCAAACTGACACAGGAACAACCCCAGCCTCTCCCAAAGGGACCTCAGACTCTGCAATGATGAACCCACCCAAGGAGGTGGGACCACCAGAGGGGTGCAGGTTGCCAGACTTAGGGTCACCTAGGCACCGATATGAGAGACCCAGTTAACTCTGACTTTGCAGTCACTTCAGGAGAACCCCAAGGGCTGGGGTTTCTAGGCATAGGGGGTCAAGGAGCAAGAATACACGGGGCCAGTCCCGAGGATTCATCAGTCGGTCTTGAGCTGGGAGAGCCTAGAATGCATGAGAGTCAACTCACTGAAGTCCTCTCACCGTGGCTATGGGGTCGCAAGGCTCACTCCAGACCTCACTTCCTGCTCCTCGATCTCACAAACTAAACAGCTGAACAAGTTCAGTGGGTCGCAGCCTGGTGTCTGGACACCCCTCCAATGGTGGGCTGCTGTGAGCTGCCACAACCTGGGCCTGACCATGTAGGGCTCAGCTGCTTGTCTGCATCTCCTCTCCTGGTGGGGCCCAACCATGAGTGCATGGAGAAAAGCTGACTGACTGTGGTGGCCCTCGGATCCTTCCAGAGTGGCAGTGTGAGGGGAGGAGTTGTGTCCTCTTGTTGTTGCACGGTTCTCCTGGGCTGTAACTCACCAAGGCTCCTGGGGGATGACTTTCTATGCTGAGGTCTGAGACATCATGGGGTCCCTGTCCCAGCCATGTGAGGACAGGCCAGCTGCTGTGATGAGCAGAACCAACCCTGAGGGAACCTGCACAGGTGTTTCTCATCATTTGGGCCCTCCTGGGTCCCTGTGGCTTGCGGCCCCTGGCCAGGAGAACACTGTGGTGGCCTGTTGTCCAACACTGCTGTTTTGTCACTGGTGATTTTCTCCCTGTTCCTCTGGTCCTTGTGCAGGGGAAGACACCCAGACAAGCAGGTGGAAGAGTGTTTTCTCCCCCGGCCACCAAGAAGTCACCTTTTGCTTCAGAGGTAGGAGTGCTTGCAGTCCTCTCTTGCTCCAGGATTCCACCCACACAGTTGAGATTAGGAGATGCCCAGGAGGAAGGGGTTGGGTTAGCTGAGAAACTGAATGGTGGAAACTGGGCAAGCCTGGGATCCTTTTTACCAGTCAATGAGCAGAAGGTAAATAATTTGGCAGGGATGCATGGAGTGAGACACTCATGGCCCTTTAAACTGCTGTTTAACCGCTGTGAGCTGAAGATCACATGGCAATGAAGGTGATTAAACACTATGATGGTAGATCCCTGGCTGACTCACATAAATCCTCTAAGCCAGCAATACTTGTTAGGATTAACACACTAATAAAAAAGGTTCACAGAAGTTGTGACAGAGAAATAGCTTCTTTGACAAAACCTTTCCTCTCGGGGCAAAGACAAGCGATCCTGTCAGCAAACCAGCTGCAGAGGTTACATGCACGGTCAGGTGAGGCCTGGCTAACATATTCATCCACAGCCTTGTCCCAGGGCTCCTCATTTGAGAACTGTGGGCCTGGCTATAAATAGTTTTCACGGGGATAGGGGAGCCTAGAAGGTTGAAAGTTACTCAGTGTGGAGCATCCATAGCATTGTTCTGAGTAGTCAATGAGAAGACCTCAACCTCTGAGATGCTCAACAGCAGCCTGAGAGTAACGAGATAGGGCTTAGGGTCAGCGGGCTTAGCAGAAGCTTTACTGCACACCCAGGGCAGCTTGCACTGTTCCTCAGAAGTCTGTTTCTCTCATAGTCACTTGGACTCCTATTCAGAAGCAACCCTCCCAACTGCATCCCCATGGACCATGAAAACATCACAACAGGTATTAAAGCAGCCCCATAAGGAAACATGTGTCTCATGCACAAAACAACTTAATAAATCCACCCCATCCTGATGCAAACACACCTACCCATCATGGAGATGTGATGCAAGAGCACAGGCTAAGCAAAGCCAATGAGGACACGGTGGGAGGAGAAGAGGGAGAGGGTGAGATGCATGGAGAGAGTAACATAGAGATTTACAAGACCACATGTAAGATAGACAGCCAATGGAAATTTGCTGTATGACTCAGGCAACTCAAACAGGGGCTCTGCGACAGACTGAAGGGTGGGATGACGAGGGAGATGGGAGGCAGGTCAGGAGGGAGGGGCATGGGTGTACCTATGGCTGATTCTTGTTGATGTATGACAGAAAACCACAAAATGCTGCAAAGCGATTATCCTTCTATTTAAACAGCAGATGAATGGATAAGGAAGCTGTGGTACATATACACCATGGAATATTATTCAGCCGTTAAAAAGAATTCATTTGAATCAGTTCTAATGAGATGGATGAAACTGGAGCCCATTATACAGAGTGAAGTAAGCCAGAAAGATAAAGAACATTACAGTATACTAACACATATATACGGAATTTAGATAGATGGTAGCGATAACCCTATATGCAAAACAGAAAAAGAGACACAGAAGTACAGAACAGACTTTTGAACTCTGGGGGAGAACGTGAGGGTGGGATGTTTTGAAAGAACAGCATGTATATTGTCTATGGTGAAACAGACCACCAGCCCAGGTGGGATGCATGAGTCAAGTGCCCGGGCCTGGTGCACTGGGAGGACCCTGAGGAGTCGGGTGGAGAGGGAGGTGGGGGGAGGGGGATCGGGATGGGGAATACGTGTAACTATATGGCTGATTCATGTCAATGTATGACAAAACCCACTGAAATGTTGTGAAGTGATTGGCCTCCAACTAATAAAATAATATTAAAAAAGAAAAAAAATTAAAAAAAAAATAAAAAAATAAAGTACAGCAGTCAATGACAAAAAAAAATTTTTTTTTTAAAAAAAGCTCACAAGTACTGAAAAGATTGGGCTTTAGGGTTTATAGAAGAGAAAAAAATGCAGCATAGTTGATTTGATGCAAAGGCTTTTCCACAAGGCAGGACTTCAGAACACACTTTGCTGCAAGAAGAGGCCCCAGTGTTCATCACTTGATGAACCACTACCTTACCATAGCAGGAATTTGATGCAATGTTGTTGTTTAGTCACTAAGACGTGTCTAACTCTTTCATGACCCCGTGGACTGTAGCCTAACAGGCTCCTGTGTCCATGGAATCCTCCAGGAAAGGACACTGGAATGGGTTGCTATTTGCTTTTCCAGGGGATCTTCCTGACCTAGGGCCTGGGCCCGAGTCTCCTGCATTGACAGTCAGATTCTTTACCATTGAGCCACCAGGAAAGCCCCAATGCAGTATCTCGTCTCGTTAAATTAGAAACCACAGCAACATCTTTAACTATAGATGTTTCAGATGCACACACAGGTAGCTAGAGGGCAGTTGTACCTAGTTCTGGGTCCACCAGAATCACAGCCTAAAATAAGAATTCTAAAGCAAGTTCTTTCCTTTGGAGATGTGCTTTGCAGAGGAAGGATGGAGAGTTTCCCTAGAGATAGGAAGGGAGCCAAGAGAAGGTGCATTTCAAGAAAGATTAAGGGAGATTTATGCTACTGGAGAACTCCACAAGCCTATGGAGAGTTATCTGAGTTATCATGTTTGAGGATGAGGGAGCTGGGGTATTTATACTCCAGTTCCGATGGGTCATGAAGCATCAATTCTCTGACATTTTCAGTCTTTCTTGAGCACTGACAAAGTAGGTTTCAGGCATGAGGAATAATCCTCCAAGCCACTGATGAGATGCTGGCAGTTTAATGTCTGGCTGGTATGTGCCATCGCCATGAGGCAGAGGGGACATGGGCAGGATCTGCCACAGAGGTCTTCCTCAGAAAAACTCCCAAATATTAAGCCAGGAGACAGAGTTTTTAGGCAAACATGTTTCTCCCAAAGTATAGTTTTCTCCTATTTCCTTCAAGCAGATCCCCATTTTCTGGAGTTACATCAGTAACTGCTAGTTACATCACTAGGAAGAGGCAAAGATCCAAAAGAAGAAACAGGTATTAGTTTGATAGGACTGCCAGAACAAAGGGTCACAGACTGGGTAGCATGCACAACAGAAATTCATTTTCTGTTGTTAAAAATAATTTTTTAAATTTATTTTGGCTGTGCTGGGTGCTTGTTGCTGCACAGGCTTTTCTCTAGTTGTGGTGAGCAGCAGTTACTCTCTAGTTGTAGTGCACAAGCTTCTAATTGTGGTGGCTTCTCTTGTTGCAGAGCATGGGTTCTAGGGCACACAGCCTACAACTGTTTCAGCCCACGGGTTCTAGAGCACAGAATCAACAGTAGTGGTGCATGGGGTAGTTGCTTCTCAGTATGTGGGATCTTCTCAGATCAGGGATCGAACCTGAGTCTTCTGCATTAACAGGCAGGTTCTGTACTACTGAGCTACCAGGAAAGCCCACAGAAATTCATTTTCTGACAGTTTTGAAGACTGGAAGTTCAAGATTAAGGTGTCAGCAGGTCAGGTCTCTCCTGAAGCCTCTCTCCTCGGCTTGTAGATGGTGGACTTCATCCTGAATCTTCATATGGCACCTTCCCTGTGCATGCCCACCCCTGTGTCCCTTTATTTCTCCAAACTTCCTCTTCTTATAAGAACCACAGTCAGAATGAATTAGGGCCCACTCATATGACCTCATTTAACCTTAATTACCCTTTTAAAGTCCCTATCTTCAAGCAGAAGCACATTCTGAACTGCTGGGCTTAGGGCCTCAGCATGTGAATTTGGAGGGGGGCACACAATTCAGCCTATGACAGAGAGTAATGAGCATATTCAACACTCAAATTTTTAAAGTTTCTGTTAAGAAAGAAAGCAGTGTTTATACCAGTCTCAAGCAAACAATTACAGGCAAAAAACGAATAGGTGGAACTTTAACTGCTGTCTTAATTTGGAAGAGAACTTTCATGAGTTCCTTGGGATCTCAGTTCAGGATGTGTGGATCACCTTCAATAAGATCAGCCTTGCCTTTCAGTAAATCTTAGCTCTATTGTATTAAATCCTGAAATGCAGAAATGATAAGGACCTAACAGAGCAGAAGAGATTAAGAAGAGGTGGCAAGAATGCACAGAAGACCTATACAGAAAATGTCTTAATGACCCAGATAATCACGACGGTGTGATCAGTCACCTAGAGCCAGACTTCCTGGAATTCGAAGTCAAGTGGGCCTTAGGAATCATCACTACAAACAAAGCTAGTGGAGGTGATGGAATTTCAGCTGAGTTATTTAAATCTTAAAATGTGATGCTGTTAAAGTGCTGCACTCAATAAGCCAGCCAACTTGGAATACTCAGCAATGGCTACAGGACTGCAAAAGGACAGTTTTCTTTCCAATCCCAAAGAAGGGAAATGCCAAGGAATGTTAAAACTACTGCACAATTGTGCTCATGTCACATGCTAGCAAGTTAATGCTCAAAATGCTTAAAATCCTTCAAGCTAGGCTTCAACAGTATGTTAACTAAGAAATTCCAGGTGTACAGGTTGGATTTAGAAAAGGCAGAAGAACAAGAGATCAAATGGCAAACTTCTATTGGATCATAGAAAAAGCAAGAGAACTCCAGAAAAACATTTATGTCTGCTTCATTGACCACATTGTAAAGACTTTGACTGTGTGGATCACAACAAACTGTGGAAAATTCTTAAAGAGATGGCAAAACGAGACCACCTTGTTTTCCTCCTGAGAAACCTGTAGGCAGGTCAGGAAGGAAGAGTTAGAACTCAACATGGAAGAGTGGACTGGTTCAAAATTGGGAAAAGAGTATATCAAGGCTGTATATTGTCACACATTTAACTTCTATGCAGAGTACATCATGTGAAATTCTGGGCTGGATGAAGCCTGAGCTGTGATCAAGATTGCCAGGAGAAATATCAATAACCTCAGATATGCAGCTGACATGACCCTTATGGTAGAGGAAAGAGGAACTAAAGAGCCTCTTAGTAAAAGTGAAAGAGGAGAATGTAAAAGCAGGCTTGAAACTCAATATTCAAAAAATGAACCTAATGGCATCCAGTCTTATAATTTCATGGTGAATAGATGGGAAAACAATGGAAACAGTGACATACTTTATTTTCTTGGGCTCCAAAATCACCACAGATGGTGAGTGCAGCCATGAAACCAAAAGACACTTCCTCCTTGGAAGAAAAGCTATGACCAACCTAGAAAGCACAGTAAAAAGCAGAGACATTACTTGACTGACAAAGGTCTGTCTAGTCAAAGCTATGCTTTTTCCAGTAGTCATGTGTGGATGTGACAGTTTGACCAGAAAAAGGCTGGGTGCCAAAGAATTGATGCTTTTGAACTGTGGTGTTGGAGAAGACTCTTGAGAGACCCTTGGACTGCAAGGAGATCAAACCACTCAATCCTAAAGAAAGCAACCCTGAATATTCATAGGAAGAACTGATGCTGAAGCTGAAGATCCAATACTCTGGCCACCTGATGCCAACAGTTGACTCACTGCAAAAGACCCTGTTGCTGGGCAAAACTGACAGTAAGAAGAGAAAGGGAAACAGTGGATGAGACAGTTGGATGGCAACATCAACTCAATGGTCATGAGTTTGAGCAAGCTCCGGTAGATGGTGAAGGACAGGGAAGTCTGGACTGCTACAGTTCATGGGATGGAAAAGAGTCTAAACAACGATTGTATTAAATCATTAAAGCTGTCGCAACAAGTTGAATGGACCACTTCTGAGTTCAATCTATGCATCAGGCGCTGTGCTATGCAATCTACACCTATTAGGTGATTCCCATAGGTTTGATAATACTTAATAGATGGGAAAGCAGGCTTAAAGAGGCAACATAGCTGCATTTTTAGTTCTTTATTAAAACAACAGAACGTGCCTTGTCATTAATAAGAATATGAAGGCAAGCCTCATCTGTACTGCAATTTTTAATATTTAATTCAGCAAGCATTAGAAAGGTAAACCTATTAAGTACTGAGATCAGACTTGGGGAAAGATGGGAAGAGTGAGGTAATTAGTAAGACTTTGGACTTGTCCCAAAACGACAATGCCAAAGAATGCTCAAACTACTGCACAACTACACTCATTTCACACGCTAGTAAAGTAACGCTCAAAAGCCAGGCTTCAGCAATATGTGAACTGTGAACTTCCAGATGTTCAAGCTGGTTAGAAAAGGCAGGGGAACCAGAGATCAAATTGCCACCATCCACTGGATCATTGAAAAAGCAAGAGAGTTCCAAAGGAACATCTATTTCTGCTTTCTTGGCTATGCCAAAGCCTTTGACTGTATGGCTCACAATATACTGTGGAAAATTCTGAAAGAGATGGGAATACCAGATCACCTGACCTGCCTCTTGAGAAGCCTGTATGCAGGTCAGGAAGCAACAGTTAGAACTGGACATGGAACAACAGACTGATCCCAAATAGGAAGAGGAGTATGTCAAGGCTGCATATTGTCACTCTGCTTATTTAACTTATATGCAGAGTACATCATGAGAAACACTGGGCAGGATGAAGCACAAACTGGAATCAAGATGGCTGGAAGAAATATCAATAACCTCAAATACGCAGATGACACCACCCTTACAGCAGAAAGTGAAGAAGAACTAAACAGCCTCTTGATGACAGTGAAAGAGGAGAGTGAAAAAGTTGGCTTAAAGCTCAACATTCAGAAAACTAAGATCATGGCATCTGCTTCTATCACTTCATGGCAAATAGATGGGGAAACAGTGGAAACAGTGGCTGACTTTTTTTTAAGGCTCCAAAGTCACTGCAGATGGTGACTGCAGCCATGAAATTAAAAGACACTTACTTCTTGGAAGTCTTGACCATCCTAGACAGCATAGTAAGAATCAGAGACACTACTTTACCAACAAAGGTCCATCTAGTTAAGGCTATGGTTTTTCCATTAGTCATGTTTGGATGTAGAGTTGGACCATAAAGAAAGTGGAGCATCGAAGAATTGATGCTTTTGAACTGTGGTGTGGGAGAAGACTCTTGAGAGTCCCTTGGACTGCAAGGAGATCCAACCAGTTCACCCTAAAGGAGATCAGTCCTGGGTGTTCATTGGAAGGACTGATGTTGAAGCTGAAACTCCAGTACTTTGGCCACCTGATGTGAAGGGTTGACTCATTTGAAAAGGCCCTGATGCTGGGAAAGATTGAAGGCAGGAGGAGAAGGGGAAGACAGAGCATGAGATGGTTGGATGGCATCATCGACTCAATGGACGTGATTTTGGGTAAACTGAGGTAGTTGGTGATGGACAGGGAGACCTGGCATGCTGTGGTCCATGGGGTTGCAAAGAGTCAGACACAACTGAGTCACTGAGCTGAACTGAACTGGATTGAACTGGATTTGCCCCAAGAGGTTGACTGTGTAACTGGGAGAGAGGAGAAAATGACCAGGTCAAAGAAAGAAAGGATACAGCCAGATGCGGTGCAAAGCCTTGGGAGAACTTTGGCCAAGAGGACACTGATCCCTACAGAGAGGATGTGGGAAAGCTTGGAGGTACAGTCCGAACTGAGCTGAGTAAACCACAAGAGACATGAAAGCAGGCGGGTTCCCCAAATCTTTCTCCACTCTTTAACAGCATAAGTTCCTGAAGCTGAGCAGACAGTTTGAGCCCAGGTGGGAGCACTTTCAGACAGAAGATCAATGTCTGAGAGCAAACCCCTGGCAAGGGGCACACTGTGTGGAGCCAGTGCAGTGGAGGAAGGAGAGGGCCACCTGTAGGCTCTGTGTGAGTGGCAGGTGTAGTCGGTTGGTATGGAGAGTGTCTTTATAAAATTAGGAAGCCAACATTCAAAAACCAGATCTCTTACTGAACTTCAGGTTTTTTGGCCATTCTGGGCTAATCAAAAGACCTGGCACCTGGCCTGCACACCTGCCTATTGTGAGTGGCAACTCCTCCTGGGCTAGATCATGCTCTCTCTGTATGTTCTAGCCCCCTCACTCCCTGTGGTTTTCCCCCACTGACCCACTTCTTCAAACTATCTGCCAGAGCCCTGGAGCAGCAGGGACACTGTCACTTGGCTGAGTCTCATGGTGAGTCAGAGGACTAACAAGGTCAACAGGTTCTTTGCTCAAATCTTGTTGCTACGATTTTACTACCTGTTATCAACTGTTAAGTGGGTGTAATGGTATACTCAAATCTATAGCAACCACTCAGTATGTGTGATTTGCTTAGCATAGCATCTGGGCCCATCAGTTGAGTTCAGTTGCTCAGTCGTGTCCAATTCTTTGTGACCCCATGGACTGCAGAACGCCAGGCTTCCCCATCCATCACCAACTCCCAGGGCTTGGTCAAACTCATGTCCATCGAGTCGGTGATGCCATCCAAGCATCTCATCCTCTGTCACCCCCATCTCCTCCTGCATTCACTCTTTCCCATCATCAGGGTTCTTTTTCCCCCCAATGAGTCAGTTCTTTGCACCAGGTTCCAGAGTACTGGAGTTTCAGCTTCAACATCAGTCCTTACAATGAATGTTTGGAACTGATTTCTTTTAGGATTGACTGGTTGGATCTCCTTGGAGTCCAAGGGACTCTCAAGAGTCTTCTCCAACACTACAATTCAAAAGCATCAGTTCTTTGGCCTTCAGCCTTCTTTATGGCAAAATCATAACTTTGACTAGACAGATCTATGTCAGCAAAGTAATATCTCTGCTTTTTACTATGTAGTTTAAGTTGGTCATACCTTTTCTTCCGAGGAGCAAGTGTCTTTTCATTTCATGGCTGCAGTCACCATCTGCCGTGATTTTGGAGTCCAAGAAAATAAAATATCTCACTGTTTCCATTGTTTCCCCATCTATTTGCTGTGAAGTGATGGGACCAGATGCCATGATCTTAATTTTTTGAATGTTGAGTCTTTAGCCAACTTTTTCATCCCCCTCTTTCACTTTCACCAAGATGCTCCTCAGCTCCTCTTTGCTTTCTGTCACAATGGTTGTGTCATCTGCATATCTGAGGTAATCGATATTTCTTCTGGCAATGTTGCTATGCCAACAGCAAGCTGCTCAAAAACACTGCCCAGATCCCCAGAGGGACACGATAGCAGGCTGGCAACCAGGTGGCATGGAGCACAATTTTCTGCCCTTGCAGCCAAAGGTAGGTCCCAAAAGCAGATGAAAGACCCCAGCATAATTTTCCTGGTCCCCTTCCCCATAACATCTTTGTGCACCAAATTTATCCCAGCCATTCTACACATGGAACCCTCCCTGGTGTCCTAGTGACTGTGCACTGCTACTACACCCAGCATACAGGTGTGAAAACTGAGGCTGGAAAAGGGTCATCACTGGCTCAAGATCTAAAACCCTGGCCCCTGAGCCATGATGCCACAATGCCAAGGACAAACCCAGGCAAGGACACTGATCTGGGCTGCTCAGCCCTGCACGGTGTAGCTGATGGCCACACACCCTCATGGATAACCCGGGTACCTGGAGGGTCACTGGGGCACAGAAGCCGGTAGGGGTGGGCAAGCAAGAGGCAGCTTCCAGATCATGGGCTAACCGGAAACCACACGTTTGCTCAGGATAAACCTGGCCTTTGCAATTTAGGGTCCAGGTTAATCCTAAGAAAATGATTAGTTACCAAGCATGGAGCAAGTGAGGCCCAGGTACCACTCCCTAAAGGCAGCTTTCCATCTTGTCCAAAGGTAACACTCAGGTTTCCCCGAGACAGAGAAGGCAGCCCAGCAGGGCAAGTAGCACCAGCAGCAGCACAGTGCCCTTTCCGCTCACCTCCTCTACATGCATTTCCTATCGACACTTGAAAAGTGTGCTATGAAAGCAAGTCAACCAGGTGAGCCTAATGCTCCTGAGCTTCCGGTGTCATTGCTTGTATCTCAAAACCAGAGACTCCTGAATCACGTTAACACCCCAAAATTGTGTGCATGGACCCAGGTTTTCTGGGGCTGTACTGGGAGACCACAGAGGGCTCCGGATTCCTGAAACAAGACAGTGGACAGGTTTTCAGCATTACCAACTAGTGACTACACGTGCTTGCCAAGGGTCCTTCTTCTTTTTTGCTCTAGGTCCTCCCATTCTACCACAGAAGACCATGGTTGGTACCAAAAGATACCACATACTGAGGCTGTTTGGCAGATGGTGGGGTGTGTAGTTATCTAGGTTGACCTGGGGCTGGCCCTTGGTCCTGCCTGTCCCAGGAAGGGCATCCCTCTAGGCAGAAGGCTGGAGGAAGGTAACACATCCAGTACCCCTGGGCCTCTGTCAGTCCTCTGAAAGTGTTGGGTCTTATTGGGGCTAGGATCACTTGTTCCCAAAGCTTTGCCCAAAAGTCTTGGGGGCCACAAGAGTTTATGGATTTAGAAATCATTGACGGGGACACAGAGATCATCAACACCCAGGCAGGGGCTGGCAAACACACTGACGTGGCTGCAGTGAACCATGTGACTGTTAATACCAAGTGAGCTACGTAGGGAAAATTCGGGATACTATAAATAGCTTCTTGGTATCATCCATTTTTGGTTTTACTACCAAAAGTGCTTAGGTCAAGCTGGTGAAAACACTTGGCTGCTGAAGTGTTCTGGGTGATGGAGTGGTGGAAAGCAGATAATGGACCTGAGGCAGTGGTCAGATGCTGTCTCCTGCACAGTTCAGGGAAGAGCCCCCCAGCTTCATGGATTCCTGGTCCTGCTACAGTCCCCAGTTCACAAAGCCTGGCAGTTTGACTCAGCTCACACTGCCTTCTGTCCCAGGTGCCACTATGTACATCTTTGCTCAAAATCTGCCGATGGCCCTCAAGTCCCAACCCAGGCCACATCCTATAGAATCTTTGGCACTGGGGGCCAGTGGTGTCCATGTTCTCCTCTTTTCCTAATTGGAGGCTCTTCACTCTCTCCCTGTCTCCCAGCTGCAGGCTTCAAGGTACATGGCTGCATTCCCACTCATTCTGGGGAAACATCTCTTGGCAAGAGATGCCTTTTCAACTACTATTCAGAGTAGGTGCTTTCTGGTTTACAGACTGCTTTTATGTGAATCATCCCAGACTGCCTCACTCTCATCAGATACACCGGCAAATAGGACTATTCCTAATGGGGACATTTCACACCGTGTTCATCATTCAGATAAAGAAACGGAGACTCAGAGAGGGGGTGATTTGCTGAGACTCACGCTCCAGCACTGGTGGTGCTGGGGACCAATCCAGCTTTGAGATGGCAGAGCAGAGTGTCTGCTTCCTCCCACACCACCTCTGTGGAGGACCAGAGCCTGCCCAGCCTACCTGGCTGCTGCACATGCCTGCACGCAGCCTTGCCTCTGCAGGCAGTGGATGAAACTTCACAGCGCATCAAAGGCTTTAGAAATCCTTTGCCGAAAATCCCTCAGGGAACCTATACAGATAGTGTCAGGCTGGGGGCCCTCCACAAGCTCACTTGCTTCAGCTACACACCTGGGCTCAGTTCCCTCCATCGGTCTGACCCTTCTGGGTGCCCTTCCTCCATTTCCCTGCCAAGGAGACCCTCTTCACTACAAGACCCAGCACAGACGGCCCTCCCATCTGAAAAGCCCTCCATGGCCCCTCGATGTGACTCAGGGATTGGTTCCCCAGGCTTCATGCCCCCCAACTTCTGCCTCATTTCAGGCTCTGTGCTTTACAGATCTGTCTGGAAGATGCACTCCAGCCTCCCCATCCCCAGACCTAAGTGATGCAGGTGTGAATGGATACGTGATGCCCTGCACGCCATACCATCAGGGCCCACTGTGGACACCTCAATGCCTGTCTGTGCTCTGCACCTCCCAACGGGCTGGCAGGAACTGTCAGGTCAACATTGCAGGTGATGGGTGCCCTGCCCGGCCATGTCTGCTCCCTGTCCCCTTGGTGGTTAAGTCCCCAGCCAGCCTCTTGCACCAACTCCCTACCCTCCCCACCCCTGGGAACAGCCTCACGAAGGACCCATACCAAGAAGGCTGGCTCTGGAGTGGTCTGAGGAGAAGTGGCATGATGGGGTCTTGGTAGGGGGTTGACATCCCTGCCCCATGGGTTATGAGGACCCATCCTGGGGGTAGTCAGTGTGTACTCAGCCCTGGGCTCAAGGCCACAGCCCAGCTGCTAGAACTTGTGCTGGGCTGGCAAGGGGAGAGGAATTCCCTGGCAAGTGAGAAGATCTAGGTGTGTGGAACGTGGAGGGGGGGAATACAGGAAAGTGACTTCCTTGCTTTGCTGTCTGCAGGGAGCTGACCAGCCTAGGATGAAGAACAGTGAGAACCAAGGGAGGGGGCAGGGTCTCCCCAGTAGCTGACAAAGCTTCAGGCAGGGTTAAACATTGGCCCAGGATTCGACAGGAGTGGCTGAACTTAAAGACACTGAATGTTCCACCAAGGCAGGACTGACCCACTGGTATCTGATGTCCTCTCAGGAAAAAATGCATCAGTGACACAAAGGCCAGGGAGACTGGAAGGCAAGCCCCAGAAGACTGGGACATCCCAGACATCTCTGAACTTCTAAGCTGGTGCCCCCCACCCTCAAGGGAGCAAACTGGACCAGAGGCCTCCCTCACAGGTGCCCTCCATCCCAGGAAGCAGGGGAACTGGCCGCCCCGATCTGTGGCAGAGCCCACAGCACTACCAGGATGAGAACAAGGAAGCATGGGAAGAACTGGCCACCTACTGCCCGGCCACCAAGCAGAGACTGCAGCAGAGGTCGTGGGGTTGCACTAGGCGGCCAGGAGCCAGGGACCATGATGAGGGCTGCTGCCTCCCCGGAGGCCGGACCCACAGAGCAGGGAAGGTGGACCATGCAACGCGGGCTCCCAGAGCCTTGATAGGTAGGCAACCAACCAAGGTACAGTCCAAAACGACACTGAGGACAAGGGCAGCCACCCCGGTAAACAGGTCAAAATACCTCACCCATGTTTGGCCCCTGAGCCAGTTCTCAGGTCTGGAACTGAGGAACAGGGATGGGGCAGGTCCCTGGATGAAGGACGCTACTGCACCACACCAAACAGACATGGGAACAACCCTAGGCCTGCCCAAAGGGATCTCGGGCTCTGAGATGGTGAACCCACACAGGCAGGTGGGACGACCAGAGGAATGGAAGTTGCCAGACACAGGGTCAAGTTGACAGCAATGTGAGAGACATGGTTAACTCTGACTCTGTGGCCCCTGTGGGATGACCAACTGGGCTGGGCTTTCTGGGCACAGGGGCTCAGCCGTCAAGAGACATGGGGCTAGTCCCGAGGATTCGTCAGTTGGTTGAGCTGGGAGGGCCTGAGGCCTAGAATGCAGTATCCCCCAGAGCCAGGTTCAGGGCTTAGCGAGATGTCTGTCGAGGAGTCCTTCAGAACCTGGGGGAACATGTGATGTGAGGGAAAGATGGTAAGGCCAAATGGAAACTTGGTGTGAACTCCAGTGGGTGAAAGAGAAACACAGAAAAAGAGGGGGGATACACGCCCCACTCATGAACTGGGGAACCTTCTCACCTCTGGCGGCAAATCAAGGGCATCCTCTGCTCCTGACCCCTCACACCCACTCTGCTTGGCCAAGTCACCACAGTGGGCACACAGGTACTCAAAGGATAACCAATGGGGCTCCCACCCAGAGTACAAGAGTCCCCTCACTGAAGTCCTCTCACCATTGGTATGGGATGGCAATGTGCACTCCAGTTTGCCCTCCCTGCTCCTCGTTCTCAAAAACTAAATAGCTGGATCTGGTCTGTGCGCCTCAGCATGGTGTCTGGAAGCCCCCTCCAATGCTGGGGGGTGTGGCACCTGGGTCGTGGCCAACCTGCCCAGATGGAGGACAGTGAAGAACATGCAGACCCCAGAGCTTGGGAGTGATGGACACGTGCAAACCAGCACCTCACACCCCCGGGTCAAACGTGATATAAAGGCCTGTGATGTGAATGCGAGCAGGGCAGCACCAGAGGCTTACAAACGCTCCCCCAGTCAGCCTGGGTGGTGCCCCATCCCCTGGGCAATCAGTACCCCAAGTAGCGGCAGCAGAATGGCCACCCGTGTCCGCAGGTCCCATGTGTGCCGCGTCTTCTCAAAGAACTGCAGTGGAACTGAGATGAAATCAGAAATGCGTCTGGTTCTCAGGCTGGCCCCTCCATCTGGCCTGTATGGAAAGGGCTGTGGTCAACGGGAGCTGCCCTGGGGACAGAGGGAAAGTAGGACTGGCTGACCTCCCGGAGCTACACAGCTGCCCCTGGGCTTGTCCTGCATGTGAGAGTCCAAGACCCAGAACCAAAGCTAGGCAGGGACCGAGGGACTGACACGGATGTGAAGGGTCCCTCTCTCACGGGCAGAGTGCTGGACACCAGAGCAGTGTCTCCTTGGGGACTGCTCGCCCCAGGTGCCAAGCCTGGTGGTGGATGGTGACCCCCATTGGGAGGGCATGATGGACACATGCTGACCTGTGGGGCACTTATGGCTCTGAGACACCAAGCCAATACTGAGTCCATTGCTAGCCTGCAAACAGAAGAGGACAAATCTGCAATACAAACACCAGGGCGGGATGAGCGCCCAAAAGAAGTGCTCACAACTCGGCACAGAAAGGACACACAGCTCAGCAGAAAAGTGGGCAACAGGCATTTCAGAGAGGAAACCACATTGTCCAAGGAGGACACGAGGGAAACCGAGAATCTGGATCGAGCGCTCCCAGGTCAGTGCTGCCGCAAATGCAGAGCAGGAGCAAAGTGGAACCCTCACCAAGCCTCAGAGACCCAGATGGGGTGGGAGGCAACACTCCCTGGGGCTCGGTCTGCACATCTGGGCACGTGAGGAGAGCTGGCGCCAGTAGCTGGAAAGGGACAGGTGCAGAGAAACGCCACAGATTAGGTCCTCACAGCTGCCCCCATCAGCAGCCACACATCATAGGTGTCCAGTTCAGTGGGCAAGGTCTTGTTCAGAGCCAGGATGAGGGAAGAACAGCAGCAGCTCACCTACCATTCACAGGACCCTCCCTCATGATCTGAAACCACTACCAGCACGTTTTGGGGTATATGGAGTTAGCTGATAACCACTCTTGGGGCAAGGAGGAGAGCACCAGCATGAGGGAGCTGGGTGTGGTGATCGCTTGGGTCCCTGCAGCACTGAGGCCTCAAATCCAGGAGGCAGCCTCTGCCCCTCAACTCATGGCTGGGAGGCTTCTGCAAGGAGAGAAGAGGCTGCATGTTAGAAGGGAAAGCACTGCTCGGACTCAACATTCCCAAAGCAGCAGTTGCGTGGGCGCCCAGCTAACGGGAACCAGTGAGACACCGACCCTGCCTTTCAGGGACTCGGTGACCCTCGGGGGTCCAGACTCATGCACAGCAGCCACAGCCTGGGAGGAAAAGGAGGTCAAAGGCATCAGCAGGAAGATCCAGGGCGCTCCAGAACTACCAGATGAGAGCAAGGGACACTTGGGCAGACGGAAAAGAGCAAGACGGACACTTATGTTACGGTTGTGCCTGGAAGGAGGACAGAGGGTTGTCAGGACAAGAGGAGCCAGCCGTCTAGGGGCAGGAACTGCAGGAGTTGAACTGTGGGGTCCTGGATGTGCTCTACACAGAGCCCAGGGCCAGCACAGTCACCCAGAGTGCTGGGCGATGAGGAAGGAGACCTGGGACCACAGGAAGCCCCCCAGGGCACCACGGTCAGGTTGGGGCTTAAACAGGAGAGGGCTCAACTGTGGTTTCCATCCGGGGTTGAGGACAGATGTGCACGCAGTGTGACACAGAATCAATGGTATGTACAACACCAGCTGGAGATGGAGAGACAGGTTTCCAGGCTAGTGGGGGGCCTAGGCTGACAGCACCACCACGGCCCATGAGGCCTGAGTTCAGCTAGTAGCAGTGGGGACAGGAAGAGGAGCATTTACCGTGATCAGGCACTTGGGAGGCAGGGACACAGCAGGCAGGGCGGTGGATAGGAACAGAGTCAGATGGTTGCTCTGGGTGAGCTGAGCTCCCAGACGAAAGGAAGAGTTCAGGAAACAGTTCTGAAGGCAAAGCTGCCTTTCTCTGAGACATCTCAGGTCCCAGGGGCAGCAGGAAACACATTGAGGACTTTCTTTTGCCTCTGCAAAAAAACAGATAGACTGTTGCTCAGCACCGGGCCAGCAGTCCCAGGGTGGCTTGGAGGGGAGCCAGCCTCAGCCCAGCGATGGGGAACTATGCCCAGAGGTCGTGCCTCTCTCCACTTCCCTGGCCCCTGGGATCCACTCTGAAGTTCAGATGCAGTCGCTGAAGACACTGGGTCATGGTCACTTTGACTCTCGCCGATTCTCGCAGACTGGACACCTATGGCAAGGACTCAAAAGGGCACAGTCTGGCCTCTGCCATGAAGCTGGACAGGCCCACTCTCCGTGGGTTTCCTAGGCAAACAGCTCCATCTTTGCAGCCACGCCCTGCCTCTGATGGCTCCACCCCACCCACAGCCAGGCAGGAGCCTCACCCCAGTCCCACCCCACCCCAGCCCAGCCCCAACCCCTTTCCTTCCCAGTCCAGCTCTGCTCCACCCCGCCCCACCCCAGCCCCAAGTATTTCTCCAGAAGCTCCACCTCACCCCGGTCTTTCCCATACTCTTCCTCCCACACTGCTCCTTCCACCTCCTCCCCTCTCTTCCACTAGGCTGCTCAGTTCCTGGTCCTCCTCCGGGTCCCACTCCAGGCCCCTGGTCTCGAGGCTCCTCCCTGTCTGACCTTCCAGGTGCCTCAGAGCTGGGCGGATCTTAGTTTGTCTCCTAGCAGACAGCGCCAGTGAGGGAATGCACCTTTGTTCCTACGTGCGTGTCTATGTAACTGCATGCCTGCGTGCCTACGTGAGTAAGGGAAGCCATACACACTGGAAATGATGGGCGTCAGTGTTTGTGGGCACGATGCGACTGAGGCCAGCCGGTGCTGTCAGCTGTCTCGGTCCCAGTGGCAGATCACTGTCCTGCCTGGTGGCCGCAGCCCGGCCATCCCAAAGCGATTGTGACTCTCTCTGCCTGCAGGAAGGCGGAGCCTGCCTCATGTACAGATGATACCTCCAGGCGGGGGTTTCCAGGCTCTGGGACAAGGAGTGCTTGCCAGGGGGCCGAGGCAGACCTTCTGGCCCCCTCCACGGCCACAATCCCCGCCCGCTTTCTTTCCACGTGTGCATCCCAGTGATGCCTTGGGCCACATGGGAAGATGCCAGCAGACTTGCCCTCCAGCCTCCTACCCTGCCCCTGGACTATGACCTCACACAAGGCCCACCCTCCCCCTGCGAGTCGTCCCGACCCAAGCTTGACCCTGCAGGGCTCAGCTGCTTGTCCCCAGTTCCCCTCCTGGTGGGGCCCAACCACGAGTCCATGGAGGGCAGCCCACTGACTGTGGCGGCCCCCGGATCCTTCCAGAGTGGCAGTGTGAGGGAAGCAGTTGTTTTCTCCTGTATTGCAGGGTCTCCTGGGCTGTAAATCACAATCACTCCTGGGAGATGGGCTTATGTGCTATGGACTGAGACATCATGGGGTCCCTGTCCCAGCCACATGAGGACAGGCCAGCTGCTGTGATGAGCACAACCCACCCTGAGGGAAACTGCTCATGTGTTTCTCATCAGTTGGGCCCTCCTGGAAACCCATGGCTTGAGGGCCCTGCCAAGGAGAAGACCGTGGTAGCTGTTGTCCAAGACTGCTATATTGTCACTGGTGACTTTCTCCCTGTTCCTCTGGTCCTCGTGCAGGTGAAGATGCCCAGTCAAGCAGGCAGAAGCATGTTTTCTCCTCTGGCCATCAAGCAGGCACCCACTGCTTCAGGCTGTAGGAGTGCTTGCAGCCACTTCTTGCTCAGGGATTCCACCCACACAGGTGAGATTTGGAGGCTCTCAGGAGGAAGGGGTTGGGTTGGCTGAGAAACTGAATGGTGGCCACTGGGCAAGCCTGGGATCCAGTCACATACCCCAGTAGAAGACACAGCAATGGCCAAGCCCCGGGGCCAGCCAGGTCCTTTGTAACCAAGCCAGACCCGGTGAAGAGTGTGACCCTTTGTCACCCAGCAGGTGGGCAAACGTTCAAGCAAATGATGATGCTCAGGGCCAGCCAGTGCATGAGGCCATGACACCCTTGCCTGTGGTTGGTGGAGTGGAAACAGGGGAAGCCTTTTTGGGGGGCCATTTGCTGGTGTGTGTCAGCACCTCGGGTGTGTGTCATGTGGCCTGGGCCACCTCTTGCATGGTTTTTCAATGAGTGTGTGGTCATGTCGAGTGGCTGTATTGGCAGAATGAGCTTTCCCTTCCCTTCCATCAAGAGGGAAGCATCAGTAACTTGTGGGACCCCTGACACTGGCAGGTGTATACAGACACATGAAGATGTGCAGACGTAGAAGAGTGTGCCCGAGGTGCTGGGAGTGGAGAAGCCATCCCCCCACTTCCCACTTGCCCCTGCAGAGAGATGTTCGGACAGGGCTGACACTCTGGCTTCATTTGCCGGCAGTCACATCCGAATCACACTGGGTGGCTCATACTAGGATCCATGTTGGTTCAGGAGGCCCGGCAGCTGAGGTCGAGGTGTTGGCTGGCGTTGGCTCTCATGAGGGCTGTGGAGCGTCTCTCCCATCTCTCCTCCATCTCTTCCAGGGCATTGCTGGCCTTGGTGGGTGTGTCTGGACTTGGAGAGCTCTGCCTTCCTCTTCACCCCAGTTCCCTCGTGTGCCTCTCTGTCTTTAAATGTGCCCTTTATATGGAGACAGCTGTACTGTTAGAGGAGGGTCCATCCTTATTGTGCTCACTTGACCTCCATCAGCTCTGTGAAGAACTTTCCTTTGTCTGTAAGGTCACGCCAAGGTATTTGGGATTGGGACTCCAGCACCTGACTCTGAGGGTACACAATGTGAGTCCTCACACCCTACAAAGGCTCTGAGGAAGGAACACACTGGAATGTTAAAAGGATGGAAAGATGGCCTTTGTGGCTACTGGGGGTGAATCCAGGGTCGAGAAGAGCAGGCCACCAGGGTAGGAGCTAGATCACATAGGGCCTCGTGGGCCTGTGAGAACTGTGGCTCTGCTGTGCTCCAGGAGGGAAAGGCCCAGAAGGCCCTGAGCGGGGTGCCCGTGGGACCTTGTCCCCATCCTCACAGCCATGTGGAAACGGAGGCCCCTTGCAAGGTGCTGAGACCCTGCTGACGTTAAGGCTCGTGGCTCTGCTCCTCTGCCTCCACCCCCCTCCAGTGAGCAGGGACCACCCCCCTCCAGGTACAGGGAAAGAAGTGAGAATGGTGGTGCGTGTGTTCAAGTCCCCTGCAGTCATGGGCTACATATCTATGCCTCCGTGCCTCCTCAGCCGTCGAACGAGGTGACGATAACCTAGTGGATTATTTGAAGTCTGAATTCTGTGATCCCTACATGGTGCCATCCTAGGCCCTGGTGATGACATGGAGTGCACCCATCTCAGTAGTTCCTGCTCTTCTTTGTTCTTTCTCTAGGCTCTGAGCAGGGCCCGGGACATCTGCTGACAGTGGAGGCAGTGGTATGGGAAGGACTGGGTGGAAAGTGGCTCCCAAAGTTACAGGGAAGACACCTGGCAGGGCTTTTGAGGTCCAGGGTGCCCCATGGCCGAGTCCACATTGGTTAGCATAGATCTGCCCTCATCATCCCTGGGCTAAGACGGGGGATCTGCAGAGCATGGGCAGTGATGGGGCCGCAGAGCTGAAAAGTGGGGTGGTGGCAGGGAGTGGGGGAAGCCAAGCCCAGGACAATGCCTGTCTGTGCTGGGAGAGGACCAGAGCCTGGTCTCTGGGCTGTGAAGCCAGGGGGCTTGTGCTCCCTCCTCAGTGCTCTCAGGGTTTCAGGGCCCTCTGTCTTGGATCTCACCTCATGCCTTTCTCCCACTGTCCCACCCTCCTTGCTGACCTCCCCACAGACTGCATGGGATGGATGGGTCCTCTGGGTTACCACCGTGCCATCAGTGAACTGTGTGGAGATAGATGGAAAGAGCCAGCTTTCTCTGACCCATGCTTTCTGTGTCAGCAGATTTGGAGGATGCTCAGGCTCGTGGGGCTGAGGTCCAGCCCAGGGCTGTGAGCTTGCAGGCCACTGAATCACACTCCTGACCTTTGTGGTTTTGTGTTTCTGCAGCCACATGAAGACCTGGGAGCCCTGGGAGATGAAGTTCGGCTGTCTGCTCTTCTGACGGCCCTATGCGGGTTTTGTCTTAAACGGTGTCAAGACCCTGGAGATGGAGATGCCATAGCAGCCCATGCTACGTGGCCACCAGCACTATACCCTGGCCGTCCACATGGCACACCGGGACTGGGAGGACGCGGCCTGGCGGGAGCTGCTGGAGCAGAGGCTGGGGATGAGCCCCACCCAGATCCAGGCCTTGCTGCGGGACGGGGTAAAGTTCAGTCATGGAGTGATCGTGGGTAAGTGATGCCCTGCCTCCTGCTGCCCGCATGGCCCCCAGCACTGCCCTGGATCTTGGCCGGATTGTGCTTGTTTGTTTTCTGTTGAACTAGTTTGTGAGGTTGGGCGTGGCGGCTGAGGTTTCTTCAGAGGGACAGCAAGGGTCCCTGGGCTGGGAGCCAGCTGCCCGAGGTGCCTGATCACCACTCTGGGCCTCAGTCCCCGTTTGTGCTTGAGGCAGAGGTGGGTCCAGGTCTGCACGTGGCACTTGTCTGTGTGTCTGTGTCCCCACGTGTGTCTGTGTGCCCGGCAGAGACCATGAGAGGCAGTAAAGCACAAAGCCTGGGTTCCACACCCACACTGCCTGAAGCAGGGCCTAAGCAAGTCCCCTGACTCCCCAGGGGTGAGGCCCCACAGCAACACCTGTCTGCTGGTAAATCCCTTGGGGACCTGATGTCTGCTGGCCCCTGCTGGGGCCCTCCTGCTCTGTCCCTGTGGCCTGCAGTGGGCAGACTGAGAGCTGCCCGTGGCCTGGTGGGTTCATGGGGCACCAGGCCTCTCCATTTCATTTTGCTCCCTCCCTCGCTTGGCCTCGCTGTGAGTTCCCTTTGCTGAGGTGAGCCCGTCTGAAATGCTCAGCCAGAGGACCCAGTTCACCTAGGGTTCCCTCCATGATATGGTCTTAGTCTCAAGCAGGTGCAACTTTGAATGACCTTGTTCTCATTCTGTGTCCTGTCTTTGCACACATCTCATGGTCATCGGGAGCATTTAGCTGTGCCTAGAAAACCTAGGTCCCGACTAGGTGGAGGAGCTGGAGAATCAAGGCCTGCTACCCGACCTGCAACAGAAGTACATGACTGCGCTTGATAACCCCTGCTGGCTGCTGCAGTCCATCGATGGGAGGGGCGGGAAGTACATCTTCCAGGTGGACATCCTCCAGCACCTGGTCCTCTTTGGGCAGGAGGCCTGTCCAGACTGGGCTCTCGAGAGGAATGTGACCGAGAGACCAGAACATGCTGATACCATGCAGTCACCATAGCGCTCGGACTTGCCCATCTGGTTCTGTCTGAATCGACCCTGTGCTGTGGTGCCCACTTGGTGCGGGGCTAGGGACAGGGACTCCCCTCATGTGATGCTGCTCTGGAATCAGTGAGAGTCTCTGGGACTTAGACCTTTATGAATTGATGGCATTGCCAGTTGTTTTGGCCTGCTGGATCTGGGTGGTTGAGAGAAATGTGTTGTGGAAACAGGTTATTGTTTTTCCCTCTCTGTTCTGGTCCGAAGTCCCGGATGTTGGAACAATGACCAGGGGGTGATAGGGGAAGACTGGGGGCAGGGCTGCACATCGGCAGGCAGAGAGGCCCACAGGCCCAGAAACAGGCCACTGTTTATCCTTGCACGTGACCCTTGTCCTACTGTAAAGTGTCCCTTGGCTCTCAAAGCATGTGTGTTGGACGCAGTGCCTGGCCGCCTCACGCCCAAAGAGAGGCTCCTAAATACAGCTGTGAGGGCAGAGCGACTAGGGCTGGTGTTCACCGTGTGGAAACCTTGTACTTGTCTTTGGGTTTGGGGTAATGTGTTTGCAAGGCACTTGGCGGCTGGCGTGACCCTGCTTTCCAGTGAGTCTCCTGGGGAGGCCCCTGGATAGGGAGCTGGGACACTCAGCTGCTGATCAGAAACTTGTGGCATCGTTGGGGGACACTTGAGGATCCCTTCTGCTGCAGGGTGCATGACTCATGGAAGGTGACACCCCAAAGGTCGGGAGCCCAGTTGGGCCGTCTGCTGAGTGGCAGGCAAGGCCCAGGGACCTGTCTGTCCTGGGCTTGGCTCAGCACTCGGCTCATGAGTCAGATGCTTGGATGAATCTGTGTTTCAGTCCTTGTTTCAGTCCTTCCTTCCTTGGGCTTGCTCAGCTCAGTCATCCTGACCATGAGTGTGATGCCTGGGATCAAACCACAGACAGGAATGAGGCAGGGGAATAGATGGGGATGATGGGCCTGGGGGAGAGAGGGGTTGTGAGTGGCCTAGGCTGAGAAATGCATCCTTAGTGGTCTGACACAGACCACTTACAGGTCTCCCCTTGAGGGGTGCTCTCAGACCTCACATGGGCATGCCTCTGGGGTGACCAGTCCCCTGCTGCTGTTTCAGATGAAAAGGGACCATGGGAACTGGACCAAAGCCTGCATGGGGTGTGGGCTTCTAGCCTTTTCTGGCTCATCTTGTGCCATGTGTGAATACAATGGACAGATAGAAAGAACACAGACTCGCAGTTCTTGTTTGATTGTTTATTATCTCCAGTGGAGTTTTGCTTTACTTTATTAGAGCCAGAAATCTATTTTGATTACAAAAGAGTGCTTTTGAGTGTCCCTCGGGATCTGGCAGCTCAGCGATTGGGCTTGTTCTTGACCTGCTCACAGAGGGCACACTTATAATCTGAGGATTCTCCCTACTCCTTAATGGTCTGTCAAGTCAGTTCTGAGCCATTAGATTCTGGGGTAAAAGCATAGTATGTTAATACAGCTTGAGACAAGCATTTCCATAAGAAAAATGCATTGGTTAACTCAAGGTTTGAGAATAGTCAACTTCAGGTGGAACCAGGTGTCATTATGGCAACACAGTATTTTAAGAGAAACCTCCTTTTAAAATTTGTGTCAGTTCAGTCCAGTTCAGTTCAGTCGCTCAGTCGTGTCCGTGAACCACAGCACGCCAGGCCTCCCTGTCCATCACCAACTCCCAGAATCCACCCAAACCCGTTTCCATTGAGTTGGTGATGCCATCCAACCGTCTCATCCTCTGTCTGCAGGAGCAAGGAGGAGACTGGGAGCGAGGAGGTTGAGGTGGATGCAGCCTCCCCCGCCTCAGCCCCCAAGAGCTACACATTCACCGGGCCCTGGGCCTCTCCTGGATCCTAAAGGTCTTCCTTGGGCTTGCTCAGCTCAGTCATCCTGACCATGAGTGTGATGCCTGGGATCAAACCACAGACAGGAATGAGGCAGGGGAATAGATGGGGATGATGGGCCTGGGGGAGAGAGGGGTTGTGAGTGGCCTAGGCTGAGAAATGCATCCTTAGTGGTCTGACACAGACCACTTACAGGTCTCCCCTTGAGGGGTGCTCTCAGACCTCACATGGGCATGCCTCTGGGGTGACCAGTCCCCTGGCTGCCTGAAGGAGGGTGTGAGGTGGCTCCCCAGGGTGCAGACAGCACAGTCCAAGATTTCTGGGGCTGACAAGGTGTGGGGGTTAGGCCCCTGTGGGGTCCCCTCTATTCTGGGAAGGGAAGCCCTGTTGCACACTTAGGACACCCTCCTTACTTGACTCCTAGCACTGGCTGGACCTCCCCTACTCTCTGACCTCAGGACATGGGCTTCAGACTTCTACCTTTGCCTTCTGGTTCCTGTGAGAGACATGGAGGGGGCACCTCAGCAGTATCCTGTGGCATAGCCATGAGCATTCTGGAATGGTAAAAGGGGTGGACTCTGTGAGGTCACCCCAGTTGTGTGGTGGGAGGCCCCCTTGGGGTTCCCTTGTAATGATCACCTTTCCCGTGGCACAACCTGATCCCTTCCCTCTGGGGGCCTGCATAGAAACTCAGAAAAAGAACAGAAAGTGCTAAGGAGCCCCACATGTGGCCACACCTTCTCAGGGTCTCCCGTAGGCTCTCAGCTCCTCCTGACATCCTGCCTGGCCATCCAGCACTAACCACAGGGGTAGGGGTCTGCTCAGTCCTCCCTCGGGATCCGGGAAGCCCACCCTCTGTGGACCTGAAGCCTCAGCCTTCCGCCTGATCACCTCAGGTCTCGAGGTCCCTAAGCCAGAGGTCAAGAAACTGCTCACCCTGTTCACCCCACTCTGCGGCCTCCAAGACCCCCATCAAAGGCAAGGATCCCTCCTCATGTTAGGGTCTAACTGCCTCATTCCTTCCTCTCATGGAGGCTGGGCTCCAGGCAGGATGCAGGATTATCCTGTCCTCCATTTTGAGGCCCTCCCTCTCTCATGAGGTTCCCAGTCTCTCTGAGACCTGCATGTGAGGAAGGCAGACGGGCCTAGTGTGCTCTTCTCACCTCAAGGGCTCCCACGTATGACTTCAGGGGCATGGATCTCTCGGGTTCCATCAATCCTCCCTCAGGGTCCCCTCAGTTCTCCTCAGGCACCTCACTTTGCCCCCGGGCAGGACCTGGATTCATGCCTCTCCCCAACTGAAGCCTTGTCCCTTATACCAGGGCCCCAATCTCTCAAAGACACGGATGTCAGGAAACCCGACCATGCCTGTTTCACTCATTCTATTCCACTGTCGCCCTGGACTGACAACGGAGATGGGCTTCTCTGAGGTGCCCTCTGATTGGGGTCCATGGTCCCCTAGTCCCTCCTAGGATCCTCAACTTGACACCCCGCAGAACCTGGGAAATTGTCTTCCTGAGTCCCCACCTCACATGTGAGGTCTCAGTCTGAGACCCAGATATCAGGAACTCCTCCCCCACACCGTGTCCATAGTATGAGACCTGTATGTCAGGAAGTCTGACCATGTTCTCCTGCACTCATCATACCCCAGGGATGTCAAGGACCAACAGCAGGGACTGGCTTCTCTTAAGTCTCCTCTGATTGGGGTCCAGGCTCCCCTCAGCCCCCCCCCCCAAGGTCCTCACCTAAACTCCTTCAGAACCTAAGAATCTCCCCTCCAATCTCTGAGGCTTCGCCCTTTATATCAAGTCTCCAATGTCCCTGAGACCCAGAGCTCATGCCCCCGTGAGAGTCGTCCCGGGCTGACAGCAGGTGCCGGGACCGGAGGGGTTCCCTCTTTCCTCCCTCAAGGTCCTCATCTTGAGCCCTGGCAGTTCCAGGGATGCCCCTTGTGTTTACCAGCTGCAGGGCCATCACTCCAAGGCCATCACCTCACTGAGACCCCAAAGGGAAGCCTGTGGACGTGACACCAGGTTTCCAAACCCAGGGCTTCCCAGAGATGAGATGATGCCCTGGGCATTCCTCCACTCTCCTTCTGCTCTTTCCTCACTTTGACTCCCAGCAGGTCTGAGCACCATCATCTGTCCCTGACCTTGCTCCCCTTAGAACCAGGCCCTCCATAGCCAGGACCCCTGAGAAGCAAGCGGGAGTAGGGGGCTCATTCCTACAACCCTGCTGTGGTCTCCCAGGGCTGAGATCAGTGTTGATCTGGATGTCCTGGGGCCCCAGAGCCCCCCTCAGGGTTCTACCTTGACTCCTAGCACAGCTGGGTTCCTTCACTCTGCTGACCTGAACCCGGACACCTGACCCAGGCCCTCACTTCTCCCATCCCAGGGGGATCAGTGACATTACACCTGGACACCACGCCCAACAGTCATCCAGGGCTGTCAGGAGGGCTGCACGTGCACCCCCTGGGGTCCCTCAGTCTCCTTTGGTCCTCACCTCGAGTCTCCACAACACATGGGCCCCTTCCTCTGCCCACCTGAGATTGGCCCCAAAGACCAAGCCTATGACTCCCTGAGTTAACTGACAAAGTGGGGGGGATGGGGCTGCAGTGTGGAGACTCAGCCTGACAGCCCAGACCGGGGCCCCCAGGAGTCCCAGTTGGGCTGGAGTTGTATTCCATAGGATCCTCTATTCCGGGGTGACTGGATCCCATTGTCCTCTCTCAGGAGGGCACCTCGTTAACCTTTGAGAGAAGGCTGCAGTCCTAGCACAGATGCTGGATGGGGGTGCTGCTGTGCCCATGACCTTGGGGGAGCACTGACAACCACTCACCTTCCCACCAGGACTCCTCAGTGTCACCACACTTTGGAAACTTTTGTATAAATGATGTTTTAGCTGAATAGTGTGGGCAGCGACAGGAGAGTTAGCAAGAACTCAGCAGCCTGGAGGTGGCCGTGGCCGCTCATAGTGACTTCACACTTCTCCTCTCTGGGGTATCCCCAGGGTCGTCTCCTGGTGGCTCTCTTCGGTTGGTCTGCATGGATGCCCCCCCACCCCCGGCTCCCTGAGCTCTTCTTGTGCAGAGTGGCCAGAGGGGCACTCGGGGGCCACAACTTGTGAGTCGTGTGTTCAAAGTCCCCACTGGTCGGGCGACTTTAGACTCTTCCCCCAGGAAGGAGAGACCTTCAGGAGGAGGGTGGGTCGCTGACCTGCCCTGCCCCTGGGGCCTCTGAGGGCAAACTGTAGTTCGGCCCAGCCTCCACGATAGCCTGGCTGCCGTCTCCCCTCTACAACTTCCCAGAGCAACGCTCAAAGGCTGGAGGTGCTGCCTGAGTGAGGCTTGAGCATCCCCAGGTTTGCTGAGGGTGGGAACATACAGAGTTCATCGTCTGAGGGGTTTGCATTGGGCCTTGGGAGGCCCCCTGGCCGTGACCTCAGACCCTGGAGATGGGGACCTTCCTTTCCTTTCCAGAGGCTCAGCAGACGGCTGAGCACCTTGCTGCCCAGTCACAGGCCTTGCTTGTGGGGTCGGGCATTCACAAGACCCAGGCTGTGGGGACTCATCACCCTCCCCTGGCAGTTTGTAGCTCAAGTCATCCCAGGCCCTTGGTTCATGACAGTTCCCAGGGAGTCCCAGGCGGTTCCTCCCGCAGAGACCTGGCAATCCAAAGCACTGCCAGCTTTGCTCACCACAGGCTAAGCCTTGTTTCTGTCATCCAGAAATCAGCCTCTTCCAGCCTCCCCACCTCATCCATGTCTGGCCATGGCACCTCCCTTTGTGAAGGGACAGAGCAAAGGAGCACAGGGGAAGAAGGGGCCACTGAGGATCCAAGATGAACGCTGGGCCGAGGGAGGCTCAGGCAGAGCTGGTAGGAAGTGAGTTGGCCATGGATCACCGGCTCCCCAGGGTCTTCCTGGTTGGGCCTCCAGGGTCACCATTACCTAGCTGGAGCCCTTGTGAGGCAGGCCCCCTCTCTGAGACACCCTGTCTGGTTAAATTGCATTTCCACTCTCTTAGACACTGTCACCCGTTCGGCCCTGGGGACTGAATTAAACCTGTGCCTCTGGAGCTGCCTGGCCTCTCCTCTGGTGACCTGGGCATGTGTGGGGTTCATGACAGTTTGATTGTCCAGGGCCAGCTCATCAAGACCATGCTCCCTCCCTGCAATCCTGTGTGACCGCAGGCTGCCACTTCTGCCTGGCCCAGGAGGATGTGTGCTTAGCCACTTCACTCTGCAGACATCAGTCAAAATCTACCAAGGACTGAGTGGTGGGGGTGAAGTACCACATGGGTCTCTTTTGATATCAGGCAGTCTTGACTTTGTAAATAAAAGTTGCTTTTTGTGACAAGCAGGTGACTTGTGATTGCAATCTGCACATCTCTGCTTTCTCTATAGATTTACAGGTAAGCAGGTGCCACACATGCTGAGGTTTCTGGGAACGTAGTCTTTAGGTAGCAGCGTCTGCATGTGATTCCAGGTCAGGAGGCATATGGATGTCAAGACAGAAAAGCTAATGAAACCTTCTGAAATTTAAGCAGTTCCCCAGGCTGTGGACCTTCATAAGGGGCTGCATTTTGGCTTGGAATTGAGCAGCCTGGTCGGGTGTCACAACAGCTCAGTGCTGAGGCTGACAGAGCCCTGGGCTGCACCGCCCTGTGTCACTTCTCAGGGCCTCCTCTGCCTGTGACAGACTGCTAACAAGGGAGACCCAGCCTTCCGGTTCCGGTGATCTGCTGTGTGCACTCTCCCCTCCTCTGACTTTGGAGCCATTGTCTCTGCAGCATGACCCTGGAGGGCTATTTGCTATGCTCCTCAGGACAAACAGTCTTTTAAGAGAAACTGCATTATAAACTGGACACCCCAGCAAGCAGAGGGTGCTGATGTGTCACACCCTAGGAGTGCTCAGCTGAAAAGGGAAAAGAAAAGAGAAACAAGAAAATGTCACCAGGTGCAGACCCTGCAATGAAGCCAAGCCTCAAGCCTGCTGTCCAGACACCAGCGAGCCCCCAACCTGAACACCTGCAGGCCTCAGGCAGAGACCACAGGCTCCAGCCCTGTGCATCTCAGGACAGTAAGGGCTCTTTTGGGGCCCCCAAGAAGGGGAGACCTAATTTCTCCTCTTTTGTCAAGTGAGTAGCCTGCTGGATGGACAATGTCCCTGTACCTGTGAAGCCACTCCACCAGGCTCTTGTCAAGCCCTTGATGTGTCTTTTAAATGAGTGGGTCCAGAGCATCTGAAGGGCTTCCCCAGCTGTATATGAGGTGCCCGCACTATGCTGAGGGTGGGTGGCTATCTATTTTGCCTTCACGGGCAAGCAGCTGCCTGAGGGGACTCAAAATGGTCAGCCGGACCCAGGATGAAGGCACTGAAGACGTGGGCTGGGTGGGAAATTGCTCATGTTATCAAGCACTTTATTGCCGTACAGTGTTCTGACCACAGGTCTGCATCTACCTCTCTGAATAGGGTGTATATTTGGCGTCCTCTGGGGACGCACCTGAAGGGGGTGGGGATTACAGGAAAGAATGGCTGGAGATGATGAGAAAGAGGGGCTACCTGAGCAGTAATAGAAGGGGTTCTGGGGCTGAGCCACGATGTGCATCACGGAGGTGCACAGAAGCACCAGCGTGGCTTCTGGGAGCTGCCAGGGGGCAGGCTGAAGATCTGGGTGGGCACAGTGGTGGGGCCTACCACCATCACAAGAGGAGCCATCTGGGCAGGAGGCCAGGTGAAGCAGAGCCACAGGCTCTCGATGGGCAGGGTCACCTCCTCAGGACAGGGACTAGTGAGGCTAGAGTCTGCATCCCCTAGGGCTGCCAGGCATCAGGACCCATCAAGAGGGGTGTGGCTGCTGTCCCCGGACCAGCAGCAGGGACGGCTTAGGTCCTGGCCATGGTGGTGGTGGGGGCAAGTTTCAGGTTGCTCGCGGTCCCCTGGGCACCCTCAGGCCAAGGTGACAGGCTGTCCTGTGGCTGCATTGTGCTGGATGCAAGAGTGATGCCTAGGGCTTCCCTCCTGCCCTCCACCTGCTGAGACACAGGCTTAACACCCCTCTCCTCTTCATCTGCCCCAGGAGGTATGGGCTGTCTGTCTCCAACAGGGGACTGCAGCAGAACTGTAACTGGGATTCACTGAGAGAGGGAGGGGGGGGGGGAGAGAGAGAGAGAGAGAGAGAGAGAATAGCAAAGTTCCCTTCTCATCAGGTTTACTGAAACTAGCACCCTCCTGGCTAGCCCCTTGGGTGCTCTCACCCAGCTATTCCCAGGCCTCATGGAGAAAGTGGGACCCTGTCCCACAGGAGGCAGTGTCCCATCTTGCACATCCTCATCACTCACTAACTCAACATTGACTCTCGCACTTGGAAAATGACTCAGTGGCCCAAGAGTATTGATACAAGACCCAGAGAGGAGACTCGACGTTTGCAGCGGGCAGACTGCAGAAGCTTCTCTGCTTTCTCTGGAGGTGTTGATCCCTGTCCTGCACTTCCACGGCTGACCAGGTCACTTCTCAGGAAAGGACATGTGCTTCCCTGCACTAAACTTCTGTTCCACAGCTATGGGAGCCATGTGCTTAGTCTCTCGGTCATGTGTGAATCTTTGCGACCCCATGGACAATAGATCGCCAGGCTCCTCTGTCCATGGGGATTCTCCCAGCAAGAATACTAGAGTGGGCTGCTGTGCCCTGCTCCAGGGGATCTTCTCTACTCAGTGATAGATCCCAGGTCTTCCACCTTACAGGTGGATTATTTCAGGTCTGAGCCACGAGGGAGTCATAGAGGCACACAAAGCCCTCTTCCCACCTGCTTCCACCCAGGGCACATACGCCAGTCCCCAGTCCTGTCTTTACACATAGCTTTCCCGGCAGACCTGCCGCCGTCCCTGGCGGCTCTGAGGTTGGCACCCACCCTGCCCCCAGGGCCCAGCAGGTACTCCCCTGCCTTTACCTTGCTCAGGAGACAGGCGGGCTCCTCTGTAAGCAGGTTGGTCAGGCAGAGCGAGGTGAGCAAACCCTGGCACACTTTGCTGAATCCATACAGGCTAAACTGGTGGATGAAGCTCTTCATACAGTCTGTCCCAAATACCTTGTCTGAGCCCACCCTCTCCAAAATGTTCTCTAAGAGCTCCTCACTGATGCCTATGCAAGTGCCATCCTCCCAGTAGATGGACACAAAGCAGTGACTGTTGACGATGATCCACCTCTTCCTGGGAAAGGGGAGGGAGGGGAGGCTGCCCTCTCCCCCCAGGCAGGGCACCACACTCTGTGTGTGGTCTCTTCAACAAAGGTTCTCCACTCAAAGCCAGGAAAGCACTCTCTTCCAGCAGCAGCTTGAAGCTGCGGTGGCCCGTGGGCACGGGCTAGGCCAGGGCAACTGAAAGGTCCACAGCGAGGAGTGCAGCTCCCTGAGCTGAGGGCTGGAGCCCCTGTGTTTGGAAGAAAGTGAAGCCCCCCAAGTCGGGCACCCTGTGCATCACGGGGCCCTCCTTGTC
Source organism: Muntiacus reevesi (assembly GCF_963930625.1). Classification (NCBI taxonomy): domain Eukaryota; kingdom Metazoa; phylum Chordata; class Mammalia; order Artiodactyla; family Cervidae; genus Muntiacus; species Muntiacus reevesi. The sequence goes on from NC_089271.1 coordinate 95,960,350, forward strand.
CACAGCCATGTGGAGGGTGGTGCATCCCTCTTTCCTGGAAAAGGGACAGTACAGTGGCCAGGAGCAGTCCAGGCTCACAAGGGTGCTTGGCCCCTCACCAAAGGCCTCTGCTTGCTCGGGGCTGACATCACAAGACAGTCATTAAGTGACCTAATAAAGGGCCGGCTGCACCCAGGCTAGTCAGCGTGCCAGCCTCCTGGTCCACAGTCATCATGGCAGTGGGCACCATGACACTAGTGCACAGGTGGAAAGTTTCAGGCCCAGCCTTTGTGTAAACCAGGCATGGCATTCTGGTCCTGGAGCCCTGGCGCCAGGCAGACACATACAGACAGACGTGTGACCCTCAAAGTCAGCCTCTCCTCTGTGTTCACGGTTGACTTGAGGGTTGTGCATGGCAACCTTGGGCTCAAACACAGCCACGTCCAGGGTGGGGATCCATGGTCAAGGGTACAGCCACCCGGCCCTCTGTGCACTGTTGCTGGCCAAGCAGCCGGCCCCCACACAGACCCTCTCCGGGCCCTGCCATTGGTCTGTGGGAACCCCAGGGTGGGGGCTGTAGAGAAATTGGCTAAAGTCCCAGGGACACAAGAGGAGGACAAGCCACTGTCCTCTGGGCTCCTCAGCCTGCCCATGTCCAACTCAGGCTGCCCTTGCTCTGCACACCATGGTCCCAGGCACGTGGGAGGGGACAGTCACCTGAGCCTCCGCACACAGTGTGGCTCCCTTTCTTGAGACCACTGTCCATGGCACCTCCATCTGGCTCTGTGTCCAGGCTGTGACAGCTGCCATCCTGCTCTGGGGCCTGATGTTCTGGCATCAAAGAGGCAGCCATGCAGGGCAGCTCACATGGGCGGCACACTCTATTAATGCCCTCCACTCCAACTCTGCTCCTGGGGTTGAGAATCTTTCCAAGATTTCCAGAATCAGAAATACCTCTGACCTTGAGGTATCAGCCAGCTGGGGCCCAGAAGCCCAGCCCAGTGGGTGAGAGAGAGAGCTCAGATGAGGAGATCCCAAGGCGGGCACCTCAGCCCTGCTGATCCCCAGCTGCATGGCTCACCAATTCTGAGCCTCTGCTTCCCTACACAGGTAATCCTAGGGGCACCTGTCTCACTGGGTCCTGAGGACTCAGGGAAGGTACAGGAGGTTGCGAGGTTCCTGACACTTAAGCCTGCCACGTGGTTACGGGAAAGTGGGCTGTATCTCACAGCAAGTCTGCATCTAAGGGGCATAAGGACTGATCTCCCAGTGGGCCTTGGCTCTGTGCTGGAAGTCTCCTGTCACCAGCAAGGGATGGGCTTCCTTGTCAACTTTTGCAAACTGGGGGCTGAAACTCCGCTTGAATTAAACGCCTCTAGAGACAGCTCGGGTGAGTGAGATAGAATTGCCCAGGTTTTTCCCCATAGACAGAAGCCCTATGCAGTGCCCTCCCATGTGATCCAGGGATGCCTCAGATCCCTGGAAAGCCAAGTTCCATTTTAGACTGCCTGGGACCCTGCAAACACTCTTGGTTGCCTCCTCAACTGTCAGGATTGAGGCATGTTACTCCCTGCCAATTGCTGAATCCCCAGCCTCCCCCCCTTCCCTCTCTGTATGTTCTGGCTGTCCCTGCATACTCCTGAGAGGTGATCAACCACCTCTTAGCCCCTTGGCTGCTCATGGCAGCTTGAGGTTCCCTTTTGTTGTGGCCAAGAGACCTCCCAGCTTCCTGGTCCAGAAACTACTAGAGCTCACCAATGAATTAAGTGAAGCTGCAGTATACAAAATTAATATATAAAAGTCTATTCACATTTCTGTACACTAACAGCAACTAGCAGAAAGATAACTTCAGGATATTATCTCATTGACCTTTAAATAATCCCATTTAACTGCATCAAAAAAATAAACTACCTGGAAATAAACCTACCTAAGTTGGCAAAAGACCTGTACTTTGAAAACTGTAAGATATTGATGAGAGAAACTGAAGACAGCACAAGATGGAAAACTGTACCATGTTCTTGGATTGGAAGAATCAATTTTGTAAGATGACTATACTACCTAAGGCAATCTACAGATTCAAAGTAATCCCTATCAAATTACCAATGGCATTTTTCACAGAACTAGAAATTTGTATGGACACAAAAGACCCCAAATAGCCAAAACCATCTCTAGAAAAAAGAACAGCCTTGGAGGGACTTTCCTGGTGGTGCAGTGGTTTAGACTCCATTCTCTCAAAGAAAGGGGACTCAGGTTTGATCCCTGATCAGAGAACTAGATTCCACATGCAGCAACTAAGAGTTAGCAGGCTTCAACTGAGATTCACATGCCACAACTTAGAGTTCATATGCTGCAGCTGCAGGTAAAGACACTGCATGCCACATCTAAAAAGATCCCAAGTGCCAAAACTAAGGGTTCCGAATGCCACGCCTGAGGATCCCACATGCCTCAATGAATATCAAAGATCCCATGTGCCGTACCAAAGACCAGGCTCTGTCAAGTAAATTAAAAAGAAAAAAAGAACAGCACTGGAGGAATCAAGCTTCTTGACCTTAGACTATACTACAAAGCTATAGGAATCAAAACACTATGGTACTGGCACAACAATAGGCATACAAATCAATGAAATAGGATAGAAATAAGAAATAAACCTATGTACCTATGGTCAATTAATCTACAACAAAGAAGGCAAGAATACAGCATACAGTGGAGAAAAGACAGTCTCTCCAGTAAGTGGTGCTGGGAAAATTGGACAGCTGCATGTGAAAGAACGAAATTAGAACATTATCTAACACTATATACAAAAACAAACTCAAAATGGATTTAAGACAGATGTGTAAGGTTGATTATGGAAAACTTCTGCATGATGGGCAGAATACTCTTTGACATAAATCACAATAGCCTTGTTTTTGGATCCATCTCCTATAGTAAAGGAAATAACAGCAAAAATAAACAAATGGGCTTCCCAGGTGGCACTACTGGTAAAGAACTTGCCTGCCAAGGCAGAATACAAAAGAGAAGAAGGTTCACTCCCTGAGTTGGGAACATACCTTGGAGAATGGCATGGCAACCCACTCCAGTATTCTTCCTCGGAGAATTCCATGGACAGAGGAGCCTGGCGGGCTACACTCCATAGAGTGGCAGAGAGTCAGACATGAATGAAGCTACTTAGCATAGCACAGGGACCTAATTAAACCTAAGAGCCACTGCATAACAAAAGAAACCACTGAAAAGAAATGAAAAGAACTTACTGAATGAGAGAAAATATTGCAAATGATTGATGTGGGGTTAATATCCAACATATATAAATAGCTTAAAAACATAGTGTCAGTAAACACACACACACAGACAGACACACAAACACACACTTTAACAATGGGCAGAAAAAGTGAATAGAAACTTTTCCAAAGGAGATATACAGACGGCTAACAGGCACACGAAAAGTGCTCAACATCACTAACCCATCAGGGAAATGCAAATCAAAATCACAATGAAATGTCACCTCATACCTGTGAGAATGGCTATCATCAAAAAGAACACAAATAACAAATGGTACCAAAGATGTAGCAAGAAGGGAATCTTTGAGCACTGTTGATGGGAATGTAAATTGGTGCAGTCACTGTGGAAAATAGTAGGGACGTTTCTCAGAAAAATAAATTGAGCTATGTGACCCAGCAATTTCATTCCTGGGTATATATATGAAAAGAACAAAAACACTAATTTGAAAAGATACATGCACCCCAATGTTCACAGTAGAATTATTTCCAATTGTTAAGATATGGAAGCAATCTAAGTGTCCATCAATGGATGAATGGATAAATGAGGCATGGCACACATGCGTGCGTGCACGCGCGCACACACACACACACACACACACACACACACACACACACACACCACATACACATAATGGAATAGTACACAGCCATAAAAATGAATGGCATTTTGCCATTTGCAGCAACATGGATGGACTTTGAGGGCAATATGCTAAGTGAAATGAGTCAGACCGAGAAAGACAAATACTTACTTAGATGTTGATCTTACTTAGATGTTGAATTTAAAAAATAAAACAGACTAATAACCTCAGATAAGCAGATGGCACTACCCTTAAGTCAGAAAGTGAAGAGGAAATAAAAACAGTCTTTATGAAGGTGAAAGAGGAGAGTGAAAAAGCTGGCTTAAAACTCAACATTCAAAAAATGAAGATCATGGCATTCGGTCCCATCACTTCACAGCAAATAGGTGGGAAACAATGGAAACTGTACAGACTTTATTTTCTTGGGCTCCAAAAACCACTGAAGATGGTGACTGCAGCCATGAACCTAAAAGATGCTTGCTCCTATATTAAAGGAAATAACAGCAAAAATTAACAAATGGGCTTCCCAGGTGCCACTACTGGTAAAGAACTTGCCGGCCAAGGCAGAAGACATAAGAGAAGAAGCTTCAGTCACTGAGTTGGGAAGATACGCTGGAGAAGGGCATGGCAACCCACTCCAGTATTCTTGCCTGGAGAGTTCCATGGACATAGAAAAGCTATGACAAACCTAGACAGTGTATTAAAAAAAACAGAGACACTGCTTTGCTGACAAAGGTCCATCTAGTAAAAGCTGTGGTTTTTCCAGTAGTCATGCATGGATGTGTGAGTTGGACCATATAGAAGACTGAGCACTGAAGACTTGAAGCTTTTAAACTGTGGTATTGGAGAAGAATCTTGAGAGTCCCTTGAACTGCACGGAGATCCAACCAGTCCATCCTAAAGGAAATCAGTCCTGAGTTTTCACTGGAAGGACTGATGCTGAAGCTGAAACTCCAATATGTTGGCCACCTGATGCAAAGAATTGACCCATTAGAAAAGACCCTGATGTTGGGAAATATTGAATTCAGCAGAAGAAGGGCAGGAAAGAGGGTGAGATGGTTGGACGGCATCACCAACTCAATGGACATGAGTTTGAGCAAGTTCTGGGAGGTTGTGAATACTGGGAAGACTGGAGTGCTGCAGTCCATGGGTTCTCAAAGAGTTGGACATGACTGAGCAACTGAACAACAATTGAATATTAAAATAGAAGAAGCTGACTCTCGGACACAAAGAACAAATTAGTGGTTACCAGTTGGGAGAGGGAAGGAGATAGGGGCAAAGTAGGAATAGGGGAGTAAGAGGTACAAACTCTTATGTATAAAGTAAGCTACAAGGGTATATTGCAAACCATGGGGAATATAGCCAATATTTTGTGATAGCTATAAATGGTGTATAACCTTCAAAATTTTAAATAACTATAGTGTGCATCTGTAACATATAGTTCTGTATAGCCACTATACTTAATTTAAAAAGTGAGTTTTCTTAATTGGTTCTGGGGTTTCTAGAATTAGCTCTGTAATCTGATTAGGATTAAAGGTGCTAATGATTCTGTATTAAAGACAGCATCGATAGTCTATGGCAACAGATATATGGAAAATATCTCCTTTGGATATGCCTGATGAACCACTTAAAAGAAGTGCTGGATGCAAGGTGTTCTGTGACTGTGTATATGATACTTTTGAACATTTTTGGAACATCGATACATATGATGAGCTTTCTGGTTGCCTCCAATGTAGTTGGAAAGAGTGGTGAAAGAAAAGGATTAGCTCAGTTTACAGTAAAAGACCCAAAAGATTCTATGTGTACCCATAAGGAGACATGAATCTCCTATAGATACAGGGTTGAGATTGCTAATGATCACATGCAAATGCTCATCATTCAACTGGTTGAATTAGACTTGAACTTGAATTCTGCCCCTAGAGTTTCCTGTTAAAATGAGGGCCCTGACTTGGAAAGAATGGGATTCTGTACATTGTGATAGAGCTGTGTGCGGAGACCCTGATGAAGCTGGGGACACTGAGCCCATTGAGTCTGGTGAGTCTTTCTTGCCAGTAGAAGAATCCTCCCCACTGTCTCTGGGAAGCAGCCTCCTGACCCCAGTGGGATCAGCCTCCCTATATAAAGCTAGATCAGGCCAAAGTGATTCACTAAGCATAAATTCTGTATTTAATATTGCAACTCAGGGAGTTAGAAACGGCTCTTATTAGTTTGTCTGGTTGGTGGAACTACAGCGCCAAAAGTTGACCCACAGTAAGTGGAAATGTCAGACCTGCATCGGTTTAATACAGAGGAAGCCATTCAGAGGTTTATGGAGATTTGACTGTTGGTGTGGATTTGTCATTTAACACCTGTTCACAAATACTGGGAGAATCCCAAAGACATGCCTTTTATCAAGACTGTGAGGGAAGCCACTTGAAGAACTCTGTGAGTGCTCTTCTCTGCAGGCCAGAACTCACGGTAGGAACTGCAGTCTCTGAACTGGGAAACCTAAGGGCAGTGGGAGTATTTAGATCCCCAGATGGCCAGAGCAAAGTGGCTGCACACAACCACCAAGGGCATGGTAGGCCTGGTTACAGTAATGGAGAGCAGAGTCAAAGCACCAATCAGAAGAGTCTGACTTGGGCAGCTCTATGGTTTTATCTAGCTGTTCACGATCTTCCTAGAAGTAAAAGAGTTAGGAAACCCAGTAAGTTCTTACCTGATCTGTACAAGCAGAGATGTCACCAGTCAAATGAACAAAAGCCTATTTTGAATGACAAAAGCAGAGAGCCTCAGTCCTTTGATCAATCCCCAGACCTGAGCCATTAAAACTCTCAGACGAAAATGCAGAAGTACATTTTTCTTCTGCTGTTTTTTTTTTTTTTTCATTTATTTTTATTAGTTGAGGGCTAATTACTTTACAATATTGCAGTGGTTTTTCTCATACATTGACATGAATCAGCCATGGATTTACATGTATTCCCCATCCTGGTCCTCCCTCCCACCTCCCTCTCCACCTCTGGGTCTTCCCAGGGCATCAGGCCCGAGCACTTGTCTCATGCATCCAGTCTGGACTGGTGATCTGTTTCACCCTAGATAATATACATGTTTGGATGCTGTTCTCTCAAAACATCCCACCCGCGCCTTCTCCCACAGAGTCCAAACTTCTGTCCATCTGTGACTCTAAACAGAGGTACATTTTTATGACGTTGGATTTCAGAAGTAGATTCTTAGATGTGACACGAAATGCATAAAGAACAAAATGAAAAAAGACAGTGTGGGTGAACTTCGAAAACACCATGCTAGGTGAAGGAAGCCAGCCACCGAAGTCCACATATTATGATTCCACTTATATGAAATATCCAGAAGAGGGAAATCTACAGATAAGGAAAGAAGATTAATGGTTACCTCAGGCTGGGGGCTTCCCAGGTGGTGCAGTGGTATAGAATCCGCCTGCCAATACAGGAGACACAGGTTCAATACCTGGCTTGGGAAGATCCCCTGGTAAGGAAATGGCTACCCACTCCATTATTCTTGGTTGGGAAATCCTATGGACAGAACGGCCTGGCAGGCTGCAGCCCATGGGATTGCAAAGAGTCAGACATGACTGAGCAACTGAACACACACACATACATGGCTGGGGTGGGCTGGGGGAGGTGGTGGTGGATACAGTCTCTGTAAATGTTCATTCACTTTGGTTCTTACTGGTGTGCTGGAAATTTTCTAAAATTGATTGTGATTATGCTTGTCTGACTCTTCAAACACACCAAAAATAATTGCATTTTACACTTTAAATGGGTGAATCGTGTGCTATATGAATTTGTATGAATAGACATATTTCAAAGAATGTTTAAAAAGAAGAAATAGAATATCTAAATGAAACTATTAAAAGTCAGGATTTTGGAGAGTTCCCTGGTCATCCAATGATTAGGTATCGGCCTGCCACAGTGGGGAACAGGTGTTTGATCTCTGGAAGATTCTGTGTGCCATGGAGCAACTGGGCCCATGTGCCCCAAGTACTGAAGCCCGTGCACCCTAGAGCCCATGCTCCACAGCAAGCGAGTAGTCTCCATTAGCTGCAACTAGAGAAAGTCTGCATGCAGCAAAAAAGTCCCAGCACAGTCAAAAATAAAAGAAATTATTTTTTAATAGCAAGAATTTTGAATTAGTATGTAAAAATTCTTTCCACAAAGAAAAGCCCATGTTCAGATGGCTTTACTGGTGAATTCCGCCAAGCATTAAAATAATGAAGACTGATTTTTTCCAGACTGTACCAAAGTGTTAAAGAGAGGGGAAACACTTCCCAACTCTTTCTACACAGCCGGTATTATATACCAAACTGAATAAAGTCAGCAAAAGGAAAGACAATGATACACCATGACAAATGTAGAAAATGCTCAACGATATGCTGATCAACTGGATCCAGCACCACATAAGAGGGATGATACGGCATAGTCAGGTTGGGTTTATGTAGTTGTTTTAACGTCTGCAAATCAATTAATGTCATGTATTTATTAATGGAAGAAAGGACAAAAACCACGGGATTGCCTCAATATATACAGGAAAAGCATTTGGCGAAATCCAACACACTTTTATAATAACAACTATTCAATGAGTTAAGAATAGGAGAATAACTCCTCAAGCTGGTAAGGGTATCTATAAAGAAAAACTTAGAGCAAGCATCATACTCAATACTGAGATGCATTGAATGATACACTGAAAATGAGGGAAGAGTAAAATTTCTGGTATGTAAAATATATGTCAATAAAACTGGTAGAACAGTTGTTCGTCTTGGTCTCCTGGGTGCTATTTCTGATTGGTAGGGAGAATGAGCACCTACCAGGAACCTGTTGCTTGCCTCTCTGGAGAGTAAATGAGCTTGGTAGTTTCTTTTTTTATTTCTTTTTTTTTATTTTTTTTTTATTTTTCAGTGGGTTTTGTCATACATTGATATGAATCAGCCATAGAGTTACACGTATTTCCCATCCCAGTCCCCCATCCCACCTCCCTCTCCACCCGATTCCTCTGGGTCTTCCCTGCCCACCAGGCCCGAGCACTTGACTCATGCATCCCACCTGGGCTGGTGTTCTGTTTCACCACAGATAATATACATGCTGTTCTTTCGAAACATCCCACCCTCATCTTCTCCCACAGAGTTCAAAAGTCTGTTCTGTACTTCTGTGTCTCTTGTTCTGTTTTGCATATAGGGCCATCGTTACCATCTTTCTAAATTCCGTATATATGTGTTAGTATACTGTAATGTTCTTTATCTTTCTGGCTTACTTCACTCTGTATAATGGGCTCCAGTTTCATCCATCTCATTAGAACTGATTCAAATGAATTCTTTTTAACGGCTGAGTAATATTCCATGGTGTATATGTACCACAGATTCCTTATCCATTCATCTGCTGATGGGCATCTAGGTTGCTTCCATGTCCTGGCTATTATAAACAGTGCTGCAATGAACATTGGGGTGCAAGTGTCTCTTTCAGATCTGGATTCCTCTGTGTGTATGCCCAGAAGTGGTATTGCTGGGTCATATGGTAGTTCTATTTCCAGTTTTTTAAGAAATCTCCACACTGTTTTCCACAGTGGCTGTACTAGTTTGTATTCCCACCAAAAGTGTAAGAGGGTTCCCTTTTCTCCACACCCTCTCCAGCATTTATTGCTTGTAGACTTTTGGATAGCAGTCATCCTGACTGGCGTGTAATGGTACCTCATTGTGGTTTTGATTTGCATTTCTCTGATAATAAGTGATGTTGAGCATCTTTTCATGTGTTTGTTAGCCATCTGTATGTCTTCTTTGGAGAAATGTCTGTTTAGTTCTTTGGGCCATTTTTTGATTGGGTCATTCATTTTTCTGGAATTGAGCTTCAGCAGTTGCTTGTATATTTTTGAGATTAATCCTTTGTCTGTTTCCTCATTTGCTATTATTTTCTCCCAATCTGAGGGCTGTCTTTTCACCTTACTTATAGTTTCCTTTGAGCTTGGTAGTTTCAATCACCATGGCACTTTCTCTACCCCTCACCCTTTCCCACCCACCACCTGTTACCCACAGGTACCTTCTTGGCTCGGCGCAGTGTGACCCTGGGAAAGGAGAGAAGAGAAAAGCAAAGGGAGTCATATGTGGGGGAACAGAACTGGGAGACATGTCAGTATGAGAGAAAGGATGCTTTTATCATTTCCACAACGGTTGCCAACCATTTAAAATTGGGAGAGGCCACATCAAAATCTGGATTTACAGCTCAATTAAAAAAAAATGGTGGGGGTGGAGCACTGACACCAGTTGGCTCTTGTGTCGGGCCAGTGTTTCTCCTGCAGCTGGGCAGCTTCATTCATTTTTATCAGCCATCGAGCCCCCACCAGCATCTTCATTTCTGTGTTCCATTTGTCTTGCTCTGCACCACAACCTTCTGTTCTAGCCACAGAATGACCCTATTGGGACTGCTCACATAGGACTGCACTTGACCCTTCTGGGTTAGCAGAACATGCAGTGACATCCCCCTCTCTCCTATTGCTAGCTCTTCCACGAAGCCTCCTCCCATTCTGCCATCCATATCTGACCTCACTCTTCAGTCTCTCTTCTGAACTTTGCTCAGATCTGAGTAGACAAACCCCACACCCGCCTCTGCCCTAGGTATCTGCATGCTGTTCTAAGGCCTTCACTAGACTCCCATCCTGGTTTCTGTCGTACCCCCTGCACAAAGTCAGTTCAGTTCAGTCCCTCAGTCGTGTCCGACTCTTTACCACCCATTGGACAGAAGCTTGCTAGGCCTACCTGTCCATCGCCAACTCCCAGAGTTTACTCAAACTTAGGTCCATTGAGTCGGTGATGCCATCCAAACATCTCATCAGTAGGTGCCTAATATTTGACACACTGGATGGTCCTGATCGCCTGCCTGGTGCTGAAGAAGGAAAGTTGCTACCACCATAGGGAAACATTCAGCAGAGAAAATCATGGTACACTAACTCAGATGAGCAGTGACAAGTGAAGGGATTTAGCAGCAAAGACAATGGGAAAACACTCCTTGCTTGAACTGAGCTAAGCTTGTTCAGCGATATGACAATTCAGAGATATCTCACGATGTGGCCCAGCAGTAAAGAATCTGCCTGCAATGCAGGAGATGAGTGTTCAATCCCTGGGTTGGGAAGAGCCCTTGGAGGAGGAAATGACAACCCATTCTAGTATCCTTGCCTGGGAAATCCCATGGACAGAAGAACCTGGCGGGCTGCAGTCCATGGGGTCGCAAAGAGTCGGACACAACTGAGCGACTGAGCACACAGGATCTCACTCAGATTGGACGTGGTCTCATTCCATCCAACAGCAATGTTCTCCTGACAGTGGCTGGTAAATGGTATGTTGGCAGCTGAGGGAGTGAAAGGTGACCTGGCCTGTGCAGCCAGTGCTTGCAAATGTGACAATCATGCTTTCTGACAATCCCATGGGCAAAGCGCTACTTCTCCCTCCCACTAGAACAGGCTAGACTGCAGGGTTGATGTACAGAGCACAGTAATCAGTATTTATTGCCTGTCTCCACCTGAGAAACCACCTGGACAGTAGGAGAAAGCCAAGAACAGAGGTTCGGAAGTGGGATGGGGCTGGGAAGAGAAGTCCTAACTTCTCTTTTCCTTTAAACCATTAAGATCATTTTTTTTCTCCGTGGTCCTTGCTCTTCAGTCACAGAGAAATTTCTTCTCAAGAATGAATGAAATCACGCTCCTAAGGAACTGAGAACAACTCTTGCTAGGTGAGTAACTAACTGGAGCTTCCAGAGTCTCCAGTGAAGAAATCAGGCTCAATTACTTCTGACTATTCGTTCTTGCTGAGTTGTTCATGGACTGTAGCCCACCAGGCTCCTCTGTCCATGGAATTTCCCAGGCAGGAAAGCTGGAGTGGGTTGCCATTTCCTCCTGCAAGGAATTTTCCCAGCCCAGCTCCTGCATTGCAGGCGAATTATTTGCCACTAGGTGGCGGTAGGGGTTAAAGAACCCGCTGACCAACGCAGGACTGGCTTGAAGCGACAAAGCAGGCACGCAGGAGCCACTGGGGAAACCACTCCTGACTATGGAAGACACAATGACCCTGCATTCACAGACTATACAAGGCAGAGGACCACAGCACAAGGGGCAGTGAACACGTGGTAAGTTGCCCCCTTCCCCTCCTGGAAGTGAACATGTCAGTCTCTCAATCGTGTCTGACTCTTTGTGACCCCATGGAAGCCTGGCCAGTCTCCACTGTCCATGAAATTCTGGGGTTGCCATTCCGGTCTCCAGGGCATCTTTCCAACCCAGGGATCAAACCTGGGTCTCTTGCATTGCAGGCAGATTCTTTACCATCTGAGCCATCGGGGAAGCCCCTCCCCCTCCTGGGGATCTCGTTAATATGCAGATCCTCGCTGCGTAGCTGGGTGGAGCCCGAGATAGCAGTTCTCTTCTCTGCACCCGGGTGATGCGGATGCTATTGGTCCAATCCAGCGGTGGACTGCACAGGAGGGCAGGCGTTGGGGTGGGAGTAGGGGCGTGGATTGCAATGGAGACAAAGCAGCCAGAGTGGGCCTTGGCTCTCCCCAGACACAGGTAGGCACACCCTGGTGGTCCTTGAGAGGTTCGGGATTTGTTCAAGCAGCCCTGGCTCCTCGCGGCTACTTTTGGCTCCTCCCTTCTTAGAGATCAGAGATTCCTGGTGTCTAGGAATCATGGTAAAGCACCTGCCTGCAGTGCAGGAGACTCGGGTTCAATTCCCTGAAGAAGGGAGTGGAAACTCATTCCAGTGATGCCTCAAGATTTCCATGGACGGAGGAGACTGACAGAGTCGGACCCAACAGAGCGACTTTCACTTTATCCCAAAGATTCACCAAAGTATGGTGATGGCCCTGGAACCGGTCACTGTGAGCAGGAAACTGTCTGTGTGTCACGTTGGCCACAGGATGGGACAGGCTGGGCCTAGCGAATGATCTCCCCAATCTGTCCTTTCCCGAAGTGCCAGAGAGATGAGTGGGATCGTCTTTTAGGGATGGCCTGGGGAACATAGGGGAGACCCCCACACCTCTCCCCAGTCTCTCTCCTCAAGGAGACCCCAGGTCCACTCTGGAGGTGCCCCGCAGTGCCTGACAGTTCTCCCTCATCCTTAAGCTTCTTTGATTCACACCAGCCAAGGGCAGAGCCTCCAGGCTGCACCACACAGAAGCAGTCCTGGGGGCTGGGGGTCCAGGGGACCTGATGTCTCTGCCAGACCAGGCAAGTCCTTGGCCCCAAGCACGCAGGTGCCCCAGGGATGCTGGCCCACAGAAGTTTCCTCCCTGTCAGGGCGTCTCTCCATGGGTGCAGGTGGCAGCCCCCACTGCTCTCTTTGCTGCCCCTCCTCCAGGACCCCACGGTGCCCCCCTCGGGGGGACCATGCAGACCCTGGTCTCTCCCGTGACCAAGGCCATCTTCTTGGCTCTTTTCCTCTTCGCTATCCTTCTCATCCTCTACGTGAACCTGTGGTGCATTTGCCGGGACCTGGACAATGACCCCATCTGAAGCAGGTAAAGCACTGCCTCAGCCCCCTGAGGCCCCAGCCCTTCGACTCGCATTCATCCCTGGAATCTGCATCTCTTCCCAAGACCCCACGCTCTTCCTATGGGTTCTGTGTTGCTCCCCAGGACCCCAAGCCCTCTCCCAGTCCCGCATCCCTCCCTGTACTCTGGGTGCTCCCATCTCCGACCTCGTGCTTCTTCCTCCTGAGAGCGCCTGCCCTTCCCTTGTTTCTGAATTCCTTCCCAAGGCCCTAGTGCCCTATCTTAAGCTCAGAATCCATTCCCTGGACCCCGTTGACCTCCCTGGACCCCTGGAGTCCTCTTGGAAATCCCCAGGACTCCAGTTTTTCACAACACCCTGTGCCTCCATCCTGATCCTCTGATCCTGAGCCCTCTCCCCGGAACCCCCTCTCTTCCGTGGAGCACTCTTCCCTCTCCCAAGCCTTGAGGCCCTCTCCCCATCTCTGAAATCTGCTTATTGCCCCAACTCCCCACCACAGCCCTGCATCCTCTTCTGTCCCCACACTCTGCAGCTTTCTCCAGCCACTGGAGAAGGCCACCGTCTGTCTTCAAAAACTCATAGGCCACTGGCCAGCACCCCTCGTCCCTCCGCAGGCCCCGAGCCCCCCTCTCTCATGACCTTCCCAGGGCGCCTGGGCCTTCTCCCAAGCTTGTACCCTTCCCGGGGTCTGTTACTCTTCTCTGAATTCTGCCCCCACCAACCCCTGTCCCCAGCTCCAGTACCTGCTCCCCTTTCTAGCTCCTGGCAGTTGCATAGAGTCACTTCACTACCCCTCCCACTCTGCTGTTGGGTTCTGTGTCTGAGCAGCAAGTGACTGAAGGCCAGTGGGGGGACTTTTGGTGGCCAGGGCCCTCCTGTACCCACCCCCCACACCATTGGCTTTCCACACTGCCCTTGCTTGTCCCTGGCATTGATGGGCTTTCTTCCCTCCTGCAAGTAGAACACCGGAGTTGCTTGAGCCTATGCACCAGCAAGCAAATCGTGATTGGACACATCGCTCCTGTGTCCTGAGTTGCCTCACATGAGGTTCAGTCCCACAAAGAGGTTCCTGACACTGGGGCTGAGCTCGACCCTCAAGATTAAATGGTGCGCCAGGGATGAATTCTTTGGTGGACATGGAGTAATAGAGGCTGGATCATGCTACTTAGATCAATCCTTCTAGCTTTGCTCTTCCGATGGGGTGGGTCCATCTGTGGGCGGATGGTTATTTGGAACTTGACCAGGTGGACACTGGGGCATCATCCACTAAGGCTGCTCTGGGAGAAGTATGTGGGAACGTGGGCAGGGAGTACAAGGCTGCTGCCTTTGGTGGCCTTGGCATCACTCAGACATGAAGGCGGACCCAAAGACACGGTTGAACAGTGACTTGAAGGGAGTTCACCCCAGTTTTTCCCTGGAGAGGCCAAGGATGTCCAGCAGGAAGGAGTATGGCATCACCAATGGACACTCTGGATGGATATGTGTAGGGCGGTGAAGGTGCATGATGTGAGAGCTGGATTCCTGTCCCAGACCAGCTGATTGCCAGCTGTGTCATTGCTCACAGTACATCTCCACGCATCTATTATTTTATCTGTAAATGGAAATTAATGACCCATTGATGTCACACTTATTGAGGGGATTACTTGAAATAATATATTTAAACTGATAAACAGTCTTACATGCAGAAAATCTGCAATTAGCAGTGGTAGTTACTTGTGGACAGCCAACCATCCTCTAATGATAACCTATTCTTTTACTTATTTGGGGGGCATAAGTTACATGGAGTAAAATTCACTATATTCCCTGTACACTGCTAAGTTTTGACAAACACATTAAGCTCTGTAACTGCCCCTACAAGCAAGATATGAGTACCTTCTATTGATAACCTAATACTAAAAATATTTTCCTTTCCATGTCTTTAAGTTCAAGAAAACCAGGATCTAAAGCTTGCTTTGAAGTAGCAAGAGCAATATTCACTTATATTTATATTCAATATAAATGTTCATTAATGTTTAATATTTTAGCAGTTTGAGATTTGCATGGTATTGGTTTACTGGCCCACGGTAATGCTTCATTACATTTTTCACCAGTATTCATGATACTTTACGTTAAAAAGAGATTGTATTTTTTTTACATCACCCGAGCAATAAAAATACTTTCTTGATAATATACATGTTTTGATGCTGTTCTCTTGAAACATCCCACCCTCGCTTTCTCCCACAGAGTCCAAAAGTCTGTTCTGTTCATCTGTGTCTCTTTTTATGTTTTGCATATAGGGTTATCATTGCCATCTTTCTAAATTCCACATATATGTGTTAGTATACTGTAATGGTCTTTATAATTCTGGCTTACTTCACTCTGTATAATGGGTTCCAGTTTCATCCATCTCATTAGAACTGATTCAAATGAATTCTTTTTAATGGCTGAGTAACATATTATCTATGGTGGAACAGATCACCAGCTCAGGTTGGATGCATGAGACAAGTACTCGGGCCTGGTGCACTGGGAAGACCCAGAGGGATCGGGTGGAGAGGGAGGTGGGAGGGCGGATCGGGATGGGGAATACATGTAAATCCATGACTGATTCATGTCAATGTATGAGAAAAACCACTACAATATTGTAAAGTAATTAGCCTCCAACTAATAAAAATAAATGAAAAAAAAATACTTTTTTGACAACAACAACAACAACAAAAAATCATATAGCCCAGAACTGAAAGGAGCAATCATTCCACACAGCCCACCCCCATCCTGCTTCCCAGAAGAGGTAGCACTGTTAACCATTCAGTCCTTCTGTTTCCTGCCTTTCTTTGCGCCCCATTCCCCACCCTGTTCTCAGTCTCCCGCTCAAACACACAGTGCTATTCGTTTATATTCTTCATATTAAATGGGATTCTATGTTAGATTTCAGAGGACCAGAAAAGAATTCCCAAGCAGAAGAAACTCTCCCAAGTAAGTGCTAGGGCCCTGCTCCCCTGTCCTCTCCTCCTGCCCTCAGACACTGCTGGGGAAGGGATGCCTGCGAACCAGGTCTATGAGCAGATTGCTTTGAGCTTCTTTTGTGAAATCCTCTGAAGAAAGATGTTACATGAAGTGCAAGGACCAGTTTTTAAGAGTCAGGTGGGAAGCACTGGGTATTTCCATACAGGGCAGAGGAGGTGCAAGGCCCACATTTCTGCGTGGCCCATTTCTTGAGAGTCCACTTCCTCCGGGAGTGCCAGCCAGCTCCGTGCCTCTTGTTCTGCCCCTTAGGCTGCAGGGTGGAATGCCAGATTGGCTGTCCAACAGTGCTGATGTGGGTTGCTTTTGAACTGGAGACTTCCTCCCCTTACCTACAGAAAGCCCAGAGCCTATCTCAGTGGTCCTGCCAGTGCTCCTAGATAGTTCCTCATCAGCAGTGTGGAAGGCAGATTTGAGGTCCTGGGAGTAGACAGCAGTTAGAAGACCAGAAATAACGAGGGCCTGAATTCAGACCATGGCGCATAGGAGAAAGCGGGGTCGAGACATCTCTGACTTAGAATTGGTGGACATTGGTGGTTGGATGAGTGTGGAGGCTCAGGTACTGGCGTGGGTGGGAAAAAGACAGGAGACACAAAGCCAATCCAGTTTTGGCCAGCCTAGTCGGGTAAGAGGCCACTTAACATGTCAGTGGCTCTGGGGAAAAGGCGGTTCCCTAAGCCTGTGTTTCTGGCTCCTGATAACATTGCCATCCTTATTTTCCTTCCTCTTATCCTACCACCCAATGTGTCCAACCAAGGGCCTGGCTCAGAGAGCAGTAGCCTAGTTATACCTCTTGAGGCTTCACTTGTAGCTTTCATTTCTGTAGAGGCCACTGCCTTTGTTCTCACTTGGCAAAGGTATTTGTCCCCATAGATGGGGCCTATGCAGAGCCCAGGGCAGATTGACCAGAATATGTGTGAGAGTCAGCTTGTACACACAAGCAGGTCCCTGCCTGACTGTGCAAACCAGAGCCTCTCCCACTACTAACTCAGTCTCTGAAGCAATTCCAACCGCGTGTTCAAACCTTGCTGTGTGACATGGACTATGGATTTTCCTTTCTTCCAATTCCTCCTTGAGAATGAACTTGTGTCTTGCAGCATCAAACAGCAGATTTGAATCTCTGAAGCAGGTCAGTGAGCTTAGAACTTCAACTCCCCCTTCCCAAACCCCGAACAGGTGTTACCACCCTAGAGTGTTGAGCCAAGCCTGGCCTCCCCTACCATCTGCTGGTGCTTGTTCAGGGAAGTTAACACACATGATGAGTGCCAGGGACCCTCGTGTTTGGGATGCTGATGTTACTCTTGACACTGCAGCTGATAACCAGTCAGCAGATGCCTCACAAGGGCTTTGGAATACCTGCCATTTTGCTACATCCCTTCAGCCTGAACAGCAAGAACACTGGGAATGCTCCTGCCCTGTCATGGATTGGAGGCTGTAGGTGAGTTTCAGCTTTTATCAGAGACAAGCAAACGACTAAAGCCATGGGTTGCACTTTTTTCATATCCTTCCAAAAGTTGTCCTTTTAAAATGTTACATCCCTCCTCTAGGTGTTGCACCAGTAAGCTCAACCAGAGAGAAACTTTCATGTGTGTGTGAGTGTATATATACCTCTACTTCCAAGCCCTACCCAACATCTGAATCCCCTTCTAGAAAATAACTAGCTACAAATTACCCTTCACATCCTTCTCTAGAAAGAAAAGCCATTCTCTGGAACCTAACCCATTCAATTAGCTAAAGGTTGGTTCCAGTTGGAACAAGTATCAGGACTTCCTTCTTTTTTCCCCTTAGGTTATTAGTTCATTCTTTTCTAACAGTTGAATAATAAGTCATTGAGCAACTGAGCTATCTGGAAAGCCCTGCATAGATACACATTCTATTTATTCATCAATTAGTGTACATTTGGGTTTACATCTGTATAAATTGGTACACTGGTATATACCAATATACTGGTATACCATATGTATCAGGAGTGAGCAGCAGACTATCTGAAGATTAGATCAGAGAAGTCAGAGAGAGTCATTCATGGAGGACCAGAATAACCAGAATAATCTAGAATAAACTAGGAGGACCAAGATAACTTTTCTTGCCATATACAATCCCTCAGGGCCTTTCCAGGTTCAACATCATATACATTTAAAAGCAAAGGTGGCAGGGAAAACGGAAGGAGGAGTTTCCATTATGTTACAAGTGAAAACACAAGTGTGTACACAAGTGTGGACAAACCTACTAGCATGCCCTTGAATCCTTCAGCTTCTCCACCAGCCTGACATCTCCCAGGAAATTGGGTCACAGTTGATTGGCTACCTCCCACGTGCCTGGAAGTGTGGCAGCTCTTGACATGATTCAGGAATTAAGCCCCAAGGTAAGGCCTGCAAAGTTTCTTGAGACACTGGGCAATTTTGAGTAACGGCAGTTTTAATGTATTCACAACTAATTTTAAAGCAACTTGTTTGGGGTCCCTATAACAGAAGTGGCCCCTACAAAGAGCTGTTTTTCTGAAAGCATCACAGGAAGCTGCCTGTCTGGCTCATCTCGCTGGCGCTCCGTCCCTCTAGGGAACTGTCTGTGCAGGCGCTGGGTTATTTTTCTACCCTGGGCTACTGACCACCAGTGCTGGAAAGCAACATGCATCTTCAGGTACCAGGGAAGCAGACATATGGAAAAACACAGAGGTGGGCTCAGAAGAGCACAGAAATGATGGAACTAATTAGAAGCTGATCACAAACAATGAATATTCTTGTAGATATGAATTTCCCACTTGGGCCAAGGCTCCCAGTTACCTCTGCTATAGCAGCAGGATGTGTTTGATGGCCAACAAAAGCACATGCCCATGAGAAGGATGTTCAGGTCAATACAGTTCAGTCCCTCAATTCTGTCTGACTGTGACCCCATGGACTGCAGCATGCCAGGCCTCCCTGTCCGTCACCAACTCCCAGAGTTTACACAAACTCATGTCCATTGAGTCGGTGATGCCATCCAACCCTCTCATCCTTTGTCGTCCCCTTCTCCTGCACTCAATCTTTCCCAGCATCAGGGTCTTTTCAAATGAGTCAGCTCTTTGCATCAGGTGGCCAAATTGTTGGAGTTTCAACTTCAACATCAGTCCTTCTAGTGAACACTCAGGTCTGATCTCCTTTAGGATGGACTGGTTGGATCTCCTCGCAGTCCAAGGGACTCTCAAGAGTCTTCCCCAACATCACAGTTCAAAAGCATCAATTATTGGGCATTCAGGTTTCTTTACAGTCCAACTCTCACATCCATATGTGACTACTGGAAAAACCATAGCCTTGACTAGGCGGACCTTTGTTGGCAAAGTAATGTCTCTGCTTTTTAATATGCTCCCTAGGTTAGTCACAACTTTCCTCCCAAGGAGTAAGTGTCTTTTAATTTCTTGGCTGCAGTCACCATCTGCAGTGATTTTGGAGCCTCAAAAAATACAGTCAGCCACTGTTTCCACTGTTTCCCTCTCTAATTGCTGTAGAGGGATGGGACTGGAGGCCATGATCTTAGTGTTCTGTATCTTTGAGCTTTAGGCCAAAAAAGTTGAGCTTTAAGCCAACTTTCTCACTCTCCTCTTTCACTTTCATCAAGAGACTCTTCAGTTTTTCTTCACTTTCTGCCATAAGGGTGGTGTCATCTGCATATCTGAAGTTATTGATATTTCTCCCAGCAATCTTGATTCCAGCATGAGAGGGTGGTAGAAAAGACATACATGAGTGTTTGGGGTGAGCAGCACATGTCAGGATGTTGATCTACTGCTACTTATTTATTTAAATGAGAAGAGGCTAAGGAATAGCAAACATCTGGTTTCAAATCATTACTGTGACCTCTGTGATCTGAAATGGCAGCAGAGATGACAGGGACAGTGAAACGCAAGTTATACCCTGCAGTTTAGCTAATACAGGCTTAAGTCTTGGGAAGGGAGGCCATCCATGTGTTCTGCCAAAAACTCTAGGAATAGAGCTCCCAATGTATTTATTTGGCTCCGGCTCAGTCAAAAGCCAGAATCTCAAGTCTATTGTGCCCTGATGCTTGTTTTAGCAAATAAGATCATCTCCATGATGTACTGTATAACCTGCAGTGTAATGATAGGCAGTTACCATTGTTATTATGATGTATTTATGCATCCTGCAATAAGCCGGTGTATTCATGGACTACATTCAGGATGTTAAGGGACTTCACAGAATTGACCACTGGGTGGTTGCAGAAACAGTAAAAACACTCAAGAGGTGCAATAGCAAACTCTGGAGCATGGAAGGATCTGAGGGTTTCCAGGCCTCCGTTAAGGATAACCATACAGCATGCTTTCCACAAGGCCTAGTGTTTCAAGTTCATCACAGCTCAGTGGAGCACAAGTTTTAGCCCTGTTTTACAAACTTCCCAAGTTCCATTTACTGAGCTGAATGACAAAATCCTACACAGCAGTGTCTGGTGAGGTCAGAATTTGCTGATTTAATAAGCACTCACTTGGCATTTACTATGTGTCAGGTGCTGTTGAATGTGCTTTACAGATATTACCTGGTTTTGTCCTCATAACTGACCCATGAGTTAGGTACTATTGCTATCTGTGGTTTATAGATGACGGAACTGAGGAACAGAGAGGTTGAAAGCTTACACAAGGTCACATAGCCAGCAAGTGGCAGAGTCAGGATTGAAATCCAGGCTGGCTGGATTCAGAGGCTCTGTTCTTTGACAACTCCATTAAACCTAAGTCTGACTAAAGATTCTTACTCAAAAACAAACATGTATGTAATTACCCATTTTTGTTGTCTATATGCCTTGGCACTTCTAGAACATAAAGAAGGAACTTTCTTATGTGGCCATTTATTGTTATTCAGTTGCTAAGTCTTGTCTGACTCCTTGTAATCCCGTGGATTGCAGCACACCAGGCTCCTCTGTCCTACGCTATCTTGAGGAGTTTGCTCAAATTCATGCCCATTGATTTGGTGATGCTATATAACCATGTCCCCCTCTGAAGCCTCCTTCTCTTTTTGCCTTCAATCTTTCCCAGCATCATGGTACCCTTTATGGATCACAGCCTTGTTGAGGCAAAGGGGCTTGCATTACTCAATGAAGCTATGAGCCATGGCATTCAGGGCCACCCAAAACAGACAGGTCACAGTGAACAGTTGTGACAAAACGTGGTCCAGTGGAGGAGAAGATGGCAATCCAATCCATAATCTTGCCTCAAGAACTCCGTGAAGAGTATGTGGCCAGATCCCCTATTAGATGATGAGTTGCTCAAGTCAAAGCTCACATGTCATGCTTTGTGGTCCTGGTGGCCACCTTGGGCCTTGGCGGTCAGTAGAAGATCAGAAAATTTCTTACAGATCACATGATCTGGTCAGATCAAGTATATTTGGCTCCCAATACATGTCAACATGACCATAAACACAAATGGGGGCAATGACACAAGTACATATCTGCAAACCTCTGTAGGAGAGGTGCCTGAAACTTACACAGCCAACATCAACAAACCATTTTAGCCCATGGGTAACTGTAAAAAGTCCCACTTTCCAGGAAACTCAGATCAAATCTGTGAAGCAACAAGATGGTGGCAAGAGAGAGCTCCTCATAGGATGACAAGCTGAGCCAGTGTCACACAAGTGCTGGGGGAACTGTGCTTGCATTTAGGATGAAATGACCCATCAGGCACAATAGGAAGGCAAGTTAAGCTTGGGGCTAGGAGTGGGGTGTGCTACAGAATGGTTACAGAAGTGTGAGATGGAGCCCTACCCTAAAATATTCCCCAAGAAGATTAAATTTTTGAACATCTAATTACTTTGAATATAGTCCAAATAAACTGATTTTCCCCATTTAGAACCTGCTTTCTGGGCATACCCTGAAAAACTGCACCCTAACCTCAGATATGCAGATGACATCACACTTATGGCAGAAAGTGAAGAAGAACTAAAGAGTTTCTTGATGAAAGTGAAAGAGGTGAGTGAAACAGTTGGCTTAAACTCAACATTCAGAAAAATATGATCATGGCATCTGGTCCCATCACTTCATGGCAAATAGATGGGGAAACAGTGGAAACGGTAACAGACTTTCTTTTTGGAGGCTCCCAAATCACTGCAGATGGTGACTGCAGCCATGGAATTAAAAGACACTTGTTCCTTGGAAGAAAAGTTATGACCAACCTAGACATTAAAAAATTAAAAAGCAGAGACATTACTTTCCCAACAAAGGTCTGTCTAGTCAAAGCTATGGTTTTTCCAGTAGTCATGTATGGATGTGAGAGTTGGACTATAAAGAAAGTTGAGTGCCGAAGAATTGATGCTTTTGAACTGTGATGTTGGTGAAGACTCTTGAGAGTCCCTTGGGTGGCAAGGAGATCCAAGCAGTCCATCCTAAAGGAAATCAGTCCTGAGTGTTCATTGGAAGGACTGATGTTGAAGCTGAAACTCCAATACTTTGGCCACCTGATGCAAAGAGCTGACTCATTTGCAAAGACCCTGCTGCTGGGAAAGATTGAAGGTGGGAGGACCTAAGGGGATGACAGAGGATGAGAGGGTTGGATGGCATCACTGACTCAGTGGACAGGAGTTTGACTAAACTCTGGGTGTTGGTGATGCACAGGGAAGCCTGGCTTGCTGCGGTCCATGGGGTTGCAAAGAATCGGACATGACTGAGGGACTGACCTGAACTGAAACCTGCTGGGCATAGATAACAGTAACTGGGCATAGATGAGATAAATATAACTTGCAACCGTAAGACTTCAAGCCACTGCTGCCTTTTGGAGCTCTCTGACCCAGGGATTCCCCACTGTGCAAGAAGGTGACATCGTTCTCTGATTCCTTTTCCTCTGGGACTTCCATTACATCTTGCCCTTCTGGGTGTTGAGTTTTTGCCGCCATATCTCTGCAAGATCTCTTGTTGTGAGGGACTTCCCTTCACATGCCATCTTGTCGAAGTACTGCCCACATAAACTTGTCACATGCCACTGCCACACCATGGTCATAATCAGTCCCCACATCCTCAGACTCACAAACAATTATTTTTGTGAGTCTAGAATCAGCTTTAAAATTACATACACCAGATCGTTAGTTGTGGATATTTCTGAAGATGGGGCTGAAATTTGAAGAAACTTTGTGGATGGAAAAATATGATTTCTCTGAAGTTTTAATTAAAAGCTTTTTCGAGAAGAGTGCATGCACTATTATCACTGTAAATACAATACTTAAGTAACTCTACCAACACCTTTATTAGTTAGTGTTAGTCACTCAGTCATGTCCAACTCCCTAAGACCCCGTGGGGTGTAACTCGCCAGGCTCCTCTGTCCGTGGGATTCTCCGAGCAAGAATACTGGAGTGCGTTGCCGTGCTCTTCTCCAGGGGATCTTTCCGACCCAGGGATTGAACCCAAGTCTCCTGCATTGCAGGTGGTTTCTGTACCATCTGAGCCATCAGGGAAGCCAAAATAGTAGCTATATATCAGCTAAAGTAACTGCTAGTTGACACAACAGGCAAAACCTGAAATTTGAATGGCTCAACGTGGGCTTCCCTGGTGGCTCAGACTGTAAAGAAACCACCTGCAACACAGGAGACAGAAGATGCAGGTTCTATCCCTAGTTTGGGAAGATCCCCTGGAGAAGTGAATGGCAACCCACTCCAGTATTCCTGCCTGGAGCATCCGAGAAGAGCCTGGTGAACCTCAATCCACGGAGCTGCAAAGGATCAGACATGACTGAGCACCTGACACTAACTCTGACCTCAGGGGGCCCAAGTTCACATGCTGTTTCCATTCTGGAGTTTTACCACTGAACTGCCATGTATGCTGCTGAGTGAAAGAGAAAGCACAGAGATGGCATACTGGCTTCAGATGTGACCAACAATGCACCTGCTTGTATCTTGGTGGCGATGGCTAGTCCCATGACCCTTCCTAACTGCAAGTAGACAGGCGATGTAGCGTCCCCTGTGTCTGGGGTGGAGGAAAGGAAGACAAAATACGGAAGAGCACTTGTAGTTCCTCTCATACAGTGATCCATAATATGCACTCAATTAAGAGTGGCCATTATCATTTGTTATGACTAGCTTCTTCATTTCTTGGAAGAGTTTCTGAGAAGGCCATATTTGCCTTGATATTCTTAAGATATTTAAGTGCCTTCTATATGTCAAATGTTTTCAAACACAATGTCACATTAATCTTTTTTAAAATTAATTAATTAATTTTAATTTGAGGCTAATTACTTTACAATATTCTAGTGGTTTTTTTGCCATACATTGACATGAATCAGCCATGGGTGTACGTGGGTTCCCATCCTGAACCCTCCTCCCACCTCCCTCCCTATCTTGTCCCTCAGGGTCATCCCAGTGCACCAGCCCTGAGCACCCTCTCTCATGCATCGAACCTGGATTGGCAATCTATTTCACATATGGTAATGTACATGTTTCAGTGATATTCTCTCAAATCATCCGACCCTTGCCTTCTCCCACAGAGTCCAAAAGTCTGTTCTTTACATCTGTCTCTCTTTTGCTGTCTCGCATGTAGGGTCATTGTTACCATCTTTCTAAATTCCATATATATTGGTGTTTTTCTTTCTGACTGAGTTCACTCTGTATAATAAATAGACTCCAGTTTCATCCACCTCATTAGAACTGATTCAAATGCATTCTTTTTAATAGGTAATATTCCACTGTGTCACATTAATCTTAAGAGGAGCATGTACATGTCAGTCAGGTGGATTTGCACATAACCACATAGCACATTTCTGTACTTCCCTTTGCATTCCTGACTGTAATACTGACTGTAGCGTCAGTCGATTGAGAAGGGTCTCTTTCCTTTTGTGCAAGGGTATCTTCTCCTGGGAGTCTCAGCTGCCTCCACACAACTGGACTTCCCTGAGCACCTGCTCGGGTACCATTAGACACACTGACTACCATGACCTTCCTGTGGGTCAGGTACCAGACAAGAGGCCAAGGAAACCTGGCTAATTATTTTTTCTTTTAAAATTTGAGCTACCAAGGAACTATATTTTCATCTCAGAGCAGGATCCCTCACTTTTCAAGAGTTCAGCTTTGAAAACCTTGGCTCCACTTCTGGGGTCTTTCCTCATCTATCCCGTAAGGTGGAGGCTTTGGATTTTGACCACCTACTAAGCTCATTCATCTGGGCATGGGTCTGGTGGCCAGTTTCAAAGACACTCATTAAAATCTGGCTGCAAATGTCGGGGGTGGGGAGAGTAAAAATCCCTCTCTTTAACTTCAGTTTTATGTCCAAGGAACCAGCTGATTACGTGACAAATGGGAGCACTCACACACCAAATGGGAAAGCATTTGGAGAATGTGTTAAAGTTGCCCAGAAGGATTACCAGGTGTCTAAATTTTACTAGCCAAAGCAAAGGGACTGTAGATGTCAGAGGGATTCCAGAGTGAGGGCTGGGACAGCCGGAGGACTTCTGCAGGGAGTTGGAATGCTCTGTCTAGGGAAGGACAGGAGATCCTCTTGTGCAGCATTGAGCAGGGGCAGCAACGAGGAGCTGCTCAGCCTGGCAGGTTCAGTTAGGCAGGAGGTCCCACGGCAGCAGCAGGAACAGGGTACTGCCCTCACACAGGAGGCGCTGGGACTGGAAAGAAATCCTGGCCGCCGGTAGAGTCAGCTCTCAGCAAACCCCAGAGCAGCCCCACAGCACTTCTGATTCTCCTTGTCCCCTTCCTTCCACGGGCCTGCTTTTTGTCACCTCTGAGGCAGAGGCATCGTGTAGCACTGAGAGGAGGAAGGTGTGAGAAGTTGCAAGGTCAGGCCGAGGCCTGGGGTGGGCGGGAAGGGAGGGGTTTCCAGAGGAATTGAGATCAGGGCTCTGAGCCTACCCTGGCCCTCACTAGCATTTGGTCCTGGGAAGATGCCCAAGCCCCACGGCCTCAGTTCTTCATCTGGGAGGCGAGCGGGTGTGGGGAGCTCCATGTGTTGGGCTGCAGGATGCGCCTGAGGGACTGGGCAGAGCTTGCAGGGCCTGGTGGCTGTTGGCACTCTGATGGGAATGCATCAACATTTCACATTTAATATGTTTGCTGTAGATATTAGGAAATGGAAGTTCCTTTCTAATCTTAATTTGTTAAAGTTGTGCTCATATTGAATTGATTTCAAAGGCTTTTCCACATCCATTGACATGCTTCAATGATTTCCCCTAATTGATTATTTTGGAGAATTATAATTGAGCTATATTCTAGTTTGAATCATATTTTCATTCTTTAGCCATAACTTGTCTGCTCATGTAATTCACTGCTATACTGAATATGCTATTAGTTTGCTTAGGATATTTGCAACTGTGTGGGTGAACTTTGCTCAAGTGTTCTTTTCATGGCAGGAGTGGGGGTGCTCATCTGGTTTTATGGTAAAGGAAAGCTAGTCTGAGAAAATAAATAATTTCCCAGTTTTCTTGTGTGCTTCACAAGAGTTTACTGAAGACGGTGATTAACTTTCCCTGACGTTTGGTAGAATTGGCCATCCAAATTGCCTGTCTTGGAACATCAGAGGGTAGCTTGGGTGTTGAGTACAGTTAAAGTTCGTATTGTTTAAAACTTTCTATTTCTTTATGGACCAATTTGGTCGTTTAAAAAATAAAATTGTCCATTTCACCCAGAATTTCAAATTTAATTGCATGATAGTTATCATAAAACTTTATTATTATGAGAAACTGCAAGACACATACAGCAATAGAGAATGGCTTAAGGGACCCAATATACTTTGCAGCTAGCATCAATCATCTGCAGCACATGGCCAATCTGGTTCCAATGTACCTTTACCTTCTCCACATCTCTGCCAATGGACTAATGTGAAGGTAGTCCAAGACATCAGGGTGTTTCATCTCTAAGTATGTCAGTATGCATATCTAAAACACAAGGAATCTTTTATAAAACACAAACCCAAAACAATGATCATTCCCCCAAATTTAAATGTTTTAACAAGAGCAGATATATAGCAATTTTCCACATTTATCTTATACCTTAATTTGTTTTTTAGTTTGTTTGTACCACAACAACCAGAAGGACCGTATTCATTCTGAAAAGCCTCTGATATCAACTAGAAAAAAATTTTTTTTTTCTGTTCCTTAAGTCTTTTTTAATCAGTAGGGAAACTTTTTGCATCATCTTCTTTTCCTGTAGTTTTTGTTGTGAAAAAAAGCAGGTTTTGTTATTTTTCAAGTTTCCCATAATATAGATTATGTTGAATGAAACGGTTTGATGTCATTTAGCACGTTTGGCCCCTCAGTTCAGTTCAGTTCACTTTAGTCGCTCAGTCGTGTCTGACTCTTTGCAAACCCACGAATCGCAGCATGGCAAGCCTCCCTGTCCATCACCAACTCCCGGAGTTTACCCAAGCTCATGTCCATCGAGTTGGTGATGCCATCCAGCCATCTCATCCTTTTCCGTCTCCTTCTCCTCCTGCCACCAATCCCTCCCAGCATCAGGGTCGTTTCCAATGAGTCAACTCTTCGCATGAGGTGGCCAAAGTATTGGAGTTTCAGCTTCAGCATCAGTCCTTCCAATGAACACCCAGAGCTGATCTCATTTAGGATGGACTGGTTGGATCTCTGAAAGGTTGTTGCTGAACAATAAGACGTGGGATTCTTGGCCTCCGGAGGAGACAAATTCAATCCGGGGCCAGAGATGAGGCTGGATCGTTCAGAGCTTTTGTGTAATAAACTTTTATTAAAGTAGAAAGGAGATAGAGAAAGCTTCTGACACAGGCATCGGAATGGGGAGGAGAGTACCCACCTCCTAGTCTTTAGCTGTAAGTTGTATAGTCACTCACAGTCTGTTAATGAAAAGAAAGGAAGGTCTTAGAATTTAGAATGGCACCAGTTAATTCATCCCTGGTCATAAAACGATTGACTTGAATCTTGTAGAAGGGCAGATTACCAAGCAAATAGTTTCGTTTACATAGATTAGGGGAACGATATCTGAGTAAGGATGTTAGGCCATTTGGCGGAACTTACAGAGTCTGGGGTAAATTAACATAGCTTTACGATAAACATTTCCATAAAAAATGTATTGGTTAACTCAAGGCTTGAGAATAGTTAGCTTCAGGTGAAACCAGGTGTCATGGCAACACAGCATTTTAAGAGAAACCTCCTTTTAAATTTGTATAGAGAAGAAAAAAATATCGCTGGTTTGTTTCCTCCTGCCACTTAAGAGAGATAAAAATGTCTGGCACTTACAGCCTATTTCTTCCGTTTGGAGACCCCTGGCCTTCCTGCCTGTTGACCTCTCATCTCCTTGCAGTCCAAGAGACTCTCAGGAGTCTTCTCCACCACCACAGTTCAAAAGCATCAATTTTTCCGCACTCAGCTTTCTTCACAGCCCAACTCTCACATCTATACATGACCACCGGAAAAACCATAGCCTTGACTAGACGGACCTTTGTTGACAAAGTAATGTCTCTGCCATCATGGCCAAGAAAAGAGTCCAGTACTTGGATGCAGTCTCAAAAACGACAGAATGATCTGTGTTTGTTTCCAAGGCAAACCATTCAATATCACGGTAATCCAAGCCTATGCTCCAACCAGTAACACTGAAGAACCTGAAGTTGAACAGCTCTATGAAGACCTACAAGATCTTTTAGAACTAACACCCAAAAAAGATGTCCTTTTTATTATAGGGGACTGGAATGCAAAAGTAGGAAGTCAAGAAACACCTGGATGGAGTAACAGGCAAATTTGGCCTTGGAGTACAGAATGAAGCAGGGCAAGGCTAATAGAGTTTTGCCAAGAGCATGCACTGGTCATAGTAAACACCCTCTTGCAACAACACAAGAGAATACTCTACACATGACATCACCAGATCATCAACACCGAAATCAGATTGGCCCCTCAACAGTTTTCTAAATTGGTAGTAACAGATAGAAGCTTGATTAACTTGTTTATTTACAAGCCTGCTACCTAGGTGACACCATGTACTTCCATTAAGAAGAACATAATACCTGTTGTCCTTTGTGCTGAGTTGGCAGTCATTGATGATCCTCACCTTCATTTACCCACTGGAGGTTGCAGAGGGGCAATTTTCAAATTCTCTCATTCAATTTTAGCTTATTACCTGAAATACTTTCATATGGAGAAAATTTTCCTTGATCACCATTTGCTTATTATGAGGGAATCATACAACATATTTGCTGTGTTTTTACAACATTTAAATATCTTTTGCATCTATAGTTTATACACTTTTAATTTATATTGTTTACATGTTATATTTTTTCTTTAGTATCTGGTCATATTTTGGGGAAAAAAAGTCTTTTTCATAAATATTTTCAAGTAATTGGCATTTCTTGTTTGGCCTTACTGCTTTCTAATTCAATATTTCTACACTTATCCTCATTAATCCCCTACCTTCTATTACTTAAGGTTTCATACGATGTTCATTACCTAGCTTCCTGAATTTCTTGGGTGATTTAAATATTTCTTGTTTTCTAATACATCTATTTAAGGTTATATATTTTCCTTTGAGTATCATTTTGGCTCTGTTACACAAGCCATGCTATTTAACTTCATGTATATTGCTTGAATTTTTTTACAAGTTGACTAAATCACTCTATCATGTATGCTATTTGAATTTTTCAATGTATGCCCCAAAACGAGTGAGTGTAAAAAATTAGTTTTGAGAAGGCTGTGAAGATGATGGTGAAAGATACTTTATTTGGGGAAAGTTTCAGAGCCCAGGGGTATTTTGTTTTATTATTATTTTTATTAATTACAGAAGAGACAAACATTTTTAACTGCTGGTGACAGAGATGGGTTTATGCCAGGAATGCAAAGGAGTTTAACACTAGAAGATCAGTCATTATAATTGGCTGCATGTAACAGCCAAGGATTGTCCAGGAAAATAGTAGCCACTGCAAATATGTAAAATGGAGGGAACTTAATGCATGAGGTTGGTTACAAAAGTGGTAAGAAGTCAAGCAGGAGAGAATTGGGAAACCCAATGATTAGCAACATGAGGAAATCACTCACCTCTAGGATGGAAGGACAAAGAAAGGAGATCGTGTTACTGGAACTTGGGTGTTGGAATCAACAGGATTCAGAGCCAGGATGGGTCAATCTCATGGTTGAATGGCAGGAGCCATGGAGAATATGGAACCACTGAAGGACAAGCCACTTGATGCAGAAAGTGAAAGTGAAGTCACTCAGTCATGTCCGACTCTCTGCCACCGCATGGACTGTAGCCTACCAGGTTCTTCTGTCCATGGGATTTTCCAGGCAAGAGTACTGGAGTGGGTTGCCATTTCCTCCTCCAGGAGATCTCCCTGACCCAGAGATCGAACCCGGGTCTCCCGTATTGTAAGCAGACACTTTACTATCTGAGCCACCAGGGGAGAAGTCAGAGGAAGGAGAAAAATCTTTGACTTCTCTGTCTTCCAGGATTCTAATCTCTTGCTGGTGTCTCTGGTAAGCTGAACCAAAACGGCAGCCAACTCTTTGCTAGTTTGATTGCAGCCTGTCGGAGCCGGCTCCTGTATACACTAGAACAGAGCAAGGAGGAATGAGGGATGGATCTGGGAATGCATAAGCCCAGGATTGCCTTATTACAATAACAGATTGAGTGAGAAAAATCAGACCAATGTCAATACAGAAAAGCATCAAATAAAAATCAACATCCAGTCATCATAAAAATAAGTGTTAGTCCAAAGTATTCAACTGCGATAATGTGTTTTGGGGAGGAAGACCAGAGAGACAAAGTGCCATTCTTATCACATCATATCAAGGGTACATTCTATCAACATGATTTATCACCATTGATATTTACCTTGATCACCTAGCTGAAGGAGTGTTTGTCAGGTTTTCTCCTCTCTTGAGCTCAGAGGCAGAAATAAGGAAGAGAGGAAGCTAGCACTTGGATCATTTCCTAAATAACCAGCCCAGAAATCACTATTAACAATGGCTAACTTGTGACACAAATTACAACCCAACAAAAAATATTAAGCCCTATTTCCTGCAGTGAAAGAGAAGTCTTCCAACATGGAAAGCAATAAATGGGATCATGGTGTAAATAGAGAATATATGGGGGTTTGTGTCCAACTTAGAGGGACCCTGAATATCAGAGAAAGTGGTGTGGACCTTATTTTACATGCTAAGTGGCTTCAGTCGTGGCAGACTCTTTGCAGGCCTGTGGATTGTAGTCCTCCAGGCTCCTCTGTCCATGGGATTCTCCAGGGAAGAATACTGGAGTGGGTTGCCATTTCCTTCTCTAGGAGATCTTCCCAACCCAAGGATCAAACTTGCATCTCTTATGTCTCCAGCATTGGCAGAAAGGTTTGTTTCCACTGGCAACACCTGTGAAGCTTTTTCTTTTATGGGTGGTAGAGAATTAAGCAGCAGAGTGACATGATCACACCTGGGCTCCTCTCATCCTCCTCAGTTCCTTTTGGGTGTGGGATTTGGATCTGATTTCTTCTACACTATCCTCACTGGGTATGAGGAAAGCTTAAATGTTCTCAGTTTGCAATGTATTGATGAATACCTCAAAAGAAGGGCAGCATTTAAACTCCCGTCTAAGAACAATCCTTTGCTCATTTTGAGATTAAAGTGTTTCAATAAGACACACATTCAGTTCACCTATGTTCTCTTCATTCTTTCAGGTCAAACTCCATCCAGTGACTGCTCAACATCATGGCCCCAAACCCAGGAAACCATGAAGTCTTCATGAGGAGCTGAAAACACCAAATGAGCATCCACATTGTGTATTATGGACTCCCTAAACTATGGTCATGTGCAATATTCCATTTCTATCTAAAAATACTGGAAATAGAACTGCCATGGGTAGCTTTAAAAAATCCCATTTTTCATGAAAATCTGATCACTGCTGTGAAAGAACAAAATGATGGCAAGAAAGAGCTCCTCAGAAAATGACAATCTGAGCCCACGTCCTCCAAGTGCTGGGTAACCAAAGTGGCATTTAGGAGGAAATGACCAACCAGGCACAATAGGAAGGGAATTTAGGTTTGGAGGAGTACAATATTCTGATGACTTCCAGAAGTATAAAACCCAGTCTTTCCTAAAGTATTCTCTGGCACATATCAAGACACAGAGACCTTTGACCCTTGTAACAGGATAAACATTCTGGCCCTTCACTGATAGCGTATGAGTTTAATGTCAGTACACAAGAAACAAGTGCCCGCACAGTTTGAATTCCAGGCCTGGCCTTCCTGTCACTATTACACAAAAGTGAGTGTATGAAAGGAGTACTTAGTAATTCTATTTCTCTTTCGCTTAAGTCAAAAGGACCTGAGACTGTGTTTGGTTAGCAAACCCACCCTTCTAGCAACAGAGAGGTCGAGAGAGTAAGGTGATAGATACCTAAGCACAAAAAATAGGCCTACGACCAATGTTCATCGCAGCACTGTTTATAATAGCCAGAACATGGAAGCAACCTAGATGCCCATCAGCAGATGAATGGATAAGGAAGCTGTAGTACATATATACCATGGAATATTACTCAGCCATTAAAAAGAATTCATTTGAATCAGTTCTAATGAGATGGATGAAACTGGAGCCCATTATACAGCGTGAAGTAAGCCAGAAAGATAAAGACCATTACAGTATACTAACATATATATATGGAATTTAGAAAGATGGTAATGATAACCCTATATGCAAAACAGAAAAAGAGACACAGATGAACAGAACAGACTTTTGGACTCTGTGGGAGAAGGCGAGGGTGGGATGTTTCGAGAGAACAGCATTGAAACATGTATATTATCTAGGGTGAAACAGATCACCAGCCCAGGCTGGATGCATGAGACAAGTGCTCGGGCCTGGTTCACTGGGAAGACCCAGAGGGATCGGGTAGAGAGGGAGGTGGGAGGGGGGATCGGGATGGGGAATACATGTAAATCCATGGCTGATTCATGCCAATGTATGACAAAAAACACTACAATATTGTAAAGTAATTAGCCTCCAACTAATAAAAATAAATGGAAAAAAAAAAAAAAAAAGCTAACCATGGTTTAAAATAATTCTGTCTCTGTTGGCTATGTAAGTGTCAGGCACCTCTCCTACAGATGTTTGCCGAGGCGTACTTGTCACTGCTCCTGTTTGTGTTTGTGGTCACGTTGACCTGTTTCATGTATTGAGAGCCAAATAAAGTTGATCCAACTAGATTGCAGGAACTGTGAGTAAGACATTATTTAGCGAACACTTTCTGATCTCCCACTAATAGTTGTAGTACTATACAGGTTATGCATTTCATCAGGGGTGTGTTGGGTAGTTTCTGGATTTTGAGGAACTGTACAATTCTATTTAAGTTCTTGAATTTATCTACTGTACATAAATTTGTTCTTAGTATTTTCTTTTTATCCTTCCACCATCTTTACTGTAGGGCTTGTAGAATTGTAGTGCTAGTCAGCATTTCATTTCTGATATTAGTCATTTGTCTTCTCCTTTTCAATTTTGCTTATCTGGCTAGAGTTTTATCAATTTGTTGATCTTTTCAATGAATCAGTTTTCTTTTTTTGCCATAATTCCTTTCCTTATTTTTGATTTTAGTTTTTTTCTTTTCCTCTTGTGTTTTTGGTTTGTTTGTTTTCAGATTCTTTGGGTAAGGTTTTCTCTTTTTTTTCTAAGTTAAGGTGGAAGCATAGATTATTGATCTATTAGTCTTTATTCTTTCTTAATATAAACATTAATTGGTATAATTTTCCCTCTTAACACTGATTTAGCTACATCCCATAAATTGTAATACATCGCACTTTCCTTTTAATTCATCCCAGTGCAGTTTCTACTTCCTTGAGAATCTCTATTTGACCTATGGATGGTTGATAAATTTCTAAGTGTTTTGAGATTTTTCTTCTCCTTCCATATTGTTTGCCTTCCAGTTTCATTCTTTTCTTGTCAGAGAACAAACTCTGCATCATTTAAATTTTTTCAATTAGTTTGAATGATATAGGATGCTATCTTGGTGAATGTTTCCCATGTGCTTGAAATAAATGTGCATTTTGCTCTGGTTGATACAGTGATACTTAGATGCATAGTGTTTGTGAATCACACAGGGCCCAGCCTGTCCCTTGGGGAATGGTGCAGTTCTCCAAGCTTTTGGTATTCTGCCTCTGGTGAGAGTCCTACATGCACAGCTCAGGTCGAACTTAGGAGTTACTACAGCTTGCTGGAATCCCTTGGTCACATTTGGTCTTCTCCACTCTCTGCCCTCACTCTTTGGCTACCAGCAGGCTTTCCTTCTGGTCCTCTCACTCAGAGTGGCGGGTGTGGGTGGGTGGGTTTAGTTTCTTCAC
The DNA here is from genome assembly GCF_963930625.1 of Muntiacus reevesi. Taxonomy (NCBI): domain Eukaryota; kingdom Metazoa; phylum Chordata; class Mammalia; order Artiodactyla; family Cervidae; genus Muntiacus; species Muntiacus reevesi. The sequence continues at coordinate 95,994,902 of NC_089271.1, forward strand.
TCTGTTGTGTACTTCCCTTGAATGGATTCGCCTAGATGACCAAGTGGTGAGATAATACAAAAATAGTGCAACAGTCACTTCTCACAGAAGTTTTCTTTACAAAGAGAAATACCACCCTCCCTCAAAATTTTAGGTGTCTGCCATGCTGTTAATGAGTCTCCCACCACAGGGTTACAGATTTGGGCCTAAGGCTTTTGCTTCTACCCATGTTATAAATCCCTCAGTATATTCATGCTATTTTGCTTTATTACAGAGATCAGCAAACTTTCCTGGTAAATGATTAAATTGTAAATACCTTCGACTTTGTACGCCATATTTTCTTTGAGATAGACAGATTTTGTATTTTATGATTTATTATATTCATAATAACTTTGTATTTAATGTATTCATATTTAATGCTTATGATTTGTTACTTCATTGATCGATTTACTTTATTATAATAGTAATTAGCTTATATTATATTTTAATATTTAGTCCTTACCCCATGTTCTTTTTTTGTTAAAGGATCATTTCACATCCAGCATACCACAGTCTATGTAGCTGTCATATTTCCTTTAACTTCTCTTTGCAGTGACAGTTATTCAGACCTTCGTGTTTTTTTTTTTTTTTTTTTTTTTTTTTTTGATGACATTGACAATTTTGAGGCATCCTGGTTAAGAATACTGAAGGGACTTCCCTCAAGGTCCAGTAGTTGGGACTCTGTGCTTCCACCGCACAGGCTGTGGGTTTGATCCTTCGTTAGGGAACTAATATCCTGCATGCTGAGTGGCCAAAATAATTGAAAACATCCAACTAGTTTGTGGCAACCATGAGTCCCTCTTTATCCCTCACCACTTTACTCTTGAGCTCCACACAGTGCAGGACACCCTGGCTGTCCACTGAGTTAAAGTTGGGGTGCACAGCTATTTGAATATCATGGTCCTTTTCTCAAATAAAAGGACAATTTCATGGACTCCTACAAGAAAGTGATGGAGTTCTAGGAAATCAATTACAGCCACTCTCAGTTCAGCACAGCTTCTGCAGACATTAGTGCTTACTCATCACAGGAGCAACTGCTAACACTCGGTGGGAGACATGGAGTTACCATGATAGAGAACATTTCTCCAGTTCCCAGAGGGGGAAATGGGCATTCTCAAGATCTCACCCTGGAGAGCCAGCTCTCTGTGCAGCCTTTCTCAGCTGGCAGAGTTTGGAAAGGGTTTTGTGGAGGGAGAGTGGGAAAGACCCAGATAAGTCGAAGCAGGGGTAGAGTGGCTCTTGTCCTGGCCTCTGTTAACCTGGACATTGCATTCAAACCTAGAGCGGGGGAAATAGCCTGGGAAGCCCACAGTCAGGGCAATGTGACCTAGAACAGAGGTTCCTCTACATCAAGAAGGAAAGTCTCTGTTTATTATCTCTACAGATATTGCAACATAGATGCTCATCTCCTTGGGAGTGATTCTGGCTCCTGACTCCTGGGCGGGGAGGCCTTGACTCTAATCCAAAGCAGGTGGGTCTCTCTTTGTATCGCTTCATTCAGATAACTGGAACCAAGAGTAATTCATCGCTTTGTGAAGGATTAATCAAGTGTGTTTCAAGTTCACTTCAAAGACAGTTCAACTGATGAAAATATACAAGACCCATTACACATGAGGGCCATAGGCAGGTGCAAAATTCAGAATCGGACTTTAGGAGAGCAGAGCTCTATGGAGATACTGTTAGACAGTCTTCACCCATGTCTGCTGGTCTGTTGCATCTTGCTCTGTCATGTGGTGTTTACTAAACTTGACTGTGTGGTGGTAATCGTCAAAGCTGGGGAATGGACTCACATTGTTCTCTATTTGCATGTGGGGGGAGAGGTGACGCTTTCTGCGTAATCGATCTTTGAACCAGGAAAGCGATTCTTAACCTGCATGTGTCCTCTAGTCCCGTTAGGTATTCCTGCTGTTCAGTCAGGGAAGGTAAGGGAATTTGAAATTTAAAAAGTCTGACAGTGTACAGATGCCAACTTTAAGAAATTAGAACAAGCAGAAAAGGATTCTGATCTGCAGAATCCTTGTGGGATGTGGGCGTGTCGTGTGGGATGCTGTACTGGAGCCAGAAGCGACAGTAGCTCCCAAGGGACGTTTAAAATTTCACTCACACTGTTTCTTGCTCCAATCTGGAAGTATCACATGGGTGAATGACACCACCATTGCAGTTAGGTTTACTCCACTAGAAGAGAAGCCTTGCTAGCAGGGAGGGATGGAGTTCAAGCAAAAATCTTGACATGTTGATATGATACATTTATAAATGGTGACGTCGTATTAGCTACCACCTCCATTCTATCACATTTGTGTGTGTGTGTGTGTGTGTGTGTGTGTGTGTGTGTGTGTGTGTTCAGAATGTAGAAGTTCTGCTCTCTTAGCAATAGTCAAGTATTTGATGCAGAATAGAGCTATAAGCATCCTGCTGTACACTGGATTCCACAACCTGTTAGTATTATAAGTGGGGGCTAGTACCCTGTGAACCGTCTCTCCCTATTTCCCCATCCCCTAATTCTTTGTAAACACCACTCTCTTCCCCATTTCTCTGTTTGTCCTTTGTACTTTTTAAATTTATTTTTATTTTTATTTTGTTTTTGTCCTTGTTGCTCAGCATGTGTGTTTTTAGTTCTCCAACCAGGGATCAAATTCATGTTCCCGGGACTGGAAGTGCAGAGTCTTAGCCACTGGACTACCAGGGTAGTCCCAGTTTGTCCTTTTTAGATTCCACATGTAACAAACCGCATTTATCTTTTTCAGTGTCACTTATTTTACTTAGCATAATGCCCTCAAGCTCCTTTCAAGTTGTTGCAGATGGCAGAATATGTTGAATATGTCGCATCTTCTTTATCCGTTCATCCACTGATGGACACTTAGATTGTATCCATATTTTGGATACTGTGAACAATGCTGTAATAAATGTAGGAGTGAAAATATCTTTTCGATATCTTATTTTCATTTCCTTTTGAATATACACTCAGATGCGGAATTGCTGGATCATATGGTAGCTTCCTTGATAGTGTTCTTTGATTCACAGACTTTTATTCATTTATTTATTTATTTATTTGATTAGGTCCAATTTATATATGTTTTTCTTTTTTTTTGCCTCTGTTTTTGCTGTCATATCCATGAAATCTTTACCACCTAAAATATTTCTAGATATATACATAAACACATGATAGGAAGTACATCTATAATTCTTTGCTCTCTCAACCAAGAGGTCCCTAGACCAATGACCCTTCAGTACTAATGAGCACAATGAGTGTACAGATCGAGATTTGCCAATACCTTTTGACAACAAAAGGAACAAGGGGTTTCATGGAAAAATTGATGATTCTAGAGTTGGGTCAGGAAATATGGAAAATGAGCCTGGCGCATCTTTGTATCATGTGAAAAAAAAGTACTCAAAATTTTTTCAAAAAAGGAAGCAAAATGTCCAGGGATATGACAAAGTTATTTACAAAGGCAGCTGACAGGAAGAACTCCCAATAACCAATCTGAGAACAATTTGAAAATAAAAATATATAATGTTGTATTGGATTTTAACCCAAAGTGTAGTATAAATACCATGAGTCCATACTGAGAAAAATTAATGATTTCTTAATTACGCAAACAAGCATAGACAAATCTCCCACAGAGAAAAATTCCAGTTTATGCAGACACTCCCACTTCTAGAGAGTGGAGCGTAACTTCCTACCCCTGAAGCCATGGACCATACATCGAGACTTTCTTCCAAAGAGGACAGATGGAAAGGGGACATAAAACAATCACTTTATCACATAGACACCTGACAAGCACTACCTCAGCCACATGATCAATGAGAGCATCACCAATGATGAATTGTACTAATAGAATACACACTTGCTATGCTGTGATGAGAATGGGATTTTACATCTGTAATATTCCTCCCCCAAACTTGTAATCCCAGACTAGTCATGAGTAAAATATCAGATAAATCTCCCAATCAAGGGACATTGTTCAAAACATCTACTGAGTACTCCTCAAAACTGTCAAGATCATCCAAAACAAAGAACTGTTAAAGCTGAGAGGAACCCAAGGAGACATTACAACTAAATGTGAGGGTGGTTTCCTGGCCAGGATCCTGGAGCAGGTAAAAACCTATAGAAATCTGAGTCAAGTGTGGGCTTTAGTTGATAATAAATAATGCATCAATACTTCCTCATTAATTGTAATAAATGTATCATATTAATGTAAGATATTAGGAATAGGGGAAACTGGGAGAGGGCATATGAGAATTCCACTATTTTCACAAATATTATTCAAATTTTAAAGGATTACAAAGGAAAAGGTCAAACTAAAGTCTATTGATAGTTTCAACATAAAAGACACAAGGAAACTTATGGCAAAACATGCTGAGTATGTTAAAAAAGGAAATAGGAAACCAAGCACAAGCACACGGAACTTGTAAGTGTGAAACAACCCTTCCAAAATTATCTTCAGCTTTTCCTCTGCCTTAACCTCCAGTCTAATATAATACACTAACCGGGCCTCTTCCACCACAGAAACATCTCTGGATCCAATTTTTCTCAAGCCCCACAAACACTGCCCTTATCCAAACTCATAGATGTTTTCCCTGGATATGAGAAGAGCCACCAATCGAGGCCAGGTATAGACCTAGAAACCTGTAATGCTCAAAAACCACTTTAAGATGTCTGCCAGTGTTATTTGCCACAGATGTCTGAGAAGTTCCAGGCAAGGATCAGTGTCTTGCCAAAGAAACAAGGGCCCAGAGCAAAACTTTAGCTGTGTGTATGTGTGAACATGCTTAGTCGCTCAGCATGTTTGACTCCTTGTGACCCCACAGATTGTACCCCACCCACGCCCTTGGGCTCTGGTCTATGGGATTTCCCAGGCAAGAATACCAGAGTGGGATGGCATTTCCTCCTCCAGAGTATCTTCCCACCCAGGGATCGAACCTGTGTCTCCCACTTTGCAGGTGGGTTGTTTAACACTGAGCCTCCAGGGAAGCCATGAGGAAACACAGGGACTTCTCAGAGGAGCAGAACATTCACTGAATCCTTAAGCCAGGGGAGGCGCCTGTCCAAGTGGTGATGGCCTGGGCAAGACCAGCTTGGGAACAGGGTGGTGTGTTTTCACACAGAGGCAGCTGCTGAAGATGTTGGATCCTGAAAATGACCTCCAGATAAGTCAGTGGGGGCAGGGGGCAGTTTGGGCCTCCTAGCAGCCAAAGGCCTGAGGTTCTTATGTACCCAGAGCTAGATCCCATCCACACCTAACAGTCATATCCAATAAGGGGCATGAGGAGTACTTGTTATGATGGCTGTCACATGTCCATCCTGGAGTGACCCCCCGGGTCCCGGCCTTGGCCTCAGAGCACAGATGTCCTCATGGAGGCCAGGGAGGCAGCTCACCTGCAGCAGCATTTCCTCCCCGCTCCCTCTCCTGACCAGCCCTGGGCAGGTCAGGTGGGATCTCCAGGGGCTTGCTGCTTCTACCTCTCTGGGGCAGCCGGCTCTCTTTGCAGCCTGCACCCCTGGGACCCCAGTGTCCTCTCTGTCTGGTTCCTTTCCAAATCCTCGTTTGAGTCTGGAGACTCTGGCACCTAGGAGGGCGTCCTGGGTACCACCCTTGCCATCTGCTAGAGCCTGTCCTCTGTTCAAACAGCCCGACTGGCTCCTAGTTGGCTCTGCAGGTGGCTGACCAGACATCCCTTTTCCTCTCATACTCAGGCTCAAAATCCATGACCTTACAGTCACATTTAGAAGACCCTGAGTTTTCTCCAACACGTGGGATTCCACAGGGAATGGTCTGATACACCTCAGGATCATAGAGATGCACCCCATGAATCCAAGGCAATGATTACTACTGACTGACCATAAGGAGTGTCAAGTCCTGCCAGCTCTACCTGTAGCACTGTGGAAGGGGATGCTGCTCTGGGACTTTCAGATAAAGATACACACATGAGGTCATCAGGACCAGGGCCTAAGCCACTCTCAGTGGGGGGCAGGTAGGACAAAACCCAAGGCCAGGTTCTGAGGGAGTGGGGGCACTGTGGGCAGCAGGGTTGTTTCGGGCAGGGGGGCTCGTGACTGGGGCCCATGAGGAGGATGCTCCCAACTCCAACAGGGACCTTTGACAGCTGGCTGCTATCCTCCCGATGGAGAACGAGCAGAACCCGGAGGGGACTGACAGTGCAGCTCAGGGTGGGTGGGGGCACGCTGTGGGTTGGGGGTGCGTGGAATTCCTGTAGCCAGCTCCCTGCGGGCAGCCTCTCTCAAGGGTCAGAAGTACAGGACTTTAGTCTCTGCAAGAAAAACCTCACTCGGAGTGCTCTGTGTCTTAGTGTTGTCCTGACTTGAGGATTAACTCCCAGGTGCCTGTGTCCCTTCAAAACAAATGGTCATGACAAAAATGCTTCTTCTCAAAGTTCATTGATCACGGGTCATGGCATCACCCATCCTAAGTGAAGAGGCCTGGCAGGCTCATGTCCCCATGTGTGCAGGGAGAGAGGAAGACAAGAGGTGGTGGAGCACCTAACATCTCTCCAATTCCACACTGCCTAACAGATGCTCAACAAAGAGCAGCAGTTAGAATTTATAATGACAAAATCTCAAAAAAAAAAAAAAAAAAAAAAAGACAAAATCGCCTATGTTTTGGGGAAGAGAGTCTGAGCAGGTCACATGAGTCTTGAAATTCTCCACCTTTTCCAAGTGTCCGTTGACTATGTGGCAGTGACCACATGTGTGGCCAGAATCACATCTCCTGTTCCCATTGTTCTCTGGCAATCAGCAGGGAGAGCTACCCCTTAGAGTTGCCCCTTCAGCCCGTTGCACCCACATGCACACCCCACTGCAGTGACCTCACCACCTCCTTAGGCCCAGAACTCGCTCCTGTCATTTGATGCCAGGCACAGCCTTAGCCTGTGAGTCTCTGCTGTCTCCACACTTCTGAACCTGCGTGAACCCAGGGACGCTGGTGGATGTTGCATCTTTCCTTAGCACTTATTTCTCGTGTTATTCAGATCTCAGACTCTGTCCCTCTCTCCTCTGGAAATACTTTTGTTTTCAAGACACCTCATAGGATTGGCAGCTGAACAGCAAATGGAATAGAAAACCCGTCAAAATTGCTGTTCTGTGTGTTTTCCTCCTAGAGGTTATATTATTCAATTTGGCTGTTAGTGTGTGTTTGAGGGGGTGGGAAACAGTGTCTTTCCCGGCTGGGAATCAAAGTTCCCAGGATCCAGTCAGCCAGCAGGATTTCTCCACTTTCACTCATTTCATCCCTCTGAAATCTAGACCATGCTCACAAGTGGCCAAAATAAAGTCCAGATGACCAAGTAAATGCTCATTTCAATATACTGGTAATCAGTTTTCCCAGGACAGAGAGAAGAGGGCCAACCCAGGGAATACTTGGCCATACTTCAAAGCAACATGCACATTTCTCCAGGATTCTGAGCAGATGGTAGAGCAGTGGTAGAAAACACCTCCTTTGTCCCTGTGGTTAACAGCAATGCAACAACTGTCAGAACCCCTTCCTTCCCAACCCAGAAAGATATCTCTCTGTGTTTTACCCAAGATGCAAAAGGACACCTCACATCAATGATTCATTTCAGACTTTCCTGTCACCCCCAAGATACACTGTCGGCAGGTCTGAGAGATGCCATCATGCAGCCTCATCACAATGACCTCCCACAGAAGGAACCCAGCTTCCCAAAGTCCCAGAACACCCTGGCTCAGACACTGACATTCCAGTGCTCCTCCTGGAGCCTCACCGCCCCTCCCCATGCTGCCTTGTTTAGTGGGACTAGGGGACTTCTCTCCACCTTCTTTGTGTGACTAGGGCTACTAGAGCATCGCTCTAGGTGTGGGGGTGTCCTGCTTCTCCTAGTGTCCCTACTGCAAACCCAGCCTTTCACGGAGCAGAGGCTCCGTAAAGGTCTTTGGAATACACGAGCCAGTGAGCAGGGGGCTCAATTAATTATCTGCTACTTCCTTAAATAACCCAGGCAAATCCAAATGCACAAGAGATAATTTAGTTTTTGAAAATGACACACAAGAAGGACAGAAGCATGAATTCTCTACAAGTATTTTTATCATCTAGTTCGTCCCCCATCAATGTTGCTGCTAAATAAGCTCACTTTTCCAAAACAGTTCTAATTCCAATTCCACTCCATTCTGTTCAGGATCACAAAACACAATGGAAGAGTTTCCAATATCTTTTACAAAACAGCAAAACTCTTGTTCATGAATTGGATAAGCACAAACGCTCTGTGATCAGCATCATTCATGAAGCTAAGACACTGAAGTTTATTCAGTCTTCTATGAAAACAAGCAAAGTTTGAAATTTTTCTAAGGAAAGCAGGTGAATCTCCAAGTCATCATAGAGAACAGGAACCCAAAGATGCTATAGACTGGTTCCCCAAAGTGCCCCAGGGCCTCACTTCTGAGAAGGCTGACCACTCCGTCTTCAATCACAGAGGGAAGGATCACCTGGATCCTGCTCTGGCTCAGGCAGCCTCATCCTCCTCCCTTACAGCCTCTGCAGACAGGGGTGGGAAGGCCCTCGAAGCCCTTTCTTTGACCCTGAGCAGAAATGCCATGACTTCCTGCTTGCTGGTCTCCACATAGGCCCGGGGACCCCACAGGAACTCATAGCGAGCAGGGTAGCTGTAAGGCACCTGCCGGTACTCCAGGAACCCCTGCTGCACCCACACGTGTGTCAGAAGTGTCCTGGGATCCCCAAAGACACAGTGCACACTCCCGACACACACACCCAATCTGCTGAGTGCTCCCCAGACCTTCTCCTCAGGGGCGCGGTCCCCATTCCTCATGATCAGGCTGAGGATCAGCACCAGGAGGCCGGCCTTGGGCATGCTCTGCCCACCGCTCAGCATCACATCACAGGTGAGGCCCAGGTTGGGGACCATGATGTAGATGTGCTCCCTGGGGTCCACCTCCTTCACCTCCACACCACAGACCAGCTCCAGGCACTGTGAGGCTTGGCTGAAGACCACCGGGAAGTGCTCCTGGTTATCCCTGAGGACCTTCTTCAGTATTTCTGCCTGGGAGGTCAGCTCCTTGGCTTGATACTTGAAGAGCAGGAACTTTATTAGGTTAGCTTTCATCTTCTTCAGAGCCTCCTGGGGCAAGGGCTCCCCAGTGGCTACGGAGGACACTGTGAGGGAGGAGGCTGAGGTGGATGCAGCCACCCCTGCCTCAGCTCCCAAGAGCTGCACATTCACTGGGCACTGGGCCTCGCCAGGGTCCAGAAAGCCTTCCTCGGACTTGCTCAGCTCACTCATCTCGACCACGAGCACGATGCCTGGGATCAAACCACAGACAGGAGTGGGGCAGGGGAATAGATGGGGATCACGGGCCAGGCTAGGGGAGAGAGGGGCTGTGAATGGCCTCAGCTGAGATCCACACCCTGGGCGGTCTCACACAGGCCACTTACAGGTCTCCTTTTGTGGGGTGCTCTCAGACCTCATAGGGGCAAGCCTCCAGGGCAGCCAGTCCGCTGGCTACCTGAAAGAGGAAGGGAGCTGTCTCCCCATGGTGCAGTCAGCACAGTCTGGGATTTCCAGGGCTGACAAGGTGGGGGATTAAGCCCTTGTGGGTTCCCCTCTGTTCTGGGATGGGGAGCTCCTGGTGCACACTCTGGGCACCCTCCTCACCTTGACTCCTGGGACTGCCTGGACCACCTCTGCCCTCTGACCTCAGGACTGGAGCCTCAGTCCTCTGCCTTCCTCTCCCGGTTCCTGGAGCTCCTGTGAGAGAAAGGGAGGGGGCAGCTCTGCGGTATCCTGTGGCACAGCCCTGAGCCTTCCATGACAGTACGAGGGGTAGACTCTGTGAGGTCCCCCAAGTTGTGTGGTAGGAGGTCCCCTCAGGGCTCCCTTGTAGTGCTCACCTTTCCCCTGGCACGACCTGGTCCCTCCCCTCTGGGGACCTGCATGGAAATTCTGAACAAGTTCCGAGCCTGAACAGAAAGCGCTGAGGGGCTCCACATGCAGCCGAACCTACCCAGGGTTTCCTGTGGGTCCTAGGCTGGGGAGATGCTCAGTCCTCAACTCCTCCTCATGTCCGGCCTTGGCCTCCCAGCACTGGCCACAGGGGCGGGGGTCTCCTCAGTCCTCCCTCGGGTTTGGGGAGTCCAGCCTCTGCCGACCTGAAGTCTCCACCCTCCGCCAGAAAAACCTCACCTCCTAAGGTCCCTAAGCCAGAGGCCAAGAAACTGCTCACCCCGCTCTAGGGCCTCCAAGAGTCCACATAAGGGCCAGGATCCCTGCCTCCCTGTTGGGGTCTTTCTGCCTCCTTCCATCCTCGCATGCAGCCTGGACTCCAGGCAGAACCGGGGACTGTCCCGTCCGCCATTTTGAGACCGCGCCGCTTTCACGAGATCCCCAGTCTCTCTGAGAACAGCATGTGAGGAAGGCAGACAGGCAGTGTGCTCTTCTTACCCGAAGCTCTCCCAGGGCCGACTACAGGGGCGGGGATCTGTGGGGTTCCGTCGGTCCTCACGCAGGGTCGCCTCAGCCCTCCTTCAGGCACCTCAACTCGCCTCTGAGCAGGACCCGGGATTCTCTGCTCTCCCCAACTTAAGCTCCGCCCCTTATACCAGGGCCCGGTCTCTCCAAGACCCGGATGTCAGGAAGTCAGATCATGCCTGCTGCACTCATTCTACCCCCACAGTTGCCCTGGACTGACAACAGAAACGTGTTTCTCTGAGGTGTCCTGTGAGTGGGGTCCAGGGTCCTCTAGTTCTCCTCCTCAGGGTCCTCAACCTGACACCCCGCCGGACCTGGGAATTGGACCACCTGAGGCCCCACCCCATATGCAAGGTACCCAGTCTGAGACTCGGATGTCAGGAAGTCAGCCCCCATACCAGGTCCCCAGTCTGAGATCCGGATGTGAGGAAGTGAGACCACGCACGTTGGGCTCATCCTACCCCACGGCCGCCAAGGACCAACAGCAGGTACAGGCTTCTCTGAGGTCTCCTTTGATTGAGGTCGGGGTCCCCTCAGTCCTCCCTCAGAGTCTCCAAATTGAATCTCCGCAGGAGCTGGGCTTCTTCCCTCTGCTCACCTGAGGACACGCCCCCTCTCCCAGGTCCCCGGTTTCTCTGAGACCTGGATGCCAGGTAATGCAGCATGAGCTCATCCACCCTCTGTGCTCCCTGAGCCTTGATGTGAGGGTCCCACCTCTGGTCAACACAGGGGTCATCCCCAGATCTGCCAGGGCTCAGGATGAGGTCCCTGAGGGAGATTATAAGGAACCCCACAGATCCCTACCCCTGCTGTCAGCCCTGAGCCACCCTGCTGGTGGGATGAGCACTTGGCAGCCTGTTATGACTTCTGCATCTGTGTCTCAGATACATTAGGCATCTGTCAGAAGGGGCAGGGCTTCAGATGGGCAGAGGGGAAGATCTTAGTTCTTTGGAGGGTCAAGGTGAGGATGCTGAGGGAGGACTGAGGGGACCCTGAACCCCAGAGCAGAGTGGGCTCTGGGAGGACATAGGGCAGATGAACATATGCTGCATTTCCTGACATCCAGGTCTCAGAGAGACTGGGGACCTGGTATAGGGGGCTGACTTCCTGACATCCAGTCTCAAACTGGGGACCTGGTATAGGCAGCTGGCTTCCTAACATATGGGGTTCAGCCTGGGGTCCTGATATAGGGAGCAGACTTCCTGACATCTGGTTCTCAGGGTGACTGGAGTCCTGGTTTAAGGGCTGGGGGCTTAGTAGGGGAGAGGAGAGAATCCGAAGACCTACCCAGAGACAAGATGAGGTCCCTGAGGAGGACTGAAGGGACCCCACAGATTCCCGCCTCTGTTGTCAGCCCTGGGAGCCCGTGGGGTGTGAAGAACACACTAGACCTGTCCTGACTTCCTGACATCCCGGTCTCTGAGAGATTGGGGACATGGTGTGAGGAGTGGGGACTCAGGGGCAGAGAGGACAGAGCCCAGGTGAGTCGGTTTTTCCCATCAGGTGACCAGCTTTAGCATCAGTCCTTCCAATGGATATTCACAGTTGATATCCTTTAGGATGGGCTGGCTTGATCTCCTTGCTGTCCAAGGTACTTTCAAGAGTTCCCCAGCACCACAGTAGTACAATTTTATACATAGTCGTGTGTATCTGTTAATCTCAAACTCCTAATTTATCATTTCCCCTGCTTTTCCTCTTTGGTAACCATAAATTTGTTCTCTGAGTCTGTATCTGCTCTGTAAATAATTTCGTTTGTAGCATCTTTTTAGATTCCACATATAAGTGATACCATACAATATTTGTCTTTCTCTTTCTGACTTGCTTCTCTTAATATGATAATCTCTAGGTCCATTTATGTTGCTACAGATGGTATTACTTCATTATTTTCCATGGCTAAGAAGGATTCCTGTGTGTGTGTGTGTGTGTGTGTGTGTGTGTGTGTGCGCGCGCGCAAACCACATCTTCTTTCTTCTTTATCTAATCATCCGTTGATGGACATTTAGATTCCTCCATATCTTGTCTGCTGTAAATAGTGTTGCAATGAACATTGGGGTGCATGTATATTTTCATATTAGACTTTCTGTCTTTTCCATGTATATATTTCGGAGTGGGATTGTAGGATCATCTGGGAGTTCTGTTTGTAGTTGTTTAAGGATCCTCCATACGGTTCTCCCTATTGACTGTACCAATTTACATTTCACCAACAGTGTACAAAGGTTCCCTTTTCTCTGCACCCTCTCCAACATTTATTCTTCATAGGTTTTTATGATGATGGCCATTCTGATCAGTGTAAGGTGATACTTCATTGGAGTGTTGATTTGTATTTGGATGTTAATTAGGAATGTTGAGTTTCTTTTCATGTGCCTGTTGGCCATCTGTGTCGTCTTTGAAGAAAGGGTCTTCTTTGGAGAAAGGGTTTTGTGTCAGGGTCACATAGACTGGGTGGCTCAAACTACAAACCGTGTTGGTTCAGGAGGCCAGCAACTGAGGTCAAGGTTTTGACTGACGCTGGTTCTCATGACGGAGGTGGAGGGTCTGTTCCATTTCTGCCCCCTCACTTCTGGGACTTTGCTGGCCATGGTGGCCATATCTGAGCATGGAGAGCTCCACCTTCCTCTCCTGGAGCTCTCCTCTGTGTCTGTCTGTCTCTAAATGTGTCCTTTGTATGGAGACAGCCGTCCTGTTAGAGGAGGTTCCATCCGAATGAGCTCACTTGACCACCGTTAGCTCTGAGAAGACCTTTCCTTTGTCTGCAATGTCACGCCGAAGTACTTGGGGTTGAGACTCCGGCACCTGACTCTGAGGGGACACGATGATACTCCTCACACCCTACAAAGGCTCTAAAGTAAGAACACACTGAATTGTTCTAAGGGTGAAAGGTCGGCCTGCATAGCTACTGGGGGTGAATCCAGGGGTGAGGAGAGCAGGCCACTAGGGTAGGAGCCAGATCAGGTGGGGCCTTGTGGGCCTATGAGAACTGTGGCTTTGCTGTGTTTGGGGAAGGAAAGGCCCGTAAGGCTCTGAACTGGGTGCCTCTGGGACTTTGTCCCCGTCATCACAGAATCATGGAAACGGAGGCTCCCTGCGAGGTGCTGAGATGCTGATGATGTTCAGGCCCTTGGCTCTGCTCCTCTGCCTCCACCCCCCTCGAGTAAACAGGGAATCCCAACCAGGTACAAGGAAAGAAGTGAGAATGGAAGGGTGAGTGGTCAGGTCCCTTGCAGTCATGGGCTATCTCTCTGTCCCTCGGCTCCTCCTCAGCAGTCAAATGAGGTGACAGTAACCTAGCGGGTTATTTGAGGTTTGAATTCTGTGATCCTTGTGTGGTGCCATCCCAGGCCCTGACAGGGACATGACCGTCCCAGTAGTTTCTGCTCTCTGTTCTACTCTAGGCCCTGGGCAGGGACCAGGGCATCTGCTGAGAGTGGAGGCCATGGTGTGAGAAGGGATGGGAGGAAGGTGGCTCCCAAAGATGAAGACACCCGGGAAAGACACCTGGCAGTGCGTCTGAGATCCAGGGCAGCCCCAGGGTCGAGGCCAGATTGGTTAGCACAGATCTGCGCTCAGCAGCCCTGTGCTAAGATGGAGGATCTGCAGAGCATGGGCACTGATGGGGCCAGGGAGCTGAGGGGTGGGGTGGGGCCCAGTGTTGGGGGAAACCAAGCCCAGGACTGTCCCTGTCTGTGTTGGGAGAGGACCAGAGCCCAGCCACTGGCTGTGAAGCCAGGGGACCCATCCTCCCTCCTGAGTGATCCCAGGGTTTTAACTCCCTCTTTCTTCAAACTCACCTCATGCCTCTCTCCTGCTGTCCCGCCCTCCTTCCTGACCTCCCCACAGACTGCATATGATGGACGGGTCCTCTGGCTCACCAAACCCTGTCAACAGACAATGTGGAGATGGGTGGAAGGAACCAGCCCTCTGTGACCCTCCCCTCTGTGTCAGCATGCTTGGAGGATGCCCAGACACGTGGGGCTGATGTCCGGCCCAGGGCTGTGAGCTTGCAGGCCGCTGTATCAGGCTTCTGGTCCTTGTGGATCTGTGTTTCCACAGCCGCGTGAGGCCCTGGGAGCCCTGGGAGATGAAGTTCAGTTGTCTGTCCTGAAAGACTTATCCAGGTTTCTTCTTAAATGATGTCAAGAACCTGGAAACGCGGTCCGTGGCCTATACTATGCAGACCTGGCACTGTACCCTGGCTGTCCACATCAGGCAGTGGACTGGGAGGACACAGTCTCGTGGGAGCTCTTGGAGCAGAGGCTGGGGATGAGCCCCGCCCAGATCCAGGTCTGCATGTGGCACTTGTCTCTGTGCATGTACATATGTGTGTGTTTGTGTGCCCGGCAGAGAACATGAGAGGCACCACAGCACCCAGCCTGGGTTCCCCATCCCCACTGCGTGCAGCAGGGCCTGAGCAAGTCCCCTGACTCCCCAGAGGTGAGGCCCCACAGCAACACCTCTCTGCTGGTGAATCACTTGGGGACCTGATATCCACAGGCTTCCCGCCGGGGCCCTCCTGCTCTGACCCTGCGGCCTGCAGTGGTCAGACTGAGAGCTGCCCATGTCCTGGTGGGTTCCTGGAGCGCCAGGCCTCTCCCTTTCATTTTACTCCCTCCCTCACTTGGCATTGCCCTGAATTCCCTTTGCCGAGGTGAGCCCGCTGAAAGGCTCAGACAGAGGATCCAGTTCACCAAGGTTCCCTTCCATAATGCGATCTTACTCTCTAGCAGGCGTGACTTTTGAATCACCTTGTTCTCCTTCTGTGCCCTGTCTTTACACACAGATCTCGTGGACATTGGGGTCACTTTGCTGTGCCCAGAAAACCTAGGTCCTGACGAGATGGAGGAGCTGGAGAATCAAGCCCTGCTGCCCGACCTGCAACAGAAGTAATGACTGCGCTTGCCAACTCCTAGTGGCTGCTGCATCCCGTCCCGGGGAGGGCTGGGAAGGACATCTTCCAGGTGGACATCCCCGAGCACCTGATCCCCTTTGGGCAGGAAGCCTGTCCAGACTAGGCTTTCAAGTGGAAGGTGACTGAGAGACTAGGTCATGGTGACACCGTCCAGTCGCCACTGTGCCCTGGACATGCTCGTCTGGTTCGGTCTGAATTGGCCCCGCCCTGTGGTGGGCTGCCCACTTGGGGCAGGGCCGGGTCCAAGACTCCTATCGTGTGTTGCTGCCCTGGACTCAGGGAGAGTCCCCGGGACTTTGCCCTTTACGAAAAAATGGCATCGCCACTCGTTTTGGCCCTGCTGGGTCTGGGTGGTTGTGAATGTGTTCTTAAGAAACCAGTTAGTGTTTTTCCCTCTATGTTCTGGTCCAAACTCCCCAGTTTTGGAAGTGTCCAGCAGGT
Source organism: Muntiacus reevesi (assembly GCF_963930625.1). Taxonomy (NCBI): domain Eukaryota; kingdom Metazoa; phylum Chordata; class Mammalia; order Artiodactyla; family Cervidae; genus Muntiacus; species Muntiacus reevesi. The sequence goes on from NC_089271.1 coordinate 96,010,719, forward strand.
GATGGGGGAGGGCCAGGGGCTGGGCTGAGTGTCAGCAGCCAGCGAGGCTTCGGGCACGTGGAGAGGCCTGCAGGCCCACAAATAGGCCATGGTTTGTCTTTGCAGGTGACCCTTGCCTTGCTGTAAAGTGTCCCTTGGCTCACAAAGTGTGTATTGGACGTACTGCTTGGCTATTCCACGTCCAAAGACAAGGGCTGGCGTTCACCACCCTTGTGCTTGACTTTGGAAACCTTGTACTTGGCTTTGCGTTTGGGGTCATGTGTTTGCGAGGCCTTTGGCTGGCGGGGTCACCCTGCTTTCCAGTAGGCCTCTTGGGGAAACCCCTGGATTGGGAGCTAGAGACTCTCAACTACTGATCAGAAACTTGTGGCATCACTGGGGGACCCAGGAGGAGCCCCTTCTGCTTTAAGGTGCATGACTCATGGAAGGTGACACCCCAAAAGTTAGGAGCCTGGCTGGGCTGTCTGCTGAGTGGCAGGCAAGGCACAGGGACCAGCCCGGCCTGGGCTCGCCTCAGCACTCAGCTTGTGGGTCAGAACTTTGGCCGAGCGTGTGAAATGCTGCTGCTTCAGATGAAAATGGACCTTGAGGACTGGACTGAAGCTGGCCTGGGGTGTGGGCTTCCAGCCTCATATGGCTCATCCAGTGTCATGTGTGAATAGCATGGACAGACAGAAAGAAGACAGACTCACAGTTCTTGTTCAATTCTTTATTTACTCCAGTGAAGTTTTGCTTTACTTTATTAGAGCCAGAAATAGATTGCTTTATTACAAGGCAGTGATTTTGAGTGTCCCTGGGGACCTGGCAGCTCAGGGATTGGGGTTGTCCTTGAACTGCTCACAGAGGGCACACTTGTAATCTGAGGACTCCTTCTCCTCATCCACTTGAGTGGCCTCGTTTGGGGCCACAACTGAAACAGCCACCTTCACGATGGAATAATAGGTGCTGTACATAATCATCTCATCACTGAACCATAATCTGGGTACTCTGGGAACTCTCCAGCAGTTCCCCTGTGGTGTCCCTTCCAGCAGTAGCTGGGGGTACAGACGTGGCATTGCTGGACGTACCCTCTCCACTGGCGCCACCCTGCTCACTGGGAAGATGGTTTGCCCCGGCCTGCATGGCTAAACTGCCCATAAACCAAAGGCCACAGAACACAAAAGAGTGCAGGGGGTTCTGTGAGCAGTTGGGGATCCCTTCAGGGCCTTCTTGTCAGCTTCTTGGGTGGACTCATTGTGATGGAATCGAGGAGAGTGTCTGGTCATCAACACTCGCTTCTTTCTCTTTGGAGTCATTGTTGTGCTGGTGGCGGGCTGAGCAGTTGTTATGGGGTCGCCTTTTGTCCAGATGCTCTGCAGAAAGAGAGGCTTGTCTCTCTGAAAGTTGGAGTTGTGACAGATCTGAAAGGAAATGGATTACTTTAGCCAATGTGGGGGAGAATATCCATTCCTTGCCACCCTCCTCCCCACCACAGCCCTGGACTTCCCTAAGGAGGGAGACAAGGTCTCTTCATTCCTGGTAGGTTATGAGGCCCTAGTGAGTGTGCTCCCTAGAGCTCCCCCGGGGCCAGCCTCACCTGAGGTCTTACTGGCCGTCCCTGACATCAAGTGGCCTCTCAGGGTCTGGAGGCACCCATGTGGATCCCGTCTAAGGGGGTTTGTGGAACACAAAAGGCCCTGCTTTCTTCTCTTTCCTTGACCACCCTCTCATGAGAAAAAAGTTCTCCTGGGAAACTAAAACTGTCTAGCGCTCGGCTCATCTAGTCTAGTCTCCCTGGAAGGGATTTCTTCAGTGCCATCATCCTCTTCTTCCCCACAGAGCTACCGAAGGATGGATTTTACTGAACTCATACAGGTTCAGTTCACAGATGAAACTGGATGTTGTCTGTCTGGAAGATCCTGTCCACAACTCTGCCCTGGAGGACCTCTGTCTGGAAGAGATCTGCCTTGATGACCACTGTGTCTCCCTTGTCGTTCTAGTACACAGAGGTGAAGACCACATGCTCTACGATCATCCAGAGCTTCTGGGGAAGGACAGCCTGAGGACAGTGTTGTTCTCTTGCTTGTTGGCTGTTTCTGGGTTCGGGCCCTGTGGGCAGTGGGTTGTATTGGGAGCCCAGATCTGGGCTCTTGCGTTGGTCACCCTGCTTCGCCAAAACCTCCCCTGAATGCACATTTGCATTGTGGAGGAATCAGGGGGGTCCCCTGCTGCGGGCTCCCCATCAGGTGATGGGGCCAGCAGGGCTACGTGTGCTTCATTGGAACTCTGACTATCCATGGAGCCAGTCTAGCTCAGGAGCATTCTCTAGCCAAGCAGTGAACACTCAGGGCAGAAGGACCTCAGACCAGGGTCGGGGTGCCTCATAAATAATCTCTGGAGATTCTAGAATCTGGCAGCCAATTAAGTGGTCAGCTCCCTTAATTGTTTCATGATGTTACAGAAGTAATGTGGAAAGGCAGCCCTGGCCCACTGTGGGGGAGGAGGGATGTGGACAGAGATGGGGTCCCCAGCTTGTTTCTTGTCTGAAAGTACAGAAAAGCGTGTTTCAGTTTGCCTGCAAAGGCTCTTATCTGCTGCCAGGCACCTTGTTTCAGGGGGCCAGGCCCTGGATGGGTTGACAAACTTGCCCCTGGCTCCACCCACCTCCCTACCAACAGGCAGGCCTTTGGCTGCCTTCTGTTAAAGGGCCAGGCCTTGGCAAGTCCTGGCTCAGCTTCTACCGAGAGAGACCCCTGGGGTCAGATGGGCCCCTGGCGAATGTCCCTCCCAGAAGATGGGATCTGTAGTAAGCTGGATGGCCTAGCCTGAGTTGTTGGTCCCACCCCCCCAACCCCCATCCCTGTCCTTGCCCCTCTTTGGGCTTTGGTCTCTTCCAGCTGGTGTTTCCGTTAGGTAGGTCCTGCTCAGATGGCTGCAAAGTCAGAGTCCTGTTGTCCTGCCCCCACCGCCCCCCAGGTCGAGCTCTCCTCAGAGTAGGGCCATGCTCAAGCACAGTGGGAATGACCTCACATTCCACTTGACTGTTCCCCAGCACCTGAGACACAGACTCCACACTATGCTGTGTGGGAGGGCACAGCCAGCTGGTCTCCTGAGCTTGAAGCCTCCTGAGTTCTGCCCACCCCCGGACATCATCCCACTGAATATACAGGTAGCTGTCTTCAGTTTCCATTTCTTACTAAAAAGACCACTCACATGGCCCTAGAGTGCTCACCTTGGGAACTCCTGGGTGTGAGCTTTTCCTGCCTCCATCCCAGTCTCAGACTTAGATTCAGGCTCGCTGGAGGCTGCCTCGAAATCTCTGTTTCCTTTCATAAGTGGGGTGGTTTGGCTTCCGCTGTCCCCGGCCTTGGCCTCCCATGGCCAACTTGGGTGTCACGTGGGTACATGCCCTTTGAAGGAGTTGACTGGGGGCTCAAGGTACAGCCTGTTCTGTTGAAAACAAGCACTTCACTGGTCCTCTCCAAGGCCAGCTCTGATCTTCTCTGTCCCTGCCCCTGCCCGTCCCCACCACCACTGTGGACCTGTTCTGCCTTACCCAGATGGCTGGTACATTGAATGATTTTGTTGCCTCACAGGTTAGGTGCTTTTCAAGGGGCCTCCTTTACACACACTCACTCCCAGGGACAGTTCTGAGTTGTTGAGCTAGATGTGACCAAAGAAGCCCCTGTCTACCTGTATTTGAAAACGGATGAGAGCCTGGGTGTGGGACTGGATGAAACCCAAGTGAGAGTCACCTGTCTTCACTACACGTGGACGATAGTGCAGTGGGTTTGGAGATGCATGTTCTCAGACCTTTGTGGGCCACTGTTCTTCAAAATCACCATGTAGGGGACAGAAGAGCACCTTGGAAAGGCCAGCGTGTGAGGACCCTAGGGCACTGTGCCCCTCGAGACAGTTTCCCATTAGTTCTGCCATGCAGCAGGGTCATTTGCACTGTGTGAGGGCCACAGCCTGGTGTCTGAAAGGGGAGAGCTAAGAGGGTGTGGAAGAGGCTCTCCCAGGGCATTTCAGCCTGAGGACTAGTGGCCAGAATGGAGCTTGTAGCCTCGACTTGGGCTTGCTCCGTTGCCTTTGCCCTCCTAAACAGGTTTACAAAGCATTTCTTCAGGTTGGTTCATCTGACTGGAACATGACCCTGGATGCTGTGATTGTCCATGGAGGCTCCTGGTGGCTCCTCCAAAGGGAGCTGAAGACTGGTATCTGTGGGCAGCCTGCCTTGGTCATTCCTCATATGGAGCCTGTTCCCCAGGCAAGACCTGCAATGTCCTGTCTGCAATTTACAGGCTCCGCTGTTGTCACCTGTCTTTCCGACAGGGATATTGGGCAATGCAGCACAAGGTCTTCCTGCCTGGGGACTATCAGGGTTCCCTCTGGTCTCAGATCTAGCTACCCTCAGTCCTCCCTCAGGGTGTTCAGCTTGACTTCTCGTAGGACCTAGACTCTGTCCTCTCCCCACCATAGTCCCTGCTCCTCACACCATGTCCCCAGTCTCACAGACCCTGATGTCAGGAAGTCAGGACAGATTTAGTATGCGCTTCTCACCCAAAGGGCTCCCAGGGCTGATAACAGGGCCTGGGACCTGTAGGGTTCCATCAGTCTTACCTTGGGGTCCCTAGAATCTTCACTCAGGGGTCTCTTCAGTCTTCCCTCAGGGACCTCAACTTGTCTCTGTGTAGGACTTCGGATTCGCTCCTCTGACCTACTAATGCCCCATCCCTTATATCAGAACCTCAGTCTCTCTGAGACATGGATGTCAGGAAGTCCGCTCCCTATACTAGGACGCCAGTCTGAAATCCAGATATTAGGAAGTCAGCCGCCTATACCAGGTTCCCAAGTCTCTCTCAGACCCAGATTTCAGGAAATGCAGCATGTGTTCCTTCCGCCCTATGTCCTCCCAGAGCCCACTCTGCCCTGGGGTCCAGGGTCCCCTCAGTCCTCCCTCAGCATCCTCACCTTGACCCTCTAAAGAACTAAGATCTTCCCCTCTCTCCATCTGAGGCACTACTTCTTCTAACAGTTGCCTCATGTCTCTGAGGTGCAGAGGCGGAGGTCAGAACAGGCTGCCAAGTGTTCATCCCACCTCCAGGATCGTCCAGGCCTAACAGCAGGGTTAGGCATCTGTGAGGTTCCTTATATCCCCCCTACGGGGCCTCGTCTAGAGTCCAGGCAGATCCGGGGATGCCCCTTGTGTTGACCCGAGTTGGGACCCTCATATCAAGGCTCAGGGAGTACAGAAGATGGATGAACTCATGCTGCATTTCCTGACATCCAAGTCTCAGAGAAACTGGGGATCTGGGAAAGGGGGCATGTCCTCAGGTGAGCAGAGGGAAGAAGCCCAGCTCCTCCAGAGTTTCAACATGAGGACCCTGAGGGAGGACTGAGGGGACCCTGGAACCCAATCAGAGGAGACCTCAGAGAAGGCTGTAGCTGCAGTTGGTCCTTGGCGGCCCTGCGATAGGATGAGCCAAACGTGCATGGTCTGACTTCCTGACATCCAGGTCTTGGAGAGACTGGGTCCCAGGTATAAGGGGCAGGTCTTCAGTTGTGGAGAGGCGAGAATCCCAAGTCCTGACCGGAGGCAAGGTGAGGTGCCTGAAGAAGGACTGAGAGGACCCTGAGTGAGGACTGAGGGCACCCTGAGTGAGGACTGAGGGGACCCTGAGTGAGGACCGATGGAACCCCACAGTTTCCCGCCCCTGTAGTCGGCCCTGGGAGCCCTCGGGGTGAGAAGAGTGCACTAGGCCTGTCTGTCTTCCTCACATGAGGGTCTCAGAGAGACTGGGGTTCTCGTGAAAACAGCATGGTCTCAAAATGGTGGACAGGACAATCCCCTGTGCTCCCTGGAGTCCAGTCTCCATGCCAGGAAGGACTGAGGAGGTTAGACCCCAACAGGGTGGGATCTTGGCCCTTGCAGAAAGGTCTTGGAGGGCCCAGAGTGGGGTGCACAGGGTGAGCAGTTTCTTGACCTCTGGTGTAGAGACCTCGGGAGGTAAGGTTTATCGGGTAGAGGCCAGAGGCTTCAGGTCAGCAGAGGCTGGACTCCCCAAACCGGATGGAGGACTGAGCAGACCCACGCCCCTGTGGTCAGTGCTGGGAGGCCAGGCAGGGTGTGAGGAGGTGCTGAGGACAGAGCATGTCCCCAACCAAGGACCCGTGGGAGGCCTTGGGCAGGTGCGGCTACATGTGGGGCCCCTCAGTGCTTTCTATTCAGTCTTGGGTCTTGTTCTGAGTTTCCCTGTATGCCTCCAAAGGGGAGAGTCCAAGCCATGCCAGGGGGAAAGGTGAGCACTACAAGGGAACCCCGAGGGGTCCTCCCACCACACAACTGGATGTATTCACTGAGTCCACCCCTCTTACCATCACAGAAGGCCCAGGGCTGTGCCACTGTATAGCCCCTAGATGTTCCCTCCATTTCTCACACAGGAACTCCAGAAACCAGAAAGCGAAGGCAGAGGTCTAAAGCCTATGTCCTGGAGATGAGAGAGCAGAGGAGGCCCAGGCAGTATCTGGAGTCAAGGTGAGAGGGTACCCTGAGTGTTTACTAGAGGCTCCCCATCCCAGAACAGAGAGGTGCACAAGAAGGCCCTAATCCCCCCACACACACACACATTGTGGGCCCCGGAAATCTCAAGCTGTGCTGACCACACCCTGGGAAGCCACCACACTTCCTCCTTCAGGTAGCCAGGGGACTGTCTTCCTAGGAGGAGCACCCCTGTGAGGTCTGAGAGCACCCCTCAAGAGGAGACCTATAAGTGGCCTGTGTGAGACCACCTGGGATGCGTTTCTCATCCGAGACTGCTCACATGCCCTCTGCCCCAAGGCCTGTGGTCCCCATCTGTACCTCTGCCTCAACTTCCATGTCTTGTTTGATCCCAGGCATCATACTCGTGGTCGAGATGAGTGAGCTGAGTAAGCCCAAAGAAGACCTTCAGGACCCAGTTGAGGCCCAGGGTCCAATGCAGGCACAGCTCTTGGAGGCTGAGGAGGACGAGCCACATCCCACTTGGCCTCCTACCTCCCAGCATCCTCCTCCGCTCCTCTGGAGGCCTTGCCACAAGAAATTCTGAATGAGATGGTGGCTAACCTGATGAAGTTCCTGCTCCTCAGTTATCAAGCCAAGGAGCTGACCTCCCAGGCAGAAATGCTGAAGGTCTTCAGGGATAAACAGGAGCACTTCCCAGTGGTCTTCAGGCAAACCTTGCAGTGAATGCAGCTGGACTTTGGCATGGAGGTGAAGGAGGTAGATGCCAGGCAGCACATCAACATCCTGGTCACCACCCTGGGCCTCACCTGCAATACGATGCATAGCGGTAGGCAGTGTCTGCCCAAAGCCAGCCTCCTGGTGCTGGTCCTCAGCCTCACCATATGGAATAGAGACCATGCCCCTGAGGAGGAGGTCTGGGGAACACTCAGCAGGATGTGGTTGTGTGCTGAGAGTGAGCACTGCGTCTTTGGGGAGTCTAGGGAGTTGCTGCCCCACATGTGGGTGCGGGAGGGGAACCTGGAGTACCAGCAGTTGCCTGACAGCCACCTTGCCTGCTATGAGTCCCTGTGGGGTCCCCAGGTGTACGCAGAGACCAGCAGGTGGCAATTCATGGCATTTCTGCTCAGGGTCAAACAAAGGGCTTTGAGGGCCTTCCCACCCCTGTCTACAGAGGCTGCCAGGGAGGAGGATGATGCAGCCTGAGCCACAGCAACAGCCAGGCTGGTCCTTCCCTCTGTGATTGAACAGGGAGCGGTTAGAACTTCTCAGAAGTGAGGACCGAGGCCAGTTGGGGGAACCAGTGTGTAGCATCTTTGGGTTCCTGTTCTTTACCATGGTATGGAGATTCATCTCTGATTTCTTTAGAAAATTTTCAAACTTTGACTGTTTTCATAGAAGGCTACATTAACTTCAGTGTCTTATCTTTGTGAACGATGTTAATCCCAGTATGTTTATGGTTACCCAGTTAACAAACAACAGTTTTACTGTTTTATAAAATTGATTGAAGCTTGCCAGCTGCGACGGACCACACAGAAGCTTGGCCTTGAGGAGCTACCCCTAGCCCAAGGTCAGGGGTAGCGACCGAGAGCGCCAGGCTGTAATGGTGCAGGTGCGGCCGAGAGGAGCAACCCCATGTCCAAGGAGCGGTGGCTGTGCTGGCACAGCAGGGCTGAGAGGAGCTATTCCATGTTCAAGGTCAGGAGGGGTGGCCGTGAGGAGATACCCCTCATCCAAGGTAAGGAGCAGTGGCTGCACTATCCTGGAGCAGCCATGAAGAGATACCCCACGTCCAAGATAAGAGAAAACCAAGTAAGATGGTAGGTGCTGGGAGAGGGCATCAAAGGGCAGACACACTGAAACCATAATCAGAGAAAACTAGCCAATCTGATCACAGGACCACAGCTTGTCTAACTCAATGAAACTAAGCCATGCCCAGTGGGACCACCCAAGTTGGACGGGTCATGGTGGAGAGGTCTGACAGAATGTGGTCCACTGGAGAAGGGAATGGCAAACCACTTCAGTATTCTTGCCTTGAGAACCCCATGAACAATATGAGAAGGCAAAATGAGAGGATACTGAAAGGGAAACTCCCCAGGTCGGTACGTGCCCAATGTGCTACTGGAGATCAGTGGAGAAATCACTCCAGAAAGGATGCAGAAATGGAGCCAAAGCAAAAACAATACCTAGTTGTGGATGTGACTGGTGATAGAAGCAAGGTCCGATGCTGTAAAGAGCAATATTGCCTAGGAACCTGGAATGTTAGGTCCATGAATCAAGGCAAATTGGATGTGGTCAAACAGGAGATGGCAAGAGTGAATGTCAACATTCTAGGAATCAGCGAACTAAAATGGACTGGAATGGTGAATTTAATTCAGATGACCATTATATCTACTACTGTGGGCAGGAATCCCATAGAAGAAATGGAGTAACCATCATAGTCAACAAAAGAGTCTAAAATGCAATACTTGGATGCAATCTCAAAAATGACAAAATGATCTCTGTTCGTTACCAAGGCAAACCATTCAATATCACGGTAATCCTAGGCTATGCCCCAACTAGTAACACTGAAGAACCTGAAGTTGAACGGTTCTATGCAGACCTACAAGACCTTTCAAAACTAACACCCCAAAGAGATGTCCTTTTCACTATAGCAGACTGGAATGCAAAAGTAGGAAGTCAAGAAACACCTGGAGTAACAGGCAAATTTGGCCTTGGAGTACAGAATGAAGCAGGGCAAAGGCTAATAGAGTTTTGCCAAGGGAATTCACTGGTCATAGCAGACACCCTCTTCCAACAACACAAGAGAAGACTCTACACATGGACATCACCAGATGGTCAATACCGAAATCAGATTGATTATATTCTTCGCAGCCAATGTGGAGAAGCTCTACACAGTCAGCAAAAACAAGACCGGGAGCTGACAGTGGCTCAGATCATGACCTCCATATTGCCAGATACAGACTTAAATTTAAGAAAGTAGGGAAAACCACTAGACCATTCAGGTATGGCCTAAATCAATCCCCTTATGACTATACAAAGAAAGTGAGAAGCAGATTCAAGGTACTAGATCTGATAGTCAGAGTGCCTAATGAACTATGGATGGAGGTTCGTGACATTGTGCAGGAGACAAAGATCAAGACCATCCTCATGGAGCAGAAATGAAAAAGAGCAAAATGGTTGTGTGAGTAGGAATTACAAACAGCTGTGAAAAGAAGAGAAGCAAAAAGCAAAGGAGAAAAGGAAAGATATTCCCATTTGAATGCAGAGTTCCAAAGAATAGCAAGGAGAGATAAGAAAGCCTTCCTCAGCGATCATTGCAAAGAAATAGAGGAAAGTAGCAGAATGGGAAAGACTAGAGATCTCTCCAAGAAAATTAGAGATACCAAGGAAACATTTCATGCAAAGATGGGTTCGATAAAGGGCAGAAATGGTATGGACCTAAGAGAAGCAGAAGATATTAAGAAGAGGTGGCAAGGATACACAGAAGAGCTGTACAAAAAAGATCTGCATGACCCAGATAATCACGATGGTGAGACCACTCACCTAGAGCCAGACATCATGGAATGTGAAATCAATTGGGCCTTAGAAAGCATCACTATGAACAAAGCGAGTGGAGGTGATGGAATTCCAGTTGAGCTATTTCAGATCCTGAAAGATGATGCTGTGAAGGTGCTGCACTCAATATGCCAGCAAATTTGGAAAACTCAGCAATGTCCACAGAAATGGAAAAGGTCAGTTTTCCTTTTAGTCCCAAAGAAAGGCAATGCCAAAGAATGCTCTAACTACTGCACAATTGCACTCATCTAACACGCTACTAACGTAATGCTCAAAATTCTCCAAGCCAGGTTTCAGCAATACATGAACCGTGAACTTCCAGATGTTCAAGCAGGTTTTAGAAAAGGTAGAGGAACCAGAGATCAAATTGCCACCATCCCCTGGATCATCGAAAAAGCAAGAGAGTTCCAGAAAAACATCTATTTCTGCTTTATTGATTATGCAAGAGCCTTCGACTGTGTGGATCACAATAAACTGTGGAAAATTCTGAAAGAGATAGGAATACTAGACCACCTTACCTGCCTCTTGAGAAACCTGTATGCAGGTCAGGAAGCAACAGTTAGAACTGGACATGGACCAACCAACTGGTTGCAAATAGGAAAAGGAGTACGTCAAGGGTGTATATTGCCACCCTGATTATTTAACTTCTATGCAGAGTACATCATGAGAAATGCTGGGCTGGAAGAAGCACAAGCTGGAATCAAGATTGCTGGGAGAAATATCAATACCCTCAGATATGCAGATGACACCACCCTTATGGGAGAAAGTGAAGAAGGACTAAAGAGGCCTTTGATGTAAGTGAAAGAGAAGAGTGAAAATGTTGGCTTAAAGTTCAACATTTAGAAAACTAAGATCATGGCATCTGGTGCCATCACTTCATGGGAAATAGATGGGGAAACAGTGGAAACAGTGTCAGACTGTATTTTTGTGGGCTTCAAAATCCCTGCAGATGGTGATTGCAGTCATGAAATTAAAAGATGCTTACTCCTTGGAAGGGAAGTTATGACCAATCTAGACAGCATATTAAAAAGCAGAGACATTACTCTGCCAACAAAGGTCCATCTAGTCAAGGCTATGCTTTTTCCACTGGTCATGTATGGATGTGAGAGTTGGACTGTGATGAAAGTTGAGCACCGAAAAATTGATGCTTTTGAACTGTGGTGCTGGGGAAGACTCTTGAGAGTCCCTTGGACTGCAAGGAGATCTAACCAATCCATCCTAAAGGAGATCAGTCCTGGGTGTTCATTGGAAGGACTGATGCCAAAGCTGAACCTCCAGCACTTTAGCCACCTCATGTGAAGAGCTGACTCATTAGAGAAGAGGATGAAGCTGGGAGGGATTGGGGGCAGGAGGAGAAGGGGACGACAGAGGATGAGATGGCTGGATGGTATCACTGACTCGATGGACATGAGTTTGTATAAACTCTGGGAGTTGCTGATGGACAGGGAGGCCTGGCATGCTGCGGTTCATGGGGTCGCAAAGAGTCAGACACGACTGAGCGACTGAACTGAACTGAAAAGTGATTGGGAACTCTTCTATTGTGTTTTCTGGTCCTGAACATGATACAATGGAATTGGAATTAGAACTGTTTTGAAAACGCGAACTTGCTTACCAATAATGTTGAATGGAGAACTAGATGATAAAAGTAACTGTAGTGAATTCATGCTTGTTTCCTTCTTGTATGTCACTCCCCGTAACTATCTCTGTTTATTCAATTTTCCTGGGTTATTAAAGAAAGTATCAGACAATCTGAGTCCCCTGCTCACTGGCTCATTTATTCCAAAGATCTTTATGGAGACTCTGCTCCATGATATGCCCTATGTTAGCAGTGGGGACACTGTAGAAGCAGGACACCCCCACATTGAGAGCAATGGTCTAGGAGCTGCAGTTACATGAGGTTTGTCTTGGGGGTGAGTGGAATCTCTGAAATGGATTAATGCTGTGAGGTGTTCTTTTGCTTCTTGGATAAACCCCAGAGAGATCTCTTTCTGGGGAAGGAAGGAAGGGGTCCCGACTCTTGTCGCATAATTGTTGACCACAAGGATGAAATAGGTTTCTTCTTCCCTCCATCTGCTAGGAATCCTAGAGAAATGTGAATCTTGCTCTTTTATGTATGGCCCTGTATTCCCTGTGCAGGCACTCCTCTCTCTGCCCTGGGAAGCTGATTACCAAGTACATTTGAAATGACAGTTTATTTGGTCATCTGGTCTTTGTTATTTTCACTTGTGAGCATGGTCTAGCTTTCATATGGACGAAATGAATGAAGAGAAGCTGCAAGAGTGGACAAGACCTACTGTTAGAATAGAATCCTGGGAACTTTGAGTGAGCTGTGCCCAGCTGAGAAAGACACTGCTCCCCACCCCAAGCACACACAAACATCCAAACTGAACAATATGTCCTCCAGGAGGGAAACACAGAACAGCAGTTTTGAGTGGCTTTTTATTCCATTTCCAATTGAGCTGCCAATTCTCTGAGGTATCTTGAAAACAAAACAATTTCCAGAAGAGAGAGGGACATAGTCTGAGATCTGAATAACATGAGAAATAAGTGCTAGCCAGTAAAGATGCAACATCAACCAGCGTCCCCAGGTTCAGGCAGGTTCAGAAGTGTGGAGGCAGTAGAGACTCACAAGTTAAGGCTGTGCCTGGCATCACAAGGCAGGAGCGAGTTCCGGGCCTAAGGAGGTAGTGAGGTCACTGCAGTGGGGTGCAGATAGGTGCAGGGGGCTGAAGGGGCAGCTCTCCCTGTTGAGTGCCAGAGAACAATGGGAACAGGAGATGTGATTCTGGCCACGTATGTGGCCCCTGCCACATAGTCAATGGACACTTGGAAATGGTGGAGAATTTCAAGACCCATGTGACCTGCTCATACTCTCCTCCCCAAAACAAAGGAGATTTTTAACCACTGCTCGTTGTTGAGCATCTGCTAGGCAGTGTGGAATTGGAGAGATGTCAGGTGCTGCACCATCTTTTGCCTTCCTCTCTCCCTGCACACATGGGGTCATGAGCCTGCCAGGCCTCTTAAATTAGAATGGATCGTGTGATGACCCATGGCCAGTGAATTTTGAGAAGAAAAATATTTGTTTTGAAGGGACACAGGTGCAGGGTTTAATCCTCAAGCCAGGACAACACACAGACACAGACCACTCGAAGTGTGGTTCCTCTCCAAGAGAATAAGTTCTGCACCTCTGACCCTTGAGAGAGGTTGCCCCAGAAGGAGCTGGCTTCAGGAATTCTCCCCACCCCTGAGCATCACTGTCAGCCCCCTCAGGGCTGTGCTCAGTCTCTATCAGTAGGGCAGCAGCTAGCGGCCAAAGGGCCCTGTTGGGGTTGGGTGAATCCTTCTCGTGGGCCCCAGCCTCAAGGCGCCCCAACCCTGCTGCCCACAGTGCTCCCTTTCCCCTGGAACCTGGCCTTGGGTTTTGTCCTGCCTGCCCCCCACTGAGAGTGGCTTAGGTCCTGATTACCTTATGTGTGTATCTTTATCTGAGAGTCCCAGAGCAGCATCCCCTTCCATGGTGCTTCAGGTGGAGCCGGCAGGACTTGACGCAGCCCCTGGTTGAATCTGCTCTATGGTGGGTCAGTCGTAGTCATTTCTTTGGAAGTCCAGGTCACATCTCTCTGATCCCGAGGCTTATCAGAGCATTCCTTGTGGAATCCCATGTGTTGGAGTAAACTCAGGGTCTTGTGAATGTGACTGTGAGGTCCTGGCTTTTGAGCCTGAGTGTGAGAGGCAGAGGTGTGTCTGGTCTGTCACCCACACAACCAGCTAGGGCTTTGGTGTCCCCAATCAGGCTGTTTGAGCATAGGGCTGGCTCTAGCAGATGGCTGGGAGGACGCTCATCCAGGTGCCGGAGTCCCCAGAATCCAATGAGGATTCAGAAAGGAAGCAGGCAGGAGAGGACTCTGGAGTCCCAGGGGTGCAGGTTGCAGAGAGGGTTGGCCACCCCAGAGAGGTGGAAGCAGCAAGCCCCTGGAGATCCAACTGACGTGCCCTGGGCTGGCCGGGAGAGTGAGGGGGGAAGCAGAGGTCACTGCAGGTGAGCTGCCGCCCTGGCCTCCATGAGGACATCCATGCTCTGGGGCCAAGACCGGGACCACAGCCCCTGGGGGCACTCCAGAATGGACACATGACAGCTCTCATGAGAGGTACTCCTCATGCCCCTTATTGGATATGACTGTTAAGGGTAGTTGGGATCTTGCTCTGGGTACATAAGAACCTCATGCCTTTGGCGGCTAGGAGGCCCAAACTGCCCCCTGCTCCCACCGACTTATGCCATTTCCAGGATCCAGCATCTTCAGTAGCTGCCTCTCTGTGGAAACCCACCACCCTGTTCCCAAGCTGATCTTTCCCAGGCCATCATCATTTGAACAGACGCCTCCCCTGGCTTAAGGATTCAGTGAAGGTTCTGCTCCTCTGAGAAGTCCCTGTGTTTCCTCGTGGCTTCCCTGGAGGCTCAGTGTTAAACAAACTGCCTGCAATGTGGGAGACACAAGTTCGATCCCTGTGTGGGAAGATGCTCTGGAGGAGAGAATGGCATGCCACTCCGCTCTTCTTGCCTGGGAAATCCCATGAATTCAGGACCCTGGGGCTGGTGGAGGTGGGGGGACTACAGTCCATGAAGTCAGAAAGAGTCGGACATGACTGAGCGACTAAGCATACTCACACGTACGCACAGCTAAAGATTTGCTCTGGACCCTTGTATCTTTGGCAAGACACTGACCCCTGCCTGGATCTTGACAGACTTCTTCTGTGGCAACTAACACTGGCTGACATCTTAAAGTGATTTTTGAGCAAGTACAGGGTTCCAGGTCTAAACCTGGCCTCGGTTGGTGGCTCTTGCCATATCTGATATGCAAGATATGCGGGTCGCATATCTTGCAAAACATCGATGAGGTTGGATCAGGGAAGTGTTTGTGGACCTTGAGAAGAAAGTGGATCCAGAGATGTTTCTCTGGTGGAAGAGACCCAGTTAGTATATTATATGGGATTGGAGGTAAGGGAGAGGAAAAGTGTAAGAAAATGTAGCAAGGGTTGTTTCACACTTACAGATTCTGTGTGTTTGCATTTGGTTTCCTTTCTATTTCATTTTTTAACATACTCAACATGTTTTGCCAGAAGTTTCATTGTCTTTTTTATTTTGAAAATAGACTTTACTTTCATCTTTTCCTTTGTAACCCTTTTAACCCTTGTGATCCTTTAAGATTTGGGAAAAAAAATTGTGATAATAACAGTAATCTCTTAGGCCCTTCTCCCAGTTTCCCCTATTCCTAATATCTAATATTAATATGATACATTATTACAATTAATGCAGAAGTATTGATGCATTATTTATTACCAACTAAAGCCCATACTTTACTCAGATTTCTATAGGTTTTACCCACTTCCAGATCCTGGCCAGAAAACCACCCTAACGTTTAGCTGTAATGTCTCCTTGGGTTCCTCTTAGCTCTAACATTTCTTTGGGATGATCTTGACAGTTTTGAGGAGTACTCGATAGATATTTGGTACAATGTTCCTTGGCTGGTATTTTTCTGATACTTTACTCGTGACTAGTCTGGGATTACAAGTTTGGCGGAGGAATATTACAGATGTAAAATTCCATTCTCATCACATTGTGTCAAGTGTATATACTATTAGCACCATTGATCCCTGATGATGCTCTGTGTGGCTGAGGTAGTCCTTGTCAGGTGTCTAGGCGATAAAGTGATTGCCCTATGCCCCCTTTCCATCCTATCCTCTTTGGAAGAAAGCAACAATGTGCAGTCTATGCTTCAGGGGTGGGAAGTTATGGTCCACTTTCTAGAAGTGGGAGTGTGCATAAACTGGAATTCTTCTGTGTGGAACACTTGTCTATCCTTGTCTGCGTAATTAAGATATCATTTATGTTTCTCAGTATGGACTCATGGTATTTTTATTACACTTTGGGTTAAAATCCAATACAACATTATATATTTTTATTTTCAAATTGTTCTCATATTGGCCACTGGGAGCTCTTCCTCTCAACTCCCTTTGTATATACCTTTGTCATACCCCTAGAAATTTTGCTTCCTTTTTTGAAAGTTCTTTGAATATTTCTATTTTTTCACAACCTACAAGATACTCCAGCCTGATTTTCCATATTTCCTGACCCAATTCTAGAATCATCAATTTTTCCATGGAGCCCTTGTTCCTTTTATTGTCGAATGGTATTGACAAAACTAGATCTGTGCGCTAAGCGTGCTCATTGGTACAGAAGAGTCATTGCTTCTGGGCACACATTGGTTGACAGGGCAAAGAATTATATGTGTACTTCTTATCCTGTGTTTATTTATATATCTAGAAATATTTTAGATGGTAATGATTTCGTGCATATGACACCAAAAACACTGGCAAAAAAAAAGTAAAACACAGATAAATTGGACCTCAACAAAATAAAAAAAAAAAAAACTTGTGCATCAAAGAACATAATCAAGGAAGCTACCATATGATCCAGCAATTCCACTTCTGAGTGTACATTCAAAAGGAAATGTAAATAGGATACTGAAAAGATATGTGCACTCCTACATTTTTTGCAGCATTGTTCACAATATCCAAAGTATGGATACAATATAAGGGTCCACCAGTGGATGTGAATGGATAAAGAAGCTGTGACATACTCAGTTTACAGCCACGTGAGAGATGGGAATCCTGTCGTTTGCAACAACTTGGAAGGAGCTTTAGGGAACTATGCTAAGTAATGTAAGTGAGACAGAAACAGATAAAGACGGTTTGTTATCAATTATAGGTGGAATCTATAAAGGACAAACCAGGACTTCCCTGGCAGTCCAGTGGCTAAGACTCTGCACTTCCAATTCAAGAGGAATGGATTTGATCCCTGGTTAGGGAACTAAGATGCCACATGCTGAAGAGCAAGCCCAAAAATAACAAAATAAAAACATATAAATAAATTTAAAAAGTAAAAAGACAAACAGAGAAACAGAAGAGAGTGGTGCTTATCAAGCGTTAGGGGATGGGGAAATAGGGAGAGATTGTTCACAGGGTACCAGCCCCCACTTATAATACTAACAAATTTTGGGATCCAGTGTACACCAGGATGCTAATAGCTCACAATTCTGAGTCAAATACTTGACTCTTGCTAAGAGAATAGAACTTCTACATTCTCACCACAAAAAAAAAAAAAAAATGTGACAGGATGGAGGTGGTAGCTAACACTATGTCAGTAATCACTTCAGCATTTTTAAATGTATCATATCAACATGCCGAGATTTTTGCCTGAACTACGTCCCTCCTTGCTAGTGAGGCTTCTCTTCTAGTGGAGTAAACCTAACTGCACTGGTGGTGTCATTCACCCATGTGATGCTTCCAGATTTCAGCAAGAAACAGTTCTCAGTGTGAGGGAAATTTTAAACGTCCCTTAGGAGATGCTGTCACTTCTGGCTCCAGTGCAGCATCCCACATGACACTCTGGAAACCAGTCTGCAGATCAGAATCCTTTTCTGCTTGTTTCATGTTTTACAGTTGGCATCTGTACGCTGTCAGACTTTTTAAATTTCAAATTCCCTTACCTTCCCTGACTGAACAGCAGGAATACCTAATGGGACTAGAGGACACATGCAGGTTAAGAATCGCTTTCCTGGTTCAAAAATCGATTACTCAGAAAGCGTCACCTCTCCCACCACACACAAACAGAGAACAATGTGAGTCCATTTTCCAGCTTTGACAACTACGACCACACAGTCGAGTTTAGTAAACACCACATGAGAGAGCAGGATGTAACAGAGCAGCAGACATAGGTGAAGGCTGTCTAACAGTATCTCCATAGTGCTCTGCTCTCCTAGAACCCTATTCTGAATTTTGCACCTGGTCTATGGCACTCAAATGTAATAGGTCTTCTATACTTTCATCAATTGACCTGTCTTTGAAGTGAACTTGAAACACACTTGATTAATCCTTCACAAAGTGATGAATTACTCTTGGTTCCAGTTATCTGAATGAAGAGATACAGAGGGAGACCCACTTGCCCTGAATTAGAGCTAAGGCCTCCCCGCCCAGGGGTCAGGAGCCAGAATTACTCCCAAAGAGATGAGCATCTATGTTGCAATATCTGTAGAGATAATAAACAGAGACCTTCATTCTTAATGTAGAGGAGCCTTAGTTCTAGGTCACATTGCCCTGACCGTGGGCTTCCCAGGCCACTTCCCCAGCTCTAGTGTTGAACCCAAAGTCCAGGTATACAGAGGCCAGGACAAGGGCCACTCTACCCCTGCTCTGACTGTATCTGGGTCTTTCCCACTCTCCCTCCATAAAACACTTTCTCCCAACCCCTGCCAGATGGAAGGGGCTGCAAAGAGAACTGGATCTCCAAGCAGAGATCTTGAGGACACCCTTTTCCCCCTCTTGGAACTGCAGGAATGATCTCTAACATAGTAACTCCATGTCTCCCACCGAGTGTTAGCAGTTGCTCCTGTGATGAGTAAGCACCAATGTCTGCAGAAGCTGTGCTGAACTGAGAGTGGTTGTGATTGATTTCCTAGAACTCCATCGCTTTCTTGTAGGAGTCCATGAAATTGTCCTTTTATTTGAGAAAAAGACCAAGATACTCAAATAACTGTGCACCCCACCCTTAACTCAGTGGACAGCCAGAGTGTCCTGCACTGTGTGGAGCTCAAGAGTAAAGTGGTGAGGGATAAAGAGGGACTCATGGTTGCCACAACCTAGTTGGATGTTTTAAACTATTTTGGCCACTCAGCATACAGGATCTTAGTTCCCCATCCAACGATCAATCACGTGCCCCTGCAGTGGAAGCACAGAGTCCCAACTACTGGATGATGAGGAAAGTCCTTACAATATTCTTAACCAGGATGCCTCAAAATTGTCCATGTCATCAAAAAAAAAGAGGAAAATCTGAGACACTGTCACTGCAAAGAGAAGTTAAGGAAATATGACAGCTACCTAGACTGTGGTATGCTGGATGTGAAATGATCCTCTACCAAAAATGAACATGAGATAAAGACTAAATAAAAAAAGATAATATAAGCTAATTACTATTATAATATTATAAATATTAAATAAATTAAGCCTTAATATTAAGGAAATCAATCAATTAAGTAACTAAATTACTCATAAACATCAAATATTAATACATTAAACACAAAATTATTATGAATATAATACAAAAATAAAATTCAAAATCTATCTATCTCAGAGAAAATATGGCCTCCAAAGTCAAAAATATTTACAATTTGGCCATTATAATGCAAAAATAAAATTCAAAATCTATCTATATCAGAGAAAATATGGCCTCCAATGTCAAAAATATTTACAATTTAGCCATTTACCGGGAAAGTTTGCTGATACTTGGTGTGCAGAAAAATAGCATGAATATACTGAGGGATTTATAACATGGGTAGAAACAAAAGCCCCAGGCCTAGATCTGTAACCCTGTGGTGGAAGACTCAATAACAGCATGGCAGACACCTAAAACTTTGAGGGAGGGAGGTATTTCTCTCTGTAAAGAAAAACTTTTATAAGAAGTGACTGTTGTGCTATTTTGTATTACCTCACTGCTTGGTCATCTAGGTGAATCCATTCAAGGGAAGTACACAACAGAGTGAGGAAACTAAATCACTCCCACTCTGAGTGAGAGGACCAGAAGGAGAGCCTCTTGGTAGCCAAAGCAGAGAGTGGAGAAGAGCAAATATGAACAAGGGATTCCAGCAAGCTGTAGGAACTCCTGAGTTCAACCTGAGCTATGCATGTAGGAATCTCACCATAGACAGAATACCAAAATCAGGAAGAAATGAACCATTGCCCAATGTGCAGACTGGGATCTGTGTGAATCACAAAGACTATGCATCTAAGTATCACTGCATCAACCACAGCAACATGCGCATTTCTTTCAAGCACATGGGAAATATTCACCAAGATAGCATCCTGTATCATCAAAACAAATTTATAAAATTTAAATGATGCAGAGTTTGTTCTCTGACAAGAAAAGAATCAAACTAGAAATCAAACACTATGGAAGGAGGAGAAAAATCTCAAAACACTTGGAAATTAAACAACCATTCATAGATCAAAGAGAGAATCTCAAGGAAGTAGAAACTGCATTGGAATGAATTAAAGTGAAAGAGCCACATATTGCAATTCATGGTACACAGCTAAATCAGTGTTAAGAGGGAAAAGTATAGAATTTAATGTTTAAATTAAGAAAGAATAAAGATCATAAGCAATAATCTACACTTCCACCTTAGATTAAATAAAGAAGAGAAAACTTCACCAAGAGCAATCTGAAAACAAACAAACCAAAAATACAAGAGAGATAAATTGAAATCAAAAATAAAGAAAAAAAATCCTGGGAGAAAACTGGTTCATTGAAAAGATCAACAAAATTGATAAAATTCTAGCCAGATAAACAAAATCAAAGAAGAGAAGACAAATGGCTAATATCAGAAATGAAATACTGACTATCGCTACAATTCTACAAGCCCGACACTAAAGATGTTGGAAGGAAAAAAAAAGGAAATACTAAGAACAGCTCTATGTACAGGACATAAATTCAAGAACTTAAATGGAATTGTGAAATTCCTCAAAATCCAGAAACTACCCTATTCATCCCTGATGAAATGCATCAATTTATAATACTACAACTATTAGAGAATGGATATCACATTTTCAAACTTTCTAAAAAGAAAATCTTTAGTACCTCAGAAATATCAAAAAACTCAAGCAGAAATTGTCAGAGCCAACTTTATCAGAACTCTGAAGAATAGTCAAAAGTTTGTAGCAACTAAGCTAACAAGATGTGAGCTCCTCTGGGTAAGCGTTACTGGTCATGCTCTGTGGTCCTGGTGTCCACCATGAGCCTTGGCACTCAATGGTAGATCAGAAAGTGTTTGCTAAATAATGTCTTACTCACGGTGCCTGTAATCTGGTTGGATCAAGTTTATTTGGCCCCCAATACATGTAACAGGTCAACACGACCATAAACACAAACAGGAACAATGACACAATTACGCCTCTGCAAACATCTGTAGGAGAGGTGCCTGACACATAGCCAACAGAGACAGAAACTTTTTAGCCCATGGGTTTCTTTAAAAAAATCCCAGTTTTCATGAAAATCTGATCACTGCTGTGAAAGAACAAAATAATGGGAAGAAAGAGCTCCTCAGAGAATGACAATCTGAGCCCATGTCCTCTAAGTGCTGGGTAACCAAAGTGACATTTAGGAGGAAATGACCAACCAGGCACAATAGAAAGGCAGTTTAGGTTTGAAGGAGTACAATATTCTGATGACTTCCAGAAGTAGAAAACCCAGTCTTTCCTAAAGCATTCTCTGGCACATATCAAAACACAGAGACCTTTGACCCTTGTAACAGGATAAACATTCTGGCCCTTCCCTGATAGTATATGTGTTAAATGTCAGTACACAAGAAACAAGTGTCTGCACAGTCTGAATTCCAGGCCTGGCTTTCCTGTCACTGTTACAGAAAAGTGAGTGTATGAAACGAGTATTTAGTAATTCTGTTTCACTTTCGCTTAAGTCAAAAGGACCTGAGACTGTGTTTGGTTAGCAAATCCACCCTTCTAGCAACAGAGAGGTCAAGAGAGTAAGGTGATATATATCTAAGCACAAAAATAAGCCTATGACCAAAATTCAGATGGAAATGAAATATTTCACATGACCATAGGTTACAGAGACTGTAATACACAACGAGGATGTTCATCTGGTGTTTTCAGCTCCTCAAAACTTCATGCTTTCCAGGGTTTGGTGCCATAATGTTGAGCAGTCACTGGATGGAGTTTGACCTGAAGGAATAAAGAGAACGCAGGTGAACTGAAAGTGTGTTGTTTTGAAAAACTTTGATCTCAAAATGAGCAAAGGATTGTCCTTTGATGGGAGTTAAACGATGCCCTTCTTTTGAGGTATTCATAAATACATTGCAAACTGAGAACATTTAAGCCTTCCTCATACCCAGTGAGGATAGTATAGAAGAAAACCGATCCAGATCCCACACCCTAGAGGAACTGAGGAGGATGAGAGGAGCCCAGGTGTGATCATGTCACTCTGCTGCTTAATTCTCTACTGTCCATGAAAGAAAAACTTCCCAGATGGCGCCAGTGGAAAAGAACCTGCCTACCAATCCCCGAGACATAGGAGATGAAGGTTTGATCCCTGTATTGGGAAGATCTCCTGGAGAAGGAAATGGGAACCCACTCCAGTATTCTTGCCTGGAGAATCCCATGGACAGAGGAGCCTGGAGGACTACAATCCATAGGCCCACAAAGAGTCTGCCACGACTGCAGTTACTTAGCATGTAACACTCCTTCCTCTGATATTCAGGGTCCCTCTAAGTTAGACATGAACCCCCATATATTCTCTATTTACACCATGATCCCATTGATTATGTTCCATGTTGGAAGCCTTCTGTTTCACTGCAGGGAATAGGTTGAATATTTTTGTTGGTTTGTAATCTGTGTGACAAGTTAGCTACAGTTAGCAATGATTTCTGGGCTGGTTATTTAGGAAATGATCCAAGTGCTAGCTTCCTCTCTTCCTTATTTCTGCCTCTGAGCTCGAGAGGAGTAAACCTGACAAACACTACTTCAGCTAGGTGATCAAGCTAAATATCAATGGTGATAAATCATGTTGATAGTGTCTACCCTTGATATGATGTGATAAGAATTGCACTGTCTCTCTGGTCTTCCTCCCCAAAACTCATTACCCCAGTTGAATACTTTGGACTAACACTTAGTTTTATGATGATTGGATGTTGATTTTTATTCGATGCTTTTCTGTATCAATGTAGGTCTGATTTTTCTCAGTCAATCTGTTATTGTAATAAGGCAATCCTGGGCTTCTGCATTCCCAGATCCAGCCCTCATTCCTCCTTGTTCTGTTCTAGATTATACAGGGGCCGACACCGGCAGGGTGCAATCAAACTAACTAATACTTGGCTGCCATTTTGCTTTAGCTAACCAGAAACACCAGCAAGAGGTTAGAATCCTGGAAGACAGAGCAGTCAAAAATTTTTCTCCTTCCTCTGCATCAGATGGCTTGTCCTTCAGTGGTTCCATATTCTCCATGGCACCAGTCGTTCAAAGATGAGATTGACCCATCCTGGCTCTGGATCCTGTTGAATCCAACAGGTTCCAGTAACAAGATCTCCTTTCCTTGTCATTCCATCCAAGAGGTGAGTGATTTCCTCATGTTGCTAATAATTGGGTTTCCTATTTCTCTCCTGCTTGGCTTCCTACCACTTTTGTAACCAACCCCATGCATTAAGTTCCCTCCATATTAAATACTTACTGTGTCTTCTATTTTCCTGCACAATCCTTGACTGTTACATGTGGCCAATTATAATGACTGATCTTCTAGTGTTAAACTCCTTTGCATTCCTGGCATAAACCCAGCTCTGTCACCAACAGTTAAATATGTTTATCTCTTCTGTAATTAATAAAAATAATAATAAAACAAAATAACCCTGGGCTCTGAAACGTTCCCCAAATAAAATATCTTTCATCATCATCTTCACAGCCTTCTCAAAAGTAATTTTTACATTCACTAGTTTTGGGGCATATATGGAAAAATTATAATAACATAAGTAATAGAATGATTTAGTCAACTTGTAAAAATTTCAGCAATATACTTGAAGTTAAATAGTGTGACTTGTGCAACAGAAACAAAATGGTACTCAAAGGGAAATATATAGCCTTAAATAGATGTATTAGAAAGCAATAAATATTTAAATCACCCAAGAAATCCAAGAAGCTAGGTATGAACATCATAGGAAACCTTAAGTAATAGAAGGTAGGAAATAATGAAGTATAGAAATAATGAATTAGAAAGCAGTAAGGACAAAACACAAATGCCAATTACTTGAAAATATTTATTAAACAGACTTTTTTTGAAAATATGACCAGAAACTAAAGAAAAAAATAGTACATAAACAATATAAGTTAAAACTCTATACCTTATAGATGCAAAAGATATTTAAATGATGTAAAAACACAGCGAATATGTTATATGATTCCCTCAAGATAAGCAAATGGTAGTCAAGGAAAAGTTTCTCCATATGTAAGTATTTCAGGTAATAAACTTAAAACTGAATGAGAGAATTTAAAAATTACCCCTCTGAAACACCCAGTGGGTAAATGAAGGTGAGTATCATCAATGACTGCCAACTCAGCACAAAGGACTACAAGCATTATGTTCTTCTTAATGGAAGTACATTGTGTCACTTAGGTAGCATGCTTGCAAATAAACAAGTTAATCAAGCTTCTACCCGTAACTACCAATTTAAAGAACTGTTGAGGGGCCAAACGTGTTAAATGGCATCAAACTGTTTCATTCAACATAATCTATATTATGGAAAACTTGAAAAATACAAAACCTGCTTTTTTCACAGCAAAAAACTACAAGAAAAAAAGATGATGCAGGGGAAACCTCCTGATCAAAAAGTACTCGAGGAACTCAAGAAAATCATAGTAAATATACCATATTTCTGGTCCAAACTAATTTTTTTTTTAATTTATAAGGTAAATGTGAAAAATGACTAGATATTTGTTCTTGTTAAAACATTTAAATTTTTAGGATTGATCATCATTTTTGGTTTATGTTTTATCAAAAATTTCTTGTCTTTTAGAAATGCATACTGACATACTTAGAGATGAAACATCCTGATGTCTTGGACTACCTTCACATTAGTCCATTGGCAGAGATGTGGGGAAGGTGAGTGTACATTGGAACCAGACCCGCCATGTCCTGCAGATGATTGATGCTGGCTGCCAACTATATTGGGTCCCTTGTACCATTCTCTACTGCTGTTTGTGTCTTATAGTTTCTGTTATAATAATACAGTTTTATTATAAATTTCATGCAATTAAATTGGAAATTCTGGGTGAAGTGGACACTTAAAAAAAAAGATCAAATCGATCCATAAAGAAATAGAAAACTTTAAAAAATACAAACGTTAACTGTAGTCAACACCCAAGCTACTTTCAAATATTCCAAGACAGGCAGTTTGGGTGGCCAATTCTACCAATGGTCAGGGAGAACTAATCTCCATCTTATGTAAACTCTTGTGAAGTACACAAGAAAACTGGGAATTTATTAAACTTATTTTCCCAGACTAGCTCTCTTTGACTATAAAACCAGATGAGTACTCCCCCTCCTACCACGAAAAGAACACTTGAGCAAAGTTCACCCACACAGTAGCAAATATTCTAAGCAAACTAATAGTGCATTCAAGATAGTAATGAATTACATGAACAGACAGGTTATGGCTAAAGAATGAAAATATGATTCAAACTTGAAATTAGCTCAAGTATAATTCTCCACAATAACAACTTAGGGCAAAACATTAAAGCATGCCAATGGATGTGGAAAAAGACTCTGAAATCAATTCAACATGTGTACAACTTTTGACAAAGTAAGATTAGAAACGAACTTCCATTTCCTAATATCTATAGCAAACATACTTAAATGTGAAATGCCTGATGCATTTCCATTAAAAACAGGAAGAAGACAAAGATGCATGCTCTCCCTTGGACAATGCATAAATTCACTGGAACACAGAACTGTGCACATCAAAGGAAGTAAGATTATTAATATTGAAAAAGATAATATTTGTGACAATATGGTAATCTACATAGGGAATTCAAAGAAATTGATACATGGAATACTCAAATTAATAAGAGACCAGAAAAAAACTTTGTGTGGAAGATTGCTACAGCAAAACCAAGAGCTTTGCCACAGACACACACACAAATCAGTAACTATTTAGAATGTGTAATTTAAAAATACTCTTCACAGCACAAGTCCAAAAATTACCTAAAAAGTCTAACAAAAATATATAAAATCTTAATAGAGGCTACAATACAGATTTGTAGATAGATATGAGTAAGAAATAAAGTCTTTAGCAGTATACCATATTCATTTATGGGGAAAATTGTTATAAAGAGGTCAAGTCTGCTTAAATTATTTATTGATTTTGTGCTTTACCTATAGCTCTCAAGATGGTGTTGAAGTGTAGGCTGCTGTCTTCTGCTCCCAAAAACTAAACAACAAAACATGAGATGCCTCTGAAGGAGAGGGAAGTCTGTGTTGAACAAGATAATAAAATAAAATGCAGGAGGAGAGAGCAGGGGAGTGTCTGGGGACAACAGTGTGAGAGATTCCTGCTTGGTCATCACAGTGCCACGAGATGCCAGGCACTGCAGCTCTGTCTCATCCCTCAGGCTCATCCTGCAGCCCAACACGCAGGGCTCCTCACACCTGCTCGCCTCCCAGATGAAAAACTGAGGCCGTGGTGCTTGGGCATCTTCCCAGGACCACATGCTAGTGAGGGCCGGGGTGGGCTCAGAGCCCCACTCTCAATTCCTCCAGAGCCCCCGCCCTTTCCTCCCACCCCAGGCCGCTAAGGAAAGTGACAAGGAGAAAGAGAAGCACTGTGGGGCTCCTCTGTGGTTTGCTGAGAACTGACTCTGCTGGGGGCCGGGACCTCTGTCCCATGCCAGTGCCTCCCGCATGAGGGCAGCGCCCTGTCCCTGCTGCTGCCATGGGGCCTCCTGCCCAACTGAACCTGCCAGGCTGACCAGCCCCTTGCTGCTGCCCCTTCTTAAGGCTGCACAAGAGGATCTCCTGTCCTTCCCACACAGAGCTTTCCGATTTCCTGCAGAAGTCTTCCGGCTGTCCCAGCCCTCACTCTGGAACCACTCTGACACCTGCAGAACCTTTGCTTTGGATAGTAACATTTAGACACCTGGTGATCCTTCTGGGCAACTTCCACACATTTGCTGAATGTTATCCCTTTGAGTTTGTGAGTGCTCTTATTTCCCACATAATCAGCTGGTTCTTTGGATATAAACCTGAAGTTAAAGAGAGGGATTTTTATACCTCCCTGACACTTGCAGCCGGATTTTAATTGGGTATCTTCTTTGAAACAGTCAACCAAACATATACCCAGATGAATGATCTTACTAGGTGGTCAAAATCCAAATAGTCCATGCTAGGTACTAGATGAGGAAAGATCATAGAAGTGGAGCCAAGGTTTTCAAGGCTGAACTGTGGAATCCTTCTCTGAGGTGAAAAAATAGTTCCTTGGTACGTCAGATTTTAAAAGTAAAAGTAATTACCCAACCTTCCTTGGCCTCTTTTCTGGTACCTGACCCACAGGAAGCTCATGGTTGTCAGTGTACCTAATGGTACCTGGGCAGGTGCTCAGGCAAGTCCAGTTGTATGGAGGCAGCTCAGCCTCCCAGGAGAAGTTAACCCTGCATCAAAAGGAAAGAGACCGTTCTCAGTCGACTGATGTTACAGTCAGTGTTATAGTCAGGATCGCAAAGGGAAGTACAGAGAGGTGCTATGTGGTAACGTGCAAATTCACCTGACTGACATTTACATGATCCTCTTCAGATTAATGTGACATTGTTGTTTGAAAACACATGACATATAGGAGGCACTTAGATATCTGGAGGATATCAAGGTAAATCTAGCCTTCTCTGAAAATCTTCCACAAAATGAAGAAGCTAGTCATAACAAATGATAATGGCCACCCTTAACTGAGCACCTACTATGGATCACAGCATGGGAGAGACTACAAGTGCTTGTCCATATCTTGTCTGTCTTTCCTCCACCCCAGACACGGGGGACGCTTCATTGCCTGTCCCTTTGAAGTTAGGAAGCGTCATGTGACTAGCCATTGCCATTGAGAGACAAGCAGGAGCATTGTTGGTCACGTCTGGAGCCAGTATGTCAGTTCTGCACTTTGTCTTTCATTCAGCAGCAAACATGGCAATCCAATGGTAGAACTCCAGAATGGAAACAGCATGGAAACTTGAGCCCCCTGAGATCAGAGTTAGTGTTAGTCTCTCAGACATGTCCAACTCTTGCTGCTCCATGGGTGGCAGCACACCAGGATTCCCAGTTCATCATCAACTCCCAGTTTACTCAAACTTATATCCATTGAGTCAGTGATGCCCTGCAACCATCTCGTTCTCTGTTGTCCCCTTCTCCTCAAGCCTTCAATCTTTCCCAGCATCAGGGTCTTTTCAAATGAGTGAGTTCTTCACATCAGATGGTCAAAGTATTGGAGTTTAAGCATCAGCATCACTCCTTCCAGTGAATATTCAGGACGGATTTCCTTTATGATGAACTGGCTGGATCTCCTTGCAGTCCAAGGGGCTCTCAAGAGTTTTCTCCAACATTGCAATTCAGAAGCATCAATTATTTGGTGCTCAGCTTTCTTTATAATCCAACTTTCATAGCCATACATGTCTACTGGAAAAACCATAACTTTGCCTAGATGGACATTTGTTGGCAAAATAATGTTTCTGCTTCTTAATAAGCTGTCTAGGTTGGTCATAACTTTTTTTCCCAGGAGCAAGCATTCTTTCATTTCTTTTCATTTTCATTTCATTTTCAAAGGCCCAGTGCTTCCTGCCTGACTATTTCTAAAATAGTCTTTGCACTTCATGTAACACCTTTCTTCAGAGGATTTCACAAAAGAAGCTCAAAGCAATCTGCTCACAGACCTGGTACGCAGGCGTCCCTTCCCCAGCAGTGTCTGAGGGCAGGAGGAAATGACAGGAGAGCAGGGTCCTGCCACTTCCTTGGGTGACTTTCTTCTGCTTGGGAATTCCTTCCTGTCCCTCTGAAATCTAAAGAAGAACCCCATTTAATATGAAGAATATAAACAAATAGCACTGTGTGTTTGAGCGTAGACTGAGAAGGGGGAGGGGAGCAAAGAAAGGCAGGAGGCAGAAAGACTGAATGGTTGACAGTGTTACCTCCTCTGGGGAGGAGGATCAGTATGGGCTGTGTGGAATAATTGCTCCTTTCACTTCTGGGTTGTATGATTTTTTTTTTTTGCGGGGAAGTATATTTATTGCTTGAGTAATATAAAAAAATCTCTTTGTAATGTAAAGTATCATGAATATTGGTGAAAAAAATGAAACATTTTAGTGGGGCAGTAAAGCAGTACCATGCAGATCTCCAACTGCTAAAGAGTTAAACAGGTAATGAGCATTTATATTGAATATAAATATAAATGAATATTGCTCTTGCTTCTTCAAAACAAGCTTTAGATGCTGTTTTTCTTGAACTTAAAGTCATGGAATGGAAAATATTTTCAGTATTAGTTTATGAATAGAAGGTACTCATATCTTGCTTGTAGTGGCAGTTACACAACTTAATGTGTTTGTTGAAACTTAGCAGTGTATAATGAAAATAGTGAATTTTACTCCATGTAATTTATGCCCCCCAAATAAGTAAAACAATAGGTTATCATTAGAGGATATTTGGCTGTCCACAAGAAACTACAACTGCTAATTGCAGATTTTCTGTATGTAAGACTGTTTATCAGTTTAAATATATTATTTCATGTAATCCCCTTAATGAGCATGACATTAATGAGTCATTAATTCCAATTTACAGATAAAATAATAGATGCTTGGAGATGTAATGTGAGCAATGGCACAACTGGTAGTCAGCTGGTCTGGAACGTGAATCCAGCTCTCACACCATGCACCTGCACCGCCCTACACATATTCGTCCAGAGGGTCCACTGGAGATACTGTACTCCTTCCTGCAGGACACCCTTGACCTCTCCAGGGAGAATCTTGGGTGAATTCACTTCAAGTCTCTGCTCAACTGTATGTTTGTGTCCACTTTCATGTCCAAGTGATGCCAAGGCCACCAAAGGCATCAGCCTTGCACTCCCTGCCCATATCCTACCTGCTTCTCCCAGAGCAGCCTCAGTGGATGATGCCTCAGGGTCCACCTGGTCAAGTTCTGACTAAACATTTGCCCACAGATGCACCCAACCCATCAGTAGAGAAAAACTAGAAGTGATTGATCTAACTAGCATGATCCACCCACTATTACTCCATGTCCATGAAAGAATTCATCCCTGGTGCACCCTTTAATCTCCAAGGTTGAATTCAGTCACAGTGCCAGGATCCTCTTTGTGGGACTGAACCTCATTGAGGCAACTCAGGACACAGGAGTGATGTGTCCAATCACGATTTTCTTGCTGGTGTATAGGCTCAGGCAACCCCAGAGTTCTTGTGGGAGGGAGGAAACCCATCCATGCCAGGAAAAATGGCAGTGTGGAAAGCCAATGGGGTGGGGTGTGAGGAAAGTAGGCCCCTGGCCACCAGAAGTCCCCCCACTGGCTTTCAGTCACCTGCTGCTCAGACAGAAATCCCAGCAGCAGAGTGAGAGGGAGCAGTGAAGTGAGCCTGTGCACCTGCTAGAAGCTAAAAAGGGGTGCAGGTACTGGGGGTGGGCACAGGGGTTGGTCGGGGCAGAATCTGGAGAAGGGCGTAGAACCCCAAAAAGGGCACAAGCTTGGAAGAAGGCCCAGGCGTCCTGGGAAGGTCATGAGAGAGGGGGGCTCTGGGCCTGGGGATGGACGAGGAGTGCTGGCCAGTGGGCTATGTGTTTCTGAAGAGACACTGGGTTTCTCCAGTGTCTGGAGAAAGTTGACGATTGTGAGTTCAGAAGAGGATGCTGGGCTGTGGTGAGGAGTAGGGGCAATAAACAGATTTCAGAGATGGGGCGAGGACCGGGGGTTTGGGGGAGGGGAGAGTGCTCCAAGGAAGAGAGAGGGTCTGGGGAGAAGGCTCAGGATCAGAGATCAGGATGGAGCCACAGGGTCTCGGGAACAACACGGAGTCCCGGGGATTTTCAAGGGGATCCTGAGGGTCCAGGGAGGTCAACAGACTAAGAGAAGGAACTAGGGTCCTGGGAAGAGAGGCGGATTCTTGAGATGAACTCGGGGTCACAGGGCCGGGGCCTCCCGTGGCTGAGGCAACACTTTACCTGCTTCAGATGGGATCATTGTCCAGATCCTGGCAAATGTACCACAGGATCACGTAGAGGATGGGCAGGATAGCGAAGAGGAATTGAGCCACGAAGATGACCTTGGTCATTGGGGAGACCAGGCTCTGCATGGTCCCGCCAAGGGGGCACCGTGAAGTCCTGGAGGAGGGACAGCTAAGAGGGCAGAGTGGGCTGCCACTTGCACCCGTGGAGAGAAGTCCTGTCAGGTAGGAAACTTCTGCTGGCCAGCATCTCTGGGCAACTGCGTGTTTGAGGCCAAGGGCTTGCCTGATCTGGTGGAGACCCCTGGACCCCAGCCCGCGACTCTTCCCATGTGGTGCAGCCGGGAGGTTCTGCCCTTGGCCGGCAGGAGTCAAAGAAGGTTAAGGCTGAGGGAGAAAAGCCAGGCACTGCAGGACACCTCCAGAGTGGACCTGGGGTCTTGAGGAGAGAGACTGGGGAGAGGTGTGGGGGTCTCCCCTATGTTTCCCAGGGCGTCCCTAAAAGACGATCCCACTCACCTCTCTGGTATTTTGGGAAAGGACAGATTGGGAAGGTCATACGGTAGTCCCAACCTGTCCCATCCCATGCCCAACATTACACACTGACATTTTCCTGCACACAGTGACCATTTCCAGGGCTGTCACCATCTTTTGGTGGATCTTTAAGGTAAAGTGAAAGTCGCTCAGTCGTGTCCGACACTCTTGCCAGTCTCCTCCTTCCATGAAAAGCTTCAGGCAACACTGGAATGGGTTGCTATTCCCTTTTCCAGGGAATTTTCCTAACCCTGGAACTGAACCCGGGTCTCCTGCACTGCAGGAAGGTGCTTTACCATGATCCCTAGACACCAGGGAATCTCTGATCTCTAAGAAGGGAGGAGCCAAAAGTAGCCGCGATGGGCCAGGGTTGATTGAAGAAATCCCGAACATTCTCAAGGGCCACCAGTGTGCGCCCACCTGTGCCTGGGGTGAGCCAAGGCCCACTCTGGCTGCTTTGTCTCCATTGCAGCCCACCCTCCCTGCCCCCACCCTGACTCTTGCCCTCCTCTGCAGCATACCAGTGGTTCTGCACCAGCAGCATCCCCATCCCCTGGGTGCAGAGAAGAAAACTGAGATCTCAGACTCCATCCAGCTACACAGTGAGGATCTGCACATTAACCACATCCCCAGGAGGGGGAGGGCCGTCCCTAGTGGCTCAGATGATAAAGAATCTGCCCACAAATCGAGAGACTCAGGTTCAACCCCTGGGTCAGGAAGATGCCCTGGAGAAGGGAATGGCAACCCCAGAATTTCATGGACAGCAGAGACTGGTGGCTTCCATGGGGTCGCAAAGAGTCAGACAGGACTGAGTGACTCACAGGTTCACTTTCAGGAGGGAGAGGGGGCAAGTCACCACATGTTCACTGCTCCTTGTGCTGTGGTCCTCTGCCTTGTATAGTCTGTTAATGCAGGGTCATTGTGTCTTCCGTAGTAAGGAATGTCTTCCCCAGTGGTTCCTGTGTGCTTGCTAAGTCACTTCAGTCATGTCCTGCGTTGGCAAGCGAGTTATTTAACCCCTACCGCCACCTAGAGGTAAATAATTCGCCTGCACTGCAGGAGCTGCAGGAGATGCAGGTTCCATCCCTGAATTAGGAAAATTCCTTGCTGGAGGAAATGGCAACCCACTCCAGCATTCCTGCTTGGGAAACTCCATGGACAGAGGAGCCTGGTGGGCCAGTCCATGAATGACTTAGCATGCACGCATAGTCAGAGGTAATCGAGCCTGATTTCTTCAGTGGAGACTTTCTAGAAGCTCCAGTTGGTTGCTCACCTAGCAAGAGTTGTTCTCAGTTCCTTAGGAGCGAGATTTCATTCATTCTGGATAAGAAATTTTTTTCATAACTGAAGAGCAAGGACCATGGAGAAAAAAAAAATTGATCTTAATGATTTCAAGGAAAACCGAAGCTAGGACTTCTCTTCCCAGCCCCCACCCCACCTCCAAACCTCTGTTCTTGGCTTTCTCCTGCTCTCCAGGTGGTTTGTCCAGTGGAGACAGGCAATAAATAGTGATGTCTGTGCTCTGCACGTCAACCCTGGAGTCTAGCCTGTTCTAGTGGGAGGGAGAAGTAGTGCTTTGCTGATGGGGTTATCAGAAAACGTGATTGTCACATTTGCAAGCACTGGCTGCACAGGCCAGATCACCTTTCACTCCCCTAGCTGCCACCATGCCATTTACCAGCCATGGTCAGGAGAGCATTTTTGTTGGAAGGAATGAGGCCACTTGCAAGTTTGAGTCAGATATTGTGTGCTCAGTGGCTCAGTTGTGTCAGACTTTTTGCGACTCCATGGACCTCAACCCTCCAGGCTCTTCTGTCCATGGGATTTCCCAGGCAAGAATACTAGAGTGGGTAGCCATTTCCTTCTCCAGGAGATTTTCCCAAACCAAGGATCGAACCCGTGTCTTCTGCATTGGCAGGCAGATTCTATACCAGTGTGCCACCTCGGAAGCCCCCAGCCTTAGGTAAATTTTTATCTTCTTTCCTTATTCTAGATTTCACTATTCTGGATATTTCATATAAATTGAATTGTAATATGTGGTCTTTGGTGGCTGGCTTCCTACACCTAGCATTATGTTTTTGAGGTTCAGTCACATTTTCTTATTTCATTTTGTTTTTCTTTTTTCATTTTGTTTTTCATGCATTTAGTGTCACATCAAAGAATCCATTTCTGAAATCTAACTTCATTTCTGAAATCAATGTCTTCATTTTCTTCTCAAAGATTTAATGGTTCAAGTCTGTGAATTGATCAAAGGACTGTGACTCTCTGTTTTTGTGATTCAGAATAGACTTTTGTTCATTTGACCAGTGACATCTCTGCTTATACAAATCAAGTAAGAGTTTACTGGGCTTCCTAACACTTTTGCTTCTAGGAAGATCATGAGCAACTGGATAATACTGTTGAGCTGCCCAAGTCATCCTGTTCTGATTGGTGCTTTGACCCTTCTCTCCATTAGTGTAACCAGGCCCACCTTGTGCTTGGTGGTTTTGTGTTGCAACTTGGCTCCTGCCATCTGGGGATCTAAATACTCCCACTGCATTTAGGTTTCCCAATTCAGTGACTGCAGTTCCTACTGTGAGTTCTGGCCTGCAGAGAAGAGCAATCACAGAGTTCTTCAAGGGTTCTGGGACTCCCCTCACAGCCTTGGTGAAAGATATGTCTTTGGGACTCTCTGAGTATGGATAAGTAGGTCTTAAATGACAAATCCACACTAAAAGTGAAATATCCGCAAACCTCTGAATGCCTTCCTCTGTATTAAACCAAGGCAGGTCTGACATTTCCAACTTACTCACAGTGGGCCAAATTTTGGCCCATAATTCAGCCAACCAGACACATGGATAAGAGCCCTTTCTAACTCCCTGAGTTGTACTATTAAATGCAGAATCTATGCTTAGTGAGTCATTTTGGCCTGATCTAGTTGTTGTTGTTGTTGTTGTTGTTTTTAATTTGGCCACCTGATGCGGAGAACTGACTTATTTGAAAAGTCCCTGATGCTGGGAAAGATTGAAGGTGGGAGGAGAAGGGGACGACAGAGGGTGAGATGGTTGGATGGCATCACCGATTCAATGGTCTTGAGTTTGGGTAAACTCCGGAAGTTGATGATGGACAGGGAGGCCTGGCATGCTGCAGTCCATGGGGTTGCAAGGAATAGGACATGACTAGGTGACCAAACTGAACTGAACTGAGCTTTATGTGGGAGGCTGATCCCACTGGGGGTCAGGAGGTTGTTTCCAACTGAGGGTGGGGAGGAGTCTTCTACTGGAAAGGATGACTCACCAGACTTAATGGGCTTAGTTTCCTCAGCATCTTCAGGGTCTCCCCCACACAGCTCTACCACAATGTACAGAATACCATTCTTTCCAGTCAGCACCCTCATTTTAACAGGAAACACTCTAGTGGCAGAATTCAACTTCTAGTGCAGTTCAACCAGTTGCAAGATGAGTATTTGCATGTGATCATTAGCAATCTCCACCCTGCATCTACAGGAGATAAGGGTCTCCTTATGGGTACACATAGAATCTGTTAGGTTTTTTACTGTAAACTGAGCTAATCCTTTTCTTTCGCTACACTTTCCAACTACTTTGGGAGCAACCAGAATCTCATTAGGTCTATTGATGTTCCAAAAATGTTCAAAAGTATCATATACATGGTCACATAACACCTTGCACCCAGCACTTCTTTTAAGTCGTTCATAAGGTGTATCCAAAGCAGATATTTTGCGTATATCTATTGCCATGGACAATCTATTGCCATCTCTGTCTTTACTACAGAGTCATTGACAGCGTTAAACCTAATCTTATTTCAGAGCTAATTCTAGAAACCCCAGAACCAACTGAGGAAATTCATTTTTTTAATTGAAGTATAGTGACTATATAGAACTTTATTTTACAGATGTACAATACAGTGATTTACAATTTTAAAAGTTATACTTCATTTATAGTTATTATAAAATATTGGCTATATTCCCCATGTTTTGCAATATACCTTTTCAGCTTCTTTTATACATAACAGTTTATACCTCTTACTCCCCTATTCCTACCTTGCCCCTTCCTCCTCCCCTCTCCCAACTGGTAACCACTAATTTGTTCTCTGTGTCTGTGAGTCAGCTTCTTTTATATTAATATTCAGTTGTTGTTCAGTTGCTCAGTCATGTCTGACTCCTTGTGACCCCATGGACTTCAGCACACCATGCTTCCCAGTCCTTCTCCATCTCCCTGAACTTGCTCAAACACATGTCCATTGAGTTGGTGATGCCATCCAACCATCTCATCCTCTGTCCTCCCCTTCTTCTCCTGTCTTCAATCTTTCCCAACATCAAGGTCTTTTCTAATGAGTCAGTTCTTCACAATAGGTGGCCAAAGTATTGGAGTTTCAGTTTCAGCATCAGTCCTTCTAATGAACACCCAGGGCTGATCTCATTTAGGATGGACTGGTTGGCTTTCCTTGCAGTCCAAGGGACTCTCAGGAGTCTTCTCCAGCACCACAGTTCAAAAGCATCAAGTCTCCGTTGCTCAGCCTTCTTTACGGACAATTGTCACATCCATACATGACTACTGGTAAAACCATAGCTTTGACTAGTTGGAATTTTGTTGGCAAAGCAATGTCTCTGCTTTTTAATATGCAGTCGAGGGTTGTCATAGCTTTCCTTCCAAGGAGCAAGCATCTTTTAATTTCATGGCTGCAGTCACCATCAGCAGTAATTTTGGAGACCAAGAAAATAAGTCTATCACTGTTTCCATTGTTTCCCCATCTATTTGCCATGAAGTGATGGGACCAGATGACATGATCTTCATTTTTTGAATGTTGAATTTTAAGCCAGCTTTTTCACTCTCCTCTTCCACCTTCATCAAGTGGCTCTATAGTTCCTCTTCAATTTCTGCCATAAGGGTGGTTTCATTTGCATATCTGATGTTATTAGTCTATTTTTTAAATTCAACATCTGAGTGAGATCATACAGTATTCGTCTTTCTCTGTCTGACTCATTTTACTTAGCATATTGCCCTCCAAGTCCATCCATGTTGCTGCAAAAGACAAAATACCATTCATTTTTATGGCTGTATAATATTCCATTCAGAGAAGGTAGTGGCACCCCACTCTAGTACTCTTGACTGGAAAATCCCATGGATGGAGGAACCTGGTAGGCTGCAGTCCATGGGGTCGCCAAGAGTTGGACACGACTGAAGTGACTTAGCAGCTGCAGCAATATTCCATTATGTGTGTATGTGTGTGTGTGCACACCATGCCTTATTTATCTATTCATCCATTGATGGACACTTAGATTGCTTCCATATCTTGACAATTATAGATAATCATACTGTGAACATTGGAGTGCATGTATCTTTTCAAATTAGTGTTTTTGTTTTTGCTTTGTTGGGATATATACCCAGTAATAGAATTTCTGGGTCACATAGCTCAATTTTAAATTTATGAGAAATTCCAAAATATTCTCCAAAGTGACTACACTAATTTACATTCCCACCAACAGTTCAAAAGATTCCCTTTTGCCACATCCTTGGCAACATTTGTTATTTGTGTTCTTTCTGATGATAGCCATTCTCACAGGTATGAGGTGATATCTCATTGTGATTTCAATTTGCATTTACTTGGTGAGTCAGTGATGTTGAGCATATTTTCATATGTCTGTTACCCATCTGTATATCTCCTTTGGAAAAGTTTCTATCCAGTTTTTCTGCCAATTTTTAAAGTGGTTGGTTTTTCCTACATTGTGTTTTTGAGCTATTTATATATGTTGGATATTAACCCCAAATCAGTCATTTACAATGTTTTCTCTCATTCAGTAGGTCCTTTTCATTTTTTAAATGGTTTGTTTTGCTGTGCAAGAGTTTTTAGGTTTAATTAGGTCCCTGTGCTATGCTAAGCCATTCCAGTAATGTCTGACTCTTTGCAACCCTATGGACTGTAGCCCGCCAGGCTCCTCTGGCCATGGAATTCTCCAGGCAAGAATACTGGAGTGGGTTACCATGCCCTTCTCCAGAGTATCTTCCCGACCCAGGAATTGAACCCTCGTTTCTTCTCTCTTCTGCATTGGCAGGCAAGTTCTTTACCAGTAGCACCACCTGGAAAACTCATTTGTTTATTTTTGCTTTTATTTCCTTTACTTGAGGAGATGGATCCAAAAACACTGCTGTTTTGATTTATGTCAAAGAGTGTTCTGCCCATGTTTTCATTCAGAAGTGTTACATATTCAGTCTTACACGTAGATCATAAATCCATTTTGAGTTCATTTTTGTATATAGTGTTAGATAATGTTCTAATTTGATTATTTTACATCCAGCTGTCCAGTTTTCCCAGCACCACTTCCTGGAGAGACTCTCTTTTCTCCATTGTATATGGGATTCTTGCCTCCTTTGCTATAGATTAATTGACCATAGGTACATAGGTTTGTTTCTACAATTTTCATCCAATATCATTGATCTGTATGTCTGTTTTTGTGCCAGTACCATACTGTTTTGATTCCTATAGCTTTGTAGTATAGTCTAAGGTCAAGAAGTTTGATTCCTCCAGCTCTGTTCTTTTTTCCTTTTACTTTATTTGACAGTGTCTGGTCTTTGTTGTGGCACATGGGATCTTTGATATTCATTGAGAAATGCAGGATCCTAAGATGCAGGATTTGGAATCCTCAGTTTCAGCACTTGGGATCTTTTTAGATTTGGCATGCAGGGTCTTGAGCTGCAACACATGAACTCTAAATTGTGGCATGTGAATCTCAGTTGCAGCATGCTAATTCTCAGTTGTTGCATGCGGGATCTAGTTCTCTGATCAGGGATCAAACCTGGGCCCCCTACATTGAGAGCATGGAGGCTTAGCCACTGGACCACCAGGGAAGTCCCTCAAGCTCTGTTCTTTTTTCCCAAGATTGTTTTGGCTATTTGGGGTCTTTTGTGTCCATACAAATTTCTAGTTCTGTGAAAAATGCCATTGATAATTTGATATGGATTACATTGAATCTGTAGATTGCCTTGGGTAGTATAGTCATCTTACAAAATCTATTCTCCCAATCCAAGAACACAGTATAGTTTTCCATCTTGCTGTGCTGTCTTCAATTTCTCTCATCAATATCTTACAATTTTCAAAGTACAGGTCTTCTGGAGGAGCTAAGATGGCAGAGGAATAGGATGGGGAGACCACTTTCTCCCCTACAAATTCATCAAAAGAACAGTTGAATGCTGAGCAAACTCCACAAAACAACTTCTAATTGCTAGCAGAGGACATCAGGTTCCCAGAAAAGCAGCCCATTGTATTTGAAAGGAGGTAGGAAAAAATATAAAAGATAAAAAGTGAGACAAAAGAGTTAGGGGTGGAGACATGTCCCAGAAGGGAGTCCTAATAGAGAAAGTTTCCAAACACCAGGAAACCCTCTCACTGGCGGGTCTGGGGGAAGTTTTTGAATCTCGGAGGGCAACTTAACCAGGAGGAAAAATAAATAAAACCCACAGATTACATGTCTAAAAGCAACTCTCAGCAGAAAAGTACCCCAGACGCTCGCATCTGCCACCAACAAGTGGGGGCTGAACGGAGAGGAGTGGGCGGCATTGCTTAGGAACAAAGGAAGGACTGAGCAAATCCAGAGAAGAGCTAGCCGACTGTGGACTGGCCCATCCACCGCCAGAGGCAGGAGGCAAGGGGGAGGGAAGGGGGCAAATTCAACCCCAGAGACGGCATTCCCTACCAAACTACAAACAGGCTTCCAGTTTCTAACCAAAGACTTCCTGAGATTCTGGATAGTTGACATCTGCTGGGAGGGTCGCAGCTAGAGACCAGCTCCCCAGAACAGACACAAGGCGCACCCAACCAGTGAGCGCAGAAACTGAGGCTGGAACTGTGGAGGGGATAAGGCACACTGCACCTGGGGAGAGTGTGCTCATCAAGCTCCTGGCTGCCTGAGCTGCTTGGCCAGGGAAGGCACAAAACGCAGGCCCAACCTAGTCTGTGCTTTTGTGGAGTACCCAAAAACTGGAAACACATGCAACTCAGGGCCTGCTCCCTATAGAGCAGCCTGGAGCCTGAGCACTGTAGACGCGGAAAGCACACACGTGCGAGCGGGGGCAAACCCAGTGTGTAACCGGAACACTGCGAGTGCTCCCCACACAGGCCAGTGATATTTGTGTGCAGTGCCCCTCCCTCCCCACAGCACGACTGAACAAGCGAACCTAAACAAGCAACCACCTCCACCCGCTTGTGTCAGGGCAGAAATTAGATACTGACAAGACCTGCAAACAGAAGCCAAATAAATAAAGGGAACCACTTCAGAAGTGACAGGTGCAACAGATTAAAATACCTGTAGTTAACACCGACTACACTGGAAGGGGCCTATAGATACCAAGAAGTGTAAGTTGGAACAAGGAGCTATCTGAAACTGAACCAAACCCACACTGCCTGCAACAGCTACAGAGAAATTCCTAGATATATTTTTACTATTTTTAATTAAATTTTTTCTTTTTGTCCTTTTTTAAATTATTTTATTTTATTTTTTCCTTTATCTTCTTCTAAAATTCCCTATTATTCCTCTATTACTCCTTAATTTTCATTTTCTTTTATTTTCTTTTAAAGTCCTCTATTACTCCTCTATTACTCCTTAATTTTCATTTACATTTCACTATAACCTTGCAAAAATAAGACTCTGTTTTTAAAGCCAACTTCATATATATTTCTTAAACTTTTTGTGTTTTTGCTTTTGTTTTTAATATTGTATTTTTAAGAGTCTAACCTCTACTCTAGATTTTTAATCTTTGTTTTTCAGTATTTGATATCAATTTTGGACATTTAAGAATCCAATATTCAGTACCCATTTTTACTCAGGAGTGTGTTGATTACTCTCTCCCACTTTGACTCTCCGTTTTCTACCTCAGAACACCTCTATTTCCTCCCTTCCCCTTCTCTTCCCAATCCAATTCTGTGAATCTCTGTAGGTGCCTGGGACATGGAGAACACTTTGGAAACAGAGAACTGTGTAGATCTGTCTCTCTCCTCTTGAGTTCCCCTTTTTCTCCTCCTGCCCATCTCTATGTCTTTCCTCCGTCTCCTCTTCTTCACGTAACTCTGTGAACCTCTCTGGGTGTCCCTCACGGTGGAGAATCTTTTCACCATTAACTGAGAAGTTTTATTATCAGTGCTGTATAGTTGGAGAAGTCTTGAGGCTACTGGAAGAATAAGACTGAAACCCAGAGGCAGGAGAATTAAGCCCAAAACCTGAGAACACCAGAGAACTCCTGACTACAGGGAACATTAAGTAATAAGAGATCATCCAAAAGCCTCCATATCTACACTGAAACCCAAGAGACAATAAGTTCCAGAGCAAGACATACCATGCAAATTCTCCAGCAACGCAGGAACATAGCCCTGAGCGTCAACATATAGGCTGCCCAAAGTCACACCAAACACATAGACCCATCTCAAAACTCACTACTGGACACTCCACTGCACTCCAGAGAGAAGAAATCCAGCTTCATGCACCAGAACACCAACACAAGCTTCCCTAACCAGGAAACCTTGACAAACCAATCATTCAACCCCACCCACTGGGAGGAACCTCCACAATAAAAAGGAAACACAGACCACCAGAATACAGAAAGGCAACTCTAAACACATCAATCAAAACAAGACGAAAAGGCAGAGAAATGCCCAGCAGGTAAAGGAACATGAAAAATGCCCACCAAGCCAAAAAAAAAAAAAAAAAAAAAAAAAAAAAAAAAAAACACGAGGAGATAAGGAATCTACCTGAAAAAGAATTTAGAATAATGACAATAAAAATGATCCAAAATCCTGAAAACAAAATGGAGTTACAGATAAATAGCCTGGAGACAAGGATTGAAAAGACGCAAGAAATGTTTAACAAGGACCTAGAAGAAATTTAAAAAAAAGTCAATTAGAAATTAATAATGCAATAAATGAGATCAAAAACACTCTGGAGGGAACCAACAGTAGAATAATGGAGGCAGAAGATAGGATATGTGAGGTAGAAGATAAAATGGTGGAAATAAATGAAGCAGAGG
Source organism: Muntiacus reevesi (assembly GCF_963930625.1). NCBI lineage: Eukaryota > Metazoa > Chordata > Mammalia > Artiodactyla > Cervidae > Muntiacus > Muntiacus reevesi. Next base: position 96,052,113 of record NC_089271.1, read on the forward strand.
AAAAAAGAAAAAAGAATAAAAAGAAATGAGGACAACCTCAGGGACCTCTGGGACAATGTGAAGTGCCCCAACATTCTAATCATAGGAGTCCCAGAAGAAGAAGACAAAAAGAAAGGCCATGAGAAAATACTCAAGGAGATAATAGCTGAAAACTTCCCCAAAATGGGAAAGGAAATAGTCACACATGTCCAAGAAACCCAGAGAGTCCCAGACAGGATAAACCCAAGGTGAAACACCCCAAGATACATGTTAATCAAATTAACAAAGATCAAACAAAAACAGCAAATATTAAAAGCAGCAAGGGAGAAACAACAAAGAACACACAAAGGGATTCCCATAAGGATAACAGCTGATCTATCAACAGAAACTCTTCAGGCCAGAAGGGAATGGCAGGACATACTTAAAGTAATGAAAGAAAATAAACTACAAACCCAGCAAGGATCTCATTCAGATATGAAGGAGAATTAAAAAGCTTTACAGACAAGCAAAAGCTGAGAGAATTCAGCACCACCAAACCAGCTCTTCAACAAATGCTAAAGGATCTTCTCTAGACAGGAAACACAGAAAGGTTGTATGAATGTGAACCCAAAACAACAAAGTAAATGGCAACAGGAACATACCTATCAATAATTGCCTTAAATGTAAATGGCTTGAATGCCCAAACCAAAAGACAAAGACTGGCTGAATGGATACAAAAACAAAACCTGTGTATATGCTGTCTACAAGAGACCCAGCTCAAAACAAGGGACACATACAGACTGAAAATGAAGGGCTGGAAAAAAATATTTCATGCAAACGGAGACCAAAAGAAAGCAGGAGTTACAATACTCATATCAGATAAAATAGACTTTAAAATAAAGGCTGTGAAAAGAGACAAAGAAGGACATTACATAATGATCAAAGGATCAATCAAAGAAGAAGATATAACAATTATAAATATATATATATGCACCCAACATCAGAGCACCACAATATGTAAGACAAATGCTAACGAATATGAAAGGGGAAATTAACAATAACACAATAATAGTGGGAGACTTTAATACCCCACTCACAACTATGGATAGATCAACTAAACAGAAAATTAACAGGGAAACACAAACATTAAATGACACAATGGATCAGCTAGACCCAATTGATATCTATAGGACATTACACCTCAAAACAATCAATTTCACCTTTTTCTCAAGTGCACACGAAACCTTCTCCAGAATAGATCACATCCTGGGCCATAAATCCAGCCTTGGTAAATTCAAAAAAAGTTGAAATCATTCCAGTCATCTTTTCTGACCACTGTGCAGTAAGATTAGATCTTAATTAGAGGAAAAAAAAAACTATTTAAAATTCAAACGTATGGAGGCTAAATAGCACACTTCTGAATAACCAACAAATCATAGAAGAAATCAAAAACAAAATCAAAACATGCTTAGAAACGAATGAAAATGAAAACACAAAAACCCAAAGTCTATGGGACACTGTAAAAGCAGTGCTGAGGAGAAGGTTCATAACATTACAGGCATACCTCAAGAAACAAGAAAAAAGTCAAATAAATAACCTAGCTCTACACCTAAAGCAACTAGAGAAGGAAGAAATGAAGAACCCCTGGGTTAGTAGAAGGGAAGAAATCTTAAAAATTACTGCAGAAAAAAATGCAAAAAAAGAAACAAGAGAGACCATAGCAAAAATCAACAAAGCTAAATGCTGGTTTTTTGAAAAGATAAACAAACTTGACAAACCGTTAGCAAGACTCATTAAGAAACAAAGGGAGAAGAGCCAAATCAACAGAATTAGAAATGAAAATGGAGAGATCACAACAGACAACACAGAAATACAAAGGATCATAAGAGATTACTACCAGCAGCTCTATGCCAATTAAATGGAGAACTTGGAAGAAATGGACAAATTCCTAGAAAAGTATAACTTTCCAAAACTGAACCAGGAAGATATAGAAGATCTTAACAGACCCATCACAAGCATGGAAATTGAAGCTATCTTACTCAAACTCTTCCAGAAAATTTCAGAAGAAGGTAAACTTCCAAATTGATTCTATGAGGCCATCATCTCGCTAATTCCAAAACCAGACAAAGATGCCACAAAAAAAGAAAACTACAGGCTGATATCACTGATGAGCATAGATGCAAAAATCCTTAACAAAATTCTAGCAAACAGAATCCAACAACACACTGAAAAGATCATACATCATGGCCAAGTGGGCTTTATTCCAGGGATGCAAGAATTCTTTAATATAAGCAAATCAATCAATGTAATACACCACATTAACAAATTGAAAGATAAAAACCATATGATTATCTCAATAGATGCAGAAAAAACCTTTGTCAAAATTCAACATCCATTTATGATAAAAAAAACCTGCAGAAAGCAGGAATAGGAGGAACATACCTCAACATAATAAAAGCTATATATGACAAACCCACCGCAAACATTATCCTCAATGGTGAAAAATTGAAAGCATTTCCCCTAAAATCAGGAACAAGACAAGGGTGCCCAATTTCACCACTATTTTTCAACATAGTTTTGGAAGTTTTGGCCACAGCAATCAGAGAAGAAAAAGAAATAAAAGGAATCCAGATGGAAACAGAAGTGAAACTCTCACTGTTTGCAGATGACATGATCCTCTACATAGAAAACCCTAAAGACTCTACCAGAAAATAACTAGAGCTAACCAATGAATATAATAAAGTTGCAGGATATAAAATTAACACACAGAAATCCCTTGCATTCCTTTACACTAATAATGAGAAAAGAGAAAGAGAAATTAAGGAAGCAATACCATCCACCATTGCAATAAAAAGAATAAAGTACTTAGGAGTATATCTACCTAAAGAAGCAAAAGACCTATACATGGAAAACTATAAAACACTGATAAATAAATCAAAGAGGACACAAATAGATGGAGAAATATACCATGTTCATGGATCAGAAGATTCAATATTGTGAAAATGAATATACTACCCAAAGTAATCTATAGATTCAATGCAATCCCTATCAAGCTACCAACAGTATTCTTCACAGATCTAGAACAAGTAATTTCACAATTTGTATGGAAATACAAAAAAAAAAAAAAAGAAATACAAAAAAGATCGAATAGCCAAAGCAATCTTGAGAAAGAAGAATGGAACTGGAGGAATCAACCTGCCTGACTTCAGGCTCTACTACAAAGCCACAGTCATCAATACAGTATGGTACTGGCACAAAGACAGAAATATAGATCAATGGAACAAAATAGAAAGCCCAGAGATAAATCCACGTACCTTATCTTTGACAAAGGAGGCAAGAATATACAATGGAAAAAAGACAACCACTTTAACAAGTGGTGCTGGGAAAACTGGTCAACCACTTGTAAAAGAATGAAACTAGAAAACCTTCTAACACCATACACAAAAATTAACTCAAAATGTATTAAAGATCTAAATGTAAGACCAGAAGCTATAAAATTCCTAGAGGAGAACATAGGCAAAACATTCTCTGACAAAATCATAGCAAGATCCTCTATGACGCACCTCCCAGAATATTGGAAATAAAAGCAAAAATAAACAAATGGGACCTAATTAAACTTAAAAGCTTTTGCACAACAAGGGAGACTACAAGCAAGGTAAAAAGACAGCTTTCAGAATGGGAGAATATAATAGCAAATGAAGCAACAGACAAGGATTAATCTCAAAAATATACAAGCAACTCCTGAAGCTCAATTCCAGAAAAATAAATGACCCAATCAAAAAATGGGCCAAAGATCTAAACAGACATTTCTCCAAAGAAGACATACAGATGGCTAACAAACCCAAGAAAAGATGCTCAACATCACTCATTATCAGAGAAATGCAAATCAAAACCTCAATGAGATACCATTACACACCAGTCAGAATGACTACTATCCAAAAGTCCACAAGCAATAAATGCTGGAGAGGGTGTGAAGAAAAGGGAACCCTCTTACACTGTTGGTGGAAATGCAGACTAGTACAGCCACCATGGAGAACAGTGTGGAGATTCCTTAAAAAACTGGAAATAGAACTTCCATGTGACCCAGCAATCCCACTCCTGGGCATACACATCAAGGAAACCAGATTTGAAAGAGACACATGCACCCCAATGTTCATTGCAGCACTGTTTATAATAGCCAGGACATGGAAGCAACCTAGATGCCCATCAGCAGACAAATGGATAAGAAGGCTGTGGTACATATACACAATGGAATATTACTCAGCCATTAAAAAGAATACATTTGAATCAGTTCTAATGAGATGGGTAAAGTTGGAGCCCATTATACAGAGTGAAGTAAGCCTGAAAGATAAACACCAATACAGTATACTAATGCATATATATGGAATTTAGAAAGATGGTAATGATAACCCTGTATGCAAGACAGAAAAAGAGACACAGATGTATAGAACAGACTTTTGGACTCTATGGGAGAAGGTAAGGGTGGGATGATCTGAGAGAACAGCATCGAAACATGTATTTTATCAAGTGTGAAACAGATTGTCAGTCCAGGTTGGATGCATGAGACAAGTGCTCGGGGCTGATGCACTGGGATGACCCAGAGGGATGGAATGGGGAGGGATGTGGGAGGGGGGTTCAGGATGGGGAACACAGGTAAATCCATGGCTGATTCATGTCAATGTATGGCAAAAACCACTACAATATTGTAAAGTAAGTAGCCTCCAACTAATAAAAATAAATGGAAAAAAATAAAATATAAATTAAAAACTAAAAACAAAATAAACTGAGGCTGAAAAACCAAAAAATCATAACAAACAAACAAACAAACAAAAAACAAAGTACAGGTCTTGTGTCTCCTTAGGTACGTTTATTTCTAGGTAGTTTATTCTTTCTGATGCAGTTAAATGGGATTGCTTAATGGTAAATGGGATAATATCCTGAAGTTCTCTTTCTGCTAGTCGCTGCTAATGTACAGAAATGCAAATAGATTTATATATATTAATTTTGTATACCTCAGCTTCACTGAATTCATCGATGAACTCTAGTAGTTTTCTGGACCAGGACACTGGGTGTTCTCGTGGCCAGAACAAAAGGGACTCTTAAACTGCCATGGGCAGCCATGGGGAGCAGAGGTGGTTGAGCATATCTCAGGAGTATGCAGGGGCAGTCAGATCATACAGAGAGGAAAGGGAGGGTCCAGGGATTCAGCCATTTGCTGAATTGTGTCAGGGAGCACCCTGCCACAATCCTGACAGCTGAGGAGGCAGCCTGGGATGATGGTGTGCAGGGCAAGCCCAGTCTGGGTTGAACATGTGCAGGCTGTGGAGCCCAGAGGACTGTGACCTGTCTTCCTTCTTGTGTCCCCGGGTCCTCATCCATCACCACTACAGTCCCCACCAGGTGGCTCCCACAGACTGACCACAGGGCTCAGAGGGGGTTAGTGTGGGGGACCTGATACCCAGCCAGCTATAATGCACAGAGGACTGGGTGGCTGTACCCTTGACCTTGGATCTCCATGCTGGATGTGCTTGTGCTTCAGTGCAAGAGTGCCATGCAGACCCTCAAGGCATCTGTGAACACAGAGGAGGGGCTGATTTTGAGGGTCACATCTCTGTCGGTGTGCATCTCCCTGGCACTGGGGCTCCAGGACCAGAAGGTCGTGCCTAATTTACATGAGTGCTCAGCCTGAGACTTGACATCCATGCACGAGTGTCATGGTGCCCACTGCCATGATGAGAGTGGACAAGGAGGCCGGCATGCTGACCAGCCTGGGTGCAGCCAGCCCTTTATTAGGTCACTTAATGACTGCCTTGTCATGTCATCCCTGAGCAAGCAGAGGCCTTTGATGTGGGGCCAAGCACCAGTGTGAGCCTGGACTGCTCCTGGCCACTGCACTGTCCCATTTCCAGGAAGGAGGGATGCACCACACTCCACTTGCCTATGGGCAAGAAGGGTCCCACGATGGATGGGGTGCCCAGCTTCAGTGGGGTTCCCTTTCTTTCAAGCATAGGGCCTCTGGCCCTCAGTTCAAGGTTCTGTTCCCCTCCCTACTGATCTTTCGGTCCCCCTAGCCCAGCCTGTGCCCATGGGCCACCACAGCTTCAGGCTGCTGCTGGAAGAGAGTGCTTTCCAGGCTTTGAGTGAGGAGCCTTTGTTGAGAGGACACACACCAAGTGTGGTGCCCTGCCTGGGGGAGAGGGCAGCCTCCTCTCCCTCCACTTTCCCAGGAAGCGACTGTTGACCATTGTCAACAGTCACCACTTTGTGTCCATCTGGTGGGAGGAAGACGGCACTTGCATAGGCGTCAATGAGGAGCTCTTCAAGAACATATTGGAGAGAGTGGGCTCAGACAAGATATGTGAGACAGACTGCATGAAGAGCTTCGTCTGCCAGATTAGCCTGTACGGATTTAGCAAAGCATACCAGGATGCGCTCACCTCCCTCTGCCTGACCAGCATGCTCATGGAGGAGCCAGCTGTCTGAGTCCTGAGCAAGGTAAGGGCGGGGGAGTATCTGTTGGACTCTGGTGGCCAGGTGGGTGCCAACCTCAGGGCTGCAGGGTATGGTGGCCGGCCTGCCGTGAAGCTGTGTGTAAAGACAGGACTGGGGACTAGCGTGTCTGCAGGAGCTGCCAGTGCTGCATGCTGCATTGGGGAGTTGTGAGAGGGAGATCCTAAGCGTTCTCAGCACAAAGAAGTCACTGCCCCTCCTCTCTTTCTCTGGTGGGGATATCTGTGTGAGATGATGGAGGTGAGCTGGATGCACAGTACAGATCCTGTTGTAATACCCGGGAGCCAGAAGTCACTCTGTACTGCTGACCCATGGATCCTTAGATCATAGTCACATGGGGGAAAGAGATGACACTGCTCAAATTCTGGACCTTCCTGTCCTCCAGCCAGGGCACAAATGGGCCCTGTGTGGAGGCAGGTAGGGGGAGGGGATTGTGTGCCCCCATGATTACCTCATGGCTCAGACTGGAAAGAATCCACATGCAAGGCAGGAGACCTGGGGTCGATCCCTGGGTTGGGAAGATCTCCTGGAGGAGGGCATGGCAACCCACTCCAGTGTTCTTGCCGGGAGAATCCCCACAGACAGAGGAGCCTGGTGGGCTACTGTCCATGGGGTCGCAAAGAGTCGCACATGACTGAGTGACTAAGCACATGACTCCCATAGCTGTGGAGCAGAAGTTTAGTGCAGGGAACACAGGTCCTTTCCTGAGAATTGTCCTGGTCAGCCAAGGAAGTGCAGGCCAGGAGCTGACCCCTGCATAGAAAGCAGAAAATCTTCTGTAGTCTGCCCACTGCAAATGCCATGTCCCCTCTCCGGTCCTTGTACAGATACTCTTGGGCCACTCGGAGTCATTTTCCAAAGGTGAGAGGTGATGGTGAGTTAGCGAGTCTCAAGGATGTGCAAGCTGGTGCACCGCCTCCTGTGAGACAGGGTTCCATTTTCTCCATGAGGCCTGGGGATGCCTGGGTGAGGACACCCAGGGGCCTAGCCAGGAGGGTGCTTGTTCCTTAAACCTTTTGAGACTCGGATTTTGCTATTCTCTCTCTCTCTCAGTGAACCCGAGTTATAGTTCTGTTGCAGTTCCCTGTTTAAGAGAGACAGCCCACACCTCCTGGGGAAGTTGAAGAGGAGAGAGGGCATTATGTCTGCATCTCGGCAGGTGGAGGGCAGGCCGGCAGCCCTCGGTGTCCCTCCTGTGCCCAGCACCACATAGGCATAGGATGGCTTGTCATCCTGCCCTGAGGGTGTCCAGGGAACCGCCAGTCACCTGGAACATGCCCCTGCCACCGCCCTGGTCAGGACCTATGCCACCCTTGCTCCTGGTCCAGGGACAACAGATCTGCCCTGCCTTGATGGGTCCTGACAGCCCAAGAGCTTGCAGGCTCCATTCTCTCTAGTCCCTGTCCTGATGGAGGTGGCCCTGTCCAACGAGGGCCAGGGGCTCTGCTTCATCTGGCCTCTTGCCCAGATGGCTCCTCATGTGGTGGTGGTGGGCCCCACCACTGTCCTCACCAGATCTTCAGCCTGCTGCCTGGGTAGCTCCCAGTGGCCACACTGGTGCCTCTGTGCACCACCTGGATGATTGTTGTGGCTGGTGGGCCAGACCCCAGCCTGACCATGAATGCTCAGGCCCAGAACCCCTTCTGTTACTGATCAGGAAACCCCTCTTTCCCATAATCTCCAGGCATTCTTTCCCGTAATCCCCACCCCTTTCAGGTGCGCCCCCAGAGGACACCAAACATGCACCCTATTCAGACAGATAGAGGCGGCCCTGTGGTCAAAACACTGTAGCACAATAAACAGCCTGAAAACACAAGGGATTTCCCACCCAGCACACGTCTTCAACACCTCCATTCTGTGCCTGGCTGGGTATTTGAGTCCCCTCAAGCAGCTGCTTGCTCGTGAAAGCAAGACAGATGGCCGCTCACCTCCGGCACAATGCAGGCACCTCCTACACACCCGGAGAAGACCCTCAGACTCTCTGCACCCAATCATTGAAAAGACCTGACAAGGGGTTAACAGGAGCTTGGCAGAGTGGCTTCACGGGCACAGGGACACTGTCAAGCTGGTTCCTCACTTGAGAGATGAGAAGTTAGGCCTCCCCTTTTCGGGGGCCCCAAAAGAGCACTTACTGTCCTCAGATGCACAGGGCTGGAGACTGTGGTCCCTGCCTGAGGTCTGCGGGTGTTCAGTCTGGGGGCTTGCTGGTGTCTGGACAACAGGCCCAAGGTTTGGCTTCATTGCAGGGCTTGTACCTGGTGGCATTTTCTTGTTTCTCTTTTCTTTTCCTTTTTCAGCTGAGCACTCTGAGGGTGCCACACCTCAGCACCCTCTGCTAACTGGGGTGTCCAGTTTGTAATACAACAATTTATAAATTTATAAACCACTTTTTCTCTTAAGACTGTTTGTCCTGAGTAGCATAGCAAATAGTCCTCCAGGGTAGCACGGCAGAGACAAGGGCTCTGAGGTCAGGTGAGGGGGGAGTGCACACACCAGTCCACAGGAACCGGAAGGCTGGGTCTCCCTTGTTGGCAGTCTTGTGCAGACAGAGGAGGCCCTGAGAAAGGACACAGGGCAGTGCAGGCCAAGGCTTTGTCAGCCACAGCACTGAGCTGCGGTGATGCCTGACCAGGTGCTCACTTCCAAGCCAAAACACAGCCCCTTTTAAAGGTTCACTGCCTGGGGAACACCTTAAATATCAGAAGATTTCATTCGTTTTTTGGTCTTGACTTCCATTTGCCTCCTGACATGGAATCACATGCAGATGCTGCTATTTCAAAACCATGTTCCCAGAAACCTCAGCATGTGTGGCACCTGCTTACCTGTAAATCTATAGAGAAAGCAGAGATGTGTAGATTGCAATCTCAAGTCATGTGCCTGTCACAAAATGCACATTTTATTTACAAAGTGAAGGCTGCCTGACATCAAAAGAGACCCATGTGGTACTTCACTCCCACCACTCAGTCCTTGGTAGATTTTGACTGATGTCTGCAGAGTGAAGTGGCTAAGCACACATCCTCCAGGGCCGGGCAGAGTCGGCAGCCTAAAGTCACACAGGAGTGGAGGGAGGGATCATGGCCTTGATGGGCTGGCCCTGGACAATCAAACTGTCTCGAGCCCCACACATGCCCAGGTCTCCAGAAGAGAGGACAGGTGGCTCCAGAGGCATGGGTTTAGTTCTGTCCCCTGGGGCTGCAGAGGCGACAGTGTCTAGGAGAATGGAATTGCAATTCAACCAGACAGTGTGTCTCAGAGAGGGGGCCTGCCTCACAAGTGCTCCATCTAGGTAAGTGTGACCCTAGAGGCCCAACTTGGCAGACCCCTGGGAACCGGTGATCCATGGCCAACTCATTTCCCACCGGTTCTGCCCAAGCCTCTCTTGGCCCAGTGCTCATCTTGGGTCCTCAGTGGCTCTTTCGTCCCCTGGGCTCCCTTGCTCTGTCGTTTCACAAAGGGAGGGGCCATGGCCAAACAGGGATGAGGTGGGGAGGCTGGAAGAGGCTGATTTCTGGATGACAGAAACAAGGCTTAGCCTGCGGTGAGCAAAGCTGGTGGTGCTCTGGAGTGCCAGCTCTCCTTCGGAGGAACTGCTTGGGATTCCGTGGCAACTGTCATGAGCCAAGGCTCTGGGATGAATCGAGCTACAAACCGGCAAGGGAAGCTGATAAGACCACATGGCCTGGGTCTTGTCCACACCCTACCCCACAAGCAAGGCCTGTGACTAGGCAGCAAGGTGCTCACCCATCTGGTGAGCCTCTGGAAAGGGAGGCGAGGTCCCCGCCTCCAGGGTCTGATGTCCTGGCCAGGGAGCCCCCCGAGCCACTGAGCAAACCCCCCAGAGGATGAACTCGGCATGCTCCCACCCTCAGCAAACCTGGGGATTCCCGAGGTTCGATCAGGCAGCACCTATGGCCTCTGAGTGGTGCTCTGGTGGGTTGTAGGTGGGCAGGTGGTGGCCAGGCCATCGTGGGGGTTGGGTTGGACTGCAGTAAGGCTGAGCTCTTGGCCGTCAGGGGCCCCGGGGACAGGGCAGTAAGGCCACCCACCCTCCTCCCTAATGTCTTTCCTTCCTGGGGGAAGAGTCTAAAGTCTCCCGACCAGTGGGGACTTAGAACCCACAACTCACAAATTCTTGGCCCCAGAGAGCCCCTCTGGCACAAGAAGGGCCATTGGGGCGGGGAGGGTATCTGTTCAGACCAGTGGAAGAGAGTCACCAGGAGATGACCCTGGAGATACTCCAGAAAGGAGGAGTGTGAAGTCACTATGAGCAGCCAAGGCCATCTCCAGGCTGCGGAGTTCTTGCTAACTCACCTGCCTCTGCTCACCCTCTTCAGCTAAAACAACATCATTTATACAAAAGTTTCTGAGGTGCGGTTACACTGAGGGACCCCCATGGGAAGGTGAGTGGTTCCATGTGCTTCCCCATGGTCATGGGCACAGCAGCCCCCCATCCAGCATCTGTGCTATTACTGCAACCTTCTCTGAAGTGTTAACGAGGCCCCCTGCTGAGACAGGATGTGGGGGTCCAGTCACTCCATCCAGTGGAACCTATAGAACACAACTCAACCCCAACTGGGACTCCTGGGGGCCCTGGTCCAGGCTGTCAGCCTGAGCCCACAGCGCCCCCTCACTTCCTCAATGAACTCGGGGAGTCAGAGGCTTGGTCTTTGGGACACAGTCTCACATGGGCAGAAGGAGGTGCCCATGTACTGTGAAGACTTGAGATGAGGACCAGAGGAGACTGAGGGTCCATAGCGGATGCATGTGTGGCCCTCCCAACAGCCCTGGAGGAACAGGGAGCACAGCATTCAGATGTAACCTCACTGATCCTGATGGGAGGGGAGAAGTGAGGGCCTGGGTCAGGTGCCTGGGTTCGGGTCAGCAGAGTAAAGGAACCCAGTTGCACTAGGAATCAAGGTAGAACCCTGAAGGGGGCTCTGGGACCCCAGGGCATCCACATTGTCAATGCTCTCAGCCCTGGGAGTCCCTGACAGGGTTGTAGGAATGAACCCTCTACTCCCACTTGCCTCTCAGGGGTCCTGGCTGGGGAGAACCTGGTTCTAAGGGGAGTAAAGTCAGGGAAAAATGGTGGTGCCCAGATTTGCTGACAGTCAAAGTGAAGAGGAGAAGGAGGGTTGAGGGCGGCCGGGGGCATCATCTCAGCTCTGGGAAACTCTGGGCATGGAGCCCTGACGTCATGTCCACAGACTCTCCCTGAGGGTCTTGGTGGAGTGACGGCCTTGGTGTGAGGGTCCTGCCTCCGGTCAACACAAGGGGCATCCCCGGACCTACCAAGGCTCAAGATGAGGACCTTGAGGGAGGACACAGGGAATCCCACTGGTCCCGGCACCTGCTGTCAGCCCAGGGGCAACCCTGTTGGCTGCATGAGCACAAGGTCTCAGGGACATTGGAGACTTGATATAGGGGGTGAGGCCTTATAGATTGGAGAGGAGATTCTTAGGCTCTGAAGCAGTTTAGGTGAGGACCCTGAGGGAGGACTGAGGACCCTGAGGGAAGACTGAGGGGACCCCTCAAGAGGAGACTTTTAAATGACCTGTGCCAGACCATCCCGGCTGTGTTTCTCAGCTGAAGCCCATGGTCCGGATCTGTTCCCCTGTGTCACTCCTGTCTGTGGTTTGATACCAGACACCACGCTCATGGTCGAGATGAGTGAGCTGAGAATCCAAGCCAAGCCCGAGGAAGACTTTCAGGACCCAGGCGAGGCCCAGGGCCCCATGGAGGTGCAGCTCTTCGGGGCTGAGTCGGGGGAGGCTTCATCCCCCTTGGCCTCCTCTGCCCCTGGGGAGGGCAACCACCCTGCTCGCTATGAGTTCCTGTGGAGTCCCCGGACCTATGTGGAGACCAGCAAGTGGCAAGCCGTGTCATTTATGCTCAGAGTCAACCAAAATGCTTTGAGGGCCTTCCCACCCCTGTCTGCAGAGGTGGTGAGAGAGGAGAAAAAGGGGGCCTGAGTCAGAGCAGCAGCCAGGTGATCCTTCCCTCTGTGATTGAGGACAGAGCAGTCAGTCTTCTCAGAAGTGAGGGACCGGGCCAGTTGGGGGAAACTGGTATGTAGCATCTTTGGGTTCCTCTTCTCTAGGATGACATGGAGATTCATTTCTGTTTTCTTTAGAAAAATGACAAACTTTGATAGTTTAATAGAAGGCTAAACAACCTTTAATGTCTTAGTTTGTGAATGATGAGGATCAAAATGTGTTTGTGGTTACCCAGTTCAAGTACAAGAGTTTTGCTCTTTCATAAAAGAGATTGGACACTTTTCCATTTTGTTTTGTGACCCTGAAAAGGATACATTGGAATTGGAATTAGAACTGTTTTGGAAACCTGAGCTTACTTAGTAGCAATGTTGATGGGGGAAGATTTAGATAATAATAAAGGTGATCATAGCGAATTCACATTTCTGTCATTTTTGGGTATCATTCTCAAAAGCTAAGTTATCTCTGCTTATTTGGATTTGTCTGGGTTATTTAAGGACGGGGCAGACAATTAATCTGAGCCCCTTGCCCACTGGCTCATTTATTCTGAAGACCTCTACAGAGCCTCTGCTCCCTGAAAGGCCATGTTAGCAGTGGGGACACTGGGAGAAGCAGGACACCTCCCACTCCTACAGCGATGGTCTAGGAGCCACAGTCACAAGGGGAAGTTGGAGAGACATCCCCTAGTCCCATAGAACAAGGCAACACAGGGCAGGGTGGTGGGCTACAGGAGGAACACCCTGGGGTTTGTGCTTGAACCAGAGTGGTTTGTAACTTTGGGAAGCTGGGTTCCTTCTGTGGGATGTGATTGTGATGAGGCTGGGTGGTGGGACTCCTCAGTATTTCATTGTGTCTTGGGGTGATGGGAAAGTCTGAAATGGATCATTGCTCTGAGGTGTCCTTTTGCATCTTGGATAAAGCCCAAAGAGATCTCTTTCTGGGGCAGGAAGGAAGGGGTCCTGGCTCTTGTCACATTGCTGTTGACCAGAGGGTTAAAGGAGGTGTTTTCCACCCCATATCTGCAAGGAATCCTGCAGAACTTTGGTCTCACTCTCTTGAAAGATGCCCAAACAATCCATGGAACTACCCTCTCATTTCTGGTATGGCAGATCCAGAACCCAAGGTGTTAATGAGCTGTAAATTATCTCTTTTTGCAATTGGCCATTAATGAAACACTTGAGGCTTGCTGGGGCTGCAATGAAGGAATATAATGGTTTGGATGGAAGACCACCTGGGACAGAGGCAAAGAGTGGTTCTTGCTTTCCCTACTGAAACAGGTGTTCCTGTTGGAAGTGTTCCTTCTGGAACACTCCTCAACACCCACATTTAACAGGCTCTGTAACTGGAAATGGGGCTTCTGGGGTATCTCAAAGGAAAAAAACATGCTTGCATTGTGGGAAACCTGGGTTCGAACCCTGGGTCAGGAAGATTGTCTGGAGTAGGGCATGGCAACCCACTTCAGTATTCTTGCCTGGAGAATCTCATGGACAGAGGACACTGGTGGTCTATAGTCCAAGGAGTCTCAAAGAATCGAACACAACTAGCTAATAACACTGTGGTCCACTATGGTCAAACTGGAAAAGTTACCTAGTTTTATTTATGAATCATCATGTTTGGCTGGTTAGCTATTTGACATCCTATTGAGGTGCATATTATGTGACACATGCTGGACCACAGAGCAGCCAACCCCTTCCCACAGTGGAGAGTGGAGCAGTGTCTTCAGGCAACTGTAAGGGATTCTTGCCCCGATATCACAGTGCCAATGTCTGCCAGGCCTTGCCAGCAGCATCACATCCCTCAGGCACATCCTGCAGCCCAACATATGGGCTCCTCAAACCGGCTGGCTTCAGAGACGAAGAACTGAAGCCACAGGGCTTGGGCATCTTCCCAGGACCACATGCTTGTGAGGGATGGGGTGGGCTCAGAGCCCTGGTCTCAATTCCTCTGGAGTCCCTGCCCTTCTGGCCCACCCCAGGAAACTGCCTGACCTTCTGACTTCTCACGCCTTCCTCTTCTCAGTGCTACACAATGCCTCTGAGGTGACAAAAAGCAGGCCCACAGAAGGAAGGGGATGTGGAAAATCAGAAGCACTGTGGGGCTGCTCTGTGATTTGCTGAGAACTGATTCTGCCAGGGGCCGGCATCTCCATCAGGTCCCAGTGCCTCCCTCCTGAGGACAGCACCCTATCCCTGCTATCGCCATGGGGCCTCCTGCCCAGCTGAACCTGCCAGGCTGACCAGCTCCTCACCGAGCAGGGGGGAGGGAGAGCCTGACTGTATGGCCCCAGTGCCCATTGGGATAAGGCCCTATAGGAGCCTCCTCTGATAAGGGAGAGAAGTTAACACAGGCAGACCCCCAAGGCTCCAGATCTCCACAGCCTGAGTGCGGGAGGAGAGCAGCAGGAGTGCCTCTGGGCTGGGGATGCCAAGGGCAGGGACAGGAGAGTGAGGCTGAGAAGGGCAGGCCTTGGAAGTCATGAGGGCTTGTGTGTGCACAACACAAGTGTCCTGAGCCAAAGCTGACAAAAACTCCTCAGTGCCATGCAAACTCACTGCCAGGGCCTGCGTGGTACCTGGAAGAGGGGGACCAGAAAAGGCAGATCCCTCAGGACCCAGGGATAAGGAGGGGCCCCGAGTGGCAGGGGTGAAGGCAGGAAAGGCCACCTAGCCAGGCTGCCATGGATACCATGGTCTTCAGTCCCCTTCAGAGGAGCCCCCAGGGGCCCCCACCAATGATCACAGCCTCTAGGACCGTGTCCCAGTCAGGTGAACTGATCTGAAGGAATGCTTTGTCAACCTGTTTAGGCGGCAAAATCAATGGAGCACGCACAGGTGGATGCCTGCGACCTCCATTCTGGGAGCCAGTCCTCAGGCTGAAAGGCCCTTTGGTGAGCCTCTTCCACACCCTCTCAACTTGCCCCTTTCAGACACCAGATTCTGACGCTCATACAGGGCAGATGACCCTGCTGAGTGGCAGAACTGCGGGGTCACTGTCTCTAGGGGGATAGTGCCCTAAGGTCCTCACACACGGGCCTTTCCAAGGTGCTGGTCTGCTCCATACATGGTGATTTTGAAGACCAGTGGCCCAGAAAGGTCAGAGAACATGCATCTCCAAACCCACTGCCCTATTGCCCATGTGCAGACAGGTGATGCTCACTGGGTTTTCATCCAGTCCCACTCTCATCCATTTTCAAATACAGGTAGATGGGGGCTTCCTTTGGTCACATCTAGGTCAACAAGTCAGACATGCCCCTGGGAGTGAGTGTGTGTAAACGAGGCCCCTTGCAAAGCACCCAATCCATGAGCCAACTAAATCATTCAATGTACCTGCCATCTGGGTAAGGGAGAACAGGTCCACAGTGGAAACAGAGGCAAAGGCAGAGAAGATCAGACATGGCCTCGGAGAGGACCAGTGAAGTGCTTGTTTTCAACAAAACAGGCTGTACCTTGAGCCCCCAGTGAACTCCTTCAAAGGGCAGGTACCCACAGACACGCAAGTTGGACATGGGAGGCAGGACCCGGGAGAGCAGAAGCCCAAGCAACCCACTGATGAAAGGAAATAGTAATTTTGAGGCAGCCTCCAGGGAATTGGATGAGAAAAACGCACACATAGGTATTCCCAAAGTGAGCACTCTAGGGCCATGGGAGCAGTCTTTATGGGAAGGAATGGAAATTAAAGACAGCAACCTATGATCTGCAGTGGGATGATGTCTGGGGGTGGGCAGAGCTCAGAAGGCTGCAAGCTCAGCAAAGCGCCTGGCTGTGCCCTACCACATGGTGTCCTGGGGAGTATGTGCCTCAGGTGCTTGGGGAACATTCAAGTGGAACGTGAAGTTGCTCCCCCTGTGCTCAAGCACATCCCTACTCTGGGGAGAGCTTGTCCTGGGGGGCAGCTAGGGCAGGACAACAGGACTCTGACTTTGGGGCCATCTGAATGGGAGCTACCAACCGACAACACCAGCCAGAAGAGACCAAAGCTGGAAGAGAGGCAAGGCCATGGCCAGGGGTCTGGGGGGTGGGAACCACCAAATTAAGCTAGGCCATACAGCCCCCTATGGACCCAATCTTCTTGGCGGGACAGTTGCCAGGGGCCCATCTAATCCCTGGGGTCTCTCTCGGTGGTAGCCAAGTTAGGACTCACCAGGGCCTGGACCTTTAGCAGAAGCCAGCCACAGGCCTGCCCATTGGTAGGGACGGGGGGTGGAGTCAGGGGCAGGTTTGTCAACCCATCCAGGGCCTGGCCCCCTGAAACAAGGGGCCTGGCAGCAGATAGGAGCCATTGCAGCCAACCTGAAACATACTTGCCTGTACTTTCAGACAAGAGACAAGCTGGGGATCTCATTCCGTCCCAGACTCCCTCCCCCACACTGGGCCAGGGCTGCCTCTCCGCATCACCTCTGTGACATCATGAACTAGTTAAGGAAGTTGACCACTTAATTGACTTCCTGGCCCATGATCCAGATTCTAGAATCTCCAGAAAGTATTTATTGGGCATCCTGACCCTGGTCTGAGACCCTTCTTCCTTGAACGTTCACTGCATGGGTAGAGAATGCTTCTGAGCTAGACTGGCTCCATGGCTTGTCAGAGTTCCCACGAGGCACGCACAGCCCCGTTGTCCCCATCAACTGATGGGGCGCCTGCAGCAGGGCACCACCCTGATATATCCCCAGATCCAAATGTCAATTCAGGGGAGGCTTTAGAGAAGCAGTGGTACCAAACAGAGAGCCCAGTTCCAGGCTCCCAAGACAGCCCGCCCCCACAGGGCCCGAACCAAGAAACAGCCAACGAGGAAGAGAACAATGCCGTCCTCATGCTGTCCTTTCCCAGGAAGCTTTGGAGGATCGTGGAGGATAACCTCTTCACCTCTGTGCACTGGAACGACGAGGGAGACATGGTGGCCATCGAGGCAGATCTCTTCCACACAGAGGTCCTCCAGCGCAGAGGTGCAGACCTCTTTGAGAGGTGCAGATCTTTGAGACAGACAGCATCAAGAGCTTCATCTGTGAACTTAACCTGTAGGGTTTCAGTAAAATCCGCCCTTTGGGTCACTCTGCAGAGAAGATGATGGTAATGTAGAAAGCCCTTCTGGGGAGACTAGACTTGATGAGCCAAGTGCTGTACAGGTTTAATTTCTTAGGATAATTTATTCTTGTGAGAGGGTGGTTAAGGAAAGAGGAGAAAGCAGGGCCTATCGTGTTCCACAAATCCCCTTAGGGATCCACAGGGGTGACTCTAGACCCTGAAAGGCCACTTGATGTCAGGAACGGCCAGTAACACCTCAAGAGAGGCCGGCCCCAGGGGAGCTCTAGGGAGTGCACTTGCTAGGGCCTCATAACCTACCAGGAATGAAGAGACCTCGTCTTCATAGTTAGGCAAGGCTGGGAAGGTAGTGGGGAGGAGGGTGGCAAGGAACAGCTATTCTCCCCAAAGATGGCTAAAGTGATTAATTTCTTTCAGATCTATCACAACTCCAACTTTCAGAGAGATAAACCTCTTCTCCTACAGAACATCCGGAGGAAAGGCAACCCCAGAACAACTGCTCAGCCCATCACCAGCGCAACAATGACCCCAAAAAGAAAGAAGCATGCAGTGGTGACCAGACGCTTTCAGCGATTCCATCGCAATGGGTCCACCCAAGAGGCTGACAAGAAGGCCCAGAACAATACACCAACTGCTGACGCAATCCTGAGCCAGTGCTCATTTCTGTTCTGTGGCCTTTGGTATATGGGCAGGGTAGCCGTGTGGGCCAGGGCAAACCATCTCCCCAGAAGCAGGGCAGCCCCAGTTGCGAGGGCACATCCAGTAATGCCACATATGTACCTACAGCTACTGCATGGTTGAGCAATGACTATGTACACCACCTATTTTTCCATCATGATGACAGCCGTTTCAGTCGTGGCCCAAAACAAGGCCCCTGAGGCAGAGGAGGAACAGGAGGAATCCTCAGATTACAAGTGTGCCCTCTGAGCAGTTTAAGAACAACCCCAATCCCTGAGCAGCCAGGTGCCCAGGGACACTCAAAACCACTCTCTTGTAATCAAAAATATATTTCTGGCTCTAATAAAGTATAGCAAAACTCCACAGGAGTAAATAAATAATCAATTGAGAACTGCGAGTCTGTGTTCTTTCTATCTGTCCATGCTATTCACATGGGGCCCTGGGTGAGCCAGATGAGGCTGGAAGCCCATACCCCAGGCAGGCCTCAATCCAGTCCCCATGGTCCCTTTTCATCTGAAGCAGCAACATTTCAAACCCTCAGCCAAGAGTGTGGCTCCCGAGCCAAGTGCTGAGGCCAGCCCAGGACGGGCTGGTCCCTGGTCCTTGCCTGCCTCATAGTAGAAGACCCAGTCTGGCTCCTGACTATGGGGGGTGTCACCTTCCATGAGTCATGCACCCTGAAGCAGAAGGGGCTCCTGCTGTGTCCCCCCGACGATGACACAAGTTTCTGATTAGCAGCTGAGCGTCTCCAGCTCCTGATCCAGGGGCCTCCCCAAGAGGCCCACCAGAAAGCAGGGTCACCCCACCCACCAAGGGCCTTGCAAACACATGACCCCAAACCCAAAAACAAGTACAAGGTTTTACCAGGTGGACACTAGCCCTTGTCGTTCTGCCCTCACAGCTGTGTTTAGGAGCCTGTGTTTGGACCGGGAGTGGCCAGACACTGTGACCAACACACACACTTTGTGAGCCAAGGGACACTTTAGAGCAGGGCAAGGGTCACCTGCAAGGACACACCGCGGCCTGTTTCAGGGCCCGGGGGCCTCTCTGCCTGCCAGAGGCCTCGCCGGCTGCTCAGGCTCAGGCCCGCCCCCAGCCTTCTCCATCACCCCCTGGATACCGTTCCAACATCAGGGAGTTTGGACCAGAACACAGAGGGAAAATCACTAACCAGTTTCCTAACAACACATTTCTCTCAAGCACCCAGACACAGCAGGGCCAAAATGAGTGTCAAGGCCATGTTATTGTAAAGGTCAAATTCCTGCAGACTCTCCCTGAGTCCAGAGCAGCACCACATGAGGTGAGTCCTGGCCCCCAGCCCCGCACCAAGTGGGCAGTGAACCCAAGGGTGGGGCTGATTCAGACCAAACCAGATGGGCACATCCAGGGCAGGACGGCAACTGGATGGTGTCACCATGAGCTAGTCTCTCGGTCACCTTCCACTTGAGAGCCCAGTCTGGACAGGCCTCCTGCCCAAAGGGGATCAGGTGCTCAGGGATGTCCACCTGGAAGATGTCCTTCCCAGCCTTCCCTGGGACGGGCTGCAGCAGCCACCAGGGGTTGGCGAGCACAGTCAGGTACTTCTGTCAAAGGTCGGGTAGCAGGGCTTGATTCTCCCACTTCTACATCTCGTTGGGACCTAGGTTTTCTGGGCACAGCAAAGTGATCCAATGTCCACGAGACCTGTGTGCAAAGACAGGACACAGAAGGAGAACAAGGTGATTAACAGTTGCACCTCCTAGAGACTAAGGAGGAGAACTGGGGTGAACTTGATCCTCTGGCTGAGCCTTTCAGAAGGGTTCACCTCAGCAAAGGGAATTCGGGGTGAGGCCCAGCAGGGGAGGGAGCGAAATGAAAGGTAGAGGCCTGGTACTCCACGAACCCACCAGGACAGGGGCAGCTCTCAGTCTGACGACTGCAGGTCGCAGAGACAGAGCAGGAAGGCCCCGGCAGGGAGCCTGTGGGCATCAGGTCCTCAAGCGATTCACCAACAGGCAGGTGTTGCTGTGGGGCCTCACCCCTGGCAGTCAGGTGAGTTGCTCAGGCCTGGCTTCCGGCGGTGGGGGTGAGGAACCCAGGTTGGTTGCTGCACTGCCTATCATGATTTCTGTCGGGCACGCACACACACACGGGGACATACATAGATAGACAAATGCCACGTGCAGACCTGGACACGTCTCTGTATCTCAAAACACAAACAAGGACTGAGGCCCACAGTTTTGGTCAGGGACCTCAGGCCACCATTTTCCAGCCCAGGGACCCTCACTGCCCCTCTGAGGAAACCTCAGACCCACCCCGCCCCTCATCAACCAGTTCAACAGAAAATAAATGAGCATAACCTTGGCTGAGATCCAGGGCAGCGCTAGGGGCTAAGCAGGCACCACGTCACTTGCCACCAGTCACCCCATGGCTAAACTTGTCCCTGACCCACATCAAGGCCTGGATGTAGGCGGGGCTCATCCCCAGCCTCTGCTCCAGCAGCTCCTGCCAGGCTGGATCCTCCCAGTCCTGGTGCTCAATGTGGACAGCCAGGGTTCAGTGCTGGGTCCACATAGCATGGACCACCACCTTGTCTACAGGGTCTTGACACCATTTAAGATGAGACCTACATAAGGCTGTCGGAAGGACAGACAGCTGAACTTCACTTCCCAGGGTCTCATGTGGCTGTGGAAACAAACCACAAAGGTCAGGAGCCTGACACAGCAGTCTCCAAGCTCAAATCCCTGGGCCGGACATCAGCCCCACATGTCTGAGCATCCTCCAAGCCTGCTGACACAGAGGGGAGGGTCACAGAGGGCTGGCTCCTTCCATCCGTCTCCACGTGGTCTGATGATAGGGGGGTGGTGTCCATCACATGCAGTCTGTGGGGAGGTCGGGAAGGAGGGCAGGACAGCAGGAGAAAGGCACGAGGTGAGATCCAAGACAGAGGGACTCGAAACCCTGGGGGCACTGAGGAGGGAGGATGGGTCCCCTGGCTTCAAAGCCCAGTGGCCAGGCTTTGGTCCTCTCCCAGCAAAGACAGGCACAGTCCTGGGCTTGGCTTGTCCCATCCCTGGTACAAAACCCCATGCCTCAGCTCCCCAGCCACATCCTTACCCAGGCTCTGCAGATCCCCCATCTTAGCCCAGGACTACTGAGTGCAGATCCGTGCTAACCAATCTGGCCTCGGCCCTGAGGCCACCCTGGACCTCACTTGGCCCTGCCACGTGTCTTCCCCACGCCTTTCAGAGTCACCTTCATTCCAGCCCTTCCCGTACCACTTCCTCCACTCTCGGCCGATGCCCTGGACCCTGCCCAGAGCCTAGAGAAAGAAAGAAGGAGAGCAGGATCTACTGGAATGGGCACGATCTGTGTCCTTGCCAGGGCCTGGGATGGCAGGGAACACAGAATTCAAACTTCAAATAATCCACTAGGTTACTGTCACCTCGTTCGATGGCTGAGGAGGCACCAAGAGATAAAGAGATAGCCCATGACTGCAGGGGACCTGACCACAGGCAATCCATACTCACATTTATTCTTGTATCTGGAGCGGGGTCTCTGCTTATTGTATGGTGGAGAGTCAGATAAGCACAGCCATGGGCCTGGACCCCAGCAGGGTCTCAGCACCTAGCAGGGAGCCTACATTTCCACGAGACAGTGAGGACAAGGACAAAGCCCAGAGGAACCCAGCCTAGAGCCTCCTGGGCCTTTCCTTCCCTGATCACGGAAGACAGACAGTCCTTACAGGCCCACAAGGCTCCACGTGATCTGGCTCCTACCCTGGCGACCTGCTCTCCTCGCCCCTGGATTCACCCCCAGTAGCTACAAAGGCCGTCCTTCCATCCTTAGAACATTCCAGTGTGTTCCTACCTCAGAGCCTTTGTAGGTTGTGAGGAGTCACATCATGTTCCTTCAGATTCAGGTGCTGGTGTCTCAATCCCAAGTACCTCAGCGTGACCTTACAGGCAAAGGAAAGGTCTTCACAGAGCTGATAGGGTCAAGTGAGCTCATTAGGTTGGACCCTGCTCTAACAGGACAGTTGTCCCCATACAAAGGACACAGTTAGAGACAGACGGGCACACAGGAGAAACGGGGTGAAGAGGAAGTGGAGCTCTCCAAGCCCAGACACACCCACCAAGGCCAGCAATGCCCTGGATGTGAGTGGGGAGAGATGGGACAGACTCTTCACAGCTCTCATGATAGCCAACATCAGCCGACACCTCGACCTCAGCTGCTGGCCTCCTGAATGAACACGGTTCACAGATTGAGCCACCCAGCCTGTAGGACCCTGACATGACTGCCAGAAAATGAAGCCAGAGGGTCAGCCCTGTCCGGACATCTCTCCACAGGAGCAAGGAGGGATTAAAGGGATGGCTTATCCAGTCCCAGCACCTCAGGCACACTCCTCCACGTCTGCATATCTGCACGTGTCTGTTTTCACCCTTACATGGTGTCTATTTACACCTCCCAGTGTCTGGGGTCCCACAAGTTACCGATGCTTCCCTCCTGATGGAAGGGAAGGGAAAACTCATTTGCCAATACAGCCACTTGACATGACAACACACTCACTGAAGAGCTATGCAGGAGGAGGCCTGGGGCACAGGGCGCACATCCGAGATGCTGATACACACCAGCAAATGGCCTTCCACAAAGGCTTTCCCCGTTTCCACTCCCCCAACCACAGGCAAGAGTGTTATGTCCTCACGCCCTGGCTGGCACTGAGCATCATCATTCAGTTGAAAGTTTCCCCATGTGCTGGGTGACAAAGGGTCACACTGTTCACTGGGTCTGGCTTGGTACAAGGGACCTGGCTGGCCCCTGGGGTTTGATCATTGCTATGTCTTCTACTGAAGTATGTGATTCGATCCCAGGCTTGCCCAGTTTCTGCCATTCAGTTTCTCAGCCAACCTTGCCCCTTCCTCCTGAGTGACTCCAAATCTCACCTGTATGGGTGGAATCCCTGAATAAGAAGTGGCTGCAAGCACTCCTATGGCTGAAGCAGAGGGTGCCTACTTGGTGGCCAGAGTAGAAAACACTCTTCTGCCTGCTTGACTGGGCATCTTCACCTGCACGAGGACCAGAGCAACAGGGAGAAAGTCACCAGTGACAATACAGCAATCTTGGACAACAAGCCACCACAGTCTTCTCCTCGGCGGGGGCCTCAGACCATGGGGTCCCAGGAGGGCCCAACTGATGAGAAACACACATGCAGGTTCCCTCAAGGTGTGTTCTGCTCATCACAGCAGCTGGCTTGTCCCCAGGATGCCTCAGCCTGCAGCACAGAAACCCATTCTCCAGGAGTGATGGTGATTTACAGCCCAGGAAACCCTGCAAAGAACAAGAGAAAACGACTCCTCTGCTCACACTGCCACTCTGGAAGAATCTGGGGGCCGCCACAGTCAGTGGGCCACCCTCCATGGACTTGTGGTTGGTCCCCACCAGGAGGGGAACTGCAGACAAGCAACTGAGCCCTGCTTGTCAGGGTCAGGCTCCGGTGGAGATGACTCACAGTGGGCGGGTGGGACTAGTGTTTGGTCACAGTCCAGGGTCAGGGTAGGAGGCTGGAGGGCAGGTCTTTTGGCATCTTCCCATGTGTGCCCCAGAGCATCACCGGGATACACACATGAAAGGAAAGCAGGCGGGGGCTGTGGCCCGTGGAGGGGGCCAGGATGTCCGGCCCGGCCCCCTGGAGAGGTTCCTGGAAACCCCCGCCTGGAGGTACCTTCTGAGCATGAGGCAGGTCCCACCTTCCTGCAAGCAGAGTGAGTCGCGGGTGCTTTGGTATGGCTGGGTTGTGGTACCAGGCAGGACAGTGGTGCGCCATTGGGACCGAGACCACTGACAGTACTGGCTGGCCTCAGTCGTGTCACACCCACAAATACTGATTGTGTATGGCTTCCCTTACTCACATAGGCAGGCAGGTATGCAGGCACAAAGTTACGTAGACATGCACATACGAACAAAGGCACATTCCCTCGCCAGCCCTGTCCACTAGGCGACAAAGTAAGATCCGTCAGGCTCTGAGGCATCTAGAAGGTCAGGCCGGGAGGAGCCTTGAGACCAGCGGCCTGGAGCACGACTGGGAGGAGGACCAGGAAGTGAGGAGAGGAAGTTGGAGGAGAAGGGCTAGGAGTCTGGGGCTGAAGTGTGGGAAAGACCTGGGTGAGGAGGAGCCTCTGGAGAAGGAGGTGGGGTGGGGTTGGGCTGGGGCTGGAGTGGAACCACCTGAGGTGTGGTGGGGCTGACAGGGATGAAGCTGTGGGTCCAGGGAACCCACAGAGAGTTCAGTTTCATGGTCGAGGCCAGACTGTGCCCTTTTCAGCCCTTGCCATAGGCGTCCAGTCATGATGGAGGCCAGACTGTGCCCTTTTAAGCCCTTGCCATTTGCGTCCAGTCCATGAGACTCGGCGAGAGTCAAAGTGACCATGACCCAGTGTCCTCAGTGACTGCATCTGAGCTTCACAGTGGACCCCAGGGGCCAGGGAAGCAGGGAGAGGGGCGGCTTCTGGGCAGAGTTCCCCATTTCTAGACTGAAAGCCCAGGTTGGCTCCCCTCCAAGCCACTCTGGGACTGCTGGCCCAGTGCTGAGCAACAGTTTATCTGTTCTTTCGCAGATGTGAAGGAAAATCCTCACTATGTTTCCTGCTGCCCCTGGGACCTGAGATGTCTCAGAGAAAGGCAGCTTCACCTTCAAAACTGTTTCTTGTCCTCTTCCTCTCGTCTGGGGGCTCAGCCCACCCAAGGCAGCCACCTGACTCGACTCTTGACCGCCGCCCTGCCTGCTATGTCCCTGTTTCCCAAGTGCCTGATCACAGTAAATGCTCCTCTTCCTGTCCCCATTGCTACTAGCTCAGCTCAGGCCTCGTGGCCTGGGGTCCCCCAACAGCCTGGACCCCTTATCTCTCCCCTCCTCCAGCTGGTGCTACACACACCATTGATTCTTTGTCACACCACATGTACATCTGTCCTCAACCCCGGATGGAAAGAACAGTGGAGCAATCTCTTGATTAAGTCCTAACCCGTCCGTGGTGCCCTGGAGGACTTCCAGTGGTCCCAGGTCTCCTTCCTCATTGCCCAGCACTCTGGGTGACTGTGCTGGCCCTGCACTCTGTGCAGAGCTCATTTGGGACTCCACGGTTTGTCATGCATTTCTCTCCCTGGACCTCTGGCTCCTCTTGTCTTGACAACCTACTGTCCTCCTTCCAGGCATGACTGTAGCATACCTTTTCCGTCTGCCCGAGTGTTAGGTGCTGTCATCTGGGATTTCTGGGGCACCCTGCATCTTTCTGCTGCTGCCTTTGCCCTCCTCTTCCTCCGAGGCTGTGGCTGCTGTGCATGAGTCTGAAATCCCGAGGGTCACCAAGTCCCAGGAAGGCAGGGTGGGTGTCTCACTGGTTCCTGTTAGCCAGGCACCCACGCAACTGCTGCCACAGGAATGTTGAGTCTGAGCAGTGCTTTTCTTTCCAGCAGGCAGTCTGCTCTCTCCTTGAATAAGCCTCCCAGCCATGAGTTGAGGGGCAGAAACTGCCTCCTGGATTTGAGGCCTCAGCTCTGCAGGGACCCGAGCGATGACCACACCCAACTCCCTCATGCTAGTGCCCTGCTCCTTGCCCCAAGAGTGGTTACCAGGTACCTCCAGACACCCGAGAACCTCCTGGTAGTGGTTTCAGATCATGAAGGAGGGTCTTTTGAATGGTGGGTGGGCTGCTGCTGTTCCTCCAAATCCTGGCTTTGAACTAGATCTTGCCCAGTGAACTGGAGACCTATGACGTGTAGCTGCTGATAGGGGCAGCTGTGAGGACCTGCTCTGTGGCATTTCTCTGCACCCGTCCCTTCCCTGCTGCTGGCCCCAGCTTTCTTCACATGCACAGATATGTGGACTTAGCCATGGGGAGTGCTGTCTCCCACCCCATCTGTGTCTCTGAGGCTTGGTGAGGGTTCCACTTTGCTCCTGCTCTGCATTTGCAGCAGCACTGTCCTGGGAATGCTCGATCCAGATTCTCGGTTTCCCTTGTGTCCTCCTTGGCCGATGTGGTTTCCTCTCTGAAATGCCTGTTGCCCATTTCTCTGCTGAGCTGTGTGTCCTTTCTGTGCTGAGTTGTGGGCACTTCTTTCAGGGTCTGGGTGTTTATCCCGCCCTGGTGTTTGTATTGCAGATACATCCTCTTCTGTTTGCAGGCTAGCAATGAACTCAGTATTCACCTGGTCTCTCGGAGCTGTAAGTGCCCTACAGGTCAGCACATGTCCGTCAGGCCCTTCCACTGGGGGCCACTGTCTACCCCCAAGCTTGGCACCTGGGGCAAGCAGTTCCCAAGGAGATACTACCCTGGCATCCAGCACTCTGCCCATGAGAGTGGGCTCCTTCAAGTCCGTGTCAGTCTCTTAGACCCAGCCTAGCTTTAGCTCTGGGCCTTGGACTCCTGCATGCAGGACAAACCCAGGGGCAGCTGTGTAGCTTTGGGAGGTTAGCAGACCTACTTCCCCTCTATCCCCAGGGCAGCACCTGTTGAACACATCCCTCTCCATGGGGCCCAGATGAAGGGGCCATCCTGAGAACTGGACACATTTCTGATTTCATCTCAGTTCTACTGCATATCTTTGAGAGGACGCAGCACACATGGGAGCTGCAGACACGGATTGCCACTCTGCTGACGCTGCTCGGGGTGCTGACTGCCCAGGAGATGGGGCACCACCCAGGGGAGTGGGGGAGCTTCTCTGAACCTCTGGCACTGTCCTGCTAGCACTCACATCACAGGCCTTTATATCACGTCTGACCTGGGAGTGAGAGATGCTGGTTTCCACGTGTCCATCACTCCCATGCTCTGGGGTCTATGTGCTCTTCACTGTCTTCCATCTGGGCAGGTTGGCCACGACCCACATGCTATGCCCCCCAGCACTGGAGGGGGCTTCTGGACACCAGGCTGCAGACCACTGAATGGATCCAGCAGGTTAGTTTGTGAGATCGAGGACCACGGAGGGCAGATATGAGTGTGCATTGCCATCCCATACCCATGGTGAGAGGACTTCGGTGAGTGGACTCTCTTGCTCTGGGTGAGAGCCCCGTCTGGCTACCCTTTGAGTACTTGTGTGCCCACCATGGTAACTTGGTCAAACCCAGAGAGGGTGAGAGAAGTCAGGGCCCATGAGGCCCCACCAGAGGTGTGAAGGTTCTCCAGTTCATGAGTGGGGCGTGTATCACCCCCCCCTTTTCCGTGTGTTTCTCTTTTACTCGATGGAGTTCACTCAGGGTTTCCATTTGGCCTTACCATCTTTCCCTCACATCCCCAGGTTCTGAAGGACTTCTCGACTGATGTCTCACTAAGCCCTGCACCTGGCTGTGGGGGATACTGCATTCCAGGCTCTCCCAGCTCAAGAACGACTGACAAATCTTCCAGATTGGCCCTGTGTCCCTTGCCCCTTGATGCCCCTGTGCCTAGAAGCCCCAGCCCAGGGGGGGTCATCTCAAAGTGGCCACAGAGTCAGTGTTAACTGTGTCTCTCATGTTGGTGTCAAGTTGACACTGTGTCTGGCAACCTCCACTCCTCTGGTGGTCCTACCTCCCTGCGTGGGTTCACCATCTCAGAGCCCGAGGTCCCTTTGGGAGAGGTTGGAATCATTCCTGTGTCTGTTTGCTGTGGAGCAAACAGCATCCTTCTCCTGGGACCCACCTCATCCCTGTTCCTCAGTTCCAGACCTGAGAACTGGCTTGGGGGCCAAACCTGGGCAAGGGATCTTGACCTGTTTACTGGGGTGGCTTCGCTTGGCCTCAGTGTCATTTTGAACTGTACCTTGGTTGGTTGCCTACCGATCGAGCCTCCAGGAGGCTGCGTTGCTTTGATCACATGTCCAACTTTGTGGGGCATGGCCAGGCTCCTGGGAAGTGGCTGCCATCGTCATGGTCGCTGACTCCTGGCTGCTCAGTGAGACCTTGTGCCCCCTGCTGCAGTCCCTGGGCAGCAGGCATGGGGGGAGGGGTGTGTCGTCCATCTCCTCCATCACCAGGCCTGATGAGCCTGGCCTGGGTTGCACAGTGACTTCGCTCTACTTGGCGGCCTGGCAGTAGGTGACCAGCTCTTCCTGTGGTTCTTTGGGTCTCGTGCTAGTAGTGCTATAGGTCCTGCCGCAGACTGGAGTGGCCAGTTCCCCTGCTTCCTGGGAAGGAGGGCACCTGTGACAGAAGACTCTGGTCAAATTTGCTCCCTTGGGGGTGGGGGGGCACTAGCTCTTTATGGGGTGGTGTAAGTGGGCTGCTGCCACAGGCTCAGAAGTTCAGAGATGTCTGGGATGTCATGGTCTTCTGGTGCCTGCCTCCCAGTCTCCCTGGCCCTTGTGTCAGGGATGCATATTTTCCTGAGAGGACGTCTGATGCCAGCAGGTCAAGGTTGCCTTGGTAGAATGTTCAGTCTCTTTGAGGTTCAGTCACTCCTGTTGAATCCTGGGCCAATGTTTGTCCACTGCCTGAAGCTTTGGCAGCTACCAGGGAGACCCTGCCCCCCCCCACCTTGGTTCTCACTGTACTTCATCCTAGGCTGGTCATCCCCCTGCAGACAGCAAAGCAAAGAATCCACTCTCCTCTATTCCTCCCACGTTCCACACACTTGGATCTTTTCACTTACCTGGAAACTCCTCTCCCCCACCAGTCCAGCGAAAGTTCTAGCAGCTGGGATGTGGCCTTGAGCCCAGGGCTGAGTGCACCACAGACTACCCCCAGGATGGGTCCATATAACCACTGGGGCAGGGGATGTCAACCTTGTACCAAGGCCCCATCTCACCACCTCTCCTCAGACCACTCCAGGGCCAGCCTTCTCAGGATGGGTCCTTCATGAGGCCGTTCTCATGGGTTGTGGGGGGGAGTTGATACTGGAGGCTGACTGGGGATGCACCATCAAGGGGAGAGGGAGCAGGCAGGGTTGAGCAGGGCATCCCTTCACATGCGATATTGACCTGACAGTTCCTGCCAGCTTGTCAGGAGGTGCAGAGCACAGACAGGTATTGGAGGTGTCCACAGTGGGCCCTGGTGGTCAGGCCATCACCGTGCCTGAGGCCTCTTGATCACTACTGACAGAGCAGGAGAACTGACACCAGGAATTGGTGCCTGAGCGGTGGCTGTGTGTACACACGGGACGCCAAGTGCCTTTGCTTGGGTGGCACCATGCTCCACCATGCATGCAGCTTAATGGGAGGGGCTCTTGGTGTCTTTTGCATCAGACAACTTCTGGGTTGGGGATGAGAACTGCT
Organism: Muntiacus reevesi; assembly: GCF_963930625.1. Taxonomy (NCBI): domain Eukaryota; kingdom Metazoa; phylum Chordata; class Mammalia; order Artiodactyla; family Cervidae; genus Muntiacus; species Muntiacus reevesi. The sequence goes on from NC_089271.1 coordinate 96,081,508, forward strand.
TCCAGTGTGCTGGCTACACAGCCATCTGCTAGCACTGGTGTAAGTACAGCCTGATGGGAGAGGGCAGGTCTGGGTGCCAGACCTCACAAGGCAAAGCACATTCAAATCCAAGGACACCTGTCGCACAAGAGGCTCCTCCACTTTGCAGGGCGTCAAGTGTCTACTCACCCCTGTATCACTCAAGGCTGGGGGTGGGGAGGCTGGAGTGCATCTTCCAGGTAGACCTGTAAAGAGTAGAGCCTGAAATGAGGCAGAGGTTGGGGATCATGAAGAGTGGGGAAATGGATGCTGACTCATATCAAGGGAACATGGAGGGCTTTTTAGATGGGTTGCCATCTGGATTGGGTCTTGTAGTGAAGAGGGTCCCTTTGGCTGGGAAATGGGGGAAGGACCACCAGAAGGGAAAGGCTACCCACTCCAGTATTCTGACCTGGAGAATTCTGTGAACTGTCTACTTCATAGTTCATGAGGTAGCAAAGAGTTGGACATGACTGAGTGGTTTTCACTTACTTTCACATAGTTGATTAACAATGCTGTGTCCATTTCTGGTGTATAGCAAGGTGATTCACTTTATATATATATACAAAGTGTTTTATATATATAAAAGTATCTATATATAAAAGAAGTATATATATATATAAAATGTGTATGTGTATATATATATATATATATATATATATATATATATATATATAAAGTGTTTTATATATATAAAACACTTCCTGATTCTTTTCCATTATAGGTTATTGCAGATATTGAGTATAGTTCCCTGTTAGATACAGTAGGACCATATTTATGCATTTTATACATTGGTATTCAGTCGTTCAGCTGTGTTTCAAATTTGTGACTCAATGGACTGCAGCACAGAAGGCTTCCCTATCTTTCACTCTCTCCCAGAGTTTGCTCAAACTCATGTCCATTGAGTTCATGATGCCATCCGATCATCTCATCTTCTGCACCCTCTTCTCCTTCTGTCTTCAGTCTTTCCCAGCATCAGGGTCTTTTCCAGTAAGTTGGCTCTTCACATCAGGTGCCCATAATATTGGAGCTTCAGCTTTAGCATCAGTCCTTCTAATGAATATTCAGGCTTGATTTCTTTAGAATTGACTGACTTGGTCTCCTTGCTGTCCAAGGGACTCTAAAGAGTCTTCTCCAGCACCACAGTACTACTATTTTATACCTAGTAGTGTGTATCTGTTAATCCCAAACTCCTAATTTATCCCTTCCCCTGCTTTTTCCCTTTGGTAACCAAAAGTTTCTTCTCTGAGTCTGTTTCTGCTTTGCAAATAATTTCATTTGTATCATCTTTTGAGATTCCATCAATAAGTGATATCATAGAATATTTGTCTTTCTCTTTCTGACATACACCATTTAGTATGATAATCCCTAGGTCCACCCATGTTTCCGCAAATGGTATTACTTCATTATTTTTCATGGCTGAGCAGTATTCCTCTGTGTGTGTGTGTGTGTGTCTTTGTGTGTTTCTGTGTGTGTGTGTTCCACATCTTTATCCATTTATCTGTTGATGGACACTTACATTTCTTCCATATCTTACCTATTGTAAATAGTGCTGCAATGAACATTGGGGTGCATGCATGTTTTCAAACTAGAGGTTTTGTCTTTTCCTGGTATATATTCATGAGTGGGATTGCTGGATTATATGGTAGTTCTGTTTGTAACTGTTTAAGGAACCTCCATACTGTTCTTCATATTGAGTGTACCAACTGACTATTCCCTCAACAGTGTACAAGTGTTCCCTTTTCTCTGCATCCTCTCTAGCATTTATTCTTCGTAGATTTTTTGATGACGGTCATTCTTTCCAGTGTAAGGTGATACTTCACTGGAGTTTTGATTTGCATTCGTCTAATAATTAAGAATGTTGAGCATCTTTTCATGTGCCTTTTGGACATCTGTGTCTTCTTTGGAGACATGTCTATTCAGGTGTTCTGACCATTTTTTATTGGATTGTCTTTTTTTTTTTTTTTCAGCTTCAGTTTTAATTAAAGGTGGTTAGTAATAAGAGCTTCCCTGGCAGAAACTTCAGGCAGTGCTTGAAGGATATGAATATAAAAATGAGGTGCTAAACCTAATATGTCTATACACTGTAAAGCATTTCTTTCCCATTTTCTCCTCTGACCATTTCTGCCTTTATCTTTCTAATTTTCTCAAGGCATGGAGATGTCAGATACATAGCAATAGATATTAAAATGGATTCTTAACTCTCATTACCACAAAGAAATAGCAACCAAATTTGCATGTTCTGTGCCTTGAGCTTATAGCAGGAGCCCAGGCACTGGCACAGAAGTCCATTATTTGTACCCTACGGATCCGTGAGGGTAGACAGCTACTTTTTTGAGTGGATGTGTGTCCATGTAGCTCATAGGGTGGACCAATGCATAGGGCACATAGAGGGGCTGCTTATTTTTGCTCATGATGCAAATTACATCACCCAGAGCCTGAACTTTGGAATCCAGAGACCTGGGTTTGGACATCAGCTCTTCTTTTGCTGTGTAGCCTTGGCACTTGCTATCTCTGGGTGTCTCTCTCCTCTGTTGAAAACCAGGTAGCACAAAACGCTGCTCAAGGCTTTTCCAAGGTACAGCCTTGAACATAATGTGACCTCCCACTGGGGCTCAGGGTCTGTCTTTGCTTCTACTTCTGCAGGTGGGAGGTTATTCCAGCAACACTGCATATGAAGATTTTTCTTGATTCCCAGGCTTTTTAAATTTCAGAATTCTCTAACAGTGTTCAAGGGACTATAATGTGATCTTTTTAAAATTCCTTTATGGTATTTGGAAGATCTCAGTTGTGCATGTAGAAAATGAGATGATTGGTCCAGAACAGTGATTCTCCAACCTTTGTGTCCATGGGATATCTGACTGGGGGTGTTCAAACTCCCAAACAAATCAGAGGCAGGCTGCTCAGCTGAAGTGAGGCCTACTCCCCATCCCCCTTCTTCCTAATCTCTTCCTGGCTCACGCCTTATAGAGGCACCCCCCAAAGTGTGCCACAGAACACAGTTTGAAAACCAATGACCTAGATCTCAGGCTTCAGTGTGCATTCAGGTCCCTGAGTGATCTTGTCAAATATGGCTTCTGACTCATATGTTCTGAGGGGGACCTGAGATTCTGTGCTTCTCACCGGATCCCAACTGATGCCTAAGTGTCTGGTCCATTGATAGCATTTTGAAAAGCAAGGTTCTGATCACAGACTGCCTTTGACATTTCACATCCTTTCATTTGGAGTTCTTACTGTTATACTGACTGCACCATAAATAAAAATCTGTGTTGAATGAATGTTTCTATTAAGTGCAAAATCCTCAACTATACAGATGTGGAAATTGACCTGGGATATGAAGGAGTCAGGAAGTAATTTTTCTCAACTATTTCTGAAACATCTGTATAATATTTTCTGAAGAACACAATTTGGGTTAAGAAGCTGTTACACTTTGATAAGAAAAGTTGCACTTTGATTTGTTTGTAGTCTGGATCATAGCCAAAGTGTTAGTTGATGAGTCATCTCTGACTCTTTGCGACCCCATGGACTATAATCCACCAGACTTTTCTGTCCATGGAATTTCCAAGGCAAGAATACTGGAGTGGGTAGCCATTTCTTTCTGCAGGGGATCCTCCTGACCCAGGGATCGAACCTGGGTCTTCTGCATTGCAGGCAGATTCTTTACCATCTGAGCCACAAGGTAAGCTAATGGACACTTTTCCAAGGGAACTTCTGATGGAAACAAGTGACCTACTTTCAGACCCTGGCTGAGGCCTGTCTCCACACTCTAGGTCTAAGTGAAGGTTCAGAATTGTGGACAGCAACCAGAAAAAAAAAAAAAAAAAGAACTGTGGACAGCTGTTGGTGTGTCTGGCATGCATGTGCTTTCTTGATAGTCTTAATGACATGGCATCTAGAAAGATACCTTCATGTAAGTGGCCTCCACCCTTTCTGTCCATTATTGAGTTGAGAGTTCCAGGTTCAGTGTTGGTAGAGTGTTCTGTCTTCTGCACTCTGCTGGGACTCCTCCTGTGTGTGTCCAGAAGACCGGATGCTTTGACAGTCTGTAGGGCTTTGCTTGTCAGTCTGTGTCTGTTTCAATTCAGAAACAACATGGCTAAGGTGGGGAACCTACTTTAGCAAGGAGACAAAAGCTCAGTTGCTAGAGTAGCCAGTGTGTTGAAATGTCATGTATCCTTTACAGAATATGGAAGGAGAACAGTGTGTGCTCTGGGTATTGCCCAAGCCCTTCATTAAGAAGGATGACCACTTTCCCATAAGGGTGGAGGCGGCATGTGCATCATCTGAGGAAGCGAGGTAAGACTGAATACCAGGGAGGCTGGATCCAAACACAGAGGTGTTCCTTTTGTGGTCAGTCAGTGAGGGGAAGAGTCTGGTGGATTTGTGTTCCCAGGACTTGTTGATGGGCTTCTTTAGCATCAGGCATATGAGAAGCACAGACAGAATGTGCCCAACCTCACTCCTTCAGATGTGGACAATCTGGTGACTGGTCTGTCAATAGCTCTGTTAATGGCCACTAGTCACCTTCCTTCCTTCTTTGATCCCCTCACTCTCAGGTGTGTAAGCACCTCCTTGGTGCCTGGTGTTGGATCTGCAAAGTTGGAGAAGATAGGGAACTTGCTGACAAGCTCCAGACAAGTGGAGCACAAGGAGCCTTCCGAACGGCTCAGCTCCTAGTATCTGGAATCTCTGAGTAGTGATGCCAGTGATGGTGGCACAGGTGCCATGGAGTTCAGTGTGTGTCTGAAGTACTGACCCAGAGTGCATTCCCTTCTCATTGTATCCCCAGAGTGTTCGGGTCACCACAGGTACACGTGGAGGGCCTGTGCCTGAGCCTTCCTTGCACACCTTCAACGAAGCATGAGAGTCTATTTTCCCAGTCACCCTTCTCCCGCTCAGGTCCCCCTGGCATAAAGTCAGCAGTTAGGAGTAGAGGAATCTCAGGTAGAATCCTTAAGAAGTTTCTGGAAGAATACCCTGTTCATCCAGTGCTTCCTGAGCTCTCTTAAACCCAGGGCCCTTGGTGACATGACACAGGCTGATTTCTAATCCCTCTCCAGCTGCTGCCACCTAGGCCACCCTGGTAATATAACCACGAATCCTAAAACACAGCTTTCCTGGAAGTTGACCCCTGACTTCCACAACTTGGTGTTCGAATATACCTGCCAAGCTCTGGCCTCATCTTGCCCATCTGTCAAATGAGGTCAATGTAAACAGTTCTGGGCCCAGGTCCAGCCATTGCTCTCCACGCTTCTCAGGGCTCCGACCCCCACCGTGGGCCTTCCTCCCTTCCTCAGAGCAGCACTTCCCCCTGCCTCCTAGATGGTCATGGCCTTGCCTCCACTCCACACTGCTGCTCAATGCAGATCCCTCCCTACTCACATCCTGTGTCCTCCTGAAGCCTCAGAGGCTGACTTCAGGACCATTCCTTCCTCCCCACCACCTTCCAAAACCCTGTCTATAGTACTCTTTTGTGAAAGGTTATTTTGGGCGATTTCTGTGTGTGTGTGTTTGTGTGTGTGTGTGCGCGCAACCTTCCAGAACCTTCCCTATAATACTCTTTTTGTGCAAGGATACCTTGGTTGGCTTCTCTGTGTGTGTATGTGTGTGCATGCACGTGTGTGCATGCACAGTTACACCACAAACCCTCTGAGGATAAAGATTCCACCCAGTTTACCTTGGTACTATCCCCAGAGCTGCCTCTGCAGAGCAGGCACGTACCAGTTCTGTCTGTTGGCTTTGAGTCACTTAGCACTCATCAACTCTGTTGTACCACTCTGGACTCGGCAGGTGATGAGATGGGCCCCGCCCAGGCATCAGTGTGTGCGAGGCAGGTAAGCAAGGCAAGTATGTCAGTAATCTCATTGGATGCAGGGCCACTCTTTGTAGAAACATCTGAAGTGCTAGGATGCCTCTCCCTGCAAGAAGAGGAAGGTGGGCTCTGAGTAGTACACTGCAGAGTGGGTACGGAGTGAATGGTAGCAAGACAGGAGTCTACCCCCAAGGGGTCAGTTCTGACTCCTACACTAGTGACCTGCTCCCTTTCTCCATAGAGGGTGGGGGCTGGAACATGGTACCTAGGAGGTCCTATCAAGCTTGGTGCACATTGGATGGTATGACTATACCATCTGGGAATTCAGTCTTGACAGACTCAGAGGGTTGTCTTTGACAGCTGTCTTTTTGGTTTCTGTGTTACTAGACTGGATTCTGTGCTGGCCTAGCATGGTTCTTCTCTGATGTTGGTTCCAGAAGCCCATCTCCCCTGAACTGCTTCATCTTCCTACCACTCAGTGTCTACCCAATGTCATTCCAGGTTTCTCACCTCAGCAGTGGAGGAAAAACAGCTCTGTACTTTGGGTCCTTGTGTAGTGTATCAGCTCAGGCTGTTGTTCCATTCCTTAGGTCACATGCCAATCACTCACTCCCAGGTACTTTTTAATTTTTTTTATTTTTTGAGCCCTCCGTAAATGTTGATGTCTTTTTAATTTTTACTTATTTATTTGTAATGACTCCATTCTGTGAGGCATGTGGAATCTTAGTTCCTTGACCAGGGAGTGAACCCATGTCTAGTGCAGTGGAAGTGAGGAGTCTTAACCACTGGACCACCAGAGAAGTCCCACACTCCCAGGGACTTTTGAATTCTGGTTATCTGGAATTCATCCTAATTGCCTTATCCTTGCTTCTGGATAGGTACCATCCTGCCTTCTGCCTTGTTATCTGAATCCCAAGGCTTTTTCTCACTGTTTGGTTTCCCTTCTGTAAGTCTCTGGACCAGATAGAGATGAAAAACAAAGCTAATGAAGTTTAAGATTAAACTTCAGAGTCATTGGCATTTCTAGGCCTGGAAGGGGCCCTAGCATTATGGTATATGCTAGTTGTCTGGTTTGTAAAATCAGCGAAAGGTAGTTTAGCCACAGTTGGCCCAAGTCATCTCTATGTCCATTCTGCTGTCTCCATCACTCTTGCTCTTGTATTGGGTGTCTATACAGTGACCATAGGCGTATTGGGAATCTGGCTAAGGGGAGAATAATCAAGATAAAGTAGTTTGGATTTGGAGAAACAAATTTTAGGAGCTCCCAACCAGTTCTATACACATTCAAGTTATACCTAGCCATCCTATATTGAAATAGCTTTCAGGAATACTTGAACTTACCATGCCTGTGCACAGTATCAGGACAAGAGGTGAGAGAGGCTGGAGGGAACATTGGGATGTGTTCACCCAGTGAAGAGGGTGACCATTTATCACCCAGCAGGTGGACAGAGGTTCAATCGGATGATGATGTTCAGGGCCAGCCAGTGCGTGAGGACATGGCACCCTTGCCTGTGGTTGGGGGAGTGGACACGGGAGCCTTTGGGGAAGGCAGTTTGCTGGCGTGTGTCAGCACCCCCGGGGTTTGTCCTGTGCCCTGGGCCTCCTCCTGCATGGCTCTTTAGTCAGTGAGTGTGTGGTCATGTCAAGTGGCTGCATTAGCAAAATGAGTTTTCCCTTTCCTTCCATCAGGGGGAAGCATCAGTAACCTATGGTACCCCCAAAACTGGGAAGTGTAAACAGACACCATGTAATGGTGAAAACAGACACATGAAGATGTGCAGACATGGAGGAGTGTGCCTGAGGTGCTGGGAGTAGAGAGCCATCCCCCCACACCCCCTTGCCCCTGCGGAGAGATGTCTGGACAGAGCTGACCCTCTGTCTTCATTTGCTGGCAGTCACATCAGGATCACACCTGGTGGCTCAAAGTACAAAACATGTTGGTTCAGGAGGCCAGCAGCCGAGGTCAAGGTGTCATCTGACGTGGGCTTTCATAAGGGCTATGGAGAGTCTGCCCATCTCTCCTGCCTCACTTCTGGGGCATTGCTGGCCATGGTGGGCATGTCTGGGCTTGAAGAGCTCCACCTTCCTCTTCACCCTGAGTTCTCCCGTGTGCTGGTCTGTCTCTAAATGTGTCCTTCATATGGGGACAGCTGTCCTGTTAGAGGATGGTCCATCCTAATGAGCTCACTTGACCCCCATAAGCTCTGTGAAGACCTTTCCTTTGTCTGTAAGGTCACACTGAGGTACATGAGATTGAGACTCCAGCATGTCTCTCTGACGGGACACGATGCGACTCCTCACACACTACAAAGGTTCTGAGGGAGGAACACATTGGAATGTTCCAAGGATGGAAGGACGGCCTTCGTGGCTACCAGGGGTGAATCCAGGGGCAAGGACAACAGGCCTCCAGGGCAGGAGTGAGATCACATGGGGCCTCACAGGCCTGTAAGAACCGTGGATCTGCTGTGCTCGGGGAAGGAAAGGCCCAGGAGGATCTGGGCTGGGTGCCTCTGGGACCATGTCCCTGTCCTCATAGCCACGTGGAAATGGAGGCTCTTAGAAAGGTGCTGAGACCCTGCTGAGGTTCAGGCCCATGGCTCTGCTCCTTTGCCTCCAACCCCTTCCAGTGAACAGGGACCCCCTCCAGGTATAAAGAATGAAGTGAGGATGGAGGTGGGTGTGGTCAGGTCCCCTACAGTCATGGTGTATCTCTCTATCCCTCGGTTCCTTCTCAGGTGTTGAACAAGGTGACAGTGACCTAGCGGGTTATTTGGGGTTTGAATTCTGGGATCCCTGCATGGTGCTGTCCCAGGCCCAGGAGAGGACAGGGAGTGTGCCCATCCCAGAGGTTTCCTTCTCTTCTTTGTTCTTTCTCTAGGCTCTGGGCAGGGGACGGGGCATCTGATGACAGTGGAGGCCATGGTGTGGGAAGAGCTGGAAGGAAGGTGGCTCCTAAAGGTGTGGGGAAGACACCTGGCAGGGCTGTCTGAGGTCCAGGGCAGCCCCAGGACTGAGGCCAGATTTGTTAGCATGGATCTGCATTCAGCAGCCCTGGGCTAAGATGTGGATCTGCAGAACACGGGCAGGGACAGCCCAGGAGCTGACGGGTGGAATGGGAGCTGGGGTGGGGGAACCCAAGCCCAGGACTGTTCCTGGCTGTGCTGGGAGAGGACCAGAGCCTGGCCACTGCACTGTGAAGCAAGGGAACCCACCGTCCCTCCTCAGTGCTCCCAGGATTTCAGGGCCATCTGTCTTGGAACTCATGTGGCACTCATGTGCCTCTCTCTCCCACTGCCCTGCGCTCCTTCCTGAACTCCCCACAGACTCCATTGATGGACGTGTCCTCTGGGTCTCCACCCCCCTATCAGTCGACTGCATAGAGATGAATGGAAAGACCCAGGCTTCTCTGACCCCCTGCATTCTGTGTCAGCAGGCTTGGAGGATGCTTGGGCATGTGGGGCTGAGGTCCAGGCCAAGGTTGTGAGCTTGGAGACCTCTGTGTTAGGCTCCTGACCTTTGTGGTTCTGTGTATCTGCAGCCACGTGAGGCCCTGGGAGTCCTGAGAGATGAAGTTCAGCTGTCTGTCCTTCCAACAACAGCCTTTGCACATTTCATCTTATATAGTGTCAAGCCCTGGAAAGGCAGTGGCAGCCCATGCTATGCAGACACCAGCTCTTTACTATGGCTGTCCACATTGCACAGTGGGACTGATGAGTGAGGCCTGGTGGGAGGTGCTGGAGCAGAGACTGGCAATGAGCCCTGCCCACATCCAGGCCTTGCTGTGGGACAGGGACAAGTCTGACCTTGGAGTGATCTCAGGCAAGTGATGCCGTTCCCCGTGCTGCCCGAACGGCCCCAGTGCTGCCCTGGGTTTCAGCCAGATTGTGCTCATCTGCTTTCTGTTGAACCAGTTAGTGGGGTGGGGGGGTGCTGAGGTTTCTTCAGAGAAGCAGCAAGTTTCCCTTGTCTGGGAGGTGATAGCCCAAAGTGCCTGACCGCCTCTCTGGGCCTCAGTCCCCATTTGTGCTCTGAGTCAGAGGCAGGTCCATGTCTGTATGTGGCACTTGTCTGTGTGTGTGTGTCCCCATGTGTATGTGTGCCCGGTAGAGACCATGAGAGGCAAGAAAACACCCAGCCTGGGTTTCCCACTCCCACTGCCTGTTGCAGGCCCTGAGCAAGTCACCTGACTCCCCAGAGGTGAGGCCACACAGCAGGACATGTCTGTTGGTGAATTTCTTGGGGATCTGATGCCCATAGACTCTCCCCGGGGCCATCCTGCTCTGTCCCTGTGGCCTATAGTGGTCAGACTGAGAGCTGCCCATGGCCTGGTGGGTTTGTGGAGCACCAGGCCTCTTCCTTTCATTTTGCTCACTCCCTCATTTGGCCTTGCCCCGAATTCCCTTTGCCAAGGTGAGCCCAACGGAAATGCTCATCCAGAGGACCCAGTTCATCTTGGGTCCCCTCCATGATACCGTCTTAGTCTCTAGCAGGTGTGACTTTGAATCATCTTGTTCTCCTTCTGTGTCCTGTTTTGCACACAGGTCCCATGGACATTGGGGACACTTTGCTGTGCCCAGAAAGCCTAGACCCAATGAGATGGAGGAGGTGGAGAATCAAGCCTTGGTACCTGACCTTTGACAGAAGAACCTGACTGTGCTTGCCAACCCCCGCTGGCTGCTGCAGCCCATCCCTGGGAGGGACGGGAAGGACATCTTCCTGGTGGACATCCCTGAGCACCTGATCCCCTTTGGGCAGGAGGCCTGTCCAGGCTGGGCTCTCGAGAGGAAGGTGACCAAGATACCAGGTCATGGTGACATGGTCCAGTCACCACTGTGCCCTGGACGTGCCCGTCTGGTTTGGTCTGAATTAGCCCCACCCTGGGGTGTGCTGCCAGCTTGGTGTGGGTCCGGGAATTGGGACAACCCTCATGGTGCTGCTCTGGACTCAGCGTGAGTCTCCAAGACTGACCTTTATGATAAAATGGCTTCATCACTCATTTTGGCCCTGCTGGGTCTGGGTGGTTGAAAGAAATGTGTTGTTGGGAAACTGCTTAGTGTTTTTCCCTCTCTGTTCTGGTTCAAACTCCCCAATGTTGGAACAGTGTCCAGGGGGTGAAGGGGAAGGCTGGGGGCGGGGCTGAGCATCAGCAGGCAGAGAGGCCAGCAGGCCCAGAAACAGGCTGCAGTTTGTCCTTGCAGGTGACCCTTGCCCTTTTCTAATGTGCCCCTTGGCTCACAAAGGGTGTGTGCTGGATGCGGTTCCTGGCCGCCTCACGTCCAAAGACAGGCTCCTAAGTATACCTGTGAGGGCAGAGCAACAAGGGCTGGTGTTCACCTTGTGGAAACCTTGTACTTGTCTTTGGGTTTGGGGTCGTGTGTTTGCAAGGCTTTGTGGGTGGGGTGGCCCTGCTTTCCGGTCAGTTTCTTGAGGTGGGGCCCTTGGATTGACAGCTGGAGATGCTCAGCCGCAGATCAGAAACTTGTGGCATCGTTGGGGGACCCAGGAGGAGCCCCTTCTGCTTCAGGGTGCATGACTCATGGAAGGTGACACCCCCCAAGGTCAGGAGCCCAGCTGGGCCAACTGCTGAGCAGCAGGCAATGTCCAGTGACCAGCCCGTCCTGGGCTGGCCTCAGCACTCAGCTATTGAGCCAGATCCTTGGCAAAGCACGTGAATTGCTGCTGCTTCAGTTGAAAAAGGATCACGGGGACCAGACTGAAGCCTGCATGGGGTGTGGGCTTCCAGCCTCATCTGGCTCACCGGCATCATGTCAATAGTGTGGACAGACAGAAAGAACACAGACTCATAGTTCTTGTTCAATTCTTTATTTACTCCTGTGGAGATTCACTTCACTTTATTAGAACCAGGAATCGATTTTTGATTACAAGAGAGTACTTTTGAGTGTTCCTAGGAACCTGGGAGGTCAAGGATTGGGCTTGTCCTTGACCTGCTCACAGAGGACACACTTGTAATCTGAGGATTCTCCCTGCTCCTCCTCTGCTGAAGGGGCCTCTTTTGGAGCTGTGACTGACAGGGCCACCATCAGGATGGAGGAACAGGTGTTGTACAAGGCCATCACTGAGTCACAAGCTGGGTACTCCGGGGGGCTCTCGGGCATTTGCACTGTGCTCTCCCTTCCAGAAGTAGCCAGCTGTACAGACGTGGCATTGCTGGACATGCCCTTTCCACTGGGGCCACCCTGCTCGCTGGGGAGATGACTTGCCTTGGACCGCCCAGCTACACTGCCCATAGACCAAAGGTAAGAGGACACAAATGATTGCCGGCTGGGGGTTCTGTGAGCAGGTGGGCTTCCCTTCTGGACTTTCTTGCCCGCATATTGGTGCAAGTCGTGGTGGAGTCGAGGAGAGTGTCTAGTTGCCACTGCTCGCTTCTTTCTCTTTAGGATGTTCTGCAGGAGGAGAGGCTTGTCTCTCTAAAAATTGGAGTTGCGATAGATCTGAAAAGAAATGAATCACTTTAGACAGCAAGGGGGAGAAGAGGCCTTCCTTGCTGCCTTCTTCCCCACCACTGTTCTGGCCATGCCTATGTATGGAGACAAGTTCTCTTCATTCTGGCAGGTTATGAGGCCCTAACATGTAATAACATGTTAGGGAACTCCCTAGAGTTCCCCTGGTGCCATCCTCGCCTGAGGCTTTACTGGCCCTCCCTTACTTCAAATGGCCCCTCAGGGTCTAGAGTCACCCCGGTGGATCAAGTCTCATGGGGGTGGAGGAACACGACAGACCCTGGTTCTCCTCTTTCCTTAACCACCCTCTCATGAGAACAGTATTCTCCTGGGAAATGAAACCCATCCAGCACTCAGGTCATCTAGTCTAGCCTCCCTAGAAGGACTTTCTACATTACCATCAAGTTATTCTCTGCAGAGCAACCCAAAGGGCAGATTTTAATGAAACCATACAGGTTCAGTTCATAGATGAAGCTCTTAATGCTGTCTGTCTCGAAGATCTGGTCCATGCCTCTGCACAGAAGGACTTCTATCTGGAAACGATCTGCCTTGATGACCACCATGTCTCCCTCGCCATTCCAGTGCACAGAGTTGAAGGCCAAATCCTCCATGATCCTCCAGAGCTTCCTGGGGAAGGACAGCCCGAGGATATCATTGTTCTCTTCCTCGGCCATTTCTGGGTTCGGGCCCTGTGGGGGCAGATTGTCATGGAGGCTTGGATCAGGGCTCTCAGGTTGGTCAGCCTGCTTCTCCAGAGCCTCCCCTGAATCCATGTTTGGATCTGGGGAGGAATCACAGGGATTCCCTGCTGCAGGCTTCCCATCAGTTGATGGGGCCGGCGGAGTTGCCCATGCCTCATGGGAACTCTGACTAGCCATGGAGCCAGTCTAGCTCAGGAGCATTATCTACCCAAGCATTGAATGCTCAGTGCAGAACAGCCTCCAAACCAGGGTTGGGGTGCCCCACAAATACTCTCTGAAGATTCTAGAATCTGGGTTGTAGGCTAGATAGTCAATTGAGTGGTCAGTTTCCTCAATTTTTCTCATGATGTCACAAAGGTGATGTGGAGAGGCAGCCCTGGGTGAGGGGGCCTGGGGATGGAGATGGGATCCCCAGCTTGTCTCTTGTCTGAAAGTACAGAAAAGTTTGTTTCTGGTTGCCTGCAAAGGCTCCCATCTGCTGCCAAGTGCCTTGTTTCAGGGGGCCAGGCCCTGGATGGGTTGACAAACGTGCCCCTGGCCCTACCCTACCAATGTGCAGGCCTGTGGCTGGCTTTTGCTGCAGGGCCGGGTCCTGGCAAGTCCTCGCTCAGCTACCACTCTGAGAGATCCCAAGGGTCCGATGGGCCCGTGGTGACTGTCCCTCCCAGAAGATGGGATCCATAGCAGGCTGGTAGGCCTAGCCTGAGTTGGTGGTCCCACCACCCCCACCCCACTGGCCATGACCTTTCCCCTCTTCAGGCTTTGATCTCTTCTGTCTGCTGCTGGTGCTTTAGAAAAGGACAGACTAAAAGCATAAGAAGCAAGAGTTCACTACAGTATTTTGTTTATTTTATTTTCTAATTCTTCCACCAATTATATACTGGTAAGTAAGTTTGCCTGTGCAAAATAATCGTAATTCCAATCCATGTTACCTTGCTCAGGTTCAAAAATAAAATGGGACAGTTTTCGATCTCTTTTGCAAAACAGCAAAACTCTGGTCCTTAAACTGGGTAAGTACAAATACAGTGTGATCAATGCCATTCGTGAAGTTAGATATTGAAATTTATTAAGTTTTCAGCTGAAAAAAAATAAAGAAACATTTGAACAATTTCTAAAGAAAACAGAGATGAATCTCCATGTCATCATAGAGAACAGGAACCCAATACTGCTACACACGGGATTCCCCCAACTGGCCCGGGCCCTCCTACTGAGAAAGCTGACCACTCCCTCTTCAGTCACAGAATGAAGGATCACCTGGATGCTCCTCTGGCTCAGGGCACATCTTCCTCCTCCCTCTCAGCCTCTGCAGACAGGGATGGGAAGACCCTAGAAAACCTTTCATTGATCCTGAGCAGATACACTGTGACTTGCCACTTACTGGTCTCCGCATAGGCCCAGGGACCCCACAGGAACTCATAGCGAGCAGGGTCGCTGTCAGGCACCTGTCGGTACACCAGGTAATCCTCCTGCACCCACACGTGTGTCAGCAGCTCCTTGGGATCCCCAAAGACAGAGTGCTCCTTCCCAGGACACGCCCCCATCCTGCTGAGTGTTTCCCAGACCACTTCCTCAGGGGCACAGTCTCCATTTCGGATGATCAGGCTGAGGACCAGCACCCGGAGGCCGGCCTTGGGCATGCTCTGCACACTGCTCTGCATTGCTTCATAGGCAAGGCCCAGGGTGGGGACCAGGATGTAGATGTGCTCTCTGGGGCCCACCTCCTTCACCGCCGTGCCAAAGACCAGCTGTAGGCACTGGGAGGCTTTACGGAAGACCATAGGGAAGTGGTCCTGATTGTCTGGGAGGATCGTATTCAGCATTGGGTCTTGGTGATTAGCTCCTTGACACGATACTTGAGGAGCAGGAAATTCACCAGGATAGCCATCATCTTTCAGAGCTTCCTGGGGCAAGGCCTCTGCAGGGGTGGAGGAGGAGACTGGGGGAGAGGAGGCTGAGGGGGTTTGCAGCCTTCCCTGCCTCAGACCCCAGGACCTGTGCCTCTACCTGGCCCTGGGCATCGCCTGGGCCCTGAAGGTCTTCCTCAGGCTTGCTCAGCTCACTCATCTTGATCCCAAGTGTTATGCCTGCCTGAGATGGAACCACAGACAGGAGAGAGGCAGGGGAAAGATGCAGACTATGTGTCTGGAGGAGTTAGGGGGTGTGAGTAGTCTCACCTGTGAAACACACCCTGGGAAGTCTGAAACAGGCCACTTACAGGTTTCCTCTTGAGGGGTGCTCTTCCAGTGAGGCTGGAAACCTGGCTACCTGAAGGAGGAGGCGTGGTGTTTCCCAAGGGTGCAGTCAGCACAGCCAGAGGTTCCTGGGCTGACATGGTTTGGGGATATAGACCTTGTAGTTTCCCCTCTGTTCTGGGAAGGGGTGCCCCTGGTGCACACTCAGGACACCCTCCTCACCTTGACTCCTGGCGCTTCCTGGACCTCCTCTGCTCTCTGACCTCAGGACATGGGCCTCAGACCTCTGCTTCACCTCCTGGTTCCTGGAGCTCCTGTGAGAGACATGGAGGGGACACCTGGGGGGTAGACTGAAGTATATCCCTGGGCCTTCTGTGCTGGTAGGAGGGGTGGACTCTGTGAGCTTCCCTCCCCCAGTTGTGGGGTAGGAAATCCCCTTAGGGCTCCCTTGTAGTGCTCATATTTCCCCTGGCATGACCTGGTCCCTCCTCTTTGGAGGCCTGTGGGGAAACTCAGAACAAGATCCGAGTCTGAACAGAAAGTGCTGATGGGCCCCACGTGTGGCCGCACCTGCCCAGGGCCTCCTGTGGGTTCTGGACTGGGGAGATGCTTGGTCCTCAGCTCCTCTTCACATCCTGCCTGGCCTCCTAAAACTGACCATAGGGATAGGATGGGAGGCTGCTTAGTTCTCACTCTGTATCCAGGGAGTACACCCTCTGTGGACCTGAACACTCCCCACTCTGGCCTAACATCTCAGATCCTGAGGTCCCTAAGCCATAGATCAGGAAATTGCTCATGCCGCTCTGGGGCCTCCAAGACCCCCATCAAAGGCAAGGATCCCTCCCTGTCTTAAGGTCTAACCACCTCACTCATTCCTCCTGTGGAGCCTGGACTCCAGGCGTGGTCCGGGATTGTCCCGTACACCATTTTGAGACCTTTCTGCATTCACGAAGTCTTCAGTCTCTCTGAGATCCCCATGTCAGGAATTCAGACAGGCCTAGTGTGCTCATCTCATACCAAGGTCTCCCAGGGCTGACTACAGGGGCGGGGATCTGTAGGGTTCTGTTGGCCCTCAGGCAGGGTCCCCTCTGTCCTCTTTCAGGCACCTCACCTTGCCTCTTGGCAGGACCTGGGATTCTCACTTCTCCCCAACTGAAGCTCTGCCCCTTATACCAGGGTCCCAGTCTCTCCAAGACCCAGATGTCAGGAAGACAGACCATGCCTGTTGCATTCATCCTACTCCATGATAACCCTGAACTGACAACAGAGATGGGCTTCTCTGAGGTCTCCTCTAATTGGGGTCCAACATCCGCTCAGTCCTCCCTCAAGGTCCTTACCTAAACTCCTTCAGAAACTAAGAATCACCCCTCCAATGTCTGAGGTCTCACCCCTTATATCAACTCTCCAGTGTCTCTGAGACCCGGTACTCATGCCTACACCAGAGTCGTCCCAGGCTATCAGAAGGTTCTGGGACCTGTGGGATTCCCTGTGTCCTCCCTCAAGGTCCTCATATTGATCCCTGGCAGGCCCGGCTATGCCCCTTGTGTTGACTAGAAGCAGGACCCTCACACCAAGGCCAACAATTCACTGGGTCCCTCAGGGGTGTCTGCAGAGATGACATCAGGGCTCCATGCCCAGGGCTTTCCAGAGCTGAGATGATACTCCAGGCCATTCTCAATTCTCCTTCCACTCTTCACTTTGACTCTCAGCAGATCTGGGCACCACCATCTGTTCCTGAGCTTGCTACACTTAGAACCAGGCCCTCCCTAGATAAGACCCTGGAGAGGCAAGCAGGAGTAGGGGGCTCATCCTACAACCATGCCAGGGTCTCCCAGGGCTGAGAGCATTGACGACCTGGATGTCCTAGGGTTCCAGAACCCCCTTCAGGGTTCTACCTTGACTCCTAGCACAGCTGGGTTCCTGTACTCTGCTGACCTGAACCCGGGCACCGGCCCAGACCCTCACTTCTCCCCTCCCATCAAGATCAGTGAGGTTACATCTGAATGCTGTGCCACCTGGTCCCCTAGGGCTGTCAGGAGGGCTTCATATGCATCCCCTGAGGACCCTCAGTCTCCTCTGGTCCTCACCTCAAATCTTTGCAGGACGTGGGCACCTCCCTCTGCTCATCTGAGGCTGTGCCCCAAAGACCAAGCCTCTGACTCCCTGAGTTCACTGAGGAAATGAGGAGGTGTGCGATCTCAGCCTGACAGCCCAGACTAGGGCCCCCAGAAATCCCAGTCAGGGTCAAACTGTGTTCTATAGTACCCACTGTTCTGGGGTGACTGGACCCCCTCATCCTCTTTCAGGAGGGGGTCTCCTTAACCCATGAGAGAAGGCTGCAGTCCTACTCCTAGCACAGATGCTGGATGAGGGGCTGCCATCACCATGACCGGAGGGAAGCACAGGGAACCATTTGCCTTCCCATGGGAGCCCCTCAGTGTCACCAGACTTCAGAATCTTTTGTGTAAATGATGTTGTTTTGGCTGAAGCGGGTCAGCAGTGGCTGGTGAGTTAACAAGAACTCAGCAGCCTGGAGATGGCCTTGGCTGCTCATAGTGACTTTACACTCCTCCTCTCTGGGATATCCCCAGGGTTGTCTCCTGGTGACTCTCTTCCACTGGTCTGCACGGATACCCTCCCCGTCTCAATGGTCTTTCTTGTGCAGAGTGGCCAGAGGGGCTCTGGGGGCCAAGAACTTATGAATTGTGGGTTGTAAGTCCCCACTGGTCAAGCGACTTTAGACTCTTCCCCCAGGAAGGAGAGACATTCTGGAGGTGTGTGGGTGGCTGATCTGCCTTGCCCTGACCCTGGGGCCCCTGAGGGTCAAAGACTCAGCCTCATCGCTCTCCAGCCCAGCCTCTACAATGGTCTGGTTGCCACCAGCCCACCTACAAACCCCCAGAGCATTGCTCAGAGGCCAGAGGTGCTGCCTGAATGAGGCTTGGGCATCCCCAGGTTTGATGAGGGCAGGAGCATACAGAGTTCATCATCTGGGGGGTTGCATGGGGCCTCCAGGTCCCCTCTGACTGGGACCTCAGACCCTGGGGGTCGGTACCTTCCCTCCCTATCCAGAGGCTCAGCGGATGGCTGAGAACCTTGCTGCCTGGTCAAAGGACGTGCTTGTGGGGTTGGGCGTGGACAAGACCCAGGCTGTGGCGTCTCATCAGCCTCCCTGTCAGTCTGTAGTTCAATTTATTCCAGGACCTTGACTCATGACAGTTCCCACAGAGTCCCAAGCTGTTCCTCCTGGAGAGAGTTGGCACTCCAGATCACCACCAGCTTTGCTCACCACAGGCTAAACCTTGTTTCTGTCATTCAGAAATCAACCTCTTCCAGCCTCCCCACCTCATCCCTGTTTGGCCATGTTACCTCCCTTTGAGAAGCGACAGAGCAAGGGAGCCCAGGGGATGCACAGGTCACAGAGAACCCAACATGAGCACTGGGCCAAGGGAGGCTCAGGCAGAGCTGGTGGGAAGTGAGTTGGCCATGGATCACTGGCTCCCCAGGGTCTGCCAAGCTGGGCCTCCAGGGTCACCCTTACCTCTTTGGAGCACTTGTGGGGCAGGCCTCCTCTCTGAGATACGCTGTCTGGTTGAATTGCATTTAACTCTCCAAAACAATGTAACCTATACAGCCTTGGGGATAGAACTTAACCCATACTTCTAGAGCCGCCTGGCCTCTCCTGTTGACCTGGGCTCACGTGTGACTTGAGACAGTTTGACTGTCCATGGCCAGCCCATCAAAGTCATGCTCCCTCCCTACACTCCTGTGTGATCTTAGGCTGCTGACTCTGCCTGGCCCCGGAGGACGTGTGCTTAGCCACTTCACTCTGCAGACATCAGTCAAAATCTACCAAGGACTGAGTGGTGGGAGTGAAGTACCACATGGGTCTCTTTTGATGTCAGGCAGCCTTAACTTGGTAAATAAAAGGTGCCTTTTGTGACAAGCAGATGACTTGAGATTGCAATTGGCTCATCTCCGCTTTCTCTATAGATTTACAGGTAAGCAGGTGCCACACATGCTGAGGTTCCTGGGAACGTGATTTTTAAATAGCAACATCTGCAGGTGATTCCATGTCAGGAGGCACACGGAAGTCAAGACCAGAAAACGAATGAAACCTTCTGAAATTTAAGGTGTCCTCCAGGCAGCAAACCTTCATAAGGGGCTGCATTTGGCTTGGAAGTGAGCAGCCTAGTCGGGCGTCACAGCAGTTCAGTGCTGTGATTGACAGAGCCCTGGCCTGCACCACCTTGAGTCCTTTCTCAGGGCCTTCTCTGCCTGCGCCAGATTGCCAACAAGGGAGACCCAGCGTTCTGCTTCCAGTGGACTGGCACTGTTCCCTCACCTGATCTCAGAGCCATTGTCTCTGCAGGGCACCCCTGGAGGGCTAGTTGCTATGTTCCTCAGGACAAACACTCTTTTAAGAGAAAGCATGTTATAAACTGGACACCCCAGCGAGCAAAGGGTGCTGAGCTGTGACACCCTTGGAGTGCTCATTTGAAAAAGGAGAAGAAAAGAGAAATAAGAAAATGTCACCAGATGCAGGCCCTTCAATGAAGCCAAACCTCGGAGCTGCTCGGAACCACAGGTTCCAGCCCTGTGTGTCTCAGGACAGTAAGGGCTCTTTCGGGGCCCCCGATAAGGGGAGGCCTAACTTCTCATCTGTCAAGTGAGGAGCCTGCGGGACAGTGTCCCTGAACCCGTGAAGCCACTCCACCAGGCTCTTGTCAAGCCCTTGATGCATCTTTTCAATGATTGGGTGCAGAGTGTCTGAGGGACTTCCATGGGTGTGCATGTGGTATCTGCATTGTGCCAGAGGTGGGTAGACATTTGTTTTGACTTCTTGAGCAAGCAGCTGCCGAGGGGACTGAAATGCTCAGCCAGGTCCAGGATGGAGGTACTGAAGAAATGTGCTGGGCAGGAAATCCCTCGTGTTTTCAGGCTCTTATTTTCCTGCAGTGTTCTGACCACAGGGCCACTTCTACCTGTCTGAATAGGGTACATACTTGGGGTCCTCTGGGAGTGTGCTTGAAAGGGGTGGGTATTATGGGAAAGAATGGCTGCATATTATGGGAAAGAGGGACTCCCTGAGCAATAAAGTAGAAGGAATTCTGGGCCTGAGCGGTCAAGGTCAGGTTGGGGTCTGGCCTGGCAGCCACGAGGGCACCCATGTGGTTCACAGAGGCACCAGCATGGCCACTGGGAGCTTCCCAGGGGGCAGGCTGAAGATCTGGATGGGTCACAGTGATGGGGCCCACCACCATCATGGGAGGACACATCTGGGCAGGAGGCCAGGTGAAGCAGAGCTATGGGCTCTTGATGTTCAGTGCCAATTCTGTTAGGACAGGGATTAGAGAGACTAGAGCCTGTGTGTGCCTGGGCTGCCAGGCATCAGGACACATCAAGGGGTGTGGGGCTGCTGCAGCAGCAGGGGAGGCATAGGTCTCGGCCAGGGTGGTGACGGGGGAAGTTCCAGGTGGCTCACAGTCCCCTGGGCACCCTCAGGGGAAAGTGAAGAGCCATCCTGTGGCTGCGTGGTGCTGGGCACAGGAGGGTTGCCCAGGGCGTCTGGCCTGCACTCCACCTGCCGAGACGTAAACTTAACGCTCCTTCTCCTCTTCATCTCCCCAGGAGGTGTGGGCTGTCTCTCTTAAACAGAAGACTGTAGCAGAACTGTAACTGGGGTTCACCAAGAGAGAGAGAGAATAGCAAAGTTCAAGTCTCACAAGGCTTACTGAAACCAGCACCCTCCAGCTAGGCCCTTGGGTGCCCTCAGCCAGCCATCCCCACGCCTCTTTGGAGAAAGTGGGACCCTGTTCCACAGGAGGCAGTGCTTCAGCTTGCCCATCTTCGAGGCTCACTAACTCATCATCACCTGTTGCCCTTGGAAAATGACTCAGAGTGGCCCAAGAGTATCCATATAAGACCCAGAGAGGGGACTTGACATTTGCACTGGGCAGACTGCAGAAGCTTCTCTGCTTTCTATGCAGGTGTCGACCCCTGGCCTGCACTTTCTTGGCTGACCAAAACACTTCCCATCTTTCTCCCACCAGATGGACACAAAGTGGTGTCCACTTCCTGGGAAAAGGGAGGAAGAGGAGGCTGCCCTCTCCCCCAGGCAGGGCACCGCACTTGGTGGGCAGCCTCTTCAACAAAGTCTCTTCACTCAAAGCATGGAAAGCATTCTCTTCCAGAAGCAGCCTGAAGTTTTGGTGGGTGGTGGGCACGGGCTGGGCCTGGGCAACTGAAGGGTCCACAGGGAGGGGCCCAGCTCCCGGAGCTGACGGCCCGAGGCCTTGTGTATGGAAGAAAGGGAGCCCCCCCACCAATATCGGGCACACAGTCCATTACAGGGCCTTCCTTGTCCACAGTCATGTGGAGGGTGGTGTGTCCCTCCTTCCTAGAAAGGGTACATTGCAATGGTCAGGAGCAGTCCATGCTCACAAGGGTGCTCAGCCCCTCAGCAAAGGTCTCTGCTTGCTCGGAGCTGACATCACAAGGCAGTCATTAAGTGACCTAATATAGGGCCAGTTGCACCCAGGATGGTCAGCGTGTCAGAGTCCTGGTCCATGCTTGTCATGGCAATGGGCATCATGACACTTGGGCATGGGTGTGAAGTCAGGCTGAGCATTTGTGTAAGCCAGTCATAGCCTTCTGGTCCTGGAACCCCAGGGCCAGGCAGACGCACACCAACAAACATGCAACCCTCAAAGTTAGCCCCTCCTCTGTGTTCACAGTTGCCTTGAGGGTATGGCATGGCACTCTTGAGCTCAAGCACAGCCATGTCCAGGGTGGGGGTCCATGGTCAAGAGTACAGGCATCCGGTCCTCTGTGCACTGTTGCTGGCTGGGTAGCCAGTCCCCCACACAGACCCACTCTGCGACCTGCCATCGGTCTATGGGAGCCCCAGGTTGGGGGCTGTAGATGTGGTGGGTGAGGTCCCAGGGACACAGAAGGAGGACAGGCCGCTGTCTTCTGCACTCTGTAGCCTACCCATGTCCACCCCAGGCCGGCCTTGCTCTGCACACCCCAGTCCCAGGCATACAGGAGGGGGTGGTCACCCTGGGCCTTCACACACAGTGTGACTCCCTTTCCTGTGACCTCCGTCCATGGGACCTCCATCTGGCTCTGTGTCTAGGCCATGAGAGCTGACATCCTGCTCTGGGGCCTGGTGCTCTAGCATCAGAGAGGCAGCCATACAAGGTGGCTCAAGCCATACATGAGTGGCACACCCCAATAATGTCTCACAACCCCACTCTGTTCCTGGGGTTGAGGATCTTCCCGAGATTTCCAGAATCAGGAATGCCTCTGACCTTGAGGCATCAGCCATCTGGGGCTCAGGAACCTGGCCCAGTGGGTGAGAGAGAGGGCTCAGGTGAGGAGATGCCAAGGCAGGCACCTCAGCCCTGCTGATCCCCAGCTGCCTGGCTCACCCACTCTTAGCCTGTGTTTCCCCACTTGGGTACTCCTAGGGGCACCTGCCTCACAGGGTCCTGAGGGCTCGGGGAGGTAAAGGAGGTGGCAAGGTTCCTGACACTTAAGTCTGCCACGTGGTTATGGGGAAGTGTGCTCTGTCTCACAGCAAGTCTGCATCTAAGGTGTGTAAACACTGATCTCCTGGTGGACCTTGGCTCTATACTGGAAGCCTCCTGTCAATAGTGAGGGGTGGGCTTCCTTGTCGATTCTTGAAAAATGGGAGCTGAAACACCAACTGAATTAAATGTTTCCAGAGATATCTCGGGGGGGGGGGGGTTAGATAGAATTGCCCAGTGTTTCCCATAGGCAGAAGCCCTACTCAGGGCCCACCCATGTGACCTGGGGGGCCTCAGACCACTGAAAATCCGAGTTCCATTTTAGACTGTCTGGGATCCCGCAAACACTCTCTCCTACTTCCTCAGCTGTCAGGATTGTGGCAGGGTGCTTCCTGCCAATGGCTGAATCCCCGGGCCACCCCCCCCCCTTTCCTCTCTGTATGTTCTGGCTGTCCATGCATACTCCTGAGAGATGCTCACCCACACCTGCTCCCCTCAGGTGTCCATGGCAGCTTGAGGTTCCATTTTGTTCTGGCCGAGAGACCTCCCAGTGTCCTGGTCCAGAAAACTACTAGAGCTCATTGATGAATTCAGCGAAGTTGCAGTAAACAAAATTAATATATAAAATCTATTTGCATTTCTCTACACTAACAGTGACTAACAGAAAGAGAAGTCCAGGATATTATCCCATTTACCATTAAGTTATCCCATTTATCTGCATCAAAAAGAATAAACTACATAGACATAGACCTACCTAGGAAGGTAAAAGACCTTGGAAAACTGTAAAATATTGACGAGAGAAATTGAAGACAGCACAACAAGATAGAAAATTATGACATGTTCTTGGATTGGAAGAATCAATTTTGAAAGGTGACTATACTACCCAAGACAATCTACAGATTCAATGTAATCCCTATTAAATTGCCAATGACATTTTTCACATAACTAGAAATTTATATGGACACAAAAGACCCCAAATAGCCAAAACCATCTTGGGATAAAGAAAAAATCAGCCCTGGAGGGATGTCCCTTGTGGTTCAGTGGCTAAGCCTCTATGCTCTCAATGTAGGGGGCCCAGGTTTGATCCCTGATCAGAGAACTAGATCCCACATTCAGCAACTAAGAGTTAGCAAGCTGCAACTGAGTTTCACATGCCACAACTTAGAGTTCATGTGCTGCAGCTAAAGACCTTGCATGCCACATTTTAAAAGACCCCAAGTGCTGAAACTGAGGATTCTGAATGCTGCACCTGAGGATCCCACATGCTTCAATGAATATCAAAGATCCCATGTGCTGCAACAAAGAACAGACACTGTCAAATACAGTAAAAAGAAAAAAGAAAGAACAGAGCTGGAGGAAACAAGCTTCTTGACTTTACACTATACCAGAAAGTTATGCGAATCAAAACAGTATGGTACTGGCACAAAAACAGACATATAGATCAATGAAATAGGATAGAAATCACTTTCATATGGAGAAACTTTTCCTTGACCACTGTTTGCTTATCTTGAGGGAATCATATAACATACTTGCTGTGTTTTTACATCATTTAAATATCTTCTGCATCTATAGTTTATAGAGTTTTAACTTAAATGGTTTATGTATTATTTTTTTCTTTAGTATCTGGTCATATTTTTTTAAATGTACATTTCATAAGTATTTTCAAGTAATTGGCATTTGTCTTTTGTCCGTACTGCTTTCTAATTCATTATTTCCATACTTACCTTCATTATTTCCTACCTTCTATTACTTAAGGTTTCCTATGATGTTCATACCTAGCTTCTTGGATTTCTTGGATGATTTAAATATTTCTTATTTTCTAATACATCTATTTAAGGCTATATAGTTCCCTTTGAGTACCATTTTGTCTCTGTTGCACAAGTCACACTATTTAACTTCATGTATATTGCTGAATTCTTTTTTTACAATTTGACTAAATCACTTTATAATCACTTATGTTATTAAAATTTTTCCATATATGCCCCAAAACTAGTGAGTGTAAAAATTACTTTTGAGAAGGCTGTGAAGATGATGATGAAAGACACATTATTTGGGGGAAGTTTCAGAGCCCAGGGGTTTTTTATTTTAGTATTTGTTTTAGTATTATTTTTATTAATTACAGAAGAGGCAAACATATTTAACTGCTGGTGACAAAGCTGGGTTTATGCCAGGAATGTAAAGAAGTTTAACACTAGAAGATCAGTCATTATAACTGGCCGCATGTAACAGTCAAGGATTGTC
This sequence comes from Muntiacus reevesi, assembly GCF_963930625.1. Lineage (NCBI taxonomy): Eukaryota > Metazoa > Chordata > Mammalia > Artiodactyla > Cervidae > Muntiacus > Muntiacus reevesi. The sequence continues at coordinate 96,106,468 of NC_089271.1, forward strand.
CAGGAAAATAGAAGCCACTGCAAATATTTAACATGGAGGGAACTTAATGTGTGGGGTTGGTTACAAAAGTGGTAGGAAGCCAAGCAGGAGAGAATTGGGAAACCCAATTATTAGAACATGAGGAAATCACTCACCTCTTGGATGGAACAACAAAGAAAGGAGATTGTGTTACTGGAACCTGGGTGTTGGATGCAATAGGATCCACAGCCGGGATGGCTCAGTCTCATGGTTGAATGGCTGGAGCCATGGAGAATATGGAACCATTGAAGGACAAGCCACCTGATGCAGAGGAAGGAGAAAAATCTTTGACTGCTCTGTTTTCCAGACTTCTAATCTCTTGCCAGTGTTTCTGGTTAGCTGAAGCAAAATGGCAGTCAACTGTTGGCTAGTTTGATTGCAGCCTGCCGGTGTTGGCCCCTGTATAATTTAGAACAGCACAAGGAGGAATGAGGGCTGGATCTGGGAATGCATAATACCAGGATTGCCTTATTACAATAACAGATTGACTGAGAAAAATCAGACCAACATCGATAAAGAAAAGCATCTAATAAATATCAACATCCAGACTTTGGACACTGTGGGAGAAGGCGAGGGTGGGATGTTTTGAGAGAACGGCGTCGAAACATGTATATTATCTATAGTGAAACAGATCACCAGCCCAGGCTGGATGCATGAGACAAGTGCTCGGGCCTGGTGCGCTGGGAAGACCCAGAGGGATCGGGTAGAGAGGGAGGCGGGAGGGGGGATCGGGATGGGGAACACATGTAAATCCATGGCTGATTCATGTCAATGTATGACAAAGCCCACTACAATATTGTAAAGTAATTAGCCTCCAACTAATAAAAATAAATGAAAATAAATAAATAAATAAAAATATCAACATCCAGTCATCATAAAAATAAGTGTTAGTCCAAAGTATTCAAATGGGGCAATGAGTTTTGGGGAGGAAGACCAGAGAGACAAAGTGCAATTCTTATCACATCATATCAAAGGTACATACTATCAACATGATATATCACATGGATATTTACCTTGATCACCTAGCTGAAATAGTGTTTGTCAGGTTTTCTCCTCTCTTGAGCTCAGAGGCAGAAATAAGGAAGAGAGGAAGCTAGCACTTGGATCATTTCCTAAATAACCAGCCCAGAAATCACTGCTAACTGTAGCTCACTTGTGACACAAATTACAACCCAACAAAAAATATTCAGCCAATTTGTTGCAGTGAAACAGAAGTCTTCCAACATGGAAAGCAATAAATGGGATCATGGTGTAAATAGATAATATATGGGCATTTGTGTCCAACTTAGAGGGACCCTGAATATCAGAGGAAGTGGTGTGGACCTTACTTTACATGCTATGTCACTTCAGTCGTGTCAGACTCTCTGCAACCCTACGGACTATATTCCTCCAGGCTCCTCTGTCCATGGGATTCTCCAGGGAAGAATACTGGAGTGGGTTGCCATTTCCTTCTCCAGGAGATCTTCCCAATACAGGGATCCAACCTGCATCTCCTATGTCTCCAGGATTGGTAGGCAGGTTATTTTTCACTGGTGCCACCTGGGAAGCTTTCATTTCATGGGTGGTAGAGAATTAAGCAGCAGAGTGACATGATCACACCTGGGCTCCTCTCATCCTCCTCAGTTCCTTTTGGGTGTGGGATTTGGATCTGATTTCTTCTATACTATCCTCTCTGGGTATGAGGAAGGCTTAAATGTTCTCGGTTTGTGATGTACTTATGAATACCTCAAAAGAAGGGCAGCATTTAAACTCCCATCTAAGAACAATCCTTTGCTCATTTTGAGATTAAAGTGTTTCAATAAGACACCCTTTCAGTACACCTGTGTTCTCTTTATTCTTTCAGGTCAAACTCCATCCGGTGACTGCTCAACATCATGGCCCCAAACCCTGGAAAGCATGAAGTCTTGAGGAGCTGAAAACACCAGATGAGCATCCTCGTTGTGTATTATGGTCCTCCTAACCTATGGTCATGTGAAATATTTCATTTCCATCTGAATATTGGTCATAGGCCTATTTTTGTGCTTAGGTATCTATCACATTACTCTCTTGACCTCTCTGTTGCTAGAAGGGTGGAATTTGCTAACCAAACACAGTCTCAGGTCCTTTTGACTTAAGCGAAAGTGAAACAGAATTACTAAATACTCGTTTCATACACTCACTTTTCTGTAACAGTGACAGGAAAGCCAGGCCTGGAATTCGGACTGTGCAGACACTTGTTTCTTGTGTACTGACATTTAACACATATACTATCAGGGAAGGGCCAGAATGTTTATCCTGTTACAAGAGTCAAAGGTCTCTGTGTCTTGATATGTGCCAGAGAATACTTTAGGAAAGACTGGGTTTTCTACTTCTGGAAGTCATCAGAATATTGTACCCCTCCAAACCTAAACTGCCTTTCTATTGTGCCTGGTTGGTCATTTCCTCCTAAATGTCACTTTGGTTACCCAGCACTTGGAGGACATGGGCTCAGATTGTCATTCTCTGAGGAGCTCTTTCTTCCCATTATTTTGTTCTTTCACAGCAGTGATCAGATTTTCATGAAAACTGGGATTTTTTTAAAGCTACCCATGGGCTAAAATGTTTCTCTGTTGGCTATGTAAGTGTCAGGCACCTCTCCTACAGATGTTTGCAGAGGCGTAATTGTGTCATTGCTCCTGTTTGTGTTTATGGTCGTGTTGACCTGTTACATGTATTGGGGGCCAAATAAACTTGATCCAACCAGATTACAGGCACCGTGAGTAAGACATTATTTAGCAAACACTTTCTGATCTACCATTGAGTGCCAAGGCTCATGGTGGACACAAGGACCACAGAGCATGACCAGTAACGCTTACCCAGAGGAGCTCACATCTTGTTAGCTTAGTTGCTACAAACTTTTGACTACTCTTCAGAGTTCTGATAAAGTTGGCTCTGACAATTTCTGCTTGAGTTTTTTGATATTTCTGAGGTACTAAAGATTTTCTTTTTAGAAAGTTTGAAAATGTGATATCCATTCTCTAATAGTTGTAGTATTATAAATTGATGCATTTCATCAGGGATGAATAGGGTAGTTTCTGGATTTTGAGGAATTTCACAATTCCATTTAAGTTCTTGAATTTATGTCCTGTACATAGATTTGTTCTTAGTATTTCCTTTTTTTTTCCTTCCAACATCTTTAGTGTCGGGCTTGTAGAATTGTAGCGATAGTCAGTATTTCATTTCTGATATTAGTCATTTGTCTTCTCTTTTTTGATTTTGTTTATCTGGCTAGAATTTTATCAATTTTGTTGATCTTTTCAATGAACCAGTTTTCTCCCAGGATTTTTTTTTCTTTATTTTCGATTTCAATTTATCTCTCTTGTGTTTTTGGTTAGTTTGTTTTCAGATTGCTCTGGGTGAAGTTTTCTCTTCTTTGTTTAATCTAAGGTGGAAGTGCAGATTATTGCTTGTGGTCTTTATTCTTTCTTAATTTAAACATTAAATTCTATAATTTTCCCTCTTAACACTGATTTAGCTGCGTGCCATGAATTGCAATATGTGGCTCTTTCACTTTAATTCATTCCAATGCAGTTTCTACTTCCTTGCGATTCTCTCTTTGATCTATGAATGGTTGTTTAATTTCCAAGTGTTTTGAGATTTTTCTCCTCCTTCCATAGTATTTGATTTCTAGTTTGATTCTTTTCTTGTCAGAGAACAAACTCTGCATCATTTAAACTTTATAAATTTGTTTTGATGATACAGGATGCTATCTTGGTGAATATTTCCCATGTGCTTGAAATAAGTGTGCATGTTGCTGTGGTTGATGCAGTGATACTTAGATGCATAGTCTTTGTGATTCACACAGATCCTAGCCTGCCAATTGGGCAATGGTTCAGTTCTCCCTGCATTTGGTATTCTGTCTATGGTGAGATTCCTACATGCATAGCTCAGGTTGAACTCAGGAGTTCCTACAGCTTGCTGGAATCCCTTGTTCATATTTGCTCTTCTCCACTCTCTGCCCACACTCTTTGGCTACCAAGAGGCTCTCCTTCTGGTCCTCTCACTCAGAGTGGGGGTGATTTAGTTTCCTCACTCTGTTGTGTACTTCCCTTGAATGGATTCACCTAGATGATCAAGCAGTGAGGTAATACAAAATAGCACAACAGTTACTTCTTGTAAAAGTTTTTCTTTACGGAGAGAAATACCTCCCTCCCTCAAAGTCTTAGGTGTCTGCCATGCTGTATTGAGTCTTCCACCACAGGGTTACAGATCTAGACCTGGGGCTTTTGCTTCTACCCATGTTATAAATCCCTCAGTATATTCATGCTATTTTTCTGCACACCAAGTATCAGCAAACTTTCCCGGTAAATGGCTAAATTGTAAATATTTTTGACTTTGTAGGCCATATTTTCTCTGAAATAGATAGAGTTTGAATTTTATTTTTGTATTATATTCATAATAATTTTGTGTTTAATGTATTCATATTTGATGTTTATGAGTAATTTAGTTACTTAATTGATTTCCTTAATATTAAGGCTTAATTTATTTAATATTTATAATATTATAATAGTAATTAGCTTATATTATCTTTTTTTATTTAGTCTTTACCTCATGTTCATTTTTGGTAGAGGATCATTTCACATCCAGCATACCACAGTCTAGGTAGCTGTCATATTTCCTTAACTTCTCTTTGCAGTGACAGTGTCTCAGATTTTCCTCTTTTATTTTGATGACATTGACAATTTTGAGGCATCCTGGTTAAGAATATTGTAAGGACTTTCCTCATCGTCCAGTAGTTGGGACTCTGTGCTTCCACTGTAGAGGGCGCGGGATTGATCGTTGGATCGGAACTAAGATCCTGTATGCTGAGTGGCCAAAATAGTTTAAAACATCCAACTAGGTTGTGGCAACCATGAGTCCCTCTTTATCCCTCACCGCTTTACTCTTGAGCTCCACACAGTGCAGGACACTCTGGCTGTCCACTGAGTTAAGGGTGGGGTGCACAGTTATTTGAGTATCTTGGTCTTTTTCTCAAATAAAAGGACAATTTCATGGACTCCTACAAGAAAGCGATGGAGTTCTAGGAAATCAATCACAGCCACTCTCAGTTCAGCACAGCTTCTGCAAACATTGGTGCTTACTCATCACAGGAGCAACTGCTAACACTCGGTGGGAGACATGGAGTTACTATGTTAGAGATCATTTCTCCAGTTCCAAGAGGGGGAAAAGGGTGTCCTCAAGATCTCAGCTTGGAGAGCCAGTTCTCTTTGCAGCCTCTTCCATCTGGCAGGGATTGGGAGAAAGTGTTTTATGGAGGGAGAGTGGGAAAGACCCAGATACAGTCAGAGCAGGGGTAGAGTGGCCCTTGTCCTGGCCTCTGTATACCTGGACTTTGGGTTCAACCCTAGAGCTGGGGAACTGGCCTGGGAAGCCCACAGTCAGGGCAATGTGAACTAGAACTAAGGCTCCTCTACATTAAGAATGAAGGTCTCTGTTTATTATCTCTACAGATATTGCTACATCTATGCTCATCTCTTTGGGAGTGGTTCTGGCTCCTGACCCCTGGGCGGGAGGCCTTAGCTCTAATCCAGGGCAAGTGGGTCTCCCTCTGTATCTCTTCATTCAGATAACTGGAACCAAGAGTAATTCATCACTTTGTGAAGGATTAATCAAGTGTGTTTCAAGTTCACTTCAAAGACAGGTCAATTGATGAAAGTATAGAAGACCTATTACATTTGAGTGCCATAGACCAGGTGCAAAATTCAGAATAGGATTCTAGGAGAGCAGAGCACTATGGAGATACTGTTAGACAGCCTTCACCTATGTCTGCTGCTCTGTTACATCCTGCTCTGTCATGTGGTGTTTACTAAACTCGACTGTGTGGTCGTAGTTGTCAAAGCTGGAAAATGGACTCACATTGTTCTCTGTGTGTGGTGGGAGAGGTGACGCTTTCTGAGTAATCAGTCTTTGAACCAGGAAAGCGATTCTTAACCTGCATGTGTCCTCTAGTCCCATTAGGTATTCCTGCTGTTCAGTCAGGGAAGGTAAGGGAATTTGAAATTTAAAAAGTCTGACAGCGTACAGATGCCAACTGTAAAACATGAAACAAGCAGAAAAGGATTCTGATCTGCAGACTGGTTTCCAGAGTGTCATGTGGGATGCTGCACTGGAGCCAGAAGTGACAGCATCTCCTAAGGGACGTTTAAAATTTCCCTCACACTGAGAACTGTTTCTTGCTGAAATCTGGAATCATCACATGGGTGAATGACACCACCAGTGCAGTTAGGTTTACTCCACTAGAAGAGAAGCCTCACTAGCAAGGAGGGACGTAGTTCAAGCAAAAATCTCGACATGTTGATATGATACATTTAAAAATGGCGAAGTGATTACTGACATAGTGTTAGCTACCACCTCCAACCTGTCACATTTTTTTTTTTTTTTTTTTTTTTTGTGGTGAGAATGTAAAAGTTCTATTCTCTTAGCAAGAGTCAAGTATTTGACTCAGAATTGTGAGCTATTAGCATCCTGGTGTACACTGGATCCCAAAATTTGTTAGTATTATAAGTGGGGGCTGGTACCCTGTGAACAATCTCTCCCTATTTCCCCATCCCCTAACCCTTGGTAAGCACCACTCTCTTCTGTTTCTCTGTTTGTCTTTTTACTTTTTAAATTTATTTATATGTTTTTATTTTGTTATTTTTGGTCTTGCTCTTCAGCATGTGGGATCTTAGTTCCCTAACCAGGGATCAAATCCATTCCTCCTGAATTGGAAGTGCAGAGTCTTAGCCACTGGACTGCCAGGGAAGTCCTGGTTTGTCCTTTATAGATTCCACCTATAATTGATAACAAACCGTCTTTATCTGTTTCTGTCTCACTTACTTTACTTAGCATAGTTCCCTAAAGCTCCTTCCAAGTTGTTGCAAACGACAGGATTCCCATCTCTCACGTGGCTGTATACTAAGTATGTCACAGCTTCTTTATCCATTCACATCCACTGGTGGACCCTTATGTTGTATCCATATTTTGGATATCGTGAACAATGCTGCAATAAATGTGGGAGTGCAGATATCTTTTCAATATCCTATTTACATTTCTTTTGAATGTACACTCAGAAGTGGAATTGCTGGATCATATGATAGCTTCCTTGATTATGTTCTTTGATGCACAAGTTTTTTTTTATTTTGTTGAGGTCCAATTTATCTGTGTTTTACTTTTTTATTTTTTTGCCAGTGTTTTTGGTGTCATATGCACGAAATCATTACCATCTAAAAGATTTCTAGATATATAAATAAACACAGGATAAGAAGTACACATATAATTCTTTGCCCTGTCAACCAATGTGTGCCCAGAAGCAATGACTCTTCTGTACCAATGAGCACGCTTAGTGCACAGATCTAGTTTTGTCAATACCATTCGACAATAAAAGGAACAAGGGCTCCATGGAAAAATTGATGATTCTGGAATTGGGTCAGGAAATATGGAAAATCAGGGTGGAGCATCTTGTAGGTTGTGAAAAAATAGAAATATTCAAAGAACTTTCAAAAAAGGAAGCAATATTTCTAGGGGTATGACAAAGGTATATACAAAGGGAGTTGAGAGGAAGAGCCCCCAGTGGCCAATATGAGAACAATTTGAAAATAAAAATATATAATGTTGTATTGGATTTTAACCCAAAGTGTAATAAAAACACCATGAGTCCATACTGAGAAACATAAATGATTTCTTAATTACGCAAATAAGGATAGATAATTGTTCCACACAGAAGAATTCCAGTTTATGCACACTCCCACTTCTAGAAAGTGGAGCATAACTTCCCACCCCTGAAGCATAGACTGCACATTGTTGCTTTCTTCCAAAGAGGATAGGATGGAAAGGGGGCATAGGGCAATCACTTTATCACCTAGACACCTGACAAGCACTACCTCAGCCACACAGAGCATCATCAGGGATCAATGGTGCTAATAGAATATACACTTGACACAATGTGATGAGAATGGAATTTTACATCTGTAATATTCCTCCGCCAAACTTGTAATCCCAGACTAGTCACGAGTAAAGTATCAGAAAAATACCAGCCAAGGAACATTGTACCAAATATCTATCGAGTACTCCTCAAAACTGTCAAGATCATCCCAGACAAAGAAATGTTAAAGCTAAGAGGAACCCAAGAAGACATTACAGCTAAACGTTAGGGTGGTTTTCTGGCCAGGATGTGGGAGTGGGTAAAACCTATAGAAATCTGAGTAAAGTATGGGCTTTAGTTGGTAATAAATAATGCATCAGTGCTTCTGCATTAATTGTAATAATGTATCATATTAATATTAGATATTAGGAATAGGGGAAACTGGGCGAAGGGCCTAAGAAATTACTGTTATTATCACAATTATTTTCCCAAATCTTAAAGGATCACAAGGGTTAAAAGGGTTACAAAGGAAAAGATGAAAATAAAGTCTATTTTCAAAATAAAAAAGATGATGAAACTTCGGGCAAAACATGCTGAGTATGTTAAAAAATGAAATAGAAAGGAAACCAAATGCAAGCACACAGAATCTGTAAGTGTGAAACAACCCTTGCTACATTTTCTTACACTTTTCCTCTCCCTTACCTCCAATCCCATATAATATACTAACTGGGTCTCTTCCACCAGAGAAACATCTCTGGATCCACTTTCTTCTCAAGGTCCACAAACACTTCCCTGATCCAACCTCATCGATGTTTTGCAAGATATGCGACCCGCATATCTTGCATATCAGATATGGCAAGAGCCACCAACCGAGGCCAGGTATAGACCTGGAACCCTGTACTTGCTCAAAAATCACTTTAAGATGTCAGCCAGTGTTAGTTGCTACCGAAGAAGTCTGTCAAGATCCAGGCAGGGGTCAGTGTCTTGCCAAAGATACAAGGGTCCGGAGCAAATCTTTAGCTGTGCGTACGTGTGTGTATGCTTAGTCGCTCAGTCATGTCCGACTCTTTCTGACTTCATGGACTGTAGAACCCCACACCTACCAGCCCCAGGCTACTGAATTCATGGGATTTCCCAGGCAAGAAAAGTGGAGTGGGATGCCATTCTCTCCTCCAGAGCATCTTCCCACACAGGGATCGAACTTGTGTCTCCCACATTGCAGGCAGTTTGTTTAACACTGAGCCTCCAGGGAAGCCACGAGGAAACACAGGGACTTCTCAGAGGAGCAGAACGTTCACTGAATCCTTAAGCCAGGGGAGGCGCCTGTTCAAATGATGATGGCCTGGGAAAGATCAGCTTGGGGACAGGGTGGTGGGTTTCCACAGAGAGGCAGCTACTGAAGATGCTGGATCCTGGAAATGGCATAAGTCGGTGGGTGCAGGGGGCAGTTTGGGCCTCCTAGCCGCCAAAGGCATGAGGTTCTTATGTACCCAGAGCAAGATTCCAACTACCCTTAACAGTCATATCCAATAAGGGGCATGAGGAGTACCTCTCATGAGAGCTGTCATGTGTCCATTCTGGAGTGCCCCCAGGGGCTGTGGTCCCGGTCTTGGCCCCAGAGCACGGATGTCCTCATGGAGGCCAGGGCGGCAGCTCACCTGCAGTGACCTCTGCTTCCCCCATCACTCTCCCGGCCAGCCCAGGGCACGTCAGTTGGATCTCCAGGGGCTTGCTGCTTCCACCTCTCTGGGGTGGCCAACCCTCTCTGCAGCCTGCACCCCTGGGACTCCAGAGTCCTCTCCTGCCTGCTTCCTTTCTGAATCCTCATTGGATTCTGAGGACTCCGGCACCTGGATGAGCGTCCTCCCAGCCATCTGCTAGAGCCAGCCCTATGCTCAAACAGCCCGAGTGGGGACACCAAAGCCCTAGCTGGTTGTGTGGGTGGCTGACCAGACACACCTCTGCCTCTCACACTCAGGCTCAAAAGCCAGGACCTCACAGTCACATTCACAAGATATTGAGTTTACTCCAACACATGGGATTCCACAAGGAATGCTCTGATAAGCCTCGGGATCAGAGAGATGTGACCTGGACTTCCATAGCAATGACTACGACTGACCCACCATAGAGCAGATTCAACCAGGGACTGCGTCAAGTCCTGCCGGCTCCACCTGAAGCACCATGGAAGGGGATGCTGCTCTGGGACTCTCAGATAAAGATACACACATAAGGTAATCAGGACCTAAGCCACTCTCAGTGGGGGGCAGGTAGGACAAAACCCAAGGCCAGGTTCCAGGGGACAGGGAGCACTGTGGGCACCAGGGTTGGGGGGCCTTGGGGCTGGGGCCCACGAGGAGGATTCACTCAACCCCAACAGGGCCCTTTGGCAGCTAGCTGCTGCCCTCCTGATGGAGACTGAGCACAGCCCTGAGGGGGCTGACAGTGAAGCTCAGGGGTGGGGAGAATTCCTGAAGCCAGCTCCTTGTGGGACACCCTCTCTCAAGGGTCAGAGATGCAGAACTTATTCTCTTGGAGAGGAACCACACTTCGAGTGGTCTGTGTCTGTGTGTTGTCCTGGCTTGAGGATTAAACCCTGTGCCTGTGTCCCTTCAAAACAAATATTTTTCTTCTCAAAATTCACTGGCCATGGGTCATTACACGATCCATCCTAAGTGAAGAGGCCTGGCAGGTTTATGACCCCATGTGTGCAGGGAGAGAGGAAGGCAAAAGGTGGTGGAGCACCTGACATCTCTCCAATTCCACACTGCCTAGCAGATGCTCAACAACGAGCAGTGGTTAAAAATCTCCTTTGTTTTGGGGAGGAGAGTCTGAGCAGGTCACATGGGTCTTAAAATTCTCCACCATTTCCAAGTGTCCATTGACTATGTGACAGGGGCCACACACGTGGCCAGAATCACATCACCTGTTCCCATTGTTCTCTGGCACTCAACAAGGAGAGCTGCCCCTTCAGCCCCCTGCACCTATCTGCACCCCCACTGCAGTGACCTCACTACCTCCTTAGGCCCGGAACTCGCTCCTGCCTTGTGATGCCAGGCACAGCCTTAACTTGTGAGTCTCTACTGCCTCCACACTTCTGAACCTGCCTGAACCTGGGGACGCTGGTTGATGTTGCATCTTTACTGGCTAGCACTTATTTCTCATGTTATTCAGATCTCAGACTCTGTCCCTCTCTCCTCTGAAAATTGTTTTGTTTTCCAGATACCTCAGAGAATTGGCAGCTCAATTGGAAATGGAATAAAAAGCCACTCAAAACTGCTGTTCTGTGTTTTCCTCCTGGAGGACATATTATTCAGTTTGGATGTTTGTGTGTGCTTGGGGTGGGGAGCATTGTCTTTCCCAGCTGGGCACAGCTCACTCAAAGATACCAGGATTTTAGTCTAACAGTAGGTTTTGTCCACTCTTGCAGCTTCTCTTCACTCATTTCGTCCATATGAAAGCTAGACCATGCTCACAAGTGAAAATAATAAAGCCCAGATGACCAAATAAACTGTCATTTCAAGTGTACTTGGTAATCAGCTTCCCAGGGCAGAGAGAGGATTGCCTGCACAGGGAATACAGGGCCATACATAAAAGAGCAAGATTCACATTTCTCTAGGATTCCTAGCAGATGGAGGGTAGAAGAAACCTATTTCATTCTTGTGGTCAACAGGTATGCGACAAGAGCCGGGACCCCTTCCTTCCTTCCCCAGAAAGAAATCTCTCTGGGGTTTATCCAAGAAGCAAAAGGACACCTCACAGCATTAATCCATTTCAGAGATTCCACTCACCCCCAAGACAAACCTCATGTGACTGTAACTCCTAGACCATTGCTCTCAATGTGGGGGTGTCCTGCTTCTACAGTGTCCCCACTGCTAACATAGGGGATATCATGGAGCAGAGTCTCCATAAAGATCTTTGGAATAAATGAGCCAGTGAGCAGGGGACTCAGATTGTCTGATACTTTCTTTAATAACCGAGGAAAATTGAATAAACAGAGATAGTTACGGGGAGTGACACACAAGAAGGAAACAAGCATGAATTCACTACAGTTACTTTTATCATCTAGTTCTTTTCCATTCAACACTATTGGTAAGTAAGTTCAGGTTTTCAAAACAGTTCTAATTCCAATTCCATTGTATCATGTTCAGGACCAGAAAACACAATAGAAGAGATCCCAATCACTTTTCAGTTCAGTTCAGTCGCTCAGTCGTGTCTGACTCTTTGCGACCCCATGAACCGCTGCATGCCAGGCCTTCCTGTCCATCACCAACTCCCAGAGTTTACACAAACTCATGTCCATCGAGTCAGTGATACCATCCAGCCATCTCATCCTCTGTCGTCCCCTTCTCCTCCTGCCCCCAATCCCTCCCAGCTTCATCCTCTTCTCTAATGAGTCAGCTCTTCACATGAGGTGGCTAAAGTGCTGGAGGTTCAGCCTTGGCATCAGTCCTTCCAATGAACACCCAGGACTGATCTCCTTTAGGATGGACTGGTTAGATCTCCTTGCAGTCCAAGGGACTCTCAAGAGTCTTCCCGAACACCACAGTTCAAAAGCATCAATTTTTCAGTGCTCAACTTTCATCACAGTCCAACTCTCACATCCATACATGACCAGTGGAAAAAGCATAGCCTTGACTAGATGGACCTTTGTTGGCAGAGTAATGTCTCTGCTTTTTAATATGCTGTCTAGATTGGTCATAAGTTCCCTTCCAAGGAGTAAGCATCTTTTAATTTCATGACTGCAATCACCATCTGCAGGGATTTTGAAGCCCACAAAAATACAGTCTGACACTGTTTCCACTGTTTCCCCATCTATTTCCCATGAAGTGATGGGACCAGATGCCATGATCTTAGTTTTCTGAATGTTGAGCTTTAAGCCAACATTTTCACTCTTCTCTTTCACTTTCAAGAGCCTCTTTAGTCCTTCTTCACTTTCTCCCATAAGGGTGGTGTCATCTGCATATCTGAGGTTATTGATATTTCTCCCAGCAATCTTGATTCCAGCTTGTGCTTCTTCCAGCCCAGCATTTCTCATGATGTACTCTGCATAGAAGTTAAATAATCAGGGTGGCAATATACACCCTTGACGTACTCCTTTTCCTATTTGCAACCAGTTGGTTGGTCCATGTCCAGTTCTAACTGTTGCTTCCTGACCTGCATACAGGTTTCTCAAGAGGCAGGTAAGGTGGTCTAGTATTCCTATCTCTTTCAGAATTTTCCACAGTTTATTTTGATCCACACAGTCGAAGGCTCTGGCATAATCAATAAAGCAGAAATGGATGTTTTTCTGGAATTCTCTTGCTTTTTTGATGATCCAGGGGACGGTGGCAATTTGATCTCTGGTTCCTCTACCTTTTCTAAAACACAGCTTGAACATCTGGAAGTTCACAGTTCGCGTATTGCTGAAACCTGGCTTGGAGAATTTTGAGCATTACGTTAGTAGCATGTGAGATGAGTGCAATTGTGCGGTAGTTTGAGCATTCTTCGGCATTGCCTTTCTTTGGGACTAAAATGAAAACTGACCTTTTCAAGTTCTGTGACCATTGCTGAGTTTTACAAATTTGCTTGCACATAGAGTGCAGCACCTTCACAGCATCATCTTTCAGGGTTTGAAATAGCTCAACTGGAATTCCATCACCTCCACTCGCTTTGTTCATAGTGATGCTTTCTAAGGCCCAAATGATTTCACATTCCAGGATGTCTGGCTCTAGGTGAGTGGTCACATCATCGTGATTATCTGAGTCATGCAGCTCTTTTTTGTACAGCTCTTCTGTGTATCCTTGCCACCTCTTCATAATATCTTCTGCTTCTCTTAGGTCCATACCATTTCTGCCCTTTATCGAAACCATCTTTGCATGAAATGTTTCCTTGGTATCTCTAATTTTCTTGGAGAGATCTCTAGTCTTTCCCATTCTGCTATTTTCCTCTATTTCTTTGCAATGATCGCTGAGGAAGGCTTTCTTATCTCTCCTTGCTATTCTTTGGAACTCTGCATTCAAATGGGAATATCTTTCCTTTTCTCCTTTGCTTTTTGCTTCTCTTCTTTTCACAGCTGTTTGTAAGTCCTCCTCACACAACCACTTTGCCCTTTTTCATTTCTGTTCCATAAGGATGGTCTTGATCTTTGTCTCCTGCACAATGTCACGAACCTCCATCCATAGTTCATTAAGCACTCTGTCTATCAGATCTAGTACCTTGAATCTGCTTCTCACTTCCATTGTATAGTCATAAGGGAATTGATTTAGGCCATACCTGAATGGTCTAGTGGCTTTCCCTACTTTCTTAAATTTAAGTCTGAATCTGGCAATATGGAGGTCATGATCTGAGCCACCGTCAGCTCCCGGTCTTGTTTGTGCTGACTGTGTAGAGCTTCTCCACATTTGGCTGCGAAGAATATAATCAATCTGATTTCGGTGTTGACCATCTGGTGATGTCCATGTGTAGAGTCTTCTCTTGTGTTGTTGGAAGAGGGTGTTTGCTATGACCAGTGCATTGCCTTGGCAAAACTCTATTAGCCTTTGCCCTGCTTCATTCTGTACTCCAAGGCCAAATTTGCCTGTTACTCCAGGTGTTTCTTGACTTCCTACTTTTGCATTCCAGTCTGCTATAGTGAAAAGGACATCTCTTTGGGGTGTTAGTTTTGAAAGGTCTTGTAGGTCTGCATAGAACCGTTCAACTTCAGGTTCTTCAGTGTTACTGGTTGGGGCATAGCCTAGGATTACCGTGATGTTGAATGGTTTGCCTTGGTAATGAACAGAGATTATTTTGTCATTTTTGAGATTGCATCCAAGTATTGCATTTTAGACTCTTTTGTTGACTATGATGGTTACTCCATTTCTTCTATGGGATTCCTGCCCACAGTAGTAGATATAATGGACATCTGAGTTAAATTCACCCATTCCAGTCCATTTTAGTTCGCTGATTCCTAGAATGTCGACATTCACTCTTGCCATCTCCTGTTTGACCACATCCAATTTGCGTTGATTCATGGACCTAACATTCCAGGTTCCTAGGCAATATTGCTCTTTACAGCATCGGACCTTGCTTCTATCACCAGTCACATCCACAACTGGGTATTGTTTTTGCTTTGGCTCCATTTCTGCATCCTTTCTGGAATTATTTCTCCAGTAGCACATTGGGCACGTACCGACCTGGGGAGTTTCCCTTTCAGTATCCTCTCATTTTGCCTTCTCATATTGTTCATGGGGTTCTCAAGGCAAGAATACTGAAGTGGTTTGCCATTCCCTTCTCCAGTGGACCACATTCTGTCAGACCTCTCCACCATGACCCGTCCAACTTGGGTGGTCCCACTGGGCATGGCTTAGTTTCATTGAGTTAGACAAGCTGTGGTCCTGTGATCAGATTGGCTAGTTTTCTCTGATTATGGTTTCAGTGTGTCTGCCCTTTGATGCCCTCTCTCAGCACCTACCATCTTACTTGGTTTTCTCTTACCTTGGACGTGGGGTATGTCTTCATGGCTGCTCCAGGATAGTGCAGCCACTGCTCCTTACCTTGGATGAGGGGTATCTCCTCACGGCCGCCCCTCCTGACCTTGAACATGGAATAGCTCCTCTCAGCCCTGCTGTGCCAGCACAGCCACCGCTCCTTGGACGTGGGGTTGCTCCTCTCGGCCGACGCCCCTGCCCTGCGGCAAGTGGTAGCTCCTCTTGGACGCCGCCCCTGACCCGGGACGCGGGGTAGCTCCTCTCGGCCGCACCTGCACCATTACAGCCTGGCGCTCTCGGTCGCTACCCCTGACCTTGGGCTAGGGGTAGCTCCTCAAGGCCAAGCTTCTGTGCGGTCCGTCGCAGCTGGCAAGCTTCAATCAATTTTACAAAACAGTAAAACTGTTGTTTGTTAACTGGGTAACCATAAACATACTGGGATTAACATCGTTCACAAAGATAAGACACTGAAGTTAATGTAGCCTTCTATGAAAACAGTCAAATTTTGAAAATTTTCTAAAGAAATCAGAGATGAATCTCCATACCATGGTAAAGAACAGGAACCCAAAGATGCTACACACTGGTTCCCCCAACTGGCCTCGGTCCTCACTTCTGAGAAGGCTAACCGCTCCCTGTTCAATCACAGAGGGAAGGACCAGCCTGGCTGTTGCTGTGGCTCAGGCTGCCTCATCCTCCTCCCTGGCAGCCTCTGTAGACAGGGGTGGGAAGGCCCTCAAAGCCCTTTGTTTGACCCTGAGCAGAAATGCCATGAATTGCCACCTGCTGGTCTCTGCGTACACCTGGGGACCCCACAGGGACTCATAGCAGGCAAGGTGGCTGTCAGGCAGCTGCTGGTACTCCAGTTTCCCTCCTGCACCCACATGTGGGGCAGCAACTCCCTAGACTCCCCAAAGACGCAGTGCTCACTCTCAGCACACAACCACATCCTGCTGAGTGTTCCCCAGACCTCCTCCTCAGGGGCATGGTCTCTATTCCATATGGTGAGGCTGAGGACCAGCACCAGGAGGCTGGCTTTGGGCAGACACTGCCTACCGCTATGCATCGTATTGCAGGTGAGGCCCAGGGTGGTGACCAGGATGTTGATGTGCTGCCTGGCATCTACCTCCTTCACCTCCATGCCAAAGTCCAGCTGCATTCACTGCAAGGTTTGCCTGAAGACCACTGGGAAGTGCTCCTGTTTATCCCTGAAGACCTTCAGCATTTCTGCCTGGGAGGTCAGCTCCTTGGCTTGATAACTGAGGAGCAGGAACTTCATCAGGTTAGCCACCATCTCATTCAGAATTTCTTGGGGCAAGGCCTCCAGAGGAGCGGAGGAGGATGCTGGGAGGTAGGAGGCCAAGTGGGATGTGGCTCGTCCTCCTCAGCCTCCAAGAGCTGTGCCTGCATTGGACCCTGGGCCTCAACTGGGTCCTGAAGGTCTTCTTTGGGCTTACTCAGCTCACTCATCTCGACCACGAGTATGATGCCTGGGATCAAACAAGACATGGAAGTTGAGGCAGAGGTACAGATGGGGACCACAGGCCTTGGGGCAGAGGGCATGTGAGCAGTCTCGGATGAGAAACGCATCCCAGGTGGTCTCACACAGGCCACTTATAGGTCTCCTCTTGAGGGGTGCTCTCAGACCTCACAGGGGTGCTCCTCCTAGGAAGACAGTCCCCTGGCTACCTGAAGGAGGAAGTGTGGTGGCTTCCCAGGGTGTGGTCAGCACAGCTTGAGATTTCCGGGGGCCACAATGTGGGGGGGGGGGGATTAGGGCCTTCTTGTGCACCTCTCTGTTCTGGGATGGGGAGCCTCTAGTAAACACTCAGGGCACCCTCTCACCTTGACTCCAGATACTGCCTGGGCCTCCTCTGCTCTCTCATCTCCAGGACATAGGCTTTAGACCTCTGCCTTCGCTTCCTGGTTCCTGGAGTTCCTGTGTGAGAAATGGAGGGAACATCTAGGGGCTATACAGTGGCACAGCCCTGGGCCTTCTGTGATGGTAAGAGGGGTGGACTCAGTGAATACATCCAGTTGTGTGGTGGGAGGACCCCTCGGGGTTCCCTTGTAGTGCTCACCTTTCCCCCTGGCATGGCTTGGACTCTCCCCTTTGGAGGCATACAGGGAAACTCAGAACAAGACCCGAGACTGAATAGAAAGCGCTGAGGGGCCCCACATGTAGCCGCACCTGCCCAAGGCCTCCCGCGGGTCCTTGGTTGGGGACATGTTCTGTCCTCAGCACCTCCTCACACCCTGCCTGGCCTCCCAGCACTGACCACAGGGGCGTGGGTCTGCTCAGTCCTCCATCCGGTTTGGGGAGTCCAGCCTCTGCTGACCTGAAGCCTCTGGCCTCTACCCGATAAACCTTACCTCCCAAGGTCTCTACACCAGAGGTCAAGAAACTGCTCACCCTGTGCACCCCACTCTGGGCCCTCCAAGACCTTTCTGCAAGGGCCAAGATCCCTCCCTGTTGGGGTCTAACCTCCTCAGTCCTTCCTGGCATGGAGACTGGACTCCAGGGAGCACAGGGGATTGTCCTGTCCACCATTTTGAGACCCTGCTGTTTTCACAAGATCCCCAGTCTCTCTGAGACCCTCATGTGAGGAGGACAGACAGGCCTAGTGTACTCTTCTCACCCCGAGGGCTCCCAGGACCGACCACAGGGGCGGGAATCTGTGGGATTCCATCGGTCCTCACTCAGGGTCCCCTCAGTCCTCACTCAGGGTGCCCTCAGTCCTCACTCAGGGTCCCCTCAGTCCTTCTTCAGGCACCTCACCTTGCCTCCGGGCAGGACTTGGGATTCTCGCCTCTCCACAACTGAAGACCTGCCCCTTATACCTGGGACCCAGTCTCTCCAAGACCTGGATGTCAGGAAGTCAGACCATGCACGTTTGGCTCATCCTATCGCAGGGCGTCCAAGGACCAACTGCAGCTACAGCCTTCTCTGAGGTCTCCTCTGATTGGGTTCCAGGGTCCCCTCAGTCCTCCCTCAGGGTCCTCATGTTGAAACTCTGGAGGAGCTGGGCTTCTTCCCTCTGCTCACCTGAGGACACGCCCCCTTTCCCAGATCCCCAGTTTCTCTGAGACTTGGATGTCAGGAAATGCAGCATGAGTTCATCCACCTTCTGTGCTCCCTGAGCCTTGATATGAGGGTCCCACCTCGGGTCAACACAAGGGGCATCCCCGGATCTGCCTGGACTCTAGACGAGGCCCCGTAGGGGGGATATAAGGAACCTCACAGATGCCTAACCCTGCTGTTAGACCTGGACGATCCTGGAGGTGGGATGAACACTTGGCAGCCTGTTCTGACCTCCGCCTCTGCACCTCAGAGACATGAGGCAACTGTTAGAAGAAGTAGTGCCTCAGATGGAGAGAGGGGAAGATCTTAGTTCTTTAGAGGGTCAAGGTGAGGATGCTGAGGGAGGACTGAGGGGACCCTGGACCCCAGGGCAGAGTGGGCTCTGGGAGGACATAGGGCGGAAGGAACACATGCTGCATTTCCTGACATCTGGGTCTGAGAGAGACTTGGGAACCTGGTATAGGCGGCTGACTTCCTAATATCTGGATTTCAGACTGGTGTCCTAGTATAGGGAGTGGACTTCCTGACATCCATGTCTCAGAGAGACTGAAGTTCTGATATAAGGGATGGGGCATTAGTAGGGCAGAGGAGCGAATCCGAAGTCCTACACAGAGACAAGTTGAGGTCCCTGAGGGAAGACTGAAGAGACCCCTGAGTGAAGATTCTAGGGACCCCAAGGTAAGACTGATGGAACCCTACAGGTCCCAGGCCCTGTTATCAGCCCTGGGAGCCCTTTGGGTGAGAAGCGCATACTAAATCTGTCCTGACTTCCTGACATCAGGGTCTGTGAGACTGGGGACATGGTGTGAGGAACAGGGACTACGGTGGGGAGAGGACAGAGTCTAGGTCCTACGAGAAGTCAAGCTGAACACCCTGAGGGAGGACTGAGGGTAGCTAGATCTGAGACCAGAGGGAACCCTGATAGTCCCCAGGCAGGAAGACCTTGTGCTGCATTGCCCGACATCCCTGTCGGAAAGACAGGTGACAACAGCGGAGCCTCCAAATTGCAGACAGGACATTGCAGGTCTTGCCTGGGGAACAGGCTCCATATGAGGAATGACCAAGGCAGGCTGCCCACAGATACCAGTCTTCAGCTCCCTTTGGAGGAGCCACCAGGAGCCTCCATGGACAATCACAGCATCCAGGGTCATGTTCCAGTCAGATGAACCAACCTGAAGAAATGCTTTGTAAACCTGTTTAGGAGGGCAAAGGCAACGGAGCAAGCCCAAGTCGAGGCTACAAGCTCCATTCTGGCCACTAGTCCTCAGGCTGAAATGCCCTGGGAGAGCCTCTTCCACACCCTCTTAGCTCTCCCCTTTCAGACACCAGGCTGTGGCCCTCACACAGTGCAAATGACCCTGCTGCATGGCAGAACTAATGGGAAACTGTCTCGAGGGGCACAGTGCCCTAGGGTCCTCACACGCTGGCCTTTCCAAGGTGCTCTTCTGTCCCCTACATGGTGATTTTGAAGAACAGTGGCCCACAAAGGTCTGAGAACATGCATCTCCAAACCCACTGCACTATCGTCCACGTGTAGTGAAGACAGGTGACTCTCACTTGGGTTTCATCCAGTCCCACACCCAGGCTCTCATCCGTTTTCAAATACAGGTAGACAGGGGCTTCTTTGGTCACATCTAGCTCAACAACTCAGAACTGTCCCTGGGAGTGAGTGTGTGTAAAGGAGGCCCCTTGAAAAGCACCTAACCTGTGAGGCAACAAAATCATTCAATGTACCAGCCTTCTGGGTAAGGCAGAACAGGTCCACAGTGCTGGTGGGGACAGGGGCAGGGACAGGGACAGAGAAGATCAGAGCTGGCCTTGGAGAGGACCAGTGAAGTGCTTGTTTTCAACAGAACAGGCTGTACCTTGAGCCCCCAGTCAACTCCTTCAAAGGGCATGTACCCACGCGACACCCAAGTTGGCCATGGGAGGCCAAGGCCGGGGACAGCGGAAGCCAAACCACCCCACTTATGAAAGGAAACAGAGATTTTGAGGCAGCCTCCAGCGAGCCTGAATCCAAGTCTGAGACTGGGATGGGGGCAGGAAAAGCTCACACCCAGGAGTTCCCAAGGTGAGCACTCTAGGGCCATGTGAGTGGTCTTTTTAGTAAGAAATGGAAACTGAAGACAACTACCTGTAAATTCAGTGGGATGATGTCCGGGGGTGGGCAGAACTCAGGAGGCTTCAAGCTCAGCAGACCAGCTGGCTGTGCCCTCCCACACAGCATAGTGTGGAGTCTGTGTCTCAGGTGCTGGGGAACAGTCAAGTGGAATGTGAGGTCATTCCCACTGTGCTTGAGCATGGCCCTACTCTGAGGAGAGCTCGACCTGGGGGGCGGTGGGGGCAGGACAACAGGACTCTGACTTTGGAGCCATCTGAGCAGGACCTACCTAACGGAAACACCAGCTGGAAGAGACCAAAGCCCAAAGAGGGGCAAGGACAGGGATGGGGGTTGGGGGGGTGGGACCAACAACTCAGGCTAGGCCATCCAGCTTACTACAGATCCCATCTTCTGGGAGGGACATTCGCCAGGGGCCCATCTGACCCCTGGGGTCTCTCTCGGTAGAAGCTGAGCCAGGACTTGCCAAGGCCTGGCCCTTTAACAGAAGGCAGCCAAAGGCCTGCCTGTTGGTAGGGAGGTGGGTGGAGCCAGGGGCAAGTTTGTCAACCCATCCAGGGCCTGGCCCCCTGAAACAAGGTGCCTGGCAGCAGATAAGAGCTTTTGCAGGCAAACTGAAACACGCTTTTCTGTACTTTCAGACAAGAAACAAGCTGGGGACCCCATCTCTGTCCACATCCCTCCTCCCCCACAGTGGGCCAGGGCTGCCTTTCCACATTACTTCTGTAACATCATGAAACAATTAAGGGAGCTGACCACTTAATTGGCTGCCAGATTCTAGAATCTCCAGAGATTATTTATGGGGCACCCCGACCCTGGTCTGAGGTCCTTCTGCCCTGAGTGTTCACTGCTTGGCTAGAGAATGCTCCTGAGCTAGACTGGCTCCATGGATAGTCAGAGTTCCAATGAAGCACACGTAGCCCTGCTGGCCCCATCACCTGATGGGGAGCCCGCAGCAGGGGACCCCCCTGATTCCTCCACAATGCAAATGTGCATTCAGGGGAGGTTTTGGCGAAGCAGGGTGACCAACGCAAGAGCCCAGATCTAGGCTCCCAATACAACCCACTGCCCACAGGGCCCGAACCCAGAAACAGCCAACAAGCAAGAGAACAACACTGTCCTCAGGCTGTCCTTCCCCAGGAAGCTCTGGATGATCGTAGAGCATGTGGTCTTCACCTCTGTGTACTAGAATGACAAGGGAGACACAGTGGTCATCAAGGCAGATCTCTTCCAGACAGAGGTCCTCCAGGGCAGAGTTGTGGACAGGATCTTCCAGACAGACAACATCCAGTTTCATCTGTGAACTGAACCTGTATGAGTTCAGTAAAATCCATCCTTCGGTAGCTCTGTGGGGAAGAAGAGGATGATGGCACCGAAGAAATCCCTTCCAGGGAGACTAGACTAGATGAGCCGAGCGCTAGACAGTTTTAGTTTCCCAGGAGAACTTTTTTCTCATGAGAGGGTGGTCAAGGAAAGAGAAGAAAGCAGGGCCTTTTGTGTTCCACAAACCCCCTTAGATGGGATCCACATGGGTGCCTCCAGACCCTGAGAGGCCACTTGAAGTCAGGGACGGCCAGTAACACCTCAAGTGAGGCTGGCCCCGGGTAGCTCTAGGGAGCACACTCACTAGGGCCTCATAACCTACCAGGAATGAAGAGACCTTGTCTCCCTCCTTAGGGAAGTCCAGGGCTGTGGTGGGGAGGAGGGTGGCAAGGAATGGATATTCTCCCCCACATTGGCTAAAGTAATCCATTTCCTTTCAGATCTGTCACAACTCCAACTTTCAGAGAGACAAGCCTCTCTTTCTGCAGAGCATCTGGACAAAAGGCGACCCCATAACAACTGCTCAGCCCGCCACCAGCACAACAATGACTCCAAAGAGAAAGAAGCGAGTGTTGATGACCAGACACTCTCCTCGATTCCATCACAATGAGTCCACCCAAGAAGCTGACAAGAAGGCCCCGAAGGGATCCCCAACTGCTCACAGAACCCCCTGCACTCTTTTGTGTTCTGTGGCCTTTGGTTTATGGGCAGTGTAGCCATGCAGGCCGGGGCAAACCATCTTCCCAGTGAGCAGGGTGGCGCCAGTGGAGAGGGTACGTCCAGCAATGCCACGTCTGTACCCCCAGCTACTGCTGGAAGGGACACCACAGGGGAACTGCTGGAGAGTTCCCAGAGTACCCAGATTATGGTTCAGTGATGAGGATTACGTACAGCACCTATTATTCCATCGTGAAGGTGGCTGTTTCAGTTGTGGCCCCAAACGAGGCCCCTGAAGTGGATGAGGAGAAGGAGTCCTCAGATTACGAGTGTGCCCTCTGTGAGCAGTTCAAGGACAACCCCAATCCCTGAGCTGCCAGGTCCCCAGGGACACTCTAAATCACTGCCTTGTAATAAAGCAATCTATTTCTGGCTCTAATAAAGTAAAGCAAAACTTCACTGGAGTAAATAAAGAATTGAACAAGAACTGTGAGTCTGTCTTCTTTCTGTCTGTCCATGCTATTCACACATGACACTGGATGAGCCATATGAGGCTGGAAGCCCACACCCCAGGCCAGCTTCAGTCCAGTCCTCAAGGTCCATTTTCATCTGAAGCAGCAGCATTTCACACGCTCGGCCAAAGTTCTGACCCACAAGCTGAGTGCTGAGGCGAGCCCAGGCCGGGCTGGTCCCTGTGCCTTGCCTGCCACTCAGCAGACAGCCCAGCCAGGCTCCTGACCTTTGGGGTGTCACCTTCCATGAGTCATGCACCTTAAAGCAGAAGGGGCTCCTCCTGGGTCCCCCAGTGATGCCACAAGTTTCTGATCAGTAGTTGAGAGTCTCTAGCTCCCAATCCAGGGGTCTCCCCAAGAGGCCTACTGGAAAGCAGGGTGACCCCGCCAGCCAAAGGCCTCGCAAACACATGACCCCAAACGCAAAGCCAAGTACAAGGTTTCCAAAGTCAAGCACAAGGGTGGTGAACGCCAGCCCTTGTCTTTGGACGTGGAATAGCCAAGCAGCACGTCCAATACACACTTTGTGAGCCAAGGGACACTTTACAGCAAGGCAAGGGTCACCTGCAAAGACAAACCATGGCCTATTTCTGGGCCTGCAGGCCTCTCCACGTGCCCGAGGCCTCGCTGGCTTCTGACACTCAGCCCAGCCCCTGGCCCTCCCCCATCACCTGCTGGACACTTCCAAAACTGGGGAGTTTGGACCAGAACATAGAGGGAAAAACACTAACTGGTTTCTTAAGAACACATTCACAACCACCCAGACCCAGCAGGGCCAAAACGAGTGGCGATGCCATTTTTTCGTAAAGGGCAAAGTCCCGGGGACTCTCCCTGAGTCCAGGGCAGCAACACACGATAGGAGTCTTGGACCCGGCCCTGCCCCAAGTGGGCAGCCCACCACAGGGCGGGGCCAATTCAGACCGAACCAGACGAGCATGTCCAGGGCACAGTGGCGACTGGACAGTGTCACCATGACCTAGTCTCTCAGTCACCTTCCACTTGAAAGCCTAGTCTGGACAGGCTTCCTGCCCAAAGGGGATCAGGTGCTCGGGGATGTCCACCTGGAAGATGTCCTTCCCAGCCCTCCCCGGGACGGGATGCAGCAGCCACTGGGAGTTGGCAAGCGCAGTCATTACTTCTGTTGCAGGTCGGGCAGCAGGGCTTGACTCTCCAGCTCCTCCACCTCGTCAGGACCTAGGGTTTCTGGGCACAGCAAAGTGACCCCAATGTCCACGAGACCTGTGTGCAAAGACAGGGCACAGAAGGAGAACAAGGTGATTCAAAAGTCACGCCTGCTAGAGAGTAAGATCGCATTACGAAAGGGAACCTTGGTGAACTGGATCCTCTGTCTGAGCCTTTCAGCGGGCTCACCTCGGCAAAGGGAATTCAGGGCAATGCCAAGTGAGGGAGGGAGAAAAATGAAAGGGAGAGGCCTGGCGCTCCAGGAACCCACCAGGACGTGGGCAGCTCTCAGTCTGACCACTGCAGAATGCAGGGTCAGAGCAGGAGGGCCCCGGCGGGAAGCCTGTGGATATCAGGTCCCCAAGTGATTCACCAGCAGAGAGGTGTTGCTGTGGGGCCTCACCTCTGGGGAGTCAGGGGGCTTGCTCAGGCCCTGCTGCACGCAGTGGGGATGGGGAACCCAGGCTGGGTGCTGTGGTGCCTCTCATGTTCTCTGCCGGGCACACAAACACACACATATGTACATGCACAGAGACAAGTGCCACATGCAGACCTGGATCTGGGCGGGGCTCATCCCCAGCCTCTGTTCCAGGAGCTCCCACGAGGCTGCGTCCTCCCAGTCCACTGCCTGATGTGGACGGCCAGGGTACAGTGCCAGGTCTGCATAGTACAGGCCACGGACCGCGTTTCCAGGTTCTTGACATCATTTAAGAAGAAACCTGGATAAGTCTTTCAGGACAGACAACTGAACTTCATCTCCCAGGGCTCCCAGGGCCTCACGCGGCTGTGGAAACACAGATCCACAAGGGCCAGAAGCCTGACACAGCGGCCTGCAAGCTCACAGCCCTGGGCCGGACATCAGCCCCACGTGTCTGGGCATCCTCCAAGCATGCTGACACAGAGGGGAGGGTCACAGAGGGCTGGTTCCTTCCACCCATCTCCACACTGTCTGTTGACTGGGTTTGGTGAGCCAGAGGACCCGTCCATCACATGCAGTCTGTGGGGAGGTCAGGAAGGAGGGCGGGACAGCAGGAGAGAGGCATGAGGTGAGTTTGAAGAAAGAGGGAGTTAAAACCCTGGGAGCACTCAGGAGGGAGGATGGGTCCCCTGGCTTCACAGCCAGTGGCTGGGCTCTGGTCCTCTCCCAGCACAGACAGGGACAGTCCTGGGCTTGGTTCCCCCCAACAATGGGCCCCACCCCACCCCTCAGCTCCCTGGCCCCATCAGTGCCCATGCTCTGCAGATCCTCCATCTTAGCCCAGGGCTGCTGAGCGCAGATCTGTGCTAACCAATCTGGCCTCGACCCTGGGGCTGCCCTGGATCTCAGACGCCCTGCCAGGTGTCTTTCCCGGGTGTCTTCATCTTTGGGAGCCACCTTCCTCCCATCCCTTCTCACACCATGGCCTCCACTGTCAGCAGATGCCCTGGTCCCTGCCCAGAGCCTAGAGTAGAACAGAGAGCAGAAACTACTGGGACGGTCATGTCCCTGTCAGGGCCTGGGATGGCACCACACAAGGATCACAGAATTCAAACCTCAAATAACCCGCTAGGTTACTGTCACCTCATTTGACTGCTGAGGAGGAGCCGAGGGATAGAGAGATAGCCCATGACTGCAAGGGACCTGACCACTCGCCCCTCCATTCTCACTTCTTTCCTTGTACCTGGTTGGGGTTCCCTGTTTACTCGAGGGGGGTGGAGGCAGAGGAGCAGAGCCAAGGGCCTGAACATCAGCAGCATCTCAGCACCTCACAGGGAGCCTCCGTTTCCATGATTCTGTGATGACGGGGACAAAGTCCCAGAGGCACCCAGTTCAGGGCCTTACGGACCTTTCCTTCCCCAAACACAGCAAAGCCACAGTTCTCACAGGCCCACAAGACCCCACCTGATCTGGCTCCTACCCTAGTGGCCTGCTCTCCTCACCCCTGGATTCACCCCCAGTAGCTATGCAGGCCGACCTTTCACCCTTAGAACAATTCAGTGTGTTCTTACTTTAGAGCCTTTGTAGGGTGTGAGGAGTATCATCGTGTCCACTCAGAGTCAGGTGCTGGAGTCTCAACCCCAAATACCTCGGCGTGACCTTGCAGACAAAGGAAAGGTCTTCTCAGAGCTGACGGTGGTCAAGTGAGCTCATTCGGATGGAACCTCCTCTAACAGGACGGCTGTCTCCATACAAAGGACACATTTAGAGACAGACAGACACAGAGGAGAGCTCCAGGAGAAGAGGAAGGTGGAGCTCTCCATGCCCAGACATGGCCACCATGGCCAGCAAAGCCCCAGAAGTGAGGGGGGAGAAATGGAACAGACCCTCCACCTCCGTCATGAGAACCAGCGTCAGTCAAAACCTTGACCTCAGTTGCTGGCCTCCTGAACCAACACGGTTTGTAGTTTGAGCCACCCAGTCTGTGTGACCCTGACACAAAACCCTTTCTCCAAAGAAGACCCTTTCTTCAAAGACGACACAGATGGCCAACAGGCACATGAAAAGAAACTCAACATTCCTAATTAACATCCAAATACAAATCAACACTCCAATGAAGTATCACCTTACACTGATCAGAATGGCCATCATCATAAAAACCTATGAAGAATAAATGCTGGAGAGGGTGCAGAGAAAAGGGAACCTTTGTACACTGTTGGTGAAATGTAAATTGGTACAGTCAATAGGGAGAACCGTATGGAGGATCCTTAAACAACTACAAACAGAACTCCCAGATGATCCAACAATCCCACTCCTAAATATATACATGGAAAAGACAGAAAGTCTAATATGAAAATATACATGCACCCCAATGTTCATTGCAACACTATTTACAGCAGACAAGATATGGAGGAATCTAAATGTCCATCAACGGATGATTAGATAAAGAAGAAAGAAGATGTGGTTTGCGCGCACACACACACACACACACACACACACACAGGAATCCTTCTTAGCCATGGAAAATAATGAAGTAATACCATCTGTAGCAACATAAATGGACCTAGAGATTATCATATTAAGAGAAGCAAGTCAGAAAGAGAAAGACAAATATTGTGTGGTATCACTTATATGTGGAATCTAAAAAGATGCTACAAACGAAATTATTTACAGAGCAGATACCGACTCAGAGAACAAATTTATGGTTACCAAAGAGGAAAAGCAGGGGAAACGATAAATTAGGAGTTTGAGATTAACAGATACACACGACTATGTATAAAATAGTACTACTGTGGTGCTGGGGAACTCTTGAAAGTACCTTGGACAGCAAGGAGATCAAGCCAGCCCATCCTAAAGGATATCAACTGTGAATATCCATTGGAAGGACTGATGCTAAAGCTGGTCACCTGATGGGAAAAACCGACTCACCTGGGCTCTGTCCTCTCTGCCCCTGAGTCCCCACTCCTCACACCAAGTCCCCAGTCTCTCAGAGCCCGGGATGTCAGGAAGTCAGGACAGGTCTAGTGTGTTCTTCACACCCCACGGGCTCCCAGGACTGACAACAGAGGCAGGAATCTGTGGGGTCCCTTCAGTCCTCCTCAGGGATCTCATCTTGTCTCTGGGTAGGTCTTCGGATTCTCTCCTCTCCCCTACTAAGCCCCCAGCCCTTAAACCAGGACTCCAGTCACCCTGAGAACCAGATGTCAGGAAGTCTGCTCCCTATATCAGGAACCCAGGCTGAACCCCGTATGTTAGGAAGCCAGCTGCCTATACCAGGTCCCCAGTTTGAGACTGGATGTCAGGAAGTCAGCCCCCTATACCAGGTCCCCAGTCTCTCTGAGACCTGGATGTCAGGAAATGCAGCATATGTTCATCCGCCCTATGTCCTCCCAGAGCCCACTCTGCTCTGGGGTTCAGGGTCCCCTCAGTCCTCCCTCAGCATCCTCACCTTGACCCTCCAAAGAACTAAGATCTTCCCCTCTGCCCATCTGAAGCCCTGCCCCTTCTGACAGATGCCTAATGTATCTGAGACACAGATGCGGAAGACAGAACAGGCTGCCAAGTGCTCATCCCACCAGCAGGGTGGCTCAGGGCTGACAGCAGGGGTAGGGATCTGTGGGGTTCCTTATAATCTCCCTCAGGGACCTCATCCTGAGCCCTGGCAGATCTGGGGATGACCCCTGTGTTGACCAGAGGTGGGACCCTCACATCAAGGCTCAGGGAGCACAGAGGGTGGATGAGCTCATGCTGCATTACCTGCATCCAGGTCTCAGAGAAACCGGGGACCTGGGAGAGGGGGCGTGTCCTCAGGTGAGCAGAGGGAAGAAGCCCAGCTCCTGCGGAGTTTCAATTTGGAGACTCTGAGGGAGGACTGAGGGGACCCCGACCTCAATCAAAAGAGACCTCAGAGAAGCCTGTACCTGCTGTTGGTCCTTGGCGGCCGTGGGGTAGGATGAGCCCAACGTGCATGGTCTCACTTCCTCACATCCGGATCTCAGACTGGGGACCTGGTATGGGGGCTGACTTCCTGACATCCGAGTCTCAGACTGGGTACCTTGCATATGGGTTGGGGCCTCAGGCGGTCCAATTCTCAGGTCTGGCGGGGTGTCAGGTTGAGGACCCTGAGGAGGAGAACTAGAGGACCCTGGACCCCACTCACAGGACACCTCAGAGAAACACGTTTCTGTTGTCAGTCCAGGGCAACTGTGGGGGTAGAATGAGTGCAGCAGGCATGATCTGACTTCCTGACATCCGGGTCTTGGAGAGACCGGGCCCTGGTATAAGGGGTGGAGCTTCAGTTGGGGAGAGCAGAGAATCCCGGGTCCTGCTCAGAGGCGAGGTGAGGTGCCTGAAGGAGGGCTGAGGCGACCCTGCGTGAGGACCGACGGAACCCCACAGATCCCCGCCCCTGTAGTCGGCCCTGGGAGAGCTGGGGGTAAGAAGAGCACACTGCCTGTCTGCCTTCCTCACATGCTCTTCTCAGAGAGACTGGGGATCTCGTGAAAGCGGCACGGTCTCAAGATGGTGGACGGGACAGTCCCCGGTTCTGCCTGGAGTCCAGGCTGCATGCGAGGATGGAAGGAGGCAGAAAGACCCCAACAGGGAGGCAGGGATCCTGGCCCTTATGTGGACTCTTGGAGGCCCTAGAGCGGGGTGAGCAGTTTCTTGGCCTCTGGCTTAGGGACCTTAGGAGGTGAGGTTTTTCTGGCGGAGGGTGGAGACTTCAGGTCGGCAGAGGCTGGACTCCCCAAACCCGAGGGAGGACTGAGGAGACCCCCGCCCCTGTGGCCAGTGCTGGGAGGCCAAGGCCGGACGTGAGGAGGAGTTGAGGACTGAGCATCTCCCCAGCCTAGGACCCACAGGAAACCCTGGGTAGGTTCGGCTGCATGTGGAGCCCCTCAGCGCTTTCTGTTCAGGCTCGGACCTCGTTCAGAATTTCCATGCAGGTTCCCAGAGGGGAGGGACCAGGTCGTGCCAGGGGAAAGGTGAGCACTACAAGGGAGCCCTGAGGGGACCTCCTACCACACAACTTGGGGGACCTCACAGAGTCTACCCCTCGTACTGTCATGGAAGGCTCAGGGCTGTGCCACAGGATACCGCAGAGCTGCCCCCTCCCTTTCTCTCACAGGAGCTCCAGGAACCGGGAGAGGAAGGCAGAGGACTGAGGCTCCAGTCCTGAGGTCAGAGGGCAGAGGTGGTCCAGGCAGTCCCAGGAGTCAAGGTGAGGAGGGTGCCCAGAGTGTGCACCAGGAGCTCCCCATCCCAGAACAGAGGGGACCCCACAAGGGCTTAATCCCCCACCTTGTCAGCCCTGGAAATCCCAGACTGTGCTGACTGCACCATGGGGAGACAGCTCCCTTCCTCTTTCAGGTAGCCAGCGGACTGGCTGCCCTGGAGGCTTGCCCCTGTGAGGTCTGAGAGCACCCCACAAAAGGAGACCTGTAAGTGGCCTGTGTGAGACCGCCCAGGGTGTGGATCTCAGCTGAGGCCATTCACAGCCCCTCTCTCCCCTAGCCTGGCCCGTGATCCCCATCTATTCCCCTGCCCCACTCCTGTCTGTGGTTTGATCCCAGGCATCGTGCTCGTGGTCGAGATGAGTGAGCTGAGCAAGTCCGAGGAAGGCTTTCCGGACCCTGGTGAGGCCCAGTGCCCAGTGAATGTGCAGCTCTTGGGGGCTGAGGCAGGGGTGGCTGCATCCACCTCAGCCTCCTCCCTCACAGTGTCCTCCGTAGCCACTGGGGAGCCCTTGCCCCAGGAGGCTCTGAAGGAGATGAAAGCTAACCTAATAAAGTTCCTGCTCTTCAAGTATCGAACCAAGGAGCTGACCTCCCAGGCGGAAATACTGAAGAAGGTCCTCAGGGATAACCAGGAGCACTTCCCGGTGGTCTTCAGCCAAGCCTCACAGTGCCTGGAGCTGGTCTGTGGTGTGGAGGTGAAGGAGGTGGACCCCAGGGAGCACATCTACATCATGGTCCCCAACCTGGGCCTCACCTGTGATGTGATGCTGAGCGGTGGGCAGAGCATGCCCAAGGCCGGCCTCCTGGTGCTGATCCTCAGCCTGATCATGAGGAATGGGGACCGCGCCCCTGAGGAGAAGGTCTGGGGAGCACTCAGCAGATTGGGTGTGTGTGTTGGGAGTGTGCACTGTGTCTTTGGGGATCCCAGGACACTTCTGACACACGTGTGGGTGCAGCAGGGGTACCTGGAGTACCGGCAGGTGCCTTACAGCTACCCTGCTCGCTATGAGTTCCTGTGGGGTCCCCGGGCCTATGTGGAGACCAGCAAGCAGGAAGTCATGGAATTTCTGCTCAGGGTCAAAGAAAGGGCTTCGAGGGCCTTCCCACCCCTGTCTGCAGAGGCTGTAAGGGAGGAGGATGAGGCTGCCTGAGCCAGAGCAGGATCCAGGTGATCCTTCCCTCTGTGATTGAAGACGGAGTGGTCAGCCTTCTCAGAAGTGAGGCCCTGGGGCACTTTGGGGAACCAGTCTATAGCATCTTTGGGTTCCTGTTCTCTATGATGACTTGGAGATTCATCTGCTTTCCTTAGAAAAATTTCAAACTTTGCTTGTTTTCATAGAAGACTAAATAAACTTCAGTGTCTTAGCTTCATGAATGATGCTGATCACAGAGCGTTTGTGCTTATCCAATTCATGAACAAGAGTTTTGCTGTTTTGTAAAAGATATTGGAAACTCTTCCATTGTGTTTTGTGGTCCTGAACAGAATGGAGTGGAATTGAAATTAGAACTGTTTTGGAAAAGTGAGCTTATTTAGCAGCAACATTGATGGGGGACGAACTAGATGATAGAAATACTTGTAGAGAATTCATGCTTCTGTCCTTCTTGTGTGTCATTTTCAAAAACTAAATTATCTCTTGTGCATTTGGATTTGCCTGGGTTATTTAAGGAAGTAGCAGATAATTAATTGAGCCCCCTGCTCACTGGCTCGTGTATTCCAAAGACCTTTACGGAGCCTCTGCTCCGTGAAAGGCTGGGTTTGCAGTAGGGACACTAGGAGAAGCAGGACACCCCCACACCTAGAGCGATGCTCTAGTAGCCCTAGTCACACAAAGAAGGTGGAGAGAAGTCCCCTAGTCCCACTAAACAAGGCAGCATGGGGCGGGGCGGTGAGGCTCCAGGAGGAGCACTAGAATGTCAGTGTCTGAGCCAGGGTGTTCTGGGACTTTGGGAAGCTGGGTTCCTTCTGTGGGAGGTCATTGTGATGAGGCTGCATGATGGCATCCCTCAGACCTGCCGACAGTGTATCTTGGGTGTGACAGGAAAGTCTGAAATGAATCATTGATGTGAGGTGTCCTTTTGCGTCTTGGATAAAACACAGAGAGATCTCTTTCTGGGGTGGGAAGGAAGGGGTCCTGACAGTTGTTGCATTGCTGTTAACCACAGGGACAAAGGAGGTATTTTCTACCACTGCCCCACCATCTGCTCAGAATCCTGGAGAAATGTGCATGTTGCTTTGAAGTATGGCCAAGTATTCCCTGGGTTGGCCCTCTTCTCTCTGTCCTGGGAAAACTGATTACCAATATATTGAAATGAGCATTTACTTGGTCATCTGGACTTTATTTTGGCCACTTGTGACCATGGTCTAGATTTCAGAGGGATGAAATGAGTGAAAGTGGAGAAATCCTGCTGGCTGACTGGATCCTGGGAACTTTGATTCCCAGCCGGGAAAGACACTGTTTCCCACCCCCTCAAACACACACTAACAGCAAAATTGAATAATATAACCTCTAGGAGGAAAACACACAGAACAGCAATTTTGACTGGTTTTCTATTCCGTTTCCTGTTGAGCTGCCAATCCTATGAGGTGTCTTGAAAACAAAACTATTTCCAGAGGAGAGAGGGACAGAGTCTGAGATCTGAATAACACCAGAAATAAGTGCTAGCCAGTAAAGATGCAACATCCACCAGCGTCCCTGGGTTCACGCAGGTTCAGAAGTGTGGAGACAGCAGAGACTCACAGGCTAAGGCTGTGCCTGGCATCAAATGACAGGAGCGAGTTCTGGGCCTAAGGAGGTGGTGAGGTCACTGCAGTGGGGTGTGCATGTGGGTGCAACGGGCTGAAGGGGCAACTCTAAGGGCTAGCTCTCCCTGCTGAGTGCCAGAGAACAATGGGAACAGGAGATGTGATTCTGGCCACACATGTGGTCACTGCCACATAGTCAACGGACACTTGGAAAAGGTAGAGAATTTCAAGACTCATGTGACCTGCTCAGACTCTCTTCCCCAAAACATAGGTGATTTTGTCTTTTTTTTTTTTTTTTGAGATTTTGTCATTATAAATTCTAACTGCTGCTCTTTGTTGAGCATCTGTTAGGCAGTGTGGAATTGGAGAGATCTTAGGTGCTCCACCACCTCTTGTCTTCCTCTCTCCCTGCACACATGGGGACATGAGCCTGCCAGGCCTCTTCACTTAGGATGGGTGATGCCATGACCCGTGATCAATGAACTTTGAGAAGAAGCATTTTTGTCATGACCATTTGTTTTGAAGGGACACAGGCACCTGGGAGTTAATCCTCAAGTCAGGACAACACTAAGACACAGAGCACTCCGAGTGAGGTTTTTCTTGCAGAGACTAAAGTCCTGTACTTCTGACCCTTGAGAGAGGCTGCCCGCAGGGAGCTGGCTACAGGAATTCCACGCACCTCCAACCCACAGCGTGCCCCCACCCACCCTGAGCTGCACTGTCACTCCCCTCGGGGTTCTGCTCGTTCTCCATCGGGAGGATAGCAGCCAGCTGTCAAAGGTCCCTGTTGGAGTTGGGAGCATCCTCCTCATGGGCCCCAGCCACGAGCCCCCCCGCCCGAAACAACCCTGCTGCCCACAGTGCCCCCACTCCCTCAGAACCTGGCCTTGGGTTTTGTCCTACCTGCCCCCCACTGAGAGTGGCTTAGGCCCTGGTCCTGATGACCTCATGTGTGTATCTTTATCTGAAAGTCCCAGAGCAGCATCCCCTTCCACAGTGCTACAGGTAGAGCTGGCAGGACTTGACACTCCTTATGGTCAGTCAGTAGTAATCATTGCCATGGATTCATGGGGTGCATCTCTATGATCCTGAGGTGTATCAGACCATTCCCTGTGGAATCCCACGTGTTGGAGAAAACTCAGGGTCTTCTAAATGTGACTGTAAGGTCATGGATTTTGAGCCTGAGTATGAGAGGAAAAGGGGTGTCTGGTCAGCCACCTGCAGAGCCTACTAGGAGCCAGTCGGACTGTTTGAATAGAGGACAGGCTCTAGCAGATGGCAAGGGTGGTACCCAGGATGCCCTCCTAGGTGCCAGAGTCTCCAGACTCAAACGAGGATTTGGAAAGGAACCAGGCAGAGAGGACACTGGGGTCCCAGGGGTGCAGGCTGCAAAGAGAGCCGGCTTCCCCAGAGAGGTAGAAGCAGCAAGCCCCTGGAGATCCCACCTGACCTGCCCAGGGCTGGTCAGGAGAGGGAGCGGGGAGGAGATGCTGCTGCAGGTGAGCTGCCTCCCTGGCCTCCATGAGGACATCTGTGCTCTGAGGCCAAGGCCGGGACCCGGGGGGTCACTCCAGGATGGACATGTGACAGCCATCATAACAAGTACTCCTCATGCCCCTTATTGGATATGACTGTTAGGTGTGGATGGGATCTAGCTCTGGGTACATAAGAACCTCAGGCCTTTGGCTGCTAGGAGGCCCAAACTGCCCCCTGCCCCCACCGACTTATCTGGAGGTCATTTTCAGGATCCAACATCTTCAGCACCTGCCTCTGTGTGAAAACACACCACCCTGTTCCCAAGCTGGTCTTGCCCAGGCCATCACCACTTGGACAGGCGCCTCCCCTTCCTTAAGGATTCAGTGAATGTTCTGCTCCTCTGAGAAGTCCCTGTGTTTCCTCATGGCTTCCCTGGAGGCTCAGTGTTAAACAATCCACCTGCAAAGTGGGAGACACAGGTTCGATCCCTGGGTGGGAAGATACTCTGGAGGAGGAAATGCCATCCCACTCTGGTATTCTTGCCTGGGAAATCCCATAGACCAGAGCCCAAGGGCGTGGGTGGGCTACAGTCTGTGGGGTCACAAGGAGTCGAACATGCTGAGCGACTAAGCATGTTCACACATACACACAGCTAAAGTTTTGCTCTGGGCCCTTGTTTCTTTGGCAAGACACTGATCCTTGCCTGGAACTTCTCAGACATCTGTGGCAAATAACACTGGCAGACATCTTAAAGTGGTTTTTGAGCATTACAGGGTTCTAGGTCTATACCTGACCTCGATTGGTGGCTCTTCTCATATCCAGGGAAAACATCTATGAGTTTGGATAAGGGCAGTGTTTGTGGGGCTTGAGAAAAATTGGATCCAGAGATGTTTCTGTGGTGGAAGAGGCCTGGTTAGTGTATTATATTAGACTGGAGGTTAAGGCAGAGGAAAAGCTGAAGATAATTTAGGAAGGGTTGTTTCACACTTACAAGTTCCGTGTGCTTGTGCTTGGTTTCCTATTTCCTTTTTTTAAGATACTCAGCATGTTTTGCCGTAAGTTTCCTTGTGTCTTTTATTTTGAAACTGTCAATAGACTTTAGTTTGACCTTTTCCTTTGTAATCCTTAAAAATTTGAATAATATTTGTGAAAATAGTGGAATTCTCATATGCCCTCTCCCAGTTTCCCCTATTCCTAATATCTTACATTAATATGATACATTTATTACAATTAATGAGGAAGTATTGATGCATTATTTTTTATCAACTAAAGCCCACACTTGACTCAGATTTCTATAGGTTTTTACCTGCTCCAGGATCCTGGCCAGGAAACCACCCTAACATTTAGTTGTAATGTCTCCTTGGGTTCCTCTTAGCTTTAACAGTTCTTTGTTTTGGATGATCTTGACAGTTTTGAGGAGTACTCAGTAGATGTTTTGAACAATGTCCCTTGATTGGGAGATTTATCTGATATTTTACTCATGACTAGTCTGGGATTATGAGTTTGGGGGAGGAATATTACAGATGTAAAATCCCATTCTCATCACAGCATAGCAAGTGTGTATTCTATTAGTACAATTCATCATTGGTGATGCTCTCATTGATCATATGGCTGAGGTAGTGCTTGTCAGGTGTCTGTGCGATAAAGTGATTGTTTTATGTCCCCTTTCCATCTGTCCTCTTTGGAAGAAAGTCTCGATGTATGGTCCATGGCTTCAGGGGTAGGAAGTTGCGCTCCACTCTCTAGAAGTGGGAGTGTCTGCATAAACTGGAATTTTTCTCTGTGGGAGATTTGTCTATCCTTGTTTGCGTAATTAAGAAATCATTAATTTTTCTCAGTGTGGACTCATGGTATTTATACTATACTTTGGGTTAAAATCCAGTACAACATTATATATTTTTATTTTCAAATTGTTCTCAGATTGGCTATTGGGAGTTCTTCCTGTCAGCTGCCTTTGTAAATAACTTTGTCATATCCCTGGACATTTTGCTTCCTTTTTTGAAAAAATTTTGGGTACTTTTTTTCACATGATACAAAGATGCTCCAGGCTCATTTTCCATATTTCCTGACCCA
This sequence comes from Muntiacus reevesi, assembly GCF_963930625.1. Taxonomy (NCBI): domain Eukaryota; kingdom Metazoa; phylum Chordata; class Mammalia; order Artiodactyla; family Cervidae; genus Muntiacus; species Muntiacus reevesi. The sequence goes on from NC_089271.1 coordinate 96,142,611, forward strand.
ACTCTAGAATCATCAATTTTTCCATGGAACCCCTTGTTCCTTTTGTTGTCAAAAGGTATTGGCAAATCTCGATCTGTACACTCATTGTGCTCATTGATACGGAAGGGTCATTGGTCTGGGGACCTCTTGGTTGAGAGAGCAAAGAATTATAGATGTACTTCCTATCATGTGTTTATGTATATATCTAGAAATATTTTAGGTGGTAAAGATTTCATGGATATGACAGCAAAAACAGAGGCAAAAAAAAAAAGAAAGACATATATAAATTGGACCTGATCAAATAAATAAATAAATGAATAAAAGTCTGTGAATCAAAGAACACTATCAAGGAAGCTACCATATGATCCAGCAATTCCGCATCTGAGTGTATATTCTAAAGGAAATGAAAATAAGATATCAAAAAGATATTTTCACTCCTACGTTTATTACAGCAATGTTCACAGTATCCAAAACATGGATACAATCTAAGTGTCCGTCAGTGGATGAACGGATAAAGAAGATGCGACATATTCAACATATTCTGCCATCTGCAACAACTTGAAAGGAGCTTGAGGACATTATGCCAAGTAAAATAAGTGACACTGAAAAAGATAAATACGGTTTGTTACATGTGGAATCTAAAAAGGACAAACTGGGACTACCCTGGTAGTCCAGTGGCTAAGACTCTGCACTTCCAGTCCCGGGATCATGAATTTGATCCCTGGTTGGAGAACTAAAAACCCACATGCTGAGCAACAAGGACAAAAACAAAATAAAAATAAAAATAAATTTAAAAAGTACAAAGGACAAACAGAGAAATGGGGAAGAGAGTGGTGTTTACAAAGAATTAGGGGATGGGGAAATAGGGACAGACTGTTCACAGGGTACTAGCCCCCACTTATAATACTAACAGGTTGTGGAATCCAGTGTACAGCAGGATGCTTATAGCTCTATTCTGCATCAAATACTTGACTATTGCTAAGAGAGTAGAACTTCTACATTCTGAACACACACACACACACACACACACACACACACACACACACAAATGTGATAGAATGGAGGTGGTAGCTAATACGACGTCACCATTTATAAATGTATCATATCAACATGTCAAGATTTTTGCTTGAACTCCATCCCTCCTTGCTAGCAAGGCTTCTCTTCTAGTGAAGTAAACCTAACTGCAATGGTGGTGTCATTCACCCATATGATACTTCCAGATTGGAGCAAGAAACAGTGTGAGTGAAATTTTAAACGTCCCTTGGGAGCTACTGTCGCTTCTGGCTCCAGTACAGCATCCCACATGACACGCCCACATCCCACAAGGATTCTGCAGATCAGAATCCTTTTCTGCTTGTTCTAATTTCTTAAAGCTGGCATCTGTACACTGTCAGACTTTTTAAATTTCAAATTCCCTTACCTTCCCTGACTGAACAGCAGGAATACCTAACGGGACTAGAGGACACATGCAGGTTAAGAATCGCTTTCCTGGTTCAAAGATCGATTACGCAGAAAGCGTCACCTCTCCCCCCACATGCAAATAGAGAACAATGTGAGTCCATTCCCCAGCTTTGACGATTACCACCACACAGTCAAGTTTAGTAAACACCACATGACAGAGCAAGATGCAACAGACCAGCAGACATGGGTGAAGACTGTCTAACAGTATCTCCATAGAGCTCTGCTCTCCTAAAGTCCGATTCTGAATTTTGCACCTGCCTATGGCCCTCATGTGTAATGGGTCTTGTATATTTTCATCAGTTGAACTGTCTTTGAAGTGAACTTGAAACACACTTGATTAATCCTTCACAAAGTGATGAATTACTCTTGGTTCCAGTTATCTGAATGAAGCGATACAAAGAGAGACCCACCTGCCTTGGATTAGAGTCAAGGCCTCCCCGCCCAGGAGTCAGGAGCCAGAATCACTCCCAAGGAGATGAGCATCTATGTTGCAATATCTGTAGAGATAATAAACAGAGACTTTCCCTCTTGATGTAGAGGAACCTCTGTTCTAGGTCACATTGCCCTGACTGTGGGCTTCCCAGGCTATTTTCCCCGCTCTAGGTTTGAACGCAATGTCCAGGTTAACAGAGGCCAGGACAAGAGCCACTCTACCCCTGCTTCGACTTATCTGGGTCTTTCCCACACTCCCTCCACAAAACCCTTTCCAAACTCTGCCAGCTGGGAAAGGCTGCACAGAGAGCTGGCTCTCCAGGGTGAGATCTTGAGAATGCCCATTTCCCCCTCTGGGAACTGGAGAAATGTTCTCTATCATGGTAACTCCATGTCTCCCACCGAGTGTTAGCAGTTGCTCCTGTGATGAGTAAGCACCAATGTCTGCAGAAGCTGTGCTGAACTGAGAGTGGCTGTGATTGATTTCCTAGAACTCCATCACTTTCTTGTAGGAGTCCATGAAATTGTCCTTTTATTTGAGAAAAGGACCATGATATTCAAATAGCTGTGCACCCCACCCTTAACTCAGTGGACAGCCAGAGTGTCCTGCACTGTGTGGAGCTCAAGAGTAAAGTGGTGAGGGATAAAGAGGGACTCATGGTTGCCACAAACTAGTTGGATGTTTTCAATTATTTTGGCCACTCAGCATGCAGAATATTAGTTCCCTAACGAAGGATCAAACCCACACCCCGTGCGGTAGAAGCACAGAGTCCCAACTACTGGACCTTGAGGGAAGTCCCTTCAGTATTCTTAACCAGGATGCCTCAAAATTGTCAATTTCATCAAAAAAAAAAAAAAAAAACCACGAAGGTCTGAGAAACTGTCACTGCAAAGAGAAGTTAAAGGAAATATGACAGCTACATAGACTGTGGTATGCTGGATGTGAAATGATCCTCTAACAAAAAAAGAACATGGGGTAAGGACTAAATATTAAAATATAATATAAGCTAATTACTATTATAATATTATAATAAAGTAAATCGATCAATGAAGTAACAAATCATAAGCATTAAATATGAATACATTAAATACAAAGTTATTATGAATATAATAAATCATAAAATACAAAATCTGTCTATCTCACAAAAAATATGGCGTACAAAGTCGAAGGTATTTACAATTTAACCATTTACCAGGAAAGTTTGCTGATCCCTGTAATAAAGCAAAATAGCATGAATATACTGAGGGATTTATAACATGGGTAGAAGCAAAAGCCCTAGGCCCAAATCTGTAACCCTGTGGTGGGAGACTCATTAACAGCATGGCAGACACCTAAAATTTTGAGGGAGGGTGGTATTTCTCTTTGTAAAGAAAACTTCTGTGAGAAGTGACTGTTGCACTATTTTTGTATTATCTCACCACTTGGTCATCTAGGCGAATCCATTCAAGGGAAGTACACAACAGAGTGAAGAAACTAAACCCACCCACCCACCCCCGCCACTCTGAGTGAGAGGACCAGAAGGAAAGCCTGCTGGTAGCCAAAGAGTGAGGGCAGAGAGTGGAGAAGACCAAATGTGACCAAGGGATTCAAGCAAGCTGTAGTAACTCCTAAGTTCGACCTGAGCTGTGCATGTAGGACTCTCACCAGAGGCAGAATACCAAAAGCTTGGAGAACTACACCATTCCCCAAGGGACAGACTGGGCCCTGTGTGATTCACAAACACTATGCATCTAAGTATCACTGTATCAACCAGAGCAAAATGCACATTTATTTCAAGCACATGGGAAACATTCACCAAGATAGCATCCTATATCATCCAAACTAATTGAAAAAATTTAAATGATGCAGAGTTTGTTCTCTGACAAGAAAAGAATGAAACTGGAAGGCAAACAATATGGAAGGAGAAGAAAAATCTCAAAACACTTAGAAATTAATCAACCATCCATAGGTCAAATAGAGATTCTCAAGGAAGTAGAAACTGCACTGGGATGAATTAAAAGGAAAGTGCGATGTATTACAATTTATGGGATGTAGCTAAATCAGTGTTAAGAGGGAAAATTATACCATTTAATGTTTAGATTAAGAAAGAATAAAGACTAATAGATCAATAATCTATGCTTCCACCTTAACTTAGAAAAAAAAGAGAAAACTTTACCCAAAGAATCTGAAAACAAACAAACCAAAAACACAAGAGGAAAAGAAAAAAACTAAAATCAAAAATAAGGAAAGGAATTATGGGGAAAAAAGAAAACTGATTTATTGAAAAGATCAACAAATTGATAAAACTCTAGCCAGATAAGCAAAATTGAAAAGGAGAAGAAAAATGACTAATATCAGAAATGAAATGCTGACTAGCACTACAATTCTACAAGCCCTACAGTAAAGATGGTGGAAGGATAAAAAGAAAATACTAAGAACAAATTTATGTACAGTAGATAAATTCAAGAACTTAAATAGAATTGTACAGTTCCTCAAAATCCAGAAACTACCCAACACACCCCTGATGAAATGCATAACCTGTATAGTACTACAACTATTAGTGGGAGATCAGAAAGTGTTCGCTAAATAATGTCTTACTCACAGTTCCTGCAATCTAGTTGGATCAACTTTATTTGGCTCTCAATACATGAAACAGGTCAACGTGACCACAAACACAAACAGGAGCAGTGACAAGTACGCCTCGGCAAACATCTGTAGGAGAGGTGCCTGACACTTACATAGCCAACAGAGACAGAATTATTTTAAACCATGGGTAGCTTTTTTTTTTTTCCATTTATTTTTATTAGTTGGGGGCTAATTACTTTACAATATTGTAGTGGTTTTTGTCATACATTGGCATGAATCAGCCATGGATTTACATGTATTCCCCATCCCGATCCCCCCTCCCACCTCCCTCTCTACCCGATCCCTCTGGGTCTTCCCAGTGCACCAGGCCTGAGCACTTGTCTCATGCATCCAGCCTGGGCTGGTGATCTGTTTCACCCTAGATAATATACATGTTTCAATGCTGTTCTCTCGAAACATCCCACCCTCGCCTTCTCCCACAGAGTCCAAAAGTCTGTTCTGTTCATCTGTGTCTCTTTTTCTGTTTTGCATATAGGGTTATCATTACCATCTTTCTAAATTCCATATATATGTGTTAGTATACTGTAATGGTCTTTATCTTTCTGGCTTACTTCACGCTGTATAATGGGCTCCAGTTTCATCCATCTCATTAGAACTGATTCAAATGAATTCTTTTTAATGGCTGAGTAATATTCCATGGTATATATGTACCACAGCTTCCTTATCCATTCATCTGCTGATGGGCATCTAGGTTTCTTCCATGTCCTGGCTATTATAAACAGTGCTGCGATGAACATTGGTCATAGGCCTATTTTTTGTGCTTAGGTATCTATCACCTTACTGTCTCGACCTCTCTGTTGCTAGAAGGGTGGATTTGCTAACCAAACACAGTCTCAGGTCCTTTTGACTTAAGCGAAAGAGAAATAGAATTACTAAATACTCCTTTCATACACTCACTTTTGTGTAATAGTGACAGGAAGGCCAGGCCTGGAATTCAAACTGTGCGGGCACTTGTTTCTTGTGTACTGACATTAAACTCATACACTATCAGTGAAGGGCCAGAATATTTATCCTGTTACAAGGGTCAAAGGTCTCTGTGTCTTGATATGTGCCAGAGAATACTTTAGGAAAGACTGGGTTTTATACTTCTGGAAGTCATCAGAATATTGTACTCCTCCAAACCTAAATTCCCTTCCTATTGTGCCTGGTTGGTCATTTCCTCCTAAATGCCACTTTGGTTACCCAGCACTTGGAGGACGTGGGCTCAGATTGTCATTTTCTGAGGAGCTCTTTCTTGCCATCATTTTGTTCTTTCACAGCAGTGATCAGATTTTCATGAAAAATGGGATTTTTTAAAGCTACCCATGGCAGTTCTATTTCCAGTATTTTTAGATAGAAATGGAATATTGCACATGACCATAGTTTAGGGAGTCCATAATACACAATGTGGATGCTCATTTGGTGTTTTCAGCTCCTCATGAAGACTTCATGGTTTCCTGGGTTTGGGGCCATGATGTTGAGCAGTCACTGGATGGAGTTTGACCTGAAAGAATAAAGAGAACATAGGTGAACTGAATGTGTGTCTTATTGAAACACTTTAATCTCAAAATGAGCAAAGGATTGTTCTTAGATGGGAGTTTAAATGCTGCCCTTCTTTTGAGGTATTCATCAGTACATTGCAAACTGAGAACATTTAAGCTTTCCTCATACCCAGTGAGGATAGTATAGAAGAAATCAGATCCAAATCCCACACCCAAAAGGAACTGAGGAGGATGAGAGGAGCCCAGGTGTGATCATGTCACTCTGCTGCTTAATTCTCTACCACCCATAAAAGAAAAAGCTTCACAGGTGTTGCCAGTGGAAACAAACCTTTCTGCCAATGCTGGAGACATAAAAGATGCAGGTTCGATCCTTGGGTTGGGAAGATCTCCTAGAGAAGGAAATGGCAACCCACTCCAGTATTCTTCCCTGGAGAATCCCATGGACAGAGGAGCCTGGAGGACTACAATCCACAGGCCTGCAAAGAGTCTGCCACGACTGAAGCCACTTAGCATGTAAAATAAGGTCCACACCACTTCCTCTGATATTCAGGGTCCCTCTAAGTTGGACACAAACCCCCATATATTCTCTATTTACACCATGATCCCATTTATTGCTTTCCATGTTGGAAGACTTCTCTTTCACTGCAGGAAATAGGGCTTAATATTTTTTGTTGGGTTGTAATTTGTGTCACAAGTTAGCCATAGTGATTTCTGGGCTGGTTATTTAGGAAATGATCCAAGTGCTAGCTTCCTCTCTTCCTTATTTCTGCCTCTGAGCTCAAGAGAGGAGAAAACCTGACAAACACTCCTTCAGCTAGGTGATCAAGGTAAATATCAATGGTGATAAATCATGTTGATAGAATGTACCCTTGATATGATGTGATAAGAATGGCACATTGTCTCTCTGGTCTTCCTCCCCAAAACACATTATCGCAGTTGAATACTTTGGACTAACACTTATTTTTATGATGACTGGATGTTGATTTTTATTTGATGCTTTTCTGTATTGACATTGGTCTGATTTTTCTCACTCAATCTGTTATTGTAATAAGGCAATCCTGGGCTTATGCATTCCCAGATCCATCCCTCATTCCTCCTTGCTCTGTTCTAGTGTATACAGGAGCCGGCTCCGACAGGCTGCAATCAAACTAGCAAAGAGTTGGCTGCCGTTTTGGTTCAGCTTACCAGAGACACCAGCAAGAGATTAGAATCCTGGAAGACAGAGAAGTCAAAGATTTTTCTCCTTCCTCTGACTTCTCCCCTGGTGGCTCAGATAGTAAAGTGTCTGCTTACAATACGGGAGACCCGGCTTCGATCTCTGGGTCAGGGAGATCTCCTGGAGGAGGAAATGGCAACCCACTCCAGTACTCTTGCCTGGAAAATCCCATGGACAGAAGAACCTGGTAGGCTACAGTCCATGCGGTGGCAGAGAGTCGGACATGACTGAGTGACTTCACTTTCACTTTCTGCATCAAGTGGCTTGTCCTTCAGTGGTTCCATATTCTCCATGGCTCCTGCCATTCAACCATGAGATTGACCCATCCTGGCTCTGAATCCTGTTGATTCCAACACCCAAGTTCCAGTAACACGATCTCCTTTCTTTGTCCTTCCATCCTAGAGGTGAGTGATTTCCTCATGTTGCTAATCATTGGGTTTCCCAATTCTCTCCTGCTTGACTTCTTACCACTTTTGTAACCAACCTCATGCATTAAGTTCCCTCCATTTTACATATTTGCAGTGGCTACTATTTTCCTGGACAATCCTTGGCTGTTACATGCAGCCAATTATAATGACTGATCTTCTAGTGTTAAACTCCTTTGCATTCCTGGCATAAACCCATCTCTGTCACCAGCAGTTAAAAATGTTTGTCTCTTCTGTAATTAATAAAAATAATAATAAAACAAAATACCCCTGGGCTCTGAAACTTTCCCCAAATAAAGTATCTTTCACCATCATCTTCACAGCCTTCTCAAAACTAATTTTTTACACTCACTCGTTTTGGGGCATACATTGAAAAATTCAAATAGCATACATGATAGAGTGATTTAGTCAACTTGTAAAAAAATTCAAGCAATATACATGAAGTTAAATAGCATGGCTTGTGTAACAGAGCCAAAATGATACTCAAAGGAAAATATATAACCTTAAATAGATGTATTAGAAAACAAGAAATATTTAAATCACCCAAGAAATTCAGGAAGCTAGGTAATGAACATCATATGAAACCTTAAGTAATAGAAGGTAGGGGATTAATGAGGATAAGTGTAGAAATATTGAATTAGAAAGCAGTAAGGCCAAACAAGAAATGCCAATTACTTGAAAATATTTATGAAAAAGACTTTTTTCCCCCAAAATATGACCAGATACTAAAGAAAAAATATAACATGTAAACAATATAAATTAAAAGTGTATAAGCTATAGATGCAAAAGATATTTAAATGTTGTAAAAACACAGCAAATATGTTGTATGATTCCCTCATAATAAGCAAATGGTGATCAAGGAAAATTTTCTCCATATGAAAGTATTTCAGGTAATAAGCTAAAATTGAATGAGAGAATTTGAAAATTGCCCCTCTGCAACCTCCAGTGGGTAAATGAAGGTGAGGATCATCAATGACTGCCAACTCAGCACAAAGGACAACAGGTATTATGTTCTTCTTAATGGAAGTACATGGTGTCACCTAGGTAGCAGGCTTGTAAATAAACAAGTTAATCAAGCTTCTACCTGTTACTACCAATTTAAAAAACTGTTGAGGGGCCAATCTGATTTCGGTGTTGATGATCTGGTGATGTCATGTGTAGAGTCTTCTCTTGTGTTGTTGCAAGAGGGTGTTTGCTATGACCAGTGCATGCTCTTGGCAAAACTCTATTAGCCTTGCCCTGCTTCATTCTGTACTCCAAGGCCAAATTTGCCTGTTACTCCATCCAGGTGTTTCTTGACTTCCTACTTTTGCATTCCAGTCCCCTATAATAAAAAGGACATCTTTTTTGGGTGTTAGTTCTAAAAGATCTTGTAGGTCTTCATAGAGCTGTTCAACTTCAGGTTCTTCAGTGTTACTGGTTGGAGCATAGGCTTGGATTACCGTGATATTGAATGGTTTGCCTTGGAAACAAACACAGATCATTCTGTCGTTTTTGAGACTGCATCCAAGTACTGCATTTTGGACTCTTTTCTTGGCCATGATGGCAGAGACATTACTTTGTCAACAAAGGTCCGTCTAGTCAAGGCTATGGTTTTTCCGGTGGTCATGTATAGATGTGAGAGTTGGGCTGTGAAGAAAGCTGAGTGCGGAAAATTGATGCTTTTGAACTGTGGTGGTGGAGAAGACTCCTGAGAGTCTCTTGGACTGCAAGGAGATGAGAGGTCAACAGGCAGGAAGGCCAGGGGTCTCCAAACGGAAGAAATAGGCTGTAAGTGCCAGACATTTTTATCTCTCTTAAGTGGCAGGAGGAAACAAACCAGCGATATTTTTGTCTTCTCTATACAAATTTAAAAGGAGGTTTCTCTTAAAATGCTGTGTTGCCATGACACCTGGTTTCACCTGAAGCTAACTATTCTCAAACCTTGAGTTAACCAATACATTTTTTTATGGAAATGTTTATTGTAAAGCTATGTTAATTTACCCCAGACTCTGTAAGTTCCGCCAAATGGCCTAACCTCCTTACTCAGATATCGTTCCCCTAATCTATGTAAACGAAACTATTTGTTTGGTAATCTGCCCTTCTACAAGATTCAAGTCAATCGTTTTATGACCAGGGATGAATTATCTGGTGCAATTCTAGATTCTAAGACCTTCCTTTCTTTTCATTAACAGACTGTGAGTGACTATATAGCTTACAGCTAAAGACTAGGAGGTGGGTACTCTCCTCCCCATTCTGATGCCTGTGTCAGAAGCTTTCTCTATCTCCTTTCTACTTTAATAAAAGTTTATTACACAAAAGCTCTGAACGATCCAGCCTCATCTCTGGCCCCGGATTGAATTTGTCTCCTCCAGAGGCCAAGAATCCCACGTCTTATTGTTCAGAAACAACCTTTCAGAGATCCAACCAGTCCATCCTAAATGAGATCAGCTCTGGGTGCTCATTGGAAGGACTGATGCTGAAGCTGAAACTCCAATACTTTGGCCACCTCATGCGAAGAGCTGACTCATTGGAAACGACCCTGATGCTGGGAGGGATTGGTGGCAGGAGGAGAAGGAGACGGAAAAGGATGAGATGGCTGGATGGCATCACCAACTCGATGGACATGAGCTTAGGTAAACTTCGGGAGTTGGTGATGGACAGGGAGGCTTGCCATGCTGCGATTCATGGGTTTGCAAAGAGTCAGACACGACTGAGCGACTGAAGTGAACTGAAATGAACTGAGGGGCCAAACGTGCTAAAAGAAATCAAACCGTTTCATTCAACATAATCTGTATTATGGGAAACTTGAAAAATACAAAACCTGCTTTTTTTCACAACAAAAACTACAGGAAAAGAAGATGATGCAAAAAGTTTCCCTATTGATTAAAAAAGACTTAAGGAACAGAAAAAAAAATTTTTTTCTAGTTGATATCAGAGGCTTTTCAGAATGAATACGGTCCTTCTGGTTGTTGTGGTACAAACAAACTAAAAAATAAATTAAGGTATAAGATAAATGTGGAAAATTGCTATATATCTGCTCTTGTTAAAACATTTAAATTTGGGGGAATGATCATTGTTTTGGGTTTATGTTTTATAAAAGATTCCTTGTGTTTTAGATATGCATACTGACATACTTAGAGATGAAACACCCTGATGTCTTGGACTACCTTCACATTAGTCCATTGGCAGAGATGTGGAGAAGGTAAAGGTACATTGGAACCAGATTGGCCATGTACTGCAGATGATTGATGCTAGCTGCAAAGTATATTGGGTCCCTTAAGCCATTCTATATTGCTGTATGTGTCTTGCAGTTTCTCATAATAATAAAGTTTTATTATAACTATCATGAAATTAAATTTGAAATTCTGGGTGAAATGGACAATTTTATTTTTTAAACGACCAAATTGGTCCATAAAGAAATAGAAAATTTTAAACAATATGAACTTTAAATGTACTCAACACCCAAGCTACCCTCTGGTGTTCCAAGACAGGCAATTTGGATGGCCAATTCTACCAAACGTCAGGGAAAGTTAATCACCGTCTTCAGTAAACTCTTGTGAAGCACACAAGAAAACTGGGAAATTATTTATTTTCTCAGACTAGCTTTCCTTTACCATAAAACCAGATGAGAACCCCCCACTCCTGCCATGAAAAGAACACTTGAGCAAAGTTCACCCACACAGTAGCAAATATCCTAAGCAAACTAATAGCATATTCAGTATAGCAGTGAATTACATGAACAGACAAGTTATGGCTAAAGAATGAAAATATGATTCAAACTAGAAAATAGCTCAATTATAATTCTCCAAAATAATAAATTAGGGGAAATCATTGAAGCATGTCAATGGATGTGGAAAAGCCTTTGAAATCAATTCAATATGAGCACAACTTTAACAAATTAAGATTAGAAAGGTACTTCCATTTCCTAATATCTACAGCATACATACTTAAATGTGAATTGTTGATGCATTCCCATCAGAGAGCCAACAGCCACCAGGCCCTGCAAGCTCTGCCCAGTCCCTCAGGCGCATCCTGCAGCCCAACACATGGAGCTCCCCACACCCGCTCACCTCCCAGATGAAGAACTGAGGCCGTGGGGATTGGGCATCTTCCCAGGACCAAATGCTAGTGAGGGCCAGGGTAGGCTCAGAGCCCTGATCTCAATTCCTCTGGAGACCCCTCCCTTCCCGCCCACCCCAGGCCTCGGCCTGACCTTGCAACTTCTCACACCTTCCTCCTCTCAGTGCTACACGATGCCTCTGCCTCAGAGGTGACAAAAAGCAGGCCCGTAGAAGGAAGGGGACAAGGAGAATCAGAAGTGCTGTGGGGCTGCTCTGGGGTTTGCTGAGAGCTGACTCTACCGGCGGCCAGGATTTCTTTCCAGTCCCAGCGCCTCCTGTGTGAGGGCAGTACCCTGTTCCTGCTGCTGCCATGGGACCTCCTGCCTAACTGAACCTGCCAGGCTGAGCAGCTCCTCGTTGCTGCCCCTGCTCAATGCTGCACAAGAGGATCTCCTGTCCTTCCCTAGACAGAGCATTCCGACTCCCTGCAGAAGTCCTCCGGCTGTCCCAGCCCTCACTCTGGAATCCCTCTGACATCTACAGTCCCTTTGCTTTGGCTAGTAAAATTTAGACACCTGGTAATCCTTCTGGGCAACTTTAACACATTCTCCAAATGCTTTCCCATTTGGTGTGTGAGTGCTCCCATTTGTCACGTAATCAGCTGGTTCCTTGGACATAAACCTGAAGTTAAAGAGAGGGATTTTTACTCTCCCTGCCCCCGACATTTGCAGCCAGATTTTAATGAGTGTCTTTGAAACTGGCCACCAGACCCATGCACAGATGAATGAGCTTAGTAGGTGGTCAAAATCCAAAGCCTCCACCTTACGGGATAGATGAGGAAAGACCCCAGAAGTGGAGCCAAGGTTTTCAAAGCTGAACTCTTGAAAAGTGAGGGATCCTGTTCTGAGATGAAAATATAGTTCCTTGGTAGCTCAAATTTTAAAAGAAAAAATAATTAGCCAGGTTTCCTTGGCCTCTTGTCTGGTACCTGACCCACAGGAAGGTCATGGTAGTCAGTGTGTCTAATGGTACCCGAGCAGGTGCTCAGGGAAGTCCAGTTGTGTGGAGGCAGCTGAGACTCCCAGGAGAAGATACCCTTGCACAAAAGGAAAGAGACCCTTCTCAATCGACTGACGCTACAGTCAGTATTACAGTCAGGAATGCAAAGGGAAGTACAGAAATGTGCTATGTGGTTATGTGCAAATCCACCTGACTGACATGTACATGCTCCTCTTAAGATTAATGTAACACAGTGGAATATTACCTATTAAAAAGAATGCATTTGAATCAGTTCTTATGAGGTGGATGAAACTGGAGTCTATTTATTATACAGAGTGAACTCAGTCAGAAAGAAAAACACCAATATATATGGAATTTAGAAAGATGGTAACAATGACCCTATATGCGAGACAGCAAAAGAGAGACAGATGTAAAGAACAGATTTTGGACTCTGTGGGAGAAGGCAAGGGTCAGATGATTTGAGAGAATATCACTGAAACATGTACATTACCATATGTGAAATAGATTGCCTATCCAGGTTCGATGCATGAGAGAGGGTGCTCAGGGCTGGTGCACTGGGATGACCCTAATGGACAAGATATGGAGGGAGGTGGGAGGAGGGTTCAGGATGGGAACACACGTACACCCATGGCTGATTCATGTCAATGTATGGCAAAAAAACCACTAGAATATTGTAAAGTAATTAGCCTCAAATTAAAATTAATTAATTAATTTTAAAAAAGATTAATGTGACATTGTGTTTGAAAACATTTGACATATAGAAGGCACTTAAATATCTTAAGAATATCAAGGCAAATATGGCCTTCTCAGAAACTCTTCCAAGAAATGAAGAAGCTAGTCATAACAAATGATAATGTCCACTCTTAATTGAGTGCATATTATGGATCACTGTATGAGAGGGACTACAAGTGCTCTTCCGTATTTTGTCTTCCTTTCCTCCACCCCAGACACAGGGGACGCTACATCGCCTGTCTACTTGCAGTTAGGAAGGGTCATGGGACTAGCCATCGCCACCAAGATACAAGCAGGTGCATTGTTGGTCACATCTGAAGCCAGTATGCCATCTCTGTGCTTTCTCTTTCACTCAGCAGCATACATGGCAGTTCAATGGTAAAACTCCAGAATGGAAACAGCATGTGAACTTGGGCCCCCTGAGGTCAGAGTTAGTGTCAGGTGCTCAGTCATGTCTGATCCTTTGCAGCTCCGTGGATTGAGGTTCACCAGGCTCTTCTCGGATGCTCCAGGCAGGAATACTGGAGTGGGTTGCCATTCACTTCTCCAGGGGATCTTCCCAAACTAGGGATAGAACCTGCATCTTCTGTCTCCTGTGTTGCAGGTGGTTTCATTACAGTCTGAGCCACCAGGGAAGCCCACGTTGAGCCATTCAAATTTCAGGTTTTGCCTGTTGTGTCAACTAGCAGTTACTTTAGCTGATATATAGCTACTATTTTTGCTTTCCTGATGGCTCAGATGGTACAGAAACCACCTGCAATGCAGGAGACTTGGGTTCAATCCCTGGGTCGGAAAGATCCCCTGGAGAAGAGCATGGCAACCCACTCCAGTATTCTTGCTCGGAGAATCCCATGGACAGAGGAGCCTGGCGAGTTACACCCCACGGGGTCTCAGGGAGTTGGACATGACTGAGTGACTAACACTAACTAATAAAGGTGTTGGTAGAGTTACTTAAGTATTGTATTTACAGTGATAATAGTGCATGCACTCTTCTCGAAAAAGCTTTTAATTAAAACTTCAGAGAAATCATATTTTTCCATCCACAAAGTTTCTTCAAATTTCAGCCCCATCTTCAGAAATATCCACAACTAACGATCTGGTGTATGTAATTTTAAAGCTGATTCTAGACTCACAAAATAATTGTTTGTGAGTCTGAGGATGTGGGGACTGATTATGACCATGGTGTGGCAGTGGCATGTGACAAGTTTATGTGGGCAGTACTTCGACAAGATGGCATGTGAAGGGAAGTCCCTCACAACAAGAGATCTTGCAGAGATATGGCGGCAAAAACTCAACACCCAGAAGGGCAAGATGTAATGGAAGTCCCAGAGGAAAAGGAATAAGAAAACGATGTCACCTTCTTGCACATTGGGGAATCCCTGGGTCAGAGAGCTCCAAAAGGCAGCAGTGGCTTGAAGTCTTACGGTTGCAAGTTATATTTATCTCATCTATGCCCAGGTCCTGTTATCTATGCCCAGCAGGTTTCAGTTCAGGTCAGTCCCTCAGTCGTGTCCGATTCTTTGCAACCCCATGGACCGCAGCAAGCCAGGCTTCCCTGTGCATCACCAACACCCAGAGTTTAGTCAAACTCCTGTCCATTGAGTCAGTGATGCCATCCAACCCTCTCATCCTCTGTCATCCCCTTAGGTCCTCCCACCTTCAATCTTTCCCAGCAGCAGGGTCTTTGCAAATGAGTCAGCTCTTTGCATCAGGTGGCCAAAGTATTGGAGTTTCAGCTTCAACATCAGTCCTTCCAATGAACACTCAGGACTGATTTCCTTTAGGATGGACTGCTTGGATCTCCTTGCCACCCAAGGGACTCTCAAGAGTCTTCACCAACATCACAGTTCAAAAGCATCAATTCTTCAGCACTCAACTTTCTTTATAGTCCAACTCTCACATCCATACATGACTACTGGAAAAACCATAGCTTTGACTAGACAGACCTTTGTTGGGAAAGTAATGTCTCTGCTTTTTAATTTTTTAATGTCTAGGTTGGTCATAACTTTTCTTCCAAGGAACAAGTGTCTTTTAATTCCATGGCTGCCGTCACCATCTGCAGTGATTTGGGAGCCTCCAAAAAGAAAGTCTGTTACCGTTTCCACTGTTTCCCCATCTATTTGCCATGAAGTGATGGGACCAGATGCCATGATCATATTTTTCTGAATGTTGAGTTTAAGCCAACTGTTTCACTCACCTCTTTCACTTTCATCAAGAAACTCTTTAGTTCTTCTTCACTTTCTGCCATAAGTGTGGTGTCATCTGCATATCTGAGGTTAGGGTGCAGTTTTTCAGGGTATGCCCAGAAAGCAGGTTCTAAATGGGGAAAATCAGTTTATTTGGACTATATTCAAAGTAATTAGATGTTCAAAAATTTAATCTTCTTGGGGAATATTTTAGGGTAGGGCTCCATCTCACACTTCTGTAACCATTCTGTAGCACACCCCACTCCTAGCCCCAAGCTTAACTTGCCTTCCTATTGTGCCTGATGGGTCATTTCATCCTAAATGCAAGCACAGTTCCCCCAGCACTTGTGTGACACTGGCTCAGCTTGTCATCCTATGAGGAGCTCTCTCTTGCCACCATCTTGTTGCTTCACAGATTTGATCTGAGTTTCCTGGAAAGTGGGACTTTTTACAGTTACCCATGGGCTAAAATGGTTTGTTGATGTTGGCTGTGTAAGTTTCAGGCACCTCTCCTACAGAGGTTTGCAGATATGTACTTGTGTCATTGCCCCCGTTTGTGTTTATGGTCATGTTGACATGTATTGGGAGCCAAATATACTTGATCTGACCAGATCATGTGATCTGTAAGAAATTTTCTGATCTTCTACTGACCGCCAAGGCCCAAGGTGGCCACCAGGACCACAAAGCATGACATGTGAGCTTTGACTTGAGCAACTCATCATCTAATAGGGGATCTGGCCACATACTCTTCACGGAGTTCTTGAGGCAAGATTATGGATTGGATTGCCATTTTCTCCTCCACTGGACCACGTTTTGTCACAACTGTACACTGTGACCTGTCTGTTTTGGGTGGCCCTGAATGCCATGGCTCATAGCTTCATTGAGTTATGCAAGCCCCTTTGCCTCAACAAGGCTGTGATCCATAAAGGGTACCCTGATCCTGGGAAAGATTGAAGGCAAAAAGAGAAGGAGGCTTCAGAGGGGGACATGGTTATATAGCACCACCAAATCAATGGGCATGAATTTGAGCAAACTCCGCGAGATAGCGTAGGACAGAGGAGCCTGGCGTGCTGCAATCCACGGGATTACAAGGAGTCAGACAAGACTTAGCAACTGAATAACAATAAATGGCCACATAAGAAAGTTCCTTCTTTATGTTCTAGAAGTGCCAAGGCATATAGACAACAAAAATGGGTAATTACATACATGTTTGTTTTTGAGTAAGAATCTTTAGTCAGACTTAGGTTTAATGGAGTTGTCAAAGAACAGAGCCTCTGAATCCAGCCAGCCTGGATTTCAATCCTGACTCTGCCACTTGCTGGCTATGTGACCTTGTGTAAGCTTTCAACCTCTCTGTTCCTCAGTTCCGTCATCTATAAACCACAGATAGCAATAGTACCTAACTCATGGGTCAGTTATGAGGACAAAACCAGGTAATATCTGTAAAGCACATTCAACAGCACCTGGCACATAGTAAATGCCAAGTGAGTGCTTATTAAATCAGCAAATTCTGACCTCACCAGACACTGCTGTGTAGGATTTTGTCATTCAGCTCGGTAAATGGAACTTGGGAAGTTTGTAAAACAGGGCTAAAACTTGTGCTCCACTGAGCTGTGATGAACTTGAAACACTAGGCCTTGTGGAAAGCATGCTGTATGGTTATCCTTAACGGAGGCCTGGAAACCCTCGGATCCTTCCATGCTCCAGAGTTTGCTATTGCACCTCTTGAGTGTTTTTACTGTTTCTGCAACCACCCAGTGGTCAATTCTGTGAAGTCCCTTAACATCCTGAATGTAGTCCATGAATACACCGGCTTATGGCAGGATGCATAAATACATCATAATAACAATGGTAACTGCCTATCATTACACTGCAGGTTATACAGTACATCATGGAGATGATCTTATTTGCTAAAACAAGCAACAGGGCACAATAGACTTGAGATTCTGGCTTTTGACTGAGCCGGAGCCAAATAAATACATTGGGAGCTCTATTCCTAGAGTTTTTGGCAGAACACATGGATGGCCTCCCTTCCCAAGACTTAAGCCTGTATTAGCTAAACTGCAGGGTATAACTTGCATTTCACTGTCCCTGTCATCTCTGCTGCCATTTCAGATCACAGAGGTCACAGTAATGATTTGAAACCAGATGTTTGCTATTCCTTAGCCTCTTCTCATTTAAATAAATAAGTAGCAGTAGATCAACATCCTGACATGTGCTACTCATCCCCAAACACTCATTTATGCCTTTTCTACCACCCTCTCATGCTGGAATCAAGATTGCTGGGAGAAATAACTTCAGATATGCAGATGACACCACCCTTATGGCAGAAAGTGAAGAAAAACTGAAGAGTCTCTTGATGAAAGTGAAAGAGAAGAGTGAGAAAGTTGGCTTAAAGCTCAACTTTTTTGGCCTAAAGCTCAAAGATTCAGAACACTAAGATCATGGCCTCCAGTCCCATCCCTCTACAGCAACTAGAGAGGGAAACAGTGGAAACAGTGGCTGACTGTATTTTTTGAGGCTCCAAAATTACTGCAGATGGTGACTGCAGCCATGAAATTAAAAGACACTTACTCCTTGGAAGGAAAGTTGTGACTAACCTAGGGAGCATATTAAAAAGCAGAGACATTACTTTGCCAACAAAGGTCCGCCTAGTCAAGGCTATGGTTTTTCCAGTAGTCACATATGGATGTGAGAGTTGGACTGTAAAGAAACCTGAGTGCCCAATAATTGATGCTTTTGAACTGTGATGTTGGAGAAGACTCTTGAGAGTCCCTTGGACTGCGAGGAGATCCAAGCAGTCCATCCTAAAGGAGATCAGTCCTGAGTGTTCACTAGAAGGACTGATGTTGAAGTTGGAACTCCAACAATTTGGCCACCTGATGCAAAGAGCTGACTCATTTGAAAAGACTCTGATGCTGGGAAAGATTGAGTGCAGGAGAAGGGGACGACAAAGGATGAGAGGGTTGGATGGCATCACCGACTCAATGGACATGAGTTTGTGTAAATTCTGGGAGTTGGTGACGGACAGGGAGGCCTGGCATGCTGCAGTCCATGGGGTCACAGTCAGACAGAATTGAGGGACTGAACTGTATTGACCTGAACATTCTTCTCATGGGCATGTGCTTTTGTTGGCCATCAAACACATCCTGCTGCTATAGCAGAGGTAACTGGGAGCCTTGGCCCAAGTGGGAAATTCATATCTACAAGATTATTCATTGTTTGTGATCAGCTTCTAATTAGTTCCATCATTTCTGTGTTCTTCTGAGCCCACCTCTGTGTTTTTCCATATGTCTGCTTCCCTGGTACCTGAAGATGCATGTTGCTTTCCAGCACTGGTGGTCAGTAGCCCAGGGTAGACAAAATAACCCAGCGCCTGCACAGACAGTTCCCTACAGGGACAGAGCGCCAGCGAGATGAGCCAGACAGGCAGCTTCCTGTGATGCTTTCAGAAAAACAGCTCTTTGTAGGGGCCACTTCTGTTATAGGGACCCCAAACAAGTTGCTTTAAAATTAGTTGTGAATACATTAAAACTGCCGTTACTCAAAATTGCCCAGTGTCTCAAGAAACTTTGCAGGCCTTACCTTGGGGCTTAATTCCTGAATCATGTCAAGAGCTGCCACACTTCCAGGCACGTGGGAGGTAGCCAATCAACTGTGACCCAATTTCCTGGGAGATGTCAGGCTGGTGGAGAAGCTGAAGGATTCAAGGGCATGCTAGTAGGTTTGTCCACACTTGTGTACACACTTGTGTTTTCACTTGTAACATAATGGAAACTCCTCCTTCCGTTTTCCCTGCCACCTTTGCTTTTAGAGGTATATGATGTTGAACCTGGAAAGGCCCTGAGGGATTGTATATGGCAAGAAAAGTTATCTTGGTCCTCCTAGTTTATTCTAGATTATTCTGGTTATTCTGGTCCTGCATGAATGACTCTCTCTGACTTCTCTGATCTAATCTTCAGATAGTCTGCTGCTCACTCCTGATACATGTATATCAATACCATTGTACCAGGGTATACCAGTATATTGGTATATACCAGTGTACCAATTTATACAGATGTAAACCCAAATGTACACTAATTGATGAATAAATAGAATGTGTGTCTATGCAGGGCTTTCCAGATAGCTCAGTTGCTCAATGACTTATTATTCAACTGTTAGAAAAGAATGAACTAATAACCTAAGGGGAAAAAAGAAGGAAGTACTGATACTTCCAACTGGAACCAACCTTTAGCTAATTGAATGGGTTAGGTTCCAGAGAATGGCTTTTCTTTCTAGAGAAGGATGTGAAGGGTAATTTGTAGCTAGTTATTTTCTAGAAGGGGATTCAGATGTTGGGTAGGGCTTGGAAGTAGAGGTATATATACACTCACACACACATGAAAGTTTCTCTCTGGTTGAGCTTACTGGTGCAACACCTAGAGGAGGGATGTAACATTTTAAAAGGACAACTTTTGGAAGGATATGAAAAAAGTGCAACCCATGGCTTTAGTATATGAAAAAAGTGCAACCCATGGCTTTAGTCGTTTGCTTGTCTCTGATAAAAGCTGAAACTCACCTACAGCCTCCAATCCATGACAGGGCAGGAGCATTCCCAGTGTTCTTGCTGTTCAGGCTGAAGGGATGTAGCAAAATGGCAGGTATTCCAAAGCCCTTGTGAGGCATCTGCTGACTGGTTATCAGCTGCAGTGTCAAGAGTAACATCAGCATCCCAAACACGAGGGTCCCTGGCACTCATCATGTGTGTTAACTTCCCTGAACAAGCACCAGCAGATGGTAGGGGAGGCCAGGCTTGGCTCAACACTCTAGGGTGGTAACACCTGTTCGGGGTTTGGGAAGGGGGAGTTGAAGTTCTAAGCTCACTGACCTGCTTCAGAGATTCAAATCTGCTGTTTGATGCTGCAAGACACAAGTTCATTCTCAAGGAGGAATTGGAAGAAAGGAAAATCCATAGTCCATGTCACACAGCAAGGTTTGAACACGCGGTTGAAATTGCTTCAGAGACTGAGTTAGTAGTGGGAGAGGCTCTGGTTTGCACAGTCAGGCAGGGACCTGCTTGTGTGTACAAGCTGACTCTCACAAATATTCTGGTCAATCTGCCCTGGGCTCTGCATAGGCCCCATCTATGGGGACAAATACCTTTGCCAAGTGAGAACAAAGGCAGTGGCCTCTACAGAAATGAAAGCTACAAGTGAAGCCTCAAGAGGTATAACTAGGCTACTGCTCTCTGAGCCAGGCCCTTGGTTGGACACATTGGGTGGTAGGATAAGAGGATGGAAAATAAGGATGGCAATGTTATCAGGAGCCAGAAACACAGGCTTAGGGAACCGCCTTTTCCCCAGAGCCACTGACATGTTAAGTGGCCTCTTACCCGACTAGGCTGGCCAAAACTGGATTGGCTTTGTGTCTCCTGTCTTTTTCCCACCCACGCCAGTACCTGAGCCTCCACACTCATCCAACCACCAATGTCCACCAATTCTAAGTCAGAGATGTCTCGACCCCGCTTTCTCCTATGCGCCATGGTCTGAATTCAGGCCCTCGTTATTTCTGGTCTTCTAACTGCTGTCTACTCCCAGGACCTCAAATCTGCCTTCCACACTGCTGATGAGGAACTATCTAGGAGCACTGGCAGGACCACTGAGATAGGCTCTGGGCTTTCTGTAGGTAAGGGGAGGAAGTCTCCAGTTCAAAAGCAACCCACATCAGCACTGTTGGACAGCCAATCTGGCATTCCACCCTGCAGCCTAAGGGGCAGAACAAGAGGCACGGAGCTGGCTGGCACTCCCGGAGGAAGTGGACTCTCAAGAAATGGGCCACGCAGAAATATGGGCCTTGCACCTCCTCTGCCCTGTATGGAAATACCCAGTGCTTCCCACCTGACTCTTAAAAACTGGTCTTTGCACTTCATGTAACATCTTTCTTCAGAGGATTTCACAAAAGAAGCTCAAAGCAATCTGCTCATAGACCTGGTTCGCAGGCATCCCTTCCCCAGCAGTGTCTGAGGGCAGGAGGAGAGGACAGGGGAGCAGGGCCCTAGCACTTACTTGGGAGAGTTTCTTCTGCTTGGGAATTCTTTTCTGGTCCTCTGAAATCTAACATAGAATCCCATTTAATATGAAGAATATAAACGAATAGCACTGTGTGTTTGAGCGGGAGACTGAGAACAGGGTGGGGAATGGGGCGCAAAGAAAGGCAGGAAACAGAAGGACTGAATGGTTAACAGTGCTACCTCTTCTGGGAAGCAGGATGGGGGTGGGCTGTGTGGAATGATTGCTCCTTTCACTTCTGGGCTATATGATTTTTTGTTGTTGTTGTTGTTGTTGTCAAAAAAGTATTTTTTTTTCATTTATTTTTATTAGTTGGAGGCTAATTACTTTACAATATTGTAGTGGTTTTTCTCATACATTGACATGAATCAGTCATGGATTTACATGTATTCCCCATCCCGATCCGCCCTCCCACCTCCCTCTCCACCCGATCCCTCTGGGTCTTCCCAGTGCACCAGGCCCGAGTACTTGTCTCATGCATCCAACCTGGGCTGGTGATCTGTTCCACCATAGATAATATGTTACTCAGCCATTAAAAAGAATTCATTTGAATCAGTTCTAATGAGATGGATGAAACTGGAACCCATTATACAGAGTGAAGTAAGCCAGAATTATAAAGACCATTACAGTATACTAACACATATATGTGGAATTTAGAAAGATGGCAATGATAACCCTATATGCAAAACATAAAAAGAGACACAGATGAACAGAACAGACTTTTGGACTCTGTGGGAGAAAGTGAGGGTGGGATGTTTCAAGAGAACAGCATCAAAACATGTATATTATCAAGAAAGTATTTTTATTGCTCGGGTGATGTAAAAAAAATACAATCTCTTTTTAACATAAAGTATCATGAATACCGGTGAAAAATGTAATGAAGCATTATCGTGGGCCAGTAAACCAATACCATGCAAATCTCAAACTGCTAAAATATTAAACATTAATGAACATTTATATTGAATATAAATATAAATGAATATTGCTCTTGCTCCTTCAAAGCAAGCTTTAGATCCTGGTTTTCTTGAACTTAAAGACATGGAAAGGAAAATATTTTTAGTATTAGGTTATCAATAGAAGGTACTCATATCTTGCTTATAGGGGCAGTTACAGAGCTTAATGTGTTTGTCAAAACTTAGCAGTGTACAGGGAATATAGTGAATTTTACTCCATGTAACTTATGCCCCCCAAATAAGTAAAAGAATAGGTTATCATTAGAGGATGGTTGGCTGTCCACAAGTAACTACCACTGCTAATTGCAGATTTTCTGCATGTAAGACTGTTTATCAGTTTAAATATATTATTTCAAGTAATCCCCTCAATAAGTGTGACATCAATGGGTCATTAATTTCCATTTACAGATAAAATAATAGATGCGTGGAGATGTACTGTGAGCAATGACACAGCTGGCAATCAGCTGGTCTGGGACAGGAATCCAGCTCTCACATCATGCACCTTCACCGCCCTACACATATCCATCCAGAGTGTCCATTGGTGATGCCATACTCCTTCCTGCTGGACATCCTTGGCCTCTCCAGGGAAAATCTGGGGTGAACTCCCTTCAAGTCACTGTTCAACCGTGTCTTTGGGTCCGCCTTCATGTCTGAGTGATGCCAAGGCCACCAAAGGCAGCAGCCTTGCACTCCCTGCCCACGTTCCCACATACTTCTCCCAGAGCAGCCTTAGTGGATGATGCCCCAGTGTCCACCTGGTAAAGTTCCAAATAACCATCCGCCCACAGATGGACCCACCCCATCGGAAGAGCAAAGCTAGAAGGATTGATCTAAGTAGCATGGTCCAGCCTCTATTACTCCATGTCCACCAAAGAATTCATCCCTGGTGCACCATTTAATCTTGAGGGTCGAGCTCAGCCCCAGTGTCAGGAACCTCTTTGTGGGACTGAACCTCATGTGAGGCAACTCAGGACACAGGAGCGATGTGTCCAATCACGATTTGCTTGCTGGTGCATAGGCTCAAGCAACTCCGGTGTTCTACTTGCAGGAGGGAAGAAAGCCCATCAATGCCAGGGACAAGCAAGGGCAGTGTGGAAAGCCAATGGTGTGGGGGGTGGGTACAGGAGGGCCCTGGCCACCAAAAGTCCCCCCACTGGCCTTCAGTCACTTGCTGCTCAGACACAGAACCCAACAGCAGAGTGGGAGGGGTAGTGAAGTGACTCTATGCACCTGCCAGGAGTTAGAAAGGGGAGCAGGTACTGGGGCTGGGGACAGGGGTTGGTGGGGGCAGAATTCAGAGAAGAGCAACAGACCCCGGGAAGGGTACAAGCTTGGGAGAAGGCCCAGGCGCCCTGGGAAGGTCATGAGAGAGGGGGGCTCGGGGCCTGCGGAGGGACGAGGGGTGCTGGCCAGTGGCCTATGAGTTTTTGAAGACAGACGGTGGGCTTCTCCAGTGTCTGGAGAAAGCTGCAGAGTGTGGGGACAGAAGAGGATGCAGGGCTGTGGTGGGGAGTTGGGGCAATAAGCAGATTTCAGAGATGGGGAGAGGGCCTCAAGGCTTGGGAGAGGGAAGAGTGTTCCACGGAAGAGAGGGGGTTCCGGGGAGAGGGCTCAGAATCAGAGGATCAGGATGGAGCCACAGGGTCTTGTGAAGAACTGGAGTCCTGGGGATTTCCAAGAGGACTCCAGGGGTCCAGGGAGGTCAACGGGGTCCAGGGAATGGATTCTGAGCTTAAGATAGGGCACTAGGGTCTTGGGAAGGAATTCAGAAACAAGGGAAGGGCAGGCGCTCTCAGGAGGAAGAAGCACGAGGTCGGAGATGGGAGCACCCAGAGTACAGGGAGGGATGCGGGACTGGGAGAGGGCTTGGGGTCCTGGGGAGCAACACAGAACCCATAGGAAGAGCGTGGGGTCTTGGGAAGAGATGCAGATTCCAGGGATGAATGCGAGTCGAAGGGCTGGGGCCTCAGGGGGCTGAGGCAGTGCTTTACCTGCTTCAGATGGGGTCATTGTCCAGGTCCCGGCAAATGTACCACAGGTTCACGTAGAGGATGAGAAGGATAGCGAAGAGGAAAAGAGCCACGAAGATGGCCTTGGTCACGGGAGAGACCAGGGTCTGCATGGTCCCTCCGAGGGGGGCACCGTGGGGTCCTGGAGGAGGGGCAGCAAAGAGAGCAGTGGGGGCTGCCACCTGCACCCATGGAGAGACGCCCTGACAGGGAGGAAACTTCTGTGGGCCAGCATCCCTGGGGCACCTGCGTGCTTGGGGCCAAGGACTTGCCTGGTCTGGCAGAGACATCAGGTCCCCTGGACCCCCAGCCCCCAGGACTCCTTCTGGGTGGTGCAGCCTAGAGGCTCTGCCCTTGGCCGGTGGGAATCAAAGAAGCTTAAGGATGAGGGAGAACTGTCAGGCACTGCGGGGCACCTCCAGAGTGGACCTGGGGTCTCCTTGAGGAGAGAGACTGGGGAGAGGTGTGGGGGTCTCCCCTATGTTCCCGAGGCCATCCCTAAAAGACGATCCCACTCATCTCCCTGGCACTTCGGGAAAGGACAGACTGGGGAGATCATTCGCTAGGCCCAGCCTGTCCCATCCTGTGGCCAACGTGACACACAGACAGTTTCCTGCTCACAGTGACCGGTTCCAGGGCCATCACCATACTTTGGTGAATCTTTGGGAAAAAGTGAAAGTCGCTCTGTTGGGTCCGACTCTGTCAGTCTCCTCCGTCCATGGAAATCTTGAGGCATCACTGGAATGAGTTTCCACTCCCTTCTTCAGGGAATTGAACCCGAGTCTCCTGCACTGCAGGCAGGTGCTTTACCATGATTCCTAGAAACCAGGGAATCTCTGATCTCTAAGAGGGGAGTAGCCAAAAGTAGCCGCGAGGAGCCAGGGCTGCTTGAACAAATCCCGAACCTCTCAAGGACCACCAGGGTGTGTCCACCTGTGTCTGGGGAGAGCCAAGGCCCACTCTGGCTGCTTTGTCTCCATTGCAATCCACGCCCCTACTCCCACCCCAACGCCTGCCCTCCTGTGCAGTCCACCGCTGGATTGGACCAATAGCATCCGCATCACCCGGGTGCAGAGAAGAGAACTGCTATCTCAGGCTCCACCCAGCTACGCAGCGAGGATCTGCATATTAACGAGATCCCCAGGAGGGGGAGGGGCTTCCCCGGTGGCTCAGATGGTAAAGAATCTGCCTGCAATGCAAGAGACCCAGGTTTGATCCCTGGGTTGGAAAGATGCCCTGGAGACCGGAATGGCAACCCCAGAATTTCATGGACAGTGGAGACTGGCCAGGCTTCCATGGGGTCACAAAGAGTCAGACACGATTGAGAGACTGACATGTTCACTTCCAGGAGGGGAAGGGGGCAACTTACCACGTGTTCACTGGCCCTTGTGCTGTGGTCCTCTGCCTTGTATAGTCTGTGAATGCAGGGTTATTGTGTCTTCCATAGTCAGGAGTGGTTTCCCCAGTGACTCCTGCGTGCCTGCTTTGTCGCTTCAAGCCAGTCCTGCGTTGGTCAGCGGGTTCTTTAACCCCTACCGCCACCTAGTGGCAAATAATTCGCCTGCAATGCAGGAGCTGGGCTGGGAAAATTCCTTGCAGGAGGAAATGGCAACCCACTCCAGCTTTCCTGCCTGGGAAATTCCATGGACAGAGGAGCCTGGTGGGCTACAGTCCATGAACAACTCAGCAAGAACGAATAGTCAGAAGTAATTGAGCCTGATTTCTTCAGTGGAGACTCTGGAAGCTCCAGTTAGTTACTCACCTAGCAAGAGTTGTTCTCAGTTCCTTAGGAGCGTGATTTCATTCATTCTTGAGAAGAAATTTCTCTGTGACTGAAGAGCAAGGACCACGGAGAAAAAAAATGATCTTAATGGTTTAAAGGAAAAGAGAAGTTAGGACTTCTCTTCCCAGCCCCATCCCACTTCCGAACCTCTGTTCTTGGCTTTCTCCTACTGTCCAGGTGGTTTCTCAGGTGGAGACAGGCAATAAATACTGATTACTGTGCTCTGTACATCAACCCTGCAGTCTAGCCTGTTCTAGTGGGAGGGAGAAGTAGCGCTTTGCCCATGGGATTGTCAGAAAGCATGATTGTCGCATTTGCAAGCACTGGCTGCACAGGCCAGGTCACCTTTCACTCCCTCAGCTGCCAACATACCATTTACCAGCCACTGTCAGGAGAACATTGCTGTTGGATGGAATGAGACCACGTCCAATCTGAGTGAGATCCTGTGTGCTCAGTCGCTCAGTTGTGTCCGACTCTTTGCGACCCCATGGACTGCAGCCCGCCAGGTTCTTCTGTCCATGGGATTTCCCAGGCAAGGATACTAGAATGGGTTGTCATTTCCTCCTCCAAGGGCTCTTCCCAACCCAGGGATTGAACACTCATCTCCTGCATTGCAGGCAGATTCTTTACTGCTGGGCCACATCGTGAGATATCTCTGAATTGTCATATCGCTGAACAAGCTTAGCTCAGTTCAAGCAAGGAGTGTTTTCCCATTGTCTTTGCTGCTAAATCCCTTCACTTGTCACTGCTCATCTGAGTTAGTGTACCATGATTTTCTCTGCTGAATGTTTCCCTATGGTGGTAGCAACTTTCCTTCTTCAGCACCAGGCAGGCGAGCAGGACCATCCAGTGTGTCAAATATTAGGCACCTACTGATGAGATGGTTGGATGGCATCACCGACTCAATGGACCTAAGTTTGAGTAAACTCTGGGAGTTGGCGATGGACAGGTAGGCCTAGCAAGCTTCTGTCCAATGGGTGGTAAAGAGTCGGACACGACTGAGGGACTGAACCGAACTGACTATGTGCAGGGGGTACGACAGAAACCAGGATGGGAGTCTAGTGAAGGCCTTAGAACAGCATGCAGATACCTAGGGCAGAGGCGGGTGTGGGGTTTGTCTACTCAGATCTGAGCAAAGTTCAGAAGAGAGACTGAAGAGTGAGGTCAGATATGGATGGCAGAATGGGAGGAGGCTTCGTGGAAGAGCTAGCAATAGGAGAGAGGGGAATGTCACTGCATGTTCTGCTAACCCAGAAGGGTCAAGTGCAGTCCTATGTGAGCAGTCCCAATAGGGTCATTCTGTGGCTGGAACAGAAGGTTGTGGTGCAGGGCAAGACAAATGGAACACAGAAATGAAGATGCTGGTGGGGGCTCGATGGCTGATAAAAATGAATGAAGCTGCCAAGCTGCAGGAGAAACACTGGCCCGAAAAAAGAGCCAACTGGTGTCAGTGCTCCACCCCCACCATTTTTTTTTTAATTGAGCTGTAAATCCAGATTTTGATGTGGCCTCTCCCAATTTTAAATGGTTGGCAACCGTTGTGGAAATGCTAAAAGCATCCTTTCTCTCATACTGACATGTCTCCAAGTTCTGTTCCCCCACATATGACTCCCTTTGCTTTTCTCTTCTCTCCTTTCCCAGGGTCACACTGCACCGAGCCAAGAAGGTACCTGTGGGTAACAGGTGGTGGGTGGGAAAGGGTGAGGGGTAGAGAAAGTGCCATGGTGATTGGAACTACCAAGCTCAAAGGAAACTATAAGTAAGGTGAAAAGACAGCCCTCAGATTGGGAGAAAATAATAGCAAATGAGGAAACAGACAAAGGATTAATCTCAAAAATATACAAGCAACTCCTGAAGCTCAATTCCAGAAAAATAAATGACCCAATCAAAAAATGGCCGAAAGAACTAAACAGACATTTCTCCAAAGAAGACATACAGATGGCTAACAAACACATGAAAAGATGCTCAACATCACTTATTATCAGAGAAATGCAAAATCAAAACCACAATGAGGTACCATTACACGCCAGTCAGGATGACTGCTATCCAAAAGTCTACAAGCAATAAATGCTGGAGAGGGTGTGGAGAAAAGGGAACCCTCTTACACTGTTGGTGGGAATGCAAACTAGTACAGCCACTGTGGAAAACAGTGTGGAGATTTCTTAAAAAAATGGAAATAGAACTGCCATATGACCCAGCAATACCACTTCTGGGCATACACACTGAGGAATCCAGATCTGAAAGAGACACTTGCACCAAAATGTTCATTGCAGCACTGTTTATAATAGCCAGGACATGGAAGCAACCTAGATGCCCATCAGCAGATGCATGGATAAGGAAGCTGTGGTACATATACACCATGGAATATTACTCAGCCGTTAAAAAGAATTCATTTGAATCAGTTCTAATGAGATGGATGAAACTGGAGCCCATTATGCAGAGTGAAGTAAGCCAGAAAGATAAAGAACATTACAGTATACTAACACATATATACGGAATTTAGAAAGATGGTAACGATGGCCCTATATGCAAAACAGAACAAGAGACACAGAAGTACAGAACAGACTTTTGAACTCTGTGGGAGAAGATGAGGGTGGGATGTTTCGAAAGAACAGCATGTATATTATCTGTGGTGAAACAGACCACCAGCCCAGGTGGGATGCATGAGTCAAGTGCTCGGGCCTGGTGGGCAGGGAAGACCCAGAGGAATCGGGTGGAGAGGGAGGTGGGATGGGGGACTGGAATGGGGAATACGTGTAACTTTATGGCTGATTCATATCAATGTATGACAAAACCCACTGAAAAATAAAAAAAAGAAAAAAAAAAAAAAAAGAAACTACCAAGCTCATTTACTCTCCAGAGAGGCAAGCAACAGGTTCCTGGTAGGTGCTCATTCTCCCTACCAGTCAGAAATAGCACCCAGGAGACCAAGACGAACAACTGTTCTACCAGTTTTATTGACATATATTTTACATACCAGAAATTTTACTCTTCCCTCATTTTCAGTGTATCATTCAATGCATCTCAGTATTGAGTATGATGCTTGCTCTAAGTTTTTCTTTATAGATACTCTTGCCAGGTTGAGGAGTTATTCTCCTATTCTTAACTCATTGAATAGTTGTTATTATAAAAGTGTGTTGGATTTCGCCAAATGCTTTTCCTGTATATATTGAGGCAATCCCGTGGTTTTTGTCCTTTCTTCCATTAATAAATACATGACATTAATTGATTTGCAGACGTTAAAACAACTACATATCCGGGATAAACCCAACCTGACTATGCTGTATCATCCCTCTTATGTGGTGCTGGATCCAGTTGATCAGCATATCGTTGAGCATTTTCTACATTTGTCATGGTGTATCATTGTCTTTCCTTTTGCTGACTTTATTCAGTTTGGTATATAATACCGGCTGTGTAGAAAGAGTTGGGAAGTGTTTCCCCTCTCTTTAACACTTTGGTACAGTCTGGAAAAAATCAGTCTTCATTATTTTAATGCTTGGCGGAATTCACCAGTAAAGCCATCTGAACATGGGCTTTTCTTTGTGGAAAGAATTTTTACATACTAATTCAAAATTCTTACTATTAAAAAATTATTTCTTTTATTTTTGACTGTGCTGGGACTTTTTTGCTACATGCAGACTTTCTCTAGTTGCAGCTAATGGAGACTACTCGCTTGCTGTGGAGCATGGGCTCTAGGGTGCACGGGCTTCAGTACTTGGGGCACATGGGCCCAGTTGCTCCATGGCACACAGAATCTTCCAGAGATCAAACACCTGTTCCCCGCTGTGGCAGGCCGATACCTAATCATTGGATGACCAGGGAAGTCTCCAAAATCCTGACTTTTAATAGTTTCATTTAGATATTCTATTTCTTCTTTTTAAACATTCTTTGAAATATGTCTATTCATACAAATTCATATAGCACACGATTCACCCATTTAAAGTGTAAAATGCAATTATTTTTGGTGTGTTTGAAGAGTCAGACAAGCATAATCACAATCAATTTTAGAAAATTTCCAGCACACCAGTAAGAACCAAAGTGAATGAACATTTACAGAGACTGTATCCACCACCACCTCCCCCCAACCCACCCCAGCAATGTATGTGTGTGTGTTCAGTTGCTCAGTCATGTCTGACTCTTTGCAATCCCATGGGCTGCAGCCTGCCAGGCCGTTCTGTCCATAGGATTTCCCAACCAAGAATACTGGAGTGGGTAGCCATTTCCTTACCAGGGGATCTTCCCAAGCCAGGTATTGAACCTGTGTCTCCTGTATTGGCAGGCGGATTCTATACCACTGCACCACCTGGGAAGCCCCCAGCCTGAGGTAACCATTAATCTTCTTTCCTTATCTGTAGATTTCCCTCTTCTGGATATTTCATATAAGTGGAATCATAATATGTGGACTTCGGTGGCTGGCTTCCTTCACCTAGCATGGTGTTTTCGAAGTTCACCCACACTGTCTTTTTTCATTTTGTTCTTTATGCATTTCGTGTCACATCTAAGAATCTACTTCTGAAATCCAACGTCATAAAAAATGTACCTCTGTTTAGAGACACAGATGGACAGAAGTTTGGACTCTGTGGGAGAAGGCGAGGGTGGGATGTCTTGAGAGAACAGCATCCAAACATGTATATTATCTAGGGTGAAACAGATCACCAGTCCAGACTGGATGCATGAGACAAGTGCTCGAGCATGGTGCACTGGGAAGACCCAGAGGGATCGGGTGGAGAGGGAGGTGGGAGGGAGGACCAGGATGGGGAATACATGTAAATCCATGGCTGATTCATGTCAATGTATGAGAAAAACCACTGCAATATTGTAAAGTAATTAGCCCCCAACTAATAAAAATAAATGAAAAAAAAAAAAAACAGCAGAAGAAAAATGTACTTCTGCATTTTCTTCTGAGAGTTTTAATGGCTCAGGTCTGGGGATTGATCAAAGGACTGAGGCTCTCTGCTTTTGTCATTCAAAATAGACTTTTGTTCATTTGACTGGTGACATCTCTGCTTGTTCAGATCATGTAAGAACTTACTGGGTTTCCTAATTCTTTTACTTCTAGGAAGATCGTGAACAGCTAGATAAAACCATAGAGCTGCCCAAGTCAGACTCTTCTGATTGGTGCTTTGACTCTGCTCTCCATTACTGTAACCAGGCCTACCATGCCCTTGGTGGTTGTGTGCAGCCACTTTGCTCTGGCCATCTGGGGATCTAAATACTCCCACTGCCCTTAGGTTTCCCAGTTCAGAGACTGCAGTTCCTACCGTGAGTTCTGGCCTGCAGAGAATAGCACTCACAGAGTTCTTCAAGTGGCTTCCCTCACAGTCTTGATAAAAGGCATGTCTTTGGGATTCTCCCAGTATTTGTGAACAGGTGTTAAATGACAAATCCACACCAACAGTCAAATCTCCATAAACCTCTGAATGGCTTCCTCTGTATTAAACCAATGCAGGTCTGACATTTCCACTCACTGTGGGTCAACTTTTGGCACGTAGTTCAACCAACCAGACAAACTAATAAGAGCCCTTTCTAACTCCCTGAGTTGCAATATTAAATACAGAATTTATGCTTAGTGAATCACTTTGGCCTGATCTAGCTTTATATAGGGAGGCTGATCCCACTGGGGTCAGGAGGCTGCTTCCCAGAGACAGTGGGGAGGATTCTTCTACTGGCAAGAAGGACTCACCAGACTCAATGGGCTCAGTGTCCCCAACTTCATCAGGGTCTCCGCACACAGCTCTATCACAATGTACAGAATCCCATTCTTTCCAAGTCAGGGCCCTCATTTTAACAGGAAACTCTAGGGGCAGAATTCAAGTTCAAGTCTAATTCAACCAGTTGAATGATGAGCATTTGCATGTGATCATTAGCAATCTCAACCCTGTATCTATAGGAGATTCATGTCTCCTTATGAGTACACATAGAATCTTTTGGGTCTTTTACTGTAAACTGAGCTAATCCTTTTCTTTCATCACTCTTTCCAACTACACTGGGGGCAACCAGAAAGCTCATCATATGTATCGATGTTCCAAAAATATTCAAAAGTATCATATACACAGTCACAGAACACCTTGCATCCAGCACTACTTTTAAGTGGTTCATCAGGCATATCCAAAGGAGATATTTTCCATATATCTGTTGCCATAGACTATCGATGCTGTCTTTAATACAGAATCATTAGCACCTTTAATCCTAATCAGATTACAGAGCTAATTCTAGAAACCCCAGAACCAATTAAGAAAACTCACTTTTTAAATTAAGTATAGTGGCTATACAGAACTATATGTTACAGATGCACACTATAGTTATTTAAAATTTTGAAGGTTATACACCATTTATAGCTATCACAAAATATTGGCTATATTCCCCATGGTTTGCAATATACCCTTGTAGCTTACTTTATACATAATAGTTTGTACCTCTTACCCCCCTATTCCTACTTTGCCCCTATCTCCTTCCCTCTCCCAACTGGTAACCACTAATTTGTTCTTTGTGTCCGAGAGTCAGCTTCTTCTATTTTAATATTCAATTGTTGTTCAGTTGCTCAGTCATGTCCAACTCTTTGAGAACCCATGGACTGCAGCACCCCAGGCTTCCCAGTATTCACAATCTCCCAGAACTTGCTCAAACTCATGTCCATTGAGTTGGTGATGCCGTCCAACCATCTCACCCTCTTTCCTGCCCTTCTTCTGCTGAATTCAATATTTCCCAACATCAGGGTCTTTTCTAATGGGTCAGTTCTTTGCATCAGGTGGCCAACATATTGGAGTTTCAGCTTCAGCATCAGTCCTTCCAGTGAAAACTCAGGACTGATTTCCTTTAGGATGGACTGGTTGGATCTCCGTGCAGTTCAAGGGACTCTCAAGATTCTTCTCCAATACCACAGTTCAAAAGCTTCAAGTCTTCAGTGCTCAGTCTTCTATATGGTCCAACTCACACATCCATGCATGACTACTGGAAAAACCACAGCTTTTACTAGATGGACCTTTGTCAGCAAAGCAGCGTCTCTGTTTTTTTAATACACTGTCTAGGTTTGTCATAGCTTTTCTATGTCCATGGAACTCTCCAGGCAAGAATACTGGAGTGGGTTGCCATGCCCTTCTCCAGGGTATCTTCCCAACTCAGTGACTGAAGCTTCTTCTCTTATGTCTTCTGCCTTGGCCGGCAAGTTCTTTACCAGTAGTGGCACCTGGGAAGCCCATTTGTTAATTTTTGCTGTTATTTCCTTTAATATAGGAGCAAGCATCTTTTAGGTTCATGGCTGCAGTCACCATCTTCAGTGGGTTTTGGAGCCCAAGAAAATAAAGTCTGTACAGTTTCCATTGTTTCCCACCTATTTGCTGTGAAGTGATGGGACCGAATGCCATGATCTTCATTTTTTGAATGTTGAGTTTTAAGCCAGCTTTTTCACTCTCCTCTTTCACCTTCATAAAGACTGTTTTTATTTCCTCTTCACTTTCTGACTTAAGGGTAGTGCCATCTGCTTATCTGAGGTTATTAGTCTGTTTTATTTTTTGATTTCAACATCTAAGTAAGATCAACATCTAAGTAAGTATTTGTCTTTCTCGGTCTGACTCATTTCACTTAGCATATTGCCCTCAAAGTCTATCCATGTTGCTGCAAATGGCAAAATGCCATTCATTTTTATGGCTGTGTACTATTCCATTATGTGTATGTGGTGTGTGTGTGTGTGTGTGTGTGTGTGTGTGTGCGCGCGCGCGCGCGCGCATGTGTGCCATGCCTCATTTATCCATTCATCCATTGATGGACACTTAGATTGCTTCCATATCTTAACAATTGGAAATAATTCTACTGTGAACATTGGGGTGCATGTATCTTTTCAAATTAGTGTTTTTGTTCTTTTCAGATATATACCCAGGAATGAAATTGCTGGGTCACATAGCTCAATTTATTTTTCTGAGAAACGTCCCTACTATTTTCCACAGTGACTGCACCAATTTACATTCCCATCAACAGTGCTCAAAGATTCCCTTTTTGCCGCATCTTTGGTACCATTTGTTATTTGTGTTCTTTTTGATGATAGCCATTCTCACAGGTATGAGGTGACATTTCATTGTGATTTTGATTTGCATTTCCCTGATGGGTTAGTGATGTTGATCACTTTTCATGTGCCTGTTAGCCGTCTGTATATCTCCTTTGGAAAAGTTTCTATTCACTTTTTCTGCCCATTGTTAAAGTGTGTGTTTGTGTGTCTGTCTGTCTGTGTGTGTTTACTGACACTATGTTTTTAAGCTATTTATATATGTTGGATATTAACCCCACATCAATCATTTGCAATATTTTCTCTCATTCAGTAGGTACTTTTCATTTCTTTTCAGTGGTTTCTTTTGTTATGCAGTGGCTCTTAGGTTTAATTAGGTCCCTGTGCTATGCTAAGTAGCTTCATTCATGTCTGACTCTCTGCCACCCTATGGAGTGTAGCCCGCCAGGCTCCTCTGTCCATGGAATTCTCCGAGCAAGAATACTGGAGTGGGTTGCCATGCCCTTCTCCAAGGTATGTTCCCAACTCAGGGAGTGAACCTTCTTCTCTTTTGTATTCTGCCTTGGCAGGCAAGTTCTTTACCAGTAGTGCCACCTGGGAAGCCCATTTGTTTATTTTTGCTGTTATTTCCTTTACTATAGGAGATGGATCCAAAACAAGGCTATTGTGATTTATGTCAAAGAGTATTCTGCCCATGTTTTCATGCAGAAGTTTTACATAATCAACCTTACACATCTGTCTTAAATCTATTTTGAGTTTGTTTTTATATATAGTGTTAGATAATGTTCTAATTTCGTTCTTTCACATGCATCTGTCCAATTTTCCCAGCACCACTTACTGGAGAGACTGTCTTTTCTCCACTGTATGCTGTATTCTTGCCTTCTTTGTTGTAGATTAATTGACCATAGGTGCATAGGTTTATTTCTTATTTCTATCCTATTTCATTGATTTGTATGCCTATTGTTGTGCCAGTACCATAGTGTTTTGATTCCTATAGCTTTGTAGTATAGTCTAAGGTCAAGAAGCTTGATTCCTCCAGTGCTGTTCTTTTTTTCTTTTTAATTTATTTGACAGAGCCTGGTCTTTGGTACGGCACATGGGATCTTTGATATTCATTGAGGCATGTGGGATCCTCAGGCGTGGCATTCGGAACCCTCAGTTTTGGCACTTGGGATCTTTTTAGATGTGGCATGCAGTGTCTTTACCTGCAGCTGCAGCATATGAACTCTAAGTTGTGGCATGTGAATCTCAGTTGAAGCCTGCTAACTCTTAGTTGCTGCATGTGGAATCTAGTTCTCTGATCAGGGATCAAACCTGGGTCCCCTTTCGTTGAGAGAATGGAGTCTAAACCACTGCACCACCAGGAAAGTCCCTCCAAGGCTGTTCTTTTTTCTAGAGATGGTTTTGGCTATTTGGGGTCTTTTGTGTCCATACAAATTTCTAGTTCTGTGAAAAATGCCATTGGTAATTTGATAGGGATTACTTTGAATCTGTAGATTGCCTTAGGTAGTATAGTCATCTTACAAAATTGATTCTTCCAATCCAAGAACATGGTATAGTTTTCCATCTTGTGCTGTCTTCAGTTTCTCTCATCAATATCTTACAGTTTTCAAAGTACAGGTCTTTTGCCAACTTAGGTAGGTTTATTTCCAGGTAGTTTATTTTTTTGATGCAGTTAAATGGGATTATTTAATGGTCAATGAGATAATATCCTGAAGTTATCTTTCTGCTAGTTGCTGTTAGTGTACAGAAATGTGAATAGACTTTTATATATTAATTTTGTATACTGCAGCTTCACTTAATTCATTGGTGAGCTCTAGTAGTTTCTGGACCAGGAAGCTGGGAGGTCTCTTGGCCACAACAAAAGGGAACCTCAAGCTGCCATGAGCAGCCAAGGGGCTAAGAGGTGGTTGATCACCTCTCAGGAGTATTCAGGGACAGCCAGAACATACAGAGAGGGAAGGGGGGGAGGCTGGGGATTCAGCAATTGGCAGGGAGTAACATGCCTCAATCCTGACAGTTGAGGAGGCAACCAAGAGTGTTTGCAGGGTCCCAGGCAGTCTAAAATGGAACTTGGCTTTCCAGGGATCTGAGGCATCCCTGGATCACATGGGAGGGCACTGCGTAGGGCTTCTGTCTATGGGGAAAAACCTGGGCAATTCTATCTCACTCACCCGAGCTGTCTCTAGAGGCGTTTAATTCAAGTGGAGTTTCAGCCCCCAGTTTGCAAAAGTTGACAAGGAAGCCCATCCCTTGCTGGTGACAGGAAACTTCCAGCACAGAGCCAAGGCCCACTGGGAGATCAGTCCTTATGCCCCTTAGATGCAGACTTGCTGTGAGATACAGCCCGCTTTTCCGTAACCACGTGGCAGGCTTAAGTGTCAGGAACCTCGCAACCTCCTGTACCTTCCCTGAGTCCTCAAGACCCAGTGAGACAGGTGCCCCTAGGATTACCTGTGTAGGGAAGCAGAGGCTCAGAATTGGTGAGCCATGCAGCTGGGGATCAGCAGAGCTGAGGTGCCCACCTTGGGATCTCCTCATCTGAGCCCTCTCTCTCACCCACTGGGCTGGGCTTCTGGGCCCCAGCTGGCTGATACCTCAAGGTCAGAGGTATTTCTGATTCTGGAAATCTTGGGAAGATTCTCAACCCCAGGAGCAGAGTTGGAGTGGAGGGCATTAATAGAGTGGGCCGCCCATGTGAGCTGCCCTACATGGCTGCCTCTTTGATGCCAGAACATCAGGCCCCAGAGCAGGATGGCAGCTGTCACAGCCTGGACACAGAGCCAGATGGAGGTGCCATGGACAGTGGTCTCAAGAAAGGGAGCCACACTGTGTTTGGAGGCTCAGGTGACTGCCCCCCCCCCACGTGCCTGGGACCATGGTGTGCAGAGCAAGGGCAGCCTGAGTTGGACATGGGCAGGCTGAGGAGCCCAGAGGACAGTGGCTTGTCCTCCTCCTGTGTCCCTGGGACTTTAGCCAATTTCTCTACAGCCCCCACCCTGGGGTTCCCGCAGACCAATGGCAGGGCCCGGAGAGGGTCTGTGTGGGGGCCGGCTGCTTGGCCAGCAACAGTGCACAGAGGGCCGGGTGGCTGTACCCTTGACCATGGATCCCCACCCTGGACGTGGCTGTGTTTGAGCCCAAGGTTGCCATGCACAACCCTCAAGTCAACCGTGAACACAGAGGAGGGGCTGACTTTGAGGGTCACACGTCTGTCTGTATGTGTCTGCCTGGCGCCAGGGCTCCAGGACCAGAATGCCATGTCTGGTTTACACAAAGGCTGGGCCTCAAACTTCCCACCTGTGCACTAGTGTCATGGTGCCCACTGCCATGATGACCGTGGACCAGGTGGCTGGCACGCTGACTAGCCTGGGTACACCCGGCCCTTTATTAGGTCACTTAATGACTGTCTTGTGATGTCAGCCCCGAGCAAGCAGAAGCCTTTGGTGAGGGGCCAAGCACCCTTGTGAGCCTGGACTGCTCCTGGCCACTGTACTGTCCCTTTTCCAGGAAAGAGGGATGCACCACCCTCCACATGGCTGTGGACAAGGAGGGCCCCGTGATGCACAGGGTGCCCGACGTGGGTGGCTTCACTTTCTTCCAAACACAGGGGCTCCAGCCCTCAGCTCAGGGAGCTGCACTCCTCGCTGTGGACCTTTCAGTTGCCCTGGCTTAGCCCGTGCCCACGGGCCACCGCAGCTTCAAGCTGCTGCTGGAAGAGAGTGCTTTCCTGGCTTTGAGTGGAGAGCCTTTGTTGAAGAGACCACACACAGAGTGTGGTGCCCTGCCTGGGGGGAGAGGGCAGCCTCCCCTCCCTCCCCTTTCCCAGGAAGAGGTGGACCATCGTCAACAGTCACTGCTTTGTGTCCATCTACTGGGAGGATGGCACTTGCATAGGCATCAGTGAAGAGCTCTTAGAGAACATTTTGGAGAGGGTGGGCTCAGACAAGGTATTTGGGACAGACTGTATGAAGAACTTCATCCACCAGTTTAGCCTGTATGGATTCAGCAAAGCGTGCCAGGGTTTGCTCACCTCGCTCTGCCTGACCAACCTGCTTACAGAGGAGCCCGCCTGTCTCCTGAGCAAGGTAAAGGCAGGGGAGTACCTGCTGGGCCCTGGGGGCAGGGTGGGTGCCAACCTCAGAGCCGCCAGGGATGGCGGCAGGTCTGCCGGGAAAGCTATGTGTAAAGACAGGACTGGGGACTGGCGTATGTGCCCTGGGTGGAAGCAGGTGGGAAGAGGGCTTTGTGTGCCTCTATGACTCCCTTGTGGCTCAGACCTGAAATAATCCACCTGTAAGGTGGAAGACCTGGGATCTATCACTGAGTTGAGAAGATCCCCTGGAGCAGGGCACAGCAGCCCACTCTAGTATTCTTGCTGGGAGAATCCCCATGGACAGAGGAGCCTGGCGATCTATTGTCCATGGGATCGCGAAGATTCACACATGACCGAGAGACTAAGCACATGACTCCCATAGCTGTGGAACAGAAGTTTAGTGCAGGGAAGCACACGTCCTTTTCTGGGAAGTGTCCTGGTCAGCCGTGGAAGTGCAGGACAGGGATCAACACCTGCAGAGAAAGCAGAGAAGCTTCTGCAGTCTGCCCGCTGCAAACGTCGAGTCTCCTCTCTGGGTCTTGTATCAATACTCTTGGGCCACTCTGAGTCATTTTCCAAGTGCGAGAGTCAATGTTGAGTTAGTGAGTGATGAGGATGTGCAAGCTGGGACACTGCCTCCTGTGGGACAGGGTCCCACTTTCTCCATGAGGCCTGGGAATAGCTGGGTGAGAGCACCCAAGGGTCTAGCCAGGAGGGTGCTAGTTTCAGTGAACCTGATGAGAAGGGAACTTTGCTATTCTCTCTCTCTCTCTCTCTCTCTCTCTCTCTCTCTCTCTCTCTCTCTCTCTCCCCACCCCCCTTCCCTCCCTCTCTCAGTGAATCCCAGTTACAGTTCTGTTGCAGTCCCCTGTTGGAGAGAGACAGCCCATACCTCCTGGGGCAGATGAAGAGGAGAGGGGTGTTAAGCCTGTGTCTCAGCAGGTGGAGGGCAGGAGGGCAGCCCTAGGCATCACTCTTGCATCCAGCACAATGCAGCCACAGGACAGCCTGTCACCTTGGCCTGAGGGTGCCCAGGGCACCGCGAGCAACCTGAAACTTGCCCCCACCACCACCATGGCCAGGACCTAAGCCGTCCCTGCTGCTGGTCCGGGGACAGCAGCCACACCCCTCTTGATGGGTCCTGATGCCTGGCAGCCCTAGGGGATGCAGACTCTAGCCTCACTAGTCCCTGTCCTGAGGAGGTGACCCTGCCCATCGAGAGCCTGTGGCTCTGCTTCACCTGGCCTCCTGCCCAGATGGCTCCTCTTGTGATGGTGGTGGGCCCCACCACTGTGCCCACCCAGATCTTCAGCCTGCCCCCTGGCAGCTCCCAGAAGCCACGCTGGTGCTTCTGTGCACCTCCGTGATGCACATCGTGGCTCAGCCCCAGAACCCCTTCTATTACTGCTCAGGTAGCCCCTCTTTCTCATCATCTCCAGCCATTCTTTCCTGTAATCCCCACCCCCTTCAGGTGCGTCCCCAGAGGACGCCAAATATACACCCTATTCAGAGAGGTAGAGGCAGACCTGTGGTCAGAACACTGTACGGCAATAAAGTGCTTGATAACATGAGCAATTTCCCACCCAGCCCACGTCTTCAGTGCCTTCATCCTGGGTCCGGCTGATCATTTTGAGTCCCCTCAGGCAGCTGCTTGCCCGTGAAGGCAAAATAGATAGCCACCCACCCTCAGCATAGTGCGGGCACCTCATATACAGCTGGGGAAGCCCTTCAGATGCTCTGGACCCACTCATTTAAAAGACACATCAAGGGCTTGACAAGAGCCTGGTGGAGTGGCTTCACAGGTACAGGGACATTGTCCATCCAGCAGGCTACTCACTTGACAAAAGAGGAGAAATTAGGCCTCCCCTTCTTGGGGGCCCCAAAAGAGCCCTTACTGTCCTGAGATGCACAGGGCTGAAGCCTGTGGTCTCTGCCTGAGGCCTGCAGGTGTTCAGGTTGGGGGCTCGCTGGTGTCTGGACAGCAGGCTTGAGGCTTGGCTTCATTGCAGGGTCTGCACCTGGTGACATTTTCTTGTTTCTCTTTTCTTTTCCCTTTTCAGCTGAGCACTCCGAGGGTGTGACACATCAGCAGCCTCTGCTTGCTGGGGTGTCCAGTTTATAATGCAGTTTCTCTTAAAAGACTGTTTGTCCTGAGGAGCATAGCAAATAGCCCTCCAGGGTCGTGCTGCAGAGACAATGGCTCCAAAGTCAGGGGAGGGGAGAGCGCACACAGCAGCTCACTGGAACCGGAAGGCTGGGTCTCCCTTGTTAGCAGTCTGTCGCAGGCAGAGGAGGCCCTGAGAAGTGACACAGGGCAGTGCAGCCCAGGGCTCTGTCAGCCTCAGCACTGAGCTGTTGTGACGCCCGACCAGGCTGCTCAATTCCAAGTCAAAATGCAGCCCCTTATGAAGGTCCACAGCCTGGGGAACTGCTTAAATTTCAGAAGGTTTCATTAGCTATTCTGTCTTGATATCCATATGCCTCCTGACCTGGAATCACATGCAGACGCTGCTACCTAAAGACTACGTTCCCAGAAACCTCAGCATGTGTGGCACCTGCTTACCTGTAAATCTATAGAGAAAGCAGAGATGTGCAGATTGCAATCACAAGTCACCTGCTTGTCACAAAAAGCAACTTTTATTTACAAAGTCAAGACTGCCTGATATCAAAAGAGACCCATGTGGTACTTCACCCCCACCACTCAGTCCTTGGTAGATTTTGACTGATGTCTGCAGAGTGAAGTGGCTAAGCACACATTCTCCTGGGCCAGGCAGAAGTGGCAGCCTGCGGTCACACAGGATTGCAGGGAGGGAGCATGGTCTTGATGAGCTGGCCCTGGACAATCAAACTGTCACGAACCCCACACATGCCCAGGTCACCAGAGGAGAGGCCAGGCAGCTCCAGAGGCACAGGTTTAATTCAGTCCCCAGGGCCAAACAGGTGACAGTGTCTAAGAGAGTGGAAATGCAATTTAACCAGACAGGGTGTCTCAGAGAGGGGGCCTGCCTCACAAGGGCTCCAGCTAGGTAACGGTGACCCTGGAGGCCCAACCAGGAAGACCCTGGGGAGCCGGTGATCCACGGCCAACTCACTTCCCACCAGCTCTGCCTGAGCCTCCCTCGGCCCAGCGTTCATCTTGGATCCTCAGTGGCCCCTTCTTCCCCTGTGCTCCTTTGCTCTGTCCCTTCACAAAGGGAGGTGCCATGGCCAGACATGGATGAGGTGGGGAGGCTGGAAGAGGCTGATTTCTGGATGACAGAAACAAGGCTTAGCCTGTGGTGAGCAAAGCTGGCAGTGCTTTGGATTGCCAGGTCTCTGCGGGAGGAACCGCCTGGGACTCCCTGGGAACTGTCATGAACCAAGGGCCTGGGATGACTTGAGCTACAAACTGCCAGGGGAGGGTGATGAGTCCCCACAGCCTGTGTCTTGTGAATGCCCAACCCCACAAGCAAGGCCTGTGACTGGGCAGCAAGGTGCTCAGTCGTCTGCTGAGCCTCTGGAAAGGAAGGGAAGGTCCCCATCTCCAGGGTCTGAGGTCACGGCCAGGGGGCCTCCCAAGGCCCAATGCAAACCCCTCAGACGATGAGCTCTGTATGTTCCCACCCTCAGCAAACCTGGGGATGCTCAAGCCTCACTCAGGCAGCACCTCCAGCCTCTGAGCGTTGCTCTGGGGAGTTGTAGAGGGGAGACGGCAGCCAGGCTATCGTGGAGGCTGGGCCGAACTACAGTTTGCCCTCAGAGGCCCCAGGGGCAGGGCAGGTCAGCGACCCACCCTCCTCCTGAACATCTCTCCTTCCTGGGGGAAGAGTCTAAAGTCGCCCGACCAGTGGGGACTTTGAACACACGACTCACAAGTTGTGGCCCCCGAGTGCCCCTCTGGCCACTCTGCACAAGAAGAGCTCATGGAGCCGGGGGTGGGGGGGCATCCATGCAGACCAACCAAAGAGAGCCACCAGGAGACGACCCTGGGGATACCCCAGAGAGGAGAAGTGTGAAGTCACTATGAGCGGCCACGGCCACCTCCAGGCTGCTGAGTTCTTGCTAACTCTCCTGCCGCTGCCCACACTCTTCAGCTAAAACATCATTTATACAAAAGTTTCCAAAGTGTGGTGACACTGAGGAGCCCTGGTGGGAAGGTGAGTGGTTGCCAGTGCTCCCCCAAGGTCATGGGCACAGCAGCACCCCCATCCAGCATCTGTGCTAGGACTGCAGCCTTCTCTCAAAGGTTAACGAGGTGCCCTCCTGAGAGAGGACAATGGGATCCAGTCACCCCGGAAAAGAGGATCCTATGGAATACAACTCCAGCCCAACTGGGACTCCTGGGGGCCCTGGTCTGGGCTGTTAGGCTGAGTCTCCACACCGCAGCCCCCTCCCCCCCACTTTGTCAGTTAACTCAGGGAGTCATAGGCTTGGTCTTTGGGGCCAATCTCAGGTGGGCAGAGGGAGGGGCCCATGTGTTGTGGAGACTCGAGGTGAGGACCAAAGGAGACTGAGGGTCCCCAGGGGGTGCACGTGCAGCCCTCCTGACAGCCCTGGATGACTGTGGGGCGTGGTGTCCACGTGTAATGTCACTGATCCCGCTGGGATGGGAGAAGTGAGGGCCTGGGTCAGGTGCCCGGGTTCAGGTCAGCAGAGTGAAGGAACCCAGCTGTGCTAGGAGTCAAGGTAGAACCCTGAGGGGGGCTCTGGGGCCCCAGGACATCCAGATCAACACTGATCTCAGCCCTGGGAGACCACAGCAGGGTTGTAGGAATGAGCCCCCTACTCCCGCTTGCTTCTCAGGGGTCCTGGCTATGGAGGGCCTGGTTCTAAGGGGAGCAAGGTCAGGGACAGATGATGGTGCTCAGACCTGCGGGGAGTCAAAGTGAGGAAAGAGCAGAAGGAGAGTGGAAGAACGCCCAGGGCATCATCTCATCTCTGGAAGCCCTGGGTTTGGAGCCCTGGTGTCACGTCCACAGGCTTCCCTTTGGGGTCTCAGTGAGGTGATGGCCTTGGAGTGATGGCCCTGCAGCTGGTAAACACAAGGGGCATCCCTGGAACTGCCAGGGCTCAAGATGAGGACCTTGAGGGAGGAAAGAGGGAACCCCTCCGGTCCCGGCACCTGCTGTCAGTCCGGGACGACTCTCACGGGCGCATGAGCTCTGGGTCTCAGGGACATTGGAGACTTGATATAAAGGGCGAAGCCTCAGAGATTGGAGGGGAGATTCTTAGGTTCTGAAGGAGTTTAGGTGAGGACCTTGAGGGGGGGATGCTGAGGGGAACCTGGACCCCAATCAGAGGAGACTTAAGAGAAGCCAGTCCTTGCTGTTGGTCCTTGACATCCCTGGGGTAGGATGAGTGCAGGAGAACATGGTCAGACTTCCTGACATACAGGTCTCATACTATGGACACGGTGTGGGGGAGGAGTTCCTGATATCTGTTTCTCAGACTGAGACCTCACATGTGAGGTGGGGACTCAGGAAGACAATTTCCCAGGTTCTGCGGGGTGTCAAGTTGAGGATCCTAGGAGGGACTAGGGGACCATGGACCCCAATCAGAGGGCACCTCAGAGAAGCCCATCTCCGTTGTCAGTCCAGGGCGACAGTGGAATAGAATGAGTGAAACAGGCATGGTCGGATTTCCTGACATCCCTGTCTTCGAGAGATTGGGGCCCTGGTATAAGGGACAAGGCTTCAGTTGGGGAAAGGCATGAATCCAGGTCCTGCCCGGGGGCAAAGTGAGGTGCCAGAGGAGAACTGAGGGGACCCTGAGGGAAGATTGATGGAACCCGAGAGATCCGTGCCCCTGAAGTCATACGTGGGAGCCCTTGAGGTGAGGAGAGCACACTAGGCCCGTCTGCCTTCCTCACATGCAGGTCTCAGAGAGACTGGGGGCCTCATGAGAGAGGGAGGGCCTCAAAATGGAGGACAGGATAATCCTGCATCCTGCCTGGAGCCCAGCCTCCATGAGAGGAAGGAATGAGGCAGTTAGACCCTAACATGAGGAGGGATCCTTGCCTTTGATGGGGGTCTTGGAGGCCGCAGAGTGGGGTAAACAGGGTGAGCAGTTTCTTGACCTCTGGCTTAGGGACCTCGAGACCTGAGGTGATCAGGCGGAAGGCTGAGGCTTCAGGTCCACAGAGGGTGGGCTTCCCGGATCCCGAGGGAGGACTGAGCAGACCCCTACCCCTGTGGTTAGTGCTGGATGGCCAGGCAGGATGTCAGGAGGAGCTGAGAGCCTACGGGAGACCCTGAGAAGGTGTGGCCACATGTGGGGCTCCTTAGCACTTTCTGTTCTTTTTCTGAGTTTCTATGCAGGCCCCCA
Organism: Muntiacus reevesi; assembly: GCF_963930625.1. Taxonomy (NCBI): domain Eukaryota; kingdom Metazoa; phylum Chordata; class Mammalia; order Artiodactyla; family Cervidae; genus Muntiacus; species Muntiacus reevesi. The sequence goes on from NC_089271.1 coordinate 96,187,402, forward strand.
GAGGGAAGGGATCAGGTTGTGCCACGGGAAAGGTGATCATTACAAGGGAACCCCAAGGGGGCCTCCCACCACACAACTGGGGTGACCTCACAGAGTCCACCCCTTTTACCATTGAGAATGCTCAGGGCTATGCCACAGGATACTGCTGAGGTGCTCCCTCCATGTCTCTCACAGGAACCAGAAGGCAAAGGTAGAAGTCTGAAGCCCATGTCCTGAGGTCAGAGAGTAGGGGAGGTCCAGCCAGTGCTAGGAGTCAAGTAAGGAGGGTGTCCTAAGTGTGCAACAGGGCTTCCCTTCCCAGAATAGAGGGGACCCCACAAGGGCCTAACCCCCACACCTTGTCAGCCCCAGAAATCTTGGACTGTGCTGTCTGCACCCTGGGGAGCCACCTCACACCCTCCTTCAGGCAGCCAGGGGACTGGTCACCCCAGAGGCATGCCCATGTGAGGTCTGAGAGCACCCCTCAAGGGGAGACCTGTAAGTGGTCTGTGTCAGACCTCTAAGGATGCATTTCTCAGCCTAGGCCACTCACAACCCCTCTCTCCCCCAGGCCCATCATCCCCATCTATTCCCCTGCCTCATTCCTGTCTGTGGTTTGATCCCAGGCATCACACTCGTGGTCAGGATGACTGAGCTGAGCAAGCCCAAGGAAGACCTTTAGGATCCAGGAGAGGCCCAGGGCCCGGTGAATGTGTAGCTCTTGGGGGCTGAGGCGGGGGAGGCTGCATCCACCTCAACCTCCTCGCTCCCAGTCTCCTCCTTGCTCCTGCAGACAGAGGATGAGATGGTTGGATGGCATCACCAACTCAATGGAAATGGGTTTGGGTGGACTCTGGGAGTTGGTGATGGACAGGGAGGCCTGGCGTGCTGTGGTTCACAGGGTCGTAGAGTCGGACACGACTGAGCGACTGAACTGAACTGAACTGAACTGACACAAATTTTAAAAGGAGGTTTCTCTTAAAATACTGTGTTGCCATAATGACACCTGGTTCCACCTGAAGTTGACTATTCTCAAACCTTGAGTTAACCTATGTATTTTTCTTATGGAAATGCTTGTCTCAAGCTGTATTAACATACTATGCTTTTACCCCAGACTCTAATGGCTCAGAACTGACTTGACAAACCATTATGTTATACTCAGACATTGTTCCCTTAACCTATGTAAACGAAACTATTTGTATGGTGATCTGCCCTTCTACAAGATTCAAGTCAATTGCTTTATGGCCTGGGATGACTCCTCTGGTGCCAAGAGTATCCCAAAATACATCTTATGGATGAGAGGCCTGGTGCCATTCTGAGTTTTAAGACATTCCTTTCTTTCATTAACAGACTACTAGTGAGTATATAACATCCAGCTCAAAACTAGTAGGGGGGTACTCTTTCTGCCGCCTTCAGATGCCTATGTCAGAAGCTTTCTTTATCTCGTTTATACTTTGATAAACTTTATTACACAAAAGCTCTGAGTGATCAAGCCTTGTCTCTGGCCCCGGATTGAATTCTCCTCCGAAGGCCAAGAATCCCAATCTTCATGGGTCAGCAACAACCTTTCAACCTGTTACTCCATCCTGATGGCGCTCTTTTCAGTCATGGTCCCAGTCGAAACCCCTGAGTCAAAGGAGGAGCAGGCAGAATCCTCAGATTATAAGTGTGCCCTCTGTGAGCAGGTCAAGAACAAGCCCAATCGCTGAGCTGCCAGATCCCGAGGGACACTCAAAAGCACTCTTTTGTAATCAAAATAGATTTCTGGCTCTAATAAAGTAAAGCAAAACTCCACTGGAGATAATAAACAATCAAACAAGAACTGCGAGTCTGTGTTCTTTCTATCTGTCCAATGTATTCACACATGGCACAAGATGAGCCAGAAAAGGCTAGAAGCCCACACCCCATGCAGGCTTTGGTCCAGTTCCCACGGTCCCTTTTCATCTGAAACAGCAGCATTTCACAGATTCATCCAAGCATCTGACTCATGAGCCGAGTGCTGAGGCAAGCCCAGGACAGACAGGTCCCTGGGCCTTGCCTGCCACTCAGCAGACGGCCCAACTGGGCTCCCGACCTTTGGGGTGTCACCTTCCATGAGTCATGCACCCTGCAGCAGAAGAGATCCTCAAGTGTCCCCCAACGATGCCACAAGTTTCTGATCAGCAGCTGAGTGTCCCAGCTCCCTATCCAGGGGCCTCCCCAGGAGACTCACTGGAAAGCAGGGTCACGCCAGCCGCCAAGTGCCTTGCAAACACATTACCCCAAACCCAAAGACAAGTACAAGGTTTCCACACGGTGAACACCAGCCCTAGTCGCTCTGCCCTCACAGCTGTATTTAGGAGCCTCTCTTTGGGCGTGAGGCGGCCAGGCACTGCGTCCAACACACATGCTTTGAGAGCCAAGGGACACTTTACAGTAGGACAAGGGTCACGTGCAAGGATAAACAGTGGCCTGTTTCTGGGCCTGTGGGCCTCTCTGCCTGCCGATGTGCAGCCCTGCCCCCAGTCTTCCCCTATCACCCCCTGGTCATTGTTCCAACATCCAGGACTTCGGACCAGAACAGAGAGGGAAAAACACTAACCTGTTTCCACAACACATTTCTCTCAACCACCCAGATCCAGCAGGGCCAAAACAACTGGCAACGCCATCAATTCATAAAGGTCTAAGTCCCAGAGACTCTCACTGATTCCAGAGCAGCATCACATGAGGGGAGTCCCTGTCCCTAGCCCCGCACCAAGTGGGCACCACAGCACAGGATCGATTCAGACAGAACCAGATGGGCAAGTCCGAGCGCTATGGTGACTGCATGGTATCAGCATGTTCTGGTCTCTCGGTCACTTTCCTCTCGAGAGCCCAGTCTGGACAGGCCTCCTGCCCAAAGAGGACCAGGTGCTGGAGGATGTCCACCTGGAAGATGTCCTTCCCCCCCCTCCCATCGATGGACTGCAGCAGCCAGCGGGGGTTGGCAAGCGCAGTCATGTACTTCTGTTGCAGGTCGGGTAGCAGGCCTTGATTCTCCAGCTCCTCCACCTAGTCGGGACCTAGGTTTTCTAGGCACAGCAAAATGCTCCCGATGACCATGAGATGTGTGCAAAGACAGGACACAGAATGAGAACAAGGTCATTCAAAGTTGCACCTGCTTGAGACTAAGACCATATCATGGAGGGAACCCGAGGTGAACTGGGTCCTCTGGCTGAGCATTTCAGACGGGCTCACCTCAGCAAAGGGAACTCACAGCGAGGCCAAGCGAGGGAGGGAGCAAAATGAAACGGAGAGGCCTGGTGCCCCATGAACCCACCAGGCCACGGGCAGCTCTCAGTCTGCCCACTGCAGCCCACAGGGACAGAGCAGGAGGGCCCCAGCAGGGGCCAGCAGACATCAGGTCCCCAAGGGATTTACCAGCAGACAGGTGTTGCTGTGGGGCCTCACCCCTGGGGAGTCAGGGGACTTGCTTAGGCCCTGCTTCAGGCAGTGTGGGTGTGGAACCCAGGCTTTGTGCTTTACTGCCTCTCATGGTCTCTGCCGGGCACACAGACACACGTGGGGAAACAGACACACAGACAAGTGCCACGTGCAGACCTGGACCCACCTCTGCCTCAAGCACAAACGGGGACTGAGGCCCAGAGTGGTGATCAGGCACCTCGGGCAGCTGGCTCCCAGCCCAGGGACCCTTGCTGTCCCTCTGAAGAAACCTCAGCCGCCACGCCCAACCTCACAAACTAGTTCAACAGAAAACAAACAAGCACAATCCGGCCAAGATCCAGGGCAGTGCTGGGGGCCATGCGGGCAGCAGGAGGCAGGGCATCACTTACCCACGATCACTCCATGACTGAACTTTACCCCGTCCCGCAGCAAGGCCTGGATCTGGGTGGGGCTCATCCCCAGCCTCTGCTCCAGCAGCTCCCGCCAGGCCGCGTCCTCCCAGTCCCGGTGTGCCATGTGGATGGCCAGTGTATAGTGCTGGTGGCCACGTAGCATGGGCTGCTATGGCATCTCCATCTCCAGGGTCTTGACACCGTTTAAGACAAAACGCGCATAGGGCCATCAGAAGAGCAGACAGCCGAACTTCATCTCCCAGGGCTCCCAGGTCTTCATGTGGCTGCAGAAACACAAAACCACAAAGGTCAGGAGTGTGATTCAGTGGCCTGCAAGCTCACAGCCCTGGGCTGGACCTCAGCCCCACGAGCCTGAGCATCCTCCAAATCTGCTGACACAGAAAGCATGGGTCAGAGAAAGCTGGCTCTTTCCATCTATCTCCACACAGTTCACTGATGGCACAGTGGTAACCCAGAGGACCCATCCATCCCATGCAGTCTGTGGGGAGGTCAGCAAGGAGGGTGGGACGGTGGGAGAAAGGCATGAGGTGAGATCCAAGACAGAGGGCCCTGAAACCCTGAGAGCACTGAGGAGGGAGCACAAGCCCCCTGGCTTCACAGCTCAGAGACCAGGCTCTGGTCCTCTCCCAGCACAGACAGGCATTGTCCTGGGCTTGGCTTCCCCCACTCCCTGCCACCACCCCACTTTTCAGCTCTGCGGCCCCATCACTGCCCATGCTCTGCAGATCCCCCGTCTTAGCCCAGGGATGATGAGGGCAGATCTATGCTAACCAATGTGGACTCGGCCATGGGGCACCCTGGACCTCAAAAGCCCTGCCAGGTGTCTTCCCTGTAACTTTGGGAGCCATTTTCCACCCAGTCCTTCCCATACCACTGCCTCCACTGTCAGCAGATGTCCCGGGCCCTGCTCAGAGCCTAGAGAAAGAACAAAGAAGAGCAGGAACTACTGAGATGGGTGCACTCCATGTCATCACCAGGGCCTAGGATGGCACCATGTAGGGATCACAGAATTCAGACTTCAAATAATCCACTAGGTTATCGTCACCTCGTTCGACAGCTGAGGAGGCACGGAGGCATAGATATGTAGCCCATGACTGCAGGGGACTTGAACACACGCACCACCATTCTCACTTCTTTCCCTGTACCTGGAGGGGGGTGGTCCCTGCTCACTGGAGGGGGGTGGAGGCAGAGGAGCAGAGCCACGAGCCTTAACGTCAGCAGGGTCTCAGCACCTTGCAAGGGGCCTCCGTTTCCACATGGCTGTGAGGATGGGGACAAGGTCCCACGGGCACCCCGCTCAGGGCCTTCTGGGCCTTTCCCTCCTGGAGCACAGCAGAGCCACAGTTCTCACAGGCCCACGAGGCCCTATGTGATCTAGCTCCTACCCTGGTGGCCTGCTCTTCTCAACCCTGGATTCACCCCCAGTAGCCACAAAGGCCATCTTTCCATCCTTTTAACATTCCAGTGTGTTCCTTCCTCAGAGCCTTTGTAGGGTGTGAGGACTCACATTGTGTACCCTCAGAGTCAGGTGCTGGAGTCCCAATCCCAAATACCTTGGCGTGACCTTACAGACAAAGGAAAGTTCTTCACAGAGCTGATGGAGGTCAAGTGAGCACAATAAGGATGGACCCTCCTCTAACAGTACAGCTGTCTCCATATAAAGGGCACATTTAAAGACAGACAGGCACACGAGGGAACTGGCGTGAAGAGGAAGGCAGAGCTCTCCAAGCCCAGACACACCCACCAAGGCCAGCAATGCCCTGGAAGAGATGGAGGAGAGGTGGGAGAGACGCTCCACAGCCCTCATGAGAGCCAACGCCAGCCAACACCTCGACCTCGGCTGCCGGGCCTCCTGAACCAACATGGATCCTAGTATGAGCCACCCAGTGTGATTCGGATGTGACTGCCGGCAAATGAAGCCAGAGTGTCAGCCCTGTCTGAACATCTCTCTGCAGGGGCAAGTGGGGAGTGGGGGGATGGCTTCTCCACTCCCAGCACCTCGGGCACACTCTTCTACGTCTGCACATCTTCATGTGTCTGTATACACCTGCCAGTGTCAGGGGTCCCACAAGTTACTGATGCTTCCCTCTTGACGGAAGGGAAGGGAAAGCTCATTCTGCCAATACAGCCACTCGACATGACCACACACTCATTGAAAAACCATGCAGGAGGTGGCCCAGGCCACATGACACACACCCGAGGTGCTGACACACACCAGCAAATGGCCTCCCACAAAGGCTTCCCCTGTTTCCACTCCACCAACCACAGGCAAGGGTGTCATGGCCTCATGCACTGGCTGGCCCTGAGCATCATCATTCGGTTGAACGTTTGCCCACCTGCTGGGTGACAAAGGGTCACACTCTTCACCGGGTCTGGCTTGGTTACAAAGGACCTGGCTGGCCCCGGGGCTTGGCCATTGCTGTGTCTTCTACTGGGGTATGTGACTGGATCCCAGGCTTGCCCAGTGGCCACCATTCAGTTTCTCAGCCAACCCAATCCCTTCCTCCTGAGAGCCTCCAAATCTCACCTGTGTGGGTGGAATCCCTGAGCAAGAAGTGACTGCAAGCACTCCTACCACTCAAAGCAGAGGGTGCCTGCTTGGTGGCCAGAGGAGAAAACATGCTTCTGCCTGCTTGACTGGGCATCTTCACCTGCACGAGGACCAGAGGAACAGGGAGAAAGTCACCAGTGACAATACAGCAATCTTGGACAACAGCTACCACGGTCTTCTCCTTGGCAGGGCCCTCAAGCCACGGTTTTCCAGGAGGGCCCAACTGATGAGAAACACATGAGCAGTTTCCCTCAGGGTGGGTTGTGCTCATCACAGCAGCTGGCCTGTCCTCATGTGGCTGGGACAGGGACCCCATGATGTCTCAGTCCATAGCACATAAGCCCATCTCCCAGGAGTGATTGTGATTTACAGCCCAGGAGACCCTGCAATACAGGAGAAAACAACTGCTTCCCTCACACTGCCACTCTGGAAGGATCCGGGGCCCGCCACAGTCAGTGGGCTGCCCTCCATGGACTGGTGGTTGGGCCCCACCAGGAGGGGAACTGGGGACAAGCAGCTGAGCCCTGCAGGGTCAAGCTTGGGTCGGGACGACTCGCAGGGGGAGGGTGGGCCTTGTGTGAGGTCATAGTCCAGGGGCAGGGTAGGAGGCTGGAGGGCAAGTCTGCTGGCATCTTCCCATGTGGCCCAGGGCATCACTGGGATGCACACGTGGAAAGAAAGCGGGCGGGGATTGTGGCCGTGGAGGGGGCCAGAAGGTCTGCCTCGGCCCCCTGGCAAGCACTCCTTGTCCCAGAGCCTGGAAACCCCCGCCTGGAGGTATCATCTGTACATGAGGCAGGCTCCGCCTTCCTGCAAGCAGAGAGAGTCACAATCGCTTTGGGATGGCTGGGCTGCGGCCACCAGGCAAGACAGTGATCTGCCACTGGGACCGAGACAGCTGACAGCACCGGCTGGCCTCAGTCGCATCGTGCCCACAAACACTGACGCCCATCATTTCCAATGTGTATGGCTTCCCTTACTCACGTAGGCACGCAGGTACGTAGGCACGCAGGCATGCAGTTACATAGACACGCATGTAGGAACAAAGGTGCATTCCCTCACTGGCGCTGTCTGCTAGGAGACAAACTAAGATCCGCCCAGCTCTGAGGCACCTGGAAGGTCAGACAGGGAGGAGCCTCGAGACCAGGGGCCTGGAGTGGGACCTGGAGGAGGACCAGGAAGTGAGCAGCCTAGTGGAAGAGAGGGGAGGAGGTGGGAGGAGCAGTGTGGGAGGAAGAGTATGGGAAAGACCGGGGTGAGGTGGAGCTTCTGGAGAAATACTTGGGACTGGGGTGGGGCGGGGTGGAGCAGAGCTGGACTGGGAAGGAAAGGGGCTGGGGCTGGGCTGGGTTGGGGTGGGACTGGGGTGAGGCTCCTGCCTGGCTGTGGGTGGGGTGGAGCCATCAGAGGCAGGGCGTGGCTGCAAAGATGGAGCTGTTTGCCTAGGAAACCCATGGAGAGTGGGCCTGTCCAGCTTCATGGCAGAGGCCAGACTGTGCCCTTTTGAGTCCTTGCCATAGGTGTCCAGTCTGCGAGAATCGGCGAGAGTCAAAGTGACCATGACCCAGTGTCTTCAGCGACTGCATCTGAACTTCAGAGTGGACCCCAGGGGCCAGGGAAGCGGAGAGAGGCACGACCTCTGGGCATAGTTCCCCATCGCTGGGCTGAGGCTGGCTCCCCTCCAAACCACCCTGGGACTGCTGGCCCGGTGCTGAGCAACAGTCTATCTGTTTTTTTGCAGAGGCAAAAGAAAATCCTCAATGTGTTTCCTGCTGCCCCTGGGACCTGAGATGTCTCAGAGAAAGGCAGCTTTGCCTTCAGAACTGTTTCCTGAACTCTTCCTTTCGTCTGGGAGCTCAGCTCACCCAGAGCAACCATCTGACTCTGTTCCTATCCACCGCCCTGCCTGCTGTGTCCCTGCCTCCCAAGTGCCTGATCACGGTAAATGCTCCTCTTCCTGTCCCCACTGCTACTAGCTGAACTCAGGCCTCATGGGCCAGGGTGGTGCTGTCAGCCTAGGCCCCCCACTAGCCTGGAAACCTGTCTCTCCATCTCCAGCTGGTGTTGTACATACCATTGATTCTGTGTCACACTGCGTGCACATCTGTCCTCAACCCCGGATGGAAACCACAGTTGAGCCCTCTCCTGTTTAAGCCCCAACCTGACCGTGGTGCCCTGGGGGGCTTCCTGTGGTCCCAGGTCTCCTTCCTCATCGCCCAGCACTCTGGGTGACTGTGCTGGCCCTGGGCTCTGTGTAGAGCACATCCAGGACCCCACAGTTCAGCTCCTGCAGTTCCTGCCCCTAGACGGCTGGCTCCTCTCGTCCTGACAACCCTCTGTCCTCCTTCCAGGCACAACAGTAACATAAGTGTCCGTCTTGCTCTTTTCCGTCTGCCCAAGTGTCCCTTGCTCTCATCTGGTAGTTCTGGGGCGCCCTGGATCTTCCTGCTGATGCCTTTGCCCTCCTTTTCCTCCCAGGCTGTGGCTGCTGTGCATGAGTCTGGACCCCCGAGGGTCACCGAGTCCCTGGAAGGCAGGGTCGGTGTCTCACTGATTCCCGTTACCTGGGCGCCCACGCAACTGCTGCTTTGGGAATGTTGAGTCCGAGCAGAGCTTTCCCTTCTAACATGCAGCCTCTTCTCTCCTTGCAGAAGCCTCCCAGCCACGAGTTGAGGGGCAGAGGCTGCCTCCTGGATTTGAGGCCTCAGTGCTGCAGGGACCCAAGCGATCACCACACCCAGCTCCCTCATGCTGGTGCTCTCCTCCTTGCCCCAAGAGTGATTATCAGCTAACTCCATATACCCCCAAACGTGCTGGTAGTGGTTTCAGATCATGAGGGAGGGTCCTGTGAATGGTAGGTGAGCTGCTGCTGTTCTTCCCTCATCCTGGCTCTGAACAAGACCTTGCCCACTGAACTGGACACCTATGATGTGTGGCTGCTGATGGGGGCAGCTGTGAGGACCTAATCTGTGGCGTTTCTCTGCACCTGTCCCTTTCCAGCTGCTGGCGCCAGCTCTCCTCACGTGCCCAGATGTGCAGACCGAGCCCCGGGGAGTGCTGCCTCCCACCCCATCTGGGTCTCTGAGGCTTGGTGAGGGTTCCACTTTGCTCCTGGGAGCGCTCGATCCAGATTCTCGGTTTCCCTCGTGTCCTCCTTGGACGATGTGGTTTCCTCTCTGAAATGCCTGTTGCCCATTTTTCTGCTGAGCTGTGTGTCCTTTCTGTGCCGAGTTGTGAGCACTTCTTTTGGGCGCTCATCCCGCCCTGGTGTTTGTATTGCAGATTTGTCCTCTTCTGTTTGCAGGCTAGCAATGGACTCAGTATTGGCTTGGTGTCTCAGAGCCATAAGTGCCCCACAGGTCAGCATGTGTCCATCATGCCCTCCCAATGGGGGTCACCATCCACCACCAGGCTTGGCACCTGGGGCGAGCAGTCCCCAAGGAGACACTGCTCTGGTGTCCAGCACTCTGCCCGTGAGAGAGGGGCCCTTCACATCCGTGTCAGTCCCTCGGTCCCTGCCTAGCTTTGGTTCTGGGTCTTGGACTCTCACATGCAGGAAAAGCCCAGGGGCAGCTGTGTAGCTCCGGGAGGTCAGCCAGACCTACTTTCCCTCTGTCCCCAGGGCAGCTCCCGTTGACCACAGCCCTTTCCATACAGGCCAGATGGAGGGGCCAGCCTGAGAACCAGACGCATTTCTGATTTCATCTCAGTTCCACTGCAGTTCTTTGAGAAGACGCGGCACACATGGGACCTGCGGACACGGGTGGCCATTCTGCTGCCGCTACTTGGGGTACTGATTGCCCAGGGGATGGGGCACCACCCAGGCTGACTGGGGGAGCGTTTGTAAGCCTCTGGTGCTGCCCTGCTCGCATTCACATCACAGGCCTTTATATCACGTTTGACCCGGGGGTGTGAGGTGCTGGTTTGCACGTGTCCATCACTCCCAAGCTCTGGGGTCTGCATGTTCTTCACTGTCCTCCATCTGGGCAGGTTGGCCACGACCCAGGTGCCACACCCCCCAGCATTGGAGGGGGCTTCCAGACACCATGCTGAGGCGCACAGACCAGATCCAGCTATTTAGTTTTTGAGAACGAGGAGCAGGGAGGGCAAACTGGAGTGCACATTGCCATCCCATACCAATGGTGAGAGGACTTCAGTGAGGGGACTCTTGTACTCTGGGTGGGAGCCCCATTGGTTATCCTTTGAGTACCTGTGTGCCCACTGTGGTGACTTGGCCAAGCAGAGTGGGTGTGAGGGGTCAGGAGCAGAGGATGCCCATGATTTGCCACCAGAGGTGAGAAGGTTCCCCAGTTCATGAGTGGGGCGTGTATCCCCCCTCTTTTTCTGTGTTTCTCTTTCACCCACTGGAGTTCACACCAAGTTTCCATTTGGCCTTACCATCTTTCCCTCACATCACATGTTCCCCCAGGTTCTGAAGGACTCCTCGACAGACATCTCGCTAAGCCCTGAACCTGGCTCTGGGGGATACTGCATTCTAGGCCTCAGGCCCTCCCAGCTCAACCAACTGACGAATCCTCGGGACTAGCTCCATGTCTCTTGACGGCTGAGCCCCTGTGCCCAGAAAGCCCAGCCCAGGGGGTCATCCCACAGGGGCCACAGAGTCAGAGTTAACCATGTCTCTCACATTGCTGTCAACTTGACCCTGTGTCTGGCAACTTCCATTCCTCTGGTCGTCCCACCTGCCTGTGTGGGTTCACCATCTCAGAGCCCGAGATCCCTTTGGGCAGGCCTAGGGTTGTTCCCATGTCTGTTTGCTGTGGTGCAGTAGCGTCCTTCATCCAGGGACCTGCCCCATCCCTGTTCCTCAGTTCCAGACCTGAGAACTGGCTCAGGGGCCAAACATGGGTGAGGTATTTTGACCTGTTTACCGGGGTGGCTGCCCTTGTCCTCAGTGTCGTTTTGGACTGTACCTTGGTTGGTTGCCTACCTATCAAAGCTCTGGGAGCCCGCGTTGCATGGTCCACCTTCCCTGCTCTGTGGGTCCGGCCTCCGGGGAGGCAGCAGCCCTCATCATGGTCCCTGGCTCCTGGCTGCCTAGTGCAACCCCACGACCTCTGCTGCAGTCTCTGCTTGGTGGCCGGGAAGTAGGTGGCCAGTTCTTCCCATGCTTCCTTGTTCTCATCCTGGTAGTGCTGTGGGCTGTGCCACAGATCGGGGCGGCCAGTTCCCCTGCTTCCTGGGATGGAGGGCACCTGTGAGGGAGGCCTCTGGTCCAGTTTGCTCCCTTGAGGGTGGGGGGCACCAGCTTAGAAGTTCAGAGATGTCTGGGATGTCCCAGTCTTCTGGGGCTTGCCTTCCAGTCTCCCTGGCCTTTGTGTCACTGATGCATTTTTTTCTGAGAGGACATCAGATACCAGTGGGTCAGTCCTGCCTTGGCGGAACATTCAGTGTCTTTAAGTTCAGCCACTCCTGTCGAATCCTGGGCCAATGTTTAACCCTGCCTGAAGCTTTGCCAGCTACTGGGGAGACCCTGCCCCCTCCCTTGGTTCTCGCTGTTCTTCATCCTAGGCTGGTCAGCTCCCTGCAGACAGCAAAGCAAGGAAGTCACTTTCCTGTATTCCCCCCCTCCACGTTCCACACACCTAGATCTTCTCACTTGCCAGGGAATTCCTCTCCCCTTGCCACCCAGCACAAGTTCTAGCAGCTGGGCTGTGGCCTTGAGCCCAGGGCTGAGTACACACTGACTACCCCCAGGATGGGTCCTCATAACCCATGGGGCAGGGATGTCAACCCCCTACCAAGACCCCATCGTGCCACTTCTCCTCAGACCACTCCAGAGCCAGCCTTCTTGGGATGGGTCCTTCGTGAGGCTGTTCCCAGGGGTGGGGAGGGTAGGGAGTTGGTGCAAGAGGCTGGCTGGGGACTTAACCACCAAGGGGACAGGGAGCAGACATGGCCGGGCAGGGCACCCATCACCTGCAATGTTGACCTGACAGTTCCTGCCAGCCCGTCGGGAGGTGCAGAGCACAGACAGGCATTGAGGTGTCCACAGTGGGCCCTGATGGTAGGGCGTGCAGGGCGTCACGTATCCATTCACACCTGCATCACTTAGGTCTGGGGATGGGGAGGCTGGAGTGCATCTTCCAGACAGATCTGTAAAGCACAGAGCCTGAAATGAGGCAGAGGTTGGGGGGCATGAAGCCTGGGGAACCAATCCCTGAGTCACATCGAGGGGCCATGGAGGGCTTTTCAGATGGGAGGGCCATCTGTGCTGGGTCTTGTAGTGAAGAGGGTCTCCTTGGCAGGGAAATGGAGGAAGGGCACCCAGAAGGGTCAGACCCGTGGAGGGAACTGAGCCCAGGTGTGTAGCTGAAGCAAGTGAGCTTGTGGAGGGCCCCCAGCCTGACACTATCTGTATAGGTTCCCTGAGGGATTTTCGGCAAAGGATTTCTAAAGCCTTTGATGCGCTGTGAAGTTTCATCCACTGCCTGCAGAGGCAAGGCTGCGTGCAGGCATGTGCAGCAGCCAGGTAGGCTGGGCAGGCTCTGGTCCTCCACAGAGGTGGTGTGGGAGGAAGCAGACACTCTGCTCTGCCATCTCAAAGCTGGATTGGTCCCCAGCACCACCAGTGCTGGAGCGTGAGTCTCAGCAAATCACTCCCTCTCTGAGTCTCCGTTTCTTTATCTGAACGATGAACATGGTGTGAAATGTCCCCATTAGGAATAGTCCTATTTTCCGGTGTATCTGATGAGAGTGAGGCAGTCTGGGATAATTCACATAAAAGCAGTCTGTAAACCAGAAAGCACCTACTCTGAATAGTAGTTGAAGAGGCATCTCTTGCCAAGAGAGGTTTCCCCAGAATGAGTGGGAATGCAGCCATGTACTTTGAAGCCTGCAGCTGGGAGACAGGGAGACAGTGAAGAGCCTCCAATTAGGAAAAGAGGAGAACATGGACACCACTGGCCCCCAGTGCCAAAGATTCTATAGGATGTGGCCTGGGTTGGGACTTGAGGGCCATTGGCAGATTTTGAGCAAAGATGTACATAGTGGCACCTGGGACAGAAGGCAGTGTGAGCTGAGTCAAACTGCCAGGCTTTGTGAACTGGGGACTGTAGCAGGACCAGGAATCCATGAAGCTGGGGGCCTCTTCCCTGAACTGTGCAGGAGACAGCATCTGACCACTGCCTCAGGTCCATTATCTGCTTTCCACCACTCCATCACCCAGAACACTTCAGCAGCCAAGTGTTTTCACCAGCTTGACCTAAGCACTTTTGGTAGTAAAACCAAAAATGGATGATACCAAGAAGCTATTTATAGTATCCCGAATTTTCCCTACGTAGCTCACTTGGTATTAACAGTCACATGGTTCACTGCAGCCACGTCAGTGTGTTTGCCAGCCCCTGCCTCGGTGTTGATGATCTCTGTGTCCCCGTCAATGATTTCTAAATCCATAAACTCTTGTGGCCCCCAAGACTTTTGGGCAAAGCATTGGGAACAAGTGATCCTAGCCCCAATAAGACCCAACACTTTCAGAGGACTGACAGAGGCCCAGGGGTACTGGATGTGTTACCTTCCTCCAGCCTTCTGCCTACAGGGATGCCCTTCCTGGGACAGGCAGGACCAAGGGCCAGCCCCAGGTCAACCTAGATAACTACACACCCCACCATCTGCCAAACAGCCTCAGTATGTGGTATCTTTTGGTACCAACCATGGTCTTCTGTGGTAGAATGGGAGGACCTAGAGCAAAAAAGAAGAAGGACCCTTGGCAAGCACGTGTAGTCACTAGTTGGTAATGCTGAAAACCTGTCCACTGTCTTGTTTCAGGAATCCGGAGCCCTCTGTGGTCTCCCAGTACAGCCCCAGAAAACCTGGGTCCATGCACACAATTTTGGGGTGTTAACGTGATTCAGGAGTCTCTGGTTTTGAGATACAAGCAATGACACCGGAAGCTCAGGAGCATTAGGCTCACCTGGTTGACTTGCTTTCATAGCACACTTTTCAAGTGTCGATAGGAAATGCATGTAGAGGAGGTGAGCGGAAAGGGCACTGTGCTGCTGCTGGTGCTACTTGCCCTGCTGGGCTGCCTTCTCTGTCTTGGGGAAACCTGAGTGTTACCTTTGGACAAGATGGAAAGCTGCCTTTAGGGAGTGGCACCTGGGCCTCACTTGCTCCATGCTTGGTAACTAATCATTTTCTTAGGATTAACCTGGACCCTAAATTGCAAATGCCAGGTTTATCCTGAGCAAAAGTGTGGTTTCCGGTTAGCCCATGATCTGGAAGCTGCCTCTTGCTTGCCCACCCCAACCGGCTTCTGTGCCCCAGTGACCCTCCAGGTACCTGGGTTATCCATGAGGGTGTGTGGCCATCAGCTGCACAGTGCAGGGCTGAGCAGCCCAGATCAGTGTCCTTGCCTGGGTTTTTCCTTGGCATTGTGGCATCATGGCTCAGGGACCAGGGTTTTAGATCTTGAGCCAGTGATGACCCTTTTCCAGCCTCAGTTTTCACATCTGTATGCTGGGTGTAGTAGCAGCGCACAGTCACTAGGACACCAGGGAGGGTTCCATGTGTTGAAAGGCTGGGATAAATTTGGTGCACAAAGATGTTATGGGGAAGGGGACCAGGAAAATTATGCTGGGGTCTTTCATCTGCTTTGGGGACCTACCTTTGACTGCAAGGGCAGAAAAGTGTGCTCCATGCCACCTGGTTGCCAGCCTGCTATCGTGTCCCTCTGGGGATCTGGGCAGTGTTTTTGAGCAGCTTGCTGTTGGCATAGCAACATTGCCAGAAGAAATATCGATTACCTCAGATATGCAGATGACACAACCATTGTGACAGAAAGCAAAGAGGAGCTGAGGAGCATCTTGGTGAAAGTGAAAGAGGGGGATGAAAAGTTGGCTAAAGACTCAACATTCAAAAAATTAAGATCATGGCATCTGGTCCCATCACTTCACAGCAAATAGATGGGGAAACAATGGAAACAGTGAGATATTTTATTTTCTTGGACTCCAAAATCACTGCAGATTGTGACTGCAGCCATGAAATGAAAAGACACTTGCTCCTCAGAAGAAAAGCTATGACCAACTTAAACTACATAGTAAAAAGCAGAGATATTACTTTGCTGACATAGATCTGTCTAGTCAAAGTTATGACTTTGCCATAAAGAAGGCTGAAGGCCAAAGAACTGATGCTTTTGAATTGTAGTGTTGGAGAAGACTCTTGAGAGTCCCTTGGACTCCAAGGAGATCCAACCAGTCAATCCTAAAAGAAATCAGTTCCAAACATTCATTGTAAGGACTGATGTTGAAGCTGAAACTCCAGTACTCTGGAACCTGATGCAAAGAACTGACTCATTGGGGGAAAAAAAAAACCCTGATGATGGGAAAGAGTGAATGCAGGAGGAGATGGGGGTGACAGAGGATGAGTTGCTTGGATGGCATCACCGACTCGATGGACATGAGTTTGACCAAGCCCTGGGAGTTGGTGATGGATGGGGAAGCCTGGCGTTCTGCAGTCCATGGGGTCACAAAGAATTGGACACGACTGAGCAACTGAACTCAACTGATGGGCCCAGATGCTATGCTAAGCAAATCACACATACTGAGTGGTCGCTATAGATTTGAGTATACCATTACACCCACTTAACAGTTGAGGAAGCCAAGATAACAGGTAGTAAAATCGTAGCAACAAGATTTGAGCAAAGAACCTGTTGACCTTTTTAGTCCTCTGACTCACCATGAGACTCAGCCAAGTGACAGTGTCCCTGCTGCTCCAGGGCTCTGGCAGATAGGTTGAAGAAGTGGGTCAGTGGGGGAAAACCACAGGGAGTGAGGGGGCTAGAACACACAGAGAGAGCATGATCTAGCCCAGGAGGAGTTGCCACTCACAATAGGCAGGTGTGCAGGCCAGGTGCCAGGTCTTTTGATTAGCCCAGAATGGCCAAAAAACCTGAAGTTCAGTAAGAGATCTGGTTTTTGAATGTTGGCTTCCTAATTTTATAAAGACACTCTCCATACCAACCGACTACACCTGCCACTCACACAGAGCCTACAGGTGGCCCTCTCCTTCCTCCACTGCACTGGCTCCACACAGTGTGCCCCTTGCCAGGGGTTTGCTCTCAGACATTGATCTTCTGTCTGAAAGTGCTCCCACCTGGGCTCAAACTGTCTGCTCAGCTTCAGGAACTTATGCTGTTAAAGAGTGGAGAAAGATTTGGGGAACCCGCCTGCTTTCATGTCTCTTGTGGTTTACTCAGCTCAGTTCGGACTGTACCTCCAAGCTTTCCCACATCCTCTCTGTAGGGATCAGTGTCCTCTTGGCCAAAGTTCTCCCAAGGCTTTGCACCACATCTGGCTGTATCCTTTCTTTCTTTGACCTGGTCATTTTCTCCTCTCTCCCAGTTACACAGTCAACCTCTTGGGGCAAATCCAGTTCAACCCAGTTCAGTTCAGCTCAGTGACTCAGTTGTGTCTGACTCTTTGCAACCCCATGGACCACAGCATGCCAGGCCTCCCTGTCCATCACCAACTACCTCAGTTTACCCAAAATCATGTCCATTGAGTCGAAGATGCCATCCAACCATCTCATGCTCTGTCTTCCCCTTCTCCTCCTGCCTTCAATCTTTCCCAGCATCAGGGCCTTTTCAAATGAGTCAACCCTTCACATCAGGTGGCCAAAGTACTGGAGTTTCAGCTTCAACATCAGTCCTTCCAATGAACACCCAGGACTGATCTCCTTTATGGTGAACTGGTTGGATCTCCTTGCAGTCCAAGGGACTCTCAAGAGTCTTCTCCCACACCACAGTTCAAAAGCATCAATTCTTCGATGCTCCACTTTCTTTTTGGTCCAACTCTACATCCAAACATGACTAATGGAAAAACCATAGCCTTAACTAGATGGACCTTTGTTGGTAAAGTAGTGTCTCTGATTCTTACTATGCTGTCTAGGATGGTCAAGACTTCCAAGAAATAAGTGTCTTTTAATTTCATGGCTGCAGTCACCATCTGCAGTGACTTTGGAGTCTTAAAAAAAAGTCAGCCACTGTTTCCACTGTTTCCCCATCTATTTGCCATGAAGTGATAGAAGCAGATGCCATGATCTTAGTTTTCTGAATGTTGAGCTTTAAGCCAACTTTTTCACTCTCCTCTTTCACTTTCATCAAGAGGCTGTTTAGTTCTTCTTCACTTTCTGCTGTAAGGGTGGTGTCATCTGCATATTTGAGGTTATTGATATTTCTTCCAGCCATCTTGATTCCAGTTTGTGCTTCATCCTGCCCAGTGTTTCTCATGATGTACTCTGCATATAAGTTAAATAAGCAGAGTGACAATATGCAGCCTTGACATACTCCTCTTCCTATTTGGGATCAGTCTGTTGTTCCATGTCCAGTTCTAACTGTTGCTTCCTGACCTGCATACAGGCTTCTCAAGAGGCAGGTCAGGTGGTCTGGTATTCCCATCTCTTTCAGAATTTTCCACAGTATATTGTGAGCCATACAGTCAAAGGCTTTGGCATAGCCAAGAAACCAGAAATAGATGTTTCTTTGGAACTCTCTTGCTTTTTCAATGATCCAGTGGATGGTGGCAATTTGATCTCTGGTTCCCCTGCCTTTTCTAACCAGCTTGAACATCTGGAAGTTCACAGTTCACATATTGCTGAAGCCTGGCTTTTGAGCATTACTTTACTAGCGTGTGAAATGAGTGTAGTTGTGCAGTAGTTTGAGCATTCTTTGGCATTGTCGTTTTGGGACAAGTCCAAAGTCTTACTAATTACCTCACTCTTCCCATCTTTCCCCGAGTCTGATCTCAGTACTTAATAGGTTTACCTTTCTAATGCTTGCTGAATTAAATATTAAAAATTGCAGTACAGATGAGGCTTGCCTTCATATTCTTATTAATGACAAGGCACGTTCTGTTGTTTTAATAAAGAACTAAAAATACAGCTATGTTGCCTCTTTAAGCCTGCTTTCCCATCTATTAAGTATTATCAAACCTATAGGAATCACCTAATAGGTGTAGATTGCATAGCACAGCGCCTGATGCATAGATTGAACTCAGAAGAGGTCCATTCAACTTGTTGCAACAGCTTTTATAATTTAATACAATCGTTGTTTAGACTCTTTTCCATCCCATGAACTGTAGCAGTCCAGACTTCCCTGTCCTTCACCATCTACCGGAGCTTGCTCAAACTCATGTCCATTGAGTTGATGTTGCCATCCAACTGTCTCATCCACTGTTTCCCTTTCTCTTCTTACTGTCAGTTTTGCCCAGCAACAGGGTCTTTTGCAGTGAGTCAACTGTTGGCATCAGGTGGCCAGAGTATTGGAGTATCTTCAGAGTATCTTCAGCTTCAGCATCAGTCCTTCCTATGAATATTCAGGGTTGCTTTCTTTAGGATTGAGTGGTTTGATCTCCTTGCAGTCCAAGGGTCTCTCAAGAGTCTTCTCCAACACCACAGTTCAGAAGCATCAATTCTTTGGCACCCAGCCTTTTTCTGGTCAAACTGTCACATCCACACATGACTACTGGAAAAACCATAGCTTTGACTAGACAGACCTTTGTCAGTCAAGTAGTGTCTCTGCTTTTTACTGTGCTTTCTAGGTTGGTCATAGCTTTTCTTCCAAGGAGGAAGTGTCTTTTGGTTTCATGGCTGCACTCACCATCTGTGGTGATTTTGGAGCCCAAGAAAATAAAGTATGTCACTGTTTCCATTGTTTTCCCATCTATTCACCATGAAATTATAGGACTGGATGCCATTAGGTTCATTTTTTGAATGTTGAGTTTCAAGCCTGCTTTTTCATTCTCCTCTTTCACTTTTATCAAGAGGCTCTTTAGTTCCTCTTTCCTCTACCATAAGGGTCATGTCAGCTGCATATCTGAGGTTATTGATATTTCTCCTGGCAATCTTGATCACAGCTCAGGCTTCATCCAGCCCAGAATTTCACATGATGTACTCTGCATAGAAGTTAAATGTGTGACAATATACAGCCTTGATATACTCTTTTCCCAATTTTGAACCAGTCCACTCTTCCATGTTGAGTTCTAACTCTTCCTTCCTGACCTGCCTACAGGTTTCTCAGGAGGAAAACAAGGTGGTCTCGTTTTGCCATCTCTTTAAGAATTTTCCACAGTTTGTTGTGATCCACACAGTCAAAGTCTTTACAACGTGGTCAATGAAGCAGACATAAATGTTTTTCTGGAGTTCTCTTGCTTTTTCTATGATCCAATAGAAGTTTGCCATTTGATCTCTTGTTCTTCTGCCTTTTCTACATCCAACCTGTACACCTGGAATTTCTTGGTTAACATACTGTTGAAGCCTAGCTTGAAGGATTTTAAGCATTTTGAGCATTAACTTGCTAGCATGTGACATGAGCACAATTGTGCAGTAGTTTTAACATTCTTTGGCATTTCCCTTCTTTGGGATTGGAAAGAAAACTGTCCTTTTGCAGTCCTGTAGCCACTGCTGAGTATTCCAAGTTGGCTGGCTTATTGAGTGCAGCACTTTAACAGCATCACATTTTAAGATTTAAATAACTCAGCTGAAATTCCATCACCTCCACTAGCTTTGTTTGTAGTGATGATTCCTAAGGCCCACTTGACTTGGAATTCCAGGAAGTCTGGCTCTAGCTGACTGATCACACCGTCGTGATTATCTGGGTCATTAAGACATTTTCTGTATAGGTCTTCTGTGCATTCTTGCCACCTCTTCTTAATCTCTTCTGCTCTGTTAGGTCCTTACCATTTCTGCATTTTAGGATTTAATACAATAGAGCTAAGATTTACTGAAAGGCAAGGCTGATCTTATTGAAGGTGATCCACACATCCTGAACTGAGATCCCAAGGAACTCATGAAAGTTCTCTTCCAAATTAAGACAGCAGTTAAAGTTCCACCTATTCGTTTTTTGCCTGTAATTGTTTGCTTGAGACTGGTATAAACACTGCTTTCTTTCTTAACAGAAACTTTAAAAATCTGAGTGTTGAATATGCTCATTACTCTCTGTCATAGGCTGAATTGTGTGCCCCCCTCCAAATTCACATGTTGAGGCCCTAAGCTCAGCAGTTCAGAATGTGCTTCTGCTTGAAGATAGGGACTTTAAAAGGGTAATTAAGGTTAAATGAGGTCATATGAGTGGGCCCTAATTCATTCTGACTGTGGTTCTTATAAGAAGAGGAAGTTTGGAGAAATAAAGGGACACAGGGGTGGGCATGCACAGGGAAGGTGCCATATGAAGATTCAGGATGAAGTCCACCATCTACAAGCCAAGAAGAGAGGCTTCAGGAGAAACCTGACCTGCTGACACCTTAATCTTGGACTTCCAGCCTTCAGAACTGTCAGAAAATGAATTTCTGGGGCTTTCCCGGTAGCTCAGTAGTACAGAACCTGCCTGCTAATGCAGAAGACACAGGTTTGATCGCTAATCTGAGAAGATCCCACATGCCACAAAGCAACTATCCCATGCACCACTACTGTTGATTCTGTGCTCTAGAACCCGTGGGCTGAAACAGTTGTAGGCTGTGTGCCCTAGAACCCATGCTCTGCAACAAGAGAAGCCACCACAATTAGAAGCTTGTGCACTACAACTAGAGAGTAACTGCTGCTCACCACAACTAGAGAAAAGCCTGTGCAGCAACAAACACCCAGCTCAGCCAAAATAAATTTTAAAAATTATTTTTAACAACAGAAAATGAATTTCTGTTGTGCATGCTACCCAGTCTGTGACCCTTTGTTCTGGCAGTCCTATCAAACTAATACCTGTTTCTTCTTTTGGATCTTTGCCTCTTCCTAGTGATGTAACTAGCAGTTACTGATGTAACTCCAGAAAATGGGGATCTGCTTGAAGGAAATGGGAGAAAACTATACTTTGGGAGAAACATGTTTGCCTAAAAACTCTGTCTCCTGGCTTAATATTTGGGAGTTTTTCTGAGAAAGACCTCTGTGGCAGATCCTGCCCATGTCCCCTCTGCCTCATGGCGATGGCACATACCAGCCAGACATTAAACTGCCAGCATCTCATCAGTGGCTTGGAGGATTATTCCTCATGCCTGAAACCTACTTTGTCAGTGCTCAAGGAAGACTGAAAATGTCAGAGAATTGATGCTTCATGACCCATCGGAACTGGAGTATAAATACCCCAGCTCCCTCATCCTCAAACATGATAACTCAGATAACTCTCCATAGGCTTGTGGAGTTCTCCAGTAGGATAAATCTCCCTTAATCTTTCTTTAAATGCACCTTCTCTTGGCTCCCTTCCTATCTCTAGGGAAACTCTCCATCCTTCCTCTGCAAAGCACATCTCCAAAGGAAAGAACTTGCTTCAGAATTCTTATTTTAGGCTGTGATTCTGGTGGACCCAGAACTAGGTACAACTGCCCTCTAGCTACCTGTGTGTGCATATGAAACATCTATAGTTAAAGATGTTGCTGTGGTTTCTAATTTAACGAGACGAGATACTGCATTGGGGCTTTCCTGGTGGCTCAATGGTAAAGAATCTGACTGTCAATGCAGGAGACTCAGGCCCAGGCCCTAGGTCAGGAAGATCCCCTGGAAAAGCAAATAGCAACCCATTCCAGTGTCATTTCCTGGAGGATTCCATGGACACAGGAGCCTGTTAGGCTACAGTCCACGGGGTCATGAAAGAGTTAGACACGTCTTAGTGACTAAACAACAACATTGCATCAAATTCCTGCTATGGTAAGGTAGTGGTTCATCAACTGATGAACACTGGGGCCTCTTCTTGCAGGAAAGGGTGTTCTGAAGTCCTGCCTTGTGGAAAGGCCTTTGCATCAAATCAACTATGCTGCATTTTTTTTTTCTTCTATAAACCCTAAAGCCCAATCTTTTCAGTACTTGTGAGATTTTTTAAAAAATTTTTTAAATAGAAGGATAATCGCTTTGCAGCATTTTGTGGTTTTCTGTCATACATCAACAAGAATCAGCCATAGGTACACCCTTGCCCCTCCCTCCTGACCTGCCTCCCATCTCCCTCCTCATCCCACCCTTCAGTCTGTCGCAAAGCCCCTGTTTGAGTTGCCTGAGTCATACAGCAAATTCCCATTGGCTGTCTATCTTACATGTGGTCTTGTAAATCTCTATGTTACTCTCTCCATGCATCTCACCCTCTCCCTCTTCTCCTCCCACCGTGTCCTCATTGGCTTTGCTTAGCCTGTGCTCTTGCATCACATCTCCATGATGGGTAGGTGTGTTTGCATCAGGATGGGGTGGATTTATTAAGTTGTTTTGTGCATGAGACACATGTTTCCTTATGGGGCTGCTCTAATACCTGTTGTGATGTTTTCATGGTCCATGGGGATGCAGTTGGGAGGGTTGCTTCTGAATAGGAGTCCAAGTGACTATGAGAGAAACAGACTTCTGAGGAACAGTGCAAGCTGCCCTGGGTGTGCAGTAAAGCTTCTGCTAAGCCCGCTGACCCTAAGCCCTATCTCGTTACTCTCAGGCTGCTGTTGAGCATCTCAGAGGTTGAGGTCTTCTCATTGACTACTCAGAACAATGCTATGGATGCTCCACACTGAGTAACTTTCAACCTTCTAGGCTCCCCTATCCCCGTGAAAACTATTTATAGCCAGGCCCACAGTTCTCAAATGAGGAGCCCTGGGACAAGGCTGTGGATGAATATGTTAGCCAGGCCTCACCTGACCGTGCATGTAACCTCTGCAGCTGGTTTGCTGACAGGATCGCTTGTCTTTGCCCCGAGAGGAAAGGTTTTGTCAAAGAAGCTATTTCTCTGTCACAACTTCTGTGAACCTTTTTTATTAGTGCGTTAATCCTAACAAGTTTTGCTGGCTTAGAGGATTTATGTGAGTCAGTCAGGGATCTACCATCATAGTGTTTAATCACCTTCATTGCCATGTGATCTTCGGCTCACAGCGGTTAAACAGCAGTTTAAAGGGCCATGAGTGTCTCACTCCATGCATCCCTGCCAAATTATTTACCTTCTGCTCATTGACTGGTAAAAAGGATCCCAGACTTGCCCAGTTTCCACCATTCAGTTTCTCAGCTAACCCAACCCCTTCCTCCTGGGCATCTCCTAATCTCAACTGTGTGGGTGGAATCCTGGAGCAAGAGAGGAATGCAAGCACTCCTACCTCTGGAAGCAAAAGGTGACTTCTTGGTGGCCGGGGGAGAAAACACTCTTCCACCTGCTTGTCTGGATGTCTTCACCTGCACAAGGACCAGAGGAACAGGGAGAAAATCACCAGTGACAAAACAGCCGTGTTGGACAACAAGCCACCACAGTGTTCTCCTGGCCAGGGGCCGCAGGCCACAGGGACCCAGGAGGGCCCAAATGATGAGAAACACACGTGCAGGTTCCCTCAGGGTTGGTTCTGCTCATCACAGCAGCTGCCCTGTCCTCACATGGCTGGGACAGGGACCCCATGATATCTCAGACCTCAGCATAGAAAGTCATCCCCCAGGAGTCTTGGTGAGTTACAGCCCAGGAGAACCGTGCAACAACAAGAGGACACAACTCCTCCCCTCACACTGCCACTCTGGAAGGATCCGAGGGCCACCACAGTCAGTCAGCTGTTCTCCATGCACTCATGGTTGGGCCCCACCAGGAGAGGAGATGCAGACAAGCAGCTGAGCCCTACATGGTCAGGCCCAGGTTGTGGCAGCTCACAGCAGCCCACCATTGGAGGGGTGTCCAGACACCAGGCTGCGACCCACTGAACTTGTTCAGCTGTTTAGTTTGTGAGATCGAGGAGCAGGGAGTGAGGTCTGGAGTGAGCCTTGCGACCCCATAGCCACGGTGAGAGGACTTCAGTGAGTTGACTCTCATGCATTCTAGGCTCTCCCAGCTCAAGACCGACTGATGAATCCTCGGGACTGGCCCCGTGTACCCTTGCTCCTTGACCCCCTATGCCTAGAAACCCCAGCCCTTGGGGTTCTCCTGAAGTGACTGCAAAGTCAGAGTTAACTGGGTCTCTCATATCGGTGCCTAGGTGACCCTAAGTCTGGCAACCTGCACCCCTCTGGTGGTCCCACCTCCTTGGGTGGGTTCATCATTGCAGAGTCTGAGGTCCCTTTGGGAGAGGCTGGGGTTGTTCCTGTGTCAGTTTGCTGTGGTCCTTCCCCTGGGGACCCAACCCATCCCCGTTCCTTGGTGCCAGATCTGAGAACTGGCTTTGTGGCCGAACCTGGATGAGGGATTGTGACCTGTTTACTGGGGCGTCTGCCCTTGGCTTCGGTGTCATTTCGGACTGTACCTTGGTTAGTTGCCCATCCATCAAGCCCCAGGAGGCCACGTTGTATTGACCGCATGCCCTGCTCTGTGGGTCCAGCCTCCTGGGGGGTGGCAGCCCTCGTCGTGGCCCCTGGCTCCTGGTCGCTCAGTGTGACACTGCGGCCTATGCTGTAGTCCCTGGGCAGTGAGGATGGGGATTGGGGGGTGTCATCCGTCTCCTCCATCATGTGACTTGGTGAGCCCAGCCTGTGTTGCACAGTGTCTTTTCTCTGCTTGGCAGCCGGACAGTAAGTGACCAGCTCTTCCTGTGGTCCTCGGCTCTTGTGCTGGTAGTGCTGTGAGTCCTGCCACAGATCAGGGCAGCCAACTCCCCTGCTTCCCGGGATGTACGGCACCTGTGAGGGAGGACTCCAGTGCCATTTGCTCTCTTGGCGGTGTGACTGGGTGGGGGGGGGGGGGACCAGCTCTTTATGGGGTGAGAGGCTGGGCTGCTGCCACAGGCTCAGAAGTTCAGAGATGTCTGAGATGTCCCAGTCTTCTGGGACCTGCCTCCTGGTCTCCCTGGTCCTCGTATCAGGGATGCAGGTTTTCCAAAGAGGACTTCTGATGCCAGCAGGTCAGGCCTGCCTTAGTGGAACATTCGGTGTCTTTAAGGTTCAAACACTCCTGTCGAATCATGAGCCCATGTAGGTCCACTGCCTGAAGCTTTCTCAGCTACCAGGAAAACCCTGGGAAAGCCCCTCCCCCCTTGGTTCTCACTATTCTTCATCCTAGGCTGGTCATCCCCCTGTGGACAGCAAAGCAAAGAAGTCACTTCCCTCTATGCCTCCCATGTTCCACATGCCTGGATCTTCTCACTTGCTAGGAAATGCCTCTCCCCTTGCCAGCCCAGCAAAGGTTGTAGGAGCTGGGCTGTGGCCTTGAGTCCAGGGCTGAGTGCACACTGACTATCCCCAGGATGGGTCCTCATAAGCCGTGGGGCAGGGGATGTCAACCCTGTACCAAGGCCTCATCTCACCACCTCTCCTTGGACCATGCCAGGGCCAGCCTTCTCAGGATGGGTCCTTCATGAGGCTGTTCCTGTGGGTGGGAGGAGGGTAGTTGGTGCCATAGGCTGGCTGGCGACTTACCACCAAGGACTGGGAGCAGACAGGAGTGGGTGGGGCATCCCTCTACCTGCGATGTTGACCTGACAGTTCCTGCCAGCCCGTCAGGAAGTGCAGAGCATAGACAGGCATTGGAGGTGCCACAGTGGGCCCCAGTGGTCAGGCTCTCACAGTGCCTGAGGCCTCGTAAGTGCTATTGACTAAGTGGGAGAACTGAAACCAGGAACTGGTGCCTGAGTGGTGGCTGTGTGTACACACAGAACACCAAGTGCCTTTGCCCAGGTAGCACTGTGCTCTGCCCTGCATGCAGGCTGGAAGGAGGGGTTCTTGGTGTCTTTTGCATCATGCAACTGCTGGGTGGGGCAGGAGAACTGCTTCCAGTGTTCTGGTCACCTGGCCATCTGCTAGTTGTGGTGTAAGCACAGCCTGATGGGAGAGGGCAGGTCTGGGTACCAGAACTCACAAGGCAAAGTGCATTCAACTCCAAGGACATCCATCCTACAAGAGGCTCCTCCACCGCACAGGGCATCAGGTGTCCATTCACCCCTAAATCACTCAGGGCTGGGGGTGGGGAGGCTGGAGTGCATCTTCCTGGCAGACCTGTCAAGCTCAGAGCCTGAAACAAGGCAGAGGTTGTGGAGCATGAAGTGTGGGAAAGCAAACACTGATTCCCATCAAGGGACCGTGGAGGCCTTTTTAATGGGAGGGCAGTCTGAGCTGGGTCTTGTAATGAAGAGGGTCTCTTTGGCTGGGAAATTGGAGAAGGGCCCCCAGAAGTGTCCCATGGAGGGAACTGAGCCCAGGTGTGCAGCTGGAGCAAGGTCATGGGAAAGGGCTGGGATACTAGACTGGGTCAAACTCAGACGCAACTCTTAGGGCATCTGACCTGTGCCCTGCGTACAGTTGCTCGGTGCCCTCACTTGCAGTTTTTAAGGTAAGCCATTGCTTCTCTCCCTGAGAAGAATTCATTGATTCAGTCATTTAGTTAGTCAGTGACTGGAGAAAAAAAAAAGAAAAAAACTTTGTGTGCCTCCCATACACAGGGTCAGGCAACAAGTAGACAAGAGAGACACACAGGTGAGTCAGGCGATGACCAGCATGGTTCTTTCCAGGATGAGCGGCCCTGGCAGCTGGTGCCTATCCTCACTGAACTAGACAAGGGCACTGTCTTCTTCAGGCTGACTTCTCCTGGCTTGTGTGGAGGTTTCCAATTCTTCCTGACTCCAGAATGAGGTTTAGAGAGATGACATTAGGTCTTTATGGTCTGAGAGTTATTGCTGGGATAGAGGGTAAGATGGTTAGATAGCATCACCAACTCAATCGATGTGAATTTGAGCAAACTCTGGGAGATGGTGAAGGACGGAAGCCTAGCATGCTGCGGTCCATGGGGTCACAGAGTCACAAACGACTTGGTGACTGAACACACACAGAAGTGAAGGTGTTGAACCCAGATTCTCCTGGTCCCCAGAAGAAGGTTGATTTGCCCTCTGTGGCACCCAGGGTCCCCCAGGCTGAGCAGAGTGGCTGCTGCTGATGCATTGGGCAGAGAAGGAAGATGTGATACAGGTTTCCCCAGACCAGCTCCCCGGCAGCATGAACCATGATATCTTCAAGTGCCAGGGGGAGTATAGCAGTGTGGGCCCCTCGCTTACTGCCTTTGAAGGAATAGTGCAGGCAGTGAAGACAAGACGATATGGGGGGCTGGCCTTGGCCTGCTCTATTTCCCAACTAGAGTGTTCCAAAATGACACTTGGAGGAGGCTTTAAGAAAGGGGTCAGCTTGGTGTCTGAAATGACACTAGGGTTTGACAGTAATATGCTGCTTGCTCATTGTGCCATTTGCTGGCCCACTCTTCCAACTTCACTTTTTTTTTTTTTTCATTGATATATAGTTAGGGCTTCCCTCATAGCTCAGTTGGTAAAGAATCTGCCTGCAATGCAGGAACCCCAGTTCAATTCCTGGGTGGAAAAGATCCCCTGGAGAAGGGAAAGGCTACCCACTCCAGTATTTTGGCCTGGAGAATTCCATGAACTGTATACTGCATAGTTCACAGGGTTGCAAAGATTCTGACATGACTGAATGGCATTCACTCATATTCACATAGTTGATTAACAATGTTGTGTCCATCTGGTGTATAGCAAGGTGATTCACTTTATATATATATAAACACTTCCAGATTCTTTTCCATTATAGGTTATTGAGATATTGAGTATAGTTTCCTGTTCTTTACAGTAGGACCCTATTTATGCATTTTATACATTTTTGTTCAGTCGCTCGGTTTTGTCTGACTTTGTGACCCTGAGGACTATAGCACACCAGGCTTCCCTGAATTTCACTGTCTCCCGGAGTTTGCTCAAACTCCTGTCCATCGAGTCAATGATTCCATCCAATCAGCTCCCCCTCTAGCACCTTCTTCTCCTTCTTTCTTCAGTCTTTCCAAACATCAGGGTCTTTACCAGTAAGTTGGCTCTTCACATCAGGTGGTCAAAATATTGGAGCTTCAGCTTTAGCCTCAGTCCTTCCAATGAATATTCAGGCTTGATTTCTTTGGAATTGACTGACTTGGTCTCCTTGCTGTCCACAGGACTATCAAGAGTCTTTTCCAGCATGACAGTAGTACTATTTTATACATAGTAGTGTGCATCTGTTAATCGCAAAGTACTAATTTATCCCTTCCCCTTCTTTTTTCACTCTGGTAACCAAAATTTCTTCTCTGAGTCTGTTTCTGCTTTGCAAATAATTTCATTTGTACCATCATTTTAGATTCCATCAATATGTGATATCATAGAATATTTGTCTTTCTCTTTCTGACATACTCCACTTAGCATGATAACCCCTGGGTCAACACATGTTTCCGCAAATGGTATTACTTCATTATTTTTCAGGGCTGAGACATATTCCTGTGTGTGTGTGTGTGTGTGTGTGTGTGTGTGTGTGTGTGTGTATACCACATCTTCTTTATCTATTTATCTGTTGATGGACATTTACATTGTTTACATATCTTGGCTATTGTAAATATTGCTGCAATGAACATTGGGATGCATGTATCTTTTCAGGGTAGAGCTTTGCCTTTTTCAGGTGTATATGCAGGAGTGGGATTGCTGGATCATATGATACTTCTATTTGTAGCTGTTTAAGGAACCTCCATACTGTTCTTCATATTGAGTGTACCAGTTTACTTTTCCACCAACTGTGTACAAGGGTTCCTTTTTCTCTGCAACCTCTCCAGAATTTATTCTTTGTAGTTTTTTTGATGATGGCCATTCTTTCCAGTGTAAGGTGATACTTCATTGGAGTTTTCATTTGCATTTGTCTAGTAATTAGGAATGTTGAGACATCTTTTCATGTGTCTTTTGGCCATCTATGTCTTCTTTGGAGAAATATCTGTTCAGGTGTTCTGACCATTTTTTGATTGGATTGTCTTTTTTTTTTTTTTTTTTTTTTTTGCAGCTTAAATTTTAATTAAAGGTGGTTAATAATAAGAGCTTCTGTGGCAAAAAGCTCCAGGTAGTGCTTGGAGGGTATGAATATAAAAATGAGGTGCTAAACCTAAATGTCAATACATTGTAAAATATTACTTTTCCCTTTCCTCCCCTGACCATTTCTGCCTTCTTAATCTTTCTAACTTTCCCAAGGCATGGAGATGTCTGATACATATCAATGGATATTAAAATGGATTCTTAATTCTCATTACCACAAAGATATAGCAACCAAATTTGCATGTCCCTTGCCTTGCACTTATAGCAGGAGACCAGGCATTGGCATAGATGCCCATTATTTGTATTCCAAAGGTCCATGAGTGTAGATGGCTCCTTTTATGAGTGAATGTGTGTCTGTGTAGCTCATAGGCTGGGCCGATGCTTAGGGCACACAGAGGGGCTATCTATTTGTGCTCATTATTTGAATGACATGATCCACAGCCTGGGCTTTGGGATCCAGGGGCCTGGGTTTGGACATCAGTTCCTCTCTTGCTGTGTAGCTTTGGCACTTACTATCTCTGGGTGTCTTTCTCCTCTGTTGAAAACCAGATAGCACAAAATGCCACTCATATCATAGGGCTTTTCCAGGGCACAGCCTTGGACATCATGTTGTCTCCCACTGGATCTCAGGGACTGTCTTTGCTTCTACTTCTGCAGGTGGGAGGTTATCCCAGCAACACTACATATGAAGATTTTTCTTGATTCCCAGGCTTTGTAAACTTCAAAATTCTCTAACAGTGTTCAAGGGACTATAATGTGATTTTGGCAAAATTCCCTTATGCTATTTCGAAGATTTCAGTTGTGCATTTAGAAAATGAGATGATTGGTCCAGAACTGTGATTCTCCAAACTTTGTGTCCATGGGATATCTGACCGGGGGATAGAGTGTGGTTCAGCTTTCTGAACAAATCAGAGGCAAGCTGCTCAGCTGAATTGAGGCCTGTTCCCCAACCCCCTTCTTCCTAAACTCTTCCCGGCCCACTCCTCGGATCAGTTCAGTTCAGTTCATTTCAGTCGCTCAGTTGTGTCCGACTCTTTGCAAACCCATGAATTCCAGCACACCAGGCCTCTCTGTCCTTCACAAACTCCCGGAGTTTACTCAAACACATGTCCCTTGAGTCGGTGATGCCATCTAGCCATCTCATCCTCTGTTGTCCCCTTCTCCTCCTGCCCCCAATCCCTCCCAGCATCAGGGTAATTTCCAATGAGTCAACTCTTTGCATCAGGTGGCCAAAGTATAGGAGTTTCAGCTTCAGCATCAGTCCTTCCAATGAACACCCAGGACTGATCTGCTTTAGAATGGACTGGTTGGATCTCCTTGGAGTCCAAGGGACTCTCAAGAGTCTGCCCCAACACCACAGTTCAAAACATCAATTCTTTGGTGCTCAGCTTTCTTCACAGTCCAACTCTCACATCCATACATGACCACTGGAAAAACCATAGCCTTGACTAGACGGACCTTTTTTAGCAAAGTAATGTCTCTGCTTTTTAATATGCTATCTAGGTTGGTCACAACTTTCCTTCCAAGGAGTAAGCATCTTTTAATTTCATGGCTGCAATCACCATCTGCAGTGATAGAGGCCCCCCAAAGAACACAGTTTGTAAACCAGTGACCTAGAACTCAGATTTCAGTGTGCATTCAGATCCCTTAGTGATCTTGTCAAATGTGGCCTCTGATTCACATGCTCTGAGGTGGACCTGAGATTCTGTGCTTCTGACCAGATCCCAGTTGATGCCTAAGTGAAAAGCAAGGGTCTGATCACAAACTGCCTTTGACCTTTCACATCCTTTGATTCAGAGTTCTTATTGTTATTCTGATTGTGTCATAAAATAAAAATCTGCATTGAATGAATGTTTCTGTTAAAGGCAAAATCCTCAACTCTACAGATGTGACAACTGACCTGAGATATGAAGGAGAGAGAAAGTATTTGTTTCTCAACTGTGAGTGTATGAAACATGTGGAAAATATTTTCCGAATAGCACAATTTGGGTTAAGAAACTGTTCCACTTTGTTAAGAAGAGTTGCACTTTGGTTTGGTTATAGTCTGGATCACAATGAAAGTGTTAGTCAATGAGTCATGTCTGACTCTTTGCAACCCCATGGAGCGTAATCCGCCAGGCTTTTCTGTCCATGGAATTTCCCAAGCAAGCATATTGGAGTGGGTAGCCATTCCTTTCTCCAGGGGATCTTCCTGACCCAGGGTTCAAACCTGGCTCTTCTCTATTGCAGGCAGATCCTTTGCCATCTGAGCCACAAGGTAAGCTAATGGACACTTTTCTAAGGGAACTTCTGATAGAAACAAGTGACCTGCTTTCAGACCCTGGCTGAGGCCTGTCTCCACAATCTAGGTCTAAGTGAAGGTTCAGAACTGTGGACAGCTGTTGGTGTGTCTGGCATCCATGTGCTTTCTTGATACTCATAATGACGTGGCATCAAGAAAGATACCTTCATGTAAGTGGCCTCCATGCTTTCTGTCCATTGCTGAGTTGAGTGCTCCAGGTTCAGTGTTGATAGAATGTTCTGTCTTCTGCACTCTGTTGGGACTCCTCCTATGTGTGTCCAGAAGACTGGATGCTTTGACAGTCTGTAGGGCTTTGCTTGTCAGTCTGTGTCTGTTTCAATTCAGTAACATCATGGCTAAGGTGGGGAACCCACTTTAGCAAGGAGACAAAAGCCCAGTTGTTAGAGTAGCCAGTGTGTTGAAATGTCATGTATCCTTTGTGGAATTTGGCAGGAGAATACTGTGTGCTCTGTGGCATTGCCCGAGCCCTTCATTAAGAAGAATGGTTACTTTCCCATGGAGGTGGAGGTAGCATGTGCACCATCTGAGGAAGCGAAGTGAGACTGAACACCAGGGAGGCTGGATCCAAACAGAGGTGTTCCTGTGGAGGTCAATCAATGAGGAGAACAGTCTAGTGGATGTGTGTTCCCAGGACATGTCAGTGGGCTTCTTTAGCATCAGGCATGTTGGAAGCACAGACGGCGTGTGCCCAACCACCCCCTCCTCCAGATGCAGACAGTCTGGTGACTGATCCATCAATAGCTCTGTCAATGGCCACTGGTCACCTTTCTTCCTTCTTTGATCCACTCACTCGCTGGTGTGTGAGCACCACCTTGGTGCCTGGCATGGGGTCTACAAAGTTGGAGAAGATGGGGAACTTTCTGACAAACTGCAGACAGGGGATCAGCACAAGGGGCCTTAGGAAAGGCATTGCTCCTAGAATCTGGGATCTGAAGAGGGATGACAGGGATGGTGGCGTGGGGGGCATGGAGCTCAGTGTGTGTCTGGGGTGCTGATCCAGAGTGCATTGCCTTCCCGTCACGTCCCCAGAGGATTCAGGTCACCTCAGGTACATGTGGAGGGCCTGTGCCTGAGCCTTTCTTGCACACCTTCGACAAAGTATGAGAGTCTCTTTTCCCAACCACCCCTCTCCCACTCAGGTCCTTCTGGCACAATATCAGCAGATAGGAGTAGAGGAGTCTCAGATAGAATCCTTAAGAAGTTTCTGGAAGAATACCCTGATCATCCAGTGCTTCCTGAGCTCTCTTAAACCCAGGGCCCTTGGTGACATGACACATGGAAGATTTCTAATCCCTCTCCAGCCCCTGCCACCCAGGCCACCCTGGTAGTATAACCACGAATCCTAAAACACAGCTTTCCCGAAGCGACCCCTGACTCCCACAACTTGGTGTTCGAGTGCCTGCAGCACTCTGGCCTCATCTTGCCCGTCTGTCAAATGAGGTCAATGAAAACAGTTCTGGGTCCAGGATCAGCCTTTGCTCCCCATGCTTCTCGGGGCTCTGACCCCCACCACAGACCTTTCTGCCTTCGTCGCAGCAGCACTTCCCCTTGTCTCCTCGATGGTCATGGCCAGGCCTCCACTCCTGCAGCCTGACCCTCCGGGTGCCCAGTCCTCCACACTGCTGCTCATGGCAGATCCTTCCTTCCTCACTTCCTGTGCCCTCCTGAAGCCTCTGAGGCTGACTTCAGGACCGTTCCTTCCTCCCCACAACCTTCCAGAACCCTCTCCATAGTACTCTTTTTGTGAATTGTTACCCTGGATGGTATCTGTATGTTTGTGTGTGTCTGTGTGTGTGTCTGTGTGTGCGTGTGCACAAACTTCGGGAACCCTCTCTATAATACTCTTTTTGTACAAGGATACCTCGGTCAGTTTCTTTGTGTGTGTATGTATGGGTGTGTGTGTCTGCATGTGTGCATGTATGAACTGTTACCCCAGCTACACCACAAACTGAGGATAAAGACCCCACCCAGCTTACCTTGGTAGTGTCCCCAGAGCTGCCTCTGCAGAGCAGGCACTTACCAGTGCTGTCTGTTCACTTTGAGTCACTTAGCACTCATCAACTCTGTTGTACCACTCTGGACCCGGCAGGTGATGATAAGGGCCCTGCCCAGGGGTCAGTGTGTGCAAGGCAGGCAAGCAAGGCAAGTGTGTCAGTAATCTCATTGGACACAGCACCACTCTTTGTAGAAACACTCATTGTGCTAGGATGCCTCTCCCTGTGAGAAGGAGGCAGGCTCTGAGTGGTACACTGCAGAGTGGGTAGTGTGTGGATGGTAGTGAGACAGGAGTCCACCTCAAGGGGCCAGTCCTGACTCCTGTACTAGTGACCTGCTCCCTGTCCCCATAGAGGGTGGGGGCATGGAACATGGGATCTAGGAGGTCCTATCGAGCTTGGCACACATTGGATGTTATGACTGTACCATCCAGGAATTCAGTCTTGACAGACTCAGAGGGTTGTCTGTGTCAGCCGTCTTTTTGGTTTCTGTGTTACTTGACTTGAATCTGTGCTGGTCCAGCAAGGTTCTTCTCTGATGCTGGTTCAAGAAGCCCACCTCCCCTGAACTGCTTCCTCTTCCTACCACTCAGTGTCTACCCAACATCACGTCAAGTTTCTCACCTCAGCCATGGAGGAAAGACAGCTGTGTAGTTTGGGTCCTTGTGTGGTGTTCCAGCTCAGGCTGTTGTTCCATTCCTTAGGTCACATGCTAGTCACTCACTTCCAGGTACTTTTTACTTTTTTTAAATTTTATTTTACTTTATGAGCCCTCAGTAAATGTAGATGCTTTTTAAATTTGTACTTATTACTTTTGGCCTTTCTGTGAGGCATGTGGAATCTTAGTTCCCTAACCAGGGATCGAACCAACGTCCCCTTCAGTCGAAGTGAGGAGTCTTAACCACCTGACCACCAGAGAAGTCCCACACTCCCAGGTAATTTTGTATTCTGGTTATTTGGAATCCATTCTGATTGCTTTATCCTTGCTTCTGGTTAGGTACCTCCCTGCCTTCTGCCTTGTTATCTGAGTCCCAAGCCTTTTCTCAGTGTTTCATTTCCCTCTGTAAGTGTCTGGACCAGACAGAGATGAACAGTGAAGCTAATGAAGCTTAAGATTAAGCTTCAGAGTCATTGGCATTTCAAGGCCTAGAAGAGGCCCTAGCATTATGGTATATGCCAGTCATTTAGTTTGTAAAATCTATGAAAGGTGGTTTAGCCACAGTTGTTTCAGGGCAACTCTGTGTCCATTCTGCTATCTCCATCACTCTTTCTGTTGTATTGGGTGGCTATACAGTGACCATTGGCAGATTGGGAACCTGGCTAAGGGGAGACTAAATCAGGATAAGTGTAAGTGTGAAAACAGATACATGAAGTTGTGCAGACGTGGAGGAGTGAGCCCGAGGTACTGGGAGTGTGGAAATCATCCCCCCATTCCCCTCTTGCCCTTGCGGAATGATGTCTGGACTGGGCTGACCCTCTGTCTCCAAACGCTGACAGTCGTTTCGGGGTCCCAAAGGCTGGGTGGCTCAACTACATTCCGTGTTGGTTCAGGAGGCCAGCATCTGAGGTCAAAGGGTCAGCTGATGTTGGCTCTTCTGTGGGCTGTGGGGAGAGTCTGTCCCATCTCTCCCCATTCCCTTCTGGGGCATTGTTGGCCATTGTGGGCGTGTCTGGGCTTGGAGAGCTCCACCTTCCTAGAGCTCTCCCGTGTGCCTGTCTGTATCTAAATGTGTCCTTTGTATGGGGACAGCCGTCCTGTTAGAGGACGGTCCATCCTAATGAGCTCACTTGACCCCAATCAGTGCTGTGAAGACCTATTCTTTGTAAGGTCATGACGAGGCAGTTGGGACTGACACTCCAGCACCTGACTCTGAGGGGACACGATATGATTCCTCACACCCTACAAAGGCTCTGAGGTAGGAACAGACTGGAGTGTTCCAAGGATGGAAGGATGGCCTTCATGGCTACCAGGTGTGAATCCAGGGGCGAGGAGAGCAGGGCGCCAGGGTAGGAGCCAGATCACGTGGGGCCTCGTGAGCCTATGAGAACAGTGGCTCTGCTGTGCTTGGGGAAGGAAAGGCCCGGGAGTCTCTGGGCTGGGTTCCTCTGGGACCGTTTTCCCATCCTGACCGCCACATGGAAACGGAGGCTCCCTGCGAGGTGCTGAGACCCTGCTGAGGTCCATGCCCTCCACCTGAACTGCCTGTGCTGCTCTGCGATCACCCTGCTCCAATGAACAGGGACCCCTCCTCCAGGTACAAGGAAAGAAGTGAGGATGGAGGTGTGTGTGGTCAGGTCCCGTGCTGTCATGTGCTATCTCTCTATCTCTCAGCATCTGCTTAGCCATGGAACGAGGTGACAGTAACCTAGCAGATTATGTGAGGTTTGAATTCTCTGATCCCTGCGTGGTGCCATCCCAGGCCCTGGCAAGGACACAGAGCATGCCTGTCCCAATAGTTCCTCCTCTCCTTTGTTCTTTCTCTAGGCCCTGGGCAGGGGATGGGGCATCTGCTGAGAGTGGAGGCAGTGGGGAGGGTTGGGAGGAAGGTGGCTTCCATAAGGCATGGGGAAGACACCTGGCAGGGCCGTCTGAGGTCCAGGGCACCCCAGGACCGAGGACAGATTTGTTAGCATGGATGTGCCCTCAGCAGCATTGGACTGAGATGGGGGATCTGCAGAGCATGGGCAGGATGGGGCCAGGGAGCTGAGGGGTCTTTGTCAGCTGTGACTCAGGACACACACAAGACATCATGATGTCCAAGGCCTGCCTTTCTCAGCCTCGTTCTCCTGCCCCTGTGCTTGGAGTACCCACCCTGGTGTCCCCAGCCCAGAGGCCCTCCAGCTGCTCCCCTCCCTTGTTGCAGCTTGGGAGCCCTGGAGCCTTGGGGGTCCACCCGTGTTACCTTCCCTCCCATATCAGATGAGGCTCCTGTAGGGTCTTATCCCAGTGGGCACTGGGACCATACAGTCAGGCTCTCCCTCCCTCCTGCTCAGTGAGGAGCTGGTCAGCCTGGCAGGTTCCATTGGGCAGGAGGCCCATGGCAGCAGCATGGACAGGGCACCGCCCTCACACAGAAGGTGCTGGCACTGGACAGAGACACTGGCCCCCGGCAGAGTCAGTTCTCAGCAAAGCACAGAGCAGCCCCACAGTGCTTCTGATTCTCCTTGTCCCCTTCCTTTCACAGGCCTGCATTTTGTCACCTCAGAGGTATCGTGTAGCACTGAGAAGAGGAAGGTGTGAGAAGTAGGAAGGTCGGGCCATGGCATGGGGTGGGCAGGAAGGGCAGGGTCTCTAGAGGAACTGAGACCAGGACTCTGAGCCCACCTCAGCCCTCACTAGCACGTGGTCTTGGGAAGATGCCCAAGCCCCGTGGCCTCAGTTCTTCATCTGGGAGGCGAGCTGGTGTGAGGAGCCCCATGTATTGGGCTGCAGGATGCGCCTGAGGGATGACACAGAGCTCGCAAGGCCTGGCGACTGTTGGCCCTGTGATGGCGGGGCAGGAATTTCTCACACTGTTTCCCCCAGACACTCTTCCACTGTCCACTGGAGTGGGTTGCCTGCATTGTTGTCCAGGGCGGGTCAGAGAATTTGCACCTCAATAGGATGTGGAAGAGCTAATATGCCAAGTAAGATGCTTCATAAATGTACTAAGAAGCTTTTCTACCTAGACAGTAGTGGACCATAGTGTTAGTTACTCAGTCTTGTTCGACTCTTTGAGACTCCATGGACTGTAGCTCGCCAGTCTCCTCTGTCCATGGAATTCTCGAGTTAAGAATACTGGAGTGGGTTGCCATGACCTTCTCCAGGCGATCTCTTGACCCAGGGATTGATCCCAGGTCTCCCACAATGCAGATTCTTCATCTTTTGACCTACCTGGCAAGCCCCAGTTCCAGTTAGAGGAACTGTGACATTTGGATGTGGAGGAGTGTTCCAGCAGGACACAAGCTGCTACAAGTAACAGAAGCAAGAAGCACTCCTTGCCTCTGTCCCAGCTGATCTTCCATCCAAACATTACCTTCCTTCATTGCAGCACCAACAAAGGTCAAATCCTTGTTTAAAATGGCCAACTACAATCAAGATAATTTAAAGCTAATTAACACCTTGGGTTCTGGATCCCCAGGACCAGGAAAGAGAGTAGTTCCATGGATTTCTTGGGAAACATTTCAAGGGGTTGCAACCAAAGTTCTGAAGGATTCCTGGCAGATATTGGGTAGAAAACCCCTCCTTTGCCCCTGTGGCCAAGAGCAAAGTGACAAGAATTACAGCCCCTTCTGTAATATCTTCTGACCCAGAAAGATATCTCTCTTATCCAAGTTGCAAAAGGACACATCACAGCAATGATCCATTTCAGACTTTCCCGTCACCCCCAAGACACTGTCTGCTGGTCGGAGGGATGTCACCACCCAGCCTCCCACAGAAGCAACCCAGCTTCCCAAAGCCCCAAACAGCCTTGGCTCAGGCAATGACCCTTGAGTGCTCCTCCTGGAGCCCCACCACCCTGCCCTGTGTAGCCTTGTTCAGTGGGCCTAGGTGATGTCTCTCCACCTTCCTCGTGTGAGTGTGACTCCTATATCATCACTTGAGGTGTGGGGGTGTCCTGCTTCTCCTGCTGTCCCCACTGCTAACATGGCCTTTCATAGGGAAGAGGCTCCATAAAGGTCTTCAGAATAAATGTGCCAGTCAGCAGGGAGCTCAGATTAATTGTATGCTACTTCCTTAAATAACCCAGGCAAATCCAAATAAACAGAGATAATTTAGTTTTTGAGAATGGCACACAAGAAGGGCAAAAGCATGGATTCACTACAATTGCTTTTATCATCTAATTCTTCCCCCATCAATATTACTGCTAAGTAAGCTCACTTTTCCAAAACAGTTCTAATTCCACTTTCATTGTGTCCTGTTCAGGACCACAAAGCACAGTGGAAGTGTTCCCAATCTCTTTTACAAAACAGCAGAAGTCTTGTTCTTGAACTGGGTAAGCACAAACACATTGTGATCAACATCATTCACAAAACTAAGACACTGAAGATTATTTCGCCTTCTATAATGAGGAATCTAGATCTGAAAGAGACACGTGCACCCCAATGTTCATCGCAGCACTGTTTATAATAGCCAGGACATGGAAACAACCTAGATGCCCATCAGCAGATGAATGGATAAGGAAGCTATGGTACATATACACCATGGAATATTACTCAGCCGTTAAAAAGAATTCATTTGAATCAGTTCTAATGAGATGGATGAAACTGGAGCCCATTATACAGAGTGAGGTGAGCCAGAAAGATAAAGAACATTACAGTATACTAACACATATATACGGAATTTAGAAAGATGGTAACAATGGCCCTATATGCAGGGCAGAAGAAGAGACGCAGAAGTACAGAACAGACTTTTGAACTCTGTGGGAGAAGGGGAGGGTGGGAAGTTTCGAAAGAACAGCATGTATCAAGTGCTCGGGCCTGTTGGGCTGGGAAGATCCAGTGGAATCGGGTGGAGAGGGAGGTGGGATGGGAGACCGGGATGGGGAATTCGTGTAACTCTATGGCTGATTCACATCAATGTATAACAAAACCCACTGAAAAATAAAAAAATTAAAAAAAAAAAAAAAAAAAAAGAAAATTAAAAAAAAAAAAAAAAAACAATCACAGTTTGAAAATTTTCTAAGGAAAACAGAGATGAACCTCCATGTCATCGAAGACAACAGGAACCCAAAAATGTGACACACCAGTTTCTCCAACTGGCCAGGGCCCTCACTTCTGAGAAGGCTGACCGCTCCCTCTTTAATCACAGAGGGAAGGATCAGCCTGGCTGCTGCTCTTGTTCAGGCCACCTCATCCTCCTCCCTCACAGCCTCTGCAGACTGCAATGTGAAGGACCTCAAACTCCTTCACTTGACTGTGAGCAGAAACGCAAGACTTGCCACTTGCTAGTCTCTGCAGAGGCCCAGAGACCCTACAGGAACTTGTAGCAGGCAGGGTGGCTGTCAGGGACCCCTCCTGTACCTGCACGTGGGTCAGCAGCTCCCTGCGCTACCTAAAGATGCAGTGCTCACTCCCGACACACACCCCCATCCTGCTGAGTGCTCCCCAGACCTCCTCCTTAGGGGCACAGTTTTCATTATGCATGATTGGGTCAAGGACCAGCATCAGGAGGCCAGCCTTAGGCAGGCTCTGCCCAACACTCAGCACTGAATGGCAGTCGGGACCATGACGTAGATGTGCTCCCTGGAGCCCGTCTCCTTCACCTCCATGCCACAGACCAGCTGGAGGCACTACGAGGCTTGGCTGAAGCCCACTGGGAAGTGCTCCTGGTTATCCCTGAAGACCTTCAGCATTTCCGCCTGTGAGGTCAGCTCCTTGGCCTGATACTTGAGGAGCAGGAACTTCATCAGGTTAGCCACCATCTCATTCAGAGTTTCCTGAGGCAAGGCCTCTCCAGTGGTCGAGGAGGACTCTGTGGGGGAGTAGGCCAATGGGGATGCAGCCTCCCCTGCCTCAGCCCCCAAGTGCTGCACTTCCACCAGGCCCTGGGCATTGCCTGGGCCCTGAAGGCCTTCCTTGGGCTTGCTCTGCTCACTCATCTCAGCAACAAGCACGACTGGTATCAAAGAACAAACAATAGTGAGGCAGGGGGACAGATGAGGACCAAGGGGATTGGGGGAGGAAGTGGCGGGACCGGCCTCGACTGAGAACCGCATGCTGGGCAGTCTGACTCAGGCCACTTACTGGTCTCCCCTTGAGGAGTTCACTCAGATCTCACAGGGGAGGATCCCCTGGCTACCTGAAGGATGAAGTGAAGTGACTCCCCAGGATGCAGACAGCATAGCCCGAGTTTTCTGGCACTTACAAGGTGCAGGGATTAGGGCCTTGCATGGTCCCCTCTGTTCTGGGATGGGGAGACCCTGGTGCACACTCAGGGCACCATCCTCACCTTGACTCCAGGCACTACCTGGACCTCCTCTGCTCTCTGACCTCAGGACATGGGCCTCAGACCTCTGCTTTCCCCTGCTGGTTCCTGGAGCTCCTGTGGGAGAAATGGAGGGGACACCTCGATGGTATCCTGTGGCACAGCCATGGGCCTTCTGAGATAGTAAGAGGGGTGGACTCTGTGAGGTCCCCCCATTGTGTGGTGGCAGGTCACATCGGGGTTCCCTTGTAGTGTTCACCTATCCTCTGGCTGGCCTGGTCCCTCACCTTTGGGGGCCTGCAGTGAAAGTCCAAAAAGGCCCAAGTCTGAACAGAAAGGGCTGAGGGGCACCACATGCAGCTGTACTCACCCAGGGCCTCTCGCAGGTTTTAGGCTGGTGAGATGCTCGATCCTCAGCTCCTCCTCATGTCTTGCCTGGCCTCCGAGAACTGACCACAGTGGCAGGAGTCTGCTCAGTCCTCCGTCGGGGTTGGGGAGTCCAGGTTGTGCCGACCTATAGCCTCTGCACTCTGCCCAGAAAACCTCACCTTTCAAGGTCCCTAAGCCAGCAATCAATAAACGCCTCACCCTGCTCACCCCGTTCATAGCCTCCAAGAGTTCCCACAACGGTCAGGATCGCTGCCTCCAATCTGGGGTCTGACTGCTTCAGTCCTTTCTTGCATGGAGCCTGGACTCTAGGCAGAACCAGGAATTGTACTGTCCACCATTTTGAGACCCAGCTTCCTTCACGAGGTACCCAGTCTCTCTGAGACCCACATGTGAGGAAGGCAGACAGGCCTAGTGTGCTCTTGTCACCCCCAAGGTCTCCCAGGTACGACTACAGAGACAGGAATCTGTGGGGTTCCGTCAGTCCTCACAC
Source organism: Muntiacus reevesi (assembly GCF_963930625.1). Taxonomy (NCBI): domain Eukaryota; kingdom Metazoa; phylum Chordata; class Mammalia; order Artiodactyla; family Cervidae; genus Muntiacus; species Muntiacus reevesi. The sequence goes on from NC_089271.1 coordinate 96,228,593, forward strand.
AGGGCCCCCTCAGTCCTCCTTCAGACACCTAACCTTGCCTCTGGGCAGAACATGGGATTCTCGGCTCTTCCCACCTGAAGCCCTGCCCCTTATACCAGGGCCCCAGTCTCTCCAAGACCCGAATGTCAGGAAGTCAGCACCTGCCTGTTGCCCTCATCCTACCCCCATGGTCTCCCTGGACTGACAACAGAGAAGAGCTTCTCTGAGGTCTCCTCTGATTGGTGTCCAGGGACCTCTAGTCCCTTGTCAGGGTACTCAACCTGACACCTGCAGCACCTGGGAATCGGCCCATCTGAGGCCCCACCCATATGCAAGGTCCCCAGTCTGAGACCCCATGTCAGGAAGTGAGACCAGGCATGTTGGGCTCATCTTACCCCAGGGCTGCCAAGGACCAACAGCAGCTACAGGCTTCTCTGAGTTCTCCTCTGATTGTGGTCCAGGGTCCCCTCAGTCCTCCCTCAGGGCCCTCAAGTAGAAACTTGGAGGAGCTGGGCTTCTTCCCTCTGCTCACCTGAGGCCAGGCCCACTAACCCGGGTCCCCAGGTTCTCTGAGACCCACGATGTCAGGAAATGCAGCATGTGCTCATCCACCCTCTGTGCTCCCTGAGCCTTGATGTGAGGGTCCTGCCTCTGGTCAATACAAAGGGCATCCCCAGGTCTGCCAGGGTTAATGATGAGGTCCCTGAGGGATGATGTAAGTTAACCCCACTAATCTGTGCCCCTTCTGTCAGCCCTGGGTGACCCTGGTGGTGGGGTGAGCACTTGGCAGCCTATTCTGACTTCCGCATCTGTGTCTCAGAGACATTAGACAACTGTTAGAAGGGGCAGGGCCTCAGATGGGCAGAGGGGAAGATCTTAGTTCTTTTGAGAGTCAGGGCGAAGACACTGAGGGAGGACTGAGGGGACCCTGGATCGCAGAGCAGAGTGGGCTCTGGGAGGACATAGGGCAAACGGACACATGCTGCATTGCCTGACATCCGGGTGTCAGAGAGACTGGGTCCTGGTATAGGGGGCTGACTTTCTGACATCTGGGTCTCAGAGAGACTGGGGTCATGGTGTAAGGGCTGGGGCCTTAGTAGGGGAGGGGAGAGAATCTGAAGTCCTACCCAGAGTAAAGGTGAGGTCCCTGAGGGCGACTGACAGGACCCCGAGGGAAGACTGACAGAACCCCACAGATCCCCGCCCCTGTGTCAACCCTAGGAGCTCCTGGGGTGAGAAGAGCACACAGCACCTGTGCTGACTTCCTGACATCCGGGTCTGTGAGAGACTGGGGACCTGGTGTGAGGAGCAGGGACTCAGGTGGGGAGAGGACGGAGGCCAGGTGAGTCAGCTCTTCCCATCAGGTGACCAAAGTATTGGAGCTTCAGCTTTAGCATCAGTCCTTCCAATGGATATTCAGGGTTCACTTCCTTTAGGCTTGACTGACTTGGTCTCATTGCTGTCCAACAGACTCTCAAGAGTCTTCTCCAGCACCACAGTAGTACAATTTTATACATGGTAGTGTGTATCTGTTAATCCCAAACTCTTAATTTATCCCTTCCCCTGCTTTTCCCCTTTGGTAACCATAAGTTGTTCTCTGAGTCTGTATCTTCTCTGTAAATAATTTCATTTTTATCATCTTTTTAGATACCATAGAATATTTGTCTTTCTCTAACTGACTTATTTTGCTTAATATAATAATCTCTAGGTCCATCCATATCGCCACAGATGGTATTACTTCATTATTTTTCATTTCTGAGTAGTGTGTGTGTGTGTGTGTGTGTGTGTGTGTGTGTGTGTACCACATCTTCTTTATCCAATCATCCATTGATGGACATTTAGGTTGCTTCCATATCTTGTCTGTTGTAGATAGTGTTGCAATGAACACTGGGGTGCATGTATCTTTTCATATTAGAGTTTTGTATTTTCCAGGTATATATTCAGGAGTGGGATTGCTGGATCATATGATAGTTGTGTTTGTAGTTGTTGAATGATCCTCCATACTGTTCTTCATATTGACTGTACCATTTTACATTTCCACCAACAGTGTACCAGGGTTCCATTTGCTATCCACCCTCTCCAGCATTTATTCTTCATAGGTTTTATTGATGATGACCATTCTGACCAGAGTAAAGTGATACTTCATTGGAATTTTGATTTGAATTTGTCTAATAATTAGGAATGTTGAACATCTTTTCAAGTGCCTGTTTGCCATCTATGTTGTCTTTGGAGAACGGCTTTTCTGTCAGGGCCACACTGGCAGGGTGGCTCAAACTACAAACCATATTGGTTCAGGAGACCGGCAGCTGAGGTTGAGGTGTCAGCTGATGCTGACTCTCCTGAGGGCTGTGTGGAGAGTCTTTTCCATCCCTACTCCCTCACTTCCAGGGCATTGCTGGCCATGGTGGGCTTGTCTCGGCTCAGAGAGCTCTGCCTTCCTCTTCACCCCAATTCTCCTATGTGCCTGTCTCTAAATGTGTCCTTCGTATGAGGCCAGCCATCCTGTTAGAGGAGGGTCAATCCTAATGAGCTCACTTGACATCCATCAGCTCTGTGAAGACCTTTCCTTTATCTGCAAGCAGACGGCATGGAGATGGACAGAAGGAGCCAGCCCTGTGTGACACACCCACTCTGTGTCAGCGACTTGCAGGATGCTCAAACATATTGGGCTGAGGTCCGTCCCAGGGCTGTGAGCTTGGACGGCTCTGTGTCAGGCTCCTGACCTTTGTGGTTCTGTGTTTCTGCAGCCACATGAGGCCCTGGGAGCCCTGGGAGATGAGGTTCAGCTGTCTTTCTGACTGACAGCCTTACACGGGTTTCATCTTAAATGGTGTCAAGACCATGGAGATGCAGTGGCGGCCCGTGCTGTGTGGACCCAGCACTGTACCCTAGCTGTCCACATTGTGCACCAGGACTGGGAGGATGCAGCCGGGCAGGAGTTGATACAGCAGAGGCTGGGGATGAGCTCTGCCCAGATCCAGGCCTTGCTGTGGGTCACTAACATTTTGGCCATGGAATGATCATGGGCAAGTGATGCCCTGCCCTGCGTTGCCCACATGGCACCCAGTACTGCCCTGGATCTCAGCCTGGTTATGTTCATTTGTTTTCTGTTGAACCAGTTGGTGGGAGGAGGGGGGGAGCTGAGGGTTCTTCAGAGGGACAGTGAGTGTCCCTGGGCTGGGAGACAGTGGCCCGCGATGCCTGAAACACCACTCGGGGCCTCCATCCCCTTTTGTGCTATGAGGCAGAGGCACATCCACCTCTGCACGTGGCACTTGTCTCTGTGTGAACATGTGGGTGTTTGTGTACTCACGTGTGTGTGTGTGCCCAGCAGAGACCATGAGAGGCAGGAATGCGCCCAGCCTGGGTTCCATACCCCGACTGCTTGTAGCTGGGCCTAAGCAAGTCCCCTGACTCCCCAGGGGTGAGGCCCCACAGCAACACCTGTCTGCTGGTGAATCACTTGGGGACCTGATGCCTGCAGGCTCCCCGGTGGGACCCTCATGCTCTGTCCCTGTGTCCTGCAGTGGGTAGACTGAGAGCTGCCTGTGGGCTGGTGGGTTCCTGGCACACCAGACCTCTTTTTTTTTTTTTTTTTGCTCCCTCCCTCGCTTGACCTCACCCCAAATTCCCTTTGCTGAGATGAGACTGTCTTAAATACTCAGCCAGAGAATTCAGTTCACCACAGTTCCCCGCCGTGTTAAGTCTTAGTCTCTAGCAGGTGTGACTTTTATTTATTTTTTTATTTTATTTTTTTTCCCATTTAATTTTATTAGTTGGAGTCTAATTACTTTACAATATTGTAGTGGTTTTTGCCATACATTGACATGAATCAGCCATGGATTTACATGTATTCCCCATCCCAATCCGCCCTCCCACCTCCCTCTCCACCTGATCCCTCTGGGTCTTCCCAGTGCACCAGCCCCGAGCGCTTCTCTCATGCATCCAACCTGGGCTGGTGATCTGTTTCACCCTTGATAACATACATGTTTCGATGCTGTTCTCTCTAAACATCCAACCCTTGCCTTCTCCCACAGAGTCCAAAAGTCTGTTCTGTACTTCTGTGTCTCTTTTTCTGTTTTGCATATAGAGCTATCATTGCCATCTTTCTAAATTTCATATATATGCGTTAGTATACTGTATTGGTCTTTATCTTTCTGGTTTACTTCACTCTGTATAATGGGCTCCAATTTCATCCATCTCATTAGAACTGATTCAAATGAATTATTTTTAATGGCTGAGTAATATTCCATGGTGTATATGTACCACAGCTTCCTTATCCATTCATCTGCTGATGGGCATCTAGGTTGCTTCCATGCCCTGGCTATTATAAACAGTGCCCACTTCTGGGCATACACACCAAGCAAACCAGATCAGAAAGAGACACGTGCACCTCAATGTTCATCGCAGGTGTGACTTTTAATCACTTTGTTCTCCTTCTGTGTCCTGTCTTTGCACACAGGTCTCATGGACACTGGGGACACTTTGCTGTGCCCAGAAAACTTAGAACACAACCAGGTGGAGGAGCTGGAGATCAGGCCCTGTTACCGGACGTGGAACAGAAGTACCTGACTCTTCTCACCAATCACCGCTGGCTGCTAAATCCTGTCCCGGAGAGGGGTGGGACGGACATCTTACAGGTGGACATCCCTGAACACATGATTCCCCTTTGGGCAGGAGGCCTGTCCAAACTGGGCTCTCGAGAAGAAAGTGACTGAGAAACCAGCTCTTGGTGACGCCATCCAGTCACCGCTGTGCCCTGGACGTGCCCATCTGGTTCAGTCTGAATGGGCCCCGCCCACTTGGTGTGGGGCCAGGGGCCGGACTCCCCTCATGCGGTGCTGCTCTGGACTCAGTGAGAGTCTCTGGGACTTTGTCCTTTATGAAAAGATGGTGTTGCCAGTCGTTTTGGCCCTGCTGGGTCTGGGTGGTTGAGAGAAATGTATTGTTAGGAAACCAGTTAGTGTTTTTCCCTCTCTGCTCTGGTCCAAACTCCCCGATGTTGGAACAGTCTCCAGGGGGTGATGGGGAAGGCTGGTGGCTGGGCAAAACATCGGCAGGCAGAGAGGCCCACCAGGCCCAGGAACAGGCCGTGGTGTGTCCTTACACGTGACCCTTGTCCTACTGTAAAGTGTCCCTTGGTTCACAAGGCATGTATGTAGGATGCAGTGCCTAGCAGGATGCTACACATCCAACAACAGACTCCTAATACAGCTGTGAGGGCAGAGAGACAAAGGATGTTGTTCACCTTGTAGAACCATGTACTTGTCTTTGGGTTTGGGGTCATGGGATTTCAAGGCCCTTGGTGGGTGGGGTGACCCTTCTTTCCAGTCAGGCTCTTGGGGAGGACCCTGGTTTGGGAGCTGGAGACACTCAGCTGCTGATCAAAAACTTGTGGCATTGTTAGGGGACCCTTGAGGAGCCCCTTCTGCTTCAGGGTGGATGAATCACGGAAGATGACAAACCCAAGGTCAGGAACCCGATTGGGCTGTCTGCTGAGCAGCAGGCAAGGCCCAGGGACCTGTCCATCCCGGGCTCGCCTCAACACTTGGCTCATGTGTCAGACCGTTGGCCAACCATGTGAAATGCTGCTGCTTCAAATGAAAAGGGACCATGGGGACTGGACCGAAGGTTGCCTAGGGCGTGGGCTTCCAGCCTCATCTGGCTCACCCAGTGCCATGTGAATAGCATGGACATAGAGAAAGAACAGAGTCACAGTTCTCGTTTGATTCTTTATTTAATCCTGTGGAGTTTTACTTTACTTTATTAGAGCCAGAAATAGATTTTTGGTTACAAGAGAGTGCTTTTCACGGTCCCTAGGGATCTGGCAGTTCAGGGATTGGGCTTGTCCTTGAAATGCTCACAGAGGGCACACTTGTAATCTGAGATCTCACCCTGCTCCTCCTCTGACTCAGGGGCATCATCTGGGGCCATGACTGAAAGGGCCGCCATCAGGATGGAGTAACAGGTCTTGTACACATCCATCACTGAATCATAATCTGGGTACTCCAGGGGGTTCCCAGGCAGTTCCCTTGAGCTGTTCCTTCCAGCAGTGCTGGGAGCTGTTACGGGAGGTACCGCCCATGACGAGGTCATGAAGAAAATACCGGGCAGGCAAGGCCGTCCGGGACCCCATCCATGATGGGGTCACGAGGCAAAAACCTGACAGGCAAGGCCATCTAGGATAAGGGACCCTCCAGGTTGGTTTCGGCCTCTACCCCACCCTGTATCCTCCTCCCTTTTCTGCTGTTGTGCTGCTGTTCTTATTTACCCTGCTGCGGATTCTTGTGTTGCCTGCTGAGAGCTCTCCTGCTCCTCTTTCACTGAATGAGGACCAACTTAAAACCCTAATTAATAAATCTCCTGGATGCTGGTACCCTATGAAGGGGCCAGGGATGAAGGAAATGCTTAAATTTGAACCCTTTTGCTGGCATTCTGGCTTGTGTGATAAATATGTGCTCTCATTGCAAAAAATGCTCTTGATTGTTCTAAACATCCTAAACACAGTACGCTAACAAAAGAAACTATTAAGCATAGGCCCCTTCACGGGGTGAGAAAAGCTCCACAAATATGATAGCCACAAATGTGCCTAATAGAAAATACTTTAGATGGAGATTAGCTGGCGACTTCTTGCAGGTAGTTAACTTTTAGACTAAGAGCCTGCTTTGTGCCATATCTGCTGTTTCTGCAGTCCTTCACATTCCTGTTCTGTAAAAATGTAATCCTGTCTAGTTCCCATAGAGATGAGCTTATTAGAAAGAAAATAGATTAGTTATAAGAAAAACAGGGTCGGCTACTGAAGTTGCTTAAGTCACACCAGGTGCAAGCCATAAAATGTTAGCAGGCCTGAAGACCAAATGATAAGAAAGACTTGTGAATGAAAAAGTATGTGGGTGACATCCAGTTTCTGTTGAAGGTCAAGTTGCTGTAGTGTTTTGAGATGACCTGTGTGTAAGCAATATGCACTTCCCCCAAAGATGTTGTTAAGGGTATAAAGGAGCCATGCAAAAATAAACTTCAGACTTAGCCCCGAGCTTTGTCTCACTCTCTCTCTCATTCACCGATGCCGTTCATCCTAAGGGTTCCCCTGGATCCTGCTGGGGCTGGACCCCGGCACAGCAGTAGCCAGGGGTATAGATATTGCATTGCTGGACATGCCCTCCCACTGAGGCTACCGTGCTCACTGGGGAGATGGTTTCCTCCACCCTGCCTGTCTACACTGCCCATAGTGCAAAGGCCAGAGAACACAAGTGAGCACCGGCTGGGGGTTCTGCAAGCAGTTGGGATTCCCTTCTGGAATTTCCTGCCCACTTCTTGGGTGCACTGGTTGTGGTGGAGTCAAGGAGAATGTCTGGTTTCCACCACTTGCTTCTTTCTCTTTGGAATGGTTGCTGTGCTGGTGGCAGGCTGAGCAGTTGTTATGGGGTTACCTTTCCTCCAGATGTTCTGCAGGAGGAGAGGCTTGTCTCTCTGAAAATTGGAGTTGTGATAGATCTGAAAGGACATGAATCACTTTAGCCACCGTGAGGGAGAAGAGCTGTTCCTTGCCACCTGCCTTCCCACCACCATCCCGGCCATGCCTAAGTATGGAGACAAGGTCTCTTCATTCTTGGCAGGTTGTGAGGCCCTAGCATGTTGATCCCTAGAGCTCCCCCTGGGCTGGCCTCTCTTGAGGTGTTACTGGTGCTCCCTGACATCAAGTGGCCCCTCAGGGTCTGGAGTCACCCCTGTGGGTCCTGTCTAAGGGGGTGGTGGAACATGACAGACTGCTTTCTCCTCTTTCCTTAACTACTCTCTCATGAGAAAAATGTTATCCCGGGAAATGAAACCCGTCCAGCATTTGGCACATCTAGTCTAGTCTCCCCGCAAGGGCTTTATATGTTAGCATCATCCTCTTCTTCCCTGCATAGTGACCTGAAGGGTGGATTTTATTGAACCCGTACAGCTTCAGTTCACAGATGAAACTCTTGACACTGTCTGTCTCGAAGATCTTGTCCACACATCTGTACTGGGGGAGATCTGCCTCTGTCTGGAAGAAATCTGCATTGATGACACTGTGTCTCCCTCGTCATTCCAGTGCACAGAGTTGAAGGCCACATCCTCCACGATCACCCAGAGCTTCCTGGGGAAGGAGAGTCAGAGGATGGTGTTGTTCTCTTCCTCATTGGGCATTTCTGGGTTTGGGCCCTCTGGAGGTGGTTTGTCACAGAGGCCTGGATCTGGGCTCTCAGGTTGGTCACCCTGCTTCTGCAAAGCCTCCCCTGAATCCACATTTGGACCCGAGGAGGAATCACGGGGGTCCCCTGCTGAGGGCTCCCCATCAGTTGATGGGGGCAGTGGGGCTGCACGTGCCTCATGGGAACTCTGGCTAGTCATGGAGCCAGTCAATCTCAGGAGCATTCTCTACCCCAGCAGTGAATCCTCAGGGCAGAAGGGCCTCAGACCAGGGTTGGGGTGCCCAATAAATACTCTCTGGAGATTCTAGAATCTGGGTCACACGCCAGGCAGGTAATTAAGTGGTCAGCTTTCTTAAAAGATGACAGTATTTACTGTTGAAGATGAAAGTGAGGTTCAGGAAGGGGGTAAAATATGGACTTTTGTTTTTACTCAATTGTATCATTTAATATTATAATTATTGGATAAATGTTTGTCCAAGTAAATAAAAGGATAAATATATGTGACTTACCATTCAAGAGGGAAAACCAGACACAAACAATACCTATAGAATTATCCCATTTGAATAAAGCAAAGCACATTGTATATGTATATATTTACATATATGAATGTTAAAGGAATAACATTGGAAGGGTGTTCACTGAGAGTTTGACAGTGTTCATCTCTGTGAAGGGAAGGGGACAGAGTTGAGAGTGTGACACTCTTTCTTCTCTATTCTTCCCATTGTTTGAACTCTTTACAAGGAAAATATAGTCAGGGAGCATGGTAGCTGTTTTTATGTGTCAACTTGGCTAGGCTATACTGCCCAGTTGCTTGATTAAACATGTCTCTAGATGTTGCTGTGAAGTTCTTTTTAGATGTGATTGACGTTTAAATTAGTGGACTCTAAAAAGATTATTCTCCATAATCTATGTTGGCTGCATCCATACAGTTGAAGGCTTTAAGAGAAAAAGACTGAGGTTCCTCAAAGAGGAAGAAATTCTGCCTCCAGACTGCCTTTGGACTCAAGCTGTAAAATTAACATTTCCCTGAGCCTTCAGCCTACATGCCTGCACTGAACAATTCAGAGATACAGATATAGATACAGATATAGCTATAGATACAGATATAGTGAGTGTGTGTGTGTGTGTGTGTGTGTTTCAAACACATACATTGGAGTAGAAAAGGCCTGACTGGGAATTCCAGCTTCCTCACTTTTGTGTTCTTACCCAGTTAAGTTAAACTTTATAGATTTCTATTTACTCATTGGTATAAACAAGGGAAATAATGGAAATAATCATTTCCCTTACTCTGAAAATCAAATAATATAGTGCTTGCCTGGTTCATTGAGCATTATCACAATTCAGCAAATGCCATTTATTGTGATTTAAAATGTTTTTCAGTTTTCAGGGTAGTTTTCGGCAGACAAATTTGTCTGAGAACAACAGGAAAATCCCATTAAAACATGATGTATGCCCACCACAAAAACATAAATGATAGTTATGTGATTTGACAGACGTGTTAGCTAACCTTAAGGCTGTAACACATTACAACATATAAATGTATAAAGTCAATACATTGTACATCTTAAACTTACATGAGGATATATGTCAATTACATCTCATTTTAAAGGAATTAAAAATATATATAATGTAGGACAATGACATGAGGGTGGACTAGGAATAACTATAAATGAGAAGGGTACCTAAAGCTCATCTGCATGGAGGATTTGTTACCAGGTCCAAGCTCTTCAGGTGGCGCAGGTGGTGAAGAATTCGCCTGCCCATGCAGGAGATGTAAGAGACGTGGGTTGAATCCCTGGGTTGAGAAGATCTCCTGGAGGAGGGCATGGCAACCCACTCCGGTATCCTTGCCTGGAGAATCCCACGGACAGAGGAGCCCGGCGGACCAGAATCCATAGCGTTGCAAAAAGTTGGACACAGCTGAAGCTACTCAGTATGCATGCAACACACCAAGCTCATACGGCTAAGCACATGACAGGCCAAATACATAGAGAGACAAAGTGTTGGGGCAAGCAATAGTGACTTTATTCAGAAAGTCAGTAGATGAGAAAAATGGATCATTCGTATCCCAAAGAACCATTTTTCCCAAGTTAGAATTCAGGCTTCTTTTATAGTAAAAAGGGAGAGTGTGGCTGGTTGTTGCAGATCTCTTGGTACCAGACAGACCCTGGAAGAAATGTGATAATTCCTTGTTCTTGCAGGTGTCTAGGTAGGTCACATCATGAAATTCCTGTTAACCTTCAATAAGACAAATGTTACTTTCTGTTCTGCAACTTTTTATCTCTGGATGAATGAAAAGTGTTGTGACTTTTAAGGTTACAGCCTGGGAGTCAGAGACTTGAGAAAAATCTATTATATATTTTAGGCTATAGGCAATGTTCTCTTACTGATTGAAGAGATGAAGGTGCAGAGCCAGCATGACTAAGCACAGGTGACAGAGCACAGAGATTAGAGCTAAAGGAAGAGATTCAATAGAGAGTCAGACTTGTTCTTCTCTGATATAGATTTATGGGATTTTCTACTGTTCCTTGGACTGTTAATATACATGAACATATTTCCTTTGTATATATGCAATATTTAACAACAATAACAGATTACTAAATAGCAAAAACAATTATTTAAAGTATGACAAAAAAAAGTTTAAAGCCATTGGAGAACTACTGAAGTGATCAGGACTTAAGGAGCCAACATGCTGGAGAAAGGAGAAACATGGAAAGATACACTGACATATTGCAGCTTCTTTTCCTCTGGAGAAATTTTCCAATTCTAGGGCACAGTGAAGGAGGATGAGAATCCACGCTTCATCCAGGTAGATGGAGATATCTGGGCACCAGAAAACCAACGCAGCTTTCAGTGGTCTCACAGGCCCAGAGAGACAAAATTAGAGACTTAAGGAGCCAAGACTGCAATGAGAAAGAAGAGATGGAGGACTGAGTGTGTCACATTGCAGTCAGAATCTAATGAGCTAAGCAGAAAGCCTTTCTAAGACAGATAATAATATTTGTCTCATGGTAAGAAAAAGAAATAAAAAATATTCATTATTAGAAAAGAAAAACCGCTATTAGCTGAGGACAACACTTTCTATATATAAAAATCTCATGAAGTGAAAGTTGCTCAGTCATGTCCAAATCTTTGATTCCTGAGGCTCTCCCTTTCTTTCTCAATTTGTGGCAGCCACAGCAGTAAATCTATGCCCATGGCAGACTGACCTTGACCAGAGACTGCTGCTTCCCAAGTTTCTACCAGAGCTGCCTAAGTTTATTTGGCTCTGCATAACTAGGAGGGACTCTCCATGACAGGAGCCAGCTGCTCTCCACCCCCCAATGCAGGAGGCTGTTTGGAGCAGAGACACGTCCAGAACTATGGTCCACATTTGGTATCACCTAGGGTAAGTCACTCAAGCTTGTTTTGCATTACATTTGTTTGTTCAGTATTTGATAATACCTTCTGTGCTAATCAGAGCTCTGTTCCATCCTGTAGTCACCCTAGGGAATGAGAAAGATGATTTTCTTTAGCACTGCATGGCCACTATCTTCTATAAACTATGGTGAGGGAAAAATTGGTTAAGATGAAGTGTCTGAAATTTCAAAACTGTTTTTTTCTGCATATGCAGTTGGAAAAAAGTTGGCTTGATGAAATACTTTTTTCAGAATTCTGACACTGAGAAAATAAAAATATTTCCTGGAGAAAGCATGAAGTTAACTAAGTAAATTTAACTTTCTCCCACTGTTATTTTTGGCTTTGTGTTTGTGGGGAAAATTGCCATGACTTATGTGGTCATTACTGCCTGTCTTTCCATTTTCACATTGTTTGTTTTTAATAAGAGGAATATTTGTTTGAAAAAGTTGAAGAAATTGTTTAACTTCATATTTTTGCTTTTGCCTTGCAGGAATTATTCTTTGTGTGTGTGTTTGTAGTTATCTTGCGTGTAAGTGTGCTGGCTATGGGGAAGTCAAATTTGTTTCCTGAGTGCAGCACCTTGAGGTTCATTCTCCAGAATGGGGCCATTTTGGGTAATAATCCTTCTGAGATAACTTGCAAATAAACACGACTCAACTAATTCAAAACTATCAGCACTTACAAATTTAATACTTTTTAATATTTAGAAAACTGACCAAAATTAATGTCAAACCTGTCGATCTGGGAAATATTCAGCACTGAATTGATATCTGGTATTGAAACTAGGTTAAGTTTGTTGGTTTTCTAAATGTAGCTCAACTGTTGTACCTAGGTTTATTAGAGATCAAATAAGACCTTATATATGTTGCAAATGAGTCAGCAAGAACATATCAAGAACTTGATATGATGAAACATTAAGTCTATCTAAAATAGCCTTCTCCAGATTTGGGTAACTTGAAAGTGATACATGTTAAATGGCAAGAATTCATTGACTCTCTGGATCACACTTCAAATAGGATAAAATTGATGTCCTCCCTCCATGGAATATCCCACCTCTGAAATGCTGTCCAGTAGAACTCTCTGAGCATTCTTTGGCACTGCCTTTCCTTGGGATGGGAATGAAAACTGAACTTTTCCAGTCCTGTGGCCATTGCTGAGTTTTCCAAATTTGCTGGAATATTGAGTGCAGCACTTTCACAACATCATCTTTTAGGAGTTGAAATAGCTCAACTGGAATTCCATCACCTCCACTAACTTTGTTCATAGTGATGCTTCCTAAGGCCCATTTGACTTCACATTCTAGGATGTCTCGCTCTAGGTGAGTGATCACAACATCATGATTATCCAGGTCATGAAGATCTTTTTTTGTATAGTTCTTCTGTGTATTCTTGCCACCTCTTCTTTATATCTTCTGCTTCTGTTAGGTTCCTACCATTTCTGTCCTTTATTGAGCCCATCTCACATGCTAGTAAAGTAATTCTTAAAATTCTCCAAGCCAGGCTTCACCAATACGTGAACTGTGAACTTCCAGATGTTCAAGCTGGTTTTAGAAAAGGCAGAGGAACCAGAGACCAAATTGCCAACATCCAATGGATCATTTAAAAAGCAAGAGAGTGCCAGAAAAACATCTATTTCTGCTTTATTGACTATGCCAAAGCCTTTGACTGTGTGGATCACAATAAACTGTGGAAAATTCTGAAAGAGATGCGAATACCAGGCCCCCTGACCTGCCTCTTGAGAAACCTCTATGCAGGTCAGGAAGCAGCAGAACTGGACATGGAACAACAGCCTGGTTGAAAATAGGAAAAGGAGTATGTCAGGGCTGTATATTGTCACCCTGCTTATTTAACTAATATGCAGAGTACATAATGAGAAACGCTGGGCTGCAGGAAGCACAGGTTGGAATCAAGACTGCCGGGAGAAATATCAATAACCTCAGATACGCAGATGACACCACCCTTATGGCAGAAAGTGAAGAAGAACTGAAGAGCCTCTTGTAGAAGGTGAAAGAGGGGAGTGGAAAAGTTGGCTTAAAGCTCAACATTCCGAAAACTAAGGTCATGGCATCCAGTCCCATCACTTCATGGCAAATAGATGGTGAAACAGTGGCTGACTTTACTTTTGGGGGCTCCAAAAATCACTGCAGATGGTGAATTACAGCCATGAAATTAAAAGACGCTTACTACGTGGAAGGAAAGTTATGACCAACCTAGATAGCATAGTGGTGGCTGAGAGGAGCTATGCCACGTCCAAGGAATGGCGGCTGTGCGGGCGCAGGAGGGCCGAGAGGAGATACTCCACGCTCAAGGTCAGGTGGGGCAACCATGAGGAGACACCCCCAACCAAGGTAAGGAGCAGCGGCTGCGCTTTGTTGGAGCAGCCGTGAAGAGATGACCCACATCCAAGGTAAGAGAAACACAAATAAGACGGGAAGTGTTGCGAGAGGGCATCAAAGGGCAGACACACTGAAACCATAATCAGAGAAAACTAGCCAATCTGATCACACGGACCTCAGTCTTGTCTAACTCAATGAAACTAAGCCATGCCCTGTGGGACCACCCAAGATGGATGGGTCATGGTGGACAGGCCTGACAGAATGTGGTCCACTGGCGAAGGGAATGGCAAACCACTTCAGTATTCTTGCCTTGAGAACCCCATGAACAGTATGAAAAGGCAAAATGAGAGGATACTGAAAGAGGAACTCCCTAGGTCGGTAAGTGCCCAATATGCTACTGTGGATCAGTGGAGAAATAACTCCAGAAAGAACGAAGGGATGGAGCCAAAGCAAAAACAATACCCAGTTGTGGATGGGACTGGTGATAGAAGCAAGGTCCGATGCTGTAAAGAGCAATATTGCATAGGAACCTGGAATGTTAGGTCCATGAATCAAGGCAAATTGGAAGTGGTCAAACAGGAGATGGCAAGAGTGAACATCGACATTCAAGGAATCAGCAAATTAAAATGCACTGGAATGGGTGAATTTAACTCAGATGACCATTAAGTCTACTACTGGGGCAGGAATCCCTTAGAAGAAATGGAGTAGCCATCATGGTCAACAAGACAGTCCAAAATGCAGTACTTGGATGCAATCTCAAAATTGACAAAATGCAATCTCAAAAATGTTCGTTTCCAAGGCAAACCATTCAATGTCACGGTAATCCAAGCCTATGCCCCAATCAGTAACACTGAAGAACCTGAAGTTGAACGGCTCTATGCAGACCTACAAGACCTTTTAGAAACTAACACCCCCAAAAACTGTCCTTTTCATTATAGCAGACTGGAATGCAAAAGTAGGAAGTCAAGAAACACCTGGAGTAGCAGGCAAATTTGGCCTTGGAGTACAGAATGAAGCAGGGCAAAGGCTAATAGAGTTTTGCCAAGGGAATTCACTGGTCATAGCAAACACCCTCTTCCAACAACACAAGAGAAGACTCTACACATGGACATCACCAGATGGTCAACACCAAACTCAGATTGATTATATTCTTTGCAGTCAAATGTGGAGAAGCTCTACACAGTCAGCACAAACAAGACTGGAAGCTGACGGTGGCTCAGATCATGACCTCCATATTGCCAGATTCAGACTTAAAATTAAGAAAGTAGGGAAAACCACTAGACCATTCAGGTATGACCTAAATCAAATCCCTTATGACTATACAATGGAAGTGAGAAATAAATTTAAGGTACTAGATCTGATAGGCAGAGTGCCTAATGAACTAGGGATGGAAGTTTGTGACGTTGTGCAGGAGACAAAGATCAAGACCATCCTCATGGAACAGAAACGAAAAAGGACAAAATGGTTGACTGAGGAGGCCTTACAAATAGCTGTGAAAAGAAGAGAAGCAAAAAGTCAAGGAGAAAAAGAAAGATACTCCCATTTGAATGCAGAGTTCCAAAGAATAGCAAGGAGAGATAAGAAAGCCTTCCTCAGCAATCATTGCAAAGAAATAGAGGAATACAACAGAATGGGAAAGACTAGAGATCTCTTCAAGAAAATTAGAGATAGCAAGGGAATTCTTCATGTTAAGATGGGCACAATAAAGGACAGAAATTGTAGGCACCTAACAGAAGCAGAAGATATTAAGAAGAGGTGGCAAGAATACACAGAAGAACTGTGCAAAAAAGATCTTCACAACCCAGATAATCACGATGGTGTGATCACTCACCCAGAAACAGACATCCTGGAATGTGAAGGCAGGTGGGCCTTAGAAAGCATCACTATGAACCAAGTTAGTGGAAGTGATGGAATTCCAGTTGAGCTATTTCAACTCCTAAAAGATGATGCAGTGAAAGGGCTGCACTCAATATCCCAGCAAATTTGGAAAACTCAGCAATGGCCACAGAACTGGAAAAGGTCAATTTTCATTCTAATCCCAAAGAAAGGCAATGCCAAAGAATGCTCAAACTACTGCACAATTGCACTCATCTCACACACTAGTAAATTAATACTCAAAATTCTTCAAGCCATACTTCAGCAATATGTGAACCATGAACTTCCAGATGTTCAAGTTGGTTTTAGAAAAGGCAGAGGAACCAGAGATCAAATTGCCAACATCCACTGGATCATCAAAAAAGCAAGAGAGTGTCAGAAAAACATCTATTTCTGCTTTATTGACTATGCCAAAGCCTTTGACTGTGTGGATCACAATAAACTGTAGAAAATTCTGAAAGAGATGGGAATACCAGGCCCCCTGACCTGCCTCTTGAGAAACCTCTATGCAGGTCAGGAAGCAGCAGTTAGAACTGGACATGGAACAACAGGCTGATTGCAAATAGGAAAAGGAGTATGTCAGGGCTGTATATTGTCACCCTGTTTATTTAACTTCTATGCAGAATACATCATGAGAAACGCTGGGCTGGAAGATGCACAAGCTGGAATCAAGATTTCTGGGAGAAATATCAATAACCTCAGATATACAAATGACACCACCCTTATGGCAGAAAGTGAAGAGGAACTAAAAAGCCTCTTGATGAAAGTGAAAGTGGAGAGTGAAAAAGTGGGCTTAAATCTCAACATTCAGAAAACTAAGATCATGGCATCTGGTCCCATCACTTCATGGGAAATCGATGGGGAAACAGTGGAAGCAGTGTCAGACTTTATTTTGAGGGACTCCAAAATCACTGCAGATGGTGATTGCAGCCAGGAAGTTGAAAGACATTTACTCCTTGGAAGGAAATTTATGACCAACCTAGATAGCTTATTAAAAAGCAGAGACATTACTTTGCAAACAAAGGTCCGTCTAGTCAAGGCTATGGTTTTCCCATTGGTCATGTATGGATGTGAGAGTTGAACTGTGAAGAAAGCTGAGCACCAAAACATTGATGCTTTTGAACTGTGGTGTTGGAAAAGACTCTTGAGAGTCCCTTGGACTGCAAGGAGATCCAACCAGTCCATTCTAAAGGAGATCAGTCCTGGGTGTTCATTGGAAGGACTGATCCTGAAGCTGAAACTCCAGTACTTTGGCCACCTCATGCGAAGTGTTGACTCGTTGGAGAAGACCCTGATGCTGGGAGGGATTGGGGACAGGAAGAGAAGGGGACGACAGAGGATGAGATGGCTGGATGGCATCACCGACTCGATGGTCATGAATTTGAGTAAAGTTCGAGAGTTGGTGATGGACAGGGAGGCCTGGTGTGCTGGGGTTCATGGGGTCACAAAGAGTCGGACACGACTGAGTGGCTGAACTGGACCTGGAGAACTCTCTGTAATGGTGGAAATGTTCTATATCTGCTTTGTAGCCACCAGTCATAGGTGACTTTTGAGCACTGGAAATGTGGCTACTGTGCCTGACTAAGTGAATTTTAAATTTTATTTAATTTTAATGAATACAAATTAAGATAGCCACATATGGTTGTAGGGTACTCTACTGGAAAGCAAAGTTCTAGAATTCCCTGTTACCCTTCCTTAAGTTTTTTAAGTGAAATGTCTCCATTTCAGTGAGATTATACATGACCATGGATTTGAAATTGTAGCCCTTCCCATCTGCCCCCTGCCCTGTCTGCTTTCTAGCCATCCAATGTTACCATCCATTAATCTGTCTATGTTATTTATCCATTTTCCCTATTGTCCATTAAATCCAACAAGATCCTGAAAGTCTTTTCCCTTTTGTTCAGTGTCTAGAACATATTAGTTATAGAATCCATTTTTTTTTTTACCTATGAGGACCTAGTTATTCAAAAGGAGTTCCATCTGGCTATCTTGAATTTGCAATGTTGAAATAAAAAAAAGCATATTCTATATATGCTAACTTTGCACAGGTCACACAAAACCACTGGGGATATCAGATCTGATTTTTACTTAGGAGAATGACATCATTAAAGCTAAAGATTATGTAAGCACCAATGTTAAGAAAGCTTCATTGACTATTTGCAGTCAAGGAAAGTGGGATACCAAGAAGGTAACTCTGGCATTTACCTAACTACAAAATGATATGAGTTTGAATGTGTGGGATCAGTGGAAACAGGGAGGGGTCAGATATTAGACATTATAAAAGAAAGCTCCTCTGGCCTTGGAAATGTATTAGAAGGAGTAGAAAGGTACTTCAGATGGTGATACAGGTTGTATTTTACCAAGATGACCAACACAATACCTCCTAACCTCAAGATCTTCTGCAATACAATCTTGCTACTCTCCCATGAAGAGAACAGGGTTTCTTTCTCCATCTCCTTGAACCTGGGCTAGCCCTGAGACCACTTTGGCCAACAGAATCCAGCAGACCTAACAGTGCCAGTTCTGTAAGTTGCCATTCATTGACCTGGTAACTTTCACTTCCTGCTCTCTTGGGGTGCTCCCATTCAGAGACCAGTTTCTTGTGAGAAGCCCAGTCTATACAGAGGTACTCTGGCCACTGAGCTCCAATCCAACAATCAGCATAACTGCCAGCCATTTGGAAGCTATTTGGAACCTCCAACCCAGTCAAGCCTTCCCGTGACCCCTGTGCTACCCCACGTCTGACCATAACCAGTGAGAAGCCAAAGCAAGAACTACACAGCTGAGCCCAATCAACCTACCAAACTATGAGTGTTAGCAACAAATTGTTTTCAGCCACTAAGTTTAGAGATATTTGTTACATACAGATGCAGATTTGATCTCTGGTTCAGGAAGATCCCCTGGAGGAGGGCATAGCAACCCATTCCAGTATTCTTACCTAGAGAACCCCATGGACAGAGAAGCCTGAAAGGCTATAGTCTATAGGATTGCAAAGAGTTGGACACAACAAGTGACGTAGCATGCATGCACATTACATACTAATAAATGACCAAAACACATGGTTCATAAAACTGAAAATTATACTCCTTTATGAGTTAAAATGGTAAAAAAGGAAATTTTTTATTTCTATTTGCATGTATGTGAAGAAACATGAAGTTTCTTGCAAGTGGTCAGAATTGGCTACATGAGGAAAGGAAAGAAGGGAGAATTTTTTTCAAATATAACATTTTCGTATTATTTTTAATCATGAATACACACTACTTATTCAAAAATTGTTTAAACAATGACTCTGAATTTAGAACAGTTAAGAGATGGGGGAGCTGATTTGAGAGTTTTGTTTACACAACAGTTCAACTCACTAAACTAGGAGCTCCCCACCTCCATGCCACCCAGTGAAATCTGACCAGCAAGAACAAAGGATGGGCTGGAGCCCAAGAGAAAGGAGAGGAGTGATGGTGATAGTGGGGTCCAAATATCTGATTGTAAAGGATGGAACTGGGCTGGAGTGCTCAGAGGACAGAGAGGAGCAAAGACAGTCCAGCCCTTGCTACACTGGGCCCTTGGAGCACACACAGCATGTGACTTTCCAGTCCTTGTTGTATAGAATTTGAAGCAAGGACTTACTTTGTTTTCCTCCTTTCATTTTTGTGGTCCATGTGATTATCCAGAATGCCAAGGAAAGTATCTATCAGCTGGGCTTTCCCTTGTATTTTCCCCCTCCCTGTGTACCTACTTATCTCCTCATAAATGTACACTATGCGTGTTATACTCCATAGAGTCTCCTAACCCCACAGCTACCAGGACTTTGATGAGTCCTCCTTGGTGTCCATCCCCTCCCAACATCCCTTGCTTTTATTTTTCCTCCATTTAAGATGTTTTGCATTTCTTTACCAGCTATTCAAAATACAAAATCTAAATACAGTTTTGCCTCTCTATTCAAGCCTGCTAATGCTTTAATATATAATGATCAAGATGCATTGAATGGGACCTTCCTCAGGACTAAGACTGAAGTGGAAGATCAGAGGCAGAGCTTGCACTTGAAACCCAGCACTGCCCACCCTGCCTCTGCTGAGAATGCCACACAGAAGCATGTGCTTGATACAATTTTTATCTTTTCTTATGGAATGAATATACACTTGAGATCAAAGTCACAAAATAATGAAATATGCTTCAAACCTAAAATTGTTAAGCCTTACTCATTTTATTTTAGTTTTCAAAAATCACAAATAGGACTATCTGCCATCAGAGGGTTCATGACAAACCTGTGTGGTGCTGTGCTATTATTTGTGTAGTATATCACGTGCTATGCATCATGCAAATATTCCCCTCAGGGATGACACATTTTTTCTTAAGCTATTTGCATTGGTGACTCCAACCAGAGACCAGCTGATAAGGGCTGGTTCCCTTCCTTGTAAGTTTGTCTTCTACTCCTTACACTCATAATCTTGAAACAAAATCTTTCTGTCCATGCCTTTTCATATGCCGTTGACAGTGATCATGCTGGAAATTTCCTTTTTTAGGTCAGTTGTGCATGTTCACCAGGCCCTTGGGTATTTAGGATACTGGTTAAGAAAAAAAAAATAATCTTTGTGGTCAGATGCCCAAGAAGACACAAGGAGAAGGCAATAGGAGACTTAAGTTGAACAACACAGCAAGGAAGCTGAGCCAGCCTTGTCCCTTCTACCCGTTCTGCTTATGTAAATCTATTTGTCCTTGCACAGACTCAACATTATCTCTCCTGGAGGTCTTGAATGCTCTGCCCATTGGGATTAATTCTTCCTTAGGTAAACCTCAGAGTTTACAAACAACTGTGAATCTACTTTCACCACCTCTCTTATCACAGGTAGTTTTGTATTTGAATTGCATGTGTGTGTGAGTGCTAAGTCGCTTCAGTTGTATCCAACTCTTTGTGACCCCCACGGACTGTAGCCCACCAGTCTCCTCTGTCCATGTGATTCTCTAGGCAAGGATACTGGAGTGTGTTGTCATGCCCATCTCCAGGGGATCATCCCAGCCCAGGGATCGAACCCATGCCTCTTACGTGTCCTGAACTGGCATACAGGGGCTTTACCACTAGAGCCACTTGTGCATATAAGACCTAGATAAGGTTTTATAAAACCTTGGAGGGCAGAGATGACTTATTTTTGTATTCCCCTCTAGTGTCCATTGTAGTCCCTAGCACATCAGAGATGGTATGATACAAAATACACACATGAATGAATGCTGGGTGGATGAACCAATGAATGAAGAAAACTCTGATTGGCCAAACACTGTCATCCTAGGTTGAGGAAAGTCAGTCTTAGCAGATGCAGAGTCTCAAAGATCTCAGGAAAATGCATTACCCCAAGAATGTTGGAGGCTACAAATGGACTCTAGATGGTGGCATGTTGAGATCAGCAGAGAATAAAGATGATTGCAGCATCAGTATGTAGAGTACTTTATAATAGGGAGACCCTGAAAGCTGGGTAGCCAGCAAAGCAGGTTACAGAATCCCAGGAATGAAGTATTAACATGGTAATCCATAAAATCAGGTTAACGGAAACTTTTGTGTTTTCCTTATACTACTCACATCTATGCATTCTGTGCATAGAACGGTGTATTAAAAAGCAGAGACATCACTTTGCCGACAAAGGTTCATCTAGTCAAAGCTATGGTGTTTCCAGTAGTCTTGTACAAATGTGAGAATAGGACCATAAAGAAGACTGACTGCCGAAGAACTGATGCTTTTGAACTGTGGTGTTGGAGAAGACTCTTGAGAGTCCCTTGGACTGTAAGGAGATCAAACCAGTCAATCCTAAAAGAAATCAATACTGAATATTCATTAGAAGGACTGATGCTGGAGTCGAATTCCAATAATTTGGCCACCTGAAATGTAGAACCGACTCATTAGAGAAGACCCTGATGTTGGGAAAGCCCGAAGGTAAAAGGAGAAGCAGGCAGCAGAGGATAAGATGGTTAGATAGCATCACTGACTCGATAGACATGAGTTTTGCTCAAACTCTGGGAGATGGTGAAGGACAGGGAAGTCTGGCATGCTGCAGGCCACAGGATGGCAAGGAGTTGGATACAACTTAGCGACTGAACAACAACAATGGTCTGTGCAGATTTTCCACACTAGTTAAATGAGATGATGTTTATAAAATTGTTTGCAAACATCAAAGCACTACACCTAGAGCACTGCCTTTCTGTAGGGGTGAAAGAGAAAGGACAAATGAGATGATGCCTTGGAGACAGCAGAGCCTGGACCAGAATGGCAGAAAGTGTGGGAAAGTAAATGGCATGTCAGAGATCATGCCCAACCAGAAGATAAAGACCTTTGACAATATGTTTCTTCCCATCTGTGAATGTGAAGCGTTTGTAGCCTTGGACAGAGTAAGCCATGAGAAATTCTGCCTGAGTGCATTCTGGCAACATTGTATGAGTTCAAATTGGCATTTGAAGATCTGGATGAGAATACAGAGATGTGGGGCTAGAGAACACTCAGAGCAGGAAGGTCTCCTAAGTCCTTAAACATAAAGAAGGTCTTCTGAAGAAAATGACAGCAAGGGACAAGGCTTTTTTCATTTATCTGGAATATACAGAGCAGAAATTGGATTCATTCTAAACAGAATTAAGCCTGAAGATGGAAACTACAGAGTGCAATTTATTCTCAACCTAATAAAGACTTTTCTATCCATTTAAATCCAGGTTGAAATTAAGCAGTCCATGTGTGTGTGTGAGTGTGTGTGAGAGAGAGAGGCACTCAGTCGTGTCTGACTCTTTGTGACCCCGTGGACTGCAGCCCACAAGGCACCTTTGTCCATGGGGTCTCTCCAGGCAAGAATACTGGAGTGGAGTGCCATTTCTGTTCTAGTATCTTAATGAGGGGACTTCACAGAATTTTACCTTATCAGATGCATGGTTGGGTTCAGTGACCTGGAATGTTTCATTCCAGTCACCTGGAGTGTTTCAACTGTTGGGTTTTTCCACCAGTCCTAGTGAATACTGAGGTGGTTGTATAAAGCAGAAGTTCTCAAAGTGTGGCTTGGAGACCTCTGGGTATCCTCAAGACCTTTGCAGGGTTTTCATAAGGTGAAAACTATTCTCTTAATAATGCCAAAATGCTATGTGTCTTTTTTGTTGTCATTTTCTCAAGATGATACACTGGTGTTTTCCAGAGGCTAGAGCCACATGACACTGCGGCAGACAGAATGCAGGAACAGAGAAGAGGTTCCAGCAACTTCTACTAAGCCAAACATCAAGGAAACTAACAAAAAGATAAACAAGGCCATTCTTTTCACTAAACTTTGCTTTGTTGTGTAAAACAATTATCATTCATAAAACATATTTCTATTAACATATAATCAGTTAATCAAATGAAGTAATAAATAAGTTTTTAAAACTTTGCTCTTTTCAGTCTTAAAATAGTAAGTATCCACAGGCATGACCCACAGGGAAAGAAAAGCTCTTTAAACCCTCAGTAATTTAAAAGGTGTAAAAGGGTCCCAAGACCAAAAAACAGTCAGAAAAAAATATTGTCTCCCATAATAAGAAAAGAGGGAGGGACTTCACAGGTGGTACAGTGGTTAGGACTCTGAGCCCCCAGCAAAGGGGGCACAGGTTCCATCCCTACTCAAGGAACCAAGATCTCAGAAGCCATGCAGCATGGCTGGAAAAAAAAATGAAAAGGAGAGAAAGAAAAGAAGGAAGGAAGAAGAAAAAAAGAAAGGAAAAAAAGAAAGAAAGTAGGGAGATGTGAACAAGGTAAAGAAAGCATTCTGCCCTCCCACTTCCCAGATACCTTTGCTGAGTTAACACCACTTTCAGCCTGACACAGAACTAGGGTTTTCCACAAAGGATACTAGAGGTATCCGGGTGGTGGAACAGAGGACCCATGCTTTGGACTCAGATGGGCCTGAGTTTGAACCCAGATTTTTCCACCTCCCAGAGGCCTTAAATTACTTGCCCTCTCTGAGCCTCCATGATCTGTTCTATGTTTTATTAAGACTCCCAGGTTGTTGAGAAGATTAGACAGGATCTTTGTGTAGAATCTAACCCAGTGAAATACCTCTTAAAGTACAGCTCTCCATGTGGCTGTTGATCAATCCCAGGTGAGGCCCAGGGAAGCTGCGTGACCTGGTGAACAAATGGTGGTCTACACGTGATTTTCACCAACTCTCCCCACATAGTCCCCTCTCTAGACAAACTCCAAATCTTTAGACAGGTTATTCCTGAAGCACCTACTTTACCACCAACCACTGAAACATAACTTCCTCATCCTCTCTGCTCTGAATACAGCTGTGAGGGAGAACAAACATTGAACGTGGAATCAAAAACATGTCATGTCCCACATTTATTGATATATTAGCTCTGTGACCTTCAACAAGCAGTTTGCCTTTTTGAGCCTATTTCCTCATCCATAAAACAGGGAATAATAAAACCTGGTCTGTGGGGTGGTTGTGAAGGCTAAAGTAAATAATGTCTATGAAAACACTGAGCAAACAGTTATCAGATATATATGTGTATGTATAGATATATATGTATATATATAATATCTATCTATATAATATCTATAGATATAGATATATAGATATATATATGTCATTAGTAAATCTCATCTATTTTATGTTTAAATTGGATCTAACTTATAAAGTTCCACAATGACTACTTAGTCAAAATTATCTTCAGATGACTCCCTGAAGTCCTAACCAGAACACCATGCTTTCACTGCCAAGTGCCCAGGATTGACCCCTGGTCAGGGAACTAAGACTGTTAAAATTTAAGCTGACTCTAAGTCATGCAGTCAGAAAAAGAAGAAGAAAAAATTATCTCCACACATACACACATGCAGGTGTGTGTATGATTGGATAGTAACATGAAATTTGCACACATTTTTACAAGTCCACAAACTTTGTGAATGTCTTCTGGGCAATCCACCCAATTATTTTTTCTAAAGTCTGAAGTCAAGCCCTAATAAAGAGAAAACACTATGACATATCAAGCTTTATTTCTAAATACATTGACTTAAAAGTGGTTGTAATGTTAATAAGAGCAGCAATGAAGAACTTTCTTAGAAAATTAAAATGTGACATTCAACTGGTTCTCTTCCTATGACCTGGTCACTTAGGAGGGAAAAAGAGAGCTTGAGGGAGGAGACACTTGCAGGGGTTGGAATTTATAAGCAGAGCTGCTAATGAAATCTTTTATCTGCAGGTGCTCTTTTATGGTCTCCCTGTCCTATTCTTCCACCATCTCTTCAAGCTGCTTGCATATTTTGGAAATTAATCCTTTGTCAGTTGTTTCACATGCTATTATTTTTCTCACATTCTGAGGGTTGTCTTTTCACCTTGTTTATAGTTTCTTTTGCTGTGCAAAAGCTTTTCAGTTGGATCAGGTCCTGCTTGTTTATTTTTGTTTTTATTTCTCTAGGAGGTGGGTTATAGGGAATCTTGCTTTGATTTATGTCATCAAGTGTTCTGCCCATGTTTTCCTCTAAGAGTTTTATAGTTTTTGGTCTTACATTTTGGTCTTTATTCCATTTTGAGTTTATCTTTGTGTATGGTGTTAGGAAGTGTCCTCATTTCATTCTTTTATATGTAGCTGTCCAGTTTTCCCAGCATCATTTATTGAAGAGGCTGTCTTTGCCCCATTGTATATTCTTGCCTCCTTTGTTAAAAATAAGCCACCCATAGTGCATGGGTTCATTTCTGGGCTTTCTATCTTGTTACATTGGACTATATTTCTGTTTTTTGCCAGTACCATACTCTCCTGATGATTGTAGCTTTCTAGTATAACCTGAAGTCAGGAAGGTTGATTCCTCAGGCTCCATTCTTCTTTCTCAAGACTGCTTTGGCTATCGGCAGTATTTTGTGTTTCTATATGAATTGTGAAATTTTTTGTTTTACTTCTGTAAAAAATACCATTGGTAATTTGATAAGGATTGCATTAAATCTGTAGATCTGCATTTGGTAGTATAGTCATTTTCACAATATCGATTCTGCATTTGGCAGTATAGTCATTTTCACAATATTGATTTTTCCTACTCAGGAACATGGACTCTCTCCATCTGTTTTTTTCATCTTTGATTTCTTTCATTAGTGTCTTATTTTAATTTTCTGTGTACACTTCTTTTGTCTCCTTAGGTAAGTTTATTCCTCGATACTTAATTCTTTTTGTTGCAGTGGTAAATGGGATTGATTTCTTAATTGCTCTTTCTGATTTTTCATTGTTAGTATATAGAAATCCAAGTGACTTCTGTGTATTGATTTTGCATCCTGCAACTTTGCTAAATTCACTGATTAGAGCTACTAATTTTCTGGTACTATCTTTAGGGTTTTCTATTTACACTGTCATGTCGTCTTCAAGCAGTGAAAGCTTCACTTCTTTTCTGATCTCATTTAAGTTCAGTTCAGTCGCTCAGTCGTATCCGACTCTTCGTGACCTCATAGACTATAGCACACCAGGCCTCCTTGTCCATCATCAACACCCAGAGTTTACTCAAACTCATCTCCATTGAGTTGGGGATGCCATGAAACAATCTCATTCTCTGTTGTCCCCTTCTTCTGCCTTCAATATTTCCTATTATCAGGGTCTTTGCAAATGAGCCTGTTCTTCACATCAGTGGCCAAAGTGTTGAAGTTTCAGCTTCAACATCATTCTTTCCAATGAATATTCAGGACTGATTCTCTTTGGGATAGACTGGTTGGATCTCCTTACAGCCTAAGGGACTTTCAAGAGACTTCACCAACCCTACAGATCAAAAGCATCAATGCTTTGGCGCTCAGCTTTCTTTGTAGCCCAACTCTGACATCCATACATGACTACTGGAAAAACCATAGCCTTGACTAGGTGGACCTTAGTTGGCAAAGTAATGTCTCTGCTTTTTAATATGCTGTCGAGGTTGGTCATAACTTTTCTTCCAAAGAGTAAGCGTCTTTTAATTTCATGGCTGCAGTCACAATCTACAGTGATTTTGGAGCCCACAAAAACATAGCCTTCCACTCTTTCCACTGTTTCTCCATCTATTTGCCATGAAGTGACAGAACCAGATGCCATGATCTTTGTTTTCTGAATGTTGAGCCTTAAGCCAACTTTCCCACTCTCCTCTTTCACTTTCATCAAGATTCTCTTTAGTTCTTGTTCGCTTTCTGCCATAAGGGTGATATCATCTGCATAACTGAGGTTACTGATATTTCTCCCTGCAATCTTGATTCCAGCTTGTGCTTCATCCAGACCAGTGTTTCTCATGGTGCACTCTGCTGATAATTTAAATAAGCAGGGTGACAACATACAGCCTTGACATGCTCCTTTCCCTATATGGAACCAGGCTGTTGTTCCATGTCCAGTTCTAACTGTTGCTTCCTGACCTGCATACAGACTTCTCAAGAGGCATCTCAGGTGATCTGGCATTCCCATCTCTTTAACAAATTTCCACAGTTTGTGGTTATCCACACAGTCAAAGGCTTTGGCATAGTCAATAAAGAAGAAATAGATGTTTCTCTGGCACTCTCTTGCTTTTTTGATGATCCAGTGGGTGTTGGCAATTTGATCTCTGGCTCCTCTGCCTTTTCTAAATACAGTTTGAACATCTGCAATTTCATGGTTCACATATTGTTGAAGCCTGGCTTGGAGAATTTTGAGCATTACTTTACTAACGTGTGAGATGAGTGCAATTCTGTGGTAGTTTGAGCACTCTTTGACATTGCTTCTCTTTTGAATTGGAATGAAAACTGACCTTTTCCAGTCCCATGACCACTGCTGAGTTTTGCAAATTTGCTGGCATATTGAGTGCAGCACTTTCACAGCATCATCTTTAAGGATTTGAAACAGTTCAACTGGAATTCCATCACCTCCACTAGTTATGCTTATACTGATGCTTCCTAAGGCCTACTTGACTTCACATTCCAGGATGTCTGTTTCTAAGTGAGTGATAACAGCATCGTGATTATCTGGGTCATGAAGATCTTTTTTATACAGTTTTTCTGTGTATTCTTGCCACCTTTTCCTAACATATTCTGCTTCTTTTAGGTCCGTACCATTTCTGTCCTTTATTGAGCCATTCTTTGCATGAAACAGTCCCTTGGTATCTCTAATTTTCTTGAAGAGATATCTAGTTTTTCCCATTCTATTGTTTTCCTCTATTTCTTTGAACTGATCACTGAGGAAGGCTTTCTTATGTCTCCTTGCTATTCTTTGGAAATCTTCTCCTTTGCTTTTCACTTCTCTTCTTTTCAGAGTGATTTCCAAGGCCTCCTCAAACAGCCATTTTGCTTTTTAACATTTCTGTTTCTTGGGGATGCTCTTGATCCCTGTCTCCTGTACAGAATCACAAACCTCCATCCATAGTTCGTCAGGCACTTTGTCTATCAGATCTAATCCCTTGAACTATTTCTCACTTCCACAGTATCATCGCTAGGGATTTGATTTAGGTCATACGTGAATGGTGTAGTGGTTTTCCCTACTTTCTTCAATTTAAGTCTGAATTTGACAATAAAGAATTCATGATCTGAGCCAAAGTCAGCTCCCTGTCTTGTTTTGTGCTGACTGTATAGAGCTTCTCCATCTTTGGCTGCAAAGAATATAATCAATCTGATTTCGGTGTTGACCATCTTGGTGATGTTCATGTGTAGAGTCTTTTCTTGTGTTGTTGGATGAAGGTGTTTGCTATGACCAGTGTGTTCTCTTGACAAAACTCTATTAGCTTTTGTCCTGCTTCATTCTGTACATCAAGGTCAAATTTCCCTATTACTACATGTATTTCTTGACTTCCTGCTTTTGTATTCCAGTCCCCTATAATAAAAAAGACATATTTTTGGGATGTTAGTTCTAGAAGGTCTTGTAGGTCTTCATAGAACCGTTCAACTTCAACTTCTTCAACCTTACTGGCCGGGGCATAGACTTAGATTACTGTGACATTGAATGGTTTGCCTTGGGAAAGAACAGAGATAATTCTACTGTTTTTTTAGACTGCATCCAATTACTGCATTTTGAACTCTTTTGTTGACTATGATAGCTACTCCATTTCTTCCAAGGGATTCTTGCCCACAATAGTAGATATAATGGTCATCTGAGTTAAATTCACCCATTCCAGTCCATTTTAGTTCACTGAGTCCTAAACTGTAGATGTTGATATTCACTTTTACTGTTTACTTTTTACCAGTCAATGAGAAAAAGGTAAATAAGTTGGCAGGGATGCATGGAATGAGATGCCCATGACCCTTTAAACCTGTGGTTCTAGCCTTTGGCTGTGAGCTGAAGATCACAAGGCAATGAAGGTGATTAAACACTATGGTGGTAGACCCTGGCTCACTCACATAAATCCCTTAAGCCAGCAATACTTCTTAGGATTAATTTGCTAATAGCAAAAGATTCATAAGAGATGCGATGGAGAAATAGCTTCTGGGACAAAATCTTTCCTCTTGGGGCAAAGACAAATGATCAGGGGGGTGAGGGAGCCTAGAAGGTTGAATATTACTCAATGTGGAACATCCTTAGCATTGTTCTGAGTAGTCACTGTGAGGACCTCAACCTCTGACATGCTCAACACCAGCCTGAGAGCAACGAGAAATGGTTTGGGGTCAGTGGGCTTAGCAGAAGCTTTACTTCACGCCCAGGGCAGCTTGCATTGTTCCTCAGAAGTCTGTTTCTCTCATAATTGCTTGGACTCCTGTATAGAAGCAACTTCCCCAGCTGCACCCCCATGGACCATGAAAACTTCACAGCAGATATTAGACCAGCCCCATAAGGAAACATGCAGCTCGGGCACAAGACAAGTTATTATTATAACCACTACACCCTGATGCAGACACACCTACCTATCACAGAGATGTGATAAAAGAATGCAGGCTCAGCAAAGCCAAAACGGACACGGGGGGAGGAGAGGAGGGAGAAGGTGAGATGTATGGAGAGAGTAGCATAGAAATTTACAAGACCATATGTAAAATAGATAGCCAATGGGAATTTTCTGTATGACTCAGGGAACTCAAACAGGGGCTCTGAGACAGACTGAAGAGTAGGATGAGGAGGGAGATTGGAGGGAGGTCAGGAGGGAAGGGACATGGGTGTACCTATGGCTGATTTTTGTTGATGTATGACAGAAAACTGCAAAATTCTGTAAAGCAATTATCCTTCCATTTCAAATGTTTTCCCAAAAAAAGCCAATAACTACTGAAAAGATTGGGCTTTGGTGTTTATAGAAGAAAAAAATGCAGCATAGTGGATTTGACACAAAGGCATTTCCACAAGGCAGGACTTTAGAACACTCTTTCCTGCAAAGAGAGGCTCCAGGATTCACCAGCCACTGAACCACTTATCACCTTACCACAGAAAGAATTAGATGCAATGCTGTTGTTAAGTCACTAAGTCATGTCTGATTTTTGCGACCCCATGGACTGTTGCTCACCAGGCTCCTGTGTCCATGGAATTCTCCAGGCAAGATTACTGGAGTGGGTTGCTATTTCCTTTTTCAGAGGATCTTTCTGACCTAGGGACTGAACAGAGTCTCCTACATTGACAGTCAGATTCTTTCCTGTCAAACCACCAGGAAAGCCCCAATGCAGTGTATCCTCTTGTTAAATTAGAAACCACAGCAGCATCTTTAAATATGGATGTTTCATATGCACACCCAGAAGGCAGGTGGGCCAAGTTCTGGGTCCCCCAGAATCACACCCGAAAATAAGAATTCTAGAGCAAGTAGTTTCCTTTGGAGATGTGCTTTGCAGAGGAAGCATGGAGAGCTTCCATAGAGGTAGGAAGGGAGCCAAGAAAAGGTGCATTTCAAGAAAGATTAAGGGAGCTTAATCCTGCAGGAAAACTCTGTAAGCCTATGGAGAGTTATATGAGTTACCGTGTTTGAGGATGAAGGACCTGGGGTATTTATACTCCAGTTCCTATGGGTCATAAAGCATCAATTCCCTGACATTTTCAGTCTGCCCTGAGCACTGACAAAGTAGGTTTCAGGCACGAGGAAAAAACCTTCTGAGCCACTGATGAGATGCTGGCAGTGTAGTGTCTGGTTGGTGTATGCTGCAGCCACAAGGCAGACGGGACGCGAGCAGGATCTGCCACACAAGTCTTCCTCAGGAAGTCTCCAAAATATTAGGCCAGGAGACAGAGCTTTTAGGCAAACATGTTGTTTCTCCCAAAAGATATTTTTCTCCCATTTCCTTCAAGCAGATCCAATTCTCCTGGAGTTCCATCACTAGGAACAGGCAAAGGTACAAAAGAAGAAGCAGGTATTAGTTTGCTAGGGCTGCCCAGAACAAAGTGTCACAGACTGGGTAGCATGCACAACAGAAATTCTGTTGTTAAAAATAATTTTTGAAATTGATTTTGACTGTGCTGGGTCTTTGTTGCTGCACAGTCTTTTCTTTAGTTGTGGCAAGTGGCAGTTACTCTCTAGTTGTAGTGCACAAGCTCCTCATGTGGTGGCTTCTCTTGTTGCAGAGCACGGGTTCTAGGGCACACAGCCTACAACTGTTTCAGCCCACGGGTTCTAGAGCACAGACTCAACAGTAGTGGTGCATGGGGTAGTTGCTTCTCAGTATGTGGGATCTTCTCAGATCAGGGATCGAACCTGAGTCTTCTGCATTAACAGGCAGGTTCTGTACTACTGAGCTACCAGGAAAGCCCCCAGAAATTCATTTTCTGACAGTTTTGAAGACTGGAAGTTCAAGATTAAGGTGTCAGTAGGTCAGGTCTCTCCTGAAGCCTCTCTCCTTGGCTTGTAGATGGTGGTCTCCATCCTGAATCTTCAGATGGTAACTTCCCTGTACATGCCGAACCCTGTGTCCCTTTATTTCTCCAAACTTCCTCTTCTTATAAGGACCACAGTCAGAAGAATTAGGGCTCACTCATATGACCTCATTCAATGTTAATTACCTTTTTAAAGTCCCTATATTAAAACAGAAGCACATCCTGAAGTGGTGGCTTAGGGCCTCAACATGCTAAGCTGGAGGGGGCACACAATTCAGCCTATGACAGACAGTAATGAGCATATTAATCACTTAGATTTGAAAATTTCTGTTAAGAATGAAAGCAGTGTTTTTACCAGGCTCAAGCAAACAATTACAGGCAAAAAATGAATAGGTGGAATTTTAACTGCTGTCTTTATTTGGAAGAGACCTTTCATGAGTTCCTTGGTATCTCAGTTCAAGATGTGAGGATCACCTGCAATAAAATCAGCCTTGCCTTTCAGTAAATCCTAGCTCTATTGTATTAAAACATGAAATGCAGAAATGGTAAGGACCTAACAGAAGCAGAAGAGATTAAGAAGAGGTGGCAAGAATACACAGAAGACTTATACAGAAATGGTCTTCATGACCCAGATAATCATGGCGGTGTGATCACTCACCTAGAGCCAGACATCCTGGAGTTAAAAGTCAAGTGGGCCTTAGGAATCATCACTACAAACAAAGCTAGTGGAGGTGATAGAGTTCCAGCTGAGTTATTTAAATCTTAAAAGATGATGCTGTTAAAGTGCTGCAAAGCCAGCAAATTTGGAAAACTCAGCAGTGGCTACAGGACTGGAAAAGGTCAGTTTTCATTCCAATCCCAAAGAAGGGCCATGCCAAAGAGTGTTCAAACTACTGCACAATTGTGTTCATTTCATGTGCTAGCAAGGTAATGCTCAAAATGTTCACAATCCTTCAAGCTAGGCTTCAACAGCATGTGAACCAAGAACTTCCAGATGTAAAAGCTGGACTCAGAAAAAGCAGAACCAGAGTTCAAATGGCCAACATCTGTTGGATCATAGAAAAAGCAAGACAATTCCAGAAAAAACATTTACTTTTTCCATGTTATAAACCCTTTGATTATGTGGGTCACAACAAACTGTGGAACATTCTTAAAGAGATGGCAATACCAGACCACCTTCCTTGCCTCCCAAGAAACCTGTATGCAGGTCAAGAAGCAACAGCTAGACCTCAACATGGAACAACGGACTGGTTCAAATTTGGAAAAGGAGTATATCAAAGCTGTATGTGGTCACCTGGCTTATTTAACTTACATGCAGAGTACATCATGTGAAATGCTGGGCTGGGTGATGCATGAGATGTAATCAAGATTGCTTGGAGAAATATCAATAACCCGAGATATGCAGATGATACCACCCTTATGGCAGAATTCAGGGCAAGAACAAGTGAGGGAGGGAGCAAAGTGAAGGGGAGAGGGCTGGTGGTCCAGGAACCCACCAGGCCATGGACTTCATGTGATTAATGGGTCCTCTTGATCAGCAACCCCCTATCAGTGGACCACTTGGAGATGGATGGAAGGAGTCAGCCCTCTCTGACCCTCCGCATTCTGTGTCAGCAGGCTTGGAGGATGCTTAGGCACGTGGGGCTGAGGTCCAGACCAGGACTGTGAATTTGGAGATCATTATGTCAGGCTCTCGGCCTTTGTGGTTCTGTGTTTCTGCAACCACACATGAGGCCCTGGGAGTCCTGGGGGATGAAGTTCAGCTGTCTGTCCTTTGGAAAGCCTTATGTGGGTATTGTCTTAAATGGTGTCAAGACCCTGGAAACCTGGTGGTGGCCCATGCTATGTGGCCACTGCCACTGTGCCCTGGCCATCCACATCGCACGCTGGGAATCTGAAGACTCAGCCTGGTGGGAGATGCTGGAGCAGAGGCTGGGGATGAGCCCCGCCCAGACCCAGGCCTTGCTGCAGGACGGGGACAAGTTCGGCTGTGGAGTGATCCTGGGCAAGTGACACCCTGCCCCACGCTGCTTATACGGCCGTGATGCTGCCCTAGATCCCAGCTGGGTTGTGCTTGTTTGTTTTCTATTGAACCAGTTGGTGGGGTAGGTGGGGCTGAGGCCCGAAGTGCCTACTACCTCTCTGGGCCTCAGTCCCGGTTCATGCTCTGAGGCACGGGCACAACCAGCTCTGCACATGGCACTTGTCTCTGTGTGTGTCCCCACACGTGTCAGTGTGCCTGGCAGAGACCATGAGAGGCAGGAAAGCACCTAGCTTGGTTCCATACCCCCACTGCCTGCAGCAAGTCCCCTGACTCCCAGGGGTGAGGCTGCACAGCAACACCTGTCTGCTGGTAAATCCCTTAGGGACCTGATGTCTGTGGGCCCCTGCAGGGGCCCTCCTGCTCTGTCCTCGCGGCCTGCAGTAGGCAGACTGAGAGCTGCCTATGGCCTGGTGGGTTCGTGGAGCACCAGTCCTCTCCCTTTCATTTCTCACCCTCCCTCACTTGGCCTCACCCGAGTTCTCTTTGCTGAGGTGAGCCCCTCCAAAATGCTCAGCCAGAGGACCCAGTTCACCTCGGGTTCCCTCCATGATATGGTGTTAGTCTCAAGCAGGTGCAACTTTGAATGACCTTGTTCTCATTCTGTGTCCTGTCTTTGCACACAGGTCTCGTGGTCATTGGGGGCACTTTGCTTTGTCCCAAAAACCTAGATCCTGACCAGGTGGAGGAGCTGGAGAATCAAGGCCTGCTACCCGACCTGCAAGAGAAGTAACATGACTGCTCGCCAACACCCACTGGCTGTTGCAGCCCATCCCAGGGGGCAGGTGGGAGGGGAGACACCTTCCAGGTGGACATCTCTGAGCACCTGATCCTCTTTGGGCAGGAGGCCTGTCCAGACTGGACTCTCAAGAGGAAAGTGACCAAGAGACCAGCACATGCTGATACCACGCAGTTATTGCCGCGCTCTGGACTTGCCCATCTGATTCTGTCTGAATCAGCCCCATGCTGTGGTGCCCACTTGGTGCGGGGCCAGGGGCAGGAACTCCCGTCACAGGATGCTGCTCTGGACTCAGCAAAAGACTCTGGGACTTTGACCTTTATGAAATGATGGCGTTGCCACTCGTTTTGGCCCTGCTGGGTCTGTGTGGTTGAGAGAAATGTGTTGTTAGGAAACCGGTTAATGTTTTTCCCTCTCTGTTCTGGTCCAATCTCCCTGATATTGGAACAGTGTCCCAGGGGTGACAGGGTAAGGCTGGGGACAGGGCTGTGCATTGGCAGGCAGAGAGGCCCACAGGCCCAGAAACAGGCCACAGTTTATCCTTGCACATGACCCTTGTCTATTGTAAAGTGTCCCTTGGCTGTCAAAGTGTGTGTGTTGGACGCAGTGCCTGGCCGCCTCACGTCCAAAGACAGACTCCTATGTATAGCTGTGAGGGCAGAGCGACAAGGGCTGGTGTTCACCTTGTCGAAACCTTGTACTTGTCTTTGGGTTTGGGGTAATGTGTTTGCAAAGCCCTTGGCGGGTGGGGTGACCCTGCCTTCCAGTCAGCCTCCGGAGGGGGGGCCTGGATCAGGAGCTGGGATGCTCAGCTGATGATCAGAAACTTGTGGCATCATCGGGATACTCAGGAGGAGCCCCTTCTGCTGCAGGGTGCATGACTCATGGAAGGTGACACCCCCAAGGTCAGGAGTCCAGCTGGGCCATCTGCTGAGTGACAGGAAAGGCCCAGGGACCAGTCCACCCTGGGTTCACCTCAGCGCTCAGCTCATGGGTCAGACCCTTGGATGAGCCTGTGAAATGCTGCTGTTTCAGATGAAAAGAGACCATGGGGACTGAACTGAAGCCTGTCTGGTGCATGGGCGTCCAGCCTCATCTGGTTCACCCTGTGCCATGTGTGAATACAAAGGGCAGATAGAAAGAACACAGGTTTGCAGTTCTCACTTGATTGTTTATTTACTCCAGTGGAGTTTTGCTTTACATTATTAGAGCCAGACATCTATTTTTGATTACAAGAGAGTGCTTTTGAGTGTTCCTAGGGATCTGGCAGCTCAGGGATTGGACTTTTTCTTGGCCTGCTCACAGAGGGTGCACTTATGATCTGAGGAATCTCCCTGCTCCTCCTCTGACTCAGGGGCCTCATCTGGGGCCATGACTAAAAGGCCTGCCATCAGGCTGGAGTAACAAGTGTTGTACAAAGTCATCACCGATTCATTATCTGGGTACACTGGGGGCCTCTCAGGCAGTTCCCCTGGGCTGTCCCTTCCAGCAGTAGCTGGGGACACAGATGTGGCACTGTTGGATGGGCTTTCTCCACTGGGGCCACCCTGCTCACTGGGGAGATGGTTTCCCCCAGCCTGGCTGGCTACACTACCCATAGACCAAAGGTCAGAAAACACAAATGAGCACTGGCTGGGGGTTCTGCAAGCAGTGGGCATTCCCTTCTGGACTTTGTTGCCAACCTCTTGGGTGAACTCGTTGTGGTGGAGTCGGGGAGAGTGTCTGGTCGCCATCACTCGCTTCTTTCTCTTTGGGGTCTCTGTTGTTCCAGTGGCAGGTTGAGAAGTTGTTCTGGGGTTGCCTTTCCTCTGTATGTTCTGCAGGAGGAGAGGCTTGTCTCTCTGAAAATTGGAGTTGCGATAGATCTGAAAGGAAATGAATCACTTTAGCCATGAGAGGGGCGAAGAGCCCTTCCTTGCCGCACTCTCCCCACAACCATGGGGTCGTGCATGTGTATGGAGACAAGGTCTCTTCATTCCTGGCAGGTTATGAGGTTCTGGAATGTCACTCCTTAGAGCTCCCCCGGGGCCATCCTTGCTTGAGGTGTTCCCGACCCTCCCTGACATCAAGTGGCCCCTCAGGATCTGGCGTCACCACCAAAGATCCTAAGGGGGGGTGGTGGTGGGACACGACAGACCCTGCGTTCTCCTCTTTCCTTAACCACTCTCTCATGAGAACAACATTCTCCTGGGAAATGAAACCCATCAGCCCTCAGCTCATCTAGTCTAGTCTCCCCAGAAGGGCGTTCTACATTACCATCAACTTCTTTCTTCTTTCAGAGCGACCTGAAGAGCGAATTTTTCTGAACCCGTATAGGTTCAGTTCACGAATGAAGCTCTTTATGCTGTCTGTCTCGCAGATCTGATCGACGCCTCTGCGCTGGAGGACCTCCATCTGGAAGAGATCTGCCTCGATGACCACCATGTCTCCCTTATCATTCCAGTGCACAGAGGTGAAGGTCACATCCTCCACGATCCTCCAGAGCTTCCTGGGGAAGGACAGCCCAAAGCTGGCATTGATCTCATTCTCGTTGGCCATTTCTGGGTTCAGGCCCTCTGGGGGCAGATTGTCATGGAGGCCTGGATCTGGGCTCTCAGGTTGGTCTCCCTGCTTTTCCAAAGCCTCCCCTGAATCCACATTTGGATCTGGGGAGGAATCACGGGGGTCCCCTGCTGAGGGCTCCCCATCAGTAGATGGGGCCAGCAGCGCTGCCTGTGCCTCATGGGAACTCTGACTAGCCATTGAACCAATCGAGCTCAGGAGCATTATCTACCCAAGCAGTGAATGCTCAAGGCAAACAGGCCTCAGACCAGGGTCGGGGTGCTCCATAAATACTGTCTGGAGATTCTAGAATCTGAGTCATGGGACAGGCAGCCAATTAGGGGATCAGCTTCCTTATTGTTTCATGATGTCACAGAGGTGATGTGGAGAGGCAGCCCTGGCCCAGTGTGGGCGAGGGGGCATGGGGATGGAGATGGGATCCCCAGCTTGTCTCTTGTCTGAAAGTACAGAAAAGTTTGTTTCAGGTTGCCTGCAAAGGCTCCCATCTGCTGCCAGGTGCCTTGTTTCAGGGGGCCAGGCCCTGGATGGGTTGACAAATACACCCCTGGCTCCACTGCCCTAACAATGTGCAGACCTGTGGCTGGCTTCTGCTGAAGGGCCAGGCCATGGCAAGTCCTGGGTCTATGAACACCAAGGGAGAACCCAGGGGTCAGATGGGACCTTGGTGACTGTCCCTCCCAGAAGATGGGATCTGTAGCAGACTGATTGGCCTTTCCTGAGTTGGTGGCCCCTCCATCCTTTCCCCTCTTCTGGCTTTATTGTCTTCCAGCTGACTGCTGCTGGTTGGTCAGTCCAGCTCAGTTGGCCCCAAAGTCAGAGTCCTGTTGTCCTGCCCCCACCGACCCCCAGGTCGAGCTCTCCCCAGAGTAGGGCTGTGCTCAAGCACAGTGCGAGTGACCTCATATTCCACTTGACCGTCCCCAAGCACCTGAGACACAGAATCCCCAGGATGCTGTGTGGGACGGCAAACCAGACGTCCACTGATCTTGCAGTCTCCCGAGGTCTGCCCACCCCCAGATGGCATCCCACTGCAGATCACACGCTGTTGTCTTCAGTTTCCAATTTTTCCATAAACACCACTCTGGTGGCCCTAGCGCGTTCATTTTGGGAACACCTGCATGTGCTTTTCCCCTCCCCAGAGCCCCAGATTCAGACTCCTTGGTGGTTGCTTTAAAGCCCTGTTTCCTTTTGTCAGTGGGGTGCTTGGGCTTCTGCTACCTGCAGTCCTGGCTGCCCACATCCAACTTGAGTCTATTTGGATAACTAACCTTTGAAGTACTTGATTGGGGGCTCAAGGTACAGACTGTTGTGTTGAAAACAAGCACTTCACTGGTCCTCTTCAAGGCCAGCTCTGATCTTCCCCGCCCCTACCCCTCTCCTAACCTCCACTCTGGACCTGTTCTCGGTTACCCAGATGGCAGGTCCATGAAATGATTTTGTTGGGTTAGGTGCTTTTCAAGGGCCCTCCTTTACACACACTCACTCCCAGGGACATGTCTGACTTGTTGAGCTATATGTGACCAAAGGAAACCCCCGTCTAACTGTATTTGAAAAAGGATGAGAGCCTGGGTGTGGG
Source organism: Muntiacus reevesi (assembly GCF_963930625.1). Taxonomy (NCBI): domain Eukaryota; kingdom Metazoa; phylum Chordata; class Mammalia; order Artiodactyla; family Cervidae; genus Muntiacus; species Muntiacus reevesi. The sequence goes on from NC_089271.1 coordinate 96,266,948, forward strand.
ACTGGATGAAACCCGAGTGAGAATCACCAGTCTTCACTGCAAATAAACAGTAGAGCAGTGGGTTTGGAGATGCGTGTTCTCTGGGACTTCTGGGCCACTGTTCTTGAAAATCACCATGTAGGAAACAGACTGGCACCTTGGAAAGGCCCATATTCAAGGACCCTAGGACACTGTCTCCCAGTTCTGCCAGTAGCAGGGTCATTTTCCCTGTGTGAGGGCCAGTCCTTGGTGTCTTAAAGGGGAGAGCTAAGAGGGTATGGAAGAAGCTCTCCCAGGGGCCTTTCTGCCTAAGGACTGGATGAGCTCCAGGCTTCAACTTGGGCTTCCCCTAGCCTTTCTTCAGTTCCTCTGACTGGGACATGACTCTGAAGGCTGTGAGTGTCGGTGAGGGCCCCTGGTGACTCCTCCAAAGGGAATAGAAGATCATGGCATCTGCGGGCAGCCTAGCTAGGTGGCCTTTCTTGCCTCCTCCATGCTCGGTATCCCTCCTCGCCCACTGGATCTTGACGGAGCTGGCTTTTTTGATCCCACTCCTCCGGGCACCACCCGGGCCCTGGCAGTGGGTTTGTGTGGCACCAAGGGAGTCTTTGTCAGCCATGGCTCAGACACTTGTGTAGTGCACACACAAGCCCTCATGATGCCCAGTTCAGTTCAGTTCAGTCACTCTGTCGTGTCCGACTCTTTGCGACCCCATGAATTGCAGCACGCCAGGCCTTCCTGTCCATCACAAACTCCCGGAGTTTACTCAAACTCACGCCCATCAAGTCGGTGATGCCATCCAGCCATCTCATCCTCTGTTGTCCCCTTCTTCTCCTGCCCCCAATCCCTCCCAGCATCAGGGTCTTTTCCAATGAGTCAACTCTTCGCATGACGTGGCCAAAGTACTGGAGTTTCAGCTTCAGGATAAGTCCTTCCAATGAACACCCAGGGCTTATCTCCTTCAGGATGGAATGGTTGGATCTCCTTGCAGTCCAAGGGACTCTCAAGCGTCTTCTCCAACACCATGATGCCAAAGGCCTGCATTTCTCAGCCTCACTCTCCTGCCCGTGTGCTGTGTGTCCCTGCCCTGGTTTCCCCAGACCAGAGACCCTCCAGCTGCTCCCCTCCCTCACTGTGGTTGGGGAGACCTGGAACCTCAGGGATCTGCCTCTGTTCCCTTCCCTCCCATATCAGAGGAGGCTCCTGTACGGGCCTTATCCCAGTGGCCACTGGGACCATACAGTCAGGTCCTCCATCCTCCCACTCAGTGAGGAGCTGGTCAGCCTTGCAGGTTCAGTTGGGCAAGAGGCCCCATGGCAGCAGCAGGGACAGGGTATCACCTTCATGTGGGAGACACTGGGACTGGATAGAGATGCCAGCCCCTGGCAGAGTCACTTCTCAGCAAATCACAGAGCAACCCCACAGTGCTTCTGATTCTCCTTGTCCCCTTTCTTACACAGGCCTCCTTTCTGTCACCTCAGAGACATCATGTAGCGCTGAGAAGAGGAAGGTGTGAGAAGGCAGAAAGTTGGGCCATGGCCTGGGGTGGGCAGGAAGGGTGGGGGCTCCAGAGGAATTGAGACCATGGCTCTGAGCCAACCCTGGCCCTCACTAGCACGTGGTCTTGGGAAGAAGCCCAAGCCCCGTGGCCTCAGTTCTTCATCTGGGAGGCGAGCAGGTGTGAGGAGCCCTGTGTGTTGGGCTGTAGGATGCGTGTGGGGGATGAGACAGAGCTCGCAGGGCTGGGGAGCTATTGGTCCTGTGATGACAGGACAGGAATTTCTCACACTGTTGTCCCCAGACACTCCTCCACTCTCCACTGGATGGGGTTGGCTGTTTTGTTGTCAAGGGTGGGTCAGAGAATATTCACCTCAATAGGATGTGGAATTCCTAATTAACCAAACAAGATGTTTCATAAATAAAACTAAGAAACTTTTCTAGTTAGGCCACAGTGGACAATAGTGTTACTTGCTCAATTATGTCTGACTCTGCAACTCCATTGACAGTAGCTTGCCAGGCTTCTCTGTCCATGGAATTCTCCAGGCAAGAATACTCGAGTGTGTTGCCATACTCTTCTCCAGGGGGATCTTCCTGACCCAGGGATTGAACCCAGGTCTCCCACAATGCAAGCAAATTCTTCATTGTATGGACTACCTGGACAGGCCCATTTCCAGTTAGAGGACCTGTGAAGTTTGGGTGTGGAGCAGTGTTCCTGCAGGACTCAAGCTGCTCCAGAAAACAGCAGAAAGAACCACTCTTTGCCTGTCTCCCAGCTGGCCTTCCATTCAAACTCCTTTTTTTTTCATTATTGCATTGTCAATAAATATTGAGTCTTTGATTACAATGTCCTTTACAATGAAGATAATTAAAAGCTAGTTGACACCTTGAGTTCTGGGTCCCTGGGACCAGGAAAGAGAGGATGGATTTCTGGGCATCACTTCAAGGGAGTGTGACAGCAGTTCTGCAGGATTTCTAGCAGATATGGGGTAGAAAACACCTACTCTGTCCCTGTAGTCAGGAGCAATGTGACAAGAGCCAGGACCCCTTCCATCCTGCAGCAGAGAGAGACCTCTCTGGGGTTTATCCGAAATCAAAAAGGACACCTTATAGCAATGTCCAATTTCCCCTCACGCCCATGATGCACCTCATGTGACTGTGGCTCCTAGACCATCACTCTAGGTGTGGGGGTGTCCTGCTTCTCCCAGTGTCCCCACTGCTAACACAGGGCATTTCATGGAGCAGAGGCTCCATAAAAGTCTTTGGAATAAATGAGTCAGTGAGGAGGGGGCTGCTTGACTCAGATTAACTGCTACTTCCATTGATAACCCAGGAAAATCCAAATAAACCAAGATCCCATAGCTGTACAAAATGACACATAAAAAGTATAAGAAGCAATAATTCACTACTATTACTTTTTATTTTCTAATTCTTCCATGAATTATATCACTGCTAAATAAATTCACATTTCCAAAATTGCTCTAATTCTAATTCCATATTATCTTGTGCAGGACCATGAAATAAAATGAAAGCGTTCTCAGTCTGTTTTACCAAACAGGAAAACTTTTTTAATTTGATTATTTATTATTTATTTTACTTTACAATATTGTATTGGTTTTGCAATACATTGACTTGAATCTGCCATGGGTGTACATGTGTCCCCCATCCTGAACCCCCTCCTATCTCCCTCCCCATCCCATCCCTCTGGGTCATCCCAGTGCACCAGCCTTGAGTACCCTGTCTCATGCATCAAGCCTGGACTGGTGATTCATTTCACACATGATAATTTACATGTTTCAGTGCCATTCTCCCATATCATCCTGCCCTCACCCTCTACCACAGAGTCCAAAAGACTGTTATACATCTGTGTCTCTTTTTCTGTCTCGAATACAGGGTTATCACTACTGAAAGGTTGTTGCTGAACCCAGGGAAAGACGCCTGGATTCTTGGCCTCTGGAGAAGAATTCAATCCAGGGCCAGAGATGATGCTGGATTGCTCAGAGCTTTTGTGCAACAGAGTTTACTAAAGCATAAAAGGGATAGAGAAAGCTTCTGACATAGACATCAGAAAGGGGCAGAAAGAGTACCCCCTTGCTAGTGTTAGCAATGGAATTATATACTCTTTAATTAGTTATTACAGTGAATCAAAAGAATGTCTGGAAGTTTTAAAACCTCACTAGACCTAACTCCCATAATTCACACCTTAAGATAACAGGATTAGCCAGAAGGCTTTTTCCAGAGACTGTCCTCAAGCAGGATACATTATTGTTATATAATCCTAAGGAATGTACAGGGATAAAAAAGTTTGTCATTTCTTCCTCCTTGAGAATTCCAGACCCCTCTTTCCTTTGGGACCCCTAGACTTCTTATCAACCTGCCCAGGAAAGGACTCTCTCATTACCATCTTTCTAAATTCCATATATATGTGTTAGTATACTGGATTGGTGTTTTTCTTTCTGGCTTACTTCACTCCGTATAATAGGCTCCAGTTTCATCCACCTCACTGGAACTGATTCAAATGTATCCTTTTTAATGGCTGAGTAATATTCCATTGTGTATATGTACCACAGCTTTCTTATCCATTCATCTGCTGTTGGACATCTAGGTTGCTTCCATGTCCTGGCTATCATAAACAGTGCATTGATGAACACTAGGGTACACGTGTCTCTTTCAATTCTGGTTTCCCCAGTGTGTATGCCCAGCAGTGGGATTGCTGGGTCCTATGGCAAACAAGAAAACTTTTGTTCTTGAACTGGATAAGTACAAACACAGTGTGATCAGCATCAATGACATAGTTAGATACTGGAATGCATTGTCTTCCATAAAAAGGAGTAACATGTGAGAAATTCCTAAAGCAAACAGACATGAGTCTCCATGTCATTGTAGAGAACAGGAACACGAAGATGCCACACACCGGGTTTCCCCAACGGGCCCAGACCCTCACTGCTAAGAAGGCTGCCCACTCCCTCTTCAGTCACGGAGGGAAGGATCAGCCTCCCTTCCTGTCCCTCAGGACAAGCTGCTGGACGTGGGCCTGGAAGGATTCTGGTTGCTGCTCTAGCTCAGAGTCCCCCTTCCTCTTCCCTCGCAGCCTCTGCAGAGGGGCTGAAAGTATCTCGGACCCCTTCAACTGACTCTGTCCAGATAATCCAGGACTTTCAACTTGCTGGTCTCCACATAGGCCCAGGGACCCCACAGGAACTTGTAGCGAGGAGGGTCGCAATCAGGCACCTGCCGGTACACTCCAGGGACCCCTCACACCTACACATGGGTCAGCAGCTCCCTGGACTCACCATAGATAAAGTGCTCCCTACCAGGACACACCTCCATCTTGCTGAGTGCTCCACAGACCTGCTCCTCAGGGGCTCAGTTGTCCTCCACAGCGATCAGGCAGAGGATCACCACCAGGATGCCAGCCATGAGCAACCTCTGCCCTTCCCTCAGCATGTCATTGAGGGTGAGGCCCAGGGTGGGGACCAGGATATAGGTGTGCTCACTGGGGCCCACCTCCTTCACCTCCAAACCAAAGACCAGCTGCAGGTACTCTGAGGCTTGATCAAGGACCGCCAGGAAGTGGTCCTGGTAATCTTTGAGGACACTATTCAGCACTTCTGCCTCTGTGATTGGCTCCTTGGCAAGATACCTGCTGAGCAGGAATTGCCCCAGCTCATTCTTCTTCACCCATAGTGCATCTTGGAGGGAAGATCTGGTATCTTCCTGGTCATGCAAGGTGCTTGGCAGTTCATCTTGCCTGATGAATTCATAGTCTTCATATTGGCTCCCCAGAGTGGCAGCCATGGCAGTGGGAGAGGGGCAGACACCCAGAGGGCTCTGGGGGAGACTGGCTGTTGCAGCAGCAGCCACCTCCTCCAGGGTGCCCCAGACCAGGAGAGAGGAGGAAAAGGAAGCTGCATTTCCTTCCTTCACCTGCTCAACCTCCTCCTTCTCCAACTCCTCCTCCTCCACCTCACCCCAAAAGAACTGTGCCTCCATCAGACCCTCATTCTTTCTTGGATCATGAAAGACTCTCTCAGGCTGGCGGAGCTCATGCACCCCAGGCAGGATGACCGGGTTGAACTGCAGACAGGAATGAGGAAGGGGGACAGATGGGAACCCCGGGCCTGTGGGAGAGGGGGATTGTGAGTGACCTCGGCTGAGAACCCCACCCTGGGCAGTCTGACTCGGGTCACTTATAGGTCTCCTTTCGAGGGGTGCTCTCGGGCCTCATAAAGGAGCTCATCCTCAGCGGCCTGACCCCTGGCTAACCGAAGGAGGACGTGAGGTGTCTCCCCAGGGTGAAGCCAACACAGCTTGAGATTTCAGGGCTGACATGGTGGGGGATTAGGTTCTTGTGGTGTCCCCTCTGTTCTGGGATGGGGAGTCCCTGGTACACACTCAGGGGAACCAACTCACCTTGACTCCAGGCACAGCCTGAACCTCCTCTGTTCTCTGACTCATGGACTTGGAACTCAGCCCCCCGCCTTCGCCTCTTGGTTCCTGGAGCCCCTGTGAAAGAAATGGAGGAGCACCTCGGGGGTAGACTGTGGCGCAGACTTGGGCCTTCTGTGCTGGTGGGAGGGGTGAACTCTGTGAGGCCCCCACAGTTTTCGGTGGGTGGTCCCCTTGGGGCTCCCTTGTAGTGCCCCCTTTCCCCTGGCACGGCATGGACCCTCCCCTTTGGGGACCTGCAGGGTAACTGAGAACAAGACCTGAGTATGTACAGAAAGCACTGAGGGGTCCTACATGTGGTCAGACCTGCCCAAGGCCTCCCGCAGGTCCTAGGCTGGGGAAATGCTCGATCATCATCTCCTCCTTACGCCCCGCCTGGCCTCCTGACACTGCCCACAGAGTTGGGGGTCTGCTCAGTCCTGCCTCGGGGTCTTGGGTGTCCATCCTCTGCAGATCTGATGCCTCCACCCTCCGCCCTATCACCGCACCTCTCGAGGCTCCTAAGCCAGAACGGATAAACAGTTCACCCCACTCTGGGGCCTCTAAGACCCACCACAAGGGCCAGGATTCCTACCTGCCTTGGGGTCTAACAGCCTCAGTCCTTCCTCACATGGAACCTGGACTCCAGGCAGGACGAGGGATTCTCCCATTCACCATTTTGAGGCACTGCCACTCTCACGAGATCCCCAGTCTCCCTGAGAGCTGGATGTCAGGAAATGCTGCACGAGATTGTCCCACCCAAAGACTACCAGGGTCCTCTGTGTTCTGGAGTCTCGCTCCCCACAGTCCCCCCTCAGGGTCCTCACCTTGACTCCAGCTAGGACCTGGGCTCCGTCCTCTCCACATCTGAGGCCCAGCTCCTCCCACCAGGGCCCCAGTCTCTCTGAGACCCGGATGTCAGGAAGTCAGGACAGGCCTAGTGTTCTCTTCTCACTCTTGGGTCTCCCAGGGTAGATGACAGGGTGGGAATCTCTGGGGTCCCCTCAGTCCTCCCCCAGGACTTTAGCTTGTCTCCAGGCAGGACCTGGGACTCTCTCCTAACCCCAGTTGTGGCCTCGTGCCTCTATCCAGGTCCGCAGTCTCTCTGAGACCCAGATGTCAGAAACTGACATTTGGCCTAGAGTGCTAATTCCACACCCGTGACCTCCCAGGGTCAAATGTAGGGGTGGGGATCTGTGAGGTCCCCTCATTGGGATACAGGGTGCCCTGAGGGCTCTGACAGTGTACTCCCTTTGACTTCTTAGAGGACCTGCACCCTTCCCTCTGCAGGTCCTTAGGATAAGGATCCCACCCCTTATCCTAAGATCCCAGTCTCTCTGACCCTGATGTGGAAGTCAGGACACCCTGTGAAGTGCTCATCCCACTGCCATGGATGCCCAGGGATGGCAGCAGAGTTGTTGAACTGTGGGGTCACCTGTGTTCTCCCTCTGGGTCTTCATCCTGAGCTCTGGCAGGTCCTGGGATGTCAAAGTCCTCGGCAGAGACAAGACCCTCACACCAAGGGACTCACTGCCCTGAGGCCCCTGGAGGAAGCTGTGGACATTCTATCAGGGCTCCAAGCCCAGGGCTTCTTAGTGGCTGAGGATGCCATGGGCTGAGATGATGTCCTGGAAATCACTCAGCCTTCCCTCTGCTCTTCGCCTTGACTCTCAGCTAGTCTGGGCACTGCCCTCTGTCCACCTGATTTTGCTTCCCTTAGAGACCCAGGCCCTCTTGAGCCAGGACACCCAAGAGGGAAACCAGGGTTCGGGGGCTGGTTCCCACAACCCTGCCGGTGTTGTCCAGGGCTAAAAGCAGTGACCAGGTGTATGTTCTAGGGTCCCAGAGTCCCCCTCAGGGGGACCTTGACTCCTAGCATGCCTGGGCTCCTTCACACATCTGACTTGAACTTGAGTTCTGTGACCCAGGCCCTCACTTCTCCCGTCCCAGCATGATCAGCGATGTCACAACTGAATGTCATACCCCATGGTCACCCAGGGCGGTCAGGTGAGCCACACATGCATTCCCTGGGAACCCTCAGTCTATTTTGTTCCTCACCTGGGTTCTCTGCAGGATGTGGGCCCACTCCTCTGTCCACAGGAAACTTGTCAACAGACCAAGCCTCTGATTCCCTGTGTTCACTGAGGAAGCCGGTTGAGGGGGTTAATTTGACAGGCCAGCCCAGGGTCCCCAGGAGTCCCATTAGGTGTGAAGTTGTTTTCTATGGACCCTCTGTTCAGGGGTGACTGGATCCCCTTGTTCTCAATGGAGGGGGCCTCCTTGACCCTTTAGAGAAGACTGTAGTCCCAACACAGCCTGATGGCACATATGCTTGATGGGGGGCTGCGGCATGCATGAGAATGGGGGAGCACGGAAAACCACACACTTTCTCATGGGGGTCCCGCACCAGGCAGCAGGTTTCAGAAAACTTTTGTAGAAAAGACGTTTCAGCTGAAGAGGGTTAACAGCAGCAGGTATCTGTCCATCACCAACTCCTGAGTTGATTCAAACTCATGTCCATTGATTCGGTGATGCCATCCAACCATCTCATCCCTGTCGTCCCCTTCTCCTCCTGCCCCCAATCCCTCCCAGCATCAGGGTCTTTTCCAATGAGTCAACTCTTTGCATGAGGTGGCCAAAGTATTGGAGTTTCAGCTTCAGCGTCAGTCCTTCCAATGAACACCCAGGGCTGATCTCATTTAGGATGGACTGGTTGGATCTCCTTGCAGTCCAAGAGACTCTCAAGAGTCTTCTCCAACACCACAGTTCAAAAGCATCAATTCTTCAGAGCTCAGCCTTCTTTATAGTCCAACTCTCACATTCATACATGACTAGTGGAAAACCATAGCCTTAACTAGACGGACCTTTGCTGGCAAAGTCATGTCTCTGCTTTTTAATGTGCTGTCCAGGTTGGTCATAACTTTTCTTTCAAGGAGTAAGCGTCTTTTCATTTCATGGCTGCAGTCACCATCTGCAGTGATTTTGAAGCCCCCCAAATAAAATCTGCCACTGTTTCCCCATCTATTTGCCATGAAGTGATGGAAAGGATGCCATGATCTTAATTTTCTGAATGTTGAGTTTTAAGTCAACTTTTTCACTCTACTCTTTCACTTTCATCAAGAGGCTCTTTAGTTCCTCTTCACTTTCTGCCATAAGGGTGTCATGTGTATATCTGAGGTTATTGATATTTCTCCTGGCAATCTTGATTCCAGCTTGTGCTTCATCCAGCCCAGCATTTCTCATGATGTACTCTGCATACAAGTCAAATAAGCAGGGTGACAATATATAGCCTTGACGTACTCATTTTCCTATTTGGAACCAGTCTGTTGTTCCAGGTCCAGCTCTAAGTGTTGTTTCCTGACCTGCCTACAGATTTGTTAAGAGGCAGGTCAGGTGGCCTGGTATTCCCAAGTTCATTGTTACATTTTTAGTTTTCTGGAAATTCTTATCATGAATGTTGAATTTTTAAAGTGCTTTCATTCATCTGCAGAGTTTGTCATATAATTTTGGTTTTCTCTTTTGGACTGGATCTGGTGGATTACACTGCTTGATTTTTAAATGTTGAATCACCCTTATATTCCTGGGATAAACATCAGTTTATGATATATTATCATTTTTATATATTGCCAGATCCCATTCAGTAATATTTGTTACAGTTTTTATGTTTACACTCAATTTCCTTTTGGTAACTTTGTAATAACACTGGTCTCATAAAGGGCCTTCCATTACTTACATATAAGTGGTCACATGCCTTACAAGGCTTTAGCCCAGTTATTACCACAAAACTGATGGTAAGTAAAAGTTGTTAAATAAGTCACTCAGTGGAGAGTCTTTGTGACAAGGGGGTGTCTTTTCCTAGACCCTCTATTTCCTGTCCTTTTTCCTTACCTGAAGAAAAAAAAGAGGAGCAAATTCAGTTATCTAGGAAATCCCTTTCCGGATATAAAAGTTTATGATGCCAAATTTACAGAATTTCAGAAGTGTCAGCTAAGTGTGACAGGTATCATGCCCAATAAAATATTTTTGTCCTGATAAAATTAATCTGGCTTCTTTATATAGTATTTTGAGACTGTGATTTAATTAAGCTTCACATTCTCTGTCACTTAGCAGAGCTCTTCTGTAGGACTAATGTCATAGAAGAGTAGATTTCAACCCTGGTGTGTCTCAGCCTCTTGTTAAAAAAAAAACAATAATTGATATCCGTGTTTTGTCTCTCTAACTCAATGTTGATTCAGTAGATCTCTGATTATATCTGCTTAATTTTTGAGGTATCATAGTTGCAAACCATGGTTCACTTTCTGCCCTCAGTTCATGTTGCTCCCACCAAGTACAGAGGCCTGCCTTTGGGCAAGTTACGCAATATTGATAGTTTCTCGTCTGTAAAATCAGAATAGCTCCAAACTACTGGTGTGAGCATTAAATGAGTCACATGTAAAATGCTCAGAACGTGGTAAGTACATATAAGTGTTAACTATTACTGCTGTTTATTTGCTTGTTTGTTTGTTTGTTTTTATTGGCGCCATTAGGTTAGGTTAACCCAAGCCATTTATTTCCCATTTTTAAGTAGTTGTGTGCTGTGCTCAGTCGCTCAGTGGTGTCTCATTCTTTGTGACCCCATGGACTGGAGCTCACCAGACTCCTCTGTCCATGGGATTCTCCAGGCAAGAATAATGGAGTGGGTTGCCGTTTCCTTCTCCAGGGGATCTTTGTGACCCAGGGATTGAACCAACATCTCCTGTGGCTCCTGCACTGGTAGGTGAATTCTTTACCACCGAACCACCTGGGAAGCCCATCTTACTAGAGTAGGGGGTCCCCTTTAACATAGAAATAGATCAAAGACACATAAATTCTGTGCCTGTTGAGCAAATATATGACCAAAATGTTACCGTGAATTCAAGTAAATTGTATTTTACTTATTTCAGCAGCATCTATATACAGTTAAGTCATTCTCTTTATTCAATACAAAGGTAATGCTTGGCTTCCCTGTAGATTTTCAGACAACTGTAACCAATCTGAATCTGCTCCCCACCCTTCTTAAGGTTCTGAATTTCACTGGTCATGATCTACCGCTCCAGACATATCAAGCTGTCTTGTATTGTCTCAACATGCCATCCATCTTCCGGATTTCCTGCTCTCCTTACTGTACCATCCACCTCAAACACTCACCCATCTGCTTCTCTATTTAGAGTATGGAGTCATGGATGTCAACAAAAAGCTCTTAACCCACTGGACTGAGCTTTCCCTACAGTTGTTTAGTGAGGAGTCGTAGGTGCCATCCAATTAAGGGCTCTGCTCACTAACAGGAACAACAATGAACAGGCATGATTGTTTTAATTAATTAATTTATTTATTTTACTTTACAATATTGTATTGGTTTTGCCATACATTGATTTGAATCTGCCATAAGTGTACATGTGTTCCCCATCCTGAACCCCCCTCCCACCTCCCTCCCATCCCATCCCTCTGGGTCATCCCAGCGCACCCGCTCTGAGCACCCTGTATCATGCATCAAACCTGGACTGGCGATTCGTTTCACATATGATAATTTACATGCTTCAGTGCCATTCTCCCATATCATCCCACCCTCGCCCTCTCCAACAGAATCCAAAAGACTATGTGTCTTTTTTGCTGTCTCTTTTGCTGTCCCACATACAGGGTTATCATTGTCATCTTTCTAAATACCATATATATGCATTAGTATACTGTATTGGTGTTTTTCTTTCTGGCTTACTTCACTCTGTACAATAGGCTCCAGTTTCATCCACCTCATTAGAACTGATTCAAATGTATTCTTTTTAATGGCTGAGTAATATTCTATTGTGTATATGTACCACAACTTTCTTATCCATTCATCTGCTGATGGGCATCTAAGTTGCTTCCATGTCCTGGCTATGATAAACAGTGCCGTGACGAACATTGTGGTACACGTGTCTCTTTCAATTCTGCTTTCCTCGGTGTGTACGCCCAGCAGTGGGATTGCTGGGTCATATGGCAGTTCTATTTCCAGTTTTTTAAGAAATCTCCACACTGTTTTCCATAGTAGCTGTACTAGTTTGCATTCCCACCAACTGTGTAAGAGGGTTCCCTTTTCTCCACACCTTCTCCAATATTAATTGCTTGTTGACTTTTGGATAGCAGCCATTCTGACTGGCGTGAAATGGTACCTCATTGTGGTTTGGATTTGCATTTCTCTGATGATGAGTGATGTTGAGCCTCTTTTCATGTGTTTGTTAGTCATCTGTATGTCTTCTTTGGAGAAATGTATGTCTAGTTCTTTGGTCCACTTTTTGATTGGGTCTTTTAGTTTTCTGGAATTGAGCTGCAGGAGTTGCTTGTATATTTTTGAGATTAATCCTTTGTCTGTTGCTTCATTTGCTATTATTTTCCCACATTCTGAATGATTTTTTTAAACAGGATAGAGAGGTCAAGGAGAGCGAGCAGAGGGAAGGTTAGTGAACAGAGGTCTGTGGGCCTCAGGAGCCTCAGAATGCCAGCACACATTCAGGAGGGCACATTAGCCAGGACCATGGGGCACTGAGATGAACCCAATGATGCCAGGCCCTGGCTCCACAGTAACAGCTCACCCTAGTTACACTTCAGGGTCACTAGGTAGGATCAGTGGGCATGGGAAAGGGCCACCCTGACAGGAGAGCCCAGGGTCAAGGGCCCACAGCACCCACCATATCCCCAAAGGCTATCTTTCTGAGGAGCAAGGAGAGGGCACAGAGGGACTGAACCATTTTAACAAACTATGCTCAGGAGAAATTCAAAGAAGTTTTTTTTTAATTCCCTTACTAGAATAATTTCACTCGATTAGGCTAAAATTGTGGGGCTTCTCTTTTCCTTGTTTCTGGCAATCCAGCCGGACATAGGCTTGTGTGGACAACAAACAAAGGAACGCTTAGAGAAAAACAATGTTGCATTTTTCTTTACCTGCCTAAGTGCAGTGAGATTTAAATTTCAGCAATCCTCTATGACTCTTTTAACAGCAGCATAAATGTTAACTGCCCTGTAATTGGTAGAATACACTTTTATGTATCAACGTTCACAGACTCAGTTATTTGGAACACCACCACTCCCACCCCTGGGCGAGCTGGGAGGGCTGTAACACAGGTGGTTGAATTAAAACCCTCAAGTTCCCACACAGCCTAAACTCTCCAATGAGTCAGTGTTAAGAGAGAAACGCCTTACTTGTCCTGAGGGAATTATTAGGCTGCCTTTCCCTACATTGTGCTTCAGTATTCCTAAACTCTCCCCACTTTTCCTCCCCCTACATCCATAAAAAAGAGTTAGAAAAAAGTACAATCTGGAAGACTTGATTTGGCTTTCAGTTTGAATGTTACCATAATTGCTCTTTCTTCGCCTGGAGATTACCCTTGACAACCAATGCACTCACTTCTTTCAAATGATCTACTCAGTTTATATATTAAAGTTATTTTGTATAGAAGAGGAATTTTATTTCTTCACATTAGCCTAAAAACTTGCAATAGCTCCATTTTCTTTTCTGAATTAAACATTTTATTTTAAAAGGAAAAAAAAATCTGTTTCTTTTTTTTTTTTAATGCATCCTTAAAGAATAGAATTGTATTTACATAGAGACAGGAGGTAGTTTCCTCACGTAGTGTTAAAGGGATTAGAGAGAAGATAGCACATTAGAGGGACCCAGTGTGGAACTTCATAGGCAGAACTTCACAGCCTTCAGATATCAAAAAGCATATTAAAAGAACCACAGGAGTGGGTTTTCAGCTTGTGAACAGACAGTGTAAGTTAATGAGTCAAGAGGATTTTAGAGGGCATTTCACTAGAATGGGTAAAAATGAATGGATAATATCATGAAATGAATACCATAGGACTAAGAATGACATGGAAGAATGGGGGGGGGGGGGAAATTGATACAAACGGTGAGAGCAGTAAAGTACTAAAAATGAGGGCTTCCCTGTTGGCTCGGATGGTAATGACTATGCCTACTATGTGGGAGACTCAGGTTCGATCCCTGGTTCAAGAAGATCTGCTGGAGAAGGGCGTGGCAACCAACTCCAGTATTCTAACCTGGAGAATTCCATGAACGGAGAGGCCTGGTGGGCTACAGTCCATGGGGTCGCAAATAGTCAGACACGACTGAGTAACTAGCACACACACTACACTACAGCAGGCCACCACAGACTGCAGACATCACAGAAGCTCTGTGGTCAAGGCAGGCCTTGGTCTCCCCCTTGAGGGGTGGGAAGAACCTAACCAGACAAGGAAAGAGCAGAACTTTACAAGGGCAGGAGGGAATAAACAGCTGTGTGATTCAGGCTACAATGAACGGACATCACCAGACTGGAGCAGAAGTTCTGATGGGATCATATGCACTGCACCTTAGGAAGGGCTGTGACAACCCAACTGGAAGAGGATGACATCCTTGGACAGCTTCCTTTTCTCCGACCATAGTCGATTCCAACTCTGAATAACCTAATCTTTGATTTGGTTTAAAAAAAATGTTGACCCAAAACGTTTTACCAGAGCTTAGAAGTTTGCTTATAACTCTAGTACAGAGAAAAAAAGAAAAGATATATTGTCTCCAGAAGAGACTTGCAGTGGGTTCAGTAATTTTATCTTTTCATAGTTTGTACATATAATGTGGAATTAAACAGGTCTATAGCTCCCCACTGTCAATTTTCCCAGAGGAATTACCACTCTCAAATGTACATGATCACATCATGAGAAAAAGAATGTGCTGACAAGGCATGCTACAGTGACTGTCAACTCCACAGGCATGGCACTGTGCATGGTGATCGGAGCAACAAAAGACTGTGTGTAATATGCAGTTGATATTAGGAACCAAATTTTTTCAAAGAGTTTCATTTTTAGAACCTGCTGCAGACAGGGTTTCCCTGTAACAAGGTCTTCTCATGGCCATTCCATTCTGCTTCCTCAGTGGGGGAGGAAGGGATGGAGCTAATCCATTAGGACTGCTTGCAAGTTTACTGTAGACCCCCTTATGCCCCCATTACTCTGGGTACACCCATCAGGACTGCACACACTTCTGAGTTCAGCATAGGAAACGGTTAAGAAGAGCTGCCAGAAAGTGCCAGTCCATGGAGTCACAGAATGTCACTGCCACTTTTAGCTTAATTTGACTCCTTCTTAGAAAGCTTTTTAAAAATGTATTGAAATGCTCCTTGACTTTTCCTGGGAAACTTCTGGCCTACATTAAAAGCATATTACATTGAGGAACATTTTCTGTACTCAGTCAAATGATGGATTCTATTTGAATTTGCTTTACCATAGCAAGGCCCTCTATGAACAATGGTGGTGCCAGTGGCACTGAATTCATAACCATTTCAGAGTCAATCTAACATGTTTATAGCTTCTGCTTATCACATCTCAGAAGGAAAGCTAGAATGACCCCCATCATTCCTAGGCACACACTCTAGCAGGTGTTAAAAGCATGGGTGTGAGAGTCAAACAGACATGGGATGTGCCACACACCACATGTGTGACCTGAGACAGGTGACCTGATCTGTATACCTCAGTTTCCTCACTTTAAAATAATAGAAACTCATTTATATAATTCATTTGAAGATTAAATAACAAATATAAAGCATGTAGCATAGTTCCTGACATAGAGTTCATTCTCTACAATCAACCTATTAGTGTCTTACTCTGACATTTCTATCTTTTCTAAAAGCCTTAATTAACTGTTCAGTACTGTCTTTTTATAAAGAAGAGTCATTCCTCTTTGCTATGGTTGTAGGTGTTTATCCCTGAATCTATTTTTCTTACCCATGAGGTGAGGATAATACCATTTGCCCTCTAATCTCAATGTATTCTAGAAACTGAATCTACAAAAGTTACTAACTAAACGTTTTCATCTGGGATTGATTATACTGAAATAAGCTTGTTATGAATGCTGTGGATAAACAAAGGCTTGTCAGATTCATCATATCATGACTCAAGTCTGGTTCCCAAATGTCCTCTAATGAACTTATTTTAACCATACAGAGATTCAGTGTCTTCATGTGATAGTGATACATGGGTTTTAATTTGCCAAACGTGCCTTCTAGATTATTTCCAGAAATGTCTGTTGAGCTTTCTCTTAGGAAGGTCACGCTTTAGCTAGAGTATAAGATGTCGGTTATTATTTTATTCCACCTTCAGCTAAATCATGTTTATTCCCAATTTGGATCATCTACTCATATCAGTTCAGTTCAGTTCAGTCACTCGGTCGTGTCTGACTCTTTGTGACCCCATGGACTGCAGTACACCAGACCTCCCGGTCCATCACCAACTCTCCGAGTTTATTCAAACGCATATCCTTTGAGTCAGTGATGACATCCAATTATCTCATCTTCTGCCATCCCCTTCTCCTCCTGCCTTCAATTTTCCCCAGCATCAGGGTCTTTTCAAATGAGTCAGATCTTTGCATCAGCTGGCCAAAGAATTGTAGTTTCATCTTCAGCATCAGTCTTTCCAATGAATATTCAGGGTTGATTTCCTTTAGGATAGACTGGTTGGATCTCCTTGCAGCCCAAGGGACTCTCAAGAGTCTTCTCCAACACCACAGTTCAAAACCATCAATTCTTCAGTGTTCAGCCTTTTTTTATGGTCTAATTCTCACATCCATACATGACTAACGAAAAACCCATAAGTTTGACTAGACGGAACTTTGCTGGCAAAGTAATGTCTCTGCTTTTTAAAATGCTATCTAGATTGGTCATAACTTTCCTTCCAAGGAGTAAGCATCTTTTCATTTGATGGCTGCAATCACCATCTGCAGTGATTTTGGAGCCCCCCAAAATAAAGTCTGCCCCTGTTTCCACTGTTTCCCCATCTATTTGCCATGAAGTGATGGGACCAGATGCCATGATCTTAGTTTTCTGAATGTTGAGCTATAAGCCAACTTTTTTTATTCTCCTCTTTCACTTTCATCAAGAGGCTCTTTAGTTATTCTTCACTTTCTGCCATAAGGGTGGTGTCATCTGCATATCTGAGGTTATTAATATTTCTGCAAGCTATCTTGATTCCAGCTTGTGCTTCATCCAGCCCAGCGTGTCTCACGATGTCTTCTTTGTATAAGTTAAATAAGCAGGGTGACAATATACAGCCTTGATGCATTCCTTTTCTTAATTGGGACCAGTTTCCTGTTCCATGTCCACATCTGTTGATTCCTACAGATTTGTTAAGAGGAAGGTCAATCAGTCTCATATTCCCATCTCTTTAAGAATTTTCCACAGTTTATGGTGATCCCCACAGACAAAGGCTTTGGCATAGTCAGTAAAGTAGAAATAGATGTTTCTCTGGAACACTCTTGCTTTTCTGATATCCGACGGATGTTGGCAATTTGATCTCTGGTTCTTTTGCCTTTTCTAAAACCAGTTTGAACATCTGGAAGTTCATGGCTCACGTACTGTTGAAATCTGGCTTGGAGAATTTTGAGCATTACTTTACTAGCATGTAAGTTTAATGAAATTGTGCGGTAGTATGAACATTCTATGTTATTGCCTCTCTTTGGGGTTGGAATGAGAACTGACCTTTCCCAGTCCTATGGCCACTGCTGAGTTTTCCAAATTTGCTGGCATATTGAGTGCAGCACTTTCACAGCATCATCTTTTAGGATTTGAAATAGCTCAACTTGGATTCCATCACCTCCACTAGCTTTGTTTGTAATGATGCTTCCTAAGGCCCCCTTGACTTTGCATTCCAGGATGTTTTGCTCTAGGTGAGTGATCATACCACAATGGTTATCTGGGTCATGAAGTTCTTTTCTGTATAGTTCTTTTTTGTATTCTAGCCACCTCTTCTTAATATCTTCTTCTTCTGTTAGGTCCATGCCATTTCTGTCCTTTATTGTGCTATTGAGCCCATCTTTGCATAAAACGTTCCCTTGGTATCTCTAATTTTCTTGAAGAGATCTATAGTCTTTCCCATTCTCTTGTTTTCCTCTATTTCTTTGCACTTATTTCTGAGGAAGGCTTTCTTATCTCTCCTTGCTATTCTTTGGAACACTGCTTTCAAATGGGTATATCTGCCTTTTCTCCTTTGCTTTTCTCTTTTCTTCTTTTCACAGCTATTTGTAAGGCCACTCAGGCAGCCATTTTGCTCTTTTGCATTCCTTTTTTCTTGGGGATGGTCTTGATCCCTGTCTCCTGTACAGTGCCATGAAACTCCATCCATAGTTCATCAGGCACTCTGTCTATCAGATCTAATCCCTTGAATCTATTTTTCACTCCCAGCATAATCATAAGGAATTTGAATTAGGTCATATCTGAATGGTCTAGTCTTTTTCCCTACTCTCTTCAATTTAAGTCTGAATTTGGCAATAAGGAGTTCATAATCTGAGCCACAGTCAGCTCCCGGTCTTGGTTTTGCTGACTGTGTAGAACTTCTCTATCTTTAGCTGCAAAGAATACAATCAATCCTATTTTGGTGTTGACCATTTGGTGCTGTCCATGTGTATAGTCTTCTCTTGTGTTGTCGGAAGAGAGTGTTTGCTATGACCAGTGTGTTCTCCTGGAAAAACTCTATTCATCTTTGTCCTGCTTCACTCTGTACTCCAAGGCCAAATTTGCCTGTTACTCCAGGTGTTTCTTGACTTCCTACTTTCACATTCCAGTCCCCTATAATGAAAAGGACACCTTTTTGGGGTGCTAGCTCTAGAAGGTCTTGTAGGTCTTCATAGAGCCTTTCAACTTCAGCTTCTTCAGCATTACTTTTCAGGGCATAGACTTGGATTACCATGACATTGAATGGCTTGCCTTGGAAATGAACAGAGATCATTCTGTCATTTTTGAGATTGCATCCAAGTACTGCATTTGGGACTCTTTTGTTGACTATGTTGTCTACTCCATTTCCTCTAAGGGATTCTTGCCCACAGTAGTAGATATAATGTTAATCTGAGTGAAATTCATCCATTCCAGTCCATTATAGTTTGCTGATTCCTAAAATATTGACATTCACATGCACCTTTACTATTTCCTTTTTACCAGTCAATGAGCAGAAGGTAAATAATTCAGCAGGGATGCGTGGAGATGGCCATGGCCCTTTAAAGCTCTGGTTCTGGCCTTTAGGTGCAATCTGAAGATCGCATGGCAATGAAGAGGATTAAACACTATGATGAGAGATTCCTGGCTGACTCACATAAATCCTTTAAGCCAGCCATACTTCTTAGGGTTAATGCACTAATAGAAAAAGACTCACAAAAGATGGGACAGAGAAATAGCTTCTGTGACAAAACCTTTCATCTTGGGGCAAAGATAAGTGATCCTGTCAGCAAATCAGCTGCAGAGGTAACATGCATGGTCAGGTGAGGCCTGGTTAATGCATTCATCCACAGCCTTGTCCCAGGACTCCTCATTCCAGAACTGTGTGCCTGGCTGTAAAGAGTTTTCAGGGGGGTAAGAGAGCCTAGAAGGTTGAACATTACTCAATGTGGAATGCCCTTAGCATTGTTCTGAGTAGTCAGTGAGAAGACCTCAACCTCTGACATGCTCAACACCAGACTGAGAGTAACGAGAAAGGGCTTAGTGTCAGCAGGCTTAGCAGAAGCTTTACTGCACACCAAAGGCAGCTTGCATTGTTCCCCAGAACTCTGTTTCATTCATAGTCTGGATGCCTGTTGAGAAACAACTCTCCCAACTGCACCGCCATCGACCATGAAAACTTCACAGCAGCCCCATAAGGAAACATGTGGCTCAGGCACAAGACAACTTCTTAAAACCACTCCACTCTGAAGCAAACACACCTACCCATCACAGAGATGTGCTGCAAGAGTGCAGGCTAGGCAAAGCCAATAAGGACATGGGGGGGAGGAGAGGAGGGAGAAGGTGAGATGCATGGAGAGAGTGACATAAAAATTTACAATACTAGATCACTGTTCTGGACCAAGCAGATCCCCATCTCCCATTTTCTGGAGTTCCTTCAGTAGGAAGAGGCAAAGGTCCAAAAGAAGAAGCAGGTATTAGTTTGCTAAGGCTGCCAGAACAAAGAGTCACAGACTGGGTAGCATGCACAACAGAAATTCATTTTCTTTCTTTTTTTTTAAATAAGTTTACGTGTTTTTTTCTGGCTGTACTGGGTCTCTGTTGCTGCACAGCCTTTCCTCTAGTTGTGGCAAGTGGCAGTTACTCTCTAGTTGTGGTGCACAAGCTTCTAATTGTGGTGGCTTCTCTTGTTGCAGAGCACAGGTACTAGGTCACACAGCCTACAACAGTTTCAGCTCCCGGGTTCTAGAGCACAGGCTCAAAAGTTGTGGCACATGGGGTAGTTGCTTCATGGCATGTGGGATCTTCTCAGATCAGGGATTGAACCTGTGTCTTCTGCATTAGCAGGCGGGTTCTGTACTATTTAGCTACCAGGAAAGCCCCAGAAATTCATTTTCTGACAGTTCTGAGGCTGGAAGTTCAAGATTAAGGTGTCAGCAAGTCAGGTTTCTCCTGAAGACTCTCTTCTTGGCTTGTAGATGGTGGTCTCCATCCTGAGTCTTCAGATGGCACCTTCCCTGTGCATGCCCAATCCTGAGTCCCTTTATGTCTCCAAACTTCATCTTCTTATAAGAACCACAGTCAGAATGAATTAGGGTTGACTCATATGACCTCACTGATCCTTAATTACCTTTTTTAAAGTCCCTATCTTCAAACAGAAGCAGATTTGAAGTGCTGGGGTTAGAGCCTCAATATGTGAATTTGGAGGGTGCACATAAATCAGCCTATGACAGAGAGTAATGAGCATATTCATCACTTAGATTTGTAAAATTTCTGTTAAGAACGAAAGCAGTGTTTTTACCAGGCTCAAGCAAACAATTACAGGCAAAAAACGAATAGGTGGAACTTTAACTGCTGTCTTTATTTGGAAGAGACCTTTCATGAGTTCCTTGGTATCTCAGTTCAGGATGTGAGGATCACCTGCAATAAGATCAGCCTTACCTTTCAGTAAATATTAGCTCTGTTGTATTAAAACATGAAATGCATAAATCGGAAAGACCTAATAGAAGCAGAAGAGATTAAGAAGAGGTAGGAAGACTATATGGAAGAACTATACAAAACATCTTAATGACCCAGATAATCACAATGGTGTGATCATTCACCTAGAGCCAGACATCATGGAATTCGAAGTCAAGTGGGCCTTAGGAATCATCACTACAAACAAAGCTAGTGGAGGGGATGGAATTCCAGCTGAGTTGTTTCAATCTTAAAAGATGATGCTGTGAAAGTCCTGCACTCTATATGCCAGCAAATTTGAAAATCTTAGCAGTGGCCACAGGACTTGGAAAGGTCAGTTTTCATTCCAATCCCAAAGAAGGGCAATGCCATGGAAAGTTCAAACTAGTGTGCAATTGTGCTCATTTCACATGTTAGAAAGGTAATGCTTAAAATGCTCAAAATCCTTCAAGCTAAGCTTCAATAGTATGTGAACCGAAAACTTCCAGGTGTACAAGCTGGATTCAAAAAAAGCAGAAGAGCCAGAGATCAAATGGCCGCAATATGTTGGATCATAGAATAAGCAAGAGAATTGTAGAAAAGCATTTGCTTCTGCTTCATTGACCATGTCATAAAGCTTTTGACTGTGTGGATCACAACAAACTACAGAAAATTCTTAAAGAGATGGGCATACCAGACCACCTTCCTTGCCTCCCGAGAAACTTGTGTGCAGGTCAATAAGCAAGAGCTAGACCTCGACATGTAACAACAGACTAATTCAAAACTAGGAGAGAATTATATCAAGGCTGTATATTGTCATCCTGCTTATTTAACTTATATGCAGAGTACATCATGTGTACTGGGCTGGATGAAGCATGAGCTGTAATCAAGATTGCCAGGAGAAATATTAATAAACTCAGATATGCAGATGATACCACCCTTATGGCAGAATTCTGGGCAAAGCCAAGCGAGGGAGGGAGCGAAGTGAAAGGGAGAGGCCTGGTGCAATAGGAACCCACCAGGCCATGGGCAGCTCTCAGTCTGCCTACTGCAGGCCACAGGAACAGAGCGGGATGGCCCCAGCAGTGAGCCTGCTGGCATCAGGTCCCTAAGCAACTCACCAAGAGAGGTGTTGCTATGGGACCTCATCCCTGGGGAGTCAGGGGACTTGCTCAGGGCCTGCTGCAGGCAGTGGGGACGCAAAACCCAGGCTGGGTGCTGTGTTCCTCTCATGGTCTCTGCTGGGCACATACACATACATGTGGACACACCCACACACACATACAGACACAAAGACAAGTGGCAGGTGCATACCTGGACCAGCCTCTACCTCTCAGAACACAAAAGGGAACTGAAGCCCAGAGTGGTGGTCAGGCATCTCCTGTGGCCATCTTCCAGCTCAGGGACCCTCACTGCCCCTCTGAACAAACTTCAGCCCCACCCCTCTTCACCAACTGGTTAAAACAGAAAACAAAAAGCACAACCCAGCTGAGGTCGAGGGCATCACCGGGGGCCGTGTGAGCAGCGCGGAGCAGGGCATTACTTGCCCATGATAACTCTGTGGCCGAACTTGTCCCCATCTTGCAGCAAGGCCTGGATCTGGGCAGATATCATCCCCAGCCTCTGCTCCAGCAGCTCCCGCCAAGCCGTGACCTCCTAGTCCCTGTGCCTGAGGTGGACGGCCAGGGTACAATGCCGGGTCTGCATAGCATGGGCTGCCACCACATCCGTTTAAGACGAAACACGCATAAGGCAGTCAGATGGACAGACAGCCAAATTTCATCTCCCAGGGCCTCACGTGGCTGCAGAAACACAGAGCCACAAAGGTCAGGAGCCTGACACAGAGTTCACAGCCAAGTTCACAGCCCTGAGCCGGACCTCAGTCCAACATGCCTGAGCATCCTCCAAGCCTGCTGACACAGAAATGGGGACAGTCAGAGAGGGCTGGCTCCTTCTGTCCATCTCCACAAGGTCTGCTGACAGGGTGTTTTGATTCAGAGGACCTGTCTGTCACATGCAGCCTGTGGGGAGGTCAGGAAGTAGGGGAGGACAGGGGGAGAGAGGCACGAGGTGAGATCCAAGACAGAGGGCCTCGAAACCCTGGGAGCACTGAGGACAGAGGGTGGCTCCCCTGGCTTCACAGCCCAGTGGCCGGGCACTGGTCCTCCACCAGCACAGACAGGCACAGTCCTGGGTTTCCCACCCCCTACCCCACCCCACCCCTCAGGTCCTGGCCTCATCCCTGCCCATGCTCTGTAGATCCCCCATCTTAGTTCAGAGCTGCTGAGGGCAGATCCGTGCTTACCAATCTGGCCTCGGTCCTGTGGCTGCTCTGGACCTCAGACGGCCCTGCCAGGAGTCTTCCCCACAACTTTGGGAGCCACCTTCCTCAAAGCCCTCCCCACATCATGGCCTTGATGGTCAACAGATGCTTCAGTCCTTGCCCAGAGCTTAGAGAAAGAACTAAGGAGAGCAGGAACTACTGGGATGGGTGCGCTCCATGTCATCACTAGGGCCTGGGATGGACCCATGCAGGGAACACAGAATTTAAACCTCAAATAACCTGACAGGTTACTGTCACCTCATTCCACGCCTAAGGAGGTGCCGAGGGATAGAGAGACAGCCCATGGCTGCAGGGGACCTGACCACACACTCCCATCCTCACTTCTTTCCCTGTACCTGGAGGGGGGTCCCTGTTCACTGGAGGGGTGTGGAGGCAGTGGAACAGAGCTGCAGGCCTGAACCTCAGAAGGGTTTAAGCACCTCTCAGGGAGCCTCTGTTTGCATGTGGTTTGAGGACGGGAACAAGGTCCCAGAGGCACCCAGCCCAGGGCCACCCAGGCCTCTCCTTCCCCTAGCACAGCACAGCCACAGTTCTCACAGGCCCACGAGGCTCACGTGATCTGGCTCCTACCTTGGATTCACCCCCAGTAGCCATGAAAGCCATCCTTCCATCTTTGGAACATTCCAGTGTGTTCCTCCCTCAGAGCCTTTGTAGGGTGTGAGGAGTCACATCGTGTCAGGTGCTGGAGCCTCAATCCCAAGTACCTCGGTATGACCTTATAGACAATGGAAAGGTCTTCACAGAGCTGATGGGGGTCTAGTGAGCTCTTTAGGATGGACAGGCCTCTAATAGGACAGCTGTCCCCATACAAAGGACACTGTTAGACAGGCACATGGGGAAACTCAGGGTGAAGAGGAAGGCAGAGCTCTCCAATCCCAGACATGCCCACCATGGCCAGCAATGTCCTGGAAGTGATGGGGAAGAGATGGGAATGACTCTCTCCACAGCCCACAAATGAGTCAACGTCAGCTGACACTTTGACCTTGGCTGCTGTCCTCCTGAACCAACACGGTATGTAGCTGAGCCACCCAGCCTGGACCCTGAAACGACTGTTGACAATGGGAAACAGAGGGTCAGCCTTGTCCAGACAACTCTCCACAGGGGCAAGGGGGCAGTGGGGGGGATGACTTCCCCACTCCCAGCACCTTGGGCACTCTCCTCCACATCTGCACATCTTCATGTGTCTGTTTTCACCCTTACATGGTGTCTGTTTACATCTCCTAGTGTCAGGGGTCCCACAAGTTACCCTTTGCCCTGATGAAAGGAAAGGGAAAACTCATTCTGCCAATACAGCCACTCGACATGACCACACACTCACTGACTGAAGAACCATGCAGGAGCAGGCCCGGGGCACAGGGCACACACCTGAGGTGCTGACACATGCCAGCAAACGGCCTTCTGCAAAGGCTCCCCCGTGTCCACTCTCCCAACCACAAACAAGAATGCCATGTCCTCACGCACTGCCTGTCCCCAAACATCATCATCTGACTGAACCTCTGTCCACCTGCTGGGTGACAAAGGGTCACCCTCTTCACTGGTTTAACACATCACAATGTTCCCTCCAGCCTCTCACCTCTTGTCCTGATGCTGTGCACAGTATGGTAAGTTCGAGTATTCCTGGAAGCTATTTCAATACAGGACTGCTAAGAATAGCTTGAATGTGTATAGAATTGGTTGGGAGCCTCTAAAATATGTTTCTCCAAGTCCAAACTACTTTAACCTGATTTAATCTCCCCTTAGCCAGATTCCAAATATGCCCAGGGTCACTGTATAGCCACCCAATATAAGAGCAAGAGTGACGAAGGCAGCAAAATGGACACAGAGATGCCTTGAACCAACTGTGGCTAAACCACCTTTCGTTGATTTTACAAACCAGACTACTTGCATGTACCATAATGCTAGGGCTCCTTCCAGTTCTGGAAATGCCAATGACTCAGAAGGTTAATCTTAAATTTCATTAGCTTCACTGTTCATCTCTGTCTGTTTCAGAGACTTACAGAAGAGAAATGAAACAATAAGAAAAGGCTTGGGACTCAGATAACAAGGCAGAAGGCAGGAAGGTACCTATCCAAAAGTAAAGATAAGGCAGTCATGATGAATTCCAGATAACCAGAATGCAAAAGTACCTGGGAGTGTGGGGCTTCTCTGGTGGTCCAGTGGTTGACTCCTCGCTTCTGTTGCAGGGGACCTGGGTTTGATCCCTGGCCAGGGAACTGAGATTCCACATTTCTCATAGCAGGGCCAAAAGAAATCAGCAAAAATTTTTTTTAAAAAAGATATCTACATTTATTGAGGGCTCAAAAATTAAAAAACAGAAAGTACTTGGGAGTGAGTGATTAGCATGTGACCTACGGAATGAAACAACAGGTTGAGCTGGGACACCAAACAAGGACCCAATGTCCAGAGATGTCTTTCCTCCATGGCTGAGGCGAGAAACCTGGCATGATATTGGGTAGACACTGAGTGTAGGAAGAGGAAGCACTTTAGGGGAGGTGGGCTTCTTGAACCAGCATCAGAGACAAAACATGCTGGGCCAGCACAGAATCAAGTAACACAGAAATCAAAAAGACGGCTGAGAAAGACAACCCTCTGAATCTGTCAAGACTGAATTTCCAGATGGTACAGTCATAGCATTCAATGTGTGTTGGGCTTGACAGGACCTCCTAGGTCTCATGTTCCAGGCCCCACCCTCTATGGGGACAGGGAGCAAGTCACTAGTGTAGGAGTCAGGACTCGCCCCTTGGGGGTGGACTCCTGTCTCGCTACCATCCACACCCCACACATGCTGCAGTGTACCACTCAGAGCCCGCCTCCCTCTTCTCACAGGGACAGGCATTCTAGCACTTCAGATGTTTCTACAAAGAGTGGTCCTGCATCCAATGAGATTGCTGACATACTTGCCTTGCTTACCCACCTCACACACACTGACACCTGGGCATGGCCCATCGCATCACCAGCCGAGTCCAGAGTGGTACAGCAGAGTTGATGACTGCTAAGTGACTCGAAGCCAACAGTCAGCACCTAATAAGTTTCTAATCTGGCAGAGGCAGCTCTGGGGACAGTACCAAGGTAAACTGGGCAGAGTCTTTATCCTCAGAGGGTCTGTGGTGTAGCTGGGGTAACAATGTATGCACGCACATGCGCGCACACACACACACACACACACACACACACACACACACAGAGAAACCAACCAAGGTATCCTTACACAAAAAGAGTACTATAGAGAGGGTTTTGGAAAGTTGTGTGTGTACACAGACACACACACACACACACACACAAATCACCCAAGGTAACTTTTCACAAAAAGAGTACTATAGAGAGGTTTCTGGAAGGTTGTGGGGAGGAAGGAGCGATTCTAAAGTCAGTCTCAGAAGTTTCAGGAGGACACAGGAAGTGAGGAGGGAGGAATCTGCATTGAGCCACAGTGTTGAGGGCTGGGCACCTGGGAGTCAAGCTGTGGGACTGGAGGCCTAGCCATGACCATCTAGGAGGCAGGGGGAAGTGCTGCTATAAGGGAAGGAGGAAGGCCCATGGTGGGGATCAGAGCCCTGAGAAGCATGGAGAGCGATGGCTGAGCCTGGGCCCAGAACTGTTTTCATTGACTTCATTTGACAGATGGGCAAGATGAGGCCAGAAAGCTGCAGGTATTCAAACAACAATGTGGGAGTCAGGGGTCGCTTCCGGGAAAGCTGTGTTTTAGGATTTTTGTGGTTACACTACCAAGGTGGCCTGAGTGGCAGGGGCTGGAGAGGGATTAGAATCTGCTTGTGTCATGTCACCAAGAGCCCCGGGTTTAAGAGAGCTCAGGAAACAGTGGACGAACAGGGTATTCTTCCAGAACCTTCTTAAGGCTTCTATCTGAGACTCCTCTACTCCTAACTGCTGATTTTATGCCAGGAGGAACTGAGTGGGACAGGGGTGGCTGGGAAAAGAGAACCTCATGCTTCGTTGAAGGCATACAAGGAAGGCTCAGGCACAGGCCCTCCACATGTACCTGTGGTGATCTGAATGCTCTGGGGACATGATGGGAAGGCAATGCACTTTGGATCAGTACCTAAGAAACACACTACGCTCCATGGCACCAGGGCCACCATCCTAGGCATCCCTCCTCAGAGATTCCAGATTCTAGGAGTTGAGTCTTTCTTAAGGTGCCTTGTGCTGTCCACCTGTCTGGGGCTTCTCAGCAAGTTCCCCAACTTCTCCACGTTTATAGACCCCATGCCAGGCACCAAGGAGTTGCTCAAACACCAGAGAGAGAGGGGATCAAAGAAGGAAGGAAGGTGACCGTTGGTCATTGACAGAACTATTGATGGACCAGTCCACCAGACTGTCTGCATCTGGAGGAGGGGGCGGTTGGGTACACTCCATCTGTGCTTCCCAGGTGCCTGGTGCTAAAGTAGCCCATTGACAAGTTTTGGGAACACACATCCACTAGCCTGTTCTCTTCCCCAACTGACCACCAAAGGAATATCTCTGTTTGGATCCAGCCTTCCTGGCGTTCAGTCTCACCTCGCTTCCTCAGATGGTGCACATGCCACCTCCACCCCATGTGAAAGTGCTCATCCTTCTTAATGAAGGGCTCGGGCAATGCCACAGAACACACAGTATTCTCCTGCCAAATTCCACAAAGGATACATGACATTTCAACACACTGGCTACTCTAGCAACTGGGCTTTTGTCTCCTTGCTAAAGTGGGTTCCCCACCTTAGCCATGATGTTACTGAACTGAAACAAACAAAGACTGATAAGCAAAGCCCTACAGACTGTCAAAGCATCCGGTCTTCTGGATACACACAGGAGGAGTCCCAACAGAGTGCAGAAGACAGAACACTCTATTAGCAGTGAACACTCAGCCACTCAACTCAGCAATGGACAGAAAGGACAGAGGCCACTTACATGAAGGTATCTTTCTCGATGCCACGTTCTTAAGATTATCAAGAAAGCACATGAATGCCAGACACACGAACAGCTGCCCAGGATTCTGAACCTTCACTTAGACCTAGATTTTGGAGACAGTCCTCAACCAGGCTCTGAAAGCAGGTCACTTGTTTCCATTAGAAATTCCCTTAGAAAAGTGTGCATTACATTACCTTGTGGCTCAGATCATAAAGAATCTGCCTGTAATGCAGAAGACCCAGGTTTGATCCCTGGGTCAGGAAGATCCCATGGAGAAAGGAATGGCTACCCACTCCAGTATACTTGCCTGGCAAATTCCATGGACAGAGAAGCCTGGCGGATTACATTCCATGGGGTCGCAAAGAGTCTGACATGACTCATTGACTAACACTTTCACTATGATCCAGACTACAACCAAATCAAAGTGCAACTCTTCTTAACAAAGTACAACAGCTTCTTAACACAAAATGTGTTGTTCAGAGAATATTTTACACATGTTTCAGACACTAACAGTTGAGAAACAAATATTTTTTTTCTCCTTCATATCCTAGGTCAATTTGCACATCTGTATAGTTGAGGATTTTGCCCTTAATAGAAATATTCATTCAACACAGATTTTTATTTTATGACACAGTCAGAATAACATTAAGAACTCTGAATCGAAGGATGTGAAAGGTCAAAGACAGTCTGTGTTCAGACCCTTGCTTTTCAAATGCTATCTATGGACCAGACACTTAGTTATCAACTGGGATCTGGTCAGAAGCACAGATTCTCAGGTCCACCTCAGAACATCTGAATCAGAATCCACATTTGACAAGACCACTGAGTGATCTGAAAGCACACTGAAATCTGAGATCTAGATCACTGGTTTTCAAACTGTGTTCTGTGGTACCCTTTGGGAGGCCTATATGAGGTGTGAGCCAGGAAGAGATTAGGAAGAAGGGGGATGGGGAGCAGGCCTCGTTTCAGCTGAGCAGCCTGCCTCTGATCTGTTTGGGAGGCTGAACCCCACCCAACCCCACCTCCGTCAGATATCCCATGGACACAAAGGTTGGAAAATCACTGTTTTGAACCGGTCATCTCATTTTATACATGCATAACTGAGATCTTCCAAATAGTATAAGGGAAATTTTACCAAGATCACATTATAGTCCCCTGAACACTGTTAGAGAATTCTGAAATTTGCAAAGCCTGGGAATCAAGAAAAATCTTCAGAGGCAGTGTTGCTGGAATAACCTCTCAACTGCAGAAGTAGAAGCAAAGACAGACCCTGAGCCCCAGTGGGAGACAACATGTCCAAGGCTGTGCCCTGGAAAAGCCCTGTGACATGAGTGGCATTTTGTGTTACCTGGTTTTTAACAGAGGAGAGAGACACCCAGAGATACTAAGTGCCAAGGCTACACAGCAAGAGAAGAGCTGATGTCCTAACCCAGGTCCCTGGATCCCAAAGCCCAGGCTCTGGATCATGTCATTTGCATCATGAGCACAAAAAGGCAGCCCCTCTGTGTGCCCTATGCATTGGCCCAGCCTATGAGCTACATGGAAACACATCCACACAAAAAAGGAGCCATCTACCCTCACAGACCCGTGGGATACAACTAATGGGTTTCTGTGCCAATGCCTGGGCTCCTGCTGTAAGCTCAAGGAACAGAACATGCAAATTCAGTTGCTATATCTTTGTGGTAATGAGAGTTAAGAATCCATTTTAATATCCATTGCTAAGTATCTAACATCTCCATGCCTTGAGAAAGAAAGAATAAGAAGGCAGAAATAGTCAGAGGAGGAAAAGGAAAAGAAATACTTTACAATGTACTGACATATTAGGTTTAACATCTTATTTTTATAGTCAGACTCTCCAAGGACTGCCTGGAGCTTTCTGCCATGGAAGTGCTTATTACTAACCACTTTTAATTAAAACTGATGCTGAAAAAAAAAAAAAAGACAATCCAATCATAAAATGGTCAGAACACTTGAATAGACATTTCTCCAAAGAAGACACAAATGTCCAAAAGGCACATGAAAAGATGCTCAACACTCTTTATTACGAGACAAATGCAAATCAAAACTCCAATGAAGTATCATCTTACACTGGAAAGAATGGCCATCATCAAAAAAATCTACAAAGAATAAATTCTGGAGAGGGTACACAGAAAAGGGAACCCTTGTACACTGTTGGTGGAAAAGTAGATTGGTACACTCAATATGAAGAACATTATGGCAGTTCCTTAAACAACTACAGACAAAACTGCCATATGATCCAGCAGTCCCACTCCTTTATACCTGGAAAAGACAGAAACCCTTGTTTGAAAAGATACATGCATCTCAATGTTCATTGCAGCACTATTTACAATACCCAGGATATGGAAGCAATGTAAATGCCCATCAACAGATAAATGGATAAAGATGATGTGGTACACACACACACACACACACACACACACACACACACACACACACACAGAATACTACTCAGCCTTGAAAAATAATGAAATAATACCACTTGTGGAAACATGGGTGGACCTAGGGATTGTTGTACTAAGTGGAGTATGTCAGAAAGAGAAAGATAAATATTCTATGATATCACTTGTTGATGAAATCTAAAAAGATGATACAAACGAAATTATCTGCAAACCAGAAACCGACTCAGAGAAGAAACTTTTGGTTACCAGAGGGGAAAAGCAGGGGAAATGATAAATTAGAAGTTTGGGATTAACAGATACACACTACTATGTATAAAATAGTACTAGTGTCATGATGGAGAAGACTCTTAAGAGTCCTGTGGACAGCAAGGAGACCAAGACAGTCAATTCTAAAGAAATCAAGCCTGAATATTCATTGGAAAGACTGATGCTAAAGCTGAAGCTCCAATATTTTGGCCACCTGATGTGAAGAGCCAACTAACTGGAAAAGAACCTGATGCTGGGAAAGACTGAAAACAGAAGGAGAAGAGGGTGCTAGAGGATGAGATGTTTGGATGGCATCACGAACTCAATGGACATGAGTTTGAGCAAACTCTAAGAGTGAAAGACAAGGGAAGCCTACAGTGCTGCATTCCATGGGGTCACAAATTTGAACACAACTGAGCAACTGAACAACAATATATAAAATGCATGAATAAGGTCCTATTATATAGAACAGGGAACTATATATCTGCAATAACCTACAATGGAAAAGAATCTGGAAGTGTTTTATATATATATATATATATATATATATATATATATATATATATATATATATATATATAATGAATCACATTGCTGTAAACCTGAAACGGACACAACATTGTTAATCAACCATGTGAAAGTGATGAAAGTCACTCAGTCATGTCCAACTTTTTGAGATCCCATGAACTATGCAGTACACAGTTCATGGAATTCTCCAAGCCAGAATACTGAACTGGGTAGACTTTCCCTTCTGGGGGCCCTTCCACCATTTCCAGCCAAGGAGACCCTCTTCACTACAAGACCCAGCCCAGATGGCCTCCCATCTAAAAAGCCCTCCATGGTCCCTTGATATGAGTCAGTGTCTGGTTCCCCACTCTTCATGATCCACAACCTGCCTCATTGCAGGCTCTGCTCTTTACTGGTTTGCCTGGAAGATGTGCTCCAGCCTCCCCACCCTGAGCCCTGAGTGATGCGTGGGTGAGTGGATACCTGATGCCCTGCATGGTGGAGGAGCCTCTTGCATGACAGGTGTCCTTGGACTTGAATGCACTTTGCCTTGTGAGGTCTGGCACCCAGAACTGCCCTCTCTCATCAGGCTGTGCTTACACTGGGGCTAGCACATGGCCAGGTGGCCAGCACACTGAAAGTAGTTCTCCTCCCCAACCCAGCAGTTGTCTGATGTAAAAGACACTAAGAGCCCCTCCCACCAGGCTGTGTGTAGGGCAGAGCATGGTGCCACCCAAGCAAAGACATTTGGTGTTCTCTGTGTACACATAGCCACCACTCAGGCACCAATTCCTGGTGTTAGTTCTCCCACTTGTTCAATAATGATCATGAGGCCTCAGGCACTGTGAAGGCTTGACCACCGGGGCCCACTTTGGACACCTCCAATGACTGTCTGTGCTCTGCACCTCACGACGGGCTGGCAGGAAATGTCAGTTCAACATCACAGGTAAAGGGATACCCTGTCCGACCCTGACTGCTCCGTGTCCCCTTGGTGGTGAGTCCCCAGCCAGCCTCCTGCACCAACACCCCCCTTCCTCATGGGAACAGCTTCATGAAGGACCCATCCTAAGAAGGCTGGCCCTGGGGAAGTCCCAGGAGAGGTGGTGAGATGAGGCCTTGGAACAGGGTTGACATCCCCTGCCCCACTGGTTATGAAGAATCATCCTGGGGGTAGTCAGTGTGCACTCAGCCCTGGGCTCAAGGCCACAGCCCAGCTGCTAGACCTTTTGCCAGACTGGTAAGGGAAGAGGAATTCCAATGCAAGTGAGACGATCCAGGCGTGTGGATTGTGGGAGGAATAGATGGAAGAGACTTCTTTGCTTTGCTTTCCACAGGGGGATGACCAGCTTATGATGAAGAACAGTCAGAACCAAGCGGTGGGGCAGGGTCTCCCTGGTAGATTACAAAGCTTCAGGCAGTGAACAAACATTGGCCCAGGATTCAACAGAAATGGCTGAACCTCAAAGACACTGAACATTCCACTAAGGCAGGCCTGACCTGGTGGCATCAGATGTCTTCTCGGGAAAACATGCATCCTTGACACGAAGGCCAGGGAGACTGGGAGCCAGGCCCCAGAAGACCAGGACATCCCAGATGTCTGAGAACTTCTGAGCCTGCAGCAGCAGCCAACCCCATAAAGAACTGGTGACCACCCCCCCCCAACTCCAAGGGAGCTAACTGGGCCAGAGTCCTCCCTCACAGGTATCTCCATCCCAGGCAGCAGGGGAGCTGGCCACCACAGCCTGTGGCAGGACCCACAGCACTACCAGCAGGAGACCCAAGGAACCATGGGAAGAGCTGGTCACCTACTGCTGGGCCGCCAGGCAGAGCGAAGTCACTGTGCAACACAGACTGGTCTTGTCAGGCCTGGTGATGGAAGAGATGGATGACACCCCCTCCCCTCATCCCTGCTGCCCAGGGACTGTAGCAGAGGGCACAAGGTCACACTGAGCCAGGAGCAAGGGACCATGATAAGGGTGGCCGCCTCCCAGGAGGCTGGACCCACAGAGCAAGGCAAGTGGTCAATACAGTGCAGCCTCTGGGAGGCTTGATAGGTGGGCAACTAACCTAGGTACAGTCCAAAATGACGCTGAGGCCAAGGGCAGCCACTCCAGTAAGTGGGTCAAGATCCCTTGCCCAGGTTTGGCCCCCGAGCCAGTTCTGAGGTCTGGAAGTGAGGAACGGGGATGGGGCGGGTCCCCAAGAGAAGGACACCAACGCTCCACAGCAAACAGACATAGGAATGACCCCAGCCACTTTCAAAGGGACCTTGGGCTCTGAGATGTGAACCCACGCAGGGAGGTGGGACCACCAGAGGAGTGGAGGTTGCCAAACAGAGTGTCACATTGACACTGACGTGAGAACTCGTTAAATCTTACTCTGCGGCTGCTTTGGGATGACCCTCTGAGCTGGGGTTTCTGGGCAGGGGGTCAAGGTTCAGGGAACACAGGGCCAGTCCCGAGGATTCATCAGTCATTCTTGAGCTGGGAGAGCCTGGAATGCAGTGTCCCCCACAGCCAGGTGCAGCGCTTAGTGAGACATCTGTTGAGTCCTTCAGAACCTGGGGAACATGTGGTGTGAGGGAAAGATGGTAAAGCCAAATGGAAAACCTGAATGAATTCCAGCGAGTAAAAGAGAAACACACAGAAAAGGCGGGGGTGATACATGGCCCACTCATGAACTGGAGAACCTCCACACCTCTGGTGGCACCTCACGGGCATCCTCTGCTCCTGACTTCTCACACCCTCTCTGGGTTTGGCCAAGTCACCACGGTGGGCACACAAGTACTCAAAGGGTAGCCAGACGGGGCTCTCACCCAGAACAAGAGAGTCCACTCATTGAAGTCCTCTCACCATGGGTATGGGATGGCAATGCACACTCATTTCCGCCCTCCCTGGTCCTCAATCTCACAAACTAACCTGCTGGATCTGTTCAGTAGGCCACAGCCTGGTGTCCAGAAGCCCCCTCCAGTGCTGGCAGGTTTGGCACCCAGGTCGTGGCGAACCTGCCCAGATGGATGACAGTGAAGAGCACATAGACCCCAGAGCATGGGAGTGATGGACATATGGAAACCAGCATCTCCCACTCCCGTGTCAGATGTGATATAAAGGCCCATGATGTGAGTGCGAGCAGGGCAGTGCCAGAGTCTCACAGAAGCTCCCTCGGCTCCCCTGGGTGGTGCCCCATCTCCTGGGCAGTCAGTACCCTGAGCAGTGGCAGCAGAGTGGCAATCCGTGTCCGCAGCTCCCGTGTGTGCTGCGTCCTCTCAAAGATATGCAGCAGAACTGAGATAAAATCAGAAATGTGTCCTGTTCTCAGGCTGGCCCCTCCATCTGGGTCATATGGAGAGGGGTACAGTCAATGGGAGTTGCCCTTTGGACAGAGGGGAAGTAGGTCTGGTTGACCTCTCAGAGCTCCACAACTACCCCTGGGCTTGTCCCGCGTGCAGGAATCCAAGGCCCAGAGCTAAAGCTAGGCTGGGACTGAGGGACTGACACGGATATGAAGGAGCCTTCTCTCATGGGCAGATGCCGGACCAGCCGGGAGATTTCAGCGAGCAACACGACGCGTTCCTTTAGGCTAAGAAAATAAAGACACAGGACAGATGGGGTCGAGAGGATCGCTGCAGTCAACGATGCTCCTTTATTTCTCTAAGCTTCATTTATACTTAAACCAAGAAGGAGACATCACAAAGAAAATTCTTCCCCATGTACATCATCTTAAGATAACAATAATTAGAACTCTCACTAGGCGTCAGAGCACAGGAATGGCATCCTGATTTAGATTAGGGGTAATCGTAAAAAGGCTGTCTGTCTGCGTCTTGTGTGCATTCAAGGCTTACTAGTGTTGTGTTTATCTTTGGATAGTAAATTCAGAGGGGTGGCGGGACAGAGAGCTATGTCCTTGAAGGAACCCTTGATAATCAAGGCAGCTCCCAGAGTCAGCTCTTTCAAGCCGCTCCCCGCAGGCAGAGTGCTGGACTCCAGGGCAGCATCTCCTCAGGGACTGCTCGCCCCAACTGCCAAGCCTGGGGATTGGTGGCAGCCCCCAGTGGGAGTGCCTGACGGACATGTGCTGACCTGTAGGGCACTTGCAGCTGCAAGAGACCAGGTGAATACTGGGTCCATTGCTAGTCTGCAAACAGAAGAGGATGAATCTGCGATACAAACACCAGGACGGGATGAATGTCCAGATCCCGAAAGAGGTGCCCACAACTCGGCACAGAAAGGACACACAGCTCAGTGGAGAAATGGGCAACAGGCATTTCAGAGAGGAAACCACATCAGCCAAGGAACAAAGGAGGGAAACTGAGAATCTGGGTCAAGTCCATCCCAGGTCAGTGCTGCCTGCAAATGCAGAGCAGGAGCAAAGTGGAACCCACACCAAGCCTCAGAGACCCAGGCCAGATAGGAGGCAGCACTCCACGGGGCTCGGCCCACATATCTGGGCATGTGAAGAGAGCTGGGGCCAGCAGCAGATAAGGGACAGGTGTGGAGAAATGCCATGAAGCAGGTCCTCACAGCTGCCCCTATCAGCAGTCACACGTCATAGGTCTCCAGTTCACTGGGCAAGGTCTAATTCAAAGCCAGGATTTGGAGGAACAGCAGCGGCCCACCACCTCATGAACTGAAACCACGACCAGGAGGTTCTGGAATGTCTGGTGATAGCTGGTAACCACTCTTGGGGCAGGGAGGGGGGCACTAGCATGAGGGAGTTGGGTGTGGTGATTGCTCGGGTCCTTGCAGTGCTGAGGCCTCAAATCCAGGAGGCAGCCTCTGCCCCACAAGTCGTGGCTGGGAGGAAGCAACTCTGTGCAAGGAGAAAGCAGTCTGCCTGCTCAAAGGGAAAGCACTGCTCCAACTCAGCATTTCCATGAAAGCAGTTGCATGGGTACCTGGCTAATGGGAACCAGTGAGACACCCACCCTGCCTTCCTGGGACCCAGTGTCCCTCGAGGTTCCGGACTCATGCACAGCAGGCACAGCCTGGGAGGAAGAGTGGGGGCAAAGGTAGCAGCAGAAAGATGCAGGGTGCCCCAGAACTCCTAGATGAGAGCGCCTGACACTCGGGCAGACAGAAAAGGGATGTTACAGTCATGCCTGGATGGAGGACAGTAGGTTGTCAGGATAAGAGGAGCCAGTGGTCCAGAGAGAGAACTGCATGCAAAGTTTGGGGTCCCGGATGAGCTCTGCAAAGACTGCAGGGCCAGCACAGCCACCCAGGGTGTTGGGTAATGAGGAAGGAGACCTGGGACCACCAGAAGCCCCCCAGGGCACCACGGACAGGTTGGGGCTTAAACAAGATTTGGCTCCACTGTGCTTTTCATCTGGGGTTGAAGACAGATGTGCATGTGGTGTGACACAGAATCGATGGTGTGTGCAACAGCAGCTGGAGGAGGAGAGAGAGGAGGGGTCCAAGCTGTTGGAGGGGCCTAGGCTGACAGCACTGGCCCTAGGCCACAAGGCCTGAGCTCAGCTAGTAGCAATGGGGACAGGAAGAGGAGCATTTACTGTGATCAGACACTTGGGAAACAGGGACACAGCAGGCAGGGCGGCGGTCAGGAGCCGAGTCACGTGGCTCCCCTGGGTGGGCTGAGCCTCCAGATGAGAGGACGAGGACAGGAAACAGTTTTGAAGGTGAAGCTGCCTGTCTCTGAGACATCTCAGGTCCCAGGGGCAGCAGGAAACACAGTGAGGATTTTCCTTCACACCTGCAAATAAACAGATAAGACTGTTGCTCAGCACTGAGCCAGCAGTACCAGGGTGGCTTGGAAGGGAGCCAGCCTGGGCTTTCAGTCTGGAGATGGGGAACTCTGTCCAGAAGCCGCCCCTCTCCCTGCTTCCCTGGCCCCTGGGGTCCACTCTGAAGCTCAGATGCAGTCACTGAGGACACTGAGTCATGGTCACTTTGACTCTCACCGAGTCTCATGGACTGGACGCCTATGGCAAGGGCTGAAATGGATAGTCTGGCCTCCATCATGAAGCTGAACAGTCCTACTCTCCATGGGTTCCCCGGGCCCACAGCTCCATCCCTGTCAGCCCCTCCCCACTTCAG
The DNA here is from genome assembly GCF_963930625.1 of Muntiacus reevesi. NCBI lineage: Eukaryota > Metazoa > Chordata > Mammalia > Artiodactyla > Cervidae > Muntiacus > Muntiacus reevesi. The sequence goes on from NC_089271.1 coordinate 96,304,221, forward strand.
GTGGCTCCACCTTGGCCCCAGCTCCATCCCAGCCCCGCCTTGCCACACCCCAGGCCCCTTCCAGTCCCAGCCCTGCCCTGCCCCACCTCCTTCGCTAGAAGCTTCTCCTCACCCAGGTCTTTCCCACACTTCAACCCCAGACTCCTAGCCCTGCTCCTCGAGCCTCCTCCCTCACTTCCGTGTCCTGCTCCCAATCTTGCTCCAGGAAGCCTTTCTCGAGGCTCCTCCAGGCCTGACCTTCTAGGCGCCTCAGAGCGAGACGGATCTTAGTTTGTCTCCTAGCAGACAGGGCCAGCGAAGGAATGCGCCTTTGTTCATACGTGCTACGTGCGTGTCAACATAACTGTGTGCCTGCATACCTGTGTGCCTACGTGAGTAAGGGAAGCCATATGCACCGGAAATGACGGGTGTCAGTGTTTGTGGGCTGAGGTCAGCCAGTGCTGTCAGAGGTCTCGGTCCCAGTGGTGGACCATGGTCCTGACTGGTAGCCACCGCTCAGTCATCCCAAAGCACCGGCAAATCACTCTGCTTGCAGAAAGGTCGGAGGGTACCTCGTGCGTCACGGGTACCTCCAGGTGGGGGTTTCCAGGAGTGCCTGCCAGGGAGCCAAGCCAGACATTCTGGCCCCCTCCACGGCTACAGTCCCAGCTCACTTTCCTTCCACGTGTGGGTCCCGGCAATGCCCTGGGACATACATGGGAAGATGCCAGCAGACCTGCCCTCTAGCCTCCTACCATGCCCCTGGACTATGACCTCACACTAGCCCCACCCAAGCCTGACCCTGACAAGCAGGGCTCAGTTGCTTGTCAACGGTTCCCCTCCTGGTGGGGACCAACCACGAGTCCATGGAGGGTGGCACACTGACTGTGGGGCCCCCAGATCCTTCCAGAGTGGCAGTGTGAGGGGAGGAGTCATTTTCTCTTGTTCTTTGGGGAGGGTCTCCTGGGCTGTAAATCACCATCACTCCTGGAGGACGGTTTCTGTGCTGCGGGCCTGTAGGTATGTTTCTCATTGGTTGGGCCCTCCTGGGACCCCATGGTCTGAGGCCTCTGCCAAGGAGAAGACCGTGGTGGCTTGTTGTCCAAGATTGCTGTATTGTCACTGGTGACTTTCTCCCTGTTGCTCTGGTCCTCGTGCAGGTGAAGATGCCCAGTCAAGCAGGCAGAAGAGTGTTTCCTCCTGTGGCCACCAAGCAGGCACCCTCTGCTTTGAGTGGTAGGAGTGCTTGCAGCCACTTCTTGCTCAGGGATTCCAACCACACAGGTGAGATTTGGAGGCTCTCAGGAGGAAAGGTTTGGGTTGGCTGAGAAACTGAATGGTGGCCACAGGGCAAGCCTGGGATCCAGTCACATACCCCAGTAGAAGACACAGCAAAGGCCAAGCCCCGGGGCCAGCCAGGTCCTTTGTAACCAAGCCAGACCCAGTGAAGAGTGTGACCCTTTGTCACCCAACAGGCGGGCAAAGGTTCAACGAGTGATGCTGCTCGGGGCCAGCCAGGGTGTGAGGACATGAAACCCTTGCCTGTGGTTGGTGGAGTGGAAACATGACACACTTTGTGGAAGGCCATTTTCTGGCATGAGTCAGCAACTCGGGTGTGTGTGGTGTGCCCCAGGCCTCTTCCTGCATGGCTCTTCAGTGAGTGTGTGGTCACATTGAGTGGCTGTATTGGCAGAATGAGTTTTCCCTTCTCTTCCATCCAAAGGGAAGCATCAGTAACTTGTGGCACTCCCGACACTGGGAGTCTGGGTGAAGACCCTGAGGGAGGATTGTGGGGATGCTGGACCCCACTATTGAGTGGGCTCTGGGAGGACTTGGACTAAATGAATACATACCATATTTCCTAACATCTCGGTAACAGTGAGACTGGGGATCTGGTATGGGGGAGCAGCCTCAGGTTGGCAGAGGGAAGAATTCCAGCACCAGAAGGTTGTCAAAGTTGAGGATCTTGAGGGGGGACTGAAAGGATGCTGGAACCCAATCAGAGGAGACCTCAGAGAAGCCTTTTGTTGCTGTCGGTCCTTGGTGGCCCTGGGGTAGGATGAACCCAACATGTGTGGTCTCACTTCCCTATATCTGGGTCTTAGTCTGGGGTCCTGAAACAGGGGGCAGGCTTCCTGACATCCAGATCTCAGACTGGGAACTTTGCATGGGGCGGGGACTCAGGTGGGCTGATTCCCAGGTCCTGTGGTGTGTCAAGTTGAGGAGCCTGAGGGAGGACTAGGGTACCGTGGACCGCAATCAGAAGAGACCTCAGAGTAGCCCATCTCTGTTATCAGTCCAGGGCAACCGTGGGGTAGAATGAGCAAAACAGGCATGATCTGACTTCCTGACACCCGGGTCTTTGAGAGAGGGGCCCTGGGATAAGGGGCGGGGCTTCAGCTCAGGAGAGGCAAGAATCCCAGGTCCCGACTGGAGGCAAGTTGAGGTGCCTGAAGGAAGACTGAGGGGTCCCTGTGGGAGGACCGACAGAACCCCACAGATCCCCGCCCCTGTAGTTGGCCCTGGAAGCCCTTGGGGTGAGAAGAGCACTCTAGGCCTGTCTGACTTCCTGACATGTGGGTCTCAGAGAGACCGGGGACCTGGTGTGAGGAGTCAGGTCTCAGGTAGGGAGAGGACAGAGCCCGGGTCCTACCAGGAGTCAAGGTGAGGACACTGAGGGAGGAGGGGTGCCTGACCCCAGAATAGAGGGGACTCTGGTAATCCCCGGGAAGGACAACCATGAGCAAGATTTCCTGACATCCGGATCTCAGAGAGCCTGGGGACCTGGTGAAAGTGGCGGGGTTTCAACATGGCGGACGGGACAATCACGGGTCCCGCCTGGAATCTAGGCTCCACGCGAGGAAAGACTGAGGGTGTTAGACTCCAAGGCAGGGAGGGATCCTTGCTCTTGTGGGGGATCATGGAGGCTCCAGAGCAGGGTGAGCAGTTTATTCACCTCTGTCTTAGGGGCCTTAGGATGAGGTGTTTGGGTGGAGGGCGGAGGCTTCAGTTCTGCAGAGGGTGGACTCCCTGGATCCCAAGGAAGGACTGAGCAGATGCCCGCCCCTGTGTTCAGTGCTTGGAGGCCAAGTAGGACGTGAGGAGAGGTGAGGACTGAGCATCTCCCCAGCCTAGGACCTGCGGGATGCCCTAGGCAGGTGTGGCCACATGTGGGGCCCCTCAGCACTTTCTGTCCAGATTTGGGTCTTCTTCTGAATTTCCTGCAGGTCCCCAAAGGGGAAGGTCCAGGACATGCTGGTGGAAAAGTGAGCTCCAATGGGACTACCCACCCCAGATCTGTGGGGACCTCACAGAGTCAACCCCTCCTACCAGCACAGAAGGTCTAGGTCTGTGCCACAGTCTCCCCCCGAGGTGCCCCCTCCATTTGTCTCACAGGGGCTCCAGGAAACAGGAGGCAAACGCGGAGGTCTGAGGCCCATGTCCTGAGGTCAGGGAGCAGAGGACGTCCAGGCAGTGCTGGGAGACAAGGTGAGGTGGGTGCCCTGATTGTGCACAGGAGCTCCCCATCCCAGAACAGAAGGGATCTCAAAATGCTTTAATCCCCCCACCTTGTCAGCCCCAGAACCTTGGGCTGTACTGGCTGTACCCTGGGCCAACGCTTCTCTTCCTCAGTTGACATGGGAGTGACTACCAAGGGGGAGCACCCCTGTAATGCCCAAGAGCAGCCCTCAAGGAAGACCAGTAAGGTGGCTTCAGTCAGAACCACCCATGGAGTGTTTCACAACTAGGACCATTTACACTGTCTCTTTCCCAGGTCAGTGGTCTCCATTTCCCCCATGCCACACTCCCACTGGGCACAAGACCCCATCCGTTATGCCTGTGGTCCCGATGAATGAGTTTTGCACTCCTGAGGAACACCTTCAGGGCCAAATCCAGGCCCAGGGCCCAGTGGAGGTGCAGCTCCTGGGGGTGGAGGCGGAGGATGCCTCAACCCCTCTGGCCACCTCCCCTCCAATCTCATCTTCCTCTGCTACCATGGATGCAGAGATCTTTCTCAAGCAGACTCTGAATGTGATGGTGGCTGATCTAGTCGAGATTGTGTTCCTCAAGTATGGCACCAAGGAGCCAATTTTCCAGGCTGAAATGCTGAATACAGTCCTCAGGTATAACCAGGCCCACTTCCCTGTGGTCTTTCATAAAGCCACACAGTGCCTGCAGTTGGTCTTTGGCCTGGATATGGAAGAGGTGGACCATAGAGAGCACATCTATGTCATGATCCCCACCCTGGACCGCCTCATGCTCAATAACATGCAGAGGGATGGGCAGAGTATGCCAAAGGCTGGCTTACTGGTTTCCGCCCTGACCCTGATTCTCCTAGCAGGGGACCAGATCTGTGAGGAGAAAGTCTGGGGAGAACTCAGCAGAATGGGGGCATTTGCTGGGATGCAGCACTACGTCTATGGGGAGCCCAAGGAGCTGCTGACCCAAATATGGGTGCAGGCGGGGTACCTGCAGTACTGTCAGGTGCCTCACAGCCACCCTGCTCACTATGAGTTCCTGTGGGGTACCAGGGCCTATGCAGAGACCAGCAAGCAGCAAGTCAAGGACTATCTGTACAGGGTCCATGGAAGGGGTCCCGGGTTCTTCCCATCCCAGTGTGCAGAGGTGTGAGGGAGGAGGAAGAGGGGCTCTGAGCCAGAGCAGCAGCCAGACCCACATCCAGCAGCTTGTCCTGGAGGAAGGAAGGGAGGCTGATCCTTCCTTCTGCCTTCCCTGTCGTGAGGGCCTGGGCCAGTTGGGGGAAATGTTGTGCTGCATCTTTGGGATCATGTTCTTTACAATGACATGGAGATTGACTTCTGTTTCCTTTAGGAATTTTTCAAATGTTGTTTGTTTTAATAGAAGGCTTAATAAGCTTCAGTGTCTAACTATGTCAATAACGTTGATCACAGTGTGTTTGTGCTCACCCAGTTCAAGAAAAAAAGTTTGCTGTTTTGTAAAAGTGATTGTGAACTCTTTGATTTTATTTTGTAACCCTGGGCAAGATTCCATGGAATGGGAATATAACTCTTTTGGAAATGTGGTATTACTTAGTAAGAATTGAGAAATTAAATATATTTGAGGTAAGTTCATCTATGTTCCTTGTATGTCATTTCATACAGCTAAACTACCTCTGTTCAATTGGATTTTTTCAAGTTATTATTTAAGAAAGTACAAAACACCTGATCTGACTTAATAAGTGCCCTTCTCTGGCTCATTTATTCCACAGACCTTCATGGAGCCTGTGCTCTGTGGAAGGCCCTGTGTTAGCAGTTGGGACACTAGGAAAAGCAGGACTCCCCAACACCTAGAGCAATGATTTAAGAGCTGCAGTCACATGAAGAAGGTAGAGAGATGTCCCCTAGTTTCACAGAACAAGGTAACTGGGAAAGGGCAGTGAGGGTCCAGGAGGAGCACTCGAGTGTTGTGCCTGAGCCAGGGTGTTTTGGGACTTTGGGAAGCTGGGTTCATTCTGTGAGAGGTGATGGTAATGAACCTGGGTGGTGGCAGCAGCCAGAGCTATACACAGTATCTTATGGGTGAGAAGAATACCTGAAATGGGACATACACATTAGAAGATCCTCCTCTGTCCTAGATAAATTTCTTGGGGCAGGAAGGGAAGTTATACTATGGTCAGGAACAGTTAGACACTTGTTTATGCTGCTTGATCTAAGTACACCAAATGTTTTCAAAATGGGGAGGGGTGAGTGGACTTTGATTTGCTGCACAATCTACTCAAATCTTGGAGAATACAGTTGAAGAAATATTGGTAAGCACCCCCAAACTCTTGGTAGGATTTTAATGGACTGTCTTTTTTGAAACTGGTGGCTGTGTACTTAAACTAATGGATTAGCTTTTCTAGGTGGGCAGACCCTAAAGCCATAGATGAGGAAGGGTTATGGAAACCACAGTGGCAAAATCTGTACTGAATTTGAATTCACACACCTCAGAATCCTCCTTGGAGGTGAAGTGTGGTGCATTGTGCATATCCTAGCTGGATTTTATCAAGAAAACTCCCACTGTCCTTGTCCCCTCACTGTCGCTTTTCTGATGCCTCCCCCTCATGAAGGCCATGGCTGTCGGGGAGCCTACGGGCACCTGTGCAGGTGCTCAGGCAAGTTCCATTGTGTGGAGGCAGCCGGGACTCCCAGGGGGAGACTGTGTAATGGCATCAGGAAGAAGGGGCACATCCTCAGCCCACTGAGACTGTGGGGCACTGGCATCACTGCAGAGGGAAGGGCAGAAAGAACACTGGAGGGAGTCGGGGGACCCATCCCTGACATTCACAAGAGCCTTGGAATCTAAATCAGATCTTGCATTTGAAAGTGCCAATACAGAGTAGTGACTAGAAACAGTTGGAGATTCAATGGTCATCTGGCTTTCTCAGAAACTCCTCAACACACGAAGGGAATTGTCTTCATCACAAGCTATTCCTACCGGCTGCTGTCTGTTGAGCACCGAGTACATTTCAGGGCAGGGGAGAGACTCCAGGTCCTTGTTCACATCTCTTCTCCTTCTGCTTCCTGGAAGCTGCCTGCAGGGAACATGGGATCCTAGGTAAACCTACAACAGTTTGGTAATAAATTACATGATCAATGCACCAATTTAAATAGAAAGACAGAAAAAAAAATGTTTCCTATAAATAACAGTAGCATGTTGTTTGGGAAAAAATCATTCCATTTGTCCTGATATCTGGGGTGGAGTGGAAAGATATTCTGGATGCAGGTGGTGCCACATCCATGGGACTGAGCTCCCAAGAAGCAGAAAAAGCTCCTGCCTGACTGACTGATGGAAGCTCTGTCCAGGCCTGTCCATTCAGGGCCAAGGTGAGGACCTGGGCTCCTTCCAGTGGCACTGATGTCATGAGGCAGCAGTGAGCGGTTGTGTGAAGTGAGATTTAAATCTCCTGTCCAGGAATTAAACCTGAGTAGCCTGGATGAGAGCCAGGAATCCTAGCCACCATACTAGCAAAGGCTAGAGCCTGAAAGCTATTTTTTACATGGATCATTGCCTCCAGTGAAAAATTCATTAATGACAGAGACAGAAATTGTAAATGTGGGTACAATATTATTAAAGACAGAGCCCAGCAAGTGGGAGAGCACATAAAGAAATGGTTTGTTAGTTGAGATAGAAGCAAGGCAGAGATCCAGTCTTGGAGAGAAAGAGTGTGGATGTCACAGCTGGTGAACAGGAGCACAGTCAAGAGTCAGAAAAGTCATTTATATAAGGCAGTCCTTCTGGATTTTTGTCTTCCTTCAGGCCAATTATCTGGTTTCTTTTTCCACACCTGACCTACCTTGGGATACTCCCCTGCATTCTTACACACACCCCTCAGCCAAGATGGATCTCGAAGTGAGGGTTTCTGGGAAGAGCAAGTCTCATTATGGTCTGGCATTATCCCTTGACTTTTGACCCACAAGAAGCCTTTTTTCACATGTCGCATGTCTCCTTTGTCCCAAAAGATGGGGGAGTGGAGATCCCTTTATCCTTTACTCAAACAGAGTTTTGCCCCTCTTTGTCCTTGTCATGACTGTTACCTTTAGGTATTTATAAGAGACAAACACTGGTTATTTATGCTGTTTCTACTGTTTAATTCATTTCAGAGAGCAAATAGGAGGCTGACTGTAAGTGCCTTAACTGTAGCCAACCTATCCCTTGTCACAGGGAATACTAACATTTGTAGGTACCCAACCTGAAGCCTACATCTTTGTGCCCCATGAAATGCAAACAGGAAGCCAGTTGAAAATGTCTAACTTGCAGCCCATCCATCCATACTCCTCTACTTTCATCATAATAGTAGTGGTAAATGCTTACTAGTTCGTTCTGTTTATTCACTGGGTCAAGAAGATTATCTGACTTGACAAAATAACCATCAGGGCACAGAAGCCTTGAGATATGGCTTTGTGACAGTCCAACACAAATACTTGGGGGTCGTACTCCTGGAATTTCTGACAGGGCACAGGGATCACCCCTGCCCATGATTTCAACTTCCAAAGGCTAAGTCTCTGTGTCTACCTTGCATTTCATTCTGTTGTTCACTTCTGGTGCCATTTCAGAGCACGGAGGTCATAGTCATTTTCAGGAAGCAGGCATCAAAAGGAGAGACCTTACAGAGATCAACATAATCAAGGTGAGGGGGTCAGGCCACTGTATCCTCCTCAAATTGATCCCATGAAGTCCATCACAACATGCTGCCCTCAGGGAGGCAGTTCCCTTCAGTGGAGGGCAATTCTGGAGAAGACTTTTGCTCTCAGTCCTCATCTACCAATACCGGTGGCCCTGGGCAAATGAGTGGGCTAGTCACAAGGAGGAGATCTGGGTGGTACCACGGCATCCACTGTAATCCACCCCTCCCAGCACTGACATACACTCCCTTCATCTGGAGAGTTCACCTCGTCTGAGGACAGTTCTTTGAAGATTCTGCTTGGTCTCCTGTCCTGAAGAAGCTCAGAGAGAAAGACTGAACAAATGCTGGGCCCTCACAGTTGCAGCAGCGGCTGCACCACAACTGATGGTCACTCTCTCTTGCCTGAGATCCGTTCTAAATCCCCTGTTCTCTCAGCCAGGACCTCAGCCATTTCCAGTGCCTTCCCTGGTGAGGTAATACAGACTTTTTCCCTCAGGGTTCTGAAGCAATGGGCCCGATGCCCTTCTCAGACCCTTGCTCTTGGACTTGTCAATTCACCACTGAAATGAGGCAGGAACCCAAGACACATCACCTGGCTGTTAGAGATGTTTCCTCGCTGTTCCTCCTGTGCCAGGGTAGCCCGCACACTCCTTAGGATCAAGGTCATCTCTGCCTGCCAGGTGGGGGACAGTTCTCTGTGTGTGCTGGTCCCCTAGCAGGAGGAGCCCAAAGTGCCCAGGTTGGAACCATGGCTCATAGGTCAGTAGGACTGCTATCATGTCTCCTGGGGGAAACTTCTTGCTTTGGGAACAGCCTGTCATGTGTCACCACCGTCAATAGGACTTAACCAGTAGCCACATGAGCCTGGGAATTGTGAACTCAAATGTGCTTAGTGTGTCCCAGGGCCTGGCCTTCTACCTTAACGTAATATGAAGTCAAAGGTAAATAGCTAGACGTGGCTAATGTGGACAGTCCTGCTGTGGAAGTATAGAACCTACTCTTGGGAGACCGGAAGTACAAGTTCCCTGAGGGTCAGTGGGTGATGGTAGGTAGGGTCATGGATCAGTGGGAGTGGTGATCAATGAGGTCACTCTACCCCCTAGTTCAAGGACCATGTATCTTACTTCGTGGGGGAACTAAAGATGACAGATATGGAGCGTGTCTGGTCCCTGGAGGGTGACACCCCAGTACCACTGGCTCTCATATCCCAGTGTGTATATCACGTGTGGTTTGTAGAGGTCATCCCACTGCTCCAGAAGACCAGAAGCTTCTGGAAGGTGGGGGCTGGGATAGCGACTTTCGATCTCATGGCCACTTGCCCTCTAAGCCTCTGGCATGCTATTAGAGGGCTTCTTGGTCCTGGATGGTTTCGTGAAATATTCTGTGTCACTCATTCCTGCATTCTGTGAACCCTCAAATAGTGGCACCAGAAAAGGCATTGCAAGCAGGAAAGTGAAACCCACATCTAGAATGTGTACCTATCTATTTCAGCAAAGATAGACCTCTCCTCCTTCAAGAATGGAAGTGTGATAGTGTGATCAACCCACCATTAGGAGCTCATGGGTGTTCTTGAGGAACAGTATGACACTGAAGATTCAGTAGTAGTCTGTGATGAAAATAATATAATTTTATATATAAAAATATAGAGAGAATTTAATATATATAGAATTATATATTCATAGACACACACACACTTACATATATATATATATATATATATATATATATATATAGTATGGAAAGACAACCACACCAGGATGGGTAAGCTGGGTAGACTCATGGTATAATCAAGAGCTGTACCCTGGGTGGGCAATGCACAAACGTTAGGATAATCACCACTGCAGATGTTCTTCTCAGGAAATGAGGGGTCTGAGCCCCACACTGGGCACCTAGCCTGTAGGTCCTGCACCTCAACAACATGCCCACAAAACATTTGGCTTGAAGGAAAGTGGTGCTTACTCTCAGGAGAGCCAGACTGTTTTAGCAGCTAGAGACTCCGCTTCAAGTACATACAGAAAATCTCACCCACTCCAAGATTCTGTGTGGATGCAATAATTTGAAAGACCCTGCATGAGACCCACCTGTTCATCTCAGAGAGCTCCTGGAAAGTCAGTATGTAAATGGAGCTCACCCTGGAGCAGAGCTACTGGTGACAGCCACTTGAGGGTGCTCATTCTACCAAAGGACATGGGTGCTGGCAAGTGCCAGTTTGAAATCCTTCCTCTCACTTATTAGCAAGACATCTCACCTTCACCAGGCAGATTGTTGGCATTAGTACTGGGAAGACTCAGACCAAACAGATAGGTGAGCATGGCTACAGCCCCACCCACCAGCAGGCCATTTGCATTAGGACCCTCAGAGTCCCCCACCTGTGCAGGACCCGGCCCTGACACCAGGGTGACCAGGATGGTGCTCCACCCACCAGTGTGCCCACACAAGCCCGGGGACCCTCAGCTCTGCAGCCAGAGGTCCAAGCCCTGCCCCATCCACCAGTGGGCTGACACCAACTTAAGCAAACCCAAGGCTGGCAGTCAGAAACCCTGGGACCAGCTCTGCTTACCAGATGACTGGCGTCCATTCCAGGAACACACGCTCTGTAGCCAGGGTTGGCAGGATTGGGCTGCACCCAACAGTGAGAAGGAAGCAGCTCCAGGTCCACTGTAGCCCTACAGCCTGCCATGTCAGGTCCTAGCCCACCCACTAGCAGGCCATCAGCAGACCTGTAACCCCATAGGAGCTGGATTTCCAGACAAGAAGTAGGAGTCTTGATTCAGGATACCCTGGACCCTGAAACCAGCTGTGTCAGGAGTGAGCCCCACACAGCAGCAGGCTAGCACTAGATCTGAGAACTCTTGACTGTGTAACCATCCACCCCAGAACACTGCTCCACACACCAGTGGGCCGGGACTAGACCTGGGACCACCCAGGTCTCAGCAGCCAGACACCTCCTGACCCAACCACACCCACTGGTGATCATCAGCCTCTGCACAAGACAAGGCCTGGCAACCAAGCAGACCAGGGGTCAGCCATGCCTACGAGGCTGCCCACACCAGTCAGCCTGCCTCAAGAGAGGGGACCACGCAGTTTCCACAGTGGCAACACTAGAGCATATATCTCTGGTGACAAGAGAGCAGGGGACTGCTGGGATACATAGATTGTCTCCTTCCAAAGACCACTACTCCAAGATCAAGAAATAAAACCAATCTGCCAAAGATATAAAAATAAAAATAGCTAATTAGGAAAAATGAGGGGACAGAAGAATATGTTCCTATTGAATGAATGAGATAAAACCCCAGGAGAAAAACTAACTGAATGGAGAAAACAAATTACCAAATAAAGAGTTCAAGGTAATGACCACAAAGATGCTGAAAGAATTTGAGAGAAAAATAGATGTACATAGTGAGAAGTTACATAGTGAAAGCAGGGAAAACCAACAGACCATTCAGGTATGACCTAAACCAAACCCCTTACGATTATACAGTGGAAGTGACAAATAGATTCAAGGGATTGGATCTGACAGACAAAGTGCCTGAAGAACTATGGACACAGATTTGTGACATTGCAAAGGAGGCAGTGATCAAGACCATCCATCAAGAAAAAGAAATGCAAAAAGACCAAATGGTTGTCTGAGGAGGCCTCACAAATAACTAAGAAAAGAAGCAAAAGGCAAAGGAGAAAAGAAAAGATATACCCATTTGAATGCAAAGTTCCAAAGAATAACAAGGAGAGATAAGAAAGCCTTCCTTAGGGATCAATGCCAAGAAATAGAGGAAAACAATAGAATGGGAAAGACTAGAGATCTCCTCAAGTTAAGTAGAGATACCAGGGGAATATTTCATGCAAAGATGGGCACAACAAAGGACAGAAACAGTATGGACCTAACAGAAGTAGAAGAGATTAATAAGAGGTGGCAAGAATACACAGAAGAACTATACAAAAAAGATCTTAATGACCCAGATAACCACGATGCTGTGATCACTCACCTAGAGCCAGACATCCTGGAATGCAAAGTGAAGTGGGCCTTAGGAAGCGTCACTATGAACAAAGCTAGTGAAGGAGATGGAATTCCAGTTGAGCTATTTCAAATCCTAAAAGATGATGCTGTGAAAGTGCTGCACTCCATATGCCAGCAAACTTGGAAACCTCAGCAGTGGCCACAGGACTTGAAAATGTCAGTTTTCATTCCAATCCCAAAGAAAGGCAATGCCAAAGAATGTTCAAACAATTGCAGTCATCTCACACACTAGCAAAGTAATGCTCAAATTTCTCCAAACCAGCCTCCAACAGTACGTGAACCATGAACTTCCGGATGTTGAATCTGGATTTAGAAAAGGCAGAGAACCAAAGATCAAATTGCCAGCATCTGGTGGAGCATCAGAAAAGCAGGAGAATTCCAGAAAAATATCTATTTCTGCTTTATTGACTACACTAAAGCATTTGACTGTGTGGATCACAACAAACTGTGGAAAATTCTTCAAGAGATGGGATTACCAGACCGCCTTACTGCCTCCTGAGAAATCTGTATGCAGGTCAAGAAGCAACAGTTAGAGCTGGACATGGAACGACAAACTGGTTGCAAATAGGAAAAGGAGTACATCAAGGCTGTGTATTGTAACCCTGCTTATTTAAATTCTATGCAGAGCACATCATCGGAAATTCCGGGCTGAATGAAGCACAAGCTAAAATCAAGATTGCTGGGACAACCACAGATATACAGTTGACACAGACCTTATGGCAGAAAGCAAAGAAGAAATAAAGAGCCTCTTGATGAAAGTGAAAGAGGAGAATGACAAATTCGACTTAAAACTCAACATTCAGAAAACTAAGATCATGGCTTTCGGTCCAAGCACTTCATGGTAAATAGGTGAGGAAACAATGGAAACAGTGACAGACGTGTTTTTCTGGGCTCCAAAATCACTGCACATGGTGACTGCAGCCATGAAATTAAAAGAGGCTTGCCCCTTGAAAGAAAAGCTGTGATCAACCTAGAGAGCATATTAAAAAGCAGAGACATTTCTTTGCCAACAAAGATCTAGTCAAAGCTAAGGTTTCTTCTATAGTCATATATGGATGTGAGAATTGGACTATAAAGAAAGCTGAGCGCTGAAGAATTGATGCTTTTGTACTGTGGTGTTGGAGAAGACACTTGAGAGTCCCTTGAACTGCAAGGAGATCCAACCAGTCTATCCTAAAGGAAATCTGTCTTGAATATTCATTGGAAGGACTGATGATAAGCTGAAATTCCAATCCTTTGGCCACCTGATGCAAAGGACTGACTCACTTGAAAAGACCTTGATGCTGGGAAAGATTGAAGGTGGGAGGAGAAGGGTACGAGATGGTTGGATGGCATCGCTGAATCAATAGACATGAGTTTGAGAAAGCTCCAGAAGTTGGTGATGGACAGAGAAGCCTGGCGTGCTGCAGTGCCCCGGGTCGCAACGAGTCAGACACAACTGAACGACTGACCTGAACTGAAGTGAGAAGTTTAACGAAACTGAGAAAACAAAGCAAAGAACCAAACAGAGCTGAAGAATGCCACAGCTGAAATGAAAGGTACACTAATAATATCAAGAGTATATTAGGTGATATGGAGGAACAGGTCAGAAATCTTGAAGAGTGAGTAGGGGAAATCACTGAAGTTGAACAGATAAAAGAAGTTTTCAAGATGAGGACAGTTTAAGAGACCTCTGAGACAGCAACATTAAACACTCTCACCTTTGCATTATATGGGTCCTAGAAAGAGAAGAGAGAGAGAGAAATGATTAGATAATATAGTGGAAGATACAATACCTTAAAAGTTACATATCCTGGGAAAAGAAACAGAACTCCAGTTTCAGGAACCATCTAGAAACCCAAGCAGGACCAACCCCCATAGGACCACATCAGCACACATTGTAATTAAAATGCCCAAAATAAAAGATAAAGAGGGAATAGTTCAGCAGCAAGAGAAATGCAGTAAGTTACCTACAAGAGAAATTCAATTAGGCTATCAGCTGACTTCTCAGAAGACATGCTGCAGGCCACAAGGAGAGCACCTTGCTTTTAAAATGCTGAAAGGAAAAAAGCAGTTTTACAAGAAATCTTAACAGGATTTCTCAAAGTTGAAAAGAACAGGCCACAACTATGATTATGAAAATTGAAGGGAAATCTTATTGGAAAAAGCAAATAAACAGTGAAAGCAATAGTCAACCACATATAAGCATGGAGGAAAGGCAAATGATAAATGGAAAATCATCTATCTCCACAAAAAGTAGATGAGGGATAGACAAAGAAAAAGGACGTGTCCAAACCCTTAAACATGGGGCAAAGAGTACAATGCAGTATTGGTAAAATACATTTGATTTTAATAAACTAGCATCTTAAAATAACTATAAATACATAGCCGTATATACACATATATGTGTGTGCACACACATATATAAACATACAGCATACATAAATCATGTATATGTATATATATATATATATATATATATATATATATATATATATATACATGTATAAACATACAACAATGTGAAATGTTAGAAGCGTTCTGGCTAGGGACAAGTCCTAGAAGTATGTTATCTATCCCTTTTAAATTTTGAAGCTGCCCTGAAACAGAAAGGCAGAGCTATATAAATATAATATCTTTATATTATACAATATAAATGCATACTGAAAAATTAATATTCCATATTACAAAATGATCATCTATCTAGCAAATTCAAAGAAATGAGCCCTTGGAATAGTCAAATGAATGAGAGTTCAGAAAAATAGGGGGTGGAATATTACCATAGCCAAAGCAAGTGCTTTGCCCTGCCAGAGCAATAGATATGTAGAACAGGAAATAGAAAATGCCTCATTTTAAAACCGATAAATTACAAAAGTTATCTTAAAAAAATCCTAACAAATATGTAGACAAGATCTTTATGGAGGCATTACACAAGCTTACTGGTAGACTCAGGTTCAAGAGTTCCCAAATAAATAGATCAGTAGAACATATCCAATGATGGGAAACAGAATTCTGTAACAATATTAATTCTCATTTTTTATAGACTTACAAGATTAGTGCTATAAATTTATCTACCAAAAGGACAATCGCGCTTCTGTCTTCTGTTCCCAAAAGAAATCCTGAGAAACTAAGAAGGGAGAGTGAAAGAAATAAATTGTATTTATATCTATATAGCTGTAGCCTGCATAGAAGCAGGTGACAGGATGGGTAACAGGAAAGTTTAAGCTTCTGCCCATATTTCATTGTGTAAATTGGGAGACTGTGTCTCAGGCCACAGATGCCAGAAACTACAGGGTAAGATCAGGACAGCACAAAGAATGGAATGATTCAGCCAGTAGGGCTGCAGTGTCTGTGCTAATACCCACTTGAAATCAACTCACCTTAGGGTGAGAACTTGTCTTTCCAAAATTTATGCTTTAAATAGCAGATAAAGATCGGACAAGAAATAAGAGAATAGCATTGAGCATCAGAGTGAATCAGGCAGCATAAGAGTGGATGGTTTTTCCTGAAGTTTGGCAAGATATAAATATATATTTCTGACTCTGACTGTGGCTTGAGAGAATGAAAATCAGTGCTCTGAACTATAAAAGTTAGAAAAGTTGATTCAAAAGATCTCCGCAGACCCCACTGCTCAACCTCTTCCCTGCAGAGAAGGAATCTTAGAACAAACTAAGTCTGGCTGCCGGCAGAGAGGCAACACTGTGCTTCCTCTGGGACCCTCCTCCGCAGTCAGGGGAGCTGAGCCCCCCACCCAGCTTCCAGTCTGGGATGCAGAGTCACTCTGTGCTCAGGGTGCAGCTGAACAGAGGCGCAGACCTGACCCAGAGGGAGTCCATTGCAGCAGCATTTCCTCAAGGACTCCCAAGTGAAGACCCTCAGGAGTGGGTTCTGAGGAGGGGGCATCTTCCCAGGGGGTCCAGAGAATCCAGCTCCACTCCCAGCTCAGGCCTGGGAGTCCCTAAGCCACGGGTCCCCATGTGATGTCACCCGACTTCTGTCTGCCTCAGAGGTCTGAGAAAGTGCAGGCCTGGGTCTGGGAGGAGGGTCCAGTCCAGCAGAGAGGAAGCAGGTCCTATGGGGGGTCAGGGGAGGAGCCTGAGGGAGGATTAAAACCCCACAGGATCTGTGTCCTTCCTGGGAGATCCCGAGTGGGCTCCTTGGAATGGGGACCGGAGGGGAAGGGCCTGGATCTCAGGGCAGAAAATTCAAGTGGGCAGAGGGAGGAGCCCAGGTCCTGAAGGGAGCCAACATGAGGAGCAGAGGGAGGAGTGTAGGGCTCTTGGGGCCCGGAAAAGTGGGGCAGTAGGAAAGTGGGGCATCCCAGAGGAAGCTCACCCCTGCCGTCAGGCCTGGGAGCCCCCAGGAAGAAGAGCACGTGGCAGGGTGTCCTGACTTTCCCATTAGGTCTCAGCCAGACTGAAACTTGGTGCAATGGGGGTGGGAGTGGGGGCTCAGGTGGGCAGATTAGAAGCCTAGGGACTAATGGGACTGAAAGTGAGAACCCTGAGGTTGCACTGAGGGGACCCTGGGCTCCAGAATGTGGGTGAGGGTGGAGTGTCCCAGTGAAACTGGCCCTGCCCTCAGCTATGGGAGGCCATGGGGCGAGATAAGCACATGGCAGGCTGTGCTGTCTTCCTCATCTGTATCCCAGATAGACTGGGAGCCTGGGATAGGGGTGGGCACTCAGGTGGGCAGAGGGGAGGGTTACATGGGACCAAAGTGAAAGTGAGGATGCTGAGGGAGGACTTGGGGGCCCCGGACCTCAGAACAGAAGCGAACCCAGAGAAACCCGCCCCTGCCTCCAGGTCTGGGACACCTCCAAGTGAGAGGAGCACATGTGCTGTGTCCCAACTTAGAGAGGCTGGGGTCCTGGTGTGAGAAGTGGCCTATCTGGATGAAGACGGGCCACCCAGGCTCTGCAGGGACATTAGGTGGAGACCCTGAGGGAGGGTCGGCCCCCTCACCCCAGAATCCAGTGGCCACTTCTCTGCCCCTGCTGTTACCCTGGAGCCTGATTTTGTGGCTCCAGGTGCCGCCCCCCTGAGGGCAGCCTCTCCATTTGGACCAGCTAAAGGTCTGGATTGAGGGGTCAGGAGGCTTTAGGTGGGCAGAGGGAGAGGCCCAGACTCCATCAGACAGTGAAGGAGGACCCGGAGCAGGACTAGGAAACACTCCCCCCACCCCAACCGCAGCACCTTGTGGTTCACGGAGATGGGGCTGAGCTTGAGAGGCCCCTGAGTGAGCCTGGCTTGAAAGGCCTGAGCCTGCCCTTGTGGAGGACTGCTAGGTCCTTTGCTCAGAGAGAAGGGAACCCACCTGCAGGCTGTGGGAGCAGAGCACGGAGGCCGGGGTGATGCACTCTTCCCGCCAAGATGCTTGGGGGGTCTCTGGGGGGCTCTGGAGGGTTCGGGCTTTGGGGGTAAACAGTCAGGATTGGGTAAGGACAGGCTGCATGGCTGTCAAAGTGAAGGTCCTGAGGATGGACTGAGGAGGCAGCCTCCCACAGGACAGTTGGGACCCTGCGTAGTGGGGGTGGGGGAGAACCTGCTGCGGAGGGGACCTGGAGGCGGAGGATGGCTCCAGGGCAGCCATCTGGGGAGCATGTCTGCTCAGCAGCAGGAGGAGCCCTGGAGTTGCCAGGAGTCAAGATGAAGACCCTGTGGAGGAGTGTGGAACCACATTCCCCACCACAAACAGGGGGCCACAGAAATCTCTACTGCCAGCCCTAGAAACCATCAGAGCCTTGAGGTCCACCTCCTCAGCCAGATGGTTGGTCAAGGCCAGGGGGCCTTCCTCTGAGGGTCTGGCCTCAGGCCCTCTCAGAGGTCAGGGTGACTAATTCCAAAACCAGACAAAGATGCCACAAAAAGAGAAAACTACAGGCCAATATCACTGATGAACATAGATGCAAAAATCCTTAACAAAATTCTAGCAAACAGAATCCAACAACATATTAAAAAAATCATACACCATGACCAAGTGAGCTTTATCCCAGGAATCCAAGGATTCTTTAATATCCGCAAATCAATCAACATAATACACCACATTAACAAATTGGAAGATAAAAACCATATGATTATCTCAATAGATGCAGAGAAAGCCTTTGACAAAATTCAACACTCATTTATGATTAAAACTCTCCAGAAAGTAGGAATAGAAGGAACATACCTCAACATAATAAAAGCTATATATGACAAACCCACAGCAAGCATCACCCTCAATGGTGAAAAATTGAAAGCATTTCTTCTGAAATCAGGAACAAGACAAGGATGCCCACTCTCACCACTACTATTCAACATAGTGTTGGAAGTTTTGGCCACAGCAATCAGAGCAGAAAAAGACGTAAAAGGAATCCAGATAGGAAAAGAAGAAGTGAAACTCTCGCTGTTTGCAGATGACATGATCCTCTACATAGAAAACCCTAAAGACTCTTCCAGAAAATTACTAGAGCTAATCAAAGAATATAGTAAAGTTGCAGGATATAAAATTAACACACAGA
This sequence comes from Muntiacus reevesi, assembly GCF_963930625.1. Classification (NCBI taxonomy): domain Eukaryota; kingdom Metazoa; phylum Chordata; class Mammalia; order Artiodactyla; family Cervidae; genus Muntiacus; species Muntiacus reevesi. The sequence continues at coordinate 96,322,821 of NC_089271.1, forward strand.
AATCCCTTGCATTCCTGTATACTAACAATGAAAAAACAGAAAGAGAAATTAAGGAAACAATAGCATTCACCATTGCAACAAAAAGAATAAAATACTTAGGAGTGTATCTACCTAAAGAAATGAAAGACCTATACATAGAAAACTATAAAACACTGACGAAAGAAATCAAAGAGGACACAAACAGATGGAGAAATATACCGTGTTCATGGATTGGAAGAATCAATATTGTCAAAATGGCTATTCTACCCAAAGAAATCTATAGATTCAATGCAATCCCTATCAAGTTACCAAAGGTATTTTTCACAGAACTAGAACAAATAATTTCACAATTTGTATGGAAATACAAAAAACCTCGAATAGCCAAAGTAATCTTGAGAAAGAAGAATGGAACTGGAGGAATCAACCTGCCTGACTTCAGACTCTACTACAAAGCCACAGTCATCAAGACAGTATGGTACTGGCACAAAGACAGAAATATAGATCAATGGAACAGAATAGAAAGCCCAGAGATAAATCCACGAACCTACGGACACCTTATCTTTGACAATTGAGGCAAGGATGTACAATGGAAAAAAGACAACCTCTTTAACAAGTGGTGCTGGGAAAACTGGTCAACCACTTGTAAAAGAATGAAACTAGAACACTTTCTAACACCATACACAAAAATAAACCCAAAATGGATTAAAGATCTAAATGTAAGACCAGAAACTATAAAACTCCTAGAGGAGAACATAGGCAAAACACTCTCCGACATAAATCACAGCAAGATCTTCTATGACCCACCTCCCAGATTATTAGAAATAAAAGGAAAAATAAACAAATCGGACCTAATGAAACTTAAAAAACTTTTGCACAACAAAGGAAACTATAAGTAAGGTGAAAAGACAGCCCTCAGATTGGGAGAAAATAATAGCAAATGAGGAAACAGACAAAGGATTAATCTCAAAAATATACAAGCAACTCCTGAAGCTCAATTCTAGAAAAATAAATGACCCAATCAAAAAATGGCCCAAAGAACTAAACAGACATTCCTCCAAAGATGGCATACAGATGGCTAACAAACACATGAAAAGATGCTCAACATCACTCATTATCAGAGAAATACAAATCAAAACCACAATGAGGTACCATCTCACACTGGTCAAAAGGCTGCTATTTAAAGTCTACAAACTTAAATGCTGGCGAGGGTGTGGAGAAAAGGGAACCCTCTTACACTGTTGGTGGGAATGCAAACTAGTACAGCCGCTATGGAGAACAGTGTGGAGATTCCTTAAAATCTGGAACTAGAACTGCCATATGACCCAGCAATACCACTGCTGGGCATACACACTGAGGAAACCAGATTGGAAAGAGACATGTGCACCCCAATGTTCATCGCAGCACTGTTTATAATAGCCAGGATATGGAAGCAACCTAGATGCCCATCAGCAGATGAATGGATAAGGAAGCTGTGGAATATATACACCATGGAATATTACTCAGCCATTAAAAAGAATTCATTTGAATCAGTTCTAATGAGATGGATGAAACTGGAGTCCATTATACGGAGTGAAGTAAGCCAGAAAGATAAAGAACATTACAGTATACTAACACATATATACGGAATTTAGAAAGATGATAACAATGGCCCTATATGAAGGGCAGAAGAGACGCAGAAGTACAGAACAGACTTTTGAACTCTGTGGGAGAAGGTGAGGGTGGTATATTTCGAAAGAAGAGCATGTATATTATCTGTGGTGAAACAGACCACCAGCCCAGGTGGGAGGCAGGAGTCAAGTGCTCGGGCCTGGTGGGCTGGGAAGACCTAGAGGAATCGGGTGGAGAGGGAGGTGGGATGGGGGACCGGGATGGGGAATACGTGTAACACTATGGCTGATTCATATCAATGTATGACAAAACCCACTGAAAAATAAAAAATATTCCATGGTGTAAATGTACCACAGCTTCCTTATCCATTCTTCGGGCCTGTTGGGCTGGGGGGATCCAGAGGAATCGGGTGGAGAGGGAGGTGGGATGGGAGACCGGGATGGGGAATTCGTGTAGCTCTATGGCTGATTCATATCAATGTTTGACAAAACCCACTGAAAAATAAAAAAATAAATTAAAAAAAAAAAATAAATAAATAAAAAATAAAAATAAAAATTGGTCAAAGATCTAAACAGACATTTCTCCAAAGAAGGCGTACAGATGGCTAACAAACACATGAAAAGATGCTCAACATCACTCATTATCAGAAAAATGCAACTCCAAACCACAATGATGTACCATTACACGCCAGTCAGAATGGCTGCTATCCGAAAGTCTACAAGCAATAAATGCTGGAGAAGGTGTGGAGAAAAGGGAGCCCACTTAAACTGTTGGTGGGAATGCAAACTAGTATGGCCACTATGGAGAACAATGTGAAGATTCCTTTAAAAACTGGAAATAGAACTGCCATATGACCCAGCAATCCCACTGCTGGGCATACACACTGAGGAAACCAGATCTGAAAGAGACACGTGCACCCCAATGTTCATCACAGCACTGTTTATAATAGCCAGGGCATGGAAGCAACCTAGATGCCCATCAGCAGATGAATGGATAAGGAAGCTGTGGTACATATACACCATGGAATATTACTCAGCCATTAAAAAGAATTCATTTGAATCAGTTCTAATGAGATGGATGAAACTGGAGCCCATTATACAGAGTGAAGTAAGCCAGAAAGGTAAAGACCAATACAGTATACTAATGCATATATATGGAATTTAGAAAGATGGTAATGATAACCCTATATGCAATACAGCCCTGTGGGTCTCAGGACAGTAAGGGCTCTTTTGGGGCCCCGAAGAAAGGGAGGCCTAATTTCTCCTCATCTGTCAAGTGAGTAGCCTGCTGAACACTGTCCCTGTGCCCATGAAGTCACTCTGCCAGGCTCTTCTCAAACTCTTAATGTGTCTTGTAAATGAGTGGGTCCAGAGCATCTGAAGGGCTTGCCCAGCTGTATATGAGGTGCTCGCAATGTGCCATGGGTGGGTGGCCATCTATCTTGCTTTCACGATCAAGGAGCTGCCTGAGGGGACTCAAATGCTCAGCCAGTCCTAGGATAGAGGCTCTGAAGACGTGGGCTGGATGGGAACCCCCTCGTGTTTTCAGGTTCTTCATTGCTATGCAGTATTCTGATCACAGGGCTGCCTCTACCTGTCTGAATAGGATGCATATTTGGGTTCCTCTAGGAATGCACCTGAAGGAGGTGGGGATGATGGGAAAGAATGGATGGAGATTATGAGAAAGAGGGGCTACCTGAGCAGTAGTAGAAAGCATTCTGGGGATGAGGCACGATATGCATTGAGGTAGTGCACAGAAGCACCAGCGTGGCCACTGGGAGCTGCAAGGGGGCAGGCTGAAGATCTGGGTGGGCACAGTGGTGGGGCCCACCACCATCACAGAAGGAGCCATCTGGGAAGGAGGCCAGGTGAAGCAGAGCCACAGGCTCTCGAAGGACAGGGCCACCTCCTCAGGACAGGGACTAGTGAGACTGGAGTCTGCGTCCCCTAGGGCTGCCAGGTATCAGGACCCATCAAGAGGTGTGTGACTGCTGTCCCCGGACCAGCAGCAGGGACGGCTTAGGTCCTGGCCATGGCGGTGGTGGGGGCAAGTTTCAGGTGGCTTGCAGTCCCCTGGACAGCCTCAGGCCAAGGTGACAGGCTGCCCTGTGTCTGTGTGGTGTTTGGTGCAGGAACGATGCCCAGGGCGGCCCTCCTGCCCTCCACCTGCCGAGATGCAGATTTATGCCCCCGCTCCTCTTCATCTGCCCCAGGAGGTGTGAGCTGTCTCTCTTAATCAGAAAATTGCAGCAGAACTGTAACTGGGGTTCACTGAGAGAGAGAGAGAGAGAGAGAGAAAATAGCAAAGTCCGAGGCTCACAAGACTTACTGAATCCAGCACCCTCCCGGCTAGGCCCCTGGATACTCCCACCCAGCCATCCCCAGGCCTCATGGAGAAAGTGGGACCCTGTCCCACAGGAGACAGTGTCCCAGCTTGCACATCCTCAACAGTCACTAACTCACCAACCTTGGGCTCAAACACAGCCACGTCCAGGGTGGGGGGTCCATGGTCAAGGGTACAGCCACCCGGCCCTCTGTGCACTGTTGCTGGCCAAGCAACCAGCCCCCACACAGACCCTCTCCGGGCCCTGGTATTGGTCTGCAGGAGCCCCAGGGTGGGGGCTGTAGAGAAATTGGCTAAAGTCCCAGGGACACAGCAGGAGGACAGGCCATCATTTTCTGGGCTCCACAGCCTACCCATGTCCACACCCGGCCACCCTTGCTCTGCACACTGCGGTCCCAGGCATGTGGGAGGGGGCAGTCACCTGAGCCTTCACACTCAGTGTGGCTCCCTTTCTTGAGACCGCCATCCATGGGACCTCCATCCAGCTCTGCGTCCAGGCTGTGACAGCTGCTATCGTGCTCTGGGGCCTGATGCTCTAGCATCAAAGAGCAGGCATGCAGGCAACTCACATGGGCGGTCCACCCTGTTAATGCCCTCCACTCCAACTCCGCTCCTGGGGTTGAGGATTTTCCTGAGATTTCCAGAATCAGAAATGCCTCTGACCTTGAGGCATCAGCCAGTTGGGGCCCAGGAGCCCAGCCCAGTGGATAAGAGAGAGGGCTCAGGTGAGGAGATGCCAAAGCAGGCACCTCGGTGCTGTGGATCCCCAGCTGCCTGGCTCACCCACTGTGACCTCTGCTTCCCCACATGGGTAATCCTAGGGGCACCTGTCTCACGGGGTCCTGAGGACTCAGGGGAGATACAGGAGGTGGCGAGGTTCCTGACACTTAAGCCTGCCATGTGATTATGGGGAAGCGGGCTGTATCTCACAGCAAGTCTGCATCTAAGGTGCATAAGGACTGATCTCCCAGTGGACCTTGGCTCCATGCTGGAAGCCTCCCACCATCAGCGACGGGTTGGCTTCCTTGTCGACTCTTGCAAACTGGGGGCTGAAACACCTCCTGAATTAAATGTCTCTAGAGACAGCTCAGGTGAGCTAGATAGAATTGCCCAGTGCTTCCCACAGACAGAAGTCCTACTCAGTGCCTCCTATGTTGTGACCCAGGGATGCCTCAGATCCCTGAAAAGCCGAGTTCCATTTGAGATTGTCTGGGACCCTGCAAACACTCATGGCTGCCTCCTTAGCTATCAGGATTTTGGCAGGGCACGCCCTGCCAATGGCTGATTCCCCAGGCCTTGCTTCCCACTCTGTATGTTCTGGTTGTCCCTGCATACTCCTAAGAGATGCTCAACCACCCCTGTGTCCCTTGGCTGCCCATGGCAGCTTCAGATTCCCTTTTGTTCTGGCTGAGAGACCTCCCATCTTCTTCATCCAGAAACTACTATAGCTCACCGATGAATTCAGTGAAGTGACAGTATACAAAATCAATATGTAAAAGTTGAATCATAGTTCAGTACACTAACAGTGACAAGCAGAAAGATAACTTCAGGATATTATCCCATTTACCATTAAATAATCCCATTTAACTGCATCCAAAAGAATAAACTACTCAGAAATAAACCTACCTAAGGAGGTAAAGCTTCCCTGGTGGGTCAGATGGTAAAGCATCTGCCTGCAATGAGGGAGACCCAGGTTCAATCCCTGGGTTGGGATGATCCCCTGGAGAAGGAAATGGCAATCCACTCCAGTACTCTTGCCTGGAAAATTCCATGGACTGAGGAGTCTGGTAGGCTTCAGTCCATGGGGTTGCAAAGAGTCAGACACGACTGAGCAACTTCACTTCAAGGAGGTAAAAGACCTGTACTTGGAAAGCTGTAAGATATTGAGAGAAATATATCAGCACAAGATGGAAAATTATACCATGTTCTTGGATTGGAAGAATCAGTTTTGTAAGATAACTATACTACCCAAGGCAACCTACAGATCCAATATAATCCCTAACTAATTACCAATGGCATTTTTCACATAACTACAAATTTGTCTGGACACAAAAGACCCCAAAGAGCCAAAACCATCTCTAGAAAAAAGAACAGACTTGGAGGGATTTCCCTGGTGGTCCAGTGGCTCAGACTCCATTCTCTCAAAGAAGGGGGCCCAGGTTTGATCCCTGATCAGAGAACTAGATTCCACATGCAGCAACTAAGAGTTAGCATGCTTCAACTGAGATTCACAGGCCACAACTTAGAGTTCACATGCTGCAGGTAAAGACCCTGCATACCACATCTAGAAAGATCCCAAGTGCTGAAACTGAGGGTTCCGAATGCCACACCTGAGTATGCCACATGCCTCAATGAATATCAAAGATCCCATGTGCCGTACCAAAGACCAGGCTCTGTCAAATAAAGTAAAAAGAAAAAAAGAACACAGATGGAGGAATCAGGCGTCTTGGCCTTAGTCTATACTACAAAGCTATAGGAATCATAACAGTGTGGTACTGGCATAAAAACAGACAGACAAATCAATGAAATAGGATAGAAATAATAGAAACAAGCTTATGCACCTATGGTCAATTAATCTACAACAAAGGAGGCAAGAATACAGTATAGAGTGGAGAAAAGACAGTCTCTCACAGTAAGTGGTGCTGGGAAAACTGGACAGCTGCATGTAAAAGAAAGAAATCAGAATATTGTCTAACACTATATACAAAAACAAACTCAAAATGGATTTAAGACTGATGTGTAAGGTTGAACATGTAAAACTTCTGGATGAAATCATGGGTAGAACACTCTTTGACATAAAACACAACAGCCTTGTTTTTGGATCCATCTCCTATAGTAACTGAAATAACAGCAAAAATAAACAAATGGGCTTCCCAGGTGGCACTACTGGTAAAGAACTTGCCCACCAAGGCAGAAGACACAAGAGAAGGAGGTTCAACCCCTGAGTTGGGAAGATCCTCTGGAGAAGGGCATGGCAACCCACTCCAGTATTCTTGCCTGGAGAATTCCATGGACAGAGGAGCCTGGCAGGTTACAGTCCATAGGGTGCCAAAGAGTGAGACACCACTGAAGCTACTTAACATAGCACAGGGACCCAATTAAACCTAAGAGCTCTTGCACAGCAAAAGAAACCTTTGAAAAATGAAAAGAACCTACCGAATGAGAGAAAATATTGCAAATGACTGATCTGGGGTTAATATCCTACATATATAAATAGCTCAGAAATACAGTGTCAGGAAAAAAAAAAAAAAAACTTTAAAAATGGGCAGTAAAACTAAATAGAAACTTTTCCAAAGTAGATATACAGATGGCTCACAGGCACATGAAAAGGTTCTCAACATCACAAACCCATCAGGGAAATGCAAGTCAAAATCAAAATGAAAGGTCACCTCATACCTATGAGAATGGCTATCATCAAAAAGAACACAAATAACAAATGGTACCAAGGAAGTGGCAAAAAGGGAATCTTTGTGCACAGTTGGTGGGAATGTAAATTGGTGCAGTCACTGTGGAAAATAGTAGGGATGTTTCTCATAAAAATAAATTGAGCTAGGTGACCCAGCAATTCCAGTCCTGGGTATATATCCGAAAGAAAAAATAAACACACTAATTTGAAAAGATATATGCACCCGTATATTCACAGTAGAATTATTTGCAATTGTCCAGATATAGAAGCAATCTAAGTGCCCATCAATGGATGAATGGATAAATAAGGCATGGCGTGCACAGACACATAAACTTAATGCAATAGTACACAGTCATAATAATGAACGGCATTTTGCTATTTGCAGCAACATGGATGGATTTGGAGGGAAATATGCTAAGTGAAATGAGTCAGACAGAGAATGACAAATACTGCATGATCTCACTTAGGTGTTGAATTTTAAAAAATAACACAGACTAATAACCTCAGATAGGTGATGACATTACCCTTATGCCAGAAAGCGAAGAGGAACTCTTGATGAAGGTGAAAGAGGAGAGTGAAAAAGCTGGTTTAAAACTCAACATTCAAAAAACAAAGATCATAGCATCCAGTCCCATCACTTCATGGCAAATAGATGGGGAAACAATGGAAACTGTGACAGACTTTATTTTCTTGGGCTGCAAAACCACTGAAGATGGTGACTGCAGCAATGAAATTAAAATATGCTTGCTCCTTGGAAGAAAAGCTATGACAAACTTAGTCAGTGTATTAAAAATCAGAGGCATTGTTTTGCTGACAAATGTCCATCTAGTTAAAGCTGTGGTTTTTCCAGTAGTCATGCATGGATGTGTGATTTGGACCATATAGAAAGCTGAGCACTGAAAAATTAATGCTTTTGAACTGTGGTATTGGAGAAGACTCTTGAGAGTTCCTTGGATTGCAAGGAGATCCAACCAGTCCATCCTAAAGGAAATCAGCCCTGAAATTTCATTGAAAAGACTGATGCAGAAGCTGAAACTCCAATATTTTGGCCACGTGGTGTAAAGAACTAACTCATTAGAAAAGATCCTGATGTTGGGAAATATTGAATGCAGGAGAAGAAGGACAGGACAGAGGGTGAGATGGTTGGATGGCATCACCAACTCAATGGACATGAGTTTGAGCAAGTTCTGGGAGATTGTGAATACTGGGAAGCCTGTAGTGCTGCAGTCCATGGGTTCTCAAAGAGTCGGACATGACAGAGCAACTGAACAACAACTGAATATTAAAATAAAAGAAGCTGACTCAGAGACACAGAGAACAAACTAGTGCTTACCAGTTGGGAGAGGTAAGGAGGAAGGGGTAAGATAGGAATAGGGGAGTAAGAGGTACAAACTGTTATGTATAAAATAAGCTACAAGGGTATATTGCAAAACATGGGGAATATAGACAATATTTTGAAATATCTATAAATGGAGTATAACCTTTAAAATTGTAAGTCAGTATAGTGTACATCTGTAACATATAGTTCTCCAGAGCCACTGTACTACAATTTAAAAAGTGAGTTTTCTCAAATGGTTCTGGGTTTTATAGAATTAGGTATCTAATTTAATTAGGTTTAAAGCTGCTAATGACTCTGTGCTAAAGACAGCATCGATAGTCTATGGCAACAGATATATGGAAAATATCTCGTTTGGATATGCCTGATGAACTACTTAAAGCAAGTGCTGGGTGCAAGGTGTTCTGTGATTGTGTATATGATACTTTTGAACATTTTGGAAACATTGATAGATATAATGATCTTTCTGGTTGCCTCCAACATAGTTGGAAAGAGTGGTGAAAGAAAAGGATTAGCTCAGTTTACAGTAAAAGACCCAAATGTGTACCCTTATGTGTACCCATAAGGAGACATGAATCGCCTGTAGATACAGTGTTGAGATTGCTAATGATCACAGGCAAACACTAATCATTCAAGTCGTTGAATTAGACTTGAAGTTGAATTCTGCCACGAGAGTTTCCCGTTAAAATGAGAGCACTAACTTGGAAAGAATGGGATTCTGTACATTGTGATAGAACTGTGTGGGGAGACCCTCATGAAGTTGGGGACACTGCGCCCATCAAGTATGGTGAGTCACCCTTTCCAGTAGAAGAATCCTCCCCACCCTCAGTGGGAAGCAGCCTCCTGACCCCCAGTGGGATCAGACACCCCAAATAAACCTAGATCAGGTCAAAATGATTCACTAAGCATAAATTCTGTATTTAATATTGCAACTCCAGGAGTTAGAAAGGACTCTTATCAGTTTGTCTGGTTGGTTGAACTATGCACCCAAAGTTGGTCCACGGTGAGTGGAAATGTCAGACCTGCCTTGGTTTAATACAGAAGAAGGCATTCAGAGGTTTACAGAGATTTGACTGTTGGTGTGGATTTGTCATTTAACACCTACTTATCCATACTGGCAGAATTCCAAAGACATACCTTTCACCAAGACTGTGAGGGGAGCCCCAGAACCCCTGAAGAACTATGTGATTGCTCTTCTCTGCGGGCCAGAACTCACAGTAGGAACTTCAGTCACTGAACTCAGAAACCTAAATGCAGTGGGAGTATTTAGATCCCCAGATGGCCAGAGCAAAGTGGCAGCATACAACCACCAAAGACATGGCCGGCCTGTTTACAGTAATGGAGAGCAGAGTCAAAGCACCAATCAGAACAGGCTGACTTGGGCAGCTCTATGGTTTTATCTAGTTGCTCATGATCTTCCTAGAAGTAAAAGAGTTAGGAAGCCCAGTAAGTTCTTACTTGATATGTACAAGCAGAGATGTCACCAGTCAAATGAACAAAAGTCTATTCTGAATCACAAAAACAGAAAGTCACAGTCCCTTGATCAATCCCCAGACTTGAGCCATTAAAACTCTCAGAAGACAATGCAGAGGTACATTTTTATGACGTTGGATTTCAGAAGTAGATTCTTAGATGTGACACCAAATGCATTAAAAACAAAATGAAAAAAGACAATGTGGGTGAACCTTGAAAACATCATGCTAGGTGAAGGAAGCCAGCCAACAAAGACCACATATTATGATTCCACTTATATGAAATATCCAGAATAGGGAAATCTACAGATAAGGAAAGAAGATTAATGGTTATGTCAGGCTGGGGGCTTCCCAGGTGTTGTAGAGGTATAGAATCCACCTGCCAATACAGGAGACACAGGTTCAATACCTGGCTTGAGAAGATCCCCTGGTAAGGAAATGGCTACCCACTCCAGTATTCTTGGCTTGGAAATCCTATGCATAGAAGGGCCTAGCAGACTTCAGCCCATGGGGTTGCAGAGTCAGACATGACTGAGCTACTGAACAGAAAAACACACATGGATGGGGAGGGGGTGACTGGAGGAGATGGTGTTGGATACAGTGTCTGTAAATTTTCATACACTTTGGTTCTTACTGGTGTTCTGAACATTTTCTAAAATTGATTGTGGTTATGCTTGGCTGACTCTTCAAACACACTAAAAATAAATGTATTTTACACTTTAAATTGGTGAATTGTGTGCTATATGAATTTGTATCAATAGACATATTTCAAACAATATTTAAAAAGAAGAAATAGAATATTTAAATGAATCTATTAAAAGTCAGGATTTTGGAGACTTCTCTGGCCATCCAATGTTTAGGAATCTGCCAGCCACAGCAGGGAACACGTGTCTGATCTCTGCTAAGGGAAGATTCTGTGTGCCATGGAGCAACTGGTCCCATGTGCCACAAGTACAAAAGCCCATCGACCCTAGAGCCCATGCTCCACAACAAGAGAGTGGTTTCCATTAGCTGCAACTAAAGCAAGGCTGCATGCAGCAAAAAAAGTCCCAGCACAGCCAAAAATAAAAGAAATAATTTTTTTAAATAGCAAGAATTTTGAATTAGTATGTAAAAATTCTTTCCCCAAAGAAAAGCCTTTGTTCAAATGGCTTTACTGGTGAATTCTACCAAGGATTAAAAGAATGAAGACTGATTCTCTTTGACTGTACCAAAGTGTTAAAGAGAGGGAAAACACTTCCCAACTCATTCTACGCAGTCAGTGTTATATACCAAACCAAATAAAGTCAGCACAAGGAAAGACAATGGTACACCATGACAAATGTAAAAAATGTTCAATGATATGCTGATCAACTGGATCCAGCACCACATAAGAGGGATGATACAGCATAGTCAAGTTGGGTTTATCCCAGATATGCAGTTGTTTTAACATGTGCAAATCAATTAATGTCGTGTATTTGTTAATGGAAGAAAGGACAAAAACCTCAGGATTACCTCAATATATATAGGAAAAACATTTGGCGAAATCCAACATCCTTTTATAATAAAAACTATTCAATGAGTTAAGAATAGAAGAATAACTCCTCAACCTGATAAGGGTATCTATAAAGAAAAACTTACAGCAAACCGTACTCAATACTGAGATGCATTGAATGATACACTGAAAATGAGTGATGAGTAAATTTCCTGGTATGTAAAATGTATGTCAATAAAACTGGTAGAACAGTTGTTCGTCTTGGTCTCCTGGGTGCTATTTCTGACTGGTAGGGAGAATGAGCACTTACCAGGAACTTGTTGCTTGCCTCTCTGGAGAGTAATTGAGCTTGGTAGTTTCAATCACCATGGCACTTTCTCTACACTTCACCCTTTCCCACCCACCACCTGTTACCCACAGGTACCATCTTGGCTGGGCGCTGTGTGACCCTGGGAAAGGAGAGAAGAGAAAAGCAGAGGGAGTCATATGTGGGGGAACAGGACTGGGAGATAAGTCAGTATGAGTGAAAGGATGCTTTTAGCATTTCCACAACGGTTGTGGTGCCCAGTCTCACCACTACTATTCAACATAGTGTTGGAAGTTTTGGCCACAGCAATCAGAGCAGAAAAAGACGTAAAAGGAATCCAGATAGGAAAAGAAGAAGTGAAACTCTCGCTGTTTGCAGATGACATGATCCTCTACATAGAAAACCCTAAAGACTCTTCCAGAAAATTACTGGAGCTAATCAGTGAATATAGTAAAGTTGCAGGATATAAAATTAACACACAGAAATCCCTTGCATTCCTGTATACTAACAATGAAAAAACAGAAAGAGAAATTAAGGAAACAATAGCATTCACCATTGCAACAAAAAGAATAAAATACTTAGGAGTATATCTACCTAAAGAAACAAAAGACCTATACATAGAAAACTATAAAACACTGACGAAAGAAATCAAAGAGGACACAAACAGATGGAGAAATATACCGTGTTCATGGATTGGAAGAATCAATATTGTCAAAATGGCTATTCTACCCAAAGAAATCTATAGATTCAATGCAATCCCTATCAAGCTACCAATGGTATTTTTCACAGAACTAGAACTAATAATTTCACAATTTGTATGGAAATACAAAAAACCTCAAAGAGCCAAATTAATCTTGAGAAAGAAGAATGGAACTGGAGGAATCAACCTGCCTGACTTCAGACTCTACTACAAAGCCACAGTCATCAAGACAGTATGGTACTGGCACAAAGACAGAAATATAGATCAATGGAACAGAATAGAAAGCCCAGAGATAAATCCACGAACCTACGGACACCTTATCTTTGACAACGGAGGCAAGGATATACAATGGAAAAAAGACAACCTCTTTAACAAGTGGTGCTGGGAAAACTGGTCAACCACTTGTAAAAGAATGAAACTAGAACACTTTCTAACACCATACACAAAAATAAACCCAAAATGGATTAAAGATCTAAATGTAAGACCAGAAACTATAAAACTCCTAGAGGAGAACATAGGCAAAACACTCTCCGACATAAATCACAGCAAGATCTTCTACGACCCACCTCACAGAATATTAGAAATAAAAGGAAAAATAAACAAATCGGACCTAATGAAACTTAAAAAACTTTTGCACAACAAAGGAAACTATAAGTAAGGTGAAAAGACAGCCCTCAGATTGGGAGAAAATAATAGTAAATGAGGAAACAGACAAAGGATTAATCTCAAAAATATACAAGCAACTCCTGAAGCTCAATTCCAGAAAAATAAATGACCCAATCAAAAAATGGGTCAAAGAACTAAACAGACATTTCTGCAAAGAAGACATACAGATGGCTAACAAACACATGAAAAGATGATCAGCATCACTCATTGTCAGAGAAATCTAAATAAAAACCACAATAAGGTACCATTACACGCCAGTCAGGATGGCTGCTATCCAAAAGTCTACAAGCAATAAATGCTGGAGACGGTGTGGAGAAAACGGAACCCTCTTACACTGTTGGTGGGAATACAAACTAGTACAGCCACTATGGAGAACAGTGTGGAGATTTCTTAAAAAACTGGAAATAGAACTACCATATGACCCAGCAATACCACTTCTGTGCATACACACTGAGGAATCCAGATCTGAAAGAGACACGTGCACCCCAATGTTCATCGCAGCACTGTTTATAATAGCCAGGACATGGAAGCAACCTAGATGCCCATCAGTAGATGAATGGATAAGGAAGCTGTGGTACATATACATGATGGAATATTACTCAAACTTTTAAAAGAATTCATTTGAATCAGTTCTAATGAGATGGATGAACTTGGGGCCCATTATACAGAGTGAAGTAAGCCAGTAAGATAAAGAACATTGCAGTATACTAACACATATATATGGAATTTAGAAAGATGGTAACGATAACCCTATATGCAAAACAGAAAAAGAGACACAGAAGTACAAAACAGACTTTTGAACTCTGTGGGAGAAGGTGAGGGTGGGGTGTTTTGAAAGAACAGCATGTATATTATCTATGGTGAAACAGATCACCAGCCTAGGTGGGATGCATGAGTCAAGTGCTTGGGCCTGGTGCACTGGGAAGACCCAGAGGAATCGGGTGGAGAGGGAGGTGGGAGGGGGGATCGGGATGGAGAATACGTGTAACTCTATGGCTGATTCATATCAATGTATGACAAAATCCACTGAAAAAAAAATAAAAATAAATAAATAAAATTCGGAGAGGCCACATCAAAATCTGGATTTACAGCTCAATTAAAAACAAATGGTGGGGGTGGAGCACTGACAACACTTGGCCTCTGTGCTGGGCCAGTGTTTCTTCTGCACTGGGCAGCTTCACGCATTTTTATCAGCCATCGAGCCCCCACCAGCATCTGCATTTCTGTGTTCTATTTGTCTTGCCCTGCACCACAGCCTTCTGTTCTAGCCACAGAATGACCCTATTGGGACTTCTCACATAGGACTGCACTTCACCCTTCTGGGTTAGCGGTACATGCAGTGACCTTCGCCTCTCTCTCCAATAGCTAGCTCTCCCTCAAAGCCTCCTCCCATTCTGCCATATCTGACCTCACTCTTCAGTCTCTCTTCTAAACTTTGCTCAGATCTGATTAGGCAAACCCCACACCTGTCTCTTCCCTAGGTATTTACATGCCTCCACTAGACTCCCATCCTGGTTTCTCTCTTACTGATTGCCACCTTGACTGCCATATCCCCTAGACACCCTTCACATAGTCAGTTCAGTTCAGTCCCTCAGTCGTTTCCAAATCCTTACAACCCATAATACTGAAGCATGCCAGGCCTACCTGTCCATTGCCAACTCCCAGAGTTTACTCAAACTTGTATTCATTGAGTCAGTGATGCCATCCAACCATCTCATCAGTTCAGTTCATTTCAGTCATTCAGTCATGTCCAACTCTTTGTGACCCCATGAATCACAGCACGCCAGGCCTCCTGTCCATCACCAACTCCTGGAGTTTTCTAAAGCTCATGTCCATCGAGTCTGTGATGCCATCCAGCCGTCTCATCCTCTCTCATCCCCTTCTCCTCCTGCCCCCATTCCCTCCCAGCATCAGGGTCATTTCCAATGAGTCAGCTCTTTGCATGAGGTGGCCAAAGTATTGGAGTTTCAGCTTCAGCATCAGTCCTTCCAATGAACACCCAAGACTTATCTCATTTAGGGTGGACTGATTGGATCTGCTTGCAGTCCAAGGGACTCTCAAGAGTCTTCTCCAATACCACAGTTCAAAAGCAACAATTCATCAGTAGGTACCTAATATTTGACACACTGGATGGTCCTGCTCGCCTCGCCTGATGCTGAGGAAGGTAAGTTGCTATCAAGATAGGAAAACATTCAGCAGAGAAACTCATGGTGCACTAACTCAGAGGAACTGTGACAAGTGAAGGGATTTAGCAGCAAAGACAATGGGAAAACACTCCTTGCTTGAACTGAGCTAAGTTTGTTCAGCAATATGACAATTCAGAGATATTTCACAATGTGGCTCAGCAGTAAATAGTTTGCCTGCAATGCAGGAGATTTGTGTTCGATCCCTGGGTTGGGAAGAGCCCCTGGAGGAGGAAATAATAGAGACACAGATGTATAGAACAGACTTTTGGACTCTGTGGGAGAAAGCGAGGGTGGGATGTTTCGAGAGAACAGCAACTATATTATCTATGGTGAAACAGATCACCAGCCCAAGTGGGATGCATGAGACAGGTCCACGGGCCAGGTGCACTGGGAGGACCCAGGGGAATCGGGTGTGGGGGAGGTGGGAAGGGGGATCGTGATGGGGAATACATGTAACTCCATGGCTGATTCATGTCAATGTATGATAAAACCCACTGCAATATTGCGAAGTAATTAGCCTCCAACTAATACAAATAATTGAGGAAAAAAAAAGAGAGACTATCTGACAATGTACTGAAACCATAAAGCACAAAACTACTTAGAAATTCTAAGATATATTTCTATAATTATGATTTCTTTAACTGTTAAAACTTTTAGTTCTTTATTATTCCCTAAACTTTTATTTCTATTGGTTATTATTACCTTTCTAAAAAATAAACATAAATCTATTTTTTAAACATTTATATATATATGAGAGTGATTTTGGCCTCTTTTTCTTTTTTTTTACACTACTTAAACAAGTCTAAATTTTATTCTTGGTTGTTTATTTCTGCTTTTTCAAAATGGTTATCAACTTTGTAATTTAGGAACAAAATCTTCAGGATCTGCTTTCACTTAGGAATTTGCTTCCTGAGTTCATTGCTCTCTCCCCTTTTGACTCTCCCTTTTCTCCCCTTGGCACCTCTATCTTCCTCCTCCTTATTCTCTGCTCTATGTAACTCTGTGAATCCCTTTGACTGTTTCTGGATGAGGTGAGTTGTGTCAACATTAACCTAGGGATTTTAACTTCCGTATTGTGTGGATGTGGATTTTTGATGCTACTCTAACCTGGGGACAGAAACCAGAGGCCAGGACGTTGATTCCAGAATTTTAGATCACCATAGAACCCTTGACCTCAGGGAACATTAAAGGAGACGCACACACCCCAGAGTTTCCATGCCTACATGGAAAGCAAGATCCAGGCTTGAGGCAGCAAGTCCAGTACAAGAGACCCCACACCTATTCTTCAGCAAAACAGAAACACGACAGTGAATATGATAAAAAGGGCTGCCTGAAACCATGCCAAACCCACAAACACCCCAAAGGACAATGCTGGAAAATTCATTGCACTCCAGAGAGAAGAGATCCAGATCCGCCTGGCAGTGCACACACACAAATTCCCCTAAGCCTTAAACCTTGACAAGTCACTGGTCCAATCCCACCCACAAAGGTCAGGTTCCACAATGAAGTGGAACCATAACCCTTTATAAGCCTTCAGAAAGGGGACACAAACCACACAATCTAAAGAAAATGAAAAGGGAGAGAGACATTCAGCTGGTGAAGGTACATGATAAAAACTCACCAAAACAAACAAAAGAAGAGGAGATAGGAAGTCTTCCTGAAAAGAATTAAGAATAATGAAAATAAAGAAGACCAAAATCTTCAAAGCTAAGAGGAGTCACCAGTAAATACACTAGAGGCCCGGATTGAGAAGAAATAAACATGTTTACCATGGATCTAGAAGAAATAAAGAAGAGTCAAGCAGTAATAATCAATACAGTAACTGAGATTAACAACACTCTGGAAGGAACCAACCGTAGAGTAAATGAGACAGAGAAAGAATTAATTAGCTGGAGGTAGAAATGAGGAAATAGATGAAACACAGTGGAGTGTGCAAAAAGAAAGAAAGAAAGAAAGACACACGTAAAGCTCTGAGACATCCGGGGCAATGATCAGTGCCCCACGATGAGAAACCAGATGGAGAAAGCCAAATGGAGAAACCAGATGGAGAAACCAGATGTCCAGAAGGAGAAGACTGAAAAAAAAAAGGGGGGTAATTGGAAAATTCTTGAGGAGGTAAAAGTTGAAACCACTCTTACATGAGTCGAGACGCAAGAAATGGAACCAGACATGGAACAATTAACCATTTCATAACTGGGAAAGGAGAGTGACAAACCAGTTCATAACTCTGCTTATGTGAATCATATGTGGAGAATACTATGAAAATACCAGGTGAATGAATCACAAGCTGACATCAAGGTTGTTGGGAGAAACAACAACAACCTCAGATATACAGATGTTAAGACAGAAAAAAAAAAATAGAAAGTGGAGAGGAAATAAAGAGCCTCATGATGAGGGTGAAAGAGAAGAGTGAAAAATCTTGCTGAAAATTCAACATTCATAAAAACAGAGATCAGGGCATCTGGTAACATCATCACTCAGGAAATAGAAGGGGTAAATGTGTGGAAACAGTGACAAGCTTAATTTTCTTTGGCTCCAAAATCACTAAGAATGATGACTGCAGTCATCAAATTAAATGACACTTGCTTCTTGATGTGTGTGATCTATGACACACCTAGACATTGCATTAACAAGAAGAGACATCACCTTACTAAATTCTCAGTAAATTAGAAAGCTCAATTATGGTAATAGTGGAGGCTATGGGATGTTGTTGAGTAATGCATATAGCTTTTGATTGGTTATTACATCTCTTTATTGCTAATTCAGTAAGTTTGTAAAATACATCATTTGGCAGGCACTAAGTCCTAACTGATGTGCAAGATACATAAGAAAACTTGGGTAGACACGAAACATAGAAGAATCTGATACATGTGAATAACTTGGTAGGTAGGCAAACAGGTTCTTTCCAATTCCATACGAGAGTTTAGGAAACATTGTGAAATGTGGCTTAGCATGACTGAAAATATTTAGCCTGATTGTAGCTCTAGAAGTTTAGTGAAACATAGATAATGAAGCTACTAAGGGAAACAGATGTCATGTCTTCCAAGAACTGGTTAACCATGATGAGATGCTGCATTCAGCCCTAGGATTTAAGTCTTTCTGTTAGGAACAGGAAAGCAACATCAAAATATACATTAGGAAATATTGGGTGGTGTCTTGGTGGGATGAAATGAAGACATTATATAAGGAGAGCAGTACAAAAATGACCCTTTATAATCTCGCTTGTAAATTACCTATCTTTTGCTGACTGTGGTGCAATCGTTGACTATGTCATGTTATTGTTGGTATTCCAGAGATGGTATGATGGTGATCATGGTTATTGAGTGCATCCCAGTATTTTCAACTACGAAACAAATTTTTGTTTAATGAAGATAACCTGCTGTCTAACTTCTTAGCTTTCTTCCTGATAACTGACATGATATAATAAAACTGAGGAAGCAGCAAAGTACATACTCTTCATTTGCTTTTTCTAAATTTGATTTGTGTCTTTTCCTTCTCCCTTATGATCCTAACTTAGACACCCAGTCAATTCAGCCTGGATGATTTCAAAATCATTTTATTTACATTTCATCTTTTCACTTTGTTCTAATTTTATATTTTTTAAACAATTCATTAGGTGTAATTTACATAGGAGTCATATTGCATGATTCCTTGAACAGAAGAGTTTATATTAAAGCACAGTAAAATAGAGAGGCGCTGAAATAATACTCTCATTTTACACTCAATTATTTCAAAATAAAAATTGACACTATGAAGATGAACACGTAACTTTATTCTTCAAATAAGAGAATTGTAGGAATTTGTTGATCTCTCCCAACATTAATTCTAATCTTTATTATCCTGCATAATCTGACACCTGTTTTGTAGATCAGTTGTATTAGGATGATTTTCAAATAATGAAGATGGTTGATGAGTTGACCTTGAAAGAGAGGCAGCAGATATATCAGGGATCTTTGGCACTGGGAAACATGAATTGCCTGCGTGTTATAGTTTGGGAAAAGCACTGTCATGGGCTGCCATATTACCGTGCAAAGCTGGAAAGTGAGAAGTCTCCACCCTCAGTCCAAAATAACTGTTCTGTAATGGAGATAAGATGTGGTGCTGAGAAATAGATGTAGACATAGCTGCAAAATTCTCATTCGGGTCATTTGATTTCGTGTAGCTGCTATGTGAAGTCCCACGAAAAATGCTCAACCTAGAGTGTGGAATAGAGAGGGAGATGGGAGGAAGTTTCAAAATGGAAGAAATATATGTATATCTATGGTTGATTCATTTTGAGGTCTGACAGAATACAGCAAAATTCTGTAAAGCAATCATCCTTCAATTAAAACCAACAACAACAACAGTTGCATGTTGATGTATCACAATATGCTTCTGTGGTCTAAATGATTTTGATGATGCAGAAGACAAAACATTTTGAGTTGGAGCAATTGTATCAGCAACTATCTGGATGGTAGAAGGCTTTCATAGGAATGGCATACTTAAACTTGTGCAGTCTGAAAATACGTCCTCTCCTCTAGTTTCAAGATGAAAGTCAGAGTTATGATCATCCACATTACCTCTTGCTTACAATGCTTCTTATAATCTCAGACTAATGAAGATAGTGTAGAGACATTTTTATTCCCAACTCTTCTTTCATTTTTACCAAATTTGGGGATAACCACATTCAAAATTTGGATTATCATAGGGCTGCAACTGAAACCAAAGGAGAAAATTATTTAGTAACTTTTAAAACCCAGGTAAATCAGAAAAACAAAGCTCAACTATAAACAAATTGATTCCTTTAATCATACAAAGTTAACAGCATCAAATAAGGCCTCTCCATTCATAGGTTTTAAAACATATATTAGTAGAAATTATGCTCCTCAAATAAAATATTTTATAAATCTACAGTAAATACCACTTTACATGGCTTCAGGACTTGCAGCTTCTTCCAAGTTTTTTGTTTTTGTTTTGTCAAAATAATATTTACAGCATCTTCATTAAAATGGCCAAACAATGGGCACTCCCAAGAGAGTAAATGAACTGTTTGGGCAACCCAAGATTTCTTGATCACTTTTGGCTGAACAATTTAGGTCCTCTTGCTGAAAGGCTATGCCATAATCTGGCTCATCTTATGCTAATTTTTCTGTAATAAGAGATGGGTTTCATACAACTGATGAGACCTTGAACCCATAAAATTATAACTGTCAGGTGCTTAAAGATGTTCTAAGAAAGCAGCTGCTATTCTTACATTGGATAAAATTTTTTTTTTATGCTCATTTTATTTTTATTTATTTATTTTTTTACTGTTTGCATGGTGTACCTTTTTCCATCCTTTTACTTTCTTTTTTTTTTTTTTATTTATTTATTTTTAATTTTATTTTATTAGTTGGAGGCCAATTACTTCACAACATTTCAGTGGGTTTTGTCATACATTGACACGAATCAGCCATTGAGTTACACGTATTCCCCATCCCGATCCCCCCTCCCACCTCCCTCTCCACCCGACTCCTCTGGGTCCTCCCAGTGCACCAGGCCCGAGCACT
This sequence comes from Muntiacus reevesi, assembly GCF_963930625.1. Taxonomy (NCBI): domain Eukaryota; kingdom Metazoa; phylum Chordata; class Mammalia; order Artiodactyla; family Cervidae; genus Muntiacus; species Muntiacus reevesi. The sequence goes on from NC_089271.1 coordinate 96,343,826, forward strand.
CGTCTCATGCATCCCACCTGGGCTAGTGATCTGATTCACCATAGATAATATACATGCTGTTCTTTTGAAACATCCCACCCTCACCCTCTCCCACGGAGTTCAAAAGTCTGTTCTGTACTTCTGTGTTTCTTTTTCTGTTTTGCATATAGGGTTATGTTACCATCTTTCTAAATTCCGTATATATGTGTTAGTATGCTGTAATGTTCTTTATCTTTCTGGCTTACTTCACTCTGTATAATAGGCTCCAGTTTCGTCCATCTTTCTTTCTTTTTTTTTTTTTTTTTTTTAAATTTATTTATTTATTTATTTTTTTCAGTGGGTTTTGTCATACATTGATATGAATCAGCCATAGAGTTACACGAATTCCCCATCCCGGTCTCCCATCCCACCTCCCTCTCCACCCGATTCCTCTGAAGATTCAGGTTCCAGTAACACAGGAACATATCTGAGCAATATTCCCAGTGGTCAACTAGTTGCATTTGGGACAAGAGATATCCCACTTTTTAAAAATATATTTCACTTTAATGGGTAAAACAGATGTAGAGTGCACTGTTCATAGGTCATAATCAGGCTATTCTGGGTAACCTAACATTGAAATTAAACGATGTATAAATCAGAATCTCTTTTCCCTATCTCAGTAGGTAAAATTTCCCTTCATCACTAACTTTTTGTTCCAAATATTACAATAGAAAGCACTGATGAACCAAACTTCTGTCCCTTCAAGCCACAGTGTTTCAGCTGCCTGCCCCCTCTCCATATCATATCTTCTTGGTACTGTCATCCTTTGTATTTGCCTAGTTTCCATATTAGGGAAAATCTAACTAGTTACTTTGAACAGGATCAAGACATTATGTTAACATGGAAATATTTTATAGGCTGGATATTTTATCAATATTTCACCCAGTTGTCACAGAGGCATAGCACACATGCTTCCAGTAAGAAAATTAAAACCATCAGTATTATATAAAATGAGTAGCTATAGTCTTAGGAAACACTTTGAGAAGAGTTTCTTTTTTTTTTTTTCTTTTCTTTTTTTTTTTTTATTATTAGTTGGAGGCTAATTACTTCACAACATTGCAGTGGGTTTTGTCATACATTGATATGAGATCACCAGCCCAGGTGGGATGCATGAGAAGAGTTTCTTATCCTAAAAGTTGAGGTAAAACAAAGTTACAAGAAAACAATAATTATCACTGTTTATAGGGAAACATTTGCTAAACAGTATATTTGAATACTCAATATTACAAAAAGTAAGATCATGGCATCTGTTCCCACCAATTCAAGGCAAATACAAGGGGGAAATGCAGAAAGAGTGACAGATTTCATTTTTTGTGGCTCTAAAATCATTCATTAGAAAGGACCAAGATCTTAAGGAAATGTTGAAAGCAGAAGGAGCAGTGAGTGAGAGAGGATGAAAAATTTGGATAGCATCAGCATCAAAGGATATGATCTCTGGGAAAATATGGGAGATGGTGAGGGTCAGAGAGGCCTGATGTGCTACAGTCCAAGGGGGCACAAAGAGCCAAATATGACTTAGTGGCTGAAGAACAACATTTCAGTTGATAAAATGTGTCTTGTAGGTTGATGGTTGGTCCCAAGATGTCAGAGGAATAGGAGGCAAAGACCACTCTCTCCCACACAAATTCATCTAAGGATCAACTGCACATGGAAGAACTTCCAGAAAACAAATTGTGAACTGTTGACTGGCCCTATTTACCCAGAAAGTCAAACAAGTCTCTTCAAACGGAGTTAGGACAAAATAAAAGAGACATAAAGAGAGGTAAAGTATTTAGGGGTTGAGACCTGTCTTGAAGAAGAAGTTGTAAAGGAGGAGAAGATTGCAAACAATAGTAAACCCTCTCAGATCGGTGACAGTGGGGACATCTGGGACTGCATAGAGCAACATACGCAGGGGGAAGAAAAACAAAAACACATGTCCCTAACTGCAATTACCAGCAGAGAAGAAGCTCAGATGATCCCATGCACCATCACTGAGGTGGCCCTGGGAGGGTTGCCTGGACTGTATCATCTGCCCTGTGGTAAAGATCCCAGTTTTAATGCTCTGAGGACAATCTGACAGAGCTATGGTTATGTAGCATCTTAAACTTTGGGAATATCAAAAACAAAAATGCAAAAATGGACCTTTCTTGAGAGAAGTCTCTAGGATCACATAGTGAAAACTGGCACACTCACAGAACAAAAGATTGCACATTACCAAATATCAAAGCTGTGCAAGCGAGCTGTCACTTCTGGCCCTTTCCTCCATGAAGGCAGAAAGGAATGTTTGCATCATCCAGAGGCAGAAGGCAAGAAGCTGCTGTTATATCAGCCCCAGAGAGGACATCTCCCACCAAACTCTGAGCAGGCTGCCAGTTGCTAATCATATCTTCCTGGGCTCATGGACAGTTCGCATAGGCCATGAAGGTCAAAGCCTGAGTTCAGCACCCCTCCAGACACAGCACTCTTGCAAATTGCCCTTCTAGCAAAGGCAGCAAACCGAGTGGCTGAGACCTGCCTGGTACATAAGATCCACAGCCTACCTGGGACAGTGCCTTGCCTGCCACCCAGTCGCCTGAGCAGCTTGGACCTGGGAATGGACCAAAGCAGCCTGAGAGGTTTAGACTTGGGAAGTGCGTGAAACACAGGGCCCATTTTGGACAGTGCCCTCGTGGATCAGCCGGGAAACTGAGCCAGGTGGATTGAGAAAGTACATGTCACCTACGGCAGTGGCAAGCCCACTGTGGTCCATCCACCTCAAACACCCCCACATATCCCAGTGGTATTGGTTTTCAGTGTTCCCCCCCTCACCACTGCACCACTCAGCAAGTGAGGTCGAATAAGGTACCGCTGCCCCCTCGTGTTATGGTGTGAACTAGTCAGGTGTGAACTAGTCACGGAAGGAAATTGCAACCTGAGGAAGTAAAAATAAGTAAAGAAGGGCGAACTGACCCAGAAGTGACAGGTGCAACAAAGTGAAACTGAAGTTAATGCAGAAACTGTGCAATTCAGGGACAACAATAGCCTTGGACAAAAGAGACTATCTGACACTGATCTGACACCACTAAGCTCACAGCAACTCTAGAGAAATTGTTAGATTATTCTTTATTATTTTCATGTTTAAAAAAATCAAACGTTTTCTTGCTTATCATTCCCTTTACTTTCATTGCTATATCTACATTATAAGTTTGAGAGTTATTTTGGCTTCTGTCTTCTTTCCAGTATTTATAGTAGCTTAAATTCTATTCTAGCTTCTTAATCTTTGCTTTTTGAAACTCATTTTACCAATATATCTTCCTTTAAGGATTCAATGTTTAGGAACTATTTTCACTTACGGATTTATTTCCTGAGGTAACTGTGCTCTCCCCTTTTGACTCTCCCTTTTTTCCTCCTAGAAACCTCTATCTCCCTCCTCATTTTCTCTTCTCTGTATAACTCTGTGAACCCTTTGGATGTTTCTGGCCATGGAGAATTGCTTCACCATTAATCTTGGGTTTTATCTTCTGTTCTCTGGGTGCAGAATTCTTGATGCTACTGTCACTCGGGGACCGAAACCCAGAGGCCATGAGGTCAATTCCAGATCTTTAGATCATTGTTGAACTCCTGGCACCAATGAACATTAAAAGAGAAACACAAAAGTTTCCATGCCTACATTGAAATCAAGCCCCAAGCTGAAGCCAGCAATTTCAGTGCAAGACAACCAACACTTATTCTCCAGCAAAGAAGGAACTCAAAAATGAATATTATAAAAGGCACTGCCCAAAGCCGTACCAAACCCACAGAAACCACAAAGTGCATTACAGGACAATTCATTACACTTCATAAAGAAGTGATCCAGCTCCACCCGACAGAGCACAAGCACAAGATACCCCAAGAATTAAACCTTGACAGCTTACCGGTCCAGTGCCACACACAAAGATCAGGTTCCACAGATGATGGATCCATAACCCTCCAGCCTACAGAAAGCAGACCCAGACCACAGCAATCTAAACAAAATGAAAAGGGAGAGAAATATGCATCTGGTGAAGGTACATGAAAAAAACAATCCACCAAAACAAACAATAGAAGAGGAGATGGGAAGTCTTCCTGGAAAAGAATTCAGAATAACGATAGTAAAGATGATCACAATCTTGAAAGCTAGGAGGAGTCACCAGTAAATAAACTGGAGCCTCAGACTGACAAGAAATAAACATGTTTACCATGAATCTAGAAGAAATAAAGAAGAGTCAAGCAGTAATAATCAATTCAATAACTGAGATTAACAACACTCTGGAAGGAACCAACAGTAGAATTACTGAGACAGAGAAAGAACTACTTAAGTGGAGGTGGAAAGTAGGAAATAAATGAAACACAGAGGGGTATGCCAAAAAAAAAAAAAAAAGGAAAACAGTTAAGAAAATCTCTGAGAATTCTGGGACAATATTAAATTCCCTACCATAAGAATCATAGGTGTCCAAATGGAGAAGACTAAAAATGAAAAAAAAAAAAAAAAAAAAAAATTGGACGGGTCATGAGTAAATTCTTGAAGAAATAAAAGTTGAGAACCTCCATTAAATGGAGAAGGAAATAGCTTCCTGAATCCCAACACATTAGAGAGTCCCAAACAGGATGAACCCAAAATGAAATGCCCCCAAAACACATATTAATCAAACACTGAAAATTTAAGCACAAAAAGCAAACATTAAATGCAGCATGAGGAAAGACATAAGTAACATACATTTGGATCCCCATAAGGATAGCAGCTGGTTTTTCAATAGAAACTCTTCAGGCCAGTAGAGATGGTAGAACATTCACAAAATGATGAATGAGCCAGACCTAAAACCAAAAAGGATCTCATTCAGATATGAAAGAGAAAGCAAGATGTTTAAGCAAAAACTGAGCATTCATTAACATGAAACTGCTAAACTGCTAATGATGCTGTTAAACTGGGACACTGGGTTCATATGTCATCAGATTTGGAAAACTCATCAGCAGCTATGAGATTGGAAAAGGTCAGTTTTCATTCCAACACCAAAGGTGGGTAATGCCAAATAATGTACAAACAAGCATGCACTTTGGCTCCTTTCACATGCTAGCTAGGAAATTCTCAAAATTCTTCAGGAGTACATAAACCAAGAATTTCCAGAGGTGAAAGCTAGACTTGGAAACAACAGAGGAACCAGAAAACAATTTGGAAATATTCATTGGATCGTAGAGGAAACAAGGGAATTCCAGAAAAGAATTTACTTCTGCTTCAGTGACTCCACTAAAGACATTGGCTATTTGTATCACAGTAAACCGTGGACAGCTTGATAGAGACAGGAGTAACAGAACTTCTTACCTGTCACCTGAGAAATGTGTATGCAGGTCAAGATGCAAGAGTTGGAACAAGACATGGAATAATTACCAGTTCAAAACTGGGAAAGGAGAGTGACAAGTTTGCATATTATCACTCTGCTTATATGAAATATATGTAGAGTATACTATTCAAAATGCCACATTGGCTGTAATAAGCTGGAATCAAGGTTTCTGGGAGAAAATTCAACAACCTTAGATATGCAGCTGGTAACACTGTAAAAAGACAAAGTGAAGAGGAACTAAAGAGTGTCTGGATGAGGATGAATGAGGAGAGTGAAAAGCCTTGCTGAGAACTCAATATTAATTAAAAAAAAAAAAAAAACCACAAGACCAGGGCATCTGGTCCCATAACTAATTGTCAAATAGAAGGGGAAAGTGTGGAATCAGTGACAGACTTAATTTTCTTGAGCTCAAAAATTACTGGGAATGGTGACTGCAGTCATCATATTAAAAGACACTTGCTTCTTGGAGGAAAAACTATGACAAACCTAGACCTTGTATTAAAAAGAAGATACATCAGCTTATTAACAAAGTTTCCCTCAGTCACAAACCCCTATGGTTTATCCAGTAGTCATGTATAGATGTGAAAATTGGAACACAAATAATGCTGAGAGCTTAAGAACTGATGCCTTCAAAATGTGATGCTGGAGAAAACTCTTAGGGGTCCCTTGGACTGCAAGGAGATCAAGCCAATCAATCCTCAAGGAAATCAACTCTGAATATACTTTTGAAGCATTATGCCGAAGCTGAAATTCCAGGATTTTGCCAACCTGATGCAAAGAGCCAACTCTTTGGAAAATACCAGGGTGCTGGGAAAGATTGAGGATAGGAGGGGAAGAGGGTGACAGAGGATGAGATGGTTGGATGGCATCTCCAATTCAATGAACATGTGTTTGAGCACACTATGGGAGACAAGGAAAGAGAAAGACGCCTGTTGTGCTGCAGTCCAGGGAGTCACAAAAGAGTTGGACATGACTGAATGACTGAACAACAGCAATGAAAATATCTAGAGCTGCTTCTTAAAATCACTCTAAAATCTAATTAGTAAAATAAATAGCAACAACAGCAAAAAAAGTTCAACACATGAAGGTGGTATACTAGAAGATGGGACAATGGATTGTTTTTAACTATGGAAACTATAGACTGTCAAAGAGACAAATCTTCTAATTGAATAGAGTTTTGACATTACGTTTCAAGAAAAAGTTTTATGCAAGCAATAAGCAATAAAGAGCCATAGTTACTATACTAGTAGTAGAGAAAACAGACTTTAAATAAAAAATGATATGAAACAAGTAACATTAAATGTATTCAGCTCACTCACACATTCATATCTGATTCTCTGCCATCCCATGGACTGCAGCATGCCAGGCCTCCCTGTCCATCACCAACTCCCAGAGTTTACTCAAACTCCTGTCCATTCAGTCGGTGATGCCATCAAACCATCCATCCTCTGTTGTCCCCTTCTCCTCTTGCCTTCAAACTTTCCCAGCAACAGAGTCATCCCTGATGAGTGAGTTCTTCAGATCAGGTGGCCAAAATATTGGAGTTGCAGCTTCAGCATCAATCACTCCAATGATTATATTAATTATATATTTTGTCATAGCATCTTTATATTAATGATATATGGGTATATCACACACGCACACAATTTCACATCATCAAAGAGTTAGCGTTACCTAATATTTGAATATGTTACCTAATATTTGAATGCATGAACCGTGAACTTACAGATGTTCAATCTGGTATAAGAAAAGTCAGAGGAACCAGAGGTCAAATTGCCAACATCTCCTGGATCATTGAAAAAGCAAGAGAGTTCCAGAAAAACATCTATTTCTGCTTTATTGACTATGCCAAAGCCTTTGACTGTGTATATCACAATGAACTGTGGAAAATTCTGAAAGAGATGGGCATACCAGACCACCAGACTTGCCTCTTGAGAAACCCGTATGAGATCAGGAAGCAACAGTTAGACCTGGACATGAAACAACAGACTGGTTCCAAATAGGAAAAGGAGTACATCAAGGCTGTAAACTGTCACCCTGCTTTTTTACCTTATATGCAGTGTACATCATGAGAAATGCTGGTCTGAAGGAAGCACAAGCTGGAATGAAGATTGCTGGGAGAAATATCAATCACCTCATATATGCAGATGACACCACACTTATGGCAGAAATTGAAGAACTAAAGAACGTCTTGATGAAAGTGAAAGAGGAGAGTGAAAAAGTTTCCTTAAAGCTCAACATTCAGAAAACTGAAATCATGGCATCTGGTCCCATGATTTCATGGGAAATAGATGGGGAAACAGTGGAAACAATGTCAGACTTTATTTTTGTGGGCTCCAAAATCACTGCAGATGGTGATTGCAGTCATGAAATTAAAAACCGCTTACTCCTTGGGAGGAAAATTATGACCAACCTAGATAGCATATTATAAAGCAGAGACATTACTTTGCCAACAAAGGTCCGTCTAGTCAAGGCTATGGTTTGTCCAGTGGTCATATATGGATGTAAGAGTTGGACTGTGAAGAGAGCCGAAAAATTTATGCTTTTGAACTGTGGTGTTGGAGAAGACTCTTGAGAATCCCTTGGACTGCAAGGAGATCCAACCAGTCAATTCTAAAGGAGGAGATCAGTTCTAGGTGTTCATTGGAAGGACTGACGTTGAAGCTGAAACTCCAATACTTTGGACACCTCAAGCGAAGAGTTGACTCATTAGAAAAGACCCTGATGCTGGGAGGGGTTGAGGGCAGGAGGAGAACGGGACGGCAGAAGATGGATGGCATCACCGACTCGATGGACATGAGTTTGAGTAAACTCTGGGAGTTGGTGATGGACAGGGAGTCCTGGTGTCCTGCAATTCATGGGGTCGCAAAGTGTCAGACACGACTGATGAACTGAACTGAACTGAATATTTGAATTTTTTTCTCTGTCTTTAGACTAACATGATGTGTAAAAACTGCAAAACATGAGCAAGAACTATAGTCCAACAATAACTATCCAAATAATTCAAGAAGAAGATAAGACCACTGAGAGAAGAGAAAACCTACATGACAATACAAACCAGTGGACCAAACACAGGTGTGCAGTACATTCCACCCAAAAAGAACAGGAGAATACACATCTGTCTCAACTGCACAGAGAATATTCTCCAGAATATTCTTGAGAATTGGGTTTATATTAAGCCATGAGACAACCATTAATAATTTCAATCAGACCAGAAAAATAAAATTTCAATCATACCAAATATGGTCTCTGGCATGCAAAATATGTAAATGGAAATCAACAGTGGGAGGACAATTTGAAAAATGTAATGTGTAGAAATTTAAACAACATATACCGAAGGGCCCAATTAGCCAAAGAGTAACTCACAGGGGAAATGAGAACATATTCTGAGGTGAATCAAAATGAAAACACAATGTAGCAGGTCATCAGATACAGCAAAAGAAGAACTCATAGATATTTAAGCTTACAAAAAGAGAAAGCTCTCCAATCCCACAAAGAAGCTAATTGAGATTGAGTCCAAGTACTGCGTTTCGGACTCTTTCGTTGACTGTGATGGCTGCTCCAATTCTTCTAAGGGATTCCTGCCCACAGTCGTAGATATAATGGTCATCTGAGTTAAATTCATCCATTCCAGTCCATTTTAGTTCGCTGATTCTTAGAATGTCAACGTTCACTCTTGCCATCTCCTGTTTGACTGCTTCCATTTTGCCTTGATTCATGGACCTAACATTCCATGTTCCTATGCACTCTTACAGCATTGGACCTTGCTTCTGTCACCGGTCACATCCACAATTGGGTGTTGTTTTTGCTTTGGCTCCATTCCTTCATTCTTTCTGGAGTTATTTCTCCTCTGATGTCCAGTAGCACATTGGGCTCCTACCGACCTGGTGAGTTCATCTTTCAGTGTCCTATCTTTTTGCCTTTTCATACTGTTCATGGGGTTCTGAAGGTAAGAATACTGAAGGGGTCTGCCATTCCTTTCTCCAGTGGACCACATTCTGTCAGACCTCTCCACCATGATACATCTGTCTTGGGTGACTCCACATGGCATAGCTTAGTTTCACTGAGTTAGACAAGCTGTGGTCTGTGTGATCATATTGGCTAGTTGTCTGTGATTGTGGTTTCAGTCTGTCTGCCCTCTGATGCCCTCTCTCAGTGCCTACCATCTTACTTGGGCTTCACTTACCTTGGGTGTGGGGTATCTCTGCTCCAGCAAAGCTCAGCCACTGCTTTTTAGAAAAGGCAGAGGAAACAGAGATCAAATTGCCAACATTCACTGGATCATCGAAAAGACAAGAGAGTTCCAGAAAAGGATCTATTTCGCTTTATTGACTATGCCAAAGCATTTAGCTGTGTGGGTCACAATAAACTGGAAAATTTGGAAAATGATGGGAATACCAGACCACCTGACCTGCCTCTTGAGAAACCTGTATGCAGGTCAGGAAACAACAGTTACAACTGGACATAGAACAACAGACTGGTTCCATATAGGAAAAGGAGTATGTCAAGGCTGTATATTGTCACCCTGCTTATTTAAATTATATGCAGAGTACATCATGAGAAATGCTGGGCTGGAGGAAACACAAGCTGGAATCAAAATTGCCAGGACAACTATCAACAACCTCAGATATGCAGATGACACCATCTTTATGGCAGAAAGTGAAGAAGAACTAAAGAGCCTCTTGATGAAAGTGCAAGAGGAGAGTGAAAATTTGGCTTAAACCTCAACATTCAGAAAATTAAGATCATGGCATCTGGTCCCATCACTTTATGACAAGTAGATGGGGAAACATTGGGAACAGTGGCTGACTTTATTTTGGGGGGCTCCAAAATCACTGCAGATACTGATTGCTGTTATGAAATTAAAAGATGTTTACTCCTTGGAAGAAGAGTTATGACCAACCTAGACAGCATATTAAAAAGCAGAGACATTACTTTGTCAACAAAGATCCATCTAGTCAAGACTATGGTTTTTCCAGTGGTCATGTATGGATGTGAGAGTTGGACTATAAACAGGGCTGAGCACCAAAGAATTGATGCTTTTGAACTGTGGTGTTGGAGAAGACTCTTGAGAGTTCTTTGGTCTGCAAGGAGATCCAACCCGTCCATCCTAAGAGAAATCAGTCCTGAGTGTTCATTGGAAGGACTGATGTTAAAGCTGAAACTCCAATGTTTTGGCCACCTGATGCGAAGAGCTGACTCATCTGAAAAGACTTTGATGTTGGGGAAGATTGAAGGCAGGAGGAGAAGGGGATGACAGATGAGATGAGATGGTTCGGTGGCATTACCGATTCAGTGGACATGAGTTTGCGTAAACTCTGGGAGTTGGTGGTGGACAGCGAGGACTGGCATGCTGCAGTTCATGGGGTTGCAAAGAGGCAGATACGATTGACTGACTGAACTGAATTGGACTGAAAAATGGCGGAAGGTAGTGGAACAAAACGATGAATATGTTGTTCAGTAAAGTTTTGGGGGCAGATAAAAAATATCTCTTTTAGTTAAAAAATCAAAGGAACTTTTTGGCCAACCCAGAAAAGTTCTTGCCCTTTTGGTAACAGTGTTCCCCTCAGTGTCACACAACGGTGGATCCACTGCAGTTGGGATACAGGCTGGTATCAAAAAATTCAGAATATCAGAAACTGAATTTAACTTCATCTTGCTTCACTTTCTTTTTTCTTTTTAGAATAAAGTTTCTTAAAGGCAATGCTTTCTGGTCCCAAGGACCAGTTGGCGATGTCTGAAACCTTTCTCACTGTCCCAGGAGAGGAAGTGCCCTTCGCCACAGCTGGGGTGGGGGTCAGGGTGCAGCCGGCCCCCTGAGATGTGGGATGCCCCACAGCACAGAACAGCTGGTTTATCTAAAATGTCCACATTGCCTTGTCTTAGAAAGAGACCATCCCATTCTCCCTCCAGATGTTCAGATGAAACAGGGCTTAGAGTTCATTTTTGCTGTGTACTGCTGGGTGGGAAAGCCCGTAGATATAACATACTTTGTTCACACTATGGGAAATACACTGTGTACATATGTGGTGGATCTTGTGAATTGCTCTTCGATTGGAGATCACAAGTCCCTCTTCCCCAGGCTTGGGAGCTGACTGACAGTGGGTGTCGTGTATGTGCAGATCATCTAGGTGCATGGAGGAGCTGTGGACCCCACGTTCTTGAGCCACTGCACCCACCTGCTCTGCAGGAATCAGGTCAGTGGGCTGTTTGCACAGGTGAAGGCTCAGTTCTGCTGTGAGCAGGAGAGCTCTGAGCGATGCTGGGATGGTCATGCTTGGAAAGGACTTTCCCCCACCTCACTGATTTCCATCTATCTTTGGCATGTGGACACTTCTGTGGCTCCTTGCTTCTCTGTCTGTGAGGACAAGGAAAGAAAGGCAGGTTCCCTGTGAGGGGGAGGTAGACACCGTCTGCCCTGGCAGGGCCACCTGAGCATGGAGCAGTGGGAGCAGGGTCGCTCGGAGCTGCTGACTGGCAGCTCCCCTCAGTGCTGCTTGTGCTCATCCCCTCAGGTTTCATTTCTCCTCTTCTCTGATGGGTTTTTGTTCATATGCTGACTGCTGTTAGTGTGTATGTGGTACATGGCCTCTGACAAACGCCTGGTGAAGAGCACATAGGGGTCGTCCCATGGTTAATTCCAGAGGCAGTTACGTTTTCGTATCTCGCTGTGTTCTCACGGGCAATTCGAAATCTGATGATTGGAAGTGTCATCTCTTTCCATGACTAAAATCATTTCCTGGGCTGTCAGCTTTCCTCCCCATGGTCAGCTCTTGTTCCTGTGTTTCGGGTTGTGTTCTAGTTGATCTGTGATACTGCTGTAGTTTATTAGTTTAGTACATTGAGTCATAAGCTCCTGGAATTCCTCTATTTATAGGACTTCCAATAAAAGTGACCTTGTAGTTATACACCCTTACAGTTCTGTATGTCACCTGCAGTAAAGCCTCCAATGACTGGCCTGTACTGTTGTGTTCACAGGCCATAATGGAGAGGAAGAGGTGCATCATGGCACACTGGCTGAACATGATCCTGAAGAAAAAGAAGCTGGTGCCACCCCATCAGGCCCTGCATTTTACAAAGGCCTTCCCCCCGGGGGGCAAGCTGTGCTCCAAGCACATAAGGCTCCCCCTGTGCTCCTGAATGAAATAAGCATCTTGTTCCCTTCTCTGTTCCCCTGTAACAGTCACAGCTTAATGACATTTAATGGATTCTCCCAAGTCTTTGACACTGTTTAATAAATGCCTATTCCCTGGTGGTTCAGACAATAAATCGTCTGTCTGCAATGCAGGAGACCTGGGTTCGATTCCTGGGTTGGGAAGATCCACTGGTGAAGTAAATGGCAACCCACTCCAGTATTCTTTTCTGGAAGATCCCATGGACAGAGGAGCCTGGAGGGCTACAGTTCATGGGGTGGCAAAGAGTCAGACATGACTCTCAGACATCATCTCCTGTCGGTTCTCCCTATCAGAAGAGCCCAAAACCAGGATCAGTAAGAAGAACTGACCAATGTTCATAGGCTTAATAAAGTAACTTCGTTAACATGACCTGAGCCCTGCCGTGCTAACACAGGAAAGCGTTCCCCATTTGGTATGTTTTGTTTCCCTCCCCCCTTGTTGGCTCATGTGTAGCACTGTCACCAGTAACAGCATTCTCAGAGGTGCCCCTCAATGCCAGAGGAGGAATGGAAATACGTGGGTCTGGATCACAACTAACAGGGAGAAGAAAGAGTTGTATTAACTGGGTTAAACTGTCATTACCTCTTGATCTTACTGGACATTTTCTCCCCCAGATTCTCTCTGTGACTGGGTTTGTTGACAGCGACAGGGGCGACCTGAAGCTGTCAGGTCGCCAGGTGTACCTGGCAGGTGCCAAGTACACGGGCTACCTGTGCTGCAGCAACACCGTCCTCATCTGCAGGGAGTAAATGCGGCCACCTCCACATCTGTTTTTGGCCTGCTCGGCAGTGCTCTGGGTCCCTCATTCAGCCGGCATTCTGCCCTCGGCCCACACAGGGCATCTCAGGTCCCCTCTGTCAGCCAGGGTTTCATCTCAGCCCACACAGCGCAGCTCCGGGTCCCTCAGTTGACCAGGGTTCTGTCTCAGCCCGCATGGGCCTGCTCTGGGTCTCTCAGTCTGTTAGAGTTCCATGGTGGATGTCAGAGTCTGCTTAAAGAATGGCAGTGATAATGGTAGCAGAAGAATGAAATTAGATGATTAAGGAGGGTGCAGTCAAATTAGGTGACAGTGGTGAGGTGAAAGCACACTGGCCAATGACCTCGCGATCATGTGGACACCTTCTTACAGCCCGATCAGCCCTGTAGAACAGTCTCTGCCACCTCCATTGCGAGCAAGTGTGGGCTGGGTCGTGTTAACAAAAGTATAAATTTGAACTCCGGTATCTCTAATAAAGGTGTTTTCTCTTCCCCCCCACCCCCACCAAAAAAGACTGGCCTGTTTAAAGTACGAGAAAGCCAAAGAGCAGGAGATCCCGTGCCTGAATGCCCAGTGGCTGGGGGACATCCTGCTGGGGAACTTCGAGGCCCTGTGGCAGATGCAGTATGACTGCTACACCGCCTTCAGCATGCAGGACGCCCTTTACCCCAACCCGACACCTGGTCTTGGACCTTCTGGGTAAGCACGCTGGCTCCCCGTGGCCATGGGCTGGTGCTCCAGATGCTGCTCTTGGCTTTGGGGTTGCTTCGCTTTTTATCTCATCTCTTGTTTCCTCTCCATGCTCTCTCCCTCTATACTGGACCCACGAGTTTTATTGGCTTGTATTTTTGTTTGCTTTTTTTAATGGACTCTCAGAAGTGGAAGGAACACTCGAAAGCCTTTTGATCTTGTCTTTCAAGCCAGCTCTCGTTTAACTTGCTCTGTAAGACGTGGCATCCCCCACGCCCACCACTTTCTGCTGCACAGATCCCGAAGAAGGCCCACTGCCCTGACTGTACACCAGATGGTGCTTAACCCCATTTACCCACCTGAGCATCACTCCAGGAAGTGGTTACTCAAATGCTGCTTTAACATGCACTCCCTTGAAGAAGTCTGTCCAGTTCTGGTACTAACAGCCTCAGTCGCAAGAAAGCCCTTTCTGGTTTTCAGCCACAGCCTGCCTGCTTCCCTGGGACAGACCTGGGTGTAACGTCTGCTCTGAAGCCATGGTGCAGACGCCAGGCCCTTCCTCGGTTAACACATGTCCTCAAGGGCCCAGCCTGGCTGCCACCCCCATGTGCTGTGCTCATCACAGACGGTTCCTCGGACGCCAGACCACGGGGCTCCCAGAACTGTCCAGGGTTCAGCACACGCGGGCATGTGGTGCCTACATTGGGCCACAGGCTGCTGGTTTGCTCAGCTTTGTCTCATACAGAACACTCAGCCCCTGCCACGCTTCCCTGTAAACTTAGGAAAAGTCCTCATGGTTCCCTTACTGGAGGCCATCACCTGAGCTACTGCATGTTCAAGATGACCTGCACCTGGAGAGGTGTCTCATTTCTGTTATTACTGATACACTTCCATTATAATTGATTTTTTCTTGGAAGTTGGTTGATTTAAAATGTTGTGCTAGTTTCAGGTGTGCAAAAATGTGAATGTCATACTTGTACATACATCTACTTTTGTTAAAGATTTTTTTCCCGTGTAGCTATTAAAAAGTAATGAGTAGAGTTCCCTGTGCTATATAGCACATCCTTATTGTTAACCTGCTTTATATATAATAGTATGTATGTGTCCTGAGAAGGCTTTTATATTGATAAAGAGTCCTTAATTTACATAGTGCTTCTGAAAAGTAACCAGTTTCTCTCTTTAGATGCTTGGAGATTTCCGTTGAAAGTGTCAGCAGAGTTGCTGATGGTATGTCACATTAGTCACCTTACTATGGCTGTTACTGTGTTACAAAGAAGAAGGGATATGTTTGTATCTGTACCTAATTCTTTTAATAATTGACCATCATGACCAATGAGGGCTGAATCTTCTCGCCTGTCATAAGCTGTTCAGTGCACCCTGTGTCTTTATCCTCTTCATTGATGATATTGGGAGTTACACATTCACATGACACACATTAGTTGCATGACTTCTTCAGAGAGCTACATGACTGCTTACAGAGGTGCAGAGCAGAATACAGGGAGACCGTGTGTTTCCGTGGGGTTCAGGAGATGGGAACTGGGGCGCCAGAGTGTCAGCCCTGACCTCAGCACTTCACTGTGGCAGTGGACTTCCAGGCCACTGGCTGGAGTCTCTGATGGGATGCCTTCAGGGTGGGTTGTTTTGCACTGGAGTGCCAGGGTTTGGTTGGTAGGAAATGAGTAAGGACTGCCTTTCCCTTAGTGGGGAGGGTCATCTCCACCATCATCCCAGATGGAGAGGTGGTTGCTTCCAACAGTATAACATAAATGAGTGTGCTTGTGGAAGAAAGGCTGGGTTAGAGGAAAGGAATGGGTGAGGGGGCAGCAGCCACAGTGTGAGCCTGGCTGCGGGGGCCTCCAGCTGGTTTTAGGAGCATGGGTGCTGTGCCCGGGACACAGAGTAGCCATCAGAGTCCTGCCTTCCCCTCCAGTGTCCTGTGACCCAACCGTCCTGCACCTTCATAGGGGAATCTCCTTCTTTCTGGAGGGGTGTAATTGCAATCATTTTGTTTTCCAAATTCCATTGGGACACAAAATGTTTGAAGTAAAAAGTGTTTTGAAAAGTTCAAGGATGAGGATTAAATCTATCACAAGAGCTGAGGTAGGGGTGAATGCATCTTAAAGAACTACAGGATCTGGTGAATAGAGAGGGTGACCAGCACCAGGGCCTCCCGGGACAGTTCGCAGGTGCCCATGGTCTCTGCCAGTTGTGCCTTGGGGAGTGTTTCTTGTGTGTGGTGAGATGGGTAGAAAGCGCTCAGAAGCTGCTGTGTTCCTGGGGTGGTTGACTAAGGTAAATCATACTTTAATTACAGGGTGTAAGACTACCTCCCAAGCCAAAGCAGAATGCAGTAACTAATATCCAGCCTTCTTCCAAAAGTGCCAGGTAGGAAGAATCACCTTGTGTTTTTTTTTGTTTTTTTTTTTTAATGGTTGATGATCCTTTACAGTCTGTTCTAGGAAATGGTGACAGTTGGGGAAATTCCTAAGATTTTCACTTGGAAGGGCTTTCCAGGTGACACTAGTGGTAAGGAACCCGCCTGCTAATTCAAGTGACATGAGACAAGGGTTCAGTCCCTGGGTCAGAAAGATCCCCTGGAAGAAGGCATGGCTACTCACTCCAGTATTCTCGCCTGGAGAATCCCCATGGACAGAGGAGTCCGGCGGGCTACAGTCCATGGGGTCACAAAGAGTTGGGAACGACTGAGCCTCTAAACCACCACGACTTGGAAGGATACACTGCTTGCATTGTAGCTGTATCATGACATGTCTCGTTTCATCACTGGAGATAAGTGGGGATTAGCGGTGTCTTCTCCTTTCTTATTAAAAAAATAAAGTCCAATCTTCTGTTTTATCTTTTTTCTATCTTGCCAGAACCCCCATTGTGTGAAACAAGCTGCTGTGGTGGGACAGGGGCAGGGGGACTGGAACCCGGCTCCAGGCATCCTCAGTGTGTGCCCGGGAGCCCACGTCCAACCCCTGACCCAGGTCACGATGGGGGATGGAGCCCCCTCTGTGGGGCTGGGGCAGGGGTGTTGTCAGACTTGTTCTGGTCTCACCTGGTGGAGGTAAGCCGGTGGTTTAAATGGAACCAAGAGACCCTCTGAACTGCATTGAGTGAGGATCTTTGCCTCTTCTCTACTCCTCAGTCCCCTCCTTCCAGTCCCCACAGCCACCCAATCTGGGGATTGTTGGATTCTTTAGCAAAAGCAATTATGTGATTATATACGTCATTAAAACACTACAGATTTTGTTAACTTAATACACTGTCTCAAATATAAGCTAAAAATAGGGTTTGAAAAAATTTAAGCAAAGAAGTTTAATATAAAATATGTACTTGAGTCAACCAGCTTTATTCTGTGTCAGAGCTTCTGGGGTGAGATGGGTCCTGTGGGATATGGTGGGGGACTGGGGGCCACAGAGGGCCCTTGAAGCCCTCCCTTCCACCCGCACAGACCCCCAAGGACAGTGCAGACTGGGGGGTCGGGGATGGTGCCTGATCAGCCCTTCCCCTGGGGGTTCCAGGTGAGAGTCCTTTGGGGTGACTTTGTGTAAATGGTGGGAAAGAAAGAGCAGGTGAATCGCTGTACTTTCCCTTTAAGAACAGAAAAGCACACACAGGTAAATCTCTCAGAGCTTCTTAACACTTTTAAAATTAAACTCTCATGTTTGGTAAAGAACATATTAGGGAAGTAATAGCCGTTCTCTTTTATGTGTGTTTCATAGAATCAAAGATATTCTGCCTCCCACCAAGAGGATACCACCAGAACTGACCCCTTTTGTGCTTTTCATTGGATTTGAGTCTGTTCAAGTTCAAGAGTACATAAAGGTGAAATTTCCTTCTGTTTCTCATAAGGATTTTTAGGAATGTTCCTTTCTGTTTATATTTGCTTTAGGTGAGCAGTTTTATTAAGTTAACATGTAGTCAGGAATACCGTGTTGTAATGGTGTTCATCATGTGTATTCATAAACTCTGTCATCATTACATCATTTCCTTCCCGCCTTATACTTGCTGCTACTTCCTCCTTTGACACTTGCTTTCTTAGGATGACTCAGGTGAGGAGACCAAGAGCAGTCTTGTAATCACACATTAGCAAAGCTGTGCAAATACCATTTTCTTAAGGACATTAGCTTATGAGAGTAGCTGTGCCCCATCAAGTTTCCTAAATGAACCCATCAACTTCTCAAGATTTGTTCTCTCTTGTGGAGCGGGCCCAGGGGTCACAGGTGTATTTGTATTTATTTACATAAATGCACTTCTGGAAGTAACATTAGGAGGGACTGTGGGCTTGTGTCTGGGGATGGGATGGTTAAAGTATAGTTGACCTGTGTCACAGGGATTCAAATATTTCCCTTTATTTTTTAAGGAAAAGAAATAATTATAAATACAACTATAAAATTCTTTTTTTAACTTATAAAACTGGGTATAAAGAGATCATCTTTTACATGTCTATGTCTTAGGTCGATTTTTATGTCATCATTTCTTAGAGACTGTGTCTCAACGTGCCTTATCAATACCCACTTCGGCGTAGACAGCCTGGGAGGTTCACTCCTTATGTAGCGAGCTGCCTTGTTCTCAGAGCTTTCTACTTCTTCAAAGGGGTGTCCTCCTGGTGTCCAGTGGAGGTCCTGCTTTAATCTTGACTTATGTGGCACGGATTAGGGAAATGTACATTGTCACTTCCAGTTTCCACTTTGCTTGCACGGTGGCGTAGGTCTGGCTACACTGCTTTCACCATTTTGTGCTGTCGAGAGTCCCATTCACGGTCTAGACAAGTCCTGGGCTGAGGGCAGGCGGGTGGCTCTGCAGACCAGATGGTCTCACCTCTGCTCTCTGTTCTTGGCCCTCAGATGCTCCACATCCTTGGTGGGGAGGCTGCCGAGTCTGCACAGAAGTGCACCCACCTCATCGCCAGCAAGGTGAAGTGGACCGTCAAGTTCCTGATGGCCGTTTCCATGGTGAAGCACATCGTCACCCCAGAGTGGCTGGAGGAGTGCTTCAAGTGCCAGAAGTTCATCGGTAAATGGCTGAGTCACACCCTGTGCACTGGATGCCCAGTTAGGAGCATTTTTGCCTTGAAATTTGTCCCCATTCTCATCCCAGCAAAGATCAAGTTCATTTTTTAACTCTGTGAATTTAAATGGATAAATAACAAATTATTTCATGTCCCAGTGAGTCATTTCATATTTTTGCATTTTACTGTGAAATAGGAAGGTTGTGGTAATTGGGGAAGTACTGGGGAAGAGCTCTGTAGCTTTGCCTTCTTCTCCTGATGATACGTCCTGTATGTCATGCTGGCTGTCCAACGGGGTTCCAGGTGTGGCACAGTGAATGCAGCAGGGCCAGGGAGCCCAGGAGTGTTCTGGGAATATGGGGCAAGTGGCCTGGGGGGACAGCGTGGGTCACCAACCCCCAGGACAGGCACGGGCATCTGTGGTGGGACCTTCATTCCGTTGCTCTGTGCCCCCCTCCCACACGCCTCTTGCCGGGGGCTGCATAGGTGGTCCTTGGGTGGTGTCCACGGTGGTCCCTTCTCCACTCTGCCTGCTCTCACCTGGTGCTGCTCTCGAGTCATCTGTGGGAAGCACTCTGAAGTCTGTAGTTGCTGTTGCTCCTCAACCGACTCTCATTTATCCCCTATTTCCTCACGTCTCTTTTCTTTCTCGACCATGGGGCTGTCACTCTTCCCATGTCGCCCCGCTGTGACCAGTGACTGCTGGTCTCCTCTCCATTCTTCCCATCAGTCGTGACCACCTGGTAGTTTTTGGCAAAACAAGAGCGTCCTAGACTTGTCTTAGGCTTTTCTGCCCTGGTACTGGCACCATCATGTCCCAGGGACTCCCCACTCCACCCCCAGTTCCAATCTCAGGACAGACCTGGGGAGCTGATGGCGCTGAGGCCAATGGGATCTGCCTATGCCAAGCTGACTCACACAGTGCTTCTCGTGTCTATCTGTCCGGTTCCAGTCCCACACCAGAGGGCTCATGCTCATCTCTCGCTTCCTGTGTCCATACTCCAGCAGTGAGATGCCTGCTCCCAATGTCCTAAATACATTAGCTTCCTGGACGAGTCCCATATAGTCAGCCCCCATCGTCCATCCCTGCGCCCCCACCCCTGCAGCACACCGCCCCCGCCTGGGCTCTGACAGCTTTAAGACTAGACACTTCCTATCATGGGGGAGGGGTATTTTGACATTTTGTATTTATATCTATATAGTTTGGGACACTAATTATGCAGGCTATTTCTTTCTGGAATACACATGCCCTTTACACTGCTGTGGAAAGTTTGACTCTTGCCACAACTCCGACCAAGTTAATATAACTCGTCTTCTTCTCTTAGAAACCCAGGGTTGTTGTAGCTACTGTGTTCATTTCAGTGTCATCTCTCACCTTAAACACGGACTGTTTCCTGTCCTCCCTCACGGCTCTTCAGCAGGCACAGCAACCTTCATCATGCTATAGAAACTAGCATTTCAAATACATCACTTCATTCAACTATATCACTTCATGCATGAAAGTACTTCTTTGTTCATTTTTTAACTTCATTTTTTAGACATTATTGTCTTCTTTCACCTAGTGTGGTGCTTTCTTTTTCTGCTGGTGGCTGATGGACTTGCATTTTTAGCAGTCACATCAGTGTCTCCTGAGTGACGTGATGGAGGCAGCAACTATGTTGTCTAAGCTGAGAATGGTTTTCTCATTTTTAGCGTGTTGTTTTAAAAAGAGAAGGGCAAGTGACAGACCCACCATGTGGCCCGTCAGCCCTACAGCGTGTCATCTGACTCAGCCTGACCCTGGACTGTTAGTTTGGTTACAATGATGAAATGATAAGCTTTTCTGAATGAGATGTATTTGTAAGAAGAATAAAATATTTTGTGATCTTTACTTTTTGACAAATTAGGTATTGTTTACATATTCTTAGATCGTCAAAATCTGGTAAAATCATTCTTTATAAATTGATGTACATACTCGTGTATAAAAGGAACTTGTTTTTGGTACATCTGTAAAATGTGGCTAATCGACTCTCAGTTGGCGTCCAGTGGCTCTGAAGTCACTGGTCCCTGTGATCACAAGCTGGCCGTGAACCTGGTTCCCGGCCTGTCCCTCCCCATGGGCACTCTTCACCTGGGTTTGGGTTGGGGTGCTGTGGCCCCCCAACAGTGTGAAGTTACAGCTGAGAGGCAGGTGGGGAGCTGCCCAGGGATGAGAGGAGGGTTCACGGCTTTCAGGACATTTGTTTCTGAAAGCTGAGAAACACTGATCTATGAGGAAGAGTGTCTTTGGCCTGGCTGTTTTCAGGAGGAAGGTAAATGAAATATAATCGGGGAGACTTACTCATTCACAGGTGGATGCCAGCACCTGGCTCACTGGGGCACCTGGAGCCAGTCACACACGGTGCACCCCAGTGTCAGGCACTTTCTGAGGCTGTGCAGTCTTCCTTTTCAGACAGCAGAACTATCTTTTCCAAGATGTGGAGGCCGAAGTGCTTTTCTCCTTTAGTTTGGAGGAGTCCTTGAGGAGGGCACATGTTTCTCTGCTCTTCAAGGTACACCTGGACTGGAGCTCAGATCAGCTGCTCAAGCTGGGCAACTGTGATGGGCCAGGCAGCTTGCACCCAGAGAGCCAGGCTCTCCCCACTCCCCCTGCACAATCAGGCCTCCTCTAGGGTCTGTTCGGGTTGAAGAAAATCGATATGGAAAGAGATGCATTATAAATAACCTGGGTTCAGAGAGTATGTTATGAATAATTTATAAGATTTTTTTTTTTTTGCTTTAACAACTTACATTAATACTATTCCCATAAAATGTATATTCAGCTGGAAAATGGAGAACATTCTTGAGAAAATATTAACTGAATATGTGTCTAATAATTCTAGAGTACAGTGTTTAAATGTTTCTAAGATAGAACAGTTTGGAAAATGTTTGTATTGAACAGTGGCTTAGTAGATTAATAGAGATAATCAGTTTTTTGGGTTTTTTTTTTAACTTTTAAGGAGCCAACTTAGGAATCAAAAGAGATTTGCAGTACTGAGTTAAGAGTACATTACCTAAAATAGTCTGTTTTGCTAAATGTTTTAGGAGTTTAAACAAAATGGTACTTCTGGTACATTTAAGAGTAAGGAAATTAGAAAAGTTTAATCATCAAAATCATTTCGTACTCCATTTGAGCTTTAGGAATTGTGAAAAATGTTCTTATTCTTACTCTTATCACAGAATACTTCATGTCTTACAGGAATTAAAGTTCTAGTCACTTTTTAATAATTATAAGTCACACCTAGCATATGAGAGTGTTATTTCTGAAATTTCATGTCTGTGTTTGCCAGGCCCACTTCGGGTTGGGGACCAGGGCAATCTAGTACCATGTAGCTCCATGAAATTGGGCATTTTGTCAAATTTCTTGGGTAGGATGAGAAATTACACACACTGAAAATTCAGCTTGAAACCAGTACACATATTTTCATTTTTAGGTGAAATACTTTTACATCACTCCTGGGATCTGTCCATGTCTGTCAACCATGAAAGCGATTATGGAATGTGCAGGAGGCAAAGTGTTGTCTAAACAGCCATCTTCCCAGAAATTCATGGAATATAAGCAGGGTAATGTGCACAGTAGTGACAAATTGTTGAATGCATCAATGTCATATATGAGGCTCAATAACCAAGAAGCTGCTTTTCTTTTCCTTAGAGTATGTCAGAAATGATTTCAATATCCTATGAAAATAACCTTCACTTGTGTCAAAAATATTTTGCCAGAGGATTAGTTATGTTCATTGCTCTGCTGCATGTTGGTGTGCCTGGGTGCGGGCAGGTGTGTCTGTTTGACAGGTTTTGTCTTTGTTCCTTGCAGATGTTCACAAGGCAGAGTTTGTTCTCACTGGAGTGCTCACTCAGACACTGGATTATGAGTCATATCCTTTGGGAAGGCGGTGGGTGGGCCCCTCTCATCCTTAGTGTCAGAGCTGCATGCGCTCCGTGACCCCACAGGTTAGGGCACTACTGCCAGGGTTAGTGATAGAACCGCTGAGAGGTCCATTGAATTTCGTAGACTGTTCTTCTAGAGTAGATGCTCTTACATCTTTCCAGGCTCTTTCCCGCCCTCCGTGTTGAGATCTGAATGCCTGTTCTGCACTGCCTTTCCGTGTGGAAGGAAGACTTGGTATAAAGCTTACCTGAGCCATCTGTGGGGGACCTCTCGGGGCTCTCCTCACGTCTGCAACCTGAGAGCAGCCACGTCGTCCTGCCACAGGCAGTGGCCTGGGCTGCAGGGCCTGGCGCATGCCCGGTAGGAGAAGGGAGTGACTGGTTTTCTGTGGCGTGGCTTTGGGCACCTGGGGCTCTTTTTCTTAGTGTGGGGCCCTTGTTGGGTGTCGGCACTGGTCCACAGTGCTGTGGGAAGCTGTTTTCCTCAACACACCTACATATAAATTTAACTGACGCACCTGCGCTGGTGCCAGGAGCCGCGCGGACCTGGCCTCGGCCCTGTTCCCTTAGACTCCCTTGTTTTAGAGCTGCTTTCTTTGGGACAAGCGTTTTTAAGCAGGAAGACAAATACATTAAATATGTTGCATCTTATTAGGGTGTGTAATTTTATTCTGAGGAAACAAATTGTATTTTATATTATATGACATTTAAGAGCCCACATTAAATTTTATGGTTCATTTGCCAGGTTTTTAAATGTTTTCACAACACTGTTACTGGAACTTTAGCTGCAAATAAAATGATGCAAATAAAGACCTTGCTATCTCTAAATTATGGATGTTAAATATTTGAAAAGTTTTGTAAATTTATTTTTATTTCTTATACTCTTATCTTTTATATTGAAATCTTGCCCACATTCTAAATAAATGTACTTTTGAACTTTAGTTAGAATTGAATGATCCTTTATTGTGACACATTTTTTTGGTATGGTTTATAGGGTTTGCATTATTCTTGAACACATTTTAAGTAATTGCAAGGCAAAATATTTTCTAGAAGAATTTTCTCCTGTGGAAGTGATTTCTGGAAGGTAGCCACTTTCTATCAAGGTGAGACATAAACTCCTGAGCAGAGCTATGTTCAGAACATTAGCAGTTATTACAGCACAGGCACCAACTGGCCACAGTCATTAATACCACAGAAACACACATCTCTCCTGCTTCTGTTCCAGATACGGTTCTAATACACTTCCTGTCGGGTTGTAGGTACAAAAATGTAAGTGGAGACCATCGTCTTAGCAGTGACTACTGACATACGAGTGTGTTTAATATACTACAGTTATTAGTGTACTCAAGACCAGTGGTGTCACAGAGATTCAGCCCTGCCCCGACATTACCACCCATCAGTGTGCCCCTCAGAAACTGAATTTGCCTCCACAGCAGTTGCTGAGGTGTTTTCCTAGAAGGAGCTGTAACTGGCTCCAGTCTGTTCTCCAGTTGTACAATCTGTACAGTTTAATTCCTGAACAGAGTTTAGGTGGAACACGTGCATTAAACACGTCAGGACTTCCCCGTCACAGGAGTTGTTAGCATTGCCATAAGGGTCGGGTGTCACTTAGTTATGTGGGATGTCCTCCTGTCTTTGACGTGGAGCCACGTGGAGTTAGTCCTGCAAATCACCACTCAGTGTCACAGTTGTGAAATGAGGCTCCACACCTGCGACCTCACCTGTGCCCTAGGCCCTGACCTGTGTCGACTTTCCCGTGACATGTCTCTTACCATGTGGTCCTTGTTAAGTCTCTCAGCATGTGTGGATGACAAGATGATGGTCTCCTGCACACATTAATCTATCATGCTCTTTAAAACACACCCAGTTGGCACTTATTTGCATCTTTAACAGACTGTCTCTCAATGTATGGCCTTTTTAGTTCCTACTTTTGTACCTAATCAAGCAAACTTGCCTATAAAACTGACTGTCTTCTCATGAACCACAGGTGGAATGAATGTTGACGTCAGAGAATTTAGAATCTGTAAGGTCCTGGAAGTACAGAGGACTTTCATGAGTTGGCACAAAATGTTGATTGCACAGTATTCAGAGTATGGGCCTGCTTCTTATACCCTTGAAGAAAATCGAACATGATAACGGCATAAAAGTCTCTGGGTAGAGTCAATGCATCTGTTCAGTCTTCAACCTTTCAGTGAATGTTTTTCCAAAAGCTGCCAAGAAATACATAAAAACGCCAGGAACTCTCTACAGTCAACTGGTCTGCATGGTTGCTGAGCACTGACTTGAAGGCTCAAAGGAAATTACATATGAAGATTTAGTTAAATGATAAAGTAAATCAACTTGTTAGGTTGATCAGGTTATAAAATTATTTCTCATAAGAAAGGAAGTCTCAGTCCTGTTGTTTGGTCTGACTCAAGATTTAGTAGAAGTATAATGTAGACCACATATGTAATTTTATGTTTCTAGTAGCCACAATAAGAAAGCTCTTAGATTTTAGTTTCTACAGTTAATATCTCTGAAGTGTTATTTCATTTATAAGTAATATTTTTAAAAATTTAAAAATACTTTAGATTTCACACCAATTACAGTTCAAAAAGTACATATGCATACCCAAGTTATTTTAAGTGTAGGTTTTTTTTTTTTTTAAGTTACTGTTAACTATGATTGACAGTTGAGCCCTTCTTCCACACCAGGCATATTTCCACTGCATGGTGAGCTGCTGTGGCTTGTCTCCACTCTCTCACTTTGCAAACGGGTGAGAGAAACATGGATGCCACTAAAGATGGCACACTTGGTATCAGAACAAGAGCAGGATCATATCATACCTCTGTGTAGACAAGTACAAGATTTCGAATCCATATGGCAGAACAGAAGGACATGGAACTCACCTCCTCCCACAAATATATCTACACATGGACCAGTTCTCACAATACCTCCTGGTGGGAAAGCTCAGGCACCAAGGAGCACAAGAAAGATGACATAACACAGTAGGATAAAAGGGGGGAAATAAACGGGAGAAGACAGGCCTGGTGCCACTGTGAAGAAACTCTGATTGAGGACAGGTTCCAGCCACCTGGAAAGGCCCTCTCCCAAGAGGAGACCACCCAGGACAGAGAGGGAGTCTTCAGAGACTCAGAGGACCATGTAGCAGGCAGAACAGAGAGCCCAGGAGAGAGGCTCTGTACTACCTGTACATGGTCTCCAGCCTGAGATGCATGCCTGCTGGTTCATGCAGGACAGGCACCGGGGAGAGGACTGTGGTTGGCTGTGTGAAGAGCCTGAAAGGCTGGAGTGGGGCATGGCCACAACTTGGGTGGCATGGAAGACGATTTGGCCATGGTAGAAGCAATGTTAAAGGGTATGTGAAGGGCAGAGCAGGACCCCCATCAGCCTCTTCCTCACTCACCCAGCACAGCACCAGCTCCACAAGACTTGGAGCACTCTGGCACCAGCAGGGCCCTCACCCACTGAGGCAAAGCTGGAATCATCCTCCCCATGGCTGTGCCATGAACCGATCTCTACCACTGCCTCTAGCTCTGTCCACTTGGTGCCTGCAGGACACACGAGCAGACAGCGGGGGCTCCTTGGCTGGGACAGGTTGGGCCCGGGCAGCTGTGGGCTTTGTGTGTGTACACAGGGACCGGGCCAGGCCTGAGCTGCTCCCTGCTTCCATGGCAGGTCCAGGTGCACAACTACTGATTTCAGAGGATCTGCACTGGTGGCTCTGTGAGCACACCACCTGATGGTCGCCAAGGCTGCCTACCTGTACCCCCACAAAGGATGGGGTCCCAAGCAGACCTACACCAAGACAGAGGGTCATAAAAATGTCAGAAGTGAAAGAGATGTCTAAAGGAAGTAAGAGGAAAACAAAGGATTCATTACAAGAGAACCTGCACAAGGCTGCCAGCGGACTCCTCTCCAAAATCACTGCAAGTTAGAAGGGAGTGGCAAGATAAATTTGAAGTCCTGAAAGGGAAAACCCTGCAGTCTACGATACCCTACCGAGGAGGACTACCTTTAGAAGAAAAGGAGAGGAAATTTCTCAGATATGATGCCAGAAGATGAGCCCCCCAGGTCGGAATGGTGTCCAATATGTCACTATGGAAGAATAAAGGGCAATTACAAATAACTCCAGAAAAATGAAGACTGGGCCAAAGCAGAAATGACACTCCATTGACGATGTGTCTGGTGGTGAAAGTAAAGTCTTATCCTGTAGAGAACAATACTTCATAGGATTCTTAGATGTTAGATTTTAGATCCATGAATCAAGGAAAATTGGAAGTGGTGAAGTAGGAGATGGAAATATTGAACATTAATATCTTAGGAATCAGTGAACTAAAATAGACTGAAATGGGTGAAGTTTAATTCAGATGGCCATTATATCTACTCCTGTGGGCAAGAATCCCTTAGAAAAATTGGAGTAGCCCTCATAGTCAAAAAAAGAATCTGAAAAGCACTATGTGGATGCAATCTCAAAAACGAAAGAATGATCTCTGTTTGTTTCCAAGTCAAACCATTCAGTACCACAGTAATCCAAGTCTGTGCCCCAATCACTAATACTGAAGAAGCTGAAGTTTCTATGAAGACCTACAAGACCTTCTAGAACTAACACCCAAAAGAGATGTCATTTTCATCTTAGGGGACTGAAATGCAAAAGTAGGAAGTCAAAAGGTACCTGGAGCAACAGGCAAGTTTGGCCTTGGAGTACACAATGAAGCAGGGGAACGGCTAGCAGAGTTTTGCCAAGAGAGCACACCTATCATAGCAAACATGCTCTTCCAACAACACAAGAGACGATTTACATGGACATCACCAGACGGTCAATATCAAAATCATATTGATTATATATATTCTTTAGCCAAATATGGAGAAGCTTGATACATTCAGCAAAAACAATGGTGGCTCTTTTCTTGAACTCCTCATTGCCATATTCAGACTTCACTTGAATATGGTAGCAAAAAAACAACTAGACCATTCATGTATGATCTTAATCAAATCCCTTAAGATTATACAGTGGAAGTGACAAATAGATTCAAGGGACTAGATCTGATAGACAGAGTGCCTGAAGATCTGTGGACAGAGGTTCATGACACTGTAGAGGAGGTGTTTATCAAAGTGATCCCCAAGGAAAAGGAACATAAAAAGGCAAAATGGTTGTCTGAAGAGGCCTTACAAATAGCAGAGAAAAGAGAAACGAAAGGCAAAGGAGAAAAGGAAAGATATACCCATCTGAATGCAGAGTTTGAAAGAAAAGCAAGGAGAGGTAAGAAAGCCTTCCTCAGTGATCAATGCTAAGAAATAGAGGAGAACAGTAAAATAGGACAGATTAGAGAGCTCTTCAAGAAAATTAGATATACCAAGGGAATATTTCATGCAAAGATGGCACAGTAAAAAACAGAAACATTATGGACCTTAAAGAAGCAGAAGATATTAAGAAGAGGTGGCAAGAATACTCTGAAGAACTATACAAAAAAGATCTTCATGACCCAGATAACCACGATGGTGTGATCACTCACCTAGAGCCAGACATCCTGGAATGGGAAGTCAATTGGGCCTTAGGAAGCATCACTACAAACAAAGTTAGTAGAGGTGATGGAATTTCAGCTGAGCTATTTCCAGTCTTAAAAGATGATGTTGTGAAAGTGCATCACTCAATAAGCCAACAAATTTGGTAAACTCAACAGTGGCCATAGGACTGGAAAAGGTCAGTTTTCATTCCAACCCCAAATAAAGGCAATGACAAAAAATGCTCAAACTACTGCACAATTGCACTCATATCACACACTAGTAAAGTAATGCTCAAAAATCCCCAGGCCAGCCTTCAACACTACGTGAACCATGAACTTCCAGGTGTTCAGTCTGAATTTAGAAATGGCAGAGGAACCAGAGATCAAATTGCCAACATCCACTGAATTGTAGAAAATGCAAAGAGTTCCAGAAGAACATGTGCTTCTGCTTTACTGACTACACCAAACCCTTTGACTCTGTGGGTCACAACAAACTGTGGAAAATTCTTAAGGTGCTGGGAATAGCAGACCACATTACCTGCCTCCTGAGAAGTTTTGATGCAGGTCAAGAGGAAATAGTTAGAACCTAACATGGAACAATTGACATGTGCCAAATTGGGAAAGTAGTACACCAAGGCTGTATATCGTCACCCTCTTCATTTAACTTCTATGAAGATTACGTCATCCAAAATGCTGATCTGGATGAAGCACAAGCTAGAATCAAGATTACTGGGAGAAATTTCAATACTTCAGATATTCAGATGGCACCACCTTTATGGCAGAAAGTGAAAAGGAACTAAAGACCCTCTCTCTTGATGAAAGTGAAAGAGGAGAGTGAAAAAGCTATCTTAAAACTCAACATTAAAGAACTGAGATCACGGCATCTGGTCCAAGCACTTCATGGCAAATAGATGGGGAAACAATGGAAACAGGGAGAGACTTTATTTTTTAGGCTCCAAAATCACTGCAGATGGTGACTGCAGCCATGAAATTAAAAGACGCTTGCTCCTTGGAAGAAAAGCTATGAGCAACCTAGACAGCATACTAAAAAGCAGACATTGCCTTGCCAACAAAGGTCCATCTAGTCAATGCTATGGTTTTTCAAGTAGTCATGTATGGATGTGAGAGTTGGACCATAAAGAAAGATGAACGGCAACATATTGATGCTTTTTATCTGGGGTGTTGGGGAAGACTCTTGAGTCCCTTGTACAGCAAGGAGATCCAACCAGTCTATCTTAAAGGAAATCAGTCCTGAACATTCATTGGAAGGGCTGATGCTGAAGCTCTAATACTTAGGCCACCTGATGGGAAGAACTGACTCATTGGAAAAGACCCTGATGCTGGGAAAGATAAAAGGCAGGAGGAGAAGGGGATGACAGAGAATGAAATGGTTGGATGGCATCACCAACTTGATGGACATGAATTTGAGCAAGCTCTGGGAGTAGTTGATGAACAAGGAAGCCTGATGTGCTGCAGTCCATGGAGTCGCAAAGAGTCAGACTTGACTGAGCAGCTGAACTGATCTGACAAGTGAACTGTGTGTGTGCTCAGTTGCTCAGTCTTGTCCAACTCTCTGCGGCCCCATGGACTGCAGCCCACCAGGCTCCTCTGTTCATGGAATTTCCCAGGCAAGAATACTGGAGTGAGGTGCCATTTCCTACTCCAGGGCATCTTTCCGAACCAGGGATGATACCCATGTTTCTTGTCTCTCTTGCGTTCGCAGGCAGATTCTTTACCACTGAACCGCCTCGGAAACCCAAAAGTGAAATAGAATCTGCAAATTAAAAAAACAAAAGACTCCCTACAAACCAAAGCCCAGGACCTGATGGCTTCACATGGGAATTATACCAAGCATACAAAGAACTTATACCAATTCTACTCAAACTCTTCCAAAAGACTGAAGTCTTTTAAAGTCTCTCTTTATGAGAGAACACTCCTAAAGACACTCTATGAAGCCACCATCACCCTGATGCCAAAATCAAAGACACTACAAAGAAAATTATAGGCCAATATCTTTGATGAATATGTTCTTGTTGTTTGATTCATCTTTGACAAAAATAGATGCAAAAATTCTCAACAAATTAGCAAACGAAATCCAACAAGACATAAAAGGGATCCTACACAATGACCAATTCAGATAAATCCCAGGATTGCAAGGATGGTTCAACATATGCAAAATTAATGTCATGTACCATATCAACAAAAGAAAAGACAAAAATCAAGATCATATGATCTCTCAAAAAAATGCCTTTGCAAAAAGTCAGCATCCATTCATGATTAAAAAATAAAAAAAAAAAACTTACAAATGTGGATATAGAGGGACTGTATCTAAACATAATAAAAGCTTTTTATGGCAAATCCACAACTAGTATAATACTCAACAAGGAAAAGTTTAAAGTCTCCCCCCTAAAATCTGTAACAGAGATAGAACTCCCACCACTTCTATTCAACATAATATTGCAAGTCCTAGCCACAGTAATAAGGCAAGAAATAAGGGTATCTAAATTGGAGGGAAGTGGTGAAACTGTCATGATATGCAGATGACAGGATACTATACATAGAAAACCCTAAAGACTCCACACAAAAACTACTAGAATGGAGAAATGAATTCAGTAAGGTGGCAGGATACAAGATTAACATACAGAAATTGGTTGCATTTCTTATACTAAAAATGAAATATGCAAAAGGGAATGTTTAAGAAAAAACAACTCCCTTTTCAAAATTGCATCCCTCAACCAAAATAAAAGACTTACAAATAAAGCTGATAAAGGAAGTGAAAGAATTATACACTGAGAACTATAAAATATTAATAAAGGGTCCCTTTGTTGTTCAGTTCAAATTATCACCAACATTGTTAATTGGCTATATCCCAAAACAAAATAAAAGATTTCCAAAAATAAAAGGACTCAAAAATTATTAATAAAGGAAACTGAAGATGGTTAAAAGAAAGTGGAAAGATATCCCATGCTCTTGGACTGAAAGAACACGTGTTAAAATGGCCATACAACTCAAAGCAAGCAATAGATTTAATGCAATCCATAGCAAATTATGCATGACTTTTTTCACAGCTAGAATAATCCTAAAATCTACATAGAGACATAAAAACCCAAAAGTGCCAAAACAATCTTGAAGAAAAAGTACAAAGTAGGAGACTTAACCCTCCCAGACTTCAGATAATACTACAAAGCTACAGTAATCAAAACAACTTGGCATTGGCACAGAAACAGACATACAGATCAACGGAATAGAACAGAGAGCCCAGAAGTAAACCCACACACCTACAATCTACAAAAAAAAAAAAATACAATGAGAAGAAATCAGTTTCTTCATCAAGTGGTTCTGGGAAATCTGGACAGCTGCATATAAATCAATCAAATTAAAACAAACCCTCTCACTGAACACAAAGTCAGTCTCAAAATGCCTTAAAGACTTAACATGTGACACCATGAAACTCTTGGAGGAGAACACTGGCCAACCAGTCTGACATCAATCATCCCAGTGTTTTCAGGTCAGTCTCCCAGGACAGTAGAAATAAAAACAAAACTAAGCAAATGGGACCCATTCAAACTTGTGCACTGTTAGTGGAAATGTAAGGGAGGTTTAAGAGGGAGGGAACATGTGTATACTTACGGCTGATTCGTGTTGATGTGTGGCAGAAACCAACACAATATTGCAAAGTAATTATCCTACTATTTAAAAAAGAAAAGAAAACATGGTACAACCACTGTAGAAAACATTATAACACTTCCTAAAAATTTTTAAACTAGAATTATCATGTGATCCAGCAATTCTATTGCATATATACCCCAAAGATCTGGAAGCAAGGTCTCCATGAGACATGTATTCATCCTTGTCTGTAGACTCATTATTCACAATAAAAAAAAATTGGAAGCAAAGCAAGTGTACACCCACTGATAGACAAACAAAAGTGGTCCATACTTACAGCAGAATATGATTCCGCCTTAAAAAGGAAGGAAATTCTGACACCTGCTATGTTGTGGGTGAACCTCCAGAATGTAAGGCTAAGTGAAATACACCAGTCACAGGAGGGAAAATGCTGTAAGACTCTGCTAATGTAAGAGGCCTGGAGTGGTCAGTTCCACAGAGGCAGAAAGTGTATGATGAGGCCAGGGGTTGAGGAGGACGAAGGGGAACCAGTGTGTAATGGGGGCAGACTTTGGAAAAATGGAAAGTCCTGGAGATGGGTGATGGGTAAGACCACACAACAACCTGAAAGGACCTAATGCCACTTAATCATACACTTAAAAGTGGTTAATGTGGGAAGCTGTATGTGTGTTTCATGACTTTTAACAAAAGAGATGAAGGAGACAATGCTAGTTAAGCCAGCAAGTGGGGAAGAGATTGGGAAGGAAGATGCTATCGTGAGTTTCTTCTTCCTCAAGATGGTCATTGAGTGCTCTTAAATCAAGTTTTCAAAACCTCAAATTCACACATAATTAAATTATAGCCAAGTCTGTCTAATCAAAGTTACGGTTTTTCCAGTAGTCATGTATGGATGTGAGAGTTGGACTGTAAAGAAAGCTGAGCACTAAAGAATTGATGCTTTTGAACTTGGGTGTCGGAGAAGACTCTTGAGAGTCCCTTTGACTGCAAGGAGATCCAACCAGATCCTACCAGTCTAATGGAAATCAGTGCCAAATATTCATTGCAAGGACTTACGTTGAAGCTGAAACTCCAATACTTTGGCCACTTGATGTGAAGAACTGACACGTTGGAAAATACCCTGATGCTGGGAAAGATTGAAGGCGGGAGGAGAAGGGGATGGCAGAAGATGAGATTGGATGGCATCACCGACTCAATGGACATGAGTTTAAGTAAACTCCGGGAGTTGGTGAAGGACAGGGAAGCCTGGTGTGTTGTGGTTCATGGGAGGACAACTCAGTCACAGTTGTGAAACCTGACGATGCCTGATCCACGACCAGAATGTCCCACCACTGTGCCCTGTCTCAGAATGGACCCTGTGCATGAACACATGGAGGCATGGAGACTGCTCTTTACCACCACTTCATCTCAGCAACAGCTGCTAGGCTAGCCGTGGGCAGGGGAGGGACGCCATGAACAAAATCTGTCCACCCAGTGGAAGACCGCAGTGTTCATGAGATGTGTAGGGGACACCTGTGCACACAGGCAAGTATGGAAAATGCTGTAAGCCCCCTGCATATGAAGAAGTTACACTCTGAGAGCATGTCCATAAGTTCAGTTTGTTTGTAGGTCCAACAAATTTAGCCGACACAGTTGGCTACATAATACTGTGCCGTAATAGGTAAATAATTCTTTTCACACAAACAATACATAAAAAAATAAAGAAAACACCTTTATTCTCAGAGGACAGTACCATGAAGAGTACAATAGTCCAGCACAACATTGGCACACAGGGGCTGGCATCCGTGAACAGGCAAGAATGACTGACTGGAGGAGGGAGGGGAGCAGTGGGAGAAGGTGGAGCTGAAGGATGGTGAGCAATGGGAGACGGAGGATGAGCTGCAGGGTCACTCGCACCTGTTGCTAATGGAACACACATGTGCATCTTTGAAAGCTTGCAACTTGAAAGTTCATATGTAGGGGACTTACTGTACCGTGTTACATGAAAACATCAAGTTGCAGAATGGTAGATGCTGCAATACCACGATGATGGAAATAATTTCCCCAAGTGGTAAACCTTCATTTTAAAAAGATGTATAGTATTCTGTTATGTGGACACATCAAATGCCTTTGATCCACTCCCTACTGATGGATATTCACACTGATTCCTTCTGTTTTTGTTGTTGTTGTTGCTAAAAACGCTGTCACAGAAATCCTCTAACATGTACCTTCACACACAGGTAAGGCTGTGCTGGTTAAGCTCATTAATGGCATTGCAATTGCTGTGTTAAAAAGGTTGTATAGCCAGTTTTTCACTAAATAAGCTCGTGGTTTCGAACGCAAAACCCCCAAAGCTCGGTGCTTTAATACAACAGGAGTTCATTCCTTGTGGCTGTTACATGCTGGGTAACTGGTCAGCTATAGCCACACTGGTCCTCCTCTGGGATGCAGGCTGAGAGGGCAACCTTCATCTGGAAGGTACACACTCATGGCAACGAGAAACCAGAAGGGCATTGCAGAAAAAGGTCCAGAGCCATAGTTCACATGTACTATGGTGCCCTCGACAATGGAATTGGAAAACGTCTCCAGGGAAGGGGCCATGAATCACATGTGATGGGAGGGTGGCCCGGGGAGGGCAGACACTGGGACCAGGGCATTACCACACTGAGTGTAGACTGGGATGCCAGTGCATATCGTCTCATCAGCCTAAGACTAAAGGAAGATTGAGGTATATACTATAACTTTAAAAAGGCATATGTGGGGTTTTTTGTTTGTTTGTTTGTTTTTGTTTGCTTTTACCATCTTTACAGGCATGTATTTCTCTTGGTGTTGCTTTGATCTACCTTCTTCAAATCTTGAATGGGTTGATGATAGGCAACTGCCTGTGCAATTCATGTGTGTGGACTTCAAACTGCATGTCTCGTGTATGGTCCACTTCAATCACATTGTTGCTTGGGTTCACATTATTTATTAATTAGCTCTATTTTATAGGAATATCCGTAGCAGCTTTATTTATTACAGATATACACTAAAAACAATACAGGTGAATGTAACTGAATGAATGTAACAGGTGAATGAACTGGTACGACGTTACCGAGCAGTGACAAGCAGATGCAAACAAAGGAGCACGCTTTTCACTGAGCAGCTGCAGATTCTCCTGTGTCCCTTCCGATTTGTGCCTCAAAAGGTGCCCTCAGTACCAACAGCAGCAACTGTCACGATGAATTCCGTTTTCAAAAACATAACTGCTCCGATCAATTTTCCAATTCTATACAAGCGCACACACACAAACACATACACACACACAAATCTTTGGGCCGGGGATCTGAGTCATCCCAGAGCCTGTTCTGAATCTGGGAGTCAGTGTCATGAACAAAACATTTGCTGAGTGGATTAGAAGCTTGTGAAGGATGACTTCCTAAGCATATACTTGGCTTAATGTGTCAAGGCAGCAAATTTAAAGTCAGCTAATGAAGGATCCCTTAAGACCACCCTCTGGGTCCTATGTTTTATTCAGGTCATGGTTTCCTTCCTGATACTCAGCAACCCCTCTGAACCCATCCCTTTTCTCTAAGCACTGAAGGTAGCTATCCTTACTTACAGGTTCTGAATTTTATTCTCTTTTTTCTGAGAGCCACAACACAACTATGTCTTTTTTCCTGTCATTTTATTATAGAGTTTTTTTTTTTAGAATGGGCTTCCCGTGTAGCACAGTCATAAAGAATCTGCCTGCCAATGCAGGAGATGCAAGAGACCTGGGTTTAACCCCTGGATTGGAAGATCCCCTAGAGGAGGAAATGGCAACCCACTCTAGTATTCTTGCCTGGAGAATCTCATGGACAGGGGAACCTGCTACAGTCAAAAGTTGGACATGACCAAGTACATGTCCGGTCACATTCTTTAGAATAGCCAAACAGAAACAATACAAATAAAAACTACATCTAAACTGAAAGTTGCTCAGTCACGTCCAACTCTTTGAGGCCCCTTGAAACTACAGAGTCCACGAAATTCTCCAGGCTAGAACACTGGAGTGGGTAGCTTTCCTTTCTCAAGGGGATCTTCCCAACCCAGGGATCGAACCCAGGTCTCCAGCATTGCAGGCGGGTTCTTTACCAACTGAGCCACAGGGGAAGCCCAGGAGTCTTGGAGTGTGTAGCCTATCCCTTCTTCAGCAGATCTTCCTAACCCAGGAATCAAACTTGGGTCTTCTGCATTGTGAGTGGACACCAAAGTTAAAAAGCAGTCTGTACGTATAATTTTAATGGATTGATTATAGCCTAATCCTATCCAACTACCCAGACCTCCTCTGGGAGGCCCTGCCCCCAGGATCCATGTGTGTCCTGGTCAAAGTGCTGGGTCCTCCTCTTCTCATGCCATCACGCACCCTCCTCTGGCTCAGGTAGCCTCAACCCACTGCTGTGTGTGAATTTTAAGATCACTCATTGTTTAGAGATGTCTCTGATGAAATCTCTAAAATTTCTCCTGAAACCTGGCATATAATTTAGGAAAACATGTAACTCAAAACAAACTCACAAGAAATGGAGAAAAAGCAGGAGATTCCCAATTCAGAGTAAGATATTTGGGCTTTGTGATCCTTTGTCCAGACCTGGGTTAGTGTTGCCAAGGATTTCTGTAAGAAGAAAAGAAACACCCTAACCCTAGGAGACCCACACAAATGACTTTAGGGATCTTGTAACACCTAAAGTGGAGCCCACTAGACTCATTTTAAACAATTAAGGACACTTTTACTAAAGAGCCTTCAGAGGTCTTCACCAGTGAAGCTTTAAGATGGTTTTCCTTAATTTTCTTCTTCTTCTTCCAAACGATCTCACTTGTATCCAGCCAAGAGCTACCAGATTAAGTGCATTGTTTTGAAGAAGACATACGGATGGCTAACAAACACATGAAAAGATGCTAAACATCACTCATCATCAGAGAAACGCAAATCAAAACCACAATGAGGTACTATCACACGCCAGTCAGGATGGCTGCTATCCAATATCCATTTACAAGCAATAAATGCTAGAGAGGATGTGGAGAAAAGGGAACCCTCTTACACTGTTGCTGGGAATGCAAACTAGTACAGCCACTATGGAGAACAGTGTGGAGACTTCTTAAAAAACTGGAAATAGAACTACCATATGACCCAGCAATCCCACTCCTGGGCATACACACCAAGGAAACCAGATCTGAAAGAGACAGGTGCACCCCGATGTTCATCGCAGCACTGCTTATATTAGCCAGGACATGGAAGCAACCTAGATGCCAATCAGCAGACGAATGGATAAGGAAGCTGTGGTACATATACACCATGGAATATTACTCAGCCATTAAAAAGAATTCATTTGAATCAGTTCTAATTAGATGGATGAAACTGGAGCCCATTACACAGAGTGAAGCAAGCCAGAAAGATAAAGGCCAATTCAGTATACTAACTCATATATATGGAATTTAGAAAGATGGTAACGGTAACCCTATATGCAAAACAGAAAAAGAGACACAGATGTACAGAACAGATTTTTGGACTCTGTGGGAGAAGTCGAGGGTGGGATGTTTCGAGAGAACAGCATCGAGACATGTATATTATCTATAGTGAAACAGATCACCAGCCGAGGTTGGATGCAAGAGACAAGTGCTCAGGCCTGGTGCACTGGGAAGACACAGAGGGTTGTGATGAGGAGGGAGGTGGGAGGGGGAATCAGGATGGAGAACACATGTAAATCCATGGTGATTCATGTCAATGTATGACAAAACCACTACAATATTATAAAGTAATTAGCCTCCAACTAATAAAAATAAATGGAAAAAAATTTTAAAAAATGAACAGTAGGAAGCTTTCTTGTGTTCCTCACTGCTGCCTGCAATCCTTCCCTTCTGCCTGTTTCTGCACAGACTACTGTGGCACAAATCTCTCTAGATGGTCAGAATCTGACATCACTCTGTTTAACTGCTATCCTTCCAATAGCTCCTATTTTCAGTTTCTTCTTACTTTGCACGTGATTGAACCTGACAAACATATATTGAGACTCTACCATGTTCAGGGAGCAGGTCCAGGTTCTGGGGGCAAGGTCAGAAGAAGACAGAAGTATTTGCCACAAGGGAGCTCAGAGGCTAGTGGAGGAAGGCGGCTAGGTACAGAAAGAGTCCCTGGAAGAAGGTGAACCATTCCGAGGTCTGCACACGGACCCAGGAGTTAGGATGTGGTCCCCAGTCCTGTCGGGGTCAGCTCAGCCACCAGCTTCTTGTGGTTCCAACCAAGGGGTGTTTCTCACCTGGGTCCCAACTGTGGAATACAGGGTGGCTAAGGTCTATTCTTAATAAGAGGAACAGCAAAAATGATGACACCACCACTCTGGGTGACTGTCAGGTGCAGGGCTGGGTGCTGCATAGATGCTGCCTCACCTCAATGGCTCCGGGAGTCTGAGGAAGCCTGTCTGCACAAACGTTAGGATGCTGTGATCGACTGCAGACTCCCCATGAGATACAAACATGGACCCTGGGGAAGGGAGTTGCTCCACACCTCTTCCCAGAAGGTGGCGCTGTTCTCAGCCTGACGTGGAAGGCAGGGAAGGGCAGGAAGGGGACGATGGAGAAGAAGGACCACCTGTCTGCTCCCTCTTAGCATCCCTTCCCTGTCATCGTTCTCGGCTACTCCTAGGACACAGGACGTGTTCCACTGTAAATGGCTCTGTTAATCAGGCCATTCATTAAACACATGATTCTCCATGTGTTCACCTATGGACACACTCAGGTACACATTCCTAGGCTCAAGTGAGCAGCAGCTTGTGAACACACACATGCAGTCACAAAAGTATTTATTAATATTTTGAGTCTCTTTGCTCCTCCCTGAGATTTCTTACATCCTTGGTAGGTTAAGTGTGTCTCAGTTGTTGCCCCTTTGTTCAAACAGAAACTTCACAAAACCGATTCTGTTTGCTCAACCTTTGTTCACAAAGACACAACTGCCATAAAAACATTTGGCCTTTTAAAAGTTCTGGGAAGCTGACAGAGATTATTTTGGCTCAAGTTAAAAAAAAAAAAAAAACAAACCTGTGTTCCAAGGTTATTTGTTTCTGAGTATGAAAATAACCACACTGAAGCTAGCAAATTCACAACCAACCAATAAGGTAGTTCTGGTCAATAAAGATCCTGCTGCCAGATGGGCAGAAATTCACATTATAAACAGAAAAGCTTTGAAGTACATCACAGACTTGCAAACAGAAAATACTTATTTTTTTTTCTCTCTCTGGTTTCCAGGCCCATTCATTTCAGAATGTGAGTTTATACCTTCTCAACTGGATGGAGAGATGCGACAATTACAGATGAGTATAAAGTGATGAAAAATGACACAGACTGGAAAGGAAAAGGTCATCAGACTAAAAGGAAACCATGGAGACACTGCTTGTCCTCAATGCTTTCATCTGTGTCCTCACAAGAATTTGTGTGACGTATAATTCCCACCAGAAGCTAAACTCATGCTATATAAACAACAGAGATTCAGGCAGTCTGAGTATCTCTGCCCAAATATCTCTTGAACATGGTTGAATGGACAAAGGCCAGGGGACAGCTGAGTGAAGGGAGGATGGCTCTGGCCAGCACAGAAGATGGGCGATGGCCCTGCTGGGTGCAGCAGCCGGATCTCTTTATTTGCCAGTCCATGAATTAGGTATGCTTGATGCACAAGGTTCATACGTTGAGATGATATTAAGCAGGGTGCTAGCCAAGCTTCACAGAACTACTGCAGAGAATGAAAATATGTGTTTTCAATAATGTGACTTCCTAGTCAGCACTGCAGATGGGTATTGTTGTGTTTGACTTTGAAACCTTGTTATAGCTGACATTGAGTGTGGGATTTGGGGGATCCCCCGCCATGCCTCGGAGCACTGAGGTTTGCTTCACTTCAGGTTCATGGGGCCACTTGAAAATGACCAAATGTCCCATGCAGCCAGGTAAGAGCATCACTAAGAGGACTTCAGAGAACTCAGCGGTGGTTTCACCTGCTCACAAAGGTGGTGAAAAGTGTCACATTAATCTTTCACAGTCACATGTAACCTCTTGCTTGAAAAATTACATATCACACTTCAGGCACATGACAGGCATGTTTAGTAGGAGAAATCATCCCAATAATAAAGTGGAAGAGGCCTCTGTATGTTCCCCAAGTTAGCTAGGATCTTTGGGAAATTGATCCATAGAAGTGTTAGGTTTTAGGAACTATCTGCTTTTTGCTGCTGTCCAGTTGCTCAGTCATGTCCAACTCTTTGCAACATCATGGAGTGCAGCACATCAGGTTTCCCTAACTTCACCAACTCCCAGAGCTTACTCAAACTCATGTCCACTGAGTAGGGGATGCCATCCAACTGTCTCACCCTCTGTCGATCCCTTCTCCTCCTGCCTTCTATCTTTCCCAGCATCGGAGTCTTTTCCAATGAGTCAGCTCTTCACATCAGGTGGCCAAAGTTTAGGAGCTTCTGCATTGGTCCTTCCAATGAATATTCAAGACTGATTTCCTTTAGGATGGACTGGTTTGATCTCCATGAAGGCCAAGGGACTCTCAAGGGTCTTCTCCAACACCACAGTTGAAAAACATCAATTCTTTGGCATGTAACCTTCTTTATGGTCCAAATTTCACATCCATATATGACTATTGGAAAAATCATAGCTTTGACTATGTGCAACTTTGTCGGCAAAGTAATGTCTCTGCTTTTTAATACGCTGTCTGGGTGGGTCATAGCTTTTCTTCCAAGGAACAAGCGTCTTTTAATTTCATGTCTGCAGTCAGTGTCCACAGTGATTTTGAAGCCCAGGAAATAAAGTCTGTCACTGCTTCCATTGTTTCCCCATTTATTTGCCATGAAATGATGGGACAAGTTGCCATGATCTTTGTTTTATGACAGTCGAGTTTTAAGCCAGCTTTTTCACTCTCCTCTTCCACGTTCATCAAGAGGCTCTTTAGTTTCTCTCTGCTTTCTGCCAAAAGATTGGTGTCATCTGCATATCTGAGGTTATTGGTATCTCTCCCGGCAATCTTGATTCCAGCTTGTGCTTCATCCAGCTCAGCATTTCTCATGATGTACTCTACATATAAGTTAAATAAACAGGGTGACAATATACAGCCTTGACATACTCCTTTCCCAAATTGGAACCAGTCCGTTGTTCCATGCCTGGTTCTAACTGTTGGTTTTTGACCTGCATTCAGATTTCACAGGAGGCAGGCAAGCTGGTCTGGTATTCCAATCTCTTTCAGAATTTTCCAGTTTGTTGTGATCCACACAGTCAAAGGCTTGGGCATAGTCAATAAAGCACAACTAGATGATTTTCTGGAATTCTCTTGCTTTTTAGATGATCCAGTGGATGTTGGCAATTTGATCTCTGATTCCTCTGCCTTTTCTATATCCAGTTTGAACATCTGGATGTTCTCAGTTTGGGTACTGTTAAAGCCTAGCTTGGAGGATTTTGAGCATGACCTTGCTAGCATGTGACATGCATGCAATTGTGAAGTAGTTTGAACATTCTTTGGCATTACCTTGTGATTGGAATAAAAACTGATCTTTTCCAGTCCTGTGACCACTGCTGAGTTTTCCAAATTTGCTGGCATATTGAGTGCAGCACTTTTACAGCATCATCTTTTAGGATTTGACATAGCTCAGCTGGAATTCCATCACCTCCACCAGCTTAGTTCCTAGTGATGCTTCCTAAGGTCCACTGGACTTCACATTCCAGGATGTCTGGCCATCGGTGAGTGATCACACCATCGTGGTTATCCGGGTCATGAAGATCTTTTTTGTATAGTTCGTCTATGTATTGTTGCCACCTCTTCTTAATATATTCTGCTTCTTTTATTCCATGCCATGTCTTTCTTTATTATGGCTATATTTGCATGAATTGTTCCCTTGGTATCTCTAATTTTCTTGAAAAGATCTCTGGTCTTTCCCATTCTATTATTTTCCTCTATGTCTTTGCATTGTTCTCCTAGGAAGGTTTTCTTACCTCTCCTTGCTAGTCTTTGGAACTCTGCACTCAGATGGGTATATCTTTCCTTTTCTCCTTTGCCTTTCACTTCTCTTCTGCCTTTGAGATATAGCGAAATGTTTATGCCCCATATGTATCACCCTGGGTGAAATTTTTAGATGTTTAGCATAATCACAGTATACAAAGTATGAATGTGAAGGAAGGAGCTTAGTTTTATCAGTTTTGTGAGGTTAGGCAAACTACAAGGAAATAGTGAATCATACACTGACTGTTGCATTCATCACTGTGGGTGTTCAAACTGGATCTGGATCAGGGTGGGGTCATGGCTCTTATGAGGACACCTCCCACAGTTCCTGTTTTCTCCTGTCTCTCACACTTGTGATAATACTTCTTATTATCTGCTGGTATTGCGATCTGATAATTCTGTGATGAATTTTAACAAACTCACTAAGTTCTGGTTGGAGTTCTAATGATACACTCATCATGTCTTTTCCTTCCAACTATATGTGGAGCTTAGGAACCCATTTGATACAGCTCTGTATTTCATAAAGGAAAATGTACAGTGTCTTATTCACAGTAAGTGGTCAGTGGATATTTGCTGAATAAATGAAGGACAAAGTATTCATGGACAGGATGTATGCCTTGGGAAATTGTGAGGTTCAGAGGCTGCAGCCTGTTCTCTTGAATAACCTCAAAGTTGACAATTACCTTTTTTAGATGCTAGCTCTGATTTTTCAAAAGTGCAAAAGATCACTTAGAGCTAAATTTTGTAACAAAGTTATGGTAAGTTTGGTGACTACAATAGCTGTCAACAATCAAGTCTATTATTAAGGGAAGAACTACAGATTCCTTGGGAGCCTGGCCCAAGAAGGTCATACTGCAAGGAATATCCTAAATTCTTCTGAGCAATGTCCTCTCATCAGAACAAGCTGTGCAGCTTCCTGAGAAGGATATTTATTTGGATGTACACATTACAGAATGCAAAGAAATGAGACTTTTATTATAATCCCAATGAGGACAAGCTATACTTTAAGTCTTCTGTCTTTTTCAACTTGATCAAATCGAGTCAGACTGGAGGACTCCGGCTGCTGGGACTCTAACGTGCCCTTCGGTCTGCCTGTTTCTGCCCCCTGCTGTCTACCAGTCTGTGTCACTTCCCCTCGCCCCTCATGGTCAGTCCACTGAATGTAAGCAGGAGTGACTTGCCAAGTGTTGGGTGTGCATCCCAAGGCCCGAGGCCTCAGTTCTTGGTGCAGGATCTTTGAGGTGGGGGTGCCAACTGACTGTGGGGTACCGGGGTGACCAGGAGCTCATCCCCTATGGATCCTGACCTTGGGGGATACAGAGCTCCCTGCTTTTCCTTTTGGACTCAAGGATGTAGCACAAGCAGACCACTTCTTTTAAAGGGAAGTAATTCCACACTCAACTCTGTCAAACTGCCATATCTGATTCCTCAGCAGGTCTCCTCAACCGCACCTGCTGAAGCATCTCCTGCCACCTCCTATTGCCATGGTAACACTTTCAGCACTGCCCTCCTCACCTCCACCCAAGGATTCCCACACAGTTTTGACCTTGGCCCTCTTCTGGTTAATACCATCAAGTCGCTCTCCATTTCCCACATGACAAAGCTGAAACCCTTGGAACGAAATCAAAGACCTTTCCAGACAGTCTCCTATCACCCAACACACACCTCCCAAACGCCTTGTTCTTTAGAAGAGAAGCTGTGTTGTTTCACATCTTCGTGCCTGCTTACCCCTACTCCCCCTTGATGCCCTGCACACCTAGTCTCCTTTAAACCTCTGTATTGCCTGCAAGGTTCAGTTCTAGCATCTTCTCTATGATGATTTCCCTGACTATTCCCTCTTTGGTAGTACCAGTGTGATAATAATAATAAGAATAGCAACAATGACATAATTACACCATGATCACCAGGTCAGGCTTTGTTCTACGTGTTTTACATGTGGTGACTCCTTTTGTCTTTAAAATAACCCTGTGAAGAAGGTACAATATACCCATTTCACAGATGAGTAACTGAAGTACAGAATTGCCTATGGTATTGCCAGGTCTGACAGCAGACACAGTCCATCCATGTGGCTGCTCACATACATATATTTCTTATTTATGAAGGGCAGTGAACCTTAGCGTTCACCTTAGCAGCAACACTGTCTAGCTGAGTGGAGTTCTGCAGGTTACCTTTATTAGCTGGTCATTGGCATCTTCCCCTTAAAGAGTTGTTCTGGAACCAAATGGTGATATGAACAAAAAGCCTAGAATATGCCATGTGCCTCATACATAGGGGCTTCCCAAGTGATGCTAGTGGTAAAGAATCCACCTGCTATGCAGGAAACTTAAGAAACATGGGTTCAATCCCTGGGTTGGGAAGATCCCCTAGAGGAGGGTATGGCAACTCACTCCAGTATTCTTGCCTGGAGAATTCCATGGACAGAGGAGTCTGGTGGGCTACAGTCCATAGGGTCACAAAGAGGCAGACACAACTGAGCAATTGACACTTGACTTCATCCAGGTTTGAGGCTCCACAAATGATGATCTTTTCTCCAGTTAACAGATTAGATTTTACCTCTCAGCCCTGGACATCACGATCCCATGTTCACAGCATAGACAGGAGTTCATTAAGAGCGTAGACTCAAGTCATGTCGGAGCTCTCCCACTTACAGACAGGCAAACTTGGCTTCTGAAGGTCGAGACCCCA
Organism: Muntiacus reevesi; assembly: GCF_963930625.1. Lineage (NCBI taxonomy): Eukaryota > Metazoa > Chordata > Mammalia > Artiodactyla > Cervidae > Muntiacus > Muntiacus reevesi. Next base: position 96,388,493 of record NC_089271.1, read on the forward strand.
TCCCAGATCATCCACAGCCACTTTGACCAGTCCTGACTGCCACCTAGACTGTTATTGCACCCATCAAGTAAAGAAATGTCCTTTTCCCACAGGTATGTTGAGTGATAACATTTGGTCATTTGTGCCTATTTGTTGCTTAGCTTGGAAACTTAACAGCCATCATTAACTGACTACCATGTACACCGATGTTTCCAGTCATCAGAACCAAGAGTGCAGGCAACCCACCTCCAGCAGAGGTGCTTGACAAGGGGTTCCCCTCCGTGCTCCTTTACCTACTTGGTCAACTGGTAGTTTGGAAGATGCTGGGCTACTTGAGGGCAGCCTTTGCCTTGCTCACATCTGCATGCCCAGTATTCAGCCCATGTCTGGCACTTAGCAGGCATCACAGAAAGACTCCTTGTCCACAGTGGATGGGTCAGTCCCCAGGGTCCACTGGGTGGTCTGACATATTCAGATGAGGCAGTTTGGACACTGGTTTCAGAGGACACACCAGACTGCACACAGTGAATCACCAGATATCTGATCCTGCAGGGTTTCTAGGAAGAGGAGCTAAATTGCAGGACTGCAGTGTCCTCTTGTGTCTGGGGCTTCGCTGGGGCTTGGTGCACTCAGGTCTGCAAAGGAGATTTTCATGGGAAGCAATGAGTAATGAGATCAGCTTCCCCAGCACACAAGAGGTGAGAAACACACTGTCACGGGCACCTGGACTTCGCGGGCGTGAATGAAAGACAGACTCTGGTCCTGGCTCTGCCCTACGGGCCACACGCTTGTGGGTGAAGGGATTGGGTGTCTGGGTGCCTTAGTCTGTCACACGGCAGGGGGCTTTGCTGGTGGGAAGGGAGAAGGGGACCAATTGACTTTTAGAGTAGTGTGCAGGTTTTGAATCCATGTATTTTGGTCAGGGGGAGCCTCCAGAGTCTGTAGCTTCCCCGAGGTCAGGGGCAGCATCTCATTCCAGTGTTGGTTCCACTGACACCCCAGGCACAGTGTTGGGCAATTCCTCAGGCTTCTCCTGGCCCTCCACAGAGGGATGTACAGCTCTGACTCCTGGAGGGACCCTTCCGTTCATAGTGTCCCTCGTAGCTGCTCTTAACTGAGCTGTGTGGACCCATGAGGGGAAGGTCCAAACACATCTGCAGGGGCTTGGTGTGGGGTGTGAGGGTACTGTGACTCTCCTGGGAGGTAGCCCAGTCAGGTCTGGGTTTTCCAGTCAGATGAATTGCATTCTATCTTGCAAGCCCTGAATTATCCCACAAGAGTTTAATTTGTGATAAAGGACAGACAAAATGTGTTCATATTTTTCTGTACAGAAATGCCAAAATCTGCCAGCAACGTATTTTGCATAGCTAATGCTATGGAGCTGGAAGGCAGGGGTCAACACCCTGAAGGCAGCTGCAGAGGGTGATGGAACCTAGCTGTGGGTTCAAACCTGCAGGGAAATGAGCTGCAGTGACAGCAGGCTCCCTGTCTCTATGAGTTTTCTTGTCATGAAAAGGAATACTGATAAAAAGTGCCCAGTTGCATCAAGTGGGATAGTCTCAACTGAACCTGTGAGAAGCCTTATTTCAAGAGACTGTTTAGAAAGAGACATGTTTTGCAACTTTCTAAGCGACCACAACCTGCTGAAATGAGGAAAGACATTCAGCAGATTAACACCGAAATGCAAAAACAACATTCAGAAGGAGTTTTCTTAAACAGAGTCAACAAACGTTCAGCAGACTTTTCTTGTTGCTTTGCTCCTTCAAGAGAGTTTTTTTTTTCCTTTTACAACATGTACTCGACTCTGCCTGTGTTCTCAGTGACTAAATCCGGGGCATCTGGATTTCAGAGGTTTTATTCCAGACCAGCAAGGCCTGTATGTCAACCAGTGATTGAAGAATGCTTCAAAGTTGTCGACAGAAACCACTCTGAGTCTAAGGACACACTCTGGGCTGTGATGTGACAGTGTGTGATCTGGATTCTTCAGGAACGTTCTCCTCAGTGCATGGCATGTCTTCCTCTCATTCTCGCTGTGTCCTTTTCTTTCTGGATGGAGAGTTCCATGGTCCCTGCTGTATGGTGAGAGTGAGGGGATCAGCAGCTTCTGAGCAGCCAGGGCAGTGCAGGAGCACTGACAGTCGGGAGTCCCCAGCGGGTCCAGGGCGGGAGGCATGGAGGGAAAGTCCTCCCAACATCCAGCCTCTTACAGCACCCAGAGCGAGTGCCCCAGGGCCAATGAGGCTGCTCACAAACGCGGGGCCTCCTGCCCAAGCCAGGAACCAGTGCCGTGTGGTTTGCACATGCGTTTGAAACGTGCATCGTGCAGACACACAAGGGCAGAGGCCTCGCCTGGGCCCCAAGGAGAACAAAACGTGACTATGTGTGAGCGCACAACGACATGAATGAGTGCTGGTGAGGGGGCGGAGAGAGGGGCCCTCCTGCCCTGTGGGTGGGAATGGAAATTGGTGCAGCCCCCATGGAGAACAGTCTGGAGGTTCCTCAGCAAACTGAAAACAGAGTTACCACATGGATCCAGCAAACCCCACTCCTGGTGTGTACACAGAAAACACTTTACTTTGAAAAGATACACCCCTGTGTACACAGTAGCACTATTTACAACAATCTAGACATGGAAACAACCTAAGTGTCCATCCACAGATGAATACTTAAGATGATATATATATATATATATATATATATATATATATATATATATATATACACACACATACACACACACACACACATATATATATATAGTAGTGAAATATTGCTCACCCATAAAGATAATGAAATAATGCCATTTGCAGCAGCATGGATGGTCCCAGGAATTGTCCTACTAAGTGAACTAAGTCAGAAAGATAGAAGCAAACATCATATGATATTGCATGTGTGGAACCTAAAATACAATCCAAATGAACCTATGTACAAAACAGAGACAGACTCAGAGAACAGACTTGCAGTTGCCAAGGGAGAGAGGGTGGGGAAGGAAAGGGTTGGGAGGTCAAGATGAGCAAATGCAAACTATTATATACAGAATGGATAAACAACAAGGTCCCACTGTTATAGCACAGGGAACTATATGCAATATCCTATAATAAACCATAAAGAATATGAAAACTAATATATATGAGTGTAACTGAATCACTGTTCACTCAATAGCAGAAAGTAGCACAACATTGTACATCAACTATATTTCAATAAATAATCACATGACTGGCTTTCCAAACTGGCACAGAGAATTTTGGAGTTGATGAGAAATCAGAATCAATCTAGATCAAGAATTTCTCTCTCTGTCTCTCTATTTTTGTCTGAGAAGTGACTGGCTTGAGGTGAAACAAAAGATTACTTTTAACTTGTTGGAGCACCTCAAAGATTCTGCTGGGACTATGAAGCTGGATATTGGCTTAATTAATGGGCTATACAAGCATGAAGGTGCTCCCTGAGGGTTTTGGATGTTGGCATGGCTGTGGTCACTTGTGCAAGAACTAATGGTGGTGAAACTGCACTTCACGGGATATAGGAGATGCTGCTTAAATATAAATACAACCCGGAAAACAAGCCGTTTCACAGATGTGGAGACAGAGGCTCAGAAAGGCTAGACGCCTGAGTTGTGGGGCATGGTGTTGGAGCTGTCCTCACGCATGTGGTCCTGTTCTTGAGCTGTGACCACAAGAACAGCCCAGGGGAAAGGGGGCATGTCCAGGTCCAGCCTCACACATTCACCCCTAGCTGTTCTGTCCCTGAGTCATGCACTTGCTAAGGCCACCTCGTAACTGGCCCCCTGCTACACTAAGTGTGGGCTTTCAATTTCTCAGCAAGGGAGCCCTATTTAAAATAGAAGGCAACATTGAACTCCCATGAGTCAAATAGACAATAGTTGTATTTTGTTAGTATAAGTTCACTTTCTAAATTTAAAGTGTAGTTTATAACTTCTCAATATAAAGTCAGTCTATAAAAAACTAGACTCTTAATGAATGAGAGAGTAGAGTTAAAGGAGTTTTATTTCAGTCTTAACACCATTTTTCTATTTTCATTTGCACAGTTGGAGACTCTGTAAATACCACACACAGTCACATCCCTGCAACTGGATCAAGGTTTCACAGTGGCTTGGCCACCTCAGACCTCGCTCCATTCACATGAGGCTTTCTCACTAGATACACGTGGTTACACACCAGAAACCTGCTTGATATCTATCTTAAAATGTTTATGACACCATTACACGTTCTGTTAAGTGTTATGTGTGCATGCATGCTAACTCGCTTCAGTTGTGTCCAACTCTTTGTGATCCCATAGACTGCAGCCTACCAGGCTCCTCTGCCCATGGGATTCTACAGGCAAGAGTACTGGAGTGGGTTTCCATTTCCTCCTCCTGGGGATCTTTCTGAACCTGGGATCAACCCGGGTCTCTTGTGGCTCCTGCGTGCAGGTGATTTTTTACTACTGAACCACCAGGGAAGCTCATTAAGTGATTTATATGAGAAATGAAGGTCAGTGCAAACATTAACCTACAGGCTGAAATCTAAATACCTGACCAGGGCATGTGAGGTTCCAGAAACCTGGCCCTTCCCTGTCCTGCCTGGTTGCACCCCCACCTTATATGCTGTTTCCCCACCTTGTATTTGCATGAAACTCTGAGTCTCTTTCATGCTTCTGATTCTTGGCTAGACTCTTTCCTTTGTTCAGAATGCTCTGCTTTTTCTCGTGGCAAACTTCTTCCTCAAGAAGTCAGCCAAAAAATGTTCATCTAGTCAAGGCTATGGTTTTTCCAGTAGTCATGTATGGACATGAGAGTTGGACTACAAGGAAATCTGAGTGCTGAAGAACTGATGCTTTTGAACGGTGGTGTTGGAGAAGACTCTTGAGCGTCCCTTGGACTGCAAGGAGATCCAACCAGTCCATCATAAAGGAAATCAGTCCTGAATATTCATTGGAAGGACTGATGTAGGAGCTGAAACTCCAATACTTTGGCCACCTGATGCAAAGAACTGACTCATATGAAAAGATCCTGATGCTGGGAAAGATTCAAGGTTGGAGGAGAAGGAGATGACAGAGGATGAGATCGTTTTATGACATCACTGACTCAGTGGGCATGAGTTTGAATAAATTCTGTGAGTTGGTGAAGGGCAGGGAGGCCTGGCGTGTTGCTGTCCATGGGGTCACAAAGAATCGGACAGGATTGAGCGACTGAACTGAACTGAACTGAACTGTCCTCTTTGCTTCCCTTCTCCTCCTGCACTAAATCTTTCCCAGCTTCAGGGTCTTTCCCAGTGATTTGGCTCTTGGCTTCAGATGGCCAAACTATTGGCTCTTCAAGTTCAGCATCAGTCCCTCCGCAAAGAGTCCCAGTTGATTTCTTTCTTGATTGAGTTGTTTGATACCTCTGCTGTCCACAAGACTCTCAGGAGTCTTCTCAAGCCTCACAGTTGCAATACCTCAATGATTTGGCACTCAGTTCTTGTGGTCCATCCTTCAGCTCCATACATGACTTCTCAAAAAACCATAGCTTTGACTATTTGGATCTTTGTCAGTAATGAATCTGCTTTTTAACCTGTGTCCACATCGGTCATAGCTTTTCATCCACGTGGCAAGTGTCTTTCACGTTTATGGTTTCAATCATTGCCCACAGTGATGTTGGAAGTCAAGAAAATTAAAGCTGTCCTGGATTCCATTGTATCTCCATTGATATGACTTGAAATGTGGGACAAAATGCCATGACTTTATTTGATGAATATTGAGTTTTTATACAGCTTTTTCACTCTCTTCTTTCACCTTCATCACGAAACTCTTTAGTTCCTATTGCCTTTCTGCCATTTGGGTTGTGTCATCTGTAGAACTAAGGTTACGTCAAATTTCTTACAGAAATTTGCTTCCAGCTTGAGACTCATCCAGCATGTTAGTTTCCATGATGTACTCTGCACAGAAGTTAAACAAGCTGAGTGACAGTATATAGCATTGATGCATGTATTCTTTAATTTTGAACAAGTTCATTTTTCCGTATTCGAATGTAATTCTTATATCTTGACCTGAATACTTGTTTCACAGGAGACAGGTATGGTGGACTGGTATTCCTGCGTCTTTTAGAATTTTCCACAATTTGTAGTGAACCACACTTTCCAAACCATTAGTAGTGACAATGAAGCAAATGGAGATGATTTTATTGATTTCTCATGCTTTTTCTACAGTTGAAATACCAACTAAGTTTTACCAAGTACACAAGCTTTTTTTTTTCTTTCTGTTTTGCTTTGTTTTGGTTGGTTATTTGTTTCTCAATCTTTTTCAAGTAATCAACTACTAAATGGGGGTTTCCTGAACAATTGCCATCTATCTCTACAACAATTAAATTATGCCCATGTTAGTCTTTGATATTTGATTTCCCAGTGAAAACAGTTAAGTTTTGTGAGCAGAAATGAGGGAGCTGAACTGTCAGGACTGTTCTACAAATAGCTAGATACTTTCAGGAACTGTCCTTTGGGGCCAGATTTTTATATCATCTCTAAACTGGGAAAAAACTATATTTTTTCATGTTGAGGACAATTCCTCATTAGCAGAAATTTCGGGGGAAAAATGTGCTTGATTGCATGTTGGAAGTCAAAGAATTACCAGTTATGTGTGTATGCATGTAACCTACCATCAAACATATTAATTCATGTCAACTTAAGTTTGCTGTTTTACTGCCATTCAATAAGGGATTACAGAACTTGCCTGGAAAAAAATCAGAAGTTCCAAATTAGCAGAATGGTAGGAGGACGTTGAGTGCATCTCTTTCCATGAATGAATCACAAATAATACTTCTACAGAGGCAACAGTTCAGCAAAAGCATCAGCTGAATACAAGAGAAAACCTTGGTCAACAGAGAGGCCTGTGTGGCTATTAGACATAACTGGATAGAACTGAGTTAAGATGGGGAAATGAGGACAAGAGGAAACAGGACCAAACGTGTGCCATGGGGTGGGAGATGGAGAAGCAGGAAAGAGATTTAGGATCCAGGCAGGCCAACTCACTAAAGGTAAATTACTTTGGACTTAAAGGAAACCAGGTGAAGAGGCAGATGAAGCATAGCTAGTATACAGTGAGAATAACACTGAGAATGTGTGGTGTGGCCCTACATGTCCCTAACTGCAATGCAGGTCAACCAGTGTGCATGGGGCCTGGAAGCTGGAATATGGGATTTAGAGAATCATCCTGGGAGAGAACTGCAGTTGACTATGTGGAGATGTCCTGATGGAGCAGGGAGGAGGACATGTTTTGCAGGGAATGCCTTTCAAGGAATCCAAAACTACCAAAGAAGCAGGACCTTAGTGCTGAGTCAGACACAGCATGTGGAGACACCATTGTATCTCCCTTGTTCCCACATTCTCAGATTTACCAGCAGGGATAGGGAAAGACTAGTCAGAACTACCACTCACACTCATGCCTCCAGAGGCTAGAAAAGGATCCCATTATGCCCATGGCTGCTGGTTCCTCTGCACAACTGGTAGGTACCACCAGGAATCCTGCTGTCCAAGTAGATGTACCACCTCTGCCCGTGCTCACCAAGGCAGATACAAGTGTTCCATAAGAGTCTTGGGAAGACTCCTTTAGTGACCACATATAGAGGTAGTGATAAAATTACATCTGAGACCCAGGGGCAGGGTCACTAAGGAAGAGGATTGAAACTTTTCCCACCAGCTGAACAAGCTACAGATTAAATCCACACGATCAACTACACAGGCTATTCATCTATGGAATACATATAAGGACAGTTGGAGTTCCCACAACAGAAAATGCCCAGGCTCTGGCTGCTCTAAAGACATATAGTGCTTAAACCAGATTAGAGTCTGAGCTATCCCTATAGCGTATCCAGTGTCCAGATCTTCCCAACATAGGAGAGCTTCCTGGAGACGTGAAGCTTCACTGTGGTTTATCTTGAGGACCAGTAGTACACTGAGAGCTGAGGCCCTAGGTAGCATTTATTATAATTAAAATCTTTTGATATGTTCTGTTGTCGAACCACTCTGTTTCTCAGTTGTAGTATTTCTTGTTATTATTCTTATTTATTTGGTCTTTTAAGACTGTTTAAATCATATTTTTACTTTTGTATACATACATTTTGAGTTTACCTTGTTTTCCTACTTTCTGCCCCTTTTTTGTTGATGCTATTCTCTTTCTTTAATAGATATATATTCCTATATTAACTGTGATTTGATGTTGTTCTATGAGGAGGCTCTTATCATTTTCGTCAGGTTGGTCTTCTTTATCTTTCAGGTGGTGCTCTGTTCTGTTGATGTTATTTGGAGTTTTGACTTATTTGGTTAGTTCTCTTGTTGATTCTGTCTTCTTCACTATTGTAAATATTGTTTGTCTTATTTTTCCTGATTTTGTTTTCTTACCAACTGTGTTTTCCTTTTTTCCCTTCTCTCTCTAATCGCTTACTCTGGGATCTTGTTTCATCGACCAGAAGTTGGGCCTGATCTTCTAGGGTGTCAGCATTGAGTCCAGGATGATGGACCACCAGCGAATACCTGGCTCTACTGAATATTATATGATGAGAGTCCCCATAAAGGTCTGAACCTGAATCTAAGATCCAATTTTTCCCAGTTGTCTGCACTACCCAGAGTGGATGCCTCACGCCACACAACAAGCAAGATAGAAACATAAGCTGAATCATTAGCAGACAGGCTGCCTAATGTCAGACTAATCCCATACACACCTGCAAAAGAAACCAACTGACATGGTTCTGCAATTATAGAAAGAAGCCTCAGCTGTGGCCACAATAACATAGCTTCCATTCCCTCTCCCTTCAAAGCCACGCAAGCCACTGAACCACAAATTATTCACTTGGCGTACAGACTGGAAGTAAGAACTACACCCCTGCACCCTGGGGAGAAAGGACAATTACATAGTAAGATAAAGAAATGTGAAACCAGAGAAATACTTTGCAGGCAAAGGAAAAAGATAAGAACCCACAGTTCAGTTCAGTTCAGTCACTCAGTCGTGTGACTGAACCGGACTCTTTGTGACCCCATACAATGCAGCACATCAGGCCTCCCTGTCCATGAGCAACTCCCGTAGCTTACTTAAACTCACGTCCATTGAGTCGCTGATGTCATTCAACCATCTTACCCTCTATTGTCCCCTTCTCCTCTCAGTCATTGTGGAGAGTTCTGACAAAATGTGGTCCACTGGAGAAGGGAATGACAAACCAGTTCAGTATTCCTGCCTTGAGAAGCCCATGAATAATATTAAAAGAAAAAAAAAATATAGGACACTGAAAGATGTACTCCCCAGGTCGGTAGGTGTCCAAAATGCTACTGGAGATCAGAGTTGAAATAACTCCAGAAAGAATGAAGAGAAGGAGTCAAAGCAAAAACAACACCCAGCTGTGGATGTGACTGATGATGGAAGCAAGTTCCGATACTATAAAGAGCAATATTGCATAGGAACCTGAAATGTTAGGCCCATGTATCAAGGCAAATTGGAAGTGGTCAAACAGGAGATAGCAAAACTGACCATCGACATTCTAGGAATCAGCCAACTAAGATGGACTGGAATGGGTGAATTTAACTCAGATGACCATTATATCTACTACTGTGAGCAGGAATGCCTTAGAAGAAATGGAGTTTCCATCATAGTCAACAAAAGAGTCTGAAATGCAGTACTTGGATACTATCTCATAAACGACAGAATGATCTCCATTCATTACCAAGGCCAACCGTTCAATATCATGTTATTCCAAGTCTATACCCAGACCAGTAATGCTGAAGAAGCTGAAGTTGAATGGTTCTATGCAGACATACAAGACCTAGTAGAATTAACACCCAGAAAAGATGTCATTTTCATTACAGGGGACGTGAATACAAAAGTAGAAAGTCAAGAAACACCTAGAGTAACAGGGAAATTTGTCCTTGGAGTACAGTATGAAGCAGGGCAAAGGCCAATAGAGTTCTGCCAAGAGAATTCACTGGTAATAGCAAACACTCTCTTCCAACAACACAAGAGAAGACTCTACAGGTGGACATCACCAGACGGTCCACAGCAAAAGTAGATTGATTATATTTTATGCAGCCAAAGATGGAGAAGCTCTATACAGTCAGCAAAACCAAGATGGGGGCCATACTGTGGCTCAGATCATAAACTCCTTACTGCCAAATTCAGACTTAAATTGAAGAAAGTAGGGAAACCCACAAGACAATTCAGTTATCAGTTCAGTTCAGTCCCTCAGTCGTGTCCAATTCTTTTTGACTCCATGAACTCAAGAACGCCAGGCCACCCTGTTCATCATCAACTCCCTGAGCCTATCCAAACTCATGTCCATTGAGTAGGTGATGCCATCCAACCATTTCATCTTCTGTTATCCACTTCTCCCCCTGACCTCAATTTTTCCCAGGATCAGGATCTTTTCAAATGAGTCAGACCTTCAAATCAGGTAGCCAAAATATTGAAGTGTCAGCTACAACATCAGTCCTTCCAATGAACACCGAGAATTGATCACCTTTAGGATGAACTAGTTGGATCTCCTTGCCATCCAAGGGACTCTCAAGAGTCTTCTCCAACACCACAGTTTAAAAGAATCAATTGTTCAGTGCTAAGTTTATAGGGCAACTCTCACATCCATACATGACTACTGGAAAAAACATAGCCTTGACTAGACGGAAATTGATTGACAAAGTAATGTCTCTGCTTTTTACCTTTTTTCCATTTAGTTTTATTAGTTGGAGGCTAATTACTTTAAAATATTGTAGTGGTTTTTGTCGTACATTGACTTGAATCAGCCATGGATTTACATGTATTCCCCATCTCGATCCCCCCTCCCACCTCCCTCTCCAACCCATCTCTCTGGGTATTCCCGGTGCACCAGCCCGGAGCACTTGTCTCATGCATCCAACCTGGGCTGCTGATCTGTTTCACCCTTGATAGTATACTTGTTTCAATGCTACTCTCTCAGAACATCCCACCCTCGCCTTCTCCCACAGAGTTCAAAAGTCTGTTCTGTACATCTGTGTCTCTTTTTCTGTTTTGCATATAGGGTTATCATTACCATCTTTCTAAATTCCATATATATGCGTTAGTATACTGTATTGGTCTTTATTTTTCTGGCTTACTTCACTCTGTGTAATGGGCTCCAGTTTCATCCATCTCATTAGAACTGATTCAAATGAATTCTTTTTCATGGCTGAGTAATATTCCATACTGTATATACACCACAGTTTCCTTATCCATTCATCTGCTGATGGGCATCTTGGTTGCTTCTATGTCCTGGCTATTATAAACAGTGCTGCAATGAACATTGGGGTGCATGTGTCTCTTTCAGATTTGATTTCCTTGGTGTGTATGCCCAGGAGTGGGATTGCTGGGTCATATGGAAGTTCTATTTCCAATGTTTTAAGGATGTCCACACTGTTCTCCAGAGTGACTGTACTAGTTTGCATTCCCACCAACAGTGTAAGAGGGTTCCCTTTTCTCCACACCTTCTCCAGCATTTATTGCTTGTAGACTTTTGGATAGCAGCCATTCTGACTGGCATGTAATGGTACCTCATTGTGGTTTTGATTTACATTTCTCTGACAATGAGTGATGTTGAGCATCTTTTCATGTGTTTGTTAGACATCTGTATGTCTTCTTTGGAGAAATATCTCTTTAGATCTTTGGCCCATTTTTTGATACAGCCATTTATTTTTCTGGAATTGAGCTGCAGGAGTTGCTTGTATATTTTTGAGATTAATCATTTGACTGTTTCTTCATTTGCTATTATTTTCTCCCATTCTGAAGGCTGTCTTTTCACCTTGCTTATAGTTTCCTTTGTTGTGCAAAAGCTTTTAAGTTTAATTAGGTCCCATTTGTTTATATTTTCTTTTATTTCCAATCTTCTGGGAGGTGGGTCATAGAGGATCTTGTTGTGATTTATGTCAGAGAGTGTTTTGCCTATGTTCTCCTTTAGGAGTTTTATAGTTTCTTGTCTTACATTTGTATCTTTAAACCAGTTTGAGTATATACCATGTTCATGGATTGGAAGACTCAATATTGTGAAAATGAGTATACTACCCAAAGCAATCTATAGATTCAATGCAATCCCTATCAAACTACCAATGGTATTCTTCACGGAACTAGAACAAATAATTTCTCAGTTTGTATGGAAACACAACAAACCTCGAATAGCCAAAGTAATCTTGAGAAAGAAGAATGGAACTGGAGGAATCAACCTGCCTGACTTCAGGCTCTACTACAAAGCCACAGTCCTCAAGACACTATGGTACTGGCACAAAGACAGAAATATAGATCAACGGGACAAAATAGAAAGCCCAGAAATAAATCCACGTACCTACAGACACCTTATCTTTGAGAAAGGAGGCAAGAATATACAATAGAAAAAAGGCAACCTCTTTAACAAGTGGTGCTGTGAAAACTGGTCAACCACTTGTAAAAGAATGAAACTAGAACACTTTCTAACACCATACACAAAAATATTCTTTGTTTTTTAATATGCTGTCTAGGTTGGTCAAAACTTTCCTCCCAAGGTGTAACGGTCTTTTAATTTCATGACTGCAACCACCATTTGTAGTGATTCTCGAACCCCAACGAATAAAGCCAGCTACTGTTTCCACTCTTTCCCCATCTATTGGCCATGAAGTGATGGCCAGATGCCATGATGTTAGTTTTCTGAATGTCAAGCTTTAAGCCAATTTTTTCACTCTCCTCGTTCACTTTCATCAAGAGGTCTTTAGTTCTTCTTCACTTTCTGCCATAAGGTTGGTGTCATCTGCCTATCTGAGGTTATTGATATTTCTCCAGGCAATCTTGATTCCAGCTTGTGCTTCTTCCAACCAATCCTTTCTCATGATGTATTCTGCAATAAAGTTCAATAAGCAGAGTGAAAATACACTGCCTTGACGAACTCCTTTTCCTATTTGGAATCATCCTGTTGTTCCATGTCCAGTTCTAACTGTTGCTTCCTGACCTACATTCTGGTATCTCAAGAGGCAGGTCAGGTGGTCTGGTATTCCCACCTCTTTCAGAATTTTCCACAGTTTTTATGATCCACATAATCAAAGGCTTTGACATAGTCAATAAAGCAGAAATAGATGTTTTCTGGAACTCTCTTGCTTTTCCGATGATCCAGCAGATGTTGGCAGTTTGATCTCTGGTTCCTCTGCCTTTTCTATAAACAGCAGGAACATCTGGAAGTTCACGGTTCACATATTGCTGAAGCCTGGCTTGGAGAAATTTGAGTTTTACTTTACTCTTGTGTTTGACGAGTGCAATTTGCAGTAGTTTGATCATTCTTTGGTGTTACCTTTCTTTGGGATTGGACGGAAAAGTGACATTTTCCAGTCTTGTGGCCACTGGTGAGTTTTCCAAAATTGCTGGCATAATGAATGCATCACTTTCACAGCATCATCTTTTTGGATTTGAAATAGCTCGACTGGAATTCCATCACCTCCACTAGCTTTGTTCATAGTTATGCTTTCTAAGGCCCACTTGACTTCACATTCCAGGATGTCTGGCACTAGGTGAGTGATCACACAATTGTGATTATCTGGGTCATGAAGATCTTTTTTGTACAGTTCTTCTGTGTATTCTTGCCATCTCTTCTTAATATCTTCTGCTTTTGTCGGGTCCATACCACGTCTGTCCTTTATTGAGCCCATCTTTGCATAAAATATTCCCTTGGTATCTCTAATTTTCTTGAAGAGACCTCTAGTCTTTCCCATTCTATTGTTTTTCTCTATTTGTTTGCATTGATCGGTGAGGAAGGCTTTCTTATCTCTCCTTGCTATTCTCTGGAACTCTGCATTCAAATAGGTATATCTTTACTTTTTTCCTTTGCTTCTCACTTCTCTTCTTTTCACAGTTATTTGTAAAGCCTCCTCAGGCAGCCATTTTGCTTTTTCACATTTCTTTTTCTTGGGTATGGTCTTGATCCCTGTCTCCTGTAAGATGTCATGATCCTCATCCATAGTTCTTCAGGCACTCTCTCCCTTCAATCTATTTCTCATTTCCACTGCATAATCAAAAGGTATTTGATTTAGGTCATACCTGAATGGTCTAGTGGTTTTCCCCAGTTTCTCCAATTTCCTTCTCAATTTGGCAATGAGGAGTTCATGATCTAAGCCACAGTCAGCTCCCAGTTTATTTGACTGACTGTATAGAGCTTCTCCATCTTGGATGCAAAGAATATAATAAGTCTGATTCTGGTATTGACCATCTTCTGATGTCCATGTGTAGAGTCTTCTCTTGTGTTGTTGGAAGAGGGTGTTTGCTATGACCAGTGCATTCTCTTGTCAAAACTCTATTAGCCTTTGTCCTGCTTCAGTCTGAACTCCAAGGCCAAATGTGCCTGTTATTCCAGTTGTTTCTTGAATTCCTTCTTTTGCATTCCAGTCCCCTATAATGAAAACGACATCTTTTTTGGGTGTCAGTTGTAGAAGGCTACTCCATTTCTTCTAAGGGATTTCTGCCCACAGTAGTAGATATAATGGTCATCTGAGTTAAATTCACCCATTCCAGTCCATTTTAGTTTGAGGATTCCTAGAATGTCAGCATTCATTCTTGCCATCTCCTGTTTGAACACTTCCAATTTGCCTTGATTCACGGACGTAACTTTCCAGGTTCCTATGCAATATTGCTCTTTACAGCATCAGATCTTGCTTTCATCACCAGCCATATCCACAGCTGGGTGTTGATTTTGCTTTCATTCCGTCCCTTCATTCTTTCTGGAGTTATTTCTCCACACACCTACCAACCTGAGGAGTTCATCTTTCAGTGTCCTATCTTTTTGCTTTTTCATACTGTTCATGTGGTTCTCAAGGTAAGAATACAGAAGTGGTTTGCCGTTCCCTTCTCCAGTGGACCACATTCTTTCAGACCACTCCACCATGACCCATCTGTCTTGGGTGGCCCCACACATCATGGTTTCACTGAGGTAGACAAGGCTGTGGCCTTGTTATCAGATTGGCTAGTTTTCTGTGATTGTGGTTTCAGTCTGTCTGCCCTCTGATGCCCTCTCTCAGTGCCTACCATCTTACTTGGGTTTCTCTTACCTTGGATGTGGGGCATCTCTTCCTGGCCACTTCTCCTGTCCTTGTATGTAGAGTATCTCCTCTCAACCACCTTTTCTGACTTTGGACTTGGGGTAGCATCTCTCACCCACCGATCTTCACCTTGGATATGGCGTAAGCCACAGCTCCTCCCCTTGGACTTTGGGTCTCTCCTATTGGCTGTTAGGGCGTGTGTGCCACTCCTGTGACTTGCAGTCACCGCTCTTGCATGCACAGATATTGGTCTATAATTTTCCTTTTCTGTGTTTTCTTTAACTTTAATATCAGGTTGATGCTGTACTCATAGGATGAGTTTGCGGGTTTGCCTACTATTGTAGTGTTTGAAAGATTTTCAGAAGTGTGTGTGTTAACATGTCTGTTAATGGTCCATAAAACTTACCTGTGAGGCCATCCTGATCTTGAATTTTGTTAACGGGAAAATATTTCATTAAACTTTCAATATTAGTGCTCGTAAAGCTATGTTCATATTTTCTCTTTCCTCTAGCTGACTTTCCAAGAATTTGTCTGTGGCTCCCAGATTCTACATTTATTGGCTTAAAAATGTTTGTTGTAGTATCTTATGATCCTGTGATATTCCTGTGGTGTCACTTATGACGTCTCCTTTCTCATGTCTAACATTACTGATTTGAGTGTTCTCCCTTTTTTGTTGATGAGTCTGGCTCATGATTTATGTATTTTCTTTATGCTCTCCTAGCGCCCTCTTTTAGTATTTTTGATCTTTGCTATTGTTTTCTTTTTTTTTTTTTCCTGTTCTATTCTCTATGATTTTTTTTTTTTTTTTTTTTGCCAAAACTGATTTTCGGTTTGTATGTTTTTTGTCGTTGTCTAATTGCTCTATCTAGTTGTAAGGTTAGGTTGATTATTTAAGACATTCCTTTTTTATAATCTTTACTTTTAATGTTTCTTCCTGTTTCATAAGTTTTATGCAATCACATATTGTCATTTGTTTGTATGAATATAAACACACACACACACATATATTTTTCTTCTCTCTGATTTCTCCATTGATTTTTTAGCCAAGTAGAGGTGTATACATGAGCCTCAATGTATTGGTGTTTTGGGTTTTTTGCTTGATATTTTTGTTTGTTTTTATTTTGCACCCCACATAACTGACATGTAAATCATAACATTGTGGCAAAGAAAAAGGTGCTTGATACAATTTTGACTATCTTAAATTTACTGAGGATTGATTTATGATCCAGTTTGTGATTTATCCTGGACATATTTCATTTGCCCTTGAGAAGAAACTGCATTCTGCTAGTTTTGCATGAAATCTACTTTAGTATCAATTAAAATGTCAGGTCTGTTATGGTATTTAAAGCTTGTGTTTCTTTTAATACTTCATTTTTAATTTGGAAGATAATTATTATCCAATGTTATTCTGGCTTCTTCTGTACAAAAGCATGGATCAGCCCACAGTATACCTAAGCCAGTTATTGTGCAGTTAATCATTTGTTGTTGCTGTTTCATTGCTCCACGCCCTTTTTAAATGTTCCATGCATGATCTCCATTTATTTTCTGAGATGTTTGATCATCTTTACTATTGTTACTCTCACTTCTTTTTCAGTGACACTTTCTATTTCCTATTTAATCATGTCTTGTGTTATTTTACCTTGTTTCTTTGCCTGCAACATATTTTTTACTGTCTTCACATTTGTTTATCTCACTGTGTAAACGGTCTTTTCTTCCCAGGGTACAGGGTGGTAGTTCTTGCTTCCAGTCTGTGCTCTGAGTGGATAAGTGTGGTCCAGTGGTTGTGTGTCCTTGGAGGTTTAGGACCTGGCAACTATATTCTTGTGGCCACAGCTGAGGCTTCTCTCTCTCATGGCGGGACCATGTCAGTGGTGTCTTTTGCAGGTATGCACGGGTTTAGTCTGGCTTCAGGCAGCCTGTCTGAGGATGATTTGGCTTGTGTTTCTGTCTTGATTTTTGAGTGGTGTGAGGCATCAGCTCTGGATAGTATAGGCTTTTGGGTGGAATTGTTAGTTTCAGATGGAGGCCTTCATAGGGACTCTCACCAATTAATATTCACTGGAGCCAGGAATTCTCTGGTGGTCTATGATCCTCGATACAGTGCTGAAACCCTAGATGATCAGGCCCAACTTCTGGTCAGAGAACCATGATCACAAAGGAAGAGATTAGACAGATGATTAAAAGAAACAGAATAATGGTAAGAAATCAAAATCAAACAACAAGTAAAATAACACAAGCAATAATCACAATAGGAAAGAACACAGAATCAACAATAGAACTAAGCAAATAACTTGCAATACATAAAACAACATCAGAGCAGAGTGCCACCTGAAGAATAAAGAAAACAAATCTAACAAAAATGACAAGATCTTTCCCACAGAACAACAGAAAATCACAGTTATTATAGAAACATATAGCTATTAAGACAAAAATGACAAGAAACATAAACAAAAGGCACAGATAGCAGGGAAACAAATACAAAATACATACATACAAAAAATACATATATGATTTAGACAATCTTGGAACACCACATAAGCAAGAATAGTAACAAGAAAGCCCACAACTGACAAAAAGACTGAACCAACCTCACAGCATAGCGAAACATCATAAATATAATGAATGTTACCTTGGGTCCCTGCTGTCAGTGTTCTAGTCTCAACATGAGTCATAGCACAGTTCCAAATCTCCAGAAAGCTCTCCCAAATGTGGGGAGAACTGAACTCTGGATCTGAAGTAAGGACAGGTCAGACTCTAATCTGGGATAACTCCTGTTTGTTCTTAGAGTTGCCAGAGCCTGGACATTTTCATTCATTGGAAATCTATTGTCCTTTTATGTATCCCATAGACCAAAAGTCAGCACAATTGATCGTGTGGATTTAATCTGCAGCTTGCTCAGCTGGTGGGAAAGTTTTCAATCCTTTTCGTTAGTTTCCCTGACCCTGGGTCTCAGATGTAGTTTTATGAAAACCTCTCCATATGGTCACCAGAGGAGCCTACCCCAAGACTCTTGTGGAACACTTGGGTCTGCCTTGTTGAACACTGGAGGAAGTGGTACAGTTTCTTGGACTGTAGGAGCCCTGGTGGTGTCAGTTTTGCAGAGGAGCCATCAGCCATGGGCAGAAAAGTTATGGCCCTAACGAGATCATTTTCTAGCCTGTGGTGGCAGCAGCATGAGTGGTAGTCTGGCTAGTCTTTTTCTATTGCCTGATAGTAGATCTTAGCATGTGGGAAGAGGGGGGATTCAAAGGTGTCACCACCTCCTCTGTGTGACTGAACCCTAAGTTCCTGCTTCTAGGTCAGTTTGGGCTTTCTCAAAAGGCATTCCTTTCTACACACTTTGTTGTCCCAGATCCATCATGTCATCTCCACATAGTTATAAGCAGTTCGCTCCCAGGTTGGCTTTCTAACACCATGTTTCATCTTCTAGGCCCTATGCACACTGGTTGACCTGCATTGCACATTCGGGCATGTAGGACCACATCACGCATCCTCTGTTTAATACTCACTCTATACAAACTATATTTTATCAGCTTCATCTCTTTGTTTCTTTTTAATAGAAAGAAATTTAAAGTTTAGTGAGATGACTTGCCTGAGTTCTCAAACTATTCCATGCTTCTCAACCTCCCACAGCAAGACACAAGATTGGTCCTATTCCTCTTGTCCTCCTTCTACCATCTTCCCTCAGTTGTTCCCAGTATTGTCTACATTCCATGTAGTCGTCTCTGAGCAAGGTCTTCTGCTAATATTCATCCGGTGCTCTGGAGAAACATTTGCCTTTATAGAAGTATTATTGTGATGCCTCCATGAAGAGAGCTGCACTCAACATCCTCTTAATTTTCTGCCAACTTGTACCTTCTGATTTTCTTTCTAGGCAAGCTCTGTAATTCCTTGCTGCATGCCAGTAAAACAATAAACTTTAGTTGACATGAATTAATCTGTTTGATTGGAGCTTACACACATACACACATAACTGGTGCATCTTTGACTTTGAACATGCAGACAAGCACATTTATTTTTCCTGAAATTTCTGCTAATGAGGAATTTTCATCAGCTTGAAGAAGCGTATTTCTTTTCCAGGTAAGAGATGATACAGGAATTGGACTCCAAAGTCAGTTCCTGAACATATCTAGCTATTTTTCAAATGGTCATGGCATTTTCCCAGAGCACGGATTCCTTATTTTTACTCTGGAAACTTACCTGTTTTAAGTGGGTGTCAAAGGTCAGAAACTGGCATGGGCATAATTTAATTCTTGTATAAGAAGATGGCAAGTGCCCAGGAATGTAACAGTTGGTAGATGATAGCTTGAAAAAGAGATAAAGAAAAATAATACAAAAAAAGGAATGTAGAACTACCATATGACCCAGCAATAACACTTCTGGGCATACACACTGAGGAATCCAGATCTGAAAGAGACACGTGCACCCCAATGTTCATCGCAGCACTGTTTATAATAGCCAGGACATGGAAGCAACCTAGATGCCCATCAGCAGATGAATGGATAAGGAAGCTGTGGTACATATACACCATGGAATATTACTCAGCCATTAAAAAGAATTCATTTGAATCAGTTCTAATGAGATGGATGAAACTGGAGCCCATTTTACAGTGTGAAGTAAGCCAGAAAGATGAAGAACATTACAGTATACTAACACATATATACGGAATTTAGAAAGATGGTAACGATGGCCCTATATGAAGGGCAAAAGAAGAGATGCAGAAGTACAGAACAGACTTTTGAACTCTGTGGGAGAAGGTGAGGGTGGGTTGTTTTGAAAGAACAGCATGTATATTATCTGTGGTGAAACAGACCACCAGCCCAGGTGGGAGTCATGAGTCAAGTGCTCGGGCCTGGTAGGCTGGGAAGACCCAGAGGAATCGGGTGGAGAGGGAGGTGGGATGAGGGACCGGGATGGGGAATATGTGTAACTCTATGGCTGATTCATATCAATGTATGACAAAACCCACTGAAAAATAATAATAATAATAAAAAAAAGGAATGTGTATTTAGTCATTTAGTTTTAATAGGTAAACCTTAATTGGTGTTTGGATCACAGAAAAAGCAAGTGGATTCCATAAGGTCGTCTACATCTTCTTTATTGTCTCGGCTAACACCTTAGACTGTGTGTGAAAGAGAGGCCATTCATTCATGTCTGACTCTTTGTGACCCCATGGACTGCAGCCTACCATTTCTTTCTCCATGGGATGTTCCATTCCCTGGGAAGCTGGATTTTCCTCATTGCAGGCAGATGCTTTACCATCTGAGTCACAAGGGAAGCCTTTAGACTGTGCATATCACAACAAATTGTGGGAAATTCTTAAAGAGACAAGAATACCAGACCAGCATACCTGTCTCCTGGGAAATGTGCATACAGGTCAAGACAACTCGAATAGCCAAAATAATCTTGAGAAAGAAGAATGGAACTGGAGGAATCAACCTGCCTGACTTCAGGCTCTACTACAAAGCCACAGTCATCAAGACAGTATGGTACTGGCACAAAGACAGAAATATAGATCAATGGAACAAAATCGAAAGTCCAGAGATAAATCCACGAACCTATGGACACCTTATCTTTGACACAGAAGGCAAGGTCATACAATGGAAAAAAAGACAACCTCTTTAACAAGTGGTGCTGGGAAAACTGGTCAACCACTTGTAAAAGAAAGAAACTAGAACACTTTCTAACACCATACACAAAAATAAACTCAAAACGGATTAAAGATCTAAATGTAAGACCAGAAATTATAAAACTCCTAGAGGAGAACATAGGCAAAACACTCTCTGACGTGAATCACAGCAGGATCCTCTATGACCCACCTCCCAGAATACTGGAAATAAAAGCAAATATAAACAAATGGGACCTAACTAAACTTAAAAGCTTTTGCACAACAAAGGAAACTAAAAGTAAGGTGAAAAGACAGCCCTCAGATTGGGAGGAAATAACAGCAAATGAAGCAACAGACAAAGGATTCATCTCAAAAATATACAAGCAACTGCTGAAGCTCAATTCCAAAAAAATAAATGACCCAATCAAAAAATGGGTCAAAGAACTAAACAGACATTTCTGCAAAGAAGACATACAGATGGCTAACAAACACATGAAAAGATGATCAGCATCACTCATTGTCAGAGAAATCTAAATAAAAACCACAATAAGGTACCATTACACGCCAGTCAGGATGACTGCTATCCAAAAGTCTACAAGCAATAAATGCTGGAGACGGTGTGGAGAAAAGGAAACCCTCTTACACTGTTGGTGGGAATGCAAACTAGTACAACCACTATGGAAAACACTGTGGAGATTTCTTAAAATACTGGAAATAGAACTGCCATATGACCCAGCAATACCATTTCTCGGCATACACACTGAGGAAACCAGATCTGAAAGAGACACGTGCACCCGAATGTTCATCGCAGGACTGTTTATAATAGCCAGGACATGGAAGCAACCAAGATGCCCATCAGCAGAGGATTGGATAAGGAAGCTGTGGTACATATACACCAGGGAATATTACTCAGCCATTAAAAAGAATTCATTTGAATCAGTTCTAATGAGATGGATGAAACTGGAGCCCATTATACAGCGTGAAGTAAGCCAGAGAGATAAAGATCATTAGAGCATACTAACACATATATATGGAATTTAGAAAGATGGTAAAGATAACCCTATACGCAAAACAGAAAAAGAGACACAGATGTGCAGAACAGACTTTTGAACTCTCTGGGAGAAGGCGAGGGTGGGATGTTTCGAGAGAACAGTATGTATACTATCTATAGGGAAATAAATCACCAGCCCAGGTTGGATGCATGAGACAAGTGCTCGGGCCTGGTGCACTGGGTAGACCCAGAGGAATCGGGTGGAGAGTGAGGTGGAGGGGGGGATCGGGATGGGGAACACATGTAACTCCATGGCTGATTCATGTCAATGTATGACAAAACCCACTGCAATGTTGTGAAATAATTAGCCTCCAACTAATAAAAATAAATGAAAAATAAAATGAAATAAAATAAAAAAGACACAACAGTTGCAATTGGACAAGGAAAAATGAACTGTTTCAAAATTGGGAAGGAAATACATTAAGGCTATATACTGTCACCTAGTTTATTTGATCTCTGTGCAGAATACATCATGGAAAGTAACTTGCTGAAAGAATCTGAATCTGGAAATAAAATTACTGTGTGAGAAATATGAATAACCTCAACCACTGCATCCTAACGGAGATCAGTCCTGGGTGTTCAATGGAAGGACTGATGCTGAAGCCGAAACTCCAATACTTTGGCTACCTCATGCGAAGAGTTGACTCATTGGAAAAGACCCTGATCCTGGGAGAGATTGGGGGCAAGAGGAGAAGGGGACGACAGAGGATGAGATGGCTGGATGGCATCACTGACTCGATGGACTTGAGTTTGAGTAAACTTCAGGAGTTGGTGATGGACAGGGAGGCCTCGCGTGCTGTGATTCATGGGGTTGCAAAGAATCGGACATGTCTGAGCGACTGAAGTGAATTATAAGATGACACCACACAAATGGCTGAAAAACACTAGGAACTAAAGAGCCTTCTGATGAAAGTGAAAGGGGAGAGTGGAAAAGCTGCATTAAAACTCAGTATAAAAACAAAAAAACAAACACAAAAAATAAGATCATTGAATTTGGTCCCACCATTTTGAGATATAACAATGGGATACAATTGAATAAATGACAGGTTTTACTTTCTTCACCTCTGATAACACTGCCGAAATGACTGCAAACATGAATCTAAAAGTCACTTGCCCCTTGCTCAAAAACCTATGACCAATCTAGACACCATATTGAAAGGCAGAGAGGTTACTGAAAAAGATTCAAACAGTTAAAGTTAATTTTCAGGTGTAACGTATGGAGGAGAAAGCAGGACCACAAGAACTGAGTGCCAAAATACTGATGCTTTGCCACAGTGGGTCTGTAGAAGATGTGTAACCGTTCTGTGGTGAGCATGGAATTCAACTAGTAAAGCATGAAGGAAATCAACTTTGACTATTCCTGGAAGGACTGATCCTGAACTTGAAGAGCCAGTATGTTGGCCACCTGAGGACAAGAACAAAATCACTGGAAAGTTTCATCCATCTCATTGGAACTGATTCAAATGAATTCTTTTTAACAGCTGAGTAATATTCCATGGTGTATATGTACCACAGCTTCCTCCATGGCTGATTCATGTCAATGTATGACAAAACCCACTGAAATGTTGTGAAGTGATTGGCCTCCAACTAATTAAATAATATTTAAAAAAAATCACTGGAAAGAAACTGATGTTGGGAAAAATTGAGGGCAGGAAGAGAAGGGTAGGACAGAGCACAAGGTGGCAGCAAAGCATCACTGACTCAAAGGTCATGGGTTTGAGGAAACTGTGGGCAATTTGAAGGGCAGCAAAACCCGGGGTTCTTGCTGTACATGGAGTCACAAAGAGTCAGACAAGACTGAGTGACTGAACAACATCAAAAAATTGGTATTGGCAGTGCTTGGGAGATGGTACAGATAGCATGTTAACTCTGTTGTTGTACCTGGGATGATAAGTGAGATTGAGGACAATTAGAAAGAGCACAGGTCAGGTCAGATTCCTTCTGTTTTGCCCTCAAAATGTACTTCTCACAATGCCTTTTGAGAACTTTCCAGAGAAGAACTCCTGTGGAGTCAAGTGGTATCCTGAGATGGAAACCTTAGCCAACATGCCCTTTGGACCAACAACCTTGGTCTTAGAAAGAAGCAGGCACTGTCTCTGAATATTTCCTAGAGCTGCCCATCATCTGATGTATTAACATGCATGGTATGTGATCTTAGAAATGGGGGGAGAGGTAAACAAACTTATAGCTTCTCAGTCAAACTCTGTAATCCAGTGAGCAGCATCTTTGACTTGTGCATCCTAGTCGCCCTTAGGAATGCTTACAAAGGGTTACATAACTGGGCATGGAAGCCGGTAGGCGACTGGATCCGTTTTGACTTTGCCACTCTCCTGCTCTATGAACAGACCATTCCTCTTCTCTTAAAGTCACAGATTGTGTCTTCAGATGAAGGTTGAGGATTGTGGAAGTGAGTGAATGCATGTGAAAGCCCCATAAAAATGATGACAGGTAGTACAGTTTTCCTCTTTGAATCAGATCTCAAGACTT
Source organism: Muntiacus reevesi (assembly GCF_963930625.1). Taxonomy (NCBI): domain Eukaryota; kingdom Metazoa; phylum Chordata; class Mammalia; order Artiodactyla; family Cervidae; genus Muntiacus; species Muntiacus reevesi. The sequence goes on from NC_089271.1 coordinate 96,412,629, forward strand.
TTGGCTTTATAGTTTTGCACTATCAATACATCTCAAATATTCATAAAACTTTATTTGATGGTTGCCACACAGAGTTGAAGCCCAGAAGTCCTGTATAGTCAGCATCTTAGCAGTGTGGCGGGGCTTGGACATTTAAGGTATTTCGTAAGGATATGGGCCATGTTATATGTTATTCCTTCTATTTTAACTGTCTGTCTGATACACTTGGGAAGGGGGAAGGCAACTTCCACCATGTGGGAACAGAATTCCAGATTTCATCCTTAGTGTCATTTGATTCCTAAGAGTGTTCATTATTGGTGAGTGTGCAGCCTCCATGCTCCCCAATAATTCTTCACAGTGCATTCTTGGCTAAGAAGGAAGGTAGTATCCTCTTACAGGAAGGACTTGGTTGAAACCCCAGGCATCTACTAAGCCTTCTCTGGTACTGCCATATTAGAAGGTGGGTGTTTTGTAATTGCCAGACATAATAGACCTCTAAGGTCCCACTTAACTTTTGCTGGGCTGATTGGGAGAGTACCATAGATTTCAACTATGTTTGGATGGAGTAGCTTGGTTATTATCGAAATGCTTTCAGCCTTTGAAACTCACCCATTTGTCTTGCACTTTGAAAAGAGAAAGTAGACTTTTGAATGGGTATTTTAATTTTTGCCTCTTGTATTTTTGAAGTAACCATGTCTTCAGCCAAAATCTCTAACATAAAAGTCAAAAAGGAAACCCAGACATACACTCACAAACACGTACTTACTCTGATGGACACACACAAGCATAGTCACCATCTTATATGCTCAAAACACAATTAACAAAAGGAAAAAAAAAACCCAAGGACTCACTGAAGGACACCTATGAACTGCACAGAAGTTCTCTAACTTGCTTGTAGATTTAATGTTGGAAGTTATTTTGTAGTTGAATGATTTCACTCTACTGACATTTTAAATCAGAATGTTTTAAAAGATATACCTTTGTTCTGCACTCCAGGGGATCTTAGAATATTTTGTCTGTAAGACTATTCTGTGATTTGCTGAAAAGAAAATAATGTTGTAGGGTAACAATATTGAAGACATATTGACCTCTTCAGGCCCTGCAGTTACACATGTACTTGTTAAACTTTAAGCATCTGATTCCATCCTCTGACCTTCTCCTATCAATTTTTCTACTTTTGCCCCAATCTTCTGCATTTACCTCACTTAAATTTTCAATTTCAATTTTACTATTTTAGGCACCAATTATAAAAAAAATTAAAGGAACTTAAACTGAATTCATGTACAATGTTTACCTAATGTACTGAGCTATATTCTCTATAAGCTTTTGAGAATTAAAGGTACTGATATGCTAAAGCCATATGGAAGTTGATCACCAAGGTAATGTATCATGCAACCAGACTTCCTTTGGTAGGGAAATGGAGGTACAATTTAATAATGTTTTCACAAGGGAACAAAAACAGTAGTTTTTAAACACGATATATTGGATGTCCTTATCCATGCCTTTTCCAAGTTATCACAGAGGACTAAGTGGATTAACTTTGTTCTTTTTGAGAAGGACCTGCCACTCAAACCAGAACATGAAAAGAAGTTAAAAGGGAGTGAGAAGGAATAATCAATATATGGTAATGAAATAGAAGATATAATCACGTTTAAGGTGATAACTTCTCAAAGCAAGCAAATTTGACTACGTACTAAGATGCCTGAAATCTAAAACAAGGCCATTGGACTTTGTGCTTGAAGTGATAACTAAGGACACCAATTTCAATAGCTCTTACAGTTGCTGTAAAATGCTTGCCTCTCTAAAGCATGGTATTCTCACCTACATTTAATGAAAGTTTTCAGTGAAAGTAAAAGAGTGTGCTGTGTGGACAACTCCCTTATCAACACAAATATTCCACAGATTTCACTGTCTGTTGGCTGCAAGAATGAAAACGGTGAACTTAACTTTGTGTTGTCCTATGTGTATTACCATAATAATACAGGGACATGACTTGATGTTGCCACCGCTGCCTAAGGAATGGCCACAAATTTGAGATTGCCAAGATTTCTAGGTAGTGTTCATGACAATCTGGATAGTCCAACAAGCACAGTCTGCTCAGAGTATTTCATTGTGAAATATATTAAGGATACCACTTATTTTGATTCCTGTTTATTCCACGACTTTTCTAGATGATTAAATTGAATGATTCCTTTTTTAAAAAAATACATATTTCTATAACTACTACTGAATTTTAGGGAACTGGGGCCTGAAGCAACATGCTTAGAATGGATTCTTATAGACTGTAAACTTCATGAAAGCAGTAATCATTTTATAATTTGAATTACCACATGTGATATTCATGTAAATATAATAAATATTTATCAACTTGGAAAAAATGCTCAGTAAATAGGAAAGGTCAATTATGATGCTAGTGCAGGTTATGCGATGTTGTTGAGTAATGTGTATAACATTTGATTGGTTATTACATTTCTTTATTAATAATTCAGTAAGTACCTAAGATGTGTTATTTTCAGGCTCTACGTTTTAGCTGATGTGAAAGATACATAAAGAAAAGAGGGTAAAACATGTCGAAGACCTGTTATCTGTGCTTACCTTGATAGGAGGGCAAACAGAAGTTCCTTCCAATGCTAAGAAAGTGTTGAGGCAAAGTTGTGAGTTGAGGCTTAGCATGACTGAAAGTAATTTGTGTTATTGTAGCTCCAGAAGCCTCGTGTAACAGAAAGATAATGAAACAATAAAGGAAACAGATATCATGTCTTCATAGAATTTGTTAACCATACTGAGGTGCTGCAATCACCACAAGGAATTTATTCCGTCTCTGTGGGAACAGATAAGCAACATCTAAATATGCACTAGGAAATATAGGGTGGAATCTTGGTGGGAGGAAATAAAGGCATGCCTTAAGGAGAGCAGAGCAAAAGTGACCCTATATAATGCCTTGTATTATAAGGTAAAATACCTATCTTGTAAAGTGCCAATCTTGTGCTGACCATGGGCCAATCATTGACTATGTCATGTTATCTTTGGTATCCCATTGATGATATGATGGCGATCATGATTTTGGATATGCTACAACATCTATATTTTCATAGGTGAATTGAATTTCTATAATGAGGACAATCTGTCTAACCTCTTAAGACTCTATCCAGTAATTCATAGAGTATGATGTAACTCAGAATACCCTAAGGTATGTACTGTGTATTTGCATTTTTAAATTTTATTTGTATCCCTTCCTTCTCCCATACCATCATAATTTAGACACCCATTCACTTCAGCAGGGATGATTTCAGAAATCACTTTTACAGTCTTTACCTCTTTTCCCCTTTCTCTCATTTTCATGCTTAGAAACAATTGATTAGCTGTCATTTACCTAGGATACATAAAGAATGCTTCCTTGAACTAAAGAGTGTATAAAACAACACATTAATATAGCCAGACAATGGAATAAGGCCCCGTTTACTCGTTTCAAAACAGAAAATCAAACTATGAAGATGAACATATAAATTTATTGTTCAAATATGAGAATTGTAGGAATTTGTTGACGTCTCCCACCATAAATTTTAATCTTCATTATGCTGCATAATCGGACACATATTTGATATATCAGTTTTAATTAGGATAGTTTTCATATAATGAAGATTTTTGATGAGTTGACTTTGAAAGAGAGGAGGCAGATATATCACAGATCATTGGCACTGGGGGCCATGAGTTGCCACTTTGTTGCAGGTTAGGAAAAGGACTGTCATAGGCTGACATATCGCTGTACCTAACTGGTAATTTAGACGGCTCCACCATCAGTCCAAAATAACTGCTCTGTAATGGAGATACGATGTGGTTCTGAGAAATAGAAGTAATTGTAGTAGTAAAGTTCTCAATGAGGCCATTTCCTTGAGTGTAGCTGCTACGTGAGTGCCAATTTAACATGCTCAACTGATTTAAAACAGCAGGTTGATCTATCACAATCTGTTTTGTTTGTCTAACTGATATTGATGATGGGGAAGGAAAATCACATGGAGATAGGGCACTTCTATTAGCGACTGCCTGCCTGGTATAAGGCTTTCGTATGAAAGGCACACTTAAACTTGTCGAGGCTGAAAATGCACTCTCCCCGCTAGTTTCAGGTAGAAAATTAGAGTTACGATCATGTATGTTGCCCCGTGCTTTAGCATGCTTCTTCTTGTAATCTTGAACTAATGAAGATATTGGAGAGACATTTTTAATCCCAGCTCTTCTTTTCATTCTTACTAAAAGTTGTGGATAGCCTCTTTTGAAATTTGGATTATGATAGATCTGTAACTATAATCAAAGGAGAAAATTACTTAGTATCTTTATAAACCAAGGCAAAACTGACAAGCAAAACTAAACTATAAGCATTTATTCCTTTAATGATACAAATGAAACAGCATCAAATAAAATACCTCCATTAGTAGTTTTAACATCTTACATGTTTGAGAGAGGCATTCTGAAGATGGCAGAAGAATAAGATGGGGAGACCGCTTTCTTCCCCACAAATTCTTTGAAAGAACGTTTGAAAGCTGAGCAAATTCCACAAAACAACTTCTGAATGCGGGCAGAAGACATCAAGCCCCCAGAATAGCAGCCCATTGTCTTTGAAAGGAGATAGGACAAAATATAAAAGATAAGAAGAGACACAAAAGACGTACGGATGGAGATCTGTCCCAGGAAGGGAGTCTTAAAAGAGGAGAAGTTTCCAAACATTAGGAAACACTCTCACCAGTGGGTCTATGGAGAGTGTCGGAATCTCAGAGGGCTACATAACTAGGAGAAAAATAAATAAATAAATGAATAAAACCCACAGATTATGTGCCTAATGGCAACTCCCATTGCTTGCATCTGTCACCAGCAAGTGTGGGCTGAACAGGGAGGTGCAGGCTGCATTGCTTAGGGTAAGAACAGGGCCTGAACTGCCTGAGGCAATCTGAGGGAACTAACAGCAGATAGCAACCACACTGTGGGAGAGCCAGAGAGAGAGAGAGAGTCAGAGAGAACTATTCCATGAAAAGTCCTATCCTAAGGCATGGCGGGGCCTGCTCACAGAACAAAGGACTGAGCAAATACCAGAGGAGAGCTAGCCGGCTGCAGACCATCCCATCACCCCTGGAGATGGGGAAGAAAGCAGGGGCAGCTAGAGCCGGAAAGGGGCAATATCGGGCCCAGGGAGGCATCCTCTACCAAACTGCAAGCAGGCACCCAGTTGCTAACCAAGACTTCTTGGGATTCTGAATGGTTGACATCAGACGGGAAGGTCACAGCCAGAGATCAGCTCCCAAGAAGAGACACACGGCACACCTGAGACAGGCATGCCCGATGCAACCCAAGAAACCAAGCGGCTGGGACTGGGGAGGTGATAAGATACACTCCCCACCTGGGAAGACTACTACAAGCACCTGTTCGCCTGAGCTGCTGGGACCTGGGAAGGGCAAAACACACAGGTCCAACCGAGTCCACGCCTTTGTGGAGTACCCGAGAACCTGACCTGAGAGGTTTAGACCTGGGAAGTGCACACAACCCAGGGCCCGCCTTAGGCAGTGCACTAGCAGAAGCAACCTAGATCCTGAGAAGTATAAACTGGGAAAGTGCACGCACCCTGAGCTGGGGCAAATCCAGTGCAGCCGAGTCTTTGAGCATTTCCCATGCCAGTGATATTTCTTTACAGTGTTCCTCCCTCCCCACAGCACGACTGAACAAGTGAGCCTAAATAGTGACCACTTTTGCCTCCTTGTGTCAGGGTGTAAATTAGACACTGAAGAGACCAGCAAATAGAAGAAACTAAAATAAACAGAGGAAACCACTCTGGAAGTGACAGGTGCAACAGATTAAAACCCTGTAGTTAGCACCAACTACATTGGAAGGGGCCTATAGGTCTTGAGAAGTATAAACAAGATCAAGGAACTATCTGAAACTGAACTGACCCCACACTGCCTGCAACAGCTCCAGAGAAATTCCTAGATATATTTTTACTATTACCATTGTTTAAGTTATTAGAGTCCTCTATTACTCCCTGATGTTCATTTCTATAACCTACTATTACCTTACCAAAAAAGACCCTATTTTTAAAGCAAACTTTATATATATATTTTATGATTTTTGTGACTTTTTAAAAATACTGCATTATTGAGAGTCTAACCTCTACTCTAGATTTTTAATCTTTGCTTTTTGGTATTTATTATCAATTTTGCACCTTTAAGAGCTCAATCTTCAGTACCCATTTTAACTTGGGAGTGTTATTACAGCCTTGATTGCTCTCTGCCCCTTTTAACTCTCCTTTTTCTCCACCAGGTCGCCTCTATCTCCTGCCTCCACCTTTTCATCTCTACCGAACTATGTGAATCATTTTGTGTGTTCCAGGCTGTGGAGAACACTTAGGTAACTGATTACTGGCCGGATCTGTCTCTCTGCTTTTGACACCCCCTTTTCTCTTCCTGGTCACCTCTGTCTCCTTCCTCCCTCTTCTCATTGCTGTGTAACTGTAAACCCCTCTGAGGTGCCCAGACTGTGGAGAGTACATAGAGAATTAATTACTGGATAGCTTTCTCTCTCCCCTTTTGAGTCCTTTATCTCTATTTCTATCTCCTCTTCCTCTATCTCTATCTCCCTATCTACCTCTATCTCCCTCTTCCCTCTTCTCATCTCCATGTTACTCTGTGAACCTCTCCGGGTGTCCCTCACTGTGGAGAAGCTTGTCATCATTAACCTAGATGTTTTATCATCGGTGGTGTATAGTTGGAGAAGTCTTGAGGCTACTGTAAGAATAAGACTGAAAATCAGAGGGAGGAGGCTTAAGTCCAAAACCTGAGAACACCAAATAACTCCTGACTCCAGGGAGCATTAATTGATAAAAGCTCATCCAAAAGACTCCATACCTACACTGAAACCAAGCACCACCGAAGGGCCAGCAAGTTCCAGAATGAGACATACCAGCAACACAGGAACGTAGCCCTGAGCTTCAATATACAGACTGCTGAAAGTCACACCAAACCCATAGACATCTCAATATTCACTGCTGGACACTTCATTGCACTGCAGAGAGAAGAAATCCAGCTCCACCCATTAGAACACCGACGCAAGCCTCCCTAACCAGGAAACCTTGACAAGCCACCCGACCAACCCCATCCACAGCGAGAAAGAGCCACAATAAAGAGGAAACACAAAGTGCCAGAATACAGAAAGGCCACCCCAAACACAGCAATCTAAACAAAATGGAAAGGCAGAGAAATAATCAGCAGGTAAAGGAACATGATAAATGCCCAACAAACCAAACAAAAGAAGAGGAGATAGGGAATCTACCTGAAAGAATTCAGAATACTGATAGTAAAAATCATCCAAAATCTTGAAAACATAACGGAGTTACAGATAAACAGCCTGGAGAAAAAGATTGAGAAGATGCAAGAAATGTTTAACAAGGGTCTAGAAGACATAAAAAAAAAGTGTCAATAAATAAGGAATAATGCAATAAGTGATATCAAAACCACTCTGGAGGGAATCAACAGTAGAATAACAGGGGCAGAAAATAGGATAAGTGTGGTAGAAGATAGAATGGTAGAAATAAATGAAGCAGAGTGGAAAAAATTAAAAAAAGTTAAAAGAAATAAAATCACCCTCAGAGACATCTGGGACAATGTTAAACACCCCAACATTTGAATCATAAGACTACCAGAAGAAGAAGACAAAAATAAAGGCCATGAGAAAATACTTGAGGAGATAATAGTTGAAAACTTCCCTAAAATGGGGAAGAAAATAGCCAGCCAATCCAAGAAACACAGAGAGCCCCAAACAGGATAAACCCAAGGCAAAATACACCAAGACACATATTAAGCAAATTAACATAATCAAACAGAGAGAGCAAATATTAAAAACAGCAAGAGAGAGGAGAAGAACTAAGATGGCAGAGGAATAGGTTGGGGAGACCAATTTCTCCCCTACAAATTCATCAAAAGAACTTTGGAACCCTGAGCAAACTGCACAAAACAACTTCTGATTGCTAGCAGAGGACATCAGGTGCCCAGAAAAGCAGCCCATTGTCTTCGAAAGGAGGTAGGACAAAGTATAAAAGATAAAAAGTGAGACAAAATAGCTATGGACAGAGAACCATCCCGGAAAGGGAGTCGTAATAGAGGAAGTTTCCAAACACCAGGAAACCCTCCCACTGGTGGGTCTGGGGGAAGCTTTCGAATCTCAGAGGGCAACCTAACTGGGAGGAAAAATAAATAAAAACCACAGATTACATGCCTAAAAGCAACTCCCAGCAGAAAAGTACCCCAGACACTCGCATCCACCACCAGCAAGTGGAGGCTGAACGGAGAGAAGCGGGCAGTATTGCTTAGGGTAAGGACCGGGCCTGAGTGCCCTGAGGGCAATTGGAGGGAGCTAATGTGAGATAGCAACTTAAACTGTGGGATAGCAAGAGAGAGAGAGAAAATTAACCAGCAAAAAGCACGCTAACTGAACTCACTGACAGCCACTCGCAGAACAAAAGAAAGACTGAACAATTCCAGAGAAGAGCTAGCCAGCTGTGGACTAGCCAATCCCCCGCCAGAGGCAGGAGCCAGGAGGGAGGGGAAAGGGGCAAAGTCGGCCCCAGAGACCGCATCCCCTACCAAACTGCAAACAGGCTTCCAGTTTCTAACCAAAGACTTCCTGAGATTCTGGATGGTTGACATCCACCGGGAGGGTCGCGGCTAGAAACCAGGTCTCCAGAACAGATACAAGGTGCACCGGACCGGCGTGCGTGGAAACTGAGGCTGGGACCACTGAGGAGATAAGGTGCACTGCACCCAGGGAGAGTGTGCTCGTCAAGCTCCTGGCCTCCTGAGCTGCTCACGCCGGGGAAGGCACAAAACGCAGGCCCAACCGAGTCTGTGTTTTTGGAGTACCCAAAAACTGTAACTGCACGCAACACAGGGCCGACTCCCTATAGAGCAGCCTGGAGCCTGAGCAGTGTAGACGGGGAAAGCACACGAGCTGAGAGTGGGGGAAAACCCAGTGTGGCTGAAATATTGTGACTGCTCCCCACACAGGCCAGTGACATTTCTCTGCAGTGCCCCCTCTCCCCACAGCACGACTGAACAAGCGAACCTAAACAAGAGACAACCTCCGCCCGCTTGTGCCAGGGCGGAAGTTAGACACAGAAGAGACCTGCAAACAGAAGCCAAAGAAACAAAGGGAACCACTTCAGAAGTGACTGGTGCAACAGATTAAAAGTCCTGTGGTCAACACCAACTAAACGGGAAGGAGCCTATAGATATCGAGAAGTGTAAGCTGGAACAAGGAGCTGTCTGTAACTGAACCGAACCCACTCTGCACGCAACAGCTCCAGAGAAATTCCTAGATATATTTTTACTTTTTTTTAAAAGAAATTTTTTTAACTTTTCTTTTTTTAAATTTTTCTTTTAAAATTCACTATTACTCCTCTATTACTGTGTAATTTTCATTTTCTGTTATTTTTTCAAAGTCCTCTAATACACCCCCATTACTCCTTAATTTTCAGTTACATATATTTTTACTATTTTTTAATTAAAATTTTTTTCCTTTTTTCTTTTCTTCTTTTATTTTCTTTTGGAGTCCTCTATTACTCCTTAACTTTCATTTTCACTTCACTCTAGCCTTGCAAAAAAAGGAAGACTCTATTTTTAAAGCGACCTTCATATATATTTCTTAAATTTTTGTGTTTTTGTTTTTAATATTGTATTTTTAAGAGCCTAACCTCTACTCTAGATTTTTAATCTTTGTTTTTCAGTATTTGATATCAATTTTGGACATTAAGAATCCAATATTCAGTACCCATTTTTACTCAGGATTGTGATGATTACTCTCTCCCCCTTTTGACTCTTCTTTTTCTCCCCCAGATCACCTCTATTTCCTCCCTCCCCCTTCTCTTCTCAATCCAATTCTGTGAATCTCTGTGGGTGTTCTGGGCTATGGAGAACACTTAGGGAAGAGAGTACTGTGTAGATCTCTCTCTCTCTCCTCTTGAGTCCCCACTTTTCTCCTCCTGCTCATCTCTATCTCCTTCCTCCCTCTCCTCTTCATGTAACTCTGTGAACCTCTCTGGGTGTCCTTCAATGTGGAGAATCTTTTCACAATTAACTGAGAAGTTTTATTATCAGTGCTGTATAGTTGGAGAAGCCTTGAGGCTACTGGAAGTGTAAGACTGAAATCCAGAGGCAGGAGAATTAAGCACCAAACCTAAGAACAGCAAAGAACTCCTGACTACAGGGAACATTAAGTAATAAGAGATCACCCAAAAGCGTCCATATGTACACTGAAACCAACCACCACCCAAGAGCCAATAAGTTCCAGAGCAAGACTTATCATGCAAATTCTCCAGCAATGCAGGAACATAGCCCTAAGCATCAACATACAGGCTAACCAAAGTCACACCAAACACATAGACACATCTCAAAATTCACTACTGGACACTCCATTGCAATCCAGAGAGAAGAAATGCAGCTCCATGCATGAGAACACCGGCACATGATTCCCTAACCAAGAAACCTTGACAAGCCAATCATCCAACCCTACCCACCGGGAGAAACCTCCACAATAACAAGGAACCACAGACCACCAGAACACAGAAAGGTCACTACAAACACAGCATTCTAAACTGATGAAAAGGCAGAGAAATACCCAACAAGTAAAGGAACATGAAAAATGCCCACCAAGCCAAACAATAGAGGGGAGATAGGGAATCTACTTGCAAAAGAATTTAGAGTAATGATAATAGCAATGATCCAAAATCTTGAAAACAAAATGGAGTTACAGATAAATAGCCTGGAGGCTAGTATTGAGAAGATACAAGAAATGCTTAACAAGGACCTGGAAGAAATAAAAAAGAGTCCATATATAAGAATAATACAATAAATGAGATCAAAAACACTCTGGAGGGAACCAAGAGTAGAAAAACGGAGGCAGAAGATAGGATAAGTGAGGTAGAAGATAAAGTTGTGGAAATAAATGAAGCAGAGAGCAAAAAAGAAAAAAGAATCAAAAGAAATGAGGACAACCTCAGGGAACTCTGGGACAATGTGAAACGCCCCAACATAGGAATCATAGGAGTCCCAGAAGAAAAAGACAAAAAGAAAGGCCATGACAAAATACTTGAGGAGATAATAGCTGAAAACTTCCCTAAAATGTGGAAGGAGATAGTTACACAAGTCCTAGAAACCCAGAGAGCCCCAAACAGGATAAACCCAAGGTGAAACACCTCAAGACACTTATTAATCAAATTAACAAAGATCAAACACAAAGAACAAATATTAAAAGCAGCAAGGGAGAAACAACAAATAACACAAAGGGATTCCCATAAGGATAACAGTTGACCTATCAATAAAACTCTTCAGGCCAGAAGGGAATGGCAGGACATACTTAAAGTAATGAAAGAGAATAAACTACAAACCAGATTGCTGTACCCAGCAAGGACCTCATTCAGATATGTAGGAGAATTAAAAGCTTTACAGATAAGCAAAAACTGAGAGAATTCAGCACCACCAAACCATCTCTTCAACAAATGCTAAAGGATCTTCTCTAGAGAGGAAACACAGAAAGGTTGTATAAAAGCAAACCCAAAACACCAAAGTAAATGGCAACGGGACCATACCTATCAATAAGTACCTTCAATGTAAATGGGCTGATTGCCCCAACCAAAAGACAAATCTGGCTGAATGGATACAAACACAAGACCCCTATATATGCTGTCTACAAGAGACACACCTCAAAACAAGGGACACATACAGACTGAAAGTGAAGGGATAGAAAAAATTATTTCATGCAAATAGAGACCAAAAGAAAGCAGGAGTCACAATACTCATATCAGATAAAATACACTTTAAAATAAAGACTGTGAGCCACTATGGAGAACAGTGTGGAGATTTCTTAAAAAACTGGAAATAGAACTTCCATATGACCCAGCAATCCCACTCCTGGACATACAAACTGAGGAAACTTGATCTGAAAGAGACACGTGTACCCCTATGTTCATCCTAACATAGTTTATAATAGCAAGGACATGGAAGCAACCTAGATGCCCATCAGGTTAAGGTAGCTGTGGTACATATACACCATGAAATATTACTCAGGCATTAAAAAGGATTCATTTGAATCAGTTCTAATGAGATGGATGAAACTGGAGCCCATTATACAGAGTGAAGTAAGCCAGAAAGATAAAGACCAATACAGTATTCTCATGCATATATATGGAATTTAGAAAGATGGTAATGATAACCCTATATGCAAAACAGAAAAAGAGACACAGATGTACAGAACAAAATTTTAGACTCTGTGGGAGAAGGCGAGGGTGGGATGTTCTGAGAGAATAGCATTGAAACAAGTATACCATCAAGGGTGAAACAGGTCACCAGCCCAGGTTGTATGCATGAGACAAGTGCTCAGAGCTGGTGCACTTTGAAGACCCAGAGGGATGGGATGGAGAGGGAGGCAGGAGAGGGGATTGGAATGGGGAACACATGCAAATCCGTGGCTGATTCATGTTAATGTATGGCAAAAACCACTACAGTACTGTAAAGTAATTAGCCTTTAGCTAATAAAAATAAGTGGAAAAAAAAAAAAGCAGCAAGGGAGAAACAACAAATAAGAGACATTTGGATTCCCATAAGGATAGCAGCTGATCTTTCAATAGAAACTCTTCAGGCCAGAATGGAATGGCAAGACACACTTAAAGTATTGAAAGAAAAACCTACAACCCAGATTATTATACCCAGCAAGAATCTCACTCAAATATGAAGGAGAAATCAAAAGGTTTACAGACAAGAAAAAGCTGATAGAATTTAGCACCATCAAACTAGCTCTCCAACAAATGCTAAAGGATCTTCTCTAGACAGGAAACACAGAAAGGATATATAAACTCAAACCCAAAATAACAAAATAAATGGTAATGGGATCTTACTTATCAATAATTACCTTAAATGTCAATGAGTTGAATGCCCCAACCAAAAGACAAAGACTGGCTGAATGGATACAAAAACAAGACCCTTATATATCTTGTCTACAAGAGATCCACCTCAAAAGAAGGGACACATACAGACTGAAAATGAAGGGTTGGAGAAAGATATTCCATGAAAATAGAGACATAAAGAAAGTAGGAGTAGCAATACTCACATCAAATAAAATAGACTTTAAAATAAAGGCTGTGAAAAGAGACAAAGAAGGACACTACATAATGATCAAAGGATCAATCCAAGAAGAAGACATAAAAATTATAAATATATATGCACCCAACAAAGGGGCACCACAATATGTAAGGCAAATGCTAACAAGTATGAAAGGGGAAATTAACAATAAAACAATAATAGTGGGAGACCTTGACATCCCACTCACACCTATGGATATATCAGCTAAACAGAAAATTAACAAGGAAACACAAACTTTAAATGATACAATGGACCGGTTACACTTAATTGATATCTGTAAGACATTTCACCACAAAACAATGAATTTCACCTTTTTTCTCAAGTGCACATGGATCCTTCTCCAGGATAGAGCACATCCTGGGCCACAAATCTAGCCTTGGTAAATTCAAAAATATTGAGATCATTCCAAGCATCTCCAGACCACAATGCAGTAAGATTAAATGTCAATTGCAGGAGAAAAAAATATTAAAAATTCCAACATATGGAGGCTGAACAACACGCTTATGATTAACAAACAAATCAGAGAAGAAATAAAAAAGAAATCAAAGTATGCATAGAAACGAATGAAAATGAAAACACAACAACCCCAAACCTATGGGACACTGTAAAAGCAGTGCATAGGGGAATGTTCATATCAATACAGGCTTACCTCAAGAAAGAAGAAAAAAGTCAGATAAATAACCTGACTCTACACCTAAAGTAACTAGAAAAGGAGGAAATGAAGAACTCCAGGGTAAATAGAAGGAAAGAAATAATAAAATAGAGCAGAAATAAATGCAAAAGGAACAAAGCAGACTATAGCAAAAATCAACAAAACTAAAAGTTGGATCTTTGAGGAGATCAATAAAATTTACAAACCACTGGCCAGACTCATCAAGTAAAAAAGGGAGAAGAATCAAATTTTAAAAAATTAAAAATGAAAATGGAGAAACAACAAGAGACTATACAGTAATGAAGGACCATAAGAAACTACTGTCAGCAAATATATGCCAATAAAATGGACAACTTGAAGAAATGGACAAATTCTTAGAAATGTAGAACTTTCCAAAACTGAACAAGGAAGAAATGGAAAATGTAACAGACCCATCACAAGCACAGAAATCAAAAATGTAGACAGAAATCTTTCAGTAAACAAGAGCCCAGGACCAGATGGCTTCACAGCTGAAAAAATTTAGAGAAGAGCTAACGCCTATCCTACTCAAACTCTTCCAGAAAATTTCAGAGGAATGTAAACTTCCAAACTCATTCTATTAGGCCACCATCACCCTAATACGAATACCAGACAAAGATGCCACAAAAAGAAAACTACAGACCAATATGACTGAGGAACATAGATGCAAAAATGTTTAACAAAATCCTATCAAACAGAATCCAGCAACATGTTAAAAAATAATACATCATGACTAACTGGGCTTTATACCAGGGATGAAATTATTCTTTAATACTCACAAATTAATCAATGCAATACACCACATTAACAATTTGAAAAATAAAAACCATATGATTATCTCAATAGATGCAGAGAAATCCTTTGACAAAATTCAACATCCATTTATGATAAAAAAAAAAAAAAAACCCTCCAGAAAGCAGGAATCGGAGGAACATACCTCAACAAAATAAAAGCTATATATGACAAACCCACAGCAAACATTATCCTCAATGGTGAAAAATTTAAAGCATTTCCCCTAAAGGAAATGTTCCTAAATGAAGAAGACATGGGTGCGCACTCTGGCCACTACTATACAACATAGTTTTGTAAGTTTTGGCTACAGCATTCAGAGCAGAAAAAGAAATAAAATGATTCCAGATTGGAAAAGAAGAAGTAAAACTCTGTGTGCAGATGACATGATCCTCTGCATAGAAAACCCTAAAGACTCCACCAGAAAAGTACTAGATCTAATCAATGAATATAATAAAGTTGCAGGATATATAATTAACACACAGAAATCCCTTGCATTCCTATACACTAACAATGAGAAAACAAAGAGAATTTAAGGAAACAATTCAATCCACCATTACAACGAAAAGAACAAAATACTTAGGAATACATCTACCTAGGGAAACAAAAGATAAATATATATAGAAACTATTAACCACTGATGAAAGAAATCATAGAGGACACAAATAGATGGCAAAATATACCATGTTCATGGATTCGAAGAACCAATATAGTGAAAATGAGTTTACTACCCAAAGATATCTATAGATTCAATGCAATCCCTATCAAGCTACCAATGGTATTTTTCACAGAACTGGAACAAGTAATTTCACAATTTGTATGGAAATACAAAAAACCTCGAATAGTCAAAGCAATCTTGAGAAAGAAATGGAATTGGAGGAATCAACCTGCCTGACTTCAGGTTACACTACAAAGCTGCAGTCATGAAGACAGTATGGTACTTGCACAAAGACACAAATATAGAACAATGAAACATAATGGAAAACCCAGAGATAAATTCACGCACCTATGGACACCTTATCTTTGACAAAGGAGGCAAGGATATACAATGGAGAAAACACAATCTCTTTAACAAGTAATCCTGGTAAAACTGATCAACCACTTGTAAAAGAATGAAACTAAAACACTTTCTAACACCATACACAAAAAATAAACTCAAAATGTATGAAACATTTAAACATAAGACCAGAAACTATAAAACTGCTAGAAAATCATTCTCTGACATAAATCACAGCAGGACCCTCTATGACCCACCTCCAATAGTAATGGATATAAAAGCAAAAATAAACAAGTAGGACCTAAATAAACTGAAAATCTTTTGCACAACGAAGGAAACTATAAGCAAGGTGAAAAGACAGCCTTCAGAATGGGAGGAAAATAATAGCAAATGAAGCAACTGACAAAGAATTAATCTCAAAAATATGCAAGCAACACTTGCAGCTCAATTCCAGATACATAACTGACCCAATCAAAAAACAGGATAAAGAATTAAACAGGCATTTCTCCAAAGAAGACATACAGATGGCTAACAAACACATGAAAAGATGCTCAACATCACACTTTATCAGAGAAATGCAAACCAAAACCACAATGAGGTACCATCTTACGTCAATCAGAATGACTGCTATCCAAAAGTCTACAAACAATAAATGCTGGAGAGGCTGTGGAGAAAAGGAACCCTCTCACACTGTTGGTGGGAATGCAAACTAGTACAGTCACTCTGGAGAACAGTGTGGAGATTCCTTTAAAAACTGGAAATAGAACTGCCATATGACCCAGCAATCCCACTGCTGGGCATACACACTGAGGAAACCAGACCCGAAAGAGACACTTGTACCCAAATGTTCATCGCAGGACTGTTTATAATAGGCAGTACATGGAAGCAACCTAGATTTCCATCAGCAGACGAATGGATAAGAAAACGGTGGTACATGTACAAAATGGAATATTACTCAGCCATTATAAAGAATACATTTGAATCAGTTCTAATGAGGTGGATGAAACTGGAGCCTTAGAGTGAATTAAGCCAGAAAGAAAAACACCAATACAGTATACCAAAGCATATATGTGCAATTTAGAAAGATGGAAAAAAATTTTAGAAAGATGGTAACGATAACATTATATGTGAGACAGCAAGTGACACACATGTAAAGAACAGTCTTTTGGACTCTGTGGGAAAAGGCAAGCGTGGAATGAATTGAGAGAATAGCATCGAAACATGTATATTAACATATGTGAAAAAGATCGCCAGTCTAGGTTCAATGCACGAGCACGGTGCTCATTGCTGGTGCACTGGGATGACCCAGAGAGATGGGATGGGGAGGGAGGTGGGAGAGGGGTTCAGGATGGGGAACACATGTACATCCATGGTTGATTCCTGTCATATATGGCAAAACCACTACAATATTGTAATGTAATTAGCCTCCAATTAAAATTTACAATATAATTTAAAAAACAATGAGAGCATAAGTAGTATTAAAAAAACATTACATGTTAGAAGCAATTATGATCCTCAAGTAAAAATACGTTATAAACATATACAGTAAATACAGGAAATACCAAGTAAAAATATGTTGTAAACATATATAGTAAATCCCACTTTAATTAGCTTCAAGACTTGTATCCAGTTTCAAGTTGCTAGGAATGTTTGTTAAATATCAAATATTTTAACCTCTAGATGTTCTCAACTTCAAGAAATAAAGCTTTTCAACAGTTTGCTATCTCAATTTTAAATTCAGTTTTAGCTACATATGTGAACACGCTTTCTAGGTTACATGATTTAATCTTACATATTGCCAATAATAAGTGAAAAGTTTGGAATACCTTGCTCAAAACAGAGACATTGTTTTCTTCATCCAGAAAGTCAGCTAGTGAAGCAGATCTTTGAACAGTTTGTTGCTTTTTTCTAAACCCATAAAGGTTAAGCTGTCGAACTATACTTTTCAAACTATGAGTTTCAAATATTCTGAAAGGGGCCTTTCTTTCTAAGACTTCTTTCTTGAAGACTTCTTCATTGATCACTATAGAAGTGCCACTCTCATCCCACCAAATAGATTTAAACTGATCACTTTCAACTATCTTCCAAAGTTTTTGAGGAAAATTGAGTGAAAGAAAATCGTTCAATCCATCTGTTTCAGAGACAGAAAATGTGTAACGTGGCATTTTTACCACAACTTCCTCAAACAAAGCCTGAAAAGCTGCTTCTTCAATGATAGATCTCAAAACTGAGTCCTCAGTAAGTGTGTGATCACACAAAGGGGATCTAATGGTGGTTTCTGCACCAGTTGATTTATCTCTAGGAGGTACATCTTGAATTTCTGAAGAAAAATGTGCCATCTCAAAGAAATATTTCCTCAGATACTTTTCTTATCTGTCTGATTTTACACTCTGAAACTTCAAATGCTGCCTGGCTGGCCTACAGAAATAAACTTTCTAGACCATCACAGTGGTTCTCAAAGTCAAAAAGCTGTGACATCACAAAGTCACTGATCTCCTAGCAATTGAAGGGTAGCTGTGACATCACAAAGTCACTGGTTTCCTAGCAATTGAAGGGTAATGTTCAACCAGTGTCTACTTCTGTATCAACTTAAATACAGGCTGCTTACATAAAAAGTAACCAAAAATATGAAACCTGCAAAATCTCATTCCTAAAGAATATTTACACAGAAAAATCACATCAATAAAGAGGATATTGGGAGACAACATCATTGACCGGCTAGTTCCATCTACTATGTGGTCTATGCACTTAAATTTCAGCCTGGTTGGGGCTTTAGCATCTCTAAAACTGTGCACAGGATATTGCTCAGAATATTATCTATAGCCCTTGAGGAGGAACTAAAGATCCTTGACTTTGCTTAATGGCTAAATCCTTATTATTTTATATTGCTTGATTATTTTCCTTTGTTTCTGCCTTTTCTAACTTCTCTGATTAAAATTACTCTTGGAACATGAGGAGGTCTACGATCCCCTATGTCTCTCTCTTTCTTTCATACTTTTCAATCTAAAGAAGAGACTGCTTAGAACAAGAAAAGAAATACAGTGTTGGACTTAGAGGTTGATCTTAAATGTGACAGAAAATCTCATTTGCAGGTTCAATTTCTGTTTTCAGTGTCCTGCCCCTCACCACCAAATCACTGAGCAAGTGAAAATGAATAAGAGGCTTCCACACCCTTGTTCATGTTGAAAACCAGACATGGGAAAGGCTTTCAAATAGAAGAAGAAAATATTAGCAAAGAAGTGTAAACCAACCCAGAGGTGACAGGTTCAATGGAATAACAGTCTGTAGTTAATGCCGAGACTGTTCACTTGAGGGGCAACAGTAGCCTTTCACATGTACAAGTTTAAAGAGACTATCTGACACTGTACTGACACCATAAAGCACAAAACAACTTCTTAGAAATTCTGAGGTCTATTTCTATAATTATGATTTCTTTAACTTTTAAAATTTTAGTTCTTTATTATTCCCTAAACTTTTATTTCTATTGACTATTATTACCTTTCTAAAAAATAAACATAAATCTAATTTTTAAACATTTGTTACATATATGAGAATGATTTTGGCCTCTTTTTTTTACACTACCTAAATGAGTCTAAATTTTATTCTTGGTTGTTTAATTTTGCTTTTTTAAAATGGTTATCAACTTTGTAACTTTAGGAACATAATCTTTAGGATCTGTTTTCACTTAGGGATTTGCTTCCTGAGTTGATTGCTCTCTCCTCTTTTGACTCTCCCTTTTCTCAACCTAGGCACCTCTATCTTCCTCCTCCTTTGTCTCTGCTCTATGTAACGCTGTGAATCCCTTTGACTGTTTCAGGATGAGGAGAGTTGTGTCACCATTAACCTAGGGATTTTAACTTCCGTATTGTGTGGATGTGGATTTTTGATGCTACTGTAACTTGGGGACAGAAACCAGAGGCCAGGACGTTGATTCCAGAACTTTAGATCACCATAGAACACTGGACCTCAGGGAACATTAAAGGACAGGCACACACCCCAGAGTTTCCATGCCTACATGGAAAGCAAGCTCCAGGATTGAGGCAACAAGTCCAGTACAAGAGACCCCACACCTATTCTTCAGCAAAACAGAAACACGACAGTGAATATGATAAAAGGGGCTGCCTGAAACCATGCCAAACCCACAAACACCCCAAAGGACAATGCTGGAAAATTCATTGCACTCCAGAGAGAAGAGATCCAGGTCCGCCTGGCAGTGCACACACACAAATTCCCCAAAGCCTTCAACCTGGACAAGTCACTGGTCCAATCCCACCCACAAAGGTCAGGTTCCACAATGAAGTGGAACCATAACCCTTTATAAGCCTTCAGAAAGGGGACACAAACCACACAATCTAAAGAAAATGAAAAGGGAGAGAGACATTCAGCTGGTGAAGGTACATGATAAAAACCCACCAAAACAAACAAAAGAAGAGGAGATCGGAAGTCTTCCTGAAAAGAATTCAGAATAATGAGAATAAAGATGGCCAAAATCTTCAAAGCTAAGAGGAGTCACCAGTAAATACACTGGAGGCCCGGACTGAGAAGAAGTAAATATGTTTACCATGGATCTAGAAGAAATAAATAAGAGTCAAGCAGTAATAATCAATTCAATAACTGAGATTAACAACACTCTGGAAGGAACCAACCGTAGAGTAAATGAGACAGAGAAAGAATTAATTAGCTGGAGGTAGAAACGAGGAAATAGATGAAACACAGTGGAGTGTGCAAAAATAATGAAAGAAAGACACACATAAAGCTCTGAGACATCCGGGGCAATGATCAATGCCCCACAATGAGAAACCAGATGGAGAAAACCAAATGGAGAAACTAGATGGAGAAACCAGATGCCCAGAAGGAGAAAACTGGAAAAAAAAAAGGGGGGGGTTCATGGAAAATTCTTGAGGAGGTAAAATTTGAAACCACTCTTACATGACTCAAGACACAAGAAATGGAACCAGACATGGAACAATTAAACATTTCATAACTGGGAAAGGAGAGTGACAAACCAGTTCATAACTCGGCTTATGTGAAACATATGTGGAGAATACTATGAAAATACCAGGTGAATGAATCACAAGCTGACATCAAATTTGTTGGGAGAAACATCAACAACCTCTGATATACAGATGGTAAAACAGAAAAAAAGAAAAGAAAGTGGAGAGGAAATAAAGAGCCTCATGATGAGGGTGAAAGAGAAGAGTGAAAAATCTTGCTGAAAACTCAACATTCATAAAAACAGAGATCAGGGCATCTGGTAACATCATTACTCAGCAAACAGAAGGGGTATATGTGTGGAAACAGTGACAAGCTTAATTTTCATTGGCTCCAAAATTACTAAGAATTGTGACTGCAGTCATCAAGTTAAATGTCACTTGCTTCTTGATGTGTGTGATCTATGACACACCTAGACATTGCATTAACAAGAAGAGACATCACCTTACTAAATTCTCAGTAAATAAGAAAGCTCAATTATGGTAATAGTGGAGGCTATGGGATGTTGTTGAGTAATGCATATAGCTTTTGATTGGTTATTACATCTCTTTATTGCTAATTCAGTAAGTATGTAAAATATATCATTTGGCAGGCACTAAGTCTTAACTGATGTGCAAGATACATAAGGAAACTTGGGTAGACACGAAACATAGAAGAATCTGATACATGTGAATAACTTGGTAGGTAGGCAAACAGGTTCTTTCCAATTCCATACGACAGTTTAGGAAACATTGTGAAATGTGGCTTAGTATGACTGAAAATATTTAGCCTGATTATAGCTCTAGAAGTTCAGTGAAACAGATAGATAATGAAGCTACTAAGGGAAACAGATGTCATGTCTTCCAAAAACTGGTTAACCATGATGAGATGCAGCATTCAGCACAAGGATTTAAGTCTTTCTGTTAGGAACAGGAAAGCAACATCAAAATATACATTAGGAAATATAGGGTGGTGTCTTGGTGGGATGAAATGAAGACATTATATAAGGAGAGCAGTACAAAAATGACCCTTTATAATCTCGCTTGTAAAATACCTATCTTTTCCTGACTGTGGTGCAATATTTGACTATGTCATGGTATTGTTGGTATTCCAGTGATGGTATGGTGGTGATCATGGTTACTGAGTACATCTCAGTATTTTCAAGTACGAAACAAATTTTTGTTTAATGAAGACAACATGCTGTCTAACCTCTTAGCTTTCCTCCTACTGACATGATATAATAAAACTGAGGAAGCAGCAAGGTACATACTCTTCATTTGCCTTTTCTAAATTTGATTTGTGTCTGTTCCTTCTCCCATACCATCCTAACTTAGACACCCAGTCAATTCAGCCTGGATGATTTCAAAATCATTTTATTTGCATTTCATCTTGTCACTTTGTTCTAATTTTATATTTTTTAAACAATTTATTAGGTGTAATTTACATAGGATGCATATTGAATGATTCCATGAATAGAACAGTTTATATTAAAGCACAGTAAAATAGCCAGGTGCTGAAATAACACTCTTATTTTACTCTCAATTATTTCAAAATAGAAATTGACACTATGAAGATGAACATGTAACTTTATTCTTCAAATAAGAGAATTGTAGGAATTTGTTGATCTCTCCCAACATTAATTCTAATCACCATTATCCTGCATAATCTGACATCTGTTTTGTAGATCAGTTGTATTAGGATGATTTTCAAATAATGAAGATGGTTGATGAGTTGACCTTGAAAGAGAGGCAGCAGATGTATCAGGGATCTTTGGCCCCGGGAATCATGAATTGCCTGCGTGTTGTAGTTTGGGAAAAGCACTGTCATGGGCTGCCATATTACCGTAAAAAGCTGGAAAGTGAAAAGTCTCCACCCTCCGTCCAAAATAACTCTTCTGTAATGGAGATAAGATGTGGTACTGAGAAATAGATGTAGACATAGCTGCAAAATTCTCATTCGGGCCATTTGATTTCGTGTAGCTGCTATGTGAAGTCCCATGAAAAATGCTCAACCTAGAGTGTGGGATAGGGAGGGAGATGGGAGGGAGTTTCCAAAGGGAGGAAATATATGTATATCTATGGTTGATTCATTTTGAGGTCTGACAGAATACAGCAAAATTCTGTAAAGCAATCATCCTTCAATTAAAAGCAACAACGACAACAGTTGCAGGTTGATGTATCACAATATGCTTCTGTGGTCTAACTGATTTTGATGATGGAGAAGAGAAAACATTTTGAGTTGGAGTAATTGTATCAGCAACTATCTGAATGGTAGAAGGCTTTTGTAGGAATGGCATACTTAAACTTGTGCAGGCTGAAAACATGTCCTCTCCTCTAGTTTCAAGATGAAAGTCAGAGTTATGATCATCCACATTACCTCTTGCTTACAATGCTTCCTATAATCTCAGACTAATGAAGATAGTGTAGAGACATATTTATTCCCAACTCTTCTTTCATTTTTACCAAATTTGGGGATAACCGCATTCAAAATTTGGATTATCATAGGGCTGCAACTGAAACCAAAGGAGAAAATTATTTAGTAACTTTTAAAACCCAGATAAATCAGAAAAACAAAGCTCAACTATAAACAAATTGATTCCTTTAATCATACAATGGTAATAGCATCAAATAAGCCCCCTCCATTCATAGTTTTAAAAACTTACATATTAGTAGAAATTATGCTCCTCAAATAAAATATTTTATAAATCTACAGTAAATACCACTTTACATGGCTTTAGGACTTGCATCTTGTTCCAAATTTTTTGTTTTTGTTTTGTCAGAATAATATTTACAGCATCTTCATTAAAATGGCCAAACAATGGGAAATCCCAAGAGAGTAAATGAACTATTTGGGCAACCCAAGATTTGTTAATCACTTTCTGGCTGAACAATTACGTCCTCTAGCTGAAAGGTTATGCCATAATCTGGCTCATCTTATGCTATTCTTTCTGTAATAAGAGATGGGTTTCATACAACTGATGAAACCTTGAACCTATAAAATTGCAACTTCAGGTGCTTAAAGATATTGTTCTAAGAAAGCAACTGCTATTCTTACATTGAAAAAAATGTTAAAGATTCAAGTTCCAGTAACACCGGAGCATATCTGAACAATATTCCCAGTGGTCAACTAGTTGCATTTGGGACAAGAGATGTCCCACTTTTTAAAAATGTATTTCCCTTTAATGGGTAAAACAGATGTAGACTGCACAGTTCATAGGTCATAATCAGGCTATTCTGGGTAGCCTAACATTGAAATTAAATGATGTATAAATCAGAATCTCTTTTCCATATCTCAGTAGGTAAAATTTCCATTCACCACTAACTTTTTGTTCCAAATATTACAATAGAAAGCACTGATGAACCAAACTTCTGTCTCTTCATGCCATGGTGGTTCAGCTGCCTGCCCCCTCTCCATATCATATCTTCTTGGTACTGTCATCCTTTGTATTTGCCTAGTTTCCATACTAGGGAAAAACTAACTAGTTACCTTTAACAGGTTCAAGACATTATGTTAATGTGGAAATACTTTATAGGCTGGGTATTTCATCAACATTTCACCCAGTTGTCACAGAGGCATAGCACACATGCTTTCAGCAAGAAAATTAAAGCCATCAGTATTATATAAAATGAGTAGCTATAGTCTTAGAAAACGCTTCGAGAAGAGTTTCTTATCCTAAAAGCTGAGGTAAAACAAAGTTACAAGAAAACAATAATTGTCACTGTTTATAGGGAAACATTTGCTAAACAGTACATTTGAATACTCAATATTACAAAAAGTAAGATCATGGCATCTGTTCCCACCAGTTGAAGGCAAATACAAGGGGGAAATGCAGAAAGAGTGACAGATTTCATGTTTTGTGGCTCTAAAATTATTCATTAGAAAAGACCATGATCTTTAGGAAATGTTGAAAGCAGAAGGAGCAGTGAGTGAGAGAGGATGAAAAATTTGGATAGCATCAGCGATTCAAAGGATATGATCTCAGGGAAAATATGGGAGATGGTGAGGGTCAGAGAGGCCTGATGTGCTACAGTCCAAGGGGGCACAAAGAGCCAAATATAGCTTAGTGACTGAAGAACAACAACATTTCAGTTGATAAAATGTGTCTTGTAGGTTGATGGTTGGTCCCAAGATGTCAGAGGAATAGGAGGCAAAGACCACTCTCTCCCACACAAATTCATCTAAGGATCGGCTGCACATGGAAGAACAACCAGAAAACAAATTGTGAACACTGTTGACTGGCCCTATTTACCCAGAAAGTCAAACAAGTCTCTTCAAACAGAGTTAGAACAAAATAAAAGAGACATAAAGAGAGGTAAAGTATTTAGGGGTTGAGACCTGTCTTGAAGAAGAAGCTGTAAAGGAGGAGAAAATTGCAAACAATAGTAAACCCTCTCAGATCGGTAACAGTGGGGAAATCTGGGACTGCATAGAGCAACATACGCAGGGGGAAGAAAAAGAAAAACACATGTCCCTAACTGCAATTACCAGCAGAGAAGAAGCTCAGATGATCCCATGCACCATCACTGAGGTGACCCTGGGAGGGTTGCCTGGACTGTATCATCTGCCCTGTGGTAAAGATCCCAGTTTTAATGCTCTGAGGACAATCTAACAGAGCTATGGTTATGTAGCATCCTAAACTTTGGGAATACCAAAGACAAAAATGCAAAAAAGAACCTTTTTTGAGAGAAGTCTCTAAGATCACATAGTGAAAACTGGCACACTCACAGAACAAAAGATTGCACATTACAAAATATCAAAGCTTTGCAAGCGAGCTGCCACTTCTGGCCCTTTCCTCCATGAAGGCAGAAAGGAATGTTTGCATCATCCAGAGGCAGAAGGCAAGAAGCTGCCTTTATATTAGCCCCAGAGAGGACATTTCCCACCAAACTCTGAGCAGGCTGCCAGTTGCTAATCATATCTTCCTGGGCTCATGGACAGTTCGCATAGGCCATGAAGGTCAAAGCCTGAGTTCAGCACCCCTCCAGACACAGCACTCTTGCAAATTGCCCTTCTAGCAAAGCCAACAAACCGAGTGGCTGGGACCTGCCTGGTACATAAGATCCACAGCCTACCTGGGACAGTGCCTTGCCTGCCACCCAGTCGCCTGAGCAGCTTGGACCTGGGGATGGATCAAAGCACCCTGAGTGGTTTAGACTTGGGAAGTGCATGAAACACAGGACCCATTTTGGACAGTTCCTTCGTGGATCAGCTGGGAACCTGAGCCAGGTGGATTGAGAAATACATGTCACCTACGGCAGTGGCAAGCCCACTGTGGTCCATCCACCTCAAACACCCCCACATATCCCAGTGGTACTGGCTTTCAGTGTTCCCCCCCTCACCATTGCACCACTCAGCAAGTGAGGTCGAATAAGTTCCTACTGCCCCCTTGTGTTATGGTGCGAACTAGTCAGGTGTGAACTAGTCACGGAAGAAAATTGCAACCTGAGGAAGTAAAAATAAGCAAAGAAGGGCGAACTGACCCAGAAGAGACAGGTACAACAAACTGAAACTGAAGTTAATGCAGAAACTGTGCAATTCAGGGACAACAATAGCCTTGGACAAAAGAGACTATCTGACACTGATCTGACACCACTAAGCTCACAGCAACTCTAGAGAAATTGTTCAATCATTCTTTTTTATTTTCATGTTTCAAAAAATTAAACTTTTTCCTGCTTATCATTCCCTTTACTTTCATTTCTATATCTACATTATAAGTTTGAGGGTTATTTTGGATTCTGTCTTCTTTCAAGTATTTATAGTAATTTTAATTCTATTCTAGCTTCTTAAACTTTGCTTTTTGAAACTCATTTTACCAATGTATCTTCCTTTAAGGAATCAATGTTTAGGAACTATTTTCACTTATGGATTTATTTCCAGAGTTAACTGTGCTCCCCCCTTTTGACTCTCCCTTTTTTCCTCCTAGAAACCTCTATCTCCCTCCTCACTTCTCTCTTCTCTGTATAACTCTGTGAACCCTTTGGCTGTTTCTGGCCATGAAGAATTGCTTCACCATTAACCTTGGGTTTTATCTTCTGTTCTGTGGGTGCAGAATTCTTGATGCTACTGTCACTTGGAGACCGAAACCCAGAGGCCACGAGGTCAATTCCAGATCTTTAGATCATTGTTGATCTCCTGGCACCAGTGAACATTAAAAGAGAAACACAAAAGTTTCCATGCCTACATGGAAATCAAGCCACAAGCTGAAGCCAGCAATTTCAGTGCAAGACAACCAACATCTATTCTCCAGCAAAGAAGGAACTCAAAAATGAATATTATAAAAGGCGCTGCCCAAAGCCATACCAAACCCATAGAAACCACGGAGTGCATTACAGGACAATTCATTACACTTCATAGAGAAGTGATGCAGCTCCACCCGACAGAGCACAATCACAAGATACCCCAAGAATTAAACCTTGACAGCTTACCGGTCCAGTGCCACACACAAAGATCAGGTTCCACAGCTGATGGATCCATAACCCTCCAGCCTACAGAAAGCAGACCTAGACCACCGCAATCTAAACAAAACGAAACGGGAGAAAAATATGCATCTGGTGAAGGTACATGAAAAAAAACAATCCACCAAAACAAATAATAGAAGAGGAGATGGGAAGTTTTCCTGAAAAAGAATTCAGAATAATGATAGTAAAGATGACCACAATCTTGAAAGCTAGAAGGAGTCACCAGTAAATACACTGGAGCCCCAGACTGAGAAGAAATAAACATGTTTACCATGGATCTAGAAGAAGTAAAGAAGAGTCAATCAGTAATAATCAATTCAATAACTGAGATTCACAACACTCTGGAAGGAACCAACAGTAGAATTACTGAGACAGAGAAAGAACTACTTAGGTAGAGGTAGAAAGGAGGAAGTAAATGAAACACAGAGGGGTATGCCAAAAAAAAAAAAAAAAAAAAAAAAAAGGAAAACAGTTAAGAAAATCTCTGAGAATTCTGGGACAATATTAAATTCCCTACCATGAGAATCATAGGTGTCCAAATGGAGAAGACTTAAAATGAAAAAAATAATAATAATAAAATAAAGAACAGGCCATGAGAAAATTCTTGAAGAAATAAAAGTTGAGAACCTCCATTAAATGGAGAAGGAAATAGCTCCCTGAATCCCAACACATTAGAGAGACCCAAACAGGATGAACCCAAAATGAAATGCCCCCAAAACACATATTAATCAAACACTGAAAATTTAAGCACAAAAAGCAAACATTAAATGCAGCAAGAGGAAAGACATAAGTAACATACATTTGGATCCACATAAGGATAGCAGCTGGTTTTTCAATAGAAACTCTTCAGGCCAGTAGAGGATGGCAGAACATTCAGAAAATGATGAATGAGCCAGGTCTAAAACCAAAAAGGATCTCATTCAGATCTGAAAGAGAAAGCAAATGGTTTAAGCAAAAACTGTGAGCATTCATTAACATGAAACTGCTAAACTGTTAATGATGCTGTTAAACTGGGGCACTGACTTCATATGTCATCAGATTTGGAAAACTCATCAGCAGTTATGAGATTGGAAAAGGTCAGTTTTCTTTCCAACACCAAAGGAGGGTAATGCCAAAGAATGTACAAACAAGCATGCACTTTGGTTCCTTTCACATGCTAGCTAGGAAATACTCAAAATTCTTCAGGAGTACATAAACCAAGAATTTCCAGATGTGAAAGCTAGACTTGGAAACAACAGAGGAACCAGAAAACAATTTGGAAATATTCATTGGATCGTAGAGGAAACAAGGGAATTCCAGAAAAGAATTTACTTCTGCTTCAGTGACTCCACTAAAGACATTGGCTATTTGTATCACAGTAAACCATGGACAGCTTGATAGAGACAGGAGTAACAGAACTTCTTACCTGTCACCTGAGAAATGTGTATGCAGGTCAAGATGCAAGAGTTGGAACAAGACATGGAATAATTACCAGTTCAAAACTGGGAAAGGAGAGTGACAAGAGAAGGAGAGTGACAAGACTGCATATTATCACTCTGCTTATATGAAATATATGTAGAGTATACTATTCAAAATGCCACATTGGCTGTAATAAGCTGGAATCAAGGTTTCTGGGGGAAACTTCAACAACCTTAGATATGCTGGTAACACTGTAAAAAGAGAAAGTGAACAGGAAGTAAAGAGTGTCTGGATGAGGATGAATGAGGAGAGTGAAAAGCCTTGCTGAGAACTCAATATTAAAAAAAAAAAAAAAAAAAAAAAACAGGATCAGGGCATCTGGTGCCATAACTACTTGTCAAATAGAAGGGGAAAGTGTGGAATCAGTGACAGACTTAATTTTCTTGAGCTCAAAAATTACTGGAAATGGTGACTGCAGTCATCATATTAAAAGACACTTGCTTCTTGGAGGAAAAACTATGACAAACCTAGACCTTGTATTAAAAAGAAGAGACATCAGCTTATTAACAAAGGTCCCCTCAGTCACAAACCCCTATGGTTTATCCAGTAGTCATGTATAGATGTGAAAATTGGAACACAAATAATGCTGAGAGCTTAAGAACTGATGCCTTCAAAATGTGATGCTGGAGAAAACTCTTAGGGGTCCCTTGGACTGCAAGGAGATCAAGCCAATCAATCCTCAAGGAAATCAACTCTGAATATACTTTTGAAGCATTATGCCGAAGCTGAAATTCCAGGATTTTGCCAACCTGATGCAAAGAGCCAACTCTTTGGAAAATACCAGGGTGCTGGGAAAGATTGAGGATAGGAGGGGAAGAGGGTGACAGAGGATGAGATGGTTGGATGGCATCTCCAATTCAATGAACATGTGTTTGAGCACACTATGGGAGACAAGGAAAGAGAAAGACGCCTGTTGTGCTGCAGTCCAGGGAGTCACAAAAGAGTTGGACATGACTGAATGACCGAACAACAGCAATCAAAATATCTAGAGCTACTTCTTAAAATCACTCTAAAATCTATTTAGTAAAATAAATAGCAACAACAGCAAAAAAAAAAAAATCCAACACATGAAGGTGATATACTAGAAGATGGGACAATGGATTGTTTTTTACTATGGAAACTATAGACTGTCAAAGAGACAAATCTTCTAATTGAATAGAATTTTGACATTACGTTTCAAGAAAAATTTTATATAAGCAATAAAGAGCCATAGTTATTATACTAGTAGTAGAGAAAACAGACTTTAAATAAAAAATGATATGAAACAAGTAACATTAAATATATTCACCTCACTCACACATTCATATCTGATTCTCTGCTATCCCATGGACTGCAGCATGCCAGGCCTCCCTGTCCATCACCAACTCCCAGAGTTTACTCAAACTCCTGTCCATTCAGTCGGTGATGCCATCAAACCATCCATCCTCTGTTGTCCCCTTCTCCTCTTGCCTTCAATCTTTCCCAGCAACAGAGTCATCCCAGATGAGTGAGTTCTTCAGATCAGGTGGCCAAAATATTGGAGTTGCAGCTTCAACATCAGTCATTCCAAAGATTATATTAATTGTATATTTTGTCATAGCATCTTTATATTAATGATATGGGTATATCACACACACACACAATTTCACATCATCAAAGAGCTAGCGTTACCTAATATCCATCACTTCATGGGAAATAGATGGGGAAACAGTGGAAACAGTGTCAGACTTTATTTTTGTGGGCTCCAAAATCACTGCAGATGGTGATTGCAGCCATGAAATTAAAAGACGCTTACTCCTTGGAAGGAAAGTTATGACCAACCTAGATAGCATATTGAAAAGCAGAGACATTACTTTGCCAACAAAGGCCCATCTAGTCAAGGCTATGGTTTTTCCAGTGGTCATATATGGATGTAAGATTTGGACTGTGAAGAGAGCCGAAAAATTGTTGCTTTTGAACTGTGGTGTTGGAGAAGACTCTTGAGAATCCCCCGGACTGCAAGGAGATCCAACCAGTTCATCCTAAAGGAGATCAGTCCTGGGTGTTCATTGGAAGGACTGACGCTGAAGCAGAAACTCCAATACTTTGGACACCTCATGAAAAGAGTTGACTCATTGGAAAAAACCCTGATGCTGGGAGGGATTGAGGGCAGGAGGAGAAGGGGACGGCAGAGGATGAGATGGCTGGATGGCATCACTGACTCGATGGACATGAGTTTGAATAAACTCTGGGAGTTGGTGATGGACAGGGAGTCCTGGCGTGCTGCAATGCATGGGGTCGCAAAGAGTCAGACACGACTGATCAACTGAACTGAACTGAATATTTGAATTTTTTCTCTGCCTTTAGACTAACATGATGTGTAAAAACTGCAAAACATGAGCAAGAACTATAGTCCAACAATAAATATTCAAATAATTCAAGAAGAAGATAAGGCCACTGAGAGAAGAGAAAACCTACATGACAATACAAACCAGTGGACCAAACACAGGTGTGCAGTACATTCCACCCAAAAAGAACAGGAGAATACACATCTGTCTCAACTGCACAGAGAATATTCTCCAGAATATTCTTAAGAATTGGGTTTATATTAAGCCATGAGACAACCATTAGTAATTTCAATCATACCAAAAAAAATAAAATTTCAATCATACCAAATATGGTCTCTGGCATGTAAAATATGTAAATTGAAATCAACAGTGGGAGGACAATTTGAAAAATGTAATGTGTGGAAATTTAAACAACAAATTCCGAAGGGCCCAATGAGCCAAAGAGTAACTCACAGGGGAAATGAGAACATATTCTGAGGTGAATCAAAATGAAAACACAATGTAGCAGGTCATCAGATACAGCAAAAGAAGAACTCATAGATATTTAAGCTTACAAAAAGAGAAAGCTCTCCAATCCCACAAAGAAGCTAATTGAGATTGAGTCTAAGTACTGTGTTTAGGACACTTTCATTGACTGTGATGGCTACTCCATTCCTTCTAATGGATTCCTGCCCACAGCAGTAGATAAAATGGTCATCTGAGTTAAATTCATCCATTCCGGTCCATTTTAGTTCGCTGATTCTTAGAATGTCAACATTCACTCTTGCCATCTCCTGTTTGACCGCTTACATTTTGCCTTGATTCATGGACCTAACATTCCAGGTTCCTATGCACTCTTACAGCATTGGACCTTGCTTCTGTCACCGGTCACATCCACAATTGGGTGTTGTTTTTGCTTTGGCGCCATCCCTTCATTCTTTCTGGAGTTATTTCTCCTCTGATGTCCAGTAGCACATTGGGCTCTTACCGACCTGGTGAGTTCACCTTTCAGTGTCCTATCTTTTTGCCTTTTCATACTGTTCATGGGGTTCTCAAGGTAGGAATACTGAAGTGGTTTGCCATTCCTTTCTCCAGTGGACCACATTCTGTCAGACCTCTCCACCATGATACATCTGTCTTGGGTGACCCTACATGGCAAAGATAGTTTCATTGAGTTAGACAAACTGTGGTCCGTGTGTTCATATTGGCTAGTTGTCTGTGATTGTGGTTTCAGTCTGTCTGCCCTCTGATGCCCTCTCTCAGTGCCTACCTTCTTACTTCGGTTTCTATTACCTTGGATGTGGGGTATCTCTGCTCCAGCAAAGCTCAGCCGCTGCTTTTTAGAAAAGGCAGAGGAAACAGAGATCAAATTGCCAACATTCACTGGATCATCGAAAAGGCAAGAGAGTTCCAGAAAAGGATCTATTTCCATTTTATTGACTATGACAAAGCATTTAACTGTGTGGATCACAATAAACTGGAAAATTCGGAAAATGATGGGAATACCAGACCACCTGACCTGCCTCTTGAGAAACCTGTATGCAGGTCAGAAAGCAACACTTACAACTGGACATAGAACAACAGACTGTTTCCAAATAGTAAAGGAGTATGTCAAGGCTGTATATTGTCACCCTGCTTATTTAAATTATATGCAGAGTACATCATGAGAAATGCTGGGCTGGTGGAAACACAAGCTGGAATCAAAATTGCCAGGATAAATATCAACAACTTCAGATATGCAGATGACACCACCCATATGGCAGAAAGCGAAGAAGAACTAAAGATCCTCTTGATGAAAGTGCAAGAGGAGAGTGAAAATTTGGCTTAAAGCTCAACATTCAGAAAATTAAGATCATGGCATCTGGTCCCATCACTTTATGACAAGTAGATGGGGAAACATTGGGAACAGTGTCTGACTTTATTTTTGGGGGGTCCAAAATCACTGTGGATGGTGATTCCAGCCATGAAATTAAAAGATGCTTACTTCTTGGAAGGAGAATTATGACCAACCTAGACAGCATATTAAAAAGCAGAGACATTACTTTGTCAACAAAGATCCATCTAGTCAAGGCTATAGTTTTTCGAGTGGTCATGTATGGATGTGAGAGTTGGACTATAAACAGGGCTGAGCGCCAAAGAATTGATGCTTTTGATCTGTGGTGTTGGAGAAGACTCTTGAGAGTCCCTTGGTCTGCAAGGAGATCCAACCCGTCCATCCTAAGAGAAATCAGTCCTGAGTGTTCATTGGAAAGACTGATGTTAAAGCTGAAACTCCAATATTTTGGTCACCTGATGCGAAGAGCTGACTCATCTGAAAAGACCCTGATGTTGGGGAAGATTGAAGGCAGAAGGAGAAGGGGATGACAGAGGATGAGTTGGTTAGGTGGAATCACCGACTCAGTGGACATGAGTTTGCGTAAACTCTGGGAGTTGGTGGTGGACAGCGAGGACTGGCATGCTGCAGTTCATGGGGTTGCAAAGAGGAAGACACGATTGACTGACTGAACTGAACTGAACTGAAAAATGGCGGAAGGTAGTGGAGCAAAGCAATGAATATATTGTTCAGTAAAGTTTTGGGGGCAGATAAAAAATATCTCTTTTAGTTAAAAAATCATAGGAACTTTTTGGCCAACCCAGAAATGTTCTTGCCCTTTTGGTAACAGTGTTCCCCTCAGTGTCACACAACTGTGGATCCACTGCAGTTGGGATACAGGATGGTATCAAAAAATTCAGAATATCAGAAACTGAATTTAACTTCATCTTGCTTCACTTACCTTTTTCTTTTTAGAATAAAGTTTCTTAAAGGCAATGCTTTCTGGTCCCAAGGACCAGTTGGCGATGTCTGAAACCTTTCTCACTGTCCCAGGAGAGGAAGTGCCCTTCGCCACAGCTGGGGTGGGGGTCAGGGTGCAGCCGGCCCCCTGAGATGTGGGATGCCCCACAGCATAGAACAGCTGGTTTATCTAAAATGTCCACATTGCCTTGTCTTAGAAAGAGAGCATCTCATTCTTCCTCCAGAAGTTCAGATGAAACAGGGCTTAGAGTTCATTTTTGCTGTGTACTGCTGGGTGGGAAAGCCCGTAGATATAACATACTTTGTTCACACTTTGGGAAATACACCGTGTACATTTGTGGTGGATCTCCTGAATTGCTGTCCGATTGGAGATAACAAGTCCCTCTTCCCCAGGCATGGGAGCTGACTGACAGTGGGTGTCGTGTATGTGTATATAATCTAGGTGCATGGAGGAGCTGTGGACCCCACGTTCTTGAGCCGCTGCACCCACCTGCTCTGCAGGAATCAGGTCAGTGGGCTATTTGCACAGGTGAGGGCTCAGTTCTGCTGTGACCAGGAGAGCTCTGAGCGATGCTGGGATGGTCATGCTTGGAAAGGACTTTCCCCCACCTCACTGATTTCCATCCACCTTTGATATGTGGACACTTCTGTGGCTCCTTGCTTCTCTGTCTATGAGGACAAGGAAAGAAAGGCAGGTTCCCTGTGAGGGGGAGGTGGACACCGTCTGCCCTGGAAGGGCCACCTGAGCATGGAGCAGTGGGAGCAGGGTCGCTCGGAGCTGCTGACTGGCAGCTCCCCCTCAGTGCTGCTTGTGCTCATCCCCTCAGGTTTCATTTCTCCTCTTCTCTGATGGGTTTTTGTTCATATGCTGACTGCTGTTAGTGTGTATGTGGTACATGGCCTCTGACAAACGCCTGGTGAAGAGCACATAGGGGTCGTCCCATGGTTAATTCCAGAGGCAGTTACGTTTTCGAAACTTGCTGTGTTCTCGCGGGCACTTCGAAATCTGATGATTGGAAGTGTTATCTCTTTCCATGACTAAAATCATTTCCTGGGCTGTCAGCTTTCCTCCCCATGGTCAGCTCTTGTTCCTGTGTTTCGGGTTGTGTTCTAGTTGACCTGTGACACTGCTGTAGTTTATTAGTCTAGTACATTGAGTCATAAGCTCCTGGAATTCCTCTATTTATAGGACTTCCAATAAAAGTGACCTTGTAGTTATACACCCTTACAGTTCTGTATGTCACCTGCAGTAAAGCCTCCAATGACTGGCCTGTACTGTTGTGTTCACAGGCCATAATGGAGAGGAAGAGGTGCATCATGGCACACTG
Source organism: Muntiacus reevesi (assembly GCF_963930625.1). NCBI lineage: Eukaryota > Metazoa > Chordata > Mammalia > Artiodactyla > Cervidae > Muntiacus > Muntiacus reevesi. Next base: position 96,447,527 of record NC_089271.1, read on the forward strand.
GCTGAACATGATCCTGAAGAAAAAGAAGCTGGTGCCACCCCATCAGGCCCTGCATTTTACAATGGCCTTTCCACCCGGGGGGCAAGCTGTGCTCCAAGCACATAAGGCTCCCCCTGTGCTCCTGAATGAAATAAGCATCTTGTTCCCTTCTCTGTTCCCCTGTAACAGTCACAGCTTAATGACATTTAATGGATTCTCCCAAGTCTTTGACACTGTTTAATAAATGCCTATTCCCTGGTGGTTCAGACAATAAATCGTCTGTCTGCAATGCAGGAGACCTGGGTTCGATTCCTGGGTTGGGAAGATCCACTGGTGAAGTAAATGGCAACCCACTCCAGTATTCTTTTCTGGAAGATCCCATGGACAGAGGAGCCTGGAGGGCTACAGTTCATGGGGTGGCAAAGAGTCAGACATGACTCTCAGACATCATCTCCTGTCGGTTCTCCCTATCAGAGGAGCCCAAAACCAGGATCAGTAAGAAGAGCTGACCAATGTTCATAGGCTTAATAAAGTAACTTCGTTAACATGACCTGAGCCCTGTCGTGCTAACACAGGAAAGCGTTCCCCATTTGGTATGTTTTGTTTCCGTCCCCCCTTGCTGGCTCATGTGCAGCACTGTCACCAGTAACAGCATTCTCAGAGGTGCCCCTCAATGCCAGAGGAGGAATGGAAATACGTGGGTCTGTATCACAACTAACAGGGAGAAGAAAGAGTTGTATTAACTGGGTTAAACTGTCATTACCTCTTGATCTTACTGGACGTTTTCTCCCCCAGATTCTCTCTGTGATTGGGTTTGTTGACAGCGACAGAGGCGACCTGAAGTTAATGGTGTACCTGGCAGGTGCCAAGTACACGGTCTACCTGTGCTGCAGCAACACCGTCCTCATCTGCAGGGAGTAAATGCGGCCAACTCCACGTCTGTTTTTGGCCTGCTCGGCAGTGCTCTGGGTCCCTTATTCAGCCGGCATTCTGCCCTCGTCCCACACAGGGCATCTCAGGTTCCCTCTGTCAGCCAGGGTTCCATCTCAGCCCACACAGTGCAGCTCTGGGTCCTTCGTTCAACCAGGGTTCTGTCTCAGCCCGCATGGGCCTGCTCTGGGTCTCTCAGTATGTTAGAGTTCCATGGTGGATGTCAGAGTCTGCTTAAAGAATGGCAGTGATAATGGTAGCAGAAGAATGAAATTAGATGATTAAGGAGGGTGCAGTCAAATTAGGTGACAGTGGTGAGGTGAAAGCACACTGGCCAATGACCTCACGATCAGGTGGACACCTTCTTACAGCCCGATCAGCTCTGAAGAACAGTCCCTGCCACCTCCATTGCGAGCAAGTGTGGGGTGGGTTGTGTTAACAGAAGTACAAATTTGAACTGTGGTAACTCTAATGAGTGTGTTTTCTCTCCCCCCTCCCCACCCCCACCAAAAAAGACTGACTTGTTTAAATTACGAGAAAGCCAAAGAGCAGGAGATCCCGTGCCTGAATGCCCAGTGGCTGGGGGACATCCTGCTGGGGAACTTCGAGGCCCTGTGGCAGATGCAGTATGGCTGCTACACCGCCTTCAGCATGCAGGACGCCCTTTACCCCAACCCCGCACCTGGTCTTGGACCTTCTGGGTAAGCATGCTGGCTCCCCGTGGCCATGGGCTGGTGCTCCAGATGCTGCTCTTGGCTTCGGGATTGCTTCACTTTTGATCTCATCTCTTGTATCCTCTCCATGCTGTCTCCCTCTATACTGGACCCAGGAGTTTTATTGGCTTGTATTTTTGTTTGCTTTTTTTAATGGACTCTCAGAAGTGGAAGGAACACTTGAAAGTCTTTTGGTCTTGTCTTTCAAGCCAGCTCTCGTTCAACTTGCTCTGTAAGACGTGGCATCCCCCACGCCCACCACTTTCTGCTGCACAGATCCCGAGGAAGGCCCACTGCCCTGACTGTACACCAGATGGTGCTTAACCCCATTTACCCACCTGAGCATCACTCCAGGAAGTGGTTACTCAAATGCTGCTTTAACATGCGCTCCCTTGAAGGAGCCTGTCCAGTTCTGGTCCTAACAACATCAGTCGCAAGAAAGCCCTTTCTGGTTTTCAGCCACAGCCTGCCTGCTTCCCTGGGACAGACCTGGGTGTAACGCCTGCTCTGAAGCCATGGTGCAGACGCCAGGCCCTTCCTCGGGTAACACGTGTCCTCAACGGCCCAGCCGGGCTGCCACCCCCATGTGCTGTGCTCATCACAGATGGTTCCTCGGACGCCAGACCACGGGGCTCCCCGAATTGTCCAGGGATCAGCACACGCGGGCAGGTGGTGCCTACACTGGGCCACAGGCTGCTGGTTTGCTCAGCTTTGTCTCATACAGAACACTCAGCCCCTGCCAGGCTTCCCTGTAAACTTAGGAAAAGTCCTCATGGTTCCCTTACTGGAGGTCATCACCTGAGCTACTGCATGTTCAAGATGATTTGCACCTGGAGAGGTGTCTCATTTCTGTTATTACTGATACACTTCCATTATAATTGATTTTTTCTTGGAACTTGGTTAATTTACAATGTTGTACTAGTTTCAGGTGTGCAAAAATGTGAATAAGTCATACTTGTACATACATCTACTTTTGTTAAAGATTTTTTTTTCCCATGTAGCTATTAAAAAGTATTGAGTAGAGTTCCCTGTGCTATATAGCACATCCTTATTGTTAACCTGCTTTATATATAATAGTGTGTATGTGTCCTAAGAAGGCTTTTATATTGATAACGAGTCCTTAGTTTACATAGTGTTTCTGAAAAGTAACCTGTTTCTCTCTACAGATGCTTGCAGAGTTCCGTTGAAAGTGTCAGCAGAGTTGCTGATGGTATGTCACATTAGTCACCTTACTGTGGCTGTTACTGTGTTACAAAGAAGTAAGGATATGTTTGTATCTGTAACTAATTCTTTTAATAATTGGCCATCATGACCAATGAGGGCTGAATCTTCTCGCCTGTCATAAGCAGTTCAGTGCACCCTGTGTCTTCATCCTCTTCACTGATGATATTGGGAGTTACTCATTCACATGACACACATTAGTTTCATGACTTCTTCAGAGAGCTACATGACTGCTTACAGAGGTGCAGAGCAGAATACAGGGAGACCGTGTGTTTCCATGGGGTTCAGGAGGTGTGAACTGGAGCGACAGAATGTCAGCCCTGACCTCAGCACTTCACTGTGGCAGTGGACTTCCAGGCCACTGACTGGGGTCTCTGATGGGATGCCTTCAGGGTGGGTTGTTCTGCACTGGAGTGCCAGGGTTTGGTTGGTAGGAAATGAGTAAGGACTGCATTTCCCTTGGTGGGGAGGGTCATCTCCACCATCATCCCAGATGGAGAGGTGGTTGCTTGCAACAGCATAACATAAATGAGTGTGCTTGTGGAAGAAAGTCTGGGTTAGAGGCAAGGAATGGGTGAGGGGGGAAGCAGCCAAAGTGTGAGGCTGTCTGTGGAAGCCTCCAGGGGCACCGGCTCCCCAACGGGCTCCACAGCTCTGCAGGTCAGGGCCTCCAGCTGGTTTTAGGAGCATGGGTGCTGTGCCCGGGACACAGAGTGGCCATCAGAAGCCTGCCTTCCCCTCCAGTGTCCTGTGACCCAACTGTCCTGCACTCTCATAGGGGAATCGCCATCTTTCTGGAGGGGTGTAATTGCAATCATTATGTTTTCCAAATTCGATTGGGACACAAAATATTTGAAGTAAAAAGTGTTTTGAAACATTCAAGGATGAGGATTAAATCTATCACAAGAGCTGAGGTAGGGGTGAAGACATCTTAAAGAACTGCTGGGTCTGGTGAATAGACAGGGTGACCAGCACGAGGGCCTCCCGGGAAAGCTAGCAGGTGCCCGTGGTCTCTGCCAGTTGTGCCTTGCGGAGTGTTTCTTGTGTGTGGTGAGATGGGTAGAAAGCGCTCAGAAGCTGCCGTGTTACTGGGGTTGTTGACTAAGGTAAATCATACTTTAATTACAAGTTGTAAGACTGCCTCCCAAACCGAAGCAGAATGAAGTAACTAATATCCAGCCTTCTTCCAAAAGTGCCAGGTAGGAAGAATCACCTTGTTTTTTTTTTTTTTTTTTTTTTTTAATGGTTGATGATCTTTTACAGTCTGTTCTAGGAAACAGTGGCAGTTGGGGAAATCCCTAACATTTTCACTTGGAAGGGCTTTCCAGGTGACACTAGTGGTAAGGAACCCGCCTGCTAATTCAGGCGACATGAGACATGGGTTCAGTCCCTGGGTCAGGAAGATCCCCTGGAAGAAGTCATGGCTACTCACTCCAGTATTCTCGCCTGGAGAATCCCCATGGACAGAGGAGTCCGGCGGGCTACAGTCCATGGTGTCACAAAGAGTTGGGCACGACTGAGCGACTAAACCACCAGGACTTGGAAGGATGTGCTGCTTGGACTGCAGCTGTATCATGACATCTCTCATTTCATCACTGAAGATAAGCAGGGATTAGCCAATGTCTTCTCCTTTCTTATTAAAAAAAAAAGTCCAATCTTCTGTTTTATCTTTTTTCTATCTTGCCAGAACCTCCATTGTGTGAAATGAGCTGCTGTGGTGGGACAGGGGCAGGGGGACTGGAACCCGGCTCCAGGCATCCTCAGTGTGTGCCCGGGAGCCCACGTCCGACCCCTGACCCAGGTCAGGGTGGGGGATGGAGCCCCCTCTGTGGGGCTGGGGCAGGGGTGTTGTCAGACTTGTTCTGGTCTCACCTGGTGGAGGTAAGCCAGTGGTTTAACTGTAACCAAGAGACCCTCTGAACTGCATTTAGTGAGGGGCTTTGTCTCTTCCCTACTCCTCAGTCCCCTCCTTCCAGTCCCCACAGCCACCCAATCTGGGGATTGTTGGATTCTTTAGCAAAAGCATAATTATGTGATTATATACGTCATTGAAACACTACAGATTTTGTTAACTTAATACACTGTCTCAAATATAAGCTAAAAATAGGATTTGAAAAAAATTTAAGCAAAGAATTTTAATATAAAATGCATACTTGAGTCAACCAGCTTTGTTCTGTGTCAGAGCTTCCGGGGTGAGATGGGTTCTGTGGGATATGGTGGGGGACTGGGGACCACAGAGGGCCCTGGGAGCCCTCCCTTCCACCCTCACAGACTCCCAGGGACAGTGCAGGCTGGGGGGTCGGGGGTGGTGCCTGATCAGCCCTTCCCCTGGGGGTTCCAGGTGAGAGTCCTTTGGGGTGACTTTGTGCAAATGGTGGGAAAGAAAGAGCAGGTGAATCACTGCACTTTCCCTTTAAGAACAGAAAACCACACACAGGTAAAGCTCTCAGAGCTTCTTAACACTTTTAAAATTAAACTCTCATGTTTAGTAAAGAACATATTAGGGAAGTAATAGCCGTTCTCTTTTATGTGTGTTTCATAGAATCAAAGATATTCTGCCTCCCACCAAGAAGTTACCACCGGAACTGACCTCTTTTGTGCTTTTCATTGGATTTGAGTCTGTTCAAGTTCAAGAGTACATAAAGGTGAAATTTCCTTCTATTTCACATTAAGGATTTTTAGGAATGTTCCTTTCTGTTTATATTTGCTTTAGGTGAGCAGTTTTATTAAGTTAACATGTAGTCAGGAATACCGTGTTGTAACGGTGTTCATCATGTGTATTCATAAACTCTGTCATCATTACATCATTGCCTTCCCGCCTTATTCTTGCTGCTACTTCCTCCTTTGACACTTGCTTTCTTAGGATGACTCAGGTGAGGAGACCAAGAGCAGTCTTGTAATCACACATTAGCAAAGCTGTGCAAATACCATTTTCGTAAGGACATTAGCTTACGAGAGTAGCTGTGCCCCCTCAGGTTTCTTAAATGAACCCATCATCTTCTCAAGACTTGTTCTCTCTGGTGGAGCGGGTGCAGGGGTCACAGGTGTATTTGTATTTATTTACATAAATGCACTTCTGGAAGTAACATTAGGAGGGACTGTGGGCTTGTGTCTGGGGATGGGATGGTTAAAGTATAGTTGACCTGTGTCACAGGGATTCATATATTTCCCTTAATTTTTTAAGGAAAAGAAATAATTATAAATACTACTATAAAATTCTTTTTTTACCTTTTAAAACTGGGTATAAAGAGATCATCTTTTACATGTCTATGTCTTAGGTCGATTTTTATGTCATCATTTCTTAGAGACTGTTTCTCAACGTGCCTTATCAATACTCACTTCGGCGTAGACAGCCTGGGAGGTTCACTCCTTATGTAGCAAGTTACCTTGTTTTCAGAGCTTTCTACATCTTCAAAGGGGTGTCCTCCTGGTGTCCAGTGGAGGTCCTGCTTTAATCTTGACTTGTGTGGCACGGATTAGGGAAATGTACATTGTCACTTCCAGTTTCCACTTTGCTCGCACGGTGGCGTTGGTCTGCCTTCACGGCTTTCACCATTTTGTGCGGCTGAGAGCCCCATTCAAGGTCTAGACAAGTCCCGGGCTGAGGGCGGGCAGGCGACTCCGCAGACCAGATGGTCTCACCTCTGCTCTGTGTTCCCAGCCCCCAGAAGCTCCACATCCTGGGTGGCGAGGTCGCCGAGTCTGCACAGAAATTCACCCACCTCATCGCCAGCAAGGTGAAGCGGACCGTCAAGTTCCTGATGGCCGTTTCCGAGGTGAAGCACATCGTCATCCCAGAGTGGCTGGAGGAGTGCTTCAAGCGCCAGAAGTTCATCGGTAAGTGGCCGAGCCGCACCCTGTGCACTGGATGCCCAGTTAGGAGGGTTTTTGCCTTCAAATTTATCTCCATTTTCATCCCAGCACACATCAGGTTCATTTTTCAACTCTGTGAATTTAAATGGATAAATAACAAGTTATTTCATGTCCCAGTGAGGCATTTCATATTTTTGCATTTTACTGTGGAATAGGAAGGTTGTGGTACTTCGGGAAGTACTGGGGAAGAGCTCTGTAGCCCTGCCTTGTTTCCCTGATGATACATACAGGATGGTACATTCCTGGAGGAGTCCCATGTAGTCAGCCCTGGTCGGCCACCCCTGCCTTCCCACCCCTGCAGCACACCGCCCCCGCCTGGGCTCTGACAGCTTTAAGACTGGATGCTTCCTATCAAGGGGGAGAGGTATTTTGACATTCTGTATTTATATCTATATAGTTTGAGACACCAATTGCATAGGTTATTTCTTTCTGGAATACACATGCCCTTTACACTGCTGTGGAAAGTTTGACTCTTGCCACAACTCCGACCAAGTTAATGTAACTCAGCTTCTCCTCTTAGAAACCCAGGGTGTTGTAGCTACTGTATTCATTTCAGTGTCATCTCTCACCTTAAACACGGACTGCTTCCTGTCCTCCCTCACGGCTCTTCAGCAGGCACAGCAACCTTCATTCTGCTGTAGAAACTAGCATTTCAGATACATCACTTCATTCAAGTATGTAACTTCATGCATGACAATACTTCTTTGTTCATTTCTTAACTTCATTTTTTAGACATTCTTCTCTTCTTTCACCTAGTGTAGTGCCTTCTTTTTCTGCTGGTGGCTGATGGACTTGCATTTCTAGCAGTTGCTAAATCTCAGTTCTCCTGAGTGACCTGATGGAGTCAGCAACTATGCTCTCTGAGCTGAGAATGGTTTTCTTATTTTTAAGGCATTGTTAAAAAAGAGAAGGGCAAGTGACATACCCAGCATGTGGTCTGTCAGCCCTACAGCCTGTCTTCTGACTCAGCCTGACCCTGGACTGTTAGTTGGGTTATGATGATGAAATGCTTTTCTGAATGAGATGTATTCATAAGAAGATGAAAACATTTTGTGATCTTTACTTTTTGAAAAATTGGGTATTATTTAAAAATTCTTAGATCCTCAAAATCTGGTAAAACCATTCTTTATAAAGTGATGTTCTTATACTGTATAAAAGGAACTTGTTTTTGGTACAAATGTAAAATGTGGCTAATCGACTCTTAGCTGTAGTACACTGGCTCTGAAGTCACTGGTCCCTGTGAGCACAAGCTGGCCATGAACCTGGTTCCCAGTCTGTCCCTCCACATGGGCACTCTTCACCTGGGTCTGGGTTGGGGTGCTCTGGCTCCCCAACAGTGTGAAGTTACAGCTGAGGGGGAGGTGGGGAGCTGCCCAGGGATGAGAGGAGGGTCCATGGACATCTTTCAGGACATTTGTTCCTAAAAGCTAAGAAACACTGATCCAGGAGGGAGGAAGAGTGTTTTTGGCCTGGCTGGCTGTTTTTGGGAGGAAAGTAAATGAAATATAATCTGGGAGACTTACTCCTTCATAGGTTTCACAGGTGGATGCCAGCACATGGCTCACTGGGGCACCTGGAGCCAGTCACATGTGTTGTGTTCCCCAGTGCCAGGCACTCTCTGAGGCTGTACTGTCTTCCTTTTCAGACGAGCAGAACTACCGTCTCCGAGATGCAGAGGCTGAAGTGCTTTTCTCCTTCAGTTTGGAGGAGTCCTTGAGGAGGGCCCACGTTTCTCCACTTTTCAAGGTACACCTGGACTGGAGATCAGATCAGCTGCTGCAGCTGGGCAACCATGTTGGAGTGGGTGGCTTGCACCCAGAGAGCTGGGCTCTCCCCACTCCCCCTGTGCAGTCAGGCCTCCTCTAGGGTGTGTTCCGTGTCAAAGAGAATCAATATGGAGAGAGATGCATTACAAATAACCCGGGTTCAAAGAGTGAATGAATAGTGTGTAGGAGATTTACATTTTTATTTTTGCTTTTACCAACTTACATTAATACTATTCTCATAAAACATATATTCAGCTGGAAAATAGAGACCTTTCTTGAGAAAATATTAACTGAATATGTGTCTCATAATTCTAGACTACAGTGCTTACATTTTTCTAAGATAGAACAGTTTGGAAATTTTTTTTTTTTTTTTGTATCAAAGAGTGGCTTAGTAGATTAATAGAGGCAGGTTTTTTGTTTGTTTGTTTGTTTTGCTCTTAAGGAGCCAACTTAGGAATCCAAAGAGATTTTCCGTCCTGAGTTAAGAGTACATTACCTAAAATAGTCTGTGTTTTTCTAAACGTTTGAGGAATTTAAAACAAAATGGTGCTTTTGGTACCTTTAAGAGTAAGGGTGTTAGAAAATTTTAACCATCAAAATCATTTTGTGCTCCATTTGAGCTTTAGAAATTGTGAAAAATGTTCTTATTCTTGCTCTTATCACAGAATACTTCATGTCTTACAGGAATTAAAGTTCTAGCCACTTTTGAATAATTATAGTTCACACCTAGCTTATGAGAGTGCTTATTTCTGAAATTCCATGTCTGGGTTCCACCAGGCCCACTTGAGGTTGGGGACTAGGGGAGTCTAGTACCGTGTAGCTCCATGAAATTAGTCATTTTGTCAAAATTCTTGGGTAGAATGAGAAATTATGCACACTGAAGATTCAGTTTGAAACCAGTACACGTATTTTCACTTTTAGGCAAAATACTTTTACATCACTCCTGGGATCTGCCCAAGTCTGTCAACCATGAAAGCGATTGTGGAATGTGCAGGAGGCGAAGTGTTGTCTAAAAAACCATCTATCAGGAAACTCATGGAACATAAACAGGATAAGGTGCACAGAAGTGAAACACTGTTGAATGCATCAATGTCCATGTATGAGGCTCAGTAACCAAGAATCTGCTTTTCTTTTCCTTAGAGTTTGTCAGAAATAATTTTAATAGCCTGTGAAAATGACCTTCACTTGTGTCAAGAGTATTTTGCCAGAGGAATAGGTATGTTCATTTCTCTGCTGTGTGTTGGCATGCATGGGTGTGGGCAGGTGCGTCTGTTTGACAGGTTTTGTCTTTGTTCCTTGCAGATGTTCACAGTGCAGAGTTTGTTCTCACTGGAGTGCTCACTCAGACACTGGACTATGAGTCACATCCTTTCAGAAGGCGGTGGGTGGGCCCCTCTCATCTTTAGTGTCAGAGCTGCGTGTGCTCCATGAGCCCACAGGTTAGGGCACTATTGGCCAGGGTTAGTGATAGAATCGCTGAGAGGCCCATTTAATTTCGTAGACTGTTCTTCTAGAGTAGGTGCTCTTACATCTTTCCGGGCTCTTTCCCACCCTACATGTTTAGATCTGAATGCCCGTTCTGCACTGCTTTTCCTAGTGGAAGGAAGACTTGGTGTTAAGTTTACCTGAGCCATCTGTGGGTGACCTCTTGGGCCTCTCCTCGCGTCTGCAGCCTGAGAGCGGCCGTGTCGTCCTGCTGCAGGCAGTGGCCTGGGCTGCAGGGCCTGGCATGTGCCCTGCAGAAGAAGGGAGGGGCTGGTTTTCTGTAGTGGGGCTTCGGGCACCTGGGGTTCTTAATCTGAACTCGGGGACCTTGTTGGGTGTTGACATTGGTCCACACTGCTGTGGGAACTTGTTTTCCTCAACACGCCTATATATAAATTTAACTGATGCACCTGGGCTGGTGCCAGGAGCAGTGCGGGCTTGCCCTAGGCCTTGCTCCCTCAGTTGCCCTTGTTTTTCAGCTGCTTTCTTTGAGACAAGCATTTTTATGCAGGAAGACAAATATATTGCATCTTATTAAGATGTGTAATTTTATTCTGAGGAAACATAAAGAGCCCACATTGGTTTTATGATTCATTTGTCAAGTTTTTAAATGTTTTCACAACACTGCTAAAACTTTAGCTGAAAATAAAATGATGCAAATAAAGACCTTGCTATCTCTAAATTATGGATGTTGAAGATTTGAAACGTTTTGTACATTTATTTTTCTTATACTCTTTTATTTTATATCAAAATTTTTCCCGCATTTTAAATTAATGTACTTTTGAACTTTACTTAGAATTGAGTGATCCTTTATTGTGACATATTTCCTGTATAGTTTATAGGGTTTTCATTAAGCTGGATCACATTTTAAGTGATTTCCAGGCAAAATATTTTCTAGTAGAATTTTTTCCTGTGGAAGTAATTTCTGGAATGTAGCCATTTTCTACCAAGGTGAGACATAGACTCCTGAGCAGAGCTAAATTCAGAACATTAGCAGTTATTACCACAGGCACAGGCCAGCCAGAGTCATTAATACCACAGAAACCCACATCTCTCCTGCTTTTGTTCCAGATATGGTTCTAATACACTTCCTGTCAGGTTGTAGGTACAAAAACATAAGTGGAGACCATCGTCTTACCAGTGACTACTGACATACGAATGTGTTTAATAAACTACAGGTATTAGTGTACTCAAGACCAGTGCTGTCACAGAGGTTCAACCCTGCCCGGACGTCACTGCCCATCAGTGTGCTCCTCAGACACTGAATTTGCCTCCACGGCAACTGCTAAGGTGTTTTCCTAAAGGGAGCTGTAATTGGCTCCAGTCTGTTCTCCAGTTGTGTAATCTCTGCAGTTTAATTCCTGAACGCAGTTTAGGTGGAGCACATGCATGAATCACCATAGGACTTCCACATCACAGGAGTGGTCAGCATTGCCGTAAGGCTCGGGTGTCGCTTAGTTATGCGGGATGTCCTCCCGGCTCTGACCTGGAGCCACGTGGAGTCAGTCCTGCAAATCACCACTCAGTGTCACTGTTGTGAAGTGAGGCTCCACACCTGCGACCTCACCTGTGCTCTAGGCCCTGAACTGTGGTGACTTTCCCGTGACCCGTCTCTTGCCATGTGGGCACCGTTAAGTCTCTCATCACACATGGATGACACGCTGATGGTCTCCTGGAAACATCAATCTATAAAGCTCTTTAAAACACACCCAGTTGGCACTTGCTTCTTTAACAGACTATCTCACAATGTGTGTCCTTTTCAGTTCCTACTTTTGTACCTAAGCAAACAAACCTACCTATAGAACTGACTGTCTTCTCATGAACCACAATTGGAATGAATGTTAATGTGAATAAATTTAGTAACAGAAAGGTCCTGAATGTAAAGAGGAGTTTCATGTGTTGACACAAAATGTTGATTGCACAGTATTCAGAGTATGGGCCTGCTTCTTATACCCTTGAAGAAAAGTGAACATGATAATGGCATAAAAGCCTCTGGGTAGAGTGTATGCATCTGTTTAGTCTTCAGTGAAGAAAGGGGTTTGTTTAAGCACCATGCAAGTCTGACTGACTTGATTAAACTTTCAGTGAGTGTTTTTTCAAGAGCTGCCAGGAAATACTCCTTGAAAACTCCAACGCCTGCACAGCTGCTGAACAGTGACTTGGAGGATCAGAGGAAATTACATATGAAGATTTAAGAAAAAGATAAAGCAAATCAACTTGTTAGGTTGATTAGGTTATAAAATTATTTCTCATAAGAAAGGAAGTCTTTTTTGTCCTATTGTTTGGTCTGACTCAAGATTTAGTAGAAGTATAATGTTGGCCACATATGTAATTTTAAAGTTTCTAGTAGCTCTTAGGTTTTAGTTTCTACACATATCCGAAGTGCTATTTCATTAGTAAGTAATATATTTTAAATTAAAAAAAAAATATTTCAGATTTCACACCACTTACACTTCAAAAAGTAGATTTACATACCCAAGTTATTTCAAGTACAGGGCTTTTTTTAAAGTTAACATTAACTATGATTGACGGTTGAGCCCATCTTTCATACCAGGCATATTTCCAGTGCACAGTGAGCTGGTGTGGCTGGTCTCCACTGTCTTACTTTGCAAACGGGTTGGAGAAACAGGGATGCCACTAAAGATGGCACACTTGGTATTAGAACAAGTGCAGGATTATATCATTCCTCTCTGTAGACAAGTATGAGACTTTGAATCCAGATGGCAGAAGGACATGGAACTCACCTCCTCCCACAAATACATCTGCACATGGAACAGTTCTCACAATACCTCCTGGTGGGAAATCTCAGGCAACAAAGAGCACTAGAAAGATCTCCATGTAACACAGTAGGATGAAAGGGGGGATAAAAAGGGGAGAAGGACGGGCCCGGCACCCTGGGAAGAAGCTCTAAGAGAGGACAGTTTCCGGCCCCATGGATAGGCCCTCTCCTAAGGGGACACCAGCTGGGACAGAGAGGGGGTCTTCAGAGAGTCGGAGGAGCATGTAGCAGGCAGAGCAGAGATCCCAGGAGAGCCAAGTGGGGTGGCATAGAAGACGCTCAGGCCATTGTAGAAGCAAAGACCTGAAGTTAAGGGGTGTGTGAAGGACAGAGTGGGGTGCCCATTAGGGTCTACCTCTCTCATCCAGCACAGCATTGGCTCCACGAGCTCCGGGAGCACTCCAGCACCAGCAGGGCCCTCACCCGAAGAGGAACAGCTGAAATGAGCCTCCTGGGGCTGTGCCATGGACGGATCTCTACCACTGCCTCTGGCTCTGTCCAAGTGGCACATTCGGAACATGCAAGTGGACAGCGGGGGTTCCGTAGCTGGGACAGGTTGGGCCTAGCAGCTGTGGGATTTCTGGGTGCACATGGGGGCCGGGGCAGGCCTGAGCTGCTCCCTGCATCCATGGCAGGTCCAGGTGCACAAGTGCTGATTCCACAAGATCTCCACTGGTGGCTGTGTGAACACAGCACGTGAAGGCCACCAGGGACACCCACCTGCATCCCCACAGAGGAACGTGTCCCAGTAGAACTAAACAAAGACGCACAATGTGATGGACTTGAAGGGCTGGGAGGGAGCCTGAGGGCAGGTGGGTGGGGGCGCTAGGCAGACACCTGTGGGTGGGGGGCTCCTATAACCCGGGTGCATGGGTTTGGTGTGAGCCTTTGGAAAGGAAAAATGCAAGATGCTGATACCTGCCTGGCAGGCAAGCTGAGGACCCTGAAAGCTGCACCTTCACCTTGTCCATCCTCCTGGTTGGTCCTGGCAGGTACGGGAACTGGGCCCTCTCCAGTCCCGCTGCAAGCTGTTGTTGTCCTTTTGGGACAACCCTGTCCTTCAGGAACACAGTGATCATTAAGGAGTACCACTCTGGCATTGCTAGTACGACCTGGCTCCCAGGGTGGTGTGGGTGGGCGGGAGAGTGAGCAGATGCTCCTCCTACCTGAATTTCTTCCCTGCCTCCCTGGTCCTCCTCCAGGATATAGGGCATGCATATCCCCTCGAGTCCACTGGGTCTCTGACGACAGATGGGGAACTCCCAGCCTCAGGCTGGACACCCACAGCCTGAATGTTCTCAACTGGCTGCTGGACCACAACACTGCGGGATGGAAGAGGATTGCGGAGGTGGGGTCTCTCTGGGCATCCCCAGACAGGGCGCTTGAGGTCGGGGTTCTTGGCTGGCCCTGGGAGAGCTCTGGGCCCAGTCGCCCACATGGCGACCTCCCTCGTTGGGCCAGCAAGTCACTGGCGAGGTCCTGTGGGTCCATCCCTTGCAGCACTACAGCCGGGTGGAAAGTTCCTGCCATGAGAGCTTATGTGACGAGGCACAGAGGTTGTGAGGCGATCAGGTTGTGAGGCCTCAAGGCAGACCGGTGGAGAGGCCAGGACCTTCTCTTTTCCTCAGTGGGGAGGATCAGGCTCATGCCACTGGGTGCAGAGTCTGCATGCAGGTCATGCGGGTAGCAGCAGACAGGCTGAGACCAGAGGCCTGGGGACTTCACGTGTCCTAGTCTCATTCAGAGTAGCTCTGCTTACAGCATGCGAGACCCAGGCGATGCTCACAGAGGCAGGGTGTTTCAAGCACCTTTGTCGGAATCCTCCTACCCTGGGTCCTCCTACTGACGGAGACCCTGGGTCCTCTTCAGAGTGAGCCCGAGCATTCAGGTGCCAGGGCTCTGAGAACTGCTGGTGCGGTGGGGCCCTCGGGGAGGTTGCAGGCAGCAGGTGGCCCAGAGGGCGAGGAGGCTGCCTTCTGAAGCGGGTAGGCCATGGAGGCAGGAGGAGCCTCGACCTGGAGGAGGGAGAGGTGGTGGGGATCGGCGAGTGCTCCAGCAGCTGGTGGAAGACATCATCAAGGAGATGGAAGTGGTGGCGGCAGAGGAGCAGGAGAATGTGTCCATGCAGGAGTGGGAGGAGGCGCCGGCGGAACAGAACCAGGAACATCCAAGGACTGGGACCTCATGGGACCAGCCCCCAATGGAGGCGCTGGGGGTGTTGGCGGCCCTGCAGGTGGTGCTGAGCTCCTCCAAAGAGCAGGTCCCAAGAGCCACTGTGAAGCTACGGAGAAAGGACCACCAGAGGAGAAAGCGTCCCTTGCATCAGAGAAGTGCCATCATCCAGAGCCTTGCTGGCTTCTGGGCCAATCCCGAATCCTGACCAATGCGAATTAGGGGTCAGATGCTCAGGACGAGGAGAAGGATCGGCAGCAAGAGAAGGGGTGGAGGTGTGGTCACCAGCACGTTGAGGAGGCCCATGTGAATCTGGGGGCAATGGGATTCAGGGCAGGGCGAGTTGTCATCTCCACAGGCACAGTGCCAGCAGATCTGGGGATCTCTCTGCCTGTAGGTGTCTGAGCAAAGGACTATGGTAGGCTCATTCTGGCTCACATCCCCACACACCTTGGCAGGGAATGCGTGTCATCAGTGACCAGAAAGAGTGTGCTACTTGACTCCAGTACATCCATGCCACCAATTGGGAAGACAGGAAACAGGCCCGTGACCCGGAGCTCTCTTGCTAAACGTGCAGACACACGCACTTGCCCCTACAGCAAGCATGCCACAGGGACTGCACTTCCTTAAGTTTTAAGCAAGTAACATGCCAGGACCTGGGACACACATGCCAGACGTACATCAGGCACGGTCAGAAACAGAGCCTCCCTTGGGGGATGAAGATCACGGTCTCACTGCACCACAGGGGGCCCAGAGGGATGAGCAGTTCTGAGGGTACAGCAGGGGCTGGGACTGTCGTTGTGGTGGCTGGGCAAGCGGCCTGCTGGCAGAAGCCTATTCTGCATTCCTTGTAATGTCTGAGCCTAACTCTCTCACTCAAGACTCTTGCATGCCCAGCATGTGGCATGACTGGCCCCTTGACCTAAAGCAGATTATTAACCCACGCCATGTGCCCGTCATGAGCAGAGTCCAAGATGAAGACATGCTGAACAACATGATGGACTTGAAAGGCCAGGAGGGAGCCTGAGGGCAGGTGGGTGGGGGCGCTAGGCAGGCACCTGGGGGTGGGGGACTCCCATAACCCCGGTGCATGGGTTCAGTGTGAGTCTTTGGAAAGGAAAAATGCAAGATGCTTATGCCTGCTTGGCAGGCAAGCTGAGGACCCTGAGAGCTTGCACCTACACCTTGTTCATCCTCCTTGTTGGTCCTGGCAGGTGCGGGAACTAGGCCCTCTCCAGTCCCGCTGCAAGCTTGTATTGTCGTTTTGGGACAACCCCGTCCTTCAGGAACACAGTGATCATTAAGGAGTACCACTCTGGCATTGCTAGTACGACCTGGCTCCCAGGGTGGTGTAGGTGGGTGGAAGAGGGGAGCAGATGCTCCTCCTACCTGAATCTTCTTCCCTGCCTCCCTGGTCCTCCTCTAGGATACAGGGCATATATTTCCTCTCAAGTCCACTTGTTCTCTGACAATGGATGGGGAGCTCCCAGCCTCAGGTTGGACACCCGCAGCCTGAACATTCTCAACTGGTTGTTGGGCCACAACTCTGCGGGATGGAAGAGGATTCGGAGGTGGGGTCTCCCTGGGTGACAGCAGACAGGGGGATTTAGGTCACAGTTCTTGGCGGCCCCTGGGAGGGCTTGGGGCCCAGTTTGCCCCAATGGGAACTCTCTCTTGGGCCCAACACGTCACTGTCCAGGGCCTGTGTGTCCATCCCCTGCAGCACTACCCCAGGCGCAAAGGTCCTGCCATGAGTGGGAAGTGATGAGGCACAGAGGTTGTGAGGGTGATCAGATCGTGAGGCCTGAAGGCAGATCCGTGGGAGGCCAGGACCCTATCCTTTCCCCAGTGGGGAAGCTCATGCTCATTCCACCTGGATCAGAGCCTGGCTTCAGGTCATTTGGGTAGGAGGTGACAGGCCGAGACTGGGGGCTTGGTGACGTCATGCGTCCTAGTCTCAATCAGGAACTCTGCTTACAGCATGCGAGACCCAGGCGATGCTTACGGAGGCAGGCAGACTCAAGTATGTTTGTCAGAATCCTCCGTCCCAGGGTCCTCCTGCTCATGCAGACCTTGATTCATCTTCGTGTTTAGCCCGAGCATTCAGCGTGCCGGGGCCCTGAGCCCTGCCTGTGTGGTGGGGCCCTCGGGGAGGTTGCAGGCAGCGGGTGACCCAGCAGGCGAGGAGGCTGTTTTCTGCAGTGGGAAGGCCGTGGAGGCAGGAGGAGCCTCCCCCTGGAGGAGTGAGAGGTGAAGTGAATCATCGAGTGCTCCAGGGGCTGGTGGAAGTCATCATCGAAGAGGTGGAAGTGGTGGCAGCAGAAGAGCAAGAGAAGGTGTCCGTGCAGGAGCAGGAGGAGGTCCTGGAGGAACAGAGAGTAGGTGACCCATAAACATGTACCTGGGCAATGGGACAGTGTCTTTCTATTACAGGATTGGTGTCCACGGGCATCAGACATTATTCCTCCCATCATATTGAACCCACCACCGTCTCAGACCAGTCCAAATGAGATGATTAAGCATTTGTTGCACACTGACCCAGATTCTGATGGAACAGAAGTCCAGGTATGTGGAGACAGTAGGGCTCAGGAGTGGGCAGGTGACCTGTGTTGTGGGGAGAGTTCTGGAAACGACACCCAGTGGGCAGGTGACCTGTATTGTGCGGAGGTCTCATCTTTGAAGGGAAGACAGACACACACCCACAGGTGTCTACAGGATGGTGGCACAGACACACCAAAGGAGCCCTATGTGGCGGGGCACACACATCCTCAGGTGCTCCCCATTGTGCTGTGCTTGGGGTTCTGACATACTGTTTTGCTGTGTGTTCTATTTGCATCTCATTGACTATTTGGATTAGAAAAGAGACTTTTATTCTGAAGGGTTATTGTGAAGGGGAAAGGGGACTATTACAGGAGGATGATTTCAGGGAGAGGGTCTGTTACACTCGAGAGGGGATGATTACATAGAGGTAGGACATAATTTGTACAAGGGGCAATATTACTGTAGAGAGGGGACTAATATGATAGAGGAGTGGGGCTATGGCCATGTGGGGGGGATGTTACTGTGGAGAAAGTGAATGTTGATCAGTCGTGTCTTACTCTATACAGGCCATGGAATTCTCCAGGCCAGAATACTGGAGTCGGTAACCTTTCCCTTCTCCAGGGCATCTTCCCAACCCAGGGACTGAACCCAGGTCTCCTGCAATACAGGTGGATTGTTTACCAGCTGAGCCACCAGTGAAGCCCTACTGTGGAGAGGGGACTCATAATAAAGGAGGACCTTTACAGTAGTGGGGGACTATTACCGTGGAGTGGGAAAGTTATAGTAGGGCGACTCTGATACCGTGGGTGCTGTTACAGTAGGGGAGGGACTATAACAACACAGAGAACTATCATAATCAAGGGAACTATTACAATAGAGGGGACCATTCTGTAGAGGGGGACTATTACAGAAGAGGCAGAACTATTTATGGAGGGAGGACTCTTATCATTTAGGGGGGCTATTACAATAGAGGAGGACTCTCACTGTTGAGAGAGGATTATTCTAGTATATGTGAGACTATTATAGTAGAGGGTGGCCTATCATTGTAGAGTGGGGACTGTTACTGAAAAGAGGGGACTATGACAAAGAGAGAGGGACTATTATACTAGGAGAGGACGATTACCTTAGAGGGGACTATTATAATGAATGGGGGTCTATAACTGCACACAGGGACTATTACAATAGAAAGGGACTACTGAAACTGAGGAAGACTGTTACTATAGAGGGGGAACTATTATGACAGAGAAGGGACTATTAACATAGAGTAGGAACAACAGAAGGGGACTATTAGTTTAGAGGAGAAACTATGACAATAGAGGGAGGGCTGTTATAGTGAAGGGGGACTTTGACTGTGGAAGGGGAATAGTGACAACAGTGGGAGGTTATTAGATGAGAGACTATTACCACAGAGACAGATTTATTACAACAGGGAGTGAACAATGACAGTAGAAGGGGATGTTTACTGTAGACAGAGATTTTAGCAATGGAGGACATTTAAACTAGAAGGGGGATAGTATAGACAGATTGTTATCATTTAAGTGTACTACTCCAATCAAGGAGGACTATTATTGCAGAGAGGGGACTATAACAGTACTACTGTAGAAGGGGAACTCTGACAATAGAGGAGGAACTATCACTATGTAGTAGGACTGTGATATTAATTAGGGGGGTTATTTCAGTAGAGGAGAGGTTTTTACTGCAGAGGGGGGACTATGACAATAGAAAGTGAAGTATGACAATAGAGACAGGACTATGAGTGTATGGGGTGGAGGACTATGACAATAAATGAGAACTATTACTCTATTAGTTCTCTAATAGAGAACTGTTACCCTATAGGGGAAACTGTTACTATGACAATAGGGAAGAGCTAATATTGTAGAAGTGGTACTATTACTGTGGGGGGGCAATGACAATAGAAGGGGAGTAATACAATAAAGGATGACTATTATTACAGAAGGGGAACTATGCCAGTAGAGGAGCACAGTTACTGTAGAAGTGGAATTTTGAGAATAGAGGGCTATTGCCCTAAACACTATAACATTAGTGTTGGTCGTTCAGTCGTGTCTCACTCTTTGTGACTCCATGGACTGACCGCATGGAGCCCGCCAAGCTCCTCTGTCCATGGGATTCTCCAGGCAAGAATACTGGAGTAGGTTGCCATGCCTTTCTCCAACTATGATATTATAGGGGGCTATTACTATAGAAGGGGAACTATTACTCTGGAGGGGCCAGTATGACAATAGAAGGGGAGTATTACTGTAGAGTGGGGACCATGGTAACAGAAGGGGAATATTATTGTAGAGGGGGGACCATGACAACAGAAGGAGCCTATTACTGTAGAGGGGGGACTATGACAACAGAAAGGAACTATTACTATAGAGAGGGGACCTTAAGAATAGGGACAACCCCTGTCCGTGGAGAGCAGTAAACACAAAAATAAAGGCCCAGGTGTGTGGTTGCCATGAACGCAGGCCTGATGGAAAATGGACCACAGGCCCTGACTCAGGAGGAGATGTGAGGGGAGGCTTCTGCCCAGGCAGGGACAGTGGCTGCACTCAGAGCTGGGTAGGCAGAACCAGTGGGTCATAGGCCCATGTTCTGACTGATCCTGGCAATGACCAGGTCAGTCCCGACTGATGATCCTGGGGAGGAAATGGTCTGTGTGGCTGGGTCAGGGAAGTGAGGATCTGAGTCTCTATAGGGAGGGGTCTTTGTAGAAGCTGTTTCCAAGACATGGTGGGTGAGGGAGGGGGTTCCTGGACATCAGATCACCTTCAACACCATGAAGAGGGCTCTGTCCCCTCTCCCACGTGGAAAGACAAGGCACAGAGGCTTGGGAGTGAGATCAGGGTCTGGGTGGGTGAACAAAGGTCCGCAGCCACCACTCAGAAGGCATGGTTCATGTCTCCAGGTGATTGTGTTTTAAATCATCTCCTTGCATGATGGGATGGCCATGCCTGTCCCCACATGGGTGAAGACTCTATAGTGTTTTACTCATCTGTCACCGCTCCACCAGGACACCCACTCACAAGAGGAGAGAGGGGACACTCAGACCCTGACTGGCGGCAATCCCAGCTTTTTAGCTGCTCAGGTGGGTGCTTCATGCTGGGAGCCTGTCCAGTCACTTTTATTGCAGCAACACCCACCAGATGGAGAGAGCGCCTCTGGGGAGTGAAGGGGCTGTGACCTTGTGCCTGGGCTCCATCTCCCCTAGAAGGGAAGCCCCCAAACTTAGAGACCCCACAGGCTCAACTGGGCCCCTCTCAGCCCCAAGTGGAGGGGGCTGGTGTACAGCGTGAGGGTGGGGGACCCTCTGGAGTGACATGCCAGCTCTAGCCTCAGGGAGAACAGACTTGAGTTGCTGGGGTCTGTCTGTTGGTCCCTGTCTCCTCCCTCCCTTGCTTCACCTCAAACCCTCACTTCACCTCCTTTGTGTCTCTCTCCCTTCACTCTGCTTCTGTCTCTCTTCATGTCTCTGTCCATTTCTCTCTGTGTCTTAGTCTCTCTGTCTCTAGAGCTCTTCTCCCCTCTCCACCACCCAATCCTCCTTTCTCTTGGAGAGAAGTCTGCCATTTCTCGTTTTTCAGAATCATGCCTCCACGCCGCCAGCACTGGGTCTTCCGCACATCCTGATTTAATTATGCAAAGCCAATTTCCTCCCCCAGATCCCCCAGGCTCGACCTCTGATGGGCTGGCAGGTGAGCTCTGCCTGCTCCTTCTTGTGCCACCAAGGCGAACGTGGACTGGATGTCAGTACTGAGTTCTCAGCTCTGCGATGTGCCCCTGCACCACCTCTCCATCCTAGGTGAGGCCCTGCAGGCTTGGCTCGGCGGGGATGCGGCTGCGAGATGGGTCCAAGTGTGGGAAGCCTCAGTGCCAAACATGCACCCATGCAGGCACACACAGGCACACTGAACACACACACACACGTACACACATACACCAAACACACATGCACACACACACATGCATGCACATAGAGCAAACACACACGCACACATACTTCACACACATACATACACACACCAGCACCTTCCCTTCTCTGTCCACTTTATCCCATTCAACCGGGAAGGTATGTGAACTTCCAAGAGCCTGCCTTGAGGACACATGCCAGCCACCCTGGGGAGGGGTTGTGCTTTCTCAGCCACTCTGTCCTACTCCTGGGGACCCCTCACCTTTCCATCCACCTTTTCCATCAGAGCTTGTGCAGCACCTTCTGCACTTGAGTCTGGAGGGCCCAAAGTTTAAGATGTCCACCTGCCCCCAAAACAACTCGGTAAGTGGTACCGGAAATATCTAATTAAAATGAGGAACCTTTGACTCCAGCCAGTTTGGTTGCAAACAGTGCTGCAAAGCTCAGCCATGCCTGGGCATCTCGACTTGGGGATGCCTGGTGGTGACCAGGCAGGCAGGCACTTCCAGAATGACACTGCTGTGCTTAGGCCATTAGGGGGTGGCCACCAGACACCGTGGCCTGGGAGGGGAGGGTCCCTGCCAGACAGAAGGTCGCTCACCTCCTCAAGGTGCAAATGCAATCCATTCCCCACCAACACTCCTCTGGCTGTGCGGACACCGGGAACTGACCTGACTCTGTGACCATGGGCACTGCCCGCTGGGAGTGCACATGGACAGTTAGACAAACAGGAAGTGCTGTTTTCTATGGAAGTCAGCTTTAGACTCTTTCTCACCCTCTCGACAGTTGCAGGGTTCTATGTCGGCCACCTCACCCCTGGGAGGAGAGGCCCCCACACGGCAATTCTCTTGAGGGTGTGGAGCAGACATGGAAAGTGGACCTGGTCTCTCAACCATTCCAGATGCTTCCCCCTGGGGAAGGCTGTGGGGGCCCCACAAGGAGGAGGCTTCCACGTCTTCAGGCCTCCTCCATCCACAGAGGGGCCCTTGGAGGCTCTCCTTCCTGTACCGCTTACATAATATTTCGTGATGCCTCTCACCCAAGCCCGGGCACCACTCATCTGCTTCTGTCTTTGTAAATTTGCCTGTTCTGGACATCTCATAAATGGGCAAGCAAAATGTGTTCTTCTGTGTCTGCTTCTGTCACTGATCATCATGTGTTCAAGTTTCATCCACAATGTAAGGTGTGTCAGAACTTCACTCCTTTTCATGGTGAGTCATACACTACTGTGTGTATGTACCACATACTACTGACCCACCCATCCGTCCATCCACCCACACACCCACCCACCCACTCACCTATCCACCCACCCATCCATCCATAAATCCACCCATCCATCATGCATCCATCCACCCACTCACCAATCCATCATCCACCCCTCCACTGATCCAACCCCATTGACCCATCCATTGTCCATCCTTCTCTCTATCCATCCATCCACCCACCCACCACTCATTCATTCATCCATCCATCCATCCACTCATCTATACACCCATCCATCCACTCTTCCATAATATCATCAAATCAAAGTATATTATCAACTTGTGAATCCTCCTTCCCATTCCTTGACCCTAGAGAATAAATATGAAAAAAAAAGAGAGAGAGAGAAAGAAATAAAGCTAGTCCAAACCTATGTTCAGAGACAGAAAGGAAGGATTTCTGGATTGCCCCCAGGGGACCGCTAAAGTGTGAACCTCTCCAGACTGTCTCTGAAACAGATGACAAAGATTTAAAGGAAAAGAATAAATGAAACTACACATGACCCACAACACTGGCATCATAAAGAGGCTGAAAATACTGTGAAAGTACTTGTAACTAGAGAGGGTCTGTCTGTGCTCAGTCGTGCCTGACTCTTTGCAACAACATGGACTGTACCCACCAGGCTCCTCTGTCCATGGGGTTCTCCAGGCAAGAATACTGGAGTGGGTTGCCATGCCCTCCTCCAGGAGATCTTCCCCACCCAGAAAGCCTCCCAGAAAGGTAGGAAAGGACACGGCTTTACTCTGGAACCAGCCTGAAACCAGAAAGGGGACTCGTACTAAGAGCACCACAGTCTGAAGTCACAGAGGCTGGGGGAACTGGGAGGGGGAGGCTGGGTCCCGCACTTTGTGCAGCTGAGCTGACACCAGAGCTCCTTCCTGGTCCCAGAGAAGAAACATTTGTGTTCCCACGTCCTCTGATGTGGGTTTGTGTTTGCACCCCGGCACCTCCTCCAGGGAGACTTTCTTGGTGGCTCAGACAGTAAAGAATCAGCCTGCAATACAGGGGACCCGGGTTCAATCCCTGGGCCAGGAAGATCCCCTGGAGGAGAAAATGGTACCCCACTGGAGTATTCTCACCTGGGAAATCCCATGGACAGAGGAGCCTGGCAGGCTACAGTCCATGGGGTCACAGAGAGTCGAGACGACTGAAGCACCCACACCCCTCCCCTGTGGTGCTTCTCCTGGGTGGATCGGAAGTTTTATGGGGTGGAGAGAAGTTGGGGTGGGAAGCAGTCATTGTGGAGGATGTAGAGGGCTCAATGCTGGGGGCCCTGTCTATGTGGAGGGGGCACCCAACTGACAGTGGTCCTGTCACTGGCACACTTTAGCCAGGGGTTGGATGCTGGACTGGGTAGAGAACCCACCTGGGCCCAGGTGCTTGCAGGAGCAGGGGCCCACCTGGAGGGACAGATGGCCCCTGCCTTCCTGTACCCGTACTTGAGGGGCACTCATATTCCTGGTTTTTCTATCCCAGCCTGGTCCCCCCAAGAGGACAAGAGGCTGTCAAGCACAGCTCTTGCCTTGTGTAATTGCTTCCTCCTGGGAGATCCCTGGTTGCTAGAATCTTCCTCAGGGGATCTGACGGGCAGAGAGCCAGGGCTGGAATGTGGGCAAACCTCATTCCTGCTTGCATCAGGTGCCTGCAGCCTGGCCTTAAGAGCTCACACCCAGAGGAGGGACCAAGCAGGAGGGGGTCCACCAGAGCCCGGGAGTCCTGCAGGACTGGGGTCCTTCTGCTCTGAGGGTCCCTTGGTGTCAGGGTCCCTCTGTTCTGCATTACTCCAGGGCAGGGTCCCTCCATCCTGGGGGGCCTTGGTGCTGGGGTCTCAAGCGGTATGACTGTCAAGAGAACCGGGGTGAGTGCAGAGTGGGGGGCACGGGTGGTGGTATTTCAAGGGGTGTTGAAGGTCATTCTCTGCAGCAGCACTTAATTTAATCCTTGTAGAGGTGGATGGCAAGTGCCTGTGTGTAGCTGACAATATTCGTTTGAGTCTTTGCTTTTTCTTTTAATTTGGGTTGGGGGGGGCACTGTGAGTTCGTTTCCCATTTTGTATCATTATATATTTTTTCTTTTCCCATCATGACTCTCTGTAGAGGACACAGTACCATTTTCAGCTACTAGTTTATGTTAATATTAGTTTTTGCTTTTTCTTTTATTTTGGATGGAGAAAATAATAGATGGATCTATTATTTTCTTTCCCATTTTTTATCCTTGCTTTTTTTCCTTTTTCCATTATGACTCCTTGTAGAGGACACAGTACATTTTCTGCTACAAATTTATATTAGGGTTTCCCTGGTGGCTCAGTTGGCAAAGAATCTGCTTGCAATGTGGGTGACATGGGTTTGATTCCGGGGTTGGGAAGATCTCCTGGAGAAGGGAATGGAAACCCACTCCAGTAACCTTGCCTGGATAATTCCATGGACAGAGGGGTCTGGTGGGCTACCATCCATCAGGTCGAAAAGAGTTGGAAACAACTGAACAACTTTCACTTTTCAATTTATGTTAAAGTTATTTTTTGCTTTTTCCTGTCTTATTTGTGTGGTGGGCAGATGTTTCTTCCTTTCATTCTCCCCCCTTGATTCCTTCTTGCCTTTCCTAGAGCTGTTTGTGAGGTGGGCACAGACCTTTGTGGGTCTTGTGTGTCCTCATGTCCAAGGGCCCAGCTTGGGTGTTTGGAGCCCAGGCTGTTGAACCCACAGGGAGCTTCCACCCAGGGACTGCCTGAGAAGAGAGTGAGCCTGGACTCTGCAGGAACACTCCCCCAAGACCACAATCTGGACCCGGGCTCTGTGCTCCATGTAACCAGTGACCCTGGAGACCCTGTTCCCAGAAGCAGAGCCTCAACCCCAGCAGCACCAACACTGTTGATTTTGCAGTGGACGATATGGCCAAGTCACTTAATGTTTCACTCTGGCCTTGGCCCCAGTGCCCCCACCACAGAACCTAATGACCCTTGGGGTCTGGAGGTTCCGTCCTGGGCCTCAGTCTGCATGTACCCTGCTGGCCTCACACAGTCACTGCAGTACAGACTTCACACAATATTTTAAGCACTGCTCTCTGCTGCTGTGCACACACACACACATGCATATCCCTGCACACACAGACCTTGAACACATGCACATATGCGGGGTCACCTGTACCTACAGGAGCATTTACATATGCACACAAACAAACACATACACACGCACACCAGAGCAATGCCACGGCTCCCCACTGCCACTCAGGAGAGGATGGGTCCCTTGGGACCAAGTGCCATGCTTTATGTCTTTGTGTGTCAGGATCCCCCAACCTGTCTGTAGAGTGGCGGTGCTGGGGGAGGTCCCCACCCATGCCACTGTCTCTCACTATAAGGCCCCTCTCCTCCACCCCCACCCAGAACACCCTCACAGAGATCTTGGCGTGGCTGGAGAACCTACCCCTGGAGGTGGTTATCCTGACATACAGGAACTTCCAGGGCATGATGGAGGACCTGCATGAGTACCTGATGGGCTGCATCAAGAACATCTCTGGGGACATGCTGTGTCCCCATGGGTTGAGCAGGGGCCAAAGGCTCCCCATGCTCTTGGCAGCGGGAGCACTAGGATTCACTATAATCAGACTATCTGCTAACTGCATGAGGCTGATTCAGACACCTGATAACACCATTCAGGAGACCCCAGGAATCCACCCACCACTGTCTCCACTGAAATACCCCAGTAACCAGCCCATCACTGGTCACAGGCACCCCCAATAATCCACCTTGCCTGGTCTCTATTCAGACACTCCCCAAATCGATCAATCACGCCTCGAGATGCCCCAATAATCCACCCACTGTTTCCTATCAGGAATCGCAATAATCCATTCACACCTGTTTCCACTCAGGCACCCCAATGATTGACCCATTACTGCCCAAGACACCCAAGTAATCTACCCACCACTGTCTCCACTCAAACACCCCCAAAATCTACCAATCACTGCTCAAGACACCCCAATAACCCACCCATCACCATCTCCACTCAGACACCCCAGTAATCTACACACTAGTGTCTCTACTCAGACATGCCTTTATTCCACCCATGACTGTCTCTTCTCACAGAGAACCCAAAAACCAGCCCATCACTGCTCATAGACCCCCCAATAATCCACACACCACTGTAGCTTCTGGGACACCCCCAATAACTGACATGTCATGTCACAAGGCACCCCAATAAGCCCTGTGAGCACGTCTCATGGGTACCTGGATGATTCAACCCTCAGGAGGTGCTGACTCTGTGCCAGCTGTGGTCCCATGGCCAGCAGGTCATCCTGTCGTACAAGGACGAGACATCCATGAGTCAGCATGAAGAACTGCGGCCCAGTATCTTCTACTGGTGGGGGAACCAGATGAAGCCCTGAGACTTCATCCACTACCTGGAGCACATGAAGAGCTGCAGCCACCCAGGTGAGTTCTGCCTTCACACCAGGACAACTGGTCACACGCAAGTCCTAGTGCATGGGGCTGGCTTTGGGTTCAAGAGGAGAAATGGAACAGGACATATTAGGGGACGTTATTCTGTTCACCACATGGGGACCAGGGCGTGGACATTCTTGGGGATGTTACTGTGTCCACCACAGGGGGTCAGGATATAGACAAGATGTGAACATCCATGCGGACATTGTTGTGTCCACCACACGGGGTCAGGATGTGGACATCTCCTGGGTCACTGTCCAGCCCGCCTACCCTCTGTAACAGGAGAAATTCGTGAGTCAAAACCCCTGTGAGCCCCCACTGTCTGAACTTTGGTCTCTGTCAGACATCTGAATCTCTGACCGCTGTGGAGGCCAGAGTCTGGGTGGGTGATGATACAGCTTGGTGACTGTGTGGGCAGGTGACCCCATGGGTTACTGGTCACATGGGCGAAAGACCCTGTGGGTTGGTGACCAGGTGGGTGTGTAACCATGCAGGTGGGTGATGGTGTGAGTGGGTAATCATGTGGACAGGTGACCTCATGACCTTGCATGTTAGTGACCCCATGGGTGGGTGACCACGTGGGTTTGTGGCCACATGGAAGGATCACTGCATGGGGCAGTGACTCCATGGGGGGTGACCATGTGAGTCGATGACCACATGGTTTGGTTGGCCACATGACTCCATGGGTTAGTGACTGCACACGTGGGCGGCTGACCCCACAGCTGGCACCAAGAACAGCAGCCCCTCTCTTGTCCCAGGCAGGCTGCTCATGGCCGGCATCAACCTCACGGAGAACCTGGAGTTTGTGCTTGTCCACCCGGCCTGTTCCCTGGAGAAGCTGATCCAGTGGGGGCTCCCTTACCTTTGCGCAGTGACTGGGGTCGGCCACCAGCTGTACCAACACCATTGCAGGCGACTTCATCTGGGCCAATGGGTTTGTTGGCGACGACATCGGGTTGAACCGGAAGTTGCTTCGGGGCTGACGGACGGCACACTGATGGACTGGGCAGTTGCGGAGGCCGCTCTTCATTGGCATCCTGTGATGTCACTGGGCTGAACCGGAAGCTGCTTCGAGGCCTATGTGACAGCGCATGAGTGGAGCTAGGTATCGCAGAGGGTGCGTCTCAGTCACGTCCTGTGACGTCACCAGCCTAAACTGGAAGCCGCCTAGGGGCTGACGGACGGCGCTTTTAGGAGCTGGGCATTGCGGAGGCTATTCTCAGCCCTGTCCTGTGGGGCTGGTCATCCGTCCGCCCTTCCAATGAATGTTGGTGACTGCAGAGGTGGGTCCAGGTGGCAGGGTCCATGGTCTCTTCGGTCCTCCATGTGTCTCTCAGCTAATGCAGGGTGTGAGGTGATGATTAAAGGTGACTGCATGATTTGTACAATCATCCTTAAGGAGACACACCTGGTCTGTGGGTTCCTGATGGGAGAGGGTGGGGTTCCCCCCTCCCCCTGGGCACTGAGAGTGGCAGACGGTGACCCCCAGCTCGGGAGGTGGGAGAGACACTATGACAGTGTCCATAGGAGGGGACTGAGCGCTTTGCGATCCCACTGAGAAATCCCTTTTATTAGTCCTTGAAACTGCATTCAGGTGGCTATATCTTTCCGTGTCTGCTTTGCCTTTCTCTTCTCTTCTCATCTATTTGTAAGGCCTCCTCAGACAACCACTTTGCCTTTTTGCAATTCTTTTTTTGTGGATGGTTTTGGTCACCACCTCCTGTGCAAATGTTAGGAACCTCCATCCATAGGTCTTCTGGTACTGTGTGCCAGGTCTAACCCTTGAATCTATTTGTCACTTCCAATGTATACTCACAAGGGATTTGAATAAAGCAAAGAAACAGAGGAACACAATAGAATGGGAAAGACTAGAGATCTCTTCATGAGAATCAGAAATGCCAAGGGAACATTTCATGTAAATACAGGCACAGTAAAGGACAGAAACGTTATGGGCCTACCTAAAACAGAAGAGATTAAGAAGAGGTACCAAGAATACGCAGAAGAACTATAAAAAAAAAAAAAAACTTATTAACCTGGATAACCATGATGGTGTGATCAATCACCCAGAGCCAGGCATCCAGGAGGGCAAAGTCAAGTGGGCCTTAGAATGCAGCAGTACAAACAAAGCTAGTGGAGGTGATTAAATTTCAGCTGAGCTCTTTCAAATCCTAAAAGATGGTGCTGTTAAAGTGGTGCACTCAATAGGCCAGCCAGTTTGGAAAACTTGGCAGTGGCTCAGGACTGAAAAAGGTCAGTTTTCATTTCAATCCCAAAGAAGGTCAATGCCAAACAACGTTCAAACTACCATACGACTGCACTCATTTCACATGCTAGCAAGGTAATGCTCAAAATCCTTCAAGCTAGTCTTCAACAGTATGTGAGCCGAGAACTTCACAGACCCCACATTCATACAGTTGATTCTAAATGCATAATGAAAGCACAAAGATGGTCAAGGTAAAGGCATACAATGTGATTTTATTTATGTCTAAGTCAGTGAAACAAAATATTTGCTGCAAGATACAAACTTTTTTAGCTTGAAAAATCTTATATTTGAATAGAAAATATCCTGCTGAAATTGAAAAACATGTTTAAAAGTGAAATTCGTTCTTAATTGTCAATTATTTTGAGCCTATGGAAAAAGGAGAATAAAATTACATTCATTGGGACTGCTTCAGTTCAGTTCAGTCGCTCAGTCGTGTCCAACTCTTTTCATTGGGGGCTGCTTAAACTTTCACAGACTTTTTCTTTCTTAAAAATTCCCTTACAATTTTACAGTCTTAATTAGATATAAAATGATCAGTAGATTTTATACTATGTTTGTTTTCTGGACATTTTCAATGCCTTTAATTTATCAATGTAAATAGAATGTTTTTCTATTGAGTGAGTATTAAAAAGTACTCCTCTCTCTTGTGTGGAACACGCTGTTTAAACTACTGTTGGGAGACATTTTAGTGCCTAAAACCTTTTATAGTTCAGCTCTACAATCTAGGTTTTTTGTTTGTTTGTTTTGCATTGTTTAGGCTGAGAATTTTCCCATCTATTTTTAGTATCTTCAGAGTTTCTGTTAGGAATATGTGTCTGCTGTTCTTTACTTGCATGTTCGTGTCCAACTCTTTGCCATCCCATGGACTGTAAGCCCACCAGTCTCTTCCGTTCATAGGGATTCTCCAGGCAAGAATGCTGGAGTGGGTTGCCATGCTCTCCTGCAGGGGGATCTTCCTGACCCAGAGGTGGAATTGACATCTGCTACAGCTCCTGCATTGCAGGTGGATTCTTTATCACTGAGTGAAACTAGATCTTGTATACATGAAACCCACTTTAATTATGAAGATTCATAATCAGTGAAAAGCAAAGATGGAGAAGCCCAAAGAAGCATTTATCTTTAGCCAATTAATAATAAGAAAAAAACCCTTCACTTCAATTTGCCTTCATTTTTTTCAATTAATTTTTCACTGAAGGATAATTGCTTTCCAGAATTTTGTTGTTTTCTGTCAAAATTCAACATAACCATCTTTCTTAACTCATAATTTCTCTTCAGTATCATCTTACTCTGTTTAAATAACTTCTTTTAACATTTCTTACAGACGAGGTATCTGCTGACAATGAATTCCCCAAATTTTTGTTCATATGAGAATATCTCCTTCTCCTTTGTTTTTGAAGGATAATATTCCTGGATGTAGAAGTTAATTTTAGTAGTTTAAAAAAATTGATTTATTGACATGTTGTACCTGTACCATGAATTTACTAGTTAAGCCATATAATTCATTGATTTGTAACTTACTCATAGGTTGAATAACCATAACCACAGCCTCATTCTAGAATATTTTCATCACTCCAATGGGAAACACTCTCCAGTTGGCAAACATTTTCCACTTCCGCCTTCATCTGGGCCCTTGCACTCACTCCTCTTTTTTAGGTCTTTAGAGAATTACCTTATCTGAGACATACGCATTCACAAGAACAGAATACTGCAATAGAAAGCCTTTTGTTCCTGGCTTTATTAATTAGCGTAATCATTTCTGAGCTCTACCATGTTATAGCTTATATAAGAACTCCATTCATTTGATGGCCAAATAATTTTGCATTGCATGTTTTATTTATTTGATCACCAGTTGATGGACATTTGAGTTATTTCAGCGTTTTTTTTTTTTCCTTTTTTAGTTTATTTCTTTTTAAACTTTAGTTTTAATTTAATAATTTAAAAATTTTAAATCTATGTTCATCAGTGATATTGGCCTCTAGTTTTCTTATTTGATCTTGTCTTTGTCTGCTTTTGATATCAGGGTGATGGTAGCCTCGTAGAATGAGTTTGGAAGTGTTCCTTCCCCTGCAATTTTTTTAAAAGAGTTGTCGAAGGATATGAATTTGCTCATCTCTGAATGTTTGATATAATTCAACTGTGAAGCAATCTGTTCCTGAGCTTTTGTCTTTTGGGAATTTTTTGATCAAAGCTTCGATTTGGAGCTTGTAATTGGGTGGTTCATAGTTTCTATTTCTTCCTGGTTCAGTCTTAGAAGATTGAGCTTTTCTAAGCCTCTGTGTATTTCTTCCAGATTATCCATTTTATTGCCAGAGAGTTGTTCATAATAGTTTCTTATATTTCTTTGTATGTCTGCATTTTCTGTTGCAATCTCTCCTTTTTTCATTTCTAAGTTTGTTGATTTGATTCTTCTCTCTATTTTTCTTGATGAGTCTGGTTAAAGGTTTGTCAACTTTGTTTATCTTCTCAAAGAACCAGCTTTTAGTTTATTAATCTTTGCTATTGTTTCTTTCATTTATTTTTCATTTATTTCTGCTCAGATCTTCATGATTTCTTTCCATGTACTCATTTTGGCTTTTTGTTGTTGTTGTTGTTCCTCTTTACCAGGTGTTTTAGGAGACAATTGAGGTGGTCTATTCGATGCTTTTCTTGTTTAAGTTAGGATTCTATTGCTACAAACTTCCCTCTTAGAACTTCTTTTCCTGTATCCCATAGATTTTCAGTTGTCGTGTTTTCATTGTCATTTTAGTCTAGAAAAATTTCGATTTCATTTTGATTTCTTCAGTAACCTGTTGGTTATTTAGAAACGTGATGTTTAATCTCCATGTGTTTGTGTTTCTTACAGTTTTCTTTTTTCTTCTAATTAATATTTAGTCTCATAGTGTTGTGGTCAGAGAAGATGCTTGATACAATTTCAATTTTGTTCATCATGGGTGTACATGTCTTCCCCATCCTGAAACCCCTACCGCTTCTCTCCTCATCCCATCCCTCAGAGTTTTCCCAGTGCAGCGGCTTTGAGTGCCCTATGTCATGCATCAAAGTTGAACAGGTGATCTATTTCACACATCATAATATGCATGTTTCAATGCTAGTCTCTCAAATCATCTCACCCTGGCCTTCTCCCACAGAGTCTAAAAGTCTCTTCTTTATATTTGTGTCTCTTTTGCTGCCTCACATATGTGGTCATCATTACTATCTTACTAATTTCCAAATATATGTGTTAATATACTCTATGGGTGTTTTTCCTTCTGACATACTTCCCTCTGTATAATAGGCTCCAGTTTCATCCACCTCATTAGAAGTGATTCAAATACGTTCTTTTTAATAGCTGAGTCATATGTATCACAGTTTTTTTTTTTTTTTTCTGTGTGTATGCTGAAGGAAATCTAGGTTACTTCCATATCTTAGCTGTTGGAAACAGTGCTGTGATGAGCATTGGGGTACACATGTCTTTTTCAGCTCTGGTTTCCTCAGTGTGTATGCCCAGCAGTGGGATTTCTGGGTTGTTTGGCAATTCTATTTCCAGATTTTAAAGGAATCCCCACACTGTTCTCCATAGTGGCTGTTCTAGTTTGCATTCCCACCAACAGTTTAGGAGAGTTCCCTTACTCTACAGCCTCTGCAGCATTTATTGTTTGTAGACTTTTTGATAGCAGCCATTCTGACCAGCAGGAGATGATCCCTCATTGTGGTTATGATTTGCATTTCTCTGATAATGAGTGATGTTGGGCATCTTTTCATGTGCTTGTTAGCCATTTGTATGTCTTCTTTGGAGAAAAGTCTCTTCAGTTCTTTGTCCAATTTTTTGATCAGGTCATTTATTTTTCTGGTGTGGAGTTGCTTGTATATTTTTAAGGTTAATTCTTTGTCAGTTGCTTCATTTGCTATTATCTTCTCCCATTCTGAAGGCCGTCTTTTCACATGGCTCATAGTTTCCTTTGTTGTGTAGAAGTTTTTAAGTTTAATTAGGTCTATACAATTAGATTGTTTAATTTTGATTGTATTTCCATTACTCTGGGAGGTGTGTCATAGAGGATCCTGCAGTGATTTATATAAGGGAGTATTTTTAATATGTTTTCCTCTAGGAATTTTATAGTTTCTATTCCTGCACTTGAATCTTTCATACACTTTGAGTTTCTTTTTGTGTACGGTGTTAGAAAGTGTTCTAGTTTCCTTCTTTTACATTTGGTAGACCCGTTTTCCCATCACCACTTGTTAAAGAGATTGTCTTTTCTCCATTTTATATTTTTGCATCCTTTGTTAAACATATGGTGTCCATGGGTGTGTGGATTTATCTCTGAGCTTTCTGTTTTGTTCCATTGATCTATATTTCTCTTTGTGCCAGTACCATACTGTCTTGATGACAGTAGCTTTGTAGTATAATCTGAAGGCAGGTGGATTGATTCCTCCTCTTCCATTCTTCGTTCTCAAGATTGCTTTGGCTGTTTGAGGTTTTCTGTATTTCAGTACACATTGTCAAATTATTTGTTCTCGTTCTGTGAAAAATACCATTGATAGCTTGATAGGGATTGCATTCAATCTACAACTGCTTGGGGTAGTATACTCATTATCACTATGTTGACTCTTCAGATCAATAAACAAGGTATATTTCTCCAACTATTTGTGTCATCTTTGATTTCTTTCCTCAGTGTTTTAACGTTTTCTATATATAGGCCTTTTGTTTCTTTAGGTAGTATTATTCCTAAGTACTTCATTATTTTCATCCCAGTGCTGAAAGGGATTTTTTCTTAATTTCACTTTCTGTTTTCTCATTGTTAGTGTATCAAAATGCAAGGGATTTCTGTGTATTAATGTTATATCTGGCAAATTTTCTGTATTCATTGATTAGCTCTAGTAATTTTCTGGTGGTGTATTTAGGGCTTTCTGTGTAGAGGATCATGTTACCTGCAAACAGCGAGAATATTATTTCTTCTTTTCCAATTTGGATACCCTTTCATTTTTTTTCTTCTCTAATTGCTATGGCTAAAGCTTCCAAAACTGTGTTGAATAGTAGTGGTGAGAGTGGGCTTTTTCCTAACTTTAGGGGAAATGCTTTATATTTTTCGCCTTTGAGGATAAAGTTTGCTATGGTTTTATCATATATGACTTTTATTATGTTGAGTTGTGTTCCTTCTATGCCTGCATTCTGGAGCATTTTACTATAAATGCATGTTGAACTTTGTCATAGGCTTTCTCTGCATCTATGGAGATAGGCATATGGTTTTTATCTTTTAGTTTGTTAATGCAATTTATCACATTGATTGATTTGCAAATATTGAAGAATCCTTGCATCCCTGGAATAAACCCACTTGGTCATGATGTTTGACCTTTTGAATATGTTGTTGGATTCTGCTTGCTAGAATTTGTTGAAGATTTTTCATGTATGTTCATCAGTGCTGTTGGCCTATAGTTTTCTTTGTGGCATCTTTCTCTGGTTTGGGGATTAGGGTGATGGGGGCCTCATAAAATGAGTTTGTGAGTTTGCCTTCTGCAATTATTTGGAAGACTTTGAGTAGGATAGGTGTTAGCTCTTTAATTGTTTGGTGGAATTCACCTGTGAAGACAACTGATCCTGGGCTTTTGTTTGTTTGAAGATTTTTTATTACAGTTTCAATTTCCATGCTTTTGATGAGTCTGGTAAGATTTTCTGTTTCTTCCTGGTTCAGTTTTGGAAGGTTATACTTTTCTAAGAATTCATCCATTTCTTCCAAGTTGTCCATTTTATTTTCATATAGCTGCTGATAGTAGTCTCTTGTGATCCTTTGTATTTCTTTGTTGTCTGTTGTGATTTCTCCATTTCCATTTCTAATTTTGTTGATTTGATTCTTCTCCGTTTTTTTCCTGATGTGTCTGCCTAATGGTTTGTCTATATTATTTATCTTCTCAAAGAACCAGCTTTTAGTTTTGTTGATTTTTGCTATCGTCTGCTTTTCTCCCCCACTTCTTTCTGCCCTAATTTTTATGATTTCTTTCCTTCTACTAACCCTGGGGTTCTTCATTTCTTCTTTTTCTAGTTGCTTTAGGTGTAAAGTTAGGTCATTTATTTCATGTTTCTTTTGTTTCTTGAGGTAACCTCTTATTGCTATCAACTAAGGAAATGGCAACCTATTCCAAGATCCTTCCCTGGAAAATCCCATGGACTGAGGAGCCTGGTAGGCTACAGTCCATGTGGTTTCAGAGTTGGAGAGTCGGACACGACTGAGCAACTTCACTTCACTCACTTTCCCCTTAGCAGTGCATTGCTGAATAGCATAGGATTTGGTTTCTCGTGTTTTAATTTTCATTTGTTTCTTTGCAAATTTTGATTTCTTCTTTATTTCTTCTGTAATTTGTTGGCTATTCAGAAGCATGTTGTTTCGCCTCCGTATGTTATTATTTTTAATAGTTTTTTTTTTTTTTCCTGAAGTTGATTAGAGTCTTAACTCATTGTGATCAGAAAAGATGCTTGAAATGATTTCGATTTTTTTTTTACTTTACCAAGGCTAGATTCATGGCCCAGAATGTGATCTATTCTGGAGAATGTTCCGTGTGCACTTGAGAAAAAGGTGAATTTCATTGTTTTGGGGTGAAATGTCCTATAGATATCAACTAGTTCTAACTGGTCCATTGAATCATTTAAACTTTGTGTTTCCTTGCTAATTTTCTGGTTGGTTGATCTATCCATAGGCGTGAGTGGCATATTAAAGTCTTCTATTCTTATTGTGTTACTGTTAATTTCCCCTTTCCTACTTGTTAGCATTTGCATTACGTATGTTGAGCTTCTCCTATGTTGGGTGCATATATATTTATAATTGTTATATCTTCTTTTTGGTTTGATCCTTTGATCCTTCTGTAGTGTCCTTCTTTGTCTCTTTTCACAGCCTTTCTTTCAAAGTCTATTTCATCTGATATGAGTATTGATACTCCTGCTTTCTTTTGGTCTGCATGTGCATGAAATACCTTTTTCCAAACCTTTATGTTCACTTTGTACGTGTCCCTTGTTATGAGATGGGTATCTTATAGACAGCATATGTAAGGGTCTGCTTTTGTAACAATTATACAATACTTCTTTTGTCATGTATCTATCCATTTGCCAATGCCTCTGTCCAGTCATCAATTGACCTATTTCCTTGTGCATTTTCTGGTAAATTGCAGACATCAGTATGTCTCTCTGTAAGTATTTCAGCAAGCCTGCCATTTAGTAGTGAGTCATGTTTGTTTACAGCAATTTTCTTTGGATATAAACTTTACATACAATGAAATGCACAATGGAATAGGCACTCTATCAGATCTAGTCCCTTAAATCTGTTTCTCATTTCCACTGTATAATCATAAGGGATTTGATTTAGGTCATACCTGAATGGTCTAGTGGTTTTCCCCACTTTCTTCAATTTAAGTCTGAATTTGGCAGTAAGGAGTTCATTATTGTTCATCACAGTATTGACTGTGATCTGAGTCACAGTCAGCTCCTGGTCATGTTTTTGCTGATTGTATAGAGTTTCTCCATCTTTGACTGCAAACAACACAATAAGTCTGATTTCAGTGTTGATCATATGGTGAAATCCATGAGTAGAATCTTCTCTTGTGTTATTGGAAGAGGGTGTTTGTATGACCAGTGAGTTCTCTTGGCAAAAGTCTATTGGTGTGCCCTGCTTCATTCTGTACTCCGAGGCCAAATTTGCCTGTCACTCCAGGTGTTTCTTGGCTTCCTACTGTTGCATTCCAGTCCCCTATCATGAAAAGAATATCTATTTGGGGTGTTAGTTCTAAAAGGTCTTGTAGGTCTTCATAGTACTATTCAACTTCAACTTCTTCAGTGTTACTTGTCAGGGCATAGACTTGGATTACTGTGATATTGAATGGTTTGCCTTGAAAATGAAGAGAGATCATTCTGTCATTTTTGAGATTGCATCCAAGTGCTGCATTTCAGACTCTTTTGTTGACTATAATGGCTACTCCATTTCTTCTAAGGGTAGTAGAAATAATGGTCATCTGAGTTAAATTCACCCATTCTGGTCCATCTGTGTTCACTGATTCCTAGAATGTTGACGTTCACTCTTGCCATCTCCTGTTTGACCACTTCCAATTCGCCTTGATTCATGAACCTAACATTCCAGGTTCGTATGCAGTATTTCTCTTTACAACATCGAACCTTGCTTCTGTCTTCAGTCACATCCACACCTGTGTGTTGTTTTTGCTTTGGCTACATCTGTTCATTCATTCTGGAGTTAGTTCTCCACTGATCTCCAGTAGGGAGATACTCCAGTATCCAGATACTCCAGTATATTGGGCATCTACCGACCTGGGGAGTTCATCTTTCAGTGTCCTATATTTTTGCCTTTTCATACTGTTTATGGGGTTCTCAATGCAAGAATACTGAGGTGGTTTACCATTTCCTTTCTGCTTTATAGCAAAGTGATTCAATTTTACACATATATTGTATATATACAAGGTGTGTGTGTGTATATACATATATACATATATATATGTATATACACACACACAATCTTTTATTTCAACTTTACTTTTTTTTGTTCTTTTGACTACACTTCTAACCATGTGGGGTTAGTTCCCTGACCAGGGATTGAACATGCATGCCCTGCAGTGGAAGTGTGGATTCGTAACCACTGAACTGCCAGGGATGTCCCATATATATTCTTTTCCATCATGATTTATCATAGGATACTGAATATAGTTCTCTGTCCTTGACAGTAGGAACTTGTCAATCCATTCCATATACTCTAGTTTATCTCTCTTAACCCCAATCTCATACTCCATTGCTCCCCCAATTCTCTCAGCCTTGGAAACCACAAGTCTGTTCTCTATGTCCACGAGTGTGTTTCTGTCTCATACATGTGTTCATTTGTGTTATATCTTAGATTCCGCATTTATGTGATATCATTTGTTGTCTTTCTCTGTATGCCTCATTTCAGTTAGTATGATCATCTCTCAATCCATGCATGTTGACTCAAATTGGCGTTATTGTTGTAGCTGTACAGATTCTTGTCCCCTATAACCATACATAGAGGTATTCATCTGTGGTTATTTTCCCAGGTATATTATGAAAACTTGTGTAGTACACCACTCTTGGAATAGCACGTCCATTTTGAAGCTGTATTAGTATTTTATATGTTTATGTCAGTCAGTTCAGTTCAGTCTGTCAGTCGTGTCTGACCCTTTCCGACCACATGCACTGTAGGACACCAGGCTTCCCTATCCATCACCTCTCCTGGAGCTTACCGAAACTCATGTCCATTAAGTTGGTGATGACATCCAACCATCTCATTCTTTCTCATCCACTTCACCTCCTGCCTTCAATCTTTCCCAACATCAGGGACTTTTCCAATGAGTCAGCTCTTCACATCAAGTGGCCAAAGTATGTGGGTGTGAATAAATATTTACTGTACCTTTGCTGCCCTGTCGTGGAGAAATAGAAGAATGGTTATGAATGCAATTCATAACATCCGGATGTTCTCACATATGTATATGTGGGTATGAATAAATATTTGCTGTGCATATGATGCCCTTTCGAGGATAAACAAGAATGCTAATGAATGTAATTTACAAAATCCAAGGTATCACTCATATGTATATGTGTGTATGAATGCATATTTACTGTGTTTATGCTGACGTCTCATGGAGTAACAGAAGAATGTTTTTGAATGTAATGTATAAAATCCAGATGTATTCTCTCATAAGTACATGTGGGTATGAATAAATATATACTGTGATTATTCTGCCCTCTCGTGGAGAAATAGAAGAGTGCTTATGAATGCAATTTATAAAAACCAGATGTTTTCTTTACATGTTGAAAATGATACTCTATAACTTTTTAAAAAATTAATGCATGCTTATAACTGAAAATGTGAAGTTGCTAGAAAAATACAAACACACAAAAAATCTCCCATGATTTCATATACCATTGGCTCAGAATTCTGAGTTCCTAGGAAGGGGAGATAAAAAGATGAGGATGCACTAGTTCTTTTAGTATAAAATCATCTTTTCTGCTATTTGAATGCTAACATAGAACTTGGTTCTGATACGTGATTCTTGCTTTGTTTACTTATCTTCAGGCTTCTATTTTTACAAATGCCTAGTAATTTGACCCCCTGTTTAGAGACTCTTTGCTTCATTTTTTTTTTTTTTTTTTTTGCATTTTTGCTATGATTTTAAAATGTTGCAAGTCGTGGCTATGGAAAATAGTGATGCGATGAACATTGGGGTGCATGTACCTTTTGGAAATAAGGTTTTCTCCAGGAATATGTAAAAGAGAGGGGTTGCTAGGTCATATGGTAATTCCGTTTTACTTTTAAAGGAGCTGCCATACTGTTCACCATATTGGCTGTACCAATTTACATGACCACTGACAGTGCAAGAGGGTTCTCTTTTCTCCACACTCTCCCCATGAATTATTTTTTGTAGAATTTTTGATGATAGCTATTCAGACTGGTGTGAAGTAATACCTCATTGTAGTTTTGATTTGCATTTCTCTAATAATTAGTGATGTTGAGCCTCATTTCATGTGTTTTATCTTCATCTGTATGTCTCTGGAGAAATATCTATTTACATCTGCCTGTTTTTTGATTGAGTTTTTTTTTTTTTTTTTTTGATATTTGTGTACATGAGCTGTTTGCATGTTTTGGAGAATAGTGCCTTGATGACTAATAGGAACTACCTGTGTAGCACAGTTAACTGTCCTCAATGCTCTGTGGTGACGTAAATGCAAAGGAAATTTAAAAAATAGGGTATATATACACACACAAACACACAGCTGATTTAGTTTTCTGTACAGAAGAAAGTAACACAGCATTGTAAAGTAACTACATGTGAACATACTGTAGGCTCCATTTATAGGAAGTTCGAGATGAAGCAAAAGTAATCTATACTAATGGAACTGAGAAAGAGGGGTTTCATGGGGGAAGTGCAGTGTGGGCAAGGGTACCAAAGAGATTTCCTAGGATGCTGAGAAAAAATTGCACTGAGTATCATATAATCTTGATGAAATTGCATAAATATTTCTGCAATGTAAATTCCAAACAGGGTCTTGCTAAGTGGCTCCATGTATTTACAAATTTACTATATAAAGTCAAATTATCCTTCAGAAAGTTACATCACTCTATGCTTTCACAACACTGCATGAGCACTCATTTTCCAATCCCTCATCCTCAATTTGGAGGAAACATTTGGTATCTTTCAAATTTCTCATTGAATTATGACAAATTGCATGGTGAGAAATCCTATTGCATTATTGCTTTGGCTTGAATTTCTTTTATTTCCAATTAGTTTCAACATTTCCTCCTGTTTTTTGGTAATTTTTCTTTTTTTTTCCTCTTTTGAGTAATTTGTATTAGTTTATACTGTATGTTTACTTCCTGGTTGTCTTCTATTGGATTTTTCATCTTCTTTTCTTGTTTTGACTTTTTAACTCTGCATAAATTAGGTAAATGAGCCCTCTGTCACCTATCTTCCAAATATTTCTCAATTCTCTTTTTATAATTCCTTGTTTATTATTTATTTACAAGAATTTTACCACACAGTGTAAATTTTCCCTTTTTAGCTTCTGGAAAAAGATCACTTAAATTAAGAAATTTAAATAACTGAGAAAACTCCAGGGTGCTGGAGGTTGTACACTAAAAGAATTACAGGGTGGTGGGCAACTCACTCTGAGTTCACCTGTGTGCCTTTCCACATGTACTTTTCAATAAACTATTTACTTTGCACTGAAATATACATATATATAGAGAGAAAAACGTAAGTGAAGGCGGGTAGTGCCATGATGGGCCAAGATGAAGCCAGGACGGGTGGAGCTGCAGCTGGGACTCCAAACAGATGAGTCAGCCATAGGCTTGGTCAGCCCTCTGAGGTC
Organism: Muntiacus reevesi; assembly: GCF_963930625.1. Classification (NCBI taxonomy): domain Eukaryota; kingdom Metazoa; phylum Chordata; class Mammalia; order Artiodactyla; family Cervidae; genus Muntiacus; species Muntiacus reevesi. The sequence continues at coordinate 96,488,696 of NC_089271.1, forward strand.
AACAGGCACACATCTCTCGAGCTGTGATTGGAGGACTCAGGGAGCCCCAGCACGTGCTCAGAGCCAAGGTCACTAGGAGGGAAGCACAAACAGGGCGATGATGCTGCCCAGTAAGCCTGTCTCCCTTGGACCAGAGGGAAGGTGATGCTACTTTTATTATGGAAAATGTAGTCTGAGGATATTGGGAAAAGACCTTGGTCAGTGCACAGAGTGTGAAAAAGTAAACAAAAACCATGATTACTTTCACCACAGTGCACATTCTACCCCATTTCCTCCCCATGATGGTTCAGCCCATATTTCTACAGTTGGAATTATACTTCATGTGCATTTTTGTTTTTATTGTTCTTTGCTCTGTACTTTCCCAAATATTTTATTATAAAAATTTCCAGACATTCCACAAAGTTGAAAATTTTTTCTAACTAATACACAGACTTCCCACCTTGATTCTACTGTAACCATTTTATGGTACTTCCTTTGTCATGTAATTATCCATGTGTCCATCCCTCTATTCATCCTTAAATCCGTCTTATTCCCTGGTGCATTTTGTGACAAATTGCAGACAATTGCAAATTGCAATTGCAGACAAATTGCAGTGTGCATCTCTGTAAGTATCTAGCAAGCCTGCCATTCAGTAGTGAGCTATGTTTGTTTACAGTAGTATTCTTTGAAATATAAACTTTATGCACAATGAAATACTCCCATCTTTTTTTCCCAGTCTAGTTATTTTTTATTTGAAGTATAGTTCATTTACATTGTTGTGTGAATTATTGCTTTACAACAGAGTGATTCATTTATACACACATGTATCTTACATACATTGTGTGTATATATACATAGATAGATATGTATTCATTTATTTAATCTTTTTTATGGCTACAATGTGCAGTATGTGGGATTAGTTCCCTGACCAGGAATTGAACCTGTATCCCCTGCAGTGGAAGTGTGGGGTCTTAGCCACTGGACCACTAGGGATGTCCTATATATATTCTTTTTCTTTGTGATTTATCATCAGATACTGAATATAGTTATCTATTCTCTACAGTAGGAACCAATCTGTCCATTCCATATACTCTAGTTTATATCTATAATCCCCAATCTCTTACTCCATCCCTCCACCAATTCTCTCTAGCTTGGAAGCCACAAGTCTGTTCTCTATGTCCATGAGTGTTTTTTTTTTCTGTTTCATACATATGTTTATTTATATCACATCTTAGATTCCATATATAAGTGATATCATTTGGTATTTGTCTTTCTCTGTGTGCCTCACTTCACTTCATATGATCATCATTCGGCCCATGCATATTGACTCAAATGGCCTTATTGTAATTGTACACATTCATGTATCCTTTTAACCATATATAGAGGTGTTCATTTGAGGTTATTTTCACAAATATATTATAAGTTAAATAAGCAAGGTGACAATATACAGCCTTGATGTACTCCTTTCCCAGTTTGGAAACAGTCTGTTGTTCCATGTCGGGTTCTGACTGTTGCTTTTTGACCTGCATACAGATTTCTCAGGAGGCAGGTCAGGTGGTCTGGTATTCTGATCTCTTTAAGCACTTTTCACAGTTTTTTGTGATCCACAGTCAAAGGTTTTGGTGTTGTCAATAAAGAAAAAGTGGATGTTTTCCTGGAACTCTCTTGCTTTTTTGATGATACAGCAGTTGTTGGAAATTTGATCTCTGGTTCCTCTGCCTTTTCTATATCAAGCTTGAATATCTGGAAGTTCATAGTTCACGTCCTATTGAAACGTGTCTTGGAGAATTTTGAGCATTATTTTATTAGTGTGTGAGATGAGTGCAATTGTGTGGTAGTTTGAACAGTCTTTGGCATTGCCTTTATTTGGGATTGGAATGAAAGCTGACCTTTTCCACTCCTGTGGGCACTGCTGAATTCCTGAGATTTGCTGGCACATTGAGGGCAACATTTTCACAGCATCATCTTTTAGGATTTGAAAGAGCTCAACTGGAATTCCATCACCTCCACTAACTTTGTTCGTTGTGATGCATCCTAAGGCCCACTCGACTTCGCATTCCAGGATATCTGGCTCTAGGAGAGTGATCACACCATCGTGTTTATCTGGGTCATGAAGATCTTTCTTGTATAGCTTTTCTGTGTATTCTTGCCGCCTCTTCTTAATATCTTTTGCTTCTGTTAGTCCATCCCTTCTCTGTCATTTATTGTGCTCATCTTTGCATGAAATATTCCCTTTGTATCTCAAATTTTCTTGAAGAGATCTCTAGTCTTACCATTCTATTGTTTTCCTCTATTTCTTTGCATTGATTGCTGAGGAAGGGTTTCTTATCTCTCCCTGCTATTCTTTGGAATTCTGCATTCAAATGGGTATACCTTTCCTTTTCTCCTTTGACTTTAGCTTCTCCTCTTTTCTCAGCTATTTGTAAGGCCTCCCCAGAGAACCATTTTGCCATTTTGCATTTGTTTTTCTTGAGTATGGTCTTGATCACTGCCTCCTGTGTAATGTCACAAACCTCATTAGTTGTCAATGCATTATTCTCCAAAATATACAAAGAGCTTATGTAGGCCTATATTAAAAAAAAAAAAAAAAAAAACTGTCAAAAATGGGCAGATCTAAATAGACATTTTTCCAAAGACGACATACAACTGGCCAAAAAACACATGAAAAAATGCTCGACATGGCTAATTATTAGAGAAATGCACATCAAAGAGGGAGGAGAAGGGGATGACAGAGGATGAGATGGGTGGATGGTATCACAGACTCAGTGAACATGAGTTGCTAGATCACAGAAAGGGTGTGAGTAGGTATGATGTTATTATGTTACTCAAGATAATGAGGGAAAATCTCCCTGAAAGATGGCAATTAAGCAGAGATCTGGAGGAAGTGAGGGAGCAGGCCGTAGGGTTACCTAAGGGAAGAGCATTCCCAGCAGGAGGAACAATAAATGCCACAGTCCTGGAAGGGAAATCTACCTGAAATGTTTCTGAATGTCAAGGAGTCCTGTGATACTCTGGGTTTGGCATGTTTCAATGGGTTTAGCACTCATTGAAAGGGGTCTGGTGCTGCTGTCTCTGTTTCTCCCACAATTTGTGGTCATCCAAACTTCACAGATGAAGGACTCAAGGCTCCAACATGTGCTGTGTACAGTCTCTCCTAGTTATACCTGAAATTAGGAGTGAAACCTTCTGGTATGATGAGAGACAGAGCGCCTGAGTATACCAGCTGCAGGGATGATAGCCTCCATGCTGAATGTCAGTCAGCCAGTGGATATCAGTTATAATGTGGGAATCGTGCCTCATAAACATGCTACTCTTGATGGAGGGCAGGACTTAAGAAGGAGAAAGCAACTGGGGCAAAGGAGGGAGGCAGAAGGGGAAGCTGGAGGACTATGAGAAAATAAAACCCAATGGCTTCATCACATTGGTTGGATTTGGCTCAATTTACCTTGAGTAACTGATTGTATTAGAATATATTCACCTTTTCTCTGTCCCTACCCACTTTTTCCCTCCCTTTCGCTTTTGTGCCAGGGATACCACATGGGCCTGGAGATTTCTGTAAATTTTTCAAATGCAAGCTCGGTTTTTAAATAGATTATCAATTTCTTTTTTGTTTAACTTTGTTAGTTAGTTCCTTTCACCGAAGTTTCCAGATGTAGTTATGTAGAATCAGTCATAGAATCCTTTTAAACTCTGTGGGATCTGAAACCTATTTACTCCCAATATTGGTAAGTGTTGTCTTTAGTTACCTTGCTTTTTTTGGTCTATATGAGTAGAAGTTTATGAATTTGTATTGATCTCTTGAAAGACCCAGCTTTGGGTTTTGTTGATAATCTCTATTTTTTCCCCTAATATCTGTTCTGATCACTATTTCCCCTATTTTGCTGACAGTCTCAGTACTAAAGGGGTTTAATAAAGTCCCTGAGAGTTTCCCAAGCAGAGTGAAAACTCACAGATTCTAGGGCACTATTGTAGCTGCACTAAGTGCAAATCACTGAGTGCAGATCACGAAATCTGCAATTTTTTCTTTTTCTTTTAGAATTCCTCAGTTCTGATTGACATGGACAACTTGTCTAAGCACTACCAGAGCAGAGGAATGGTCTTATGTTGCCTACTGCCGTGCTCTGCCTCCAACGAGAGCTTGTGTAGGTGACAGCGGTTTACTGCCTTCTCTGACACACAAACCCAAGACCTCCAGTCTAGCAGACTCACTGACATTCTGTCTGCTGTTCTCAGGAGGCTCTCAGACCATCGTTTCTACAAAACATCCTGATTCCAGTCTTGCCAAGCCTGTATCTGAAAGATTTCTGAAGAAATCAGATTTCTATTTAGTGTACATTTCCATAATGTAAAATTTGCTTGTGTTATGTGGTAGCTGTTATTCTACATATTTTGCCATAGCCGTTGGATCTTACCCTTAACTGAATAAATACAAACACACAATGTTACACAACGCGTCCAGAACAGTGGCTCCCTTACAGCTGGGTGACACTCAGCAAGTTACTTAGAGTCTCTGTGCCTCATTCCTCCATTAGCCCCATGGAAACACTAGCTTGGAATAAAGTTAACTACTTCATGGGGCAGTATAGAACACTGACCATGTTAAGACATGGGAAATTGTCAGAACAATATTTGCCATATGGTACGTTCCCGTCAATTCTAGCTGCTGTCATTACTGTTGTTAATGTTATTGCTGTTCCACATTTCCCTGCATAGTGTTCCAGGGACACAGTGTCAACACTACCTTTGACTCACAGCATGGGCCTTACACTATCAATTCAGCCCTTCAGGACCTCAAGAACAGAGTGTATGAGGCATCGGGGAATGGGGGAAGTCCTTTTTTTCTTTTAGCATAATGAGTATTTGCCTCTTCTTATGGGGAAATTGCAAAACCTAAATGCAACACTGAGGTTTCATTGTGTGCATGCATGGAAACGTTTAGTGCGTATTCTCTATGAAGTTACAGGTTTAATGACCCTTCATATGATGTGTATAATGACAGGAAATAAGTGGTGGCTGGACAGTTATAGAACATGAGTATATATAGCTTTAAAAATCTTATAGAGGGACACTTATAGGCCAAGAAACCTCATAACATGGCTTTTTTTTTTTTGCCATTATTTCTATCAAGTCTAATTCTTCTGTATCAAATTCTGAAAATCTGAATCTGATGAAGATATGAAAATGTCAATAGTCAAACTTTCATCAATAATGCTTTGTTTCTTGTGTAGTTTTCACACAGCCAGTTTTAGAGTGTTTCTGATTTCTTCTGCTAATATTCATGATTTTTTAATCCAGGGGTGATGATATGGATATTTTATGAGGTAAATCATGAGATTTTCAGCCATGTTTTTGGATGGAGAGTCTGAGGATGGGGCACAGGTGAGAGAGAGTGGAGTTTGGCTTGGAGGGGGAAAGGGTGGGGTCAGGGACAAGGGAATGTGAGTACAAGCAGAAACGGAAGTGAAGAGAGGCAAGAAGAGAAGCTCACCCTTCTGAACAGTGGTTAGCTCTCCATGTGTACACATATAATACATTCTTTGAGTACTCATGCAACACTATGAGGTTAAGCATTTTTACTGCTACCATCCTTTTCAGCAGCTGGGGTAGCAGAAACACATAGTGGTTAACGGGTGAATGAATTTGCCCAAAGTCACCTTCCTGGCAAGAGCTGAATCAGATTGGTGCCCAGGCCACAGAGAAACAGAGACGTGTTGTATCTGACCCCAAATCTGGAATACGGTGCAGTGTCTAGTGTCATCTGAATCAGAAGGCAGATCTACATGTCCATCTGCAGGAAACTTTACTGTATAAGAATCTGTGTGTGGATTGAACACAGTGTCTCCTATGTGCATGAAAGACCGTGGGGTGTCATGTCAACATGCACACATTACAGAGAACAGTTCCTGGCCCAAATGAAGATCTCAACATGTGTTTCCTGTGACCAACATTAGTGGAGCACCCTTATTATTATGAAAAGTGGCATAACCATAGTATAATGATAAACAGAACAGCAGATACAGTATCATGAAGACATTAACTCCCCTATCTCATACTTTTTAAAAATGAAGAGAACAGAACCTGGAAGGCAATAGACCACATACTAAGTTTTTTTCTCTCAACTGTGACATTCTAGATAATTTCCAAATAACCATTTTTTGGCTTTTTAAAAAATATATTTTCACTGATTGATTATTATTTACAGTATTGGTTTGATTTCTGTCATACATCAACCTGAATTAACCATAGGTGTAGGTGTACATATATCCCCTCCCTCTTGAATCCCTGCCACTTCCCACTCATTCTCACCCCTCTAGGTTATTACAGAGACCCCATTTGAGTTCCCTGAGGCATACAGCAAATTCCCCTTGGCTCTCTATCTACATATATTAGTGTATATGCATCCATGCTACTTTCTTTCCATTGATCTCACCCACTCCCTCTTCTCCCCCACCCTTGTGCATAAGTCTGTTCTCTATGTCTGCATCTCCAATGTTCCTCTGCAAACAGGTTTATCAGTACCATCCTTCTAAATTCCAGGTATGTGTGTTAATATATGATATTTGTTTTTCTCATTCTAACGTACTTCACTCTGTATAATAGGTTCTGGGTTCATCCACATTCTTAGAACTGACTCAAATGCATTCCTTTTTTTTCTATGGCTGAGTAGTATTCCATTGTATATACACACTAAAGCTTCTTTAACCATTCCTCTGTCAATGGACATCTAGCTTACTTCCATGTCTTGGCTGTTGTAAATAGTGCTGCAGTGAACACTGGGATGTTTTTGTGTCTTTTAGCTTTGGATTTTGAAGGATGTATGCCTAATAGTGGGATTGATGGGTCATATGGTGGTTATATTCCTAGTTTTTTTAGGAATTTCCATACTGTCTTCCATAATGGCTGTATCAATTTACATTCCCACCAGCAGTGTACAGGGGTTCCCTTTTCTCCACACCCTCTCCAGCACTTGTTGTTTGGATTTTTTTTTTTATTATGCCCATTCTGTCTGGTGTGAGGTGATATCACATTGTAGTTTTGCTTTGCATTTCTCTAATAATGAGCTTCCCTGATGCCTTAGGGGGTGGAGAGTCTGCCTGCAGTGTGGGAGACCTGGGTTCAGACCCTGGGTCGGGAAGATCCCCTGGAGAAGGAAATGGCAACCCACTCCAGTATTCTTGCCTGGAAAATTCCTTGGACAGAAGAACCTGACAGGCTACAGCCGTGGGGTTGCAAAGAGTCGGACACAACTGAGCGACTAACACTTTCTAATAATGAGTGATGTCAAGCATCTGTTCATGTGTTTATTAGCTATCCATATGTCTTCTTTGGAGAAATATCTGTTTACGACTTTTGCCCACTTTTTGACTGGGTTGTTTGTTTCTCAGGTATTGACTTGTATAAGCTGCTTGTATGTTTTGGATATAAATACTTTGTCAGTTGTTTCATTTGCTATTGTTTTCTCCCATTCTGAGGGTGGTCTTTTCACCTTGTTTATAGTATCCTTCGCTATGCAATCTTTTAAATTTAATTAGCTCTCACTTATTTATTTTTGCTTTTATTTCCTTTATTCTAGGAGGTTAGTCATAAAAGATCTTGCTATGATTTACATCCTTCAGTGTTCTGCCTATGTTTTCTTCCAAGTGTTTTATAGTCTCTGGTCTTACATTTAGGTCTTTAGTCCATTTTGAATTTACCTTTGTGTATGGTTTAGGAAGTTTTCTAATTTCATTCTTTTGCACTTAGTTGTTCATTTCTTCCAGCACGAATTACTGACGATGCTGTCTTGTTCCCATTGCATATTCTTACCTCCTTTGTCAAAGATAAGGTGCCCATATGTGTGTGGGATTTTCTCTGGGCTTTCTCTCTTGTTCCATCGGCTTATACTTCTGTTTTTGTGTCAGTGACATACTGTCTTGATGACTGTAGTTTTGTAGTATAGTCTGAGATCTGGTGAGTTGATTCCTCCAGTTCCATTCTTCTTTCTCAAGATTACTTTACCTATTCAGAGTCTTGTGTTTCCATATGAACTGTGAAATTTTTTGATCTAGTTCCCTGAAAAATGCCATTGGTAATTTGATAGGGATTTCATTGAATCTGTAGACTGCAGTTGGTAATACAGCCATTTTCACGATATTGATTCTTGCAACCCAGGAGCATGGAATATCCTTCTATCTGTTTATATCATCTTTGATATCTTTCATCAGTGTCTTATAGTTTTCTGTATACAGTTTTACTGCCTCCTTTGATAGGTTATCCCTAGATATTTTATTCTTTTTGCAATGGTAAATGGGATTGATTCCTTAATTTCTCTTTCTTTTTTTTCATTGTTAATATATATGAATTCATGTGATTTGTGTGTATTGATTTTGTATCCTGCAACTACTAAATTCACTGATTAGTTCTAGTAATTTTCTGATGGTATCTTTAGGGTTTTCTATGTACAGTATTATGTCATCTGCAAATAGTGGGAGTTTTCCCTCTTCCTTTCCAATCTGGATTCCTTTTATTTCTTTCTTTTTTCTGATTGTCATACTAGGACTTCCAAAAGTACGTTGAATAATAGTGGCAAGCATGGGCACCCTTCTCTTGTTCCTGATCTCAGAGGGAATGCTTTCAGTTTCTCACTATTTAGAATAATGTTTGCTGTGGGTTTATCATATATGACTTTTACTATGTTGAGTCAGGTTACATCTATACTCATTTTTGAAGAGTTTTTATATGAAAAGATGCTCAATATTACTAATCAATAGGGAAATACAAATTTAAACCACACCATAAATTATCTCATGCCTTCTATGATGGCCAATGTGAACAAAAAGACAATAGCAAGGTTGGTAAGGATATGGAGAAATTGGAACCATTATACACTTTTGTTGGAAATGTAAAATGTTTCAACCTTTATAGAAAACAGTATGGAGTTTCCTCGGAAAATTGGAACTGCTGTGTGATCTAGCAATCCAACTCTAGAGTATATTTCCATAAATTTGAAAGCGAGATCTTGAATAAACAGTGTGCACATCTATGGTCATTGCAGCATTATTCCCAACTGGCAAGATGTGAAAGCAGTCTAAATGTTCATTGGTGGATAAACAGATAAAGATTATATATACCTTATATATATTGTATACACATGCACACAATGGAATGTTTTGAAGCCCTAAAAAGAATTTTGTCATATGCTACATCAAGGATGGGCCTTGATGATATTATGCTAAGTGAAATGAACCCATCAAAATGACAAATATTGCATGACTCCACTTTTATGAGGTATCTACAGTAATCAAATCCATGGAAACAGAAAATATAATTCTGGTTGCTAAGGTCTGTGAGGAGGAAGAATTGGAGAATTGTTGCTCAATGGGTATAGGGCTTCAATCATGCAAGATGAAAATTTTTTACTGATTTGTTGTAGAGCAATGTGTACATAGTTAGCAATAGTGTACCCTACACTCAGAAATTGTTAAGAAGGTCAATGAAGTTCTGTAGAGGTATGGTGAACCAGGGGGTATGTATTCCCTATGAAGTATCTCTCTTCATGTCAAAACCTATGGTTTTGATGTCTCTTACACTAGTTTTAATAACCTAAGGGAACAGATGGATTTCCCTGGTGGCACAGTGAATGAGAATCTGCCTGCTGATGCAGAGGACACAGGTTCGATCGCTGGCCCAGGAAGATTCCACTTTTTGTGGGACAACTAAGCCTGTGTGTCACAAACTACTGAGCCCGCATGTGCTCTGCAATGAGAAGCCAGTCACTGCAACCAGAGAAACCCCGTGCACAGCAACGAAGACCCAATGCATCCAAAATTAAATAAATATTTTTTTAAAAATCTGGGAGAACAGAAATCCATACATGGAGAATCATAGAACGATACAAATTGCTTTCATCAGTCTAGGCAGATTACCTCTTCTAAACTCTTTGAGCAGCAGAAGAGAAAGAGAGCTGCTCACTTCTACTTTATAATGAGTGTACTTCATTTTTATTTACCTGATGCTGTCTCTTGTCAGTGAAATGTGGGAAAGATCAGGGAGAATAAATAGTGCTATCAAGTCCTTTCCCAGAATCAAAACAAAGAATTAGTTTCACCTTAGGGTAAGGAGATCATGTGGTGTCATTTTATATACATACATAAATAATGTATCTTATCATAATATGTCAATAATTTCCTCTTCTAAGAGATTTAATGCAATAATTGAATTATTATGAGATTAGTATTATGAATCTCTTTGGTGAATTTATAGTCTAAGATTTCTTTAATTGCCTTTCATTAACAATGTTTAGCAAAAATAATTCTTTTTAAAAAGAATGATAAATTTTAAACATAAAACTTTTGAGAATTACACTGGAAATCCTATACTTTCACCTTCATTCAGGCTGATGTCAATATTCGGCCACAACTACTTCAGAATGCTGGAAATTATGTTTTCTTTGCTAATGTCTGAGATGTAGTTGAGACCTAAGCCCAGGCTGGTTTCAGGAAGACACTTCTAAATCATCCTGGCCCCTCACCTTGCTGCCTTGGTGTCCATTCTTCATCAGAATCCTCAGTGTCATTTACCTGGGGTTTGATGACCTGCCTACGGTGTTGCATGAAAGCTGGTTGAGGGGCTCAGAGACCTGGAAAGAAGCAAAATACTTGTACTAAGAAGGAGGCACAGAACACAGAAGCAATGGGAAGTGTCACAAAGACAGGGAAATCGGTAGATGGGCTGGGAGAATGTAGGACAAAGCAAGAGGTTTGCTCTGCACTGCAAGGTCAACCTCCCTTTGGTACAGAACTATAAATATTTCCTCCAGGTTAGTCTCCACACAAAAGGGAACTGTGAGCAGATGAAGCCACCTAAGAGCGGGCCAAGTGAACACTGAGGGTGAAGACCTGTTTCATGTTTCCCAGGCTCACAGGCACCCAGCACTTCCTGTTACCTATAGCAATCAGCACTTCATAATTCCTTTTCACATTCCTATATCAGATTTTTCCCCATTCTGCCATCTCTGCCCATTCTTCCTTGGAGACGTATATGGAAATGTCTTTGAAAGCGTCTTTGGCCTAAGGAAAATAATAGATTTCATCAGTTGTTTACTGATATAAGTCAGACCTTAGAGCTGGGCCTTCTGCTCCACCTTTTGTGCAGGGAGTAGCCTGAACCTAATGGATGGTCTCTGTGAGACAGGGATGAAGACTTCTCTTCCTGACTGTGTCCTGCTTAACTGAGCAAACACTGAGCATTTTCCTAACTGTCCCTGGACACAGAGCGGTTGGCAATGCTAGTATCCTGGTTTGTCCCACTCCACCCCACCATCTCAGATAGGACCAGGCATTCCCATCCTGTGTACGTTCACAGAGAAGTTCACTCAACTGTCCAAGCAAGCAGTCTGTGGCCCTTCAGGGACCAGCTCCATATCCTTCCTGTAGAGCTGGTGTAGAGGTGGACTTTGCTGCCTCTGCCTCTCACTGTGGGCTTCCACTCTGTTCTCCCAGTATCTCCCCCAGTACTCTCCTCTGGAGACCTGCTCACGGTCATGGGACTGCATCAAGGTCAAGGTGCCTGTGGAAGAAGATGCTGAGAAAGCCCAGACCACTGTCCAGAGCCTGGTCTGTCTTCCTTGGGTGGAGTGTCCAAGGCAGGAAGGTGAGGGGAAAGTCAGGGTGAGGGTATTGGTGGGAAGGACGGATCCTAACCAGCTATGACAGACCAGCCTAATGTGAATTAGATTTGGTTTCTTTTGTTGTCCAGCAGTTTGGCCGCTCTGAGGAAAGGCACTGGGAGTGATGTGTCTGTGGGTGACGGAGGGAGTCTTGAGGAGACCTGGAAGGCTGTAACTTCTAGACTTGGGTCAGGCTGAAAACAGGGCTCTGTTCCAGTGTAGGGGAGGGAATATTTCTCCAAGAAGGGTTTTGAGGATCTCTGTCTGGGGACTCAGAAAAATCTGGGCATAACGTGGGATTTATGTCTAAGGGATAAGTCACTTGACTTGAGGAGATCTGAGTCACAAGGGCTGAAGGAACTGGGGTCCTCAGATGGTAAAGATTGGGGATCTTTCATCTGAGCTATTTCAAATCCTAAAAGATGTTGCTGTGAAAGTGCTGCTCTCAATATGCCAGCAAATTTGGAAAACTCAGCAGTGGCCACAGGACTGGCAAAGTTCAGTTTTCATTCCAATTCCTAAGAAAGGTAATGTCAAGAAATGCTCAAACTACTGCACAATTGCACGCATCTCACACACTAGTAAAACAGTGCTCAAAATTCTCCAAGCCAGGCTTCAACAGTATGTGAACCATGAACTTCCAGATGTTCAGTCTGGATTTAGAAAAGGCAAAGGAACCAGAGATCAAATTGGAACATCTGTCTGATCATCAAAAAGCAAGAGAGTTCCAGAAAAACATCTAATTCTGCTTTATTGACTGTGCCAAAGACTTTGAGTGGATCACAACAAACTTTGGGAAATTCTTCAAGAGATGGGAATACCAGACCACTTGACCTTTCTCTTGAGAAATCTATATGCAGGTCAGGAAGCAACAGTTAAAACTGGACATGGAACAGACTTGTTCCAAATAGGGAAAGGAGTACGTCGAGGCTGTATATTGTCACCCTGCTTATTTAACTCATATGCAGAGTACCTCATGAGAAACGCTGGCTTGAATGAAGCACAAGCTGGAATCAAGATTGCTGGGAGAAATATCAATAATCTCAGATATGCAGATGACATCACCCTTATGCAGAAAGTGAAGAACTAAATAGCCTCTTGATGAAAGTGAAAGAGGAGCGTGAAAATGTTGGCTTAAGACTCAACATTCAGAAAACTAAGATCATGGCATCTGGTCCCATCACTTCATGGCAAATAGATGGGGAAACAGTGGAAACAGTGACAGATTTTATTTTTAGGGCTCCAAAATCACTGCAGATGGTGACTAAATCCATGAAATGAAACGATGATTACTCCTTGGAAGAAATGTCATGACCAACGTAGACAGCAAATTAAAAAGCAGAGACATCACTTTGCCAACAAAGATCCGTGTAGTCAAAGCTATGGTCTTTCCAGTAGTCATGTATGGATGTATGAGTTGGACTACAAAGAAAGCTGAGTGCTGAAGAACTGATGCCTTTGAACTGTGGTATTGGAGAAGACTTGAGAATCCCTTGGACTGCAAGGAGATCCAACCAGTCCATCCTAAAGGAAATCATTTCTGAATATTCATTGGAAGGACTGATGGTGAAGCTGAAATTCCAATATTTTAGCCACCTGATGTGAAGAATTGACTCATTCGAAAAGAGTCTGATGCTGGGAAAGATTGAAAGCAGGGGGAGAAGGGGACAACAGAGAATGAGATGGTTGGATGGCATCACCAACTTGAACACGAGTTTGAGTAAACTCCAGGAGTTGGTGATGGACAGAGAGGCCAAGTGCACTGCAGTCCACGGGGTTGCAAAGAGTCGGACAAGACTGAGTGACTGAACTGACTGACTGACTGAAGGAGAGCTGAGCTAACGATAGCTATCCTAAGGAGGGCTGTGCTAAGGAGAGTTGAACTATGGAGAACTGAGGTAAGGAGAGCTAAGCTAATGAGAGGAGAGTGGTGTTAAGGAAATCTAACCCAAGGAGAGTCGAGCTAATCATAGCTATACCAAGGAGGGCTGAGCTAAGGAGAGCTGAGCTAAGGAAAGTTATGGAGAGCAGAGATAATGATAGCTATCCTAAGGAGGGCTCCACTAAGGACAGCTAGGAGGGATGAGCTTAGGAGAGCTAAACTAAGGAGAGCTAAATTAAGGAGAGCTATGGACAGCTGAGTTAAGGAGAGCTGAGCTAAGCTAAGGGGAGTTAAGCTAAGGTGGGCTGAGCTAAGGAGAGTGAGGAGATACCAGGTTTGGTGGCTTCTCTGGCTAATTCTACTCTAATATACAACTAAGCATGACAAAAACACTAAGACAACAGTAGCCATCCTAAAAGAGGAGGGAATAAAAGAAAATCCTTGCAGCATGGAGGCTTTTCTCTGTGATTGCAGCCTTCAAACTATTGCTGATGTCCATCTGATATTCACAAGGCCGCTGGACTCAACATGACATCTACCCTTCAACATGTCAGGGGTCACACATCAAACACAATAATAATAATATTAGAAACAAACAAAAACCAAAACAAAACCGGGACACACTCTGGAAGTAAACATAACCAGGAAAATACAACTCAAAGTGCTTTCAAAAACCAAAACCCCTATGAACAGTGTAAAAAGCCCATGAATAGTACTAAACAGTGTTTCTTATCAGAGATACAAAATCTAAACTGCCACGAGACGTCAACTCTGAGCACTGGAAAAGGCCACCATGGAAAATGGTACAGACCAGAAATGGTAGATTAATATTAGTGAGGGGGATCCTTTTATACTAGTGAGGCATATCAATGGGAAGAGCCAGTATAAAAATCACTGTCCATGTGACTTTACAGAAACAAAAGAGACAGTCGGACTAGGCCTTTCCACTCCTAGGATATTTCAGAAATACACAGATTTTGAAAAGCATAGGCAAGAGAGCATGCACTGCAGCAGCATTCCCAGTGCCCAGAGATGAATGTAAAGAGAGCAAACAGTGAGGAAGAGATGAATGGATCAAGGAATGGAATCCGGGTTCATGATGGAATATGACTCAGGCATTGAAACAAGGAAATAATGTCATTGTCAGAGGTACAGATAAGTGTGGTGATAATCGGAGTCAGTGAAGAAGGGCAGATGAGAGCTGTGCCATAGTATTTACCTTTCAAACTGGACAGACAATATTGCTGCCAGTGAGTACACCAACTGAGGTTAAGTGGGTTCCCATCAGTGCTGGGAACACCCTGATTCTTAGCAAAGGCAATGGGTGAGAGGAAGGCTTACATTGGTAGGCTGAAATTCATGGATTCCCACAAATACCTGTCACATACATAATCCACAGGGACCGACTTAGCAAGAGTGATATACTACACGCTTTCTGAGAGCAGGTCGGAGGAAATAAACACTGCTGAATGCCTCTATGTTTTGGTGTAAGGGAGCAAGAATTGGTACAGCCACAACAAAGGCGACTCTGTACATCAGCTTCATTAAACAAGAAATATGAACTACAAGAAAACCGAGAATGAAGGAAACACAAGATTTCGGGGTCGGGGGCAGAGCTTCCTCTAGTTCATTCTACTCTCATTTACAAGCAGAAATTGCTCATACCTCTAAAGATGCAGTTACTGTAGTAACAAGAGGAGAACCCAAAGAAATGCTGCCGCCTGGTGGCCACTTTCGGGAGCAGCAACCATAAACCTGAGGCTGATAGACACTGATTATTCACAAGGCGACCAGGCTCTAAATGACACCTACCCTTACAAAATGGCCAGGGGTAGCACACCGAAATAAAACCAAGAACACACCACACGATAAGGAAGGAAACTTCAAAGGTAAATGCCAGTCAATGCTTAGAAAGAAGCCTCTGGAAATGTGCCTCATTTGCTTCATAATCAGTGATACGAAAAATTAAACTGCAATGCAATAGCACTAGTGAGAAACCAAACAGGCCATTATCCAAAATTCTATAGACAAGAAAGAGTAGAGCAATATTAGTAAAGCGTCCCTTATATGCCACTGGTGGTAGATAAGCGACCAGAACATTCATGGGCAAGACTGTCAAAATGCCCTGGAATCATAATATGGGACACATGATATCATGTGGTGGTTCCAATCCCAGAGCATTTGAGAAACCAACAGATCATGGAAAACATGCCCACACCCCCACTCCCACAAAAATGCACTTCAGCAGCATTCACAATGCCCAAGAGATGAAAGGAAAGAGAATCGTTGGCTGCAAACGAAAAGAGAAAGAAATTGGACATAGAGCCACAATGAAATATGACTCTGACACTATGAAAATGCAAAAAATGCCATTTTCAGGGATATGCAGAAATCTAGAGTGAATCACAGTAAGTAAAGAAGGGCAGATTAAAGACAAATCACAACATATACCTTCCAGAGGGGATTAAAAACATATTGATGGAGATGAGTACCCAAACAAAAGTGAAGTGGACTTAGGTTCCTGGTAACAGTTAGCAAAGGGTATCGGTGGGTGAGAGGCCAAAAGGTGAAGACTGGAATAAAGTTGTACCCACAAATACCTATGCAACTCATAATTCACATGGACCTCCTGTATCAAGAGACATGTCCTCAGCAGATTCTAAAAGATAGCTATGATAATAACAGCAGTTGAATGCCTCCAGGTATCCATGGAAAGGAAGGAGAAAATGTTTCCCTGCAATGACTACAATGGTGTGAAGAATCTTAAATAAGAAATAAAGTTAGACTTGAAGACAAACCTCAAAGGCTAAAGAGACAAAAACTTTTGGTGTCATCTTGTGCCTCATTCTACTCTTATTTACAACTAGGCCTGGAATAACCTCCGAGGCTGCTGTTACCATAGGAACAAGAGGAGGGAATGAAAAATGCTGTCGTCTTGTGGACATTGTCTCTAACAGCAACCTTAAAATGCTTGCTGATGGCCACACTATTCACAAGGGTGCAGAGCTCCAACTGATACCCGCCCTTAACAAATTTCCAGGGCTCACAGAGGGGAAAATTTATACAGTAAACACAGGAGAAGCTAACAGGAAGAGGATATGAACAGGTAAACACAATTCCATGTTTTTAATAAAAGCACATGACAATGGGCACATAGGGTGAATTCTAAGAGATACAAACATCTAAGCTGTGAGGACATTATCACCTCTGCCTGAGCATGGAAAAAGGCCACTGTCAAATGCTGAACATGGCATCAATGGTAGAGTAGCATTAGTACAGTGGATGCTTTAGGGTACTGGTGGGATGGACATGGTAAGAGCCACTATGACCATGACTAGGAAAGTGCACTCCCATGAGAGAAAAATAAATAAATAAAGAGGTAGAGACAGTATGATAAATCAGATCCTCTCCTGGAGTATTTCAGACATGAACAGATTTCGAATACCACCCACCCCAAATTGGATTCTGCCACACCATTCAGAACATCAAAAAGATGAAAGTTCATATCGTGTACCTGGACAGAGGAATGGATAAAGAAGTGTGATATAGGTCTGGAATGAATTTTGAATCAAGGATTGAAAGTGAAAGTAGGCCATCTTCAGCAATAGAGATAAATCCAGAGATCATTACACTGAGTGAAGGAGCAATTCAAGAAACATCATGGGACATAATGGAGTTTTGGGATACAAAAATCCACTGGAGTGAGCACCCACACAAATGTGAGGTGGACATCCAACCTGGCAAGAAACTTATGGGTGGCTGAGCACCTTGGTGGATGGAAGGGATACATCTGGAACTTGGTATTAATTTCTTCCCACAGATACATATGAAATACAAAATCCATGTAAATCTATTGCAGTGAGAGTGGTAGACGAAACAATTTCCAATAATATGTAGGGAAAAGCAAGCACAGCTGAATACATAGAGTAGTCTCAGTGTCTCAGAACAAGAATCCGTGCACGTAAAACCTACTCACCCTTGACTTCAACTTAAAGAGAATAAGAACATTTACTTCAGAGATCCAAGAGTGAGGAGACACCAGGTTTCGTGGCACCCTCTGTCTCGTTCTACTCAAATGTACTTCCAGACCTGATAAAAACTCTTAGGCAGAACAGGCCATCCTAAAAGAGGAGCGAATAACAAAACCTTGCAGCAAGGAGGGTTTTCTCTGTATCAGCAGCCTTAAAATTATCACTGATGGACATCTGATATTCACAAGGTCCTATTGCTGGACTCGACATGACACCTACCCTTGAACATGACAGGAGTCACTCATCAAAAAAATAAATAAATGAAAGTGAAAAAGACAATCCAGGACACTCTCAGGAAGAAAACATCAACAGTTAAATACAGCTCAAAGTGCTTTTAAAAAAACCAAAACATAATCACTTAATATTCCCAAGGCTGCTGGGCTTTAAATGATATCTGTTTTTCAAAAATTGCTAGCAGTCTCCTGTGAATGAAAAATGTCAAATAGCACACCGTATCTGGAAGCAAATATCAACAGGTAAATACAATTCTCAGTATTTCTTTAAAAGCACATGAAATATGCTCATTATAGTGAATTACTGTGAACTCTTTCGAGTTCACCTCTTTGTGATCCCAGAGACCATAGCCCACCAAGTTCTTCTGTCCATGCAATTTTTCAGGCAAGAATTCTGGAGTGAGTTGTCATTTCCTCCTCCAGGGGATCTTCCCAAATCACATCTCCTTTGACTCCTGCCTTTGTAGGAGGATTCTTTATGACATTGCCACCTGGGAAGCCCAGTGTATTATTAGAGATACACAAACTATTCTAATGAGGTATCACCTCTGAGTAGTGAAAAAGTATCAAATAGTATACAAAGACATTGTAGAGAAACATTTTTAAAGGGGAATCTTTATAGTACTAGTGGGGTATACTTGGTAGGAGCCATTATAAACGTCACTACAAAGTGCCTTGTAAAGAACACAAGAGACTGACCATATGATCTGGCAACTTCACTCCTAAGAGTATTTAAGAAAAAAAAACAGATTTTGAAAAACACATGTAAGCCAATCATGTACTGCAATAAGATTAACAACATCCTACACATGAAAGTCAAGAAGCTGATGCAACCACTATCGAAAACAGTAAACATTTCTTTTACAATTAATTTTTAGATTTTTACTGAAGGATAACTGCTTTACAGAATTTTGTTGTTTTCTGTCAAACCTCAACATGCATCAGTCATATGTATACATATATCCCCTCCCTTTTGAAACTCCCTCCCAACTCCCTCCCCAGTATAGAGTTTTTTAAAAACCCTAAAAATACAGTTACCAACAGAAACTCTGCAAGGCCAGAAGGGAATGGCAGGATATATATAAAGCAATGAAAGAGAAAAATCTACAACAAAGAATACTGTACCTGGCAAGGATCTCCTTCAAAATTGATGAAGAAATCAAACGCTTTTCAGATGAGTAACAGGTAAGAGAATTCATTACCACAAAACCAGCTTTACAACAAATGTTAAAGGGACTTATACAGTCAAGAAATACAAGAGAAGAAAAATGATCTACAAAATCAACATCAAACAATTAAGAAAATGGCAATAGGAACATATATATCAATAATTACTCTAAATATAAATGGATTAAGTGTTCCAACCAAAAGACCCAGACTGGCTGAATGGATACATAAACAAGACCCAGGGGGGCAGTCTCAAGGTGGCAGAGGAATAGGACTGGGAGACCACATTCTCCCCAACAATTTCATCAAAAGATCATCTGAACACTGAGCAACTTCCACAAAACAATTTCTGAATGCTGGCGGAGGACACCAGGCACCCAGGAAGGCAGCTCATTCTCTTCGAAAGGAGAACAAAAGATTGAACAAATACCAAAGGAGAACTAGCCAACTGCCTATAGGCCCCTCTCCCAACAAGAGGCAGAGAGGCACGTGTGTGACAGCCAGAGCCAGAAGGTAAGGGGAAGTCTCAGTCCCAGAGATGGACATCCTCCACCAAACTGTGAGCAGGTTGCCAGTTGCTAACCATGTCTTCCTGGAGTCCTGGACTGTTGACATCTGCCAGGAGGGTCGTAGCTTGAGATCAGCTCCCCAGAGGAGACACACAACACACCTGAGATGGTGCTCTCGCAGCGCACCCAGTAAACTGAGCAGTCCGGACCCAGGAAGTGATTAATATGCACAGCCCAATTGGGACAGTGCACTCACCAAGCCCCTGGTCACCTGAGCTGCTGGGACCTGGGAAGGAAACAAAACACACGTGCAACCAAGTCTGCACCTTTGCGGTGTACCCAAAAACCTGAACCTGAGCAACTTGGACCTGGGAAGTGCAGGAAATGCAGGGCCCATTTTGGACAGTACCCCTGCAGAGCAACCTGCAACCTGAGCAGTGTAGACCCGGAAAGCACACGCCCCCATGAGCTTCAGAAAACCCTGTGTGGTCCATACACTAGGCACTCCCTGCCCCACACATGCCTGCCATATTTGTGTGCTGTGTTCCTCCCTCCCCACGACACAACTGAACAAGCGAGCCTAAATAAGTGACCACCTTTGCCACCTTATGTCAGGGTGGAAATTAGACACTGAAGAGACTTGCAAACAGAGAAAGCCAAAATAAACAAAGAAGAGGGAACTGCTCTGGGAGTGAGAGTTGCAGCAGATTAAAACCCTGTAGTTAATATTGACTAAGCATTGGAAGGGGCTTATAGATCTTGAGAAGTACAAGCTGGAACAAGGAATTATCTGAAACTGAACTGACCCCATACTGCCCACAACAGCTCCAGAAAAATTCCTAGATATAGTTTTACTATTATCAATCTTTTAGTCTTTTTTTAATTTTTAAGTTCTTTATTACTCCTTTAATTTTCATTTTTATGACCTACTATTACCTTACAATAAAAGATCCTACTTTTTCAAGCAAATTTCATATTTTTAAATGATTTTTGTGATTGATTGTCTTTTGTATTTTTAATATTGTATTTTGCCTAACCTCTACTCTAGATGCTTTTATCAATTAACTTGTTTATTTTAATTGGAGGCTAATTACTTTACAATATTTTAGTGGTTGTTTTCATACATTGACATGAATCACCCACAGGTGTATGTGGTTCCCTAATACTGAACCCTGCTCCCAGCTCCCTCCCCATCTCATTCCTCAGGGTCATCCCAGTGCACTGGCCCTGGGTGCCCTGTCTCATGCATCAAACCTGGACTGGTGATCTATTTCACATATGGTAATATACATGCTTCGATGCTATTCTCTCAAATCATCCCACCCCTAGCTTCTCCCACAGGGTCCAAAAGTATGCTATTTATATCTGTCTCTTATGCTGTCTCGCATATAGGGTCATCATTACCATCTTTCTAAATTCCATATATATGCGTTAATATACTGTATGGGTGTTTTTCTTTCTGACTTACTTCACTCTGTATAATAGTCTCCAGTTTCATCCACCTCATTAGAACTGATTCAAATGCATTCTTTTTAATAGCTGAGTAATATTCCATTCTGTATATGTACCAACGCTTTCCTATCCATTCATCTGCTCATGGACATCTACGTTGTTTCCATGTCCTAACTACTGTAAACAGTGCTGCGATGAACGTTGGGGTAGATATGTCTCTTTCAATTCTGGTTTCCTCAGTGTATATGCCCAGGAGTCGGATTGCTGGGTCGTATGACAGTTCTATTTCCAGCTCTTAAAGGAATCTTCACACTGTTCTCCATACTGGCTGTACCAATGTGCATTCCCACCAACACTGTAAGAGGGTTCCCTTTTCTCTGCAGCCTCTTCAGCGTTTATTGTTTGTAGACTTTTGGATAGCAGCCATTCTGACGGGCGTGAGATGGTACACCATTGTGGATTGATTTGCATTTCTCTGATGATGAGTGATGTTGAGCATCTTTTTATGTGTTTGTTAGCCATCTGTATGTCTTCGTTGGAGAAATGTCTGTTTACTTCTTTGGCCCATATTTTGATTGGGTCATTTATTTTTCTGGTATTGAGCTGCATGAGCTGCTTGTATATTTTTGAGTTTCACTCTTTGTCAGTTGCTTCCTTTGCTATCATTCTCTCCCATTCTGATGGCTATATTTTCACCTTCCTTATCGTTTCCCTCATTGTGCAGAAGTTTTTAAGTTTAATTAGTTCCCGTTTGTTTATTTATGCTTTGTTTACATTACTCTGGGATGTGGGCCATAGAGGGGCCTGCTGTGATTTATGTCGGAGTATGTTCTGCCTATATTTTCCTCCAGAAATTTTATAGTTTCTGGTCTTTCATTTTTATCTTTAATTCACTTTTAGTTTATTTTTGTATATCATTAGAAAGTGTCCTAGAGTCATTATTTTGCAGTTGGTAGGCCAATTTTTCCAGCACCACTTGTTAAAGAGATCTCTCTATTCTCCATTGCATATTCTTGCATCCTTTGTCAAAAATAAGGTGTCCATAGGTGTGTGGATTTATCTCTTGGCTTTCTATTTTGTTCCATTGATATATACTTTCGTCTTTGTGCCAATACCATACTGTCTTGATGGCTGTGGCTTTGTAGTAGAGCCTGAAGTCAGGCAGGTTGATTCCTCCAGTCCCATTCTTCTTTCTCAATATTGCTTTGACTATCCGAGTTTTTCTTTAATTTTTTTTTTTTTGTATTTCCATACAAATTGTGAAATTATTTGTTCTAGTTCTGTGAAAAATACCTTTGATAGGTTGATAATTACTTTAAATGTAAACGGATTAAATGTTCTAACCAAAAGACACAGACTGGCTGAATGGATACAAAAACAATACCCATATATATATATGCTGTCTACCAGAAACCCACTTCAGACACATATAGACTGAAAGTGAGAGGATGTAAAAATATATTCTATGCAAATGGAAAGCAAAGGAAAGCTGGAGCAGCAATCTTCATTTCAGACAGAGCTTAAAATAAGAATACTATAAAAATAAGGGAAAACACTACATTACGATCAAAGGATCAATCCAAGAGGAAGACATAACAATTGTAAATATCTATGCACTGGACACCTTGTTGCTGAATTCTGGCTTGAATTGAAGAAATTAGGGAAAACGACGAGATGATTCAGGTATGAACTAAACCAAACCCCTTATGATTAGACATTGGAAGTGACAAATAAATTCAAGACATTAGAGATACCAAGGGAGCATTTCATGTAAAGATGGGCACAATAATGGACAGAAATGGTATGGGCCTAAGAGAAGCAAAAGATACTAAAAAGTGATGGCAACAATATGCCACCTCATAGGAGGATCCCAGTTTTCAAGAGCTCAGCCTTGAAAACCTTGGCTCCACTTCTGTGGTCCTTCCTCATCTACCACCTAGAATGGAGTATTTGGGTTTTGGCCACCTAGTAAGCTCACTCATCTGGGCATGTGTTCGGTGGCCTGTTTCAGAGAAGACACCCCATTAAAATAAAGCTGCAAGTGTCAGGGGGGTATAAAAATCCCACTCTTTAAATTCAGGTTTATATCCAAAGAACCAGCTGATTGTGTGGCAAATCAGAATACTCACAGACCCAAAGGGAAAACATTTGGAGAATGTGTTGAAGTTACCCAGAAGGATTACCAGGGGTCTAAAGGTTACTATCCAAAGCAAAGGGACTGTAGGTGTCAGAGTGGTTCCGGAGTGAGGGTTGGGACAGCTGGAGGACTTCTGCAGGAAGTCAGAATGCTCTATATGGGGAAGGACAGGAGATCCTTCTGTGCAGCCTTGAGAAGGGGCAACAGCAAGGAGCTGGCCAGCCTGGCAGGTTCAGTTGGGCAGGAGGTCCCATGGCAGCAGCAGGGACAGGGCACCACCCTCACGAGGGAGGCGCTGGCATGGGACAGAGACGCCGGGCCCCGGCAGAGTCAGTTCTCAGCAAACCCCAGAGGAGCCCCACACTGCTTCTGATTCTCCTTGTCACATTCTGCAGGAGCCTGGAGTGGGCAGGAAGGGTGGGGGATCCAGAGGAATTGAGACCTGGGCTCTGAGACCACCCTGGCCCTCACTAGCATGTGGTCCTGGGAAGATGCCGAAGCCCCATGGCCTCAGTTCTTCATCTGAGAGGTTAGCGGGTGTGAGGAGCCCCGTGTGTTGGGCTTCAGGATGTGCCTGAGGGATGAGACAGAGCTCACAGTGCCTGGCAGCTGTTGGCACTGTGATGACCAAGCAGGAATCTCTCACACTGTTGTCCCCAGACACTCCCCCACTCTCGCCTCCTGTATTTTATTTTATTATCCTGTACAACACAGAATTCACTCTCCTCCAGAGGCGTCTCATGTTTTGTTGTTTAGCTTTTGGGAACTGAAGACAGCAGCCTACACTTCACCACCATCTTGAGAGCTACAGGAAAAGCACAAAATCTATAAATAATTTAAGCAGACTTGACATCTTTATAACAGTTTCCCCCATAAATGAATATGGTATACTGTTAAAGACTTTTTTCCTTACCCATATCTATCTACAAATCTGTATTGTAGCCTCTATTAAGATTTTATATATATTTGTTAGACTTCTTAGGTAATTTTTGGATTTGTGTTGTGAATGGGGCATTTTTAAATTACATGTTCTAAATAGCTTTGTGTGTGTGTCTGTGGCAAAACTCTTGTTTTTGCTGTAGTAATCATCCATACAAAGGTTTTTTTCTGGTCTCTTATTAATTCGAGTATCCCATGTATCCATTTCTATGAATTCCATATATAGATTACCATATTGTCACAAATATTATCTTTTTCAATATTAATACTTCTTATTTCCTTTATTGTGTAGAGTTCTTACTGTGTTCCAGTGAATTTTTGCATTGTTCAAGGGAGAGCATGCATTTTTGTCTTCCTCCTGTCTTTAATGGGAGGAGCCAAAATTAGCCATGACAAGCCAGGGCTGCTTGGACAAATCCCGAGTCTTCTCAAGGACCACTAGGGTGCACCCACCTGTGCCTGGGGTGAGCAAAGGCCCACTCTGGCTGTTTGGTCTGCATTGCAGCCCACCCTCCCTGACCCCACCCCGACTCCTGCCCTCCTCTGCAGCCCACGAGTGGTTCTAGACCAGCAGCATCCCCATCACCTGCGTGCAGGGAAGAGAACCAAGATGTCAGGTTCCACCCAGCTACACAGCGAAGATCTGCATATTAACGAGATCTTCAGAAGGCGGAGGGGCTTCCCTTGCGGCTCTGATGGTAAAGAATCTGCCTGCAAAGCGAGAGACCCAGGTTCGATCCCTGGGTCTGGAAGAAGCCCTGGAGACCAGAATGGCAACCCCAGAATTTCATGGACAGTGGAGACTGGCCAGGCTTCCATGGGGTCGCAAAGAGCCAGACACGATTGAGAGACTGACATGTTCACTTCCAGGAGGGGAAGGGGGCAAGTTACCACGTGTTCACTGCCCCTTGTGCTGTGGCCCTCTGCCTTGTATAGTCTGTGAATGCAGGGTCATTGTGTCTTCCATAGTCAGGAGTGGTTTCCCCAGTGGCTCCTGCGTGACTGCTAAATCTCTTCAATCGTGTCCTCCGTTGGTCAGCGGGTTCTTTAACCCCTATCGCCACCTAGTGGTAAATAATTCGCCAGCAATGCAGGAGCTGGGCTGGGAAAATTCCTTGCAGGAGAAAATGGCAACCCACTCCAGCATACCTGCCTGGGAAATTTCATGGACAGAGGAGCCTAGTGGGCTATAGTCCATGAACGACTTAGTTCGCATGGATAGTCAGAAGTAATCGAGCCTGATTTCTTCAGTGGAGACTCTAGAAGCTCCAGAAAGTAACTCACCTAGCAAGAGTTGTTCTCAGTTCCTTAGGAGCATGATTTCATTCATTCTTGAGAAGAAATTTCTCCCTGACTGAAGAGCAAGGACCATGGAGGAAAAAAAAATGATCTTAATGCTTTAAAGGAATACAGAAGTTAGGGATTCTCTTCCCAGCCCCATTCCACTTCCAAACCACTGTTCTTGGCTTTCTCCTACTGTCCAGGTGGTTTCTCAGGTGGAGACAGGCAATAAATACTGATTTCTGTGCTCTGTACATCAACCCTGCAGTCTAACCTGTTCTAGTGGGAGAGAGAAGTAGCACTTTGCCCATGGGGTTGTCAGAAAACATGATTGTCAAATTTGCAAGCACTGGCTGCACAGGCCAGGTCACCTTTCACTCCCTCCGCTGCCAACATACCATTTACCAGCCACTGTCAGGAGAACATTGCTGTTGGATGGAATGAGACCACGTCCAATCTGAGTGAGATCCTGTGTGCTCAGTCGCTCAGTTGTGTCCAACTCTTCGCGACCCCATGGACTGCAGCCCGCCAAGCTCTTCTGTCCATGGGATTTCCCAGGCAAGGATACTAGAATGGGTTGTCATTTCCTCCTCCAGGGGCTCTTCCCAACCCAGGGATTGAACACTAATCTCCTGCATTGCAGGCAAATTATTTATTGCTGAGCCACATCGTGAAATATCTCTGAATTGGCATATTGCTGAACAAGTTTAGCTCAGTTCAAGCAAGGAGTGTTTTCCCATTGTCTTTGCTGCTAAATTCTTTCACTTGTCACTGCTCTGCTGAGTTAGTGCACCATGAGTTTCACTGCTGAATGTTTTCCTATCGTGATAACAACTTTCCTTCCTCAGCATCAGGCCAGGCGAGCAGGACCATCCAGTGTGTCAAATATTAGGCACCTACTGATGAATTGTTGCTTTTGAACTGTGGTGTTGGAGAAGACTCTTGAGAGTCCCTCGGACTGTAAGCAAATCTAATCAGTCCATCCTAAATGAGATAAGTCCTGGGTGTTCATTGGAAGGACTGATGCTGAAGCTGAAACTCCAATACTTTGGCCACCTCATGCAAAGAGCTGACTCATTGGAAATGACCCTGATGCTGGGAGGGATTGGGGGCAGGAGGAGAAGGGGATGACAGAGGATGAGATGGCTGGATGGCATCACCGACTCGATGGACATGAGTTTGAGTAAACTCCAGGAGTTGGTGATGGACAGGGAGGCCTGGCGTGTTGTGATTCATGGGGTCACAAAGAGTTGGACATGACTGAATGACTGAAATGAACTGAACTGATGAGATGGTTGGATGGCATCACTGACTCAATGAATACAAGTTTGAGTAAACTCTGGGAGTTGGCAATGGACAGGTAGGCCTGGCATGCTTCAGTCCTATGGGTTGTAAGGATCTGGACACGACTGAACTCAACTGAACTAACTATATGGGACTGAACTGAACTGACTATGTGAAGGGTGTCTAGGGGATATGGCAGTCAAAGTGGCAATCAGTAAGAGAGAAACCAGGATGGGAGTCTAGTGGAGGCATGCAAATACCTAGGGAAGAGGCAGGTGTGGGGTTTGCCTACTCAGATCTGAGCAAAGTTCAGAAGAGAGACTGAAGAGTGAGGTCAGATATGGCGGAATGGGAGGAGGCATTGAGGGAGAGCTAGCTATTGGAGAGAGAGGCAAAGGTCACTGCATGTACCGCTAACCCAGAAGGGTGAAGTGCAGTCCTATGTGAGAAGTCCCAATAGGGTCATTCTGTGGCTAGAACAGAAGGCTGTGGTGCAGGGCAAGACAAATAGAACACAGAAATGCAGACGCTGGTGGGGTCTCGATGGCTGATTAAAATGCATGACGCTGCCCAGTGCAGGAGAAACACTGGCCCAGCACAGAGGCCAAGTGTTGTCAGTGCTCCACCCCCACCATTTGTTTTTAATTGAGCTGTAAATCCAGATTTTGATGTGGCCTCTCCCAATTTTAAATGGTTGGCAACCATTGTGGAAATGCTAAAAGCATCCTTTCTCTCATACTGACTTGTCTCCCAGTCCTGTTCCCCCACATATGACTCCCTCTGCTTTTCTCTTCTCTCCTTTCCCAGGGTCACACAGCGCCCAGCCAAGATGGTACCTGTGGGTAACAGGTGGTGGGTGGGAAAGGGTGAGGGGTAGAGAAAGTGCCATGGTGATTGAAACTACCAAGCCCAGTTACTCTCCAGAGAGGCAAGCAACAAGTTCCTGGTAGGTGCTCATTCTCCCTACCAGTCAGAAATAGCACCCAGGAGACCAAGACGAACAACTGTTCTACCAGTTTTATTGACATATATTTTACATACCAGGAAATTTACTCTTCCCTCATTTTCAGTGTATCATTCAGTGCATCTCAGTATTGAGTATGGTTTGCTGTAAGTTTTTCTTTATAGATACCCTTATCAGGTTGAGGAGTTATTCTTCTATTCTTAACTCATTGAATAGTTTTTATTATAAAAGGGTGTTGGATTTCGCCAAATGTTTTTCCTATATATACTGAGGTAATCCTGAGGTTTTTGTCCTTTCTTCCATTAACAAATACATGACATTAATTGATTTGCACATGTTAAAACAACTGCATATCTGGGATAAACCCAACTTGACTATGCTGTATCATCCCTCTTATGTGGTGCTGGATCCAGTTGATCAGCATATCGTTGAACATTTTTTACATTTGTCATGGTGTACCATTGTCTTTCCTTGTGCTGACTTTATTCGGTTTGGTATATAATACTGGCTGCGTAGAATGAATTGGGGAGTGTTTTCCCTCTCTTTAACACTTTGGTACAGTCAATGAGAATCAGTCTTCATTCTTTTAATCCTTGGTAGAATTCACCAGTAAAGCCATCTGAACAAGGTCTTTTCTTTGTGGAAAGAATTTTTCCATACTAATTCAAAATTCTTACTATTTAAAAAAATTATTTCTTTTATTTTTGACTGTGCTGGGACTTTTTTTGCTGCATGCAGACTTGCTTTAGTTGCAGCTAATGGTGACCACTCTCTTGTTGTGGAGCATGGGCTCTAGGGTCGATGGGCTTTTGTACTTGTGGCACATGGGACCAGTTGCTCCATGGCACACAGAATCTTCCCATATCAGAGATCAAACACGTGTTCCCTGTTGTGGCAGGCAGATTCCTAAACATTGGATGGCCAGGGAATTCTCCAAAATCCTGACTTTTAGTAGTTTCATTTAAATATTCTATTTCTTCTTTGTAAACATTGTTTGAAATATGTCTATTGATGCAAATTCATATAGCACACAATTCACCAATTTAAAGAGTAAAATACAATTATTTTTAGTGTGTTTGAAGAGTCAGACAAGCATAACCACAATCAATTTTAGAAAATGTCCAGCACACCTGTAAGAACCAAAGTGGATGAACATTTGCAGACACTGTATCCAACACCACCTCCCCCCAGCCACCCCCTCCCCATCCATGTATGTTCGTCTGTTCAGTAGCTCAGTCATGTCTGACTCTGCAACCCCATGGGCTGCAGTCTGCTAGGCCCTTCTGTGCATAGGATTTCCAAGGCAAGAATACTGGAGTGGGTAGCCATTTCCTTACCAGGGGATCTTCTCAAGCCAGGTATTGAACCTGTGTCTCCTGTATTGGCAGGCGGATTCTATACCACTGCACCACCTGGGAAGCTCCCAGCCTGAGGTAACCATTAATCTTCTTTCCTTATCTGTAGATTTCCCTATTCTGGATATTTCATGTAAGTGGAATCATAATATGTGGTCTTTGGTGGCTGGCTTCCTTCACCTAGCATGTTTTCAAGGTTCACTCACATTGTCTTTTTTTCATTTTGTTTTTAATGCATTTGGTGTCACATCTAAGAATCTACTTCTGAAATCCAACGTCATAAAAATGTACCTCTGCATTTTCTTCTGAGAGTTTTAATGGCTCAAATCTGGGGATTGATCAAAGGACTGTGATTTTCTGTTTTTGTGATTCAGAATAGACTTTTGTTCATTTGACTGGTGACATCTCTGCTTGTACATATCAAGTAAGAACTTACTGGGCTTCCTAACTCTTTTACTTCTAGGAAGATCATGAGCAACTAGATAAAACCATAGAGCTGCCCAAGTCAGCCTGTTCTGATTGGTGCTTTGACTCTGCTCTCCATTACTGTAACCAGGCCGGCCATGTCTTTGGTGGTTGTATGCTGCCACTTTGCTCTGGCCATCTGGGGATCTAAATACTCCCACTGCATTTAAGTTTCTGAGTTCAGTGACTGAAGTTCCTACTGTGAGTTCTGGTCCGCAGAGAAGAACAATCACATAGTTCTTCAAGGGTTCTGGGGCTCCCCTCACAGTCTTGGTGAAAGGTATGTCTTTGGAATTCTCCCAGTACGGAGAAGTAGGTGTTAAATGACAAATCCACACCAACAGTCAAACCTCTGAATGCCTTCTTCTGTATTAAACCAAGGCAGGTCTGACATTTCCACTCAGTGTGGACCAACTTTTGGTGTATAGTTCAACCAACCAGACAAACTGATAAAAGCCCTTTCTAACTCCTGGAGTTGCAATATTAAATACAGAATTTATGCTTAGTGAATCATTTTGACCTGATCTAGCTTTATGTGGGGTGTCTGATCCCACTGGAGGTCAGGAGGCTGCTTCCCACTGAGGGTGGGGAGGATTCTTCTACTGGAAAGGATGACTCACCATACTTGATGGGCCCAGTGTCCCCAACTTCATCAGGGTCTCCCCACACAGCTCTATCACAATGTACAGAATCCCATTCTTTCCAAGTTAGTGCCCTCATTTTAACAGGAAACTCTAGTGGCAGAATTCAACTTCAAGTCTAATTCGACGAGTTGAAGGATTAGTGTTTGCATGTGATCATTAGCAATCTCAACACTGTATCTACAGGCGATTCATGTCTCCTTATGGGTACACATAAGAGTACACATTTGGGTCTTTTACTGTAAACTGAGCTAATCCTTTTCTTTCACCACTCTTTACAACTATGTTGGAGGCAACCAGAAAGCTCATCGTATCTATCAATGTTCCCAAAATGTACAAAAGTATCATATACACAGTCACAGAACACCTTGCACCCAGCTCTTGCTTTAAGTAGTTCATCAGGCATATCCAAAGGAGATATTTTCCATATATCTGTTGCCATAGACTATTGATGCTGTCTTTAGCACAGTCATTAGCAGCTTTAAACCTAATTAAATTAGATAGCTAATTCTATAAAACCCAGAACCATTTGAGAAAACTCACTTTTTAAATTGTAGTACAGTGGCTATGCAGAACTATATGTTACAAATGTACACTATACTGATTTACAGTTTTAAAGGTTATACTCCATTTATAGCTATTTCAAAATATTGTCTATATTCCCCATGTTTTGCAATATACCCTTGTAGCTTATTTTATACATAATAGTTTGTACCTTTTACTCCCCTATTCCTATCTTACCCCTTCCTCCTTACCTCTCCCAACTGGTAAGCACTAGTTTGTTCTCTGTGTCTCTGAGTCAGCTTCTTTTATTTTAATATTCAGTTGTTGTTCAGCTGCTCAGTCATGTCCGACTCTTTGAGAACCCATGGACTGCAGCACTACAGGCTTCCCAGTATTCACAATCTCCCAGAACTTGCTCAAACTCATGTCCATTGAGTTGGTGATGCCATCCAACCATCTCACCCTCTGTCCTGTCCTTCTTCTCCTGCATTCAATATTTCCCAACATCAGGGTCTTTTCTAATGAGTCAGTTCTTTGCATCACATGGTCAAAATATTGGAGTTTCAGCTTCTGCATCAGTCTTTTCAATGAAAATTCAGGGCTGATTTCCTTTAGGATGGACTGGTTGGATCTCCTTGCAATCCAAGGAACTCTCAAGAGTCTTCTCCAATACCACAGTTCAAAAGCATTAATTTTTCAGTGCTCAGCTTTCTATATGGTCCAAATCACACATCCATGCATGACTACTGGAAAAACCACAGCTTTAACTAGATGGACATTTGTCAGCAAAGCAATGTCTCTGATTTTTAATACACTGACTAAGTTTGTCATAGCTTTTCTTCCAAGGAGCAAGCATATTTTAATTTCATTGCTGCAGTCACCATCTTCAGTGGTTTTGCAGCCCAAGAAAATAAAGTCTGTCAGTTTCCATTGTTTCCCCATCTATTTGCCATGAAGTGATGGGACTGGATGCTATGATCTTTGTTTTTTGAATGTTGAGTTTTAAACCAGCTTTTTCACTGTCCTCTTTCACCTTCATCAAGAGTTCCTCTTCGCTTTCTGGCATAAGGGTAATGTCATCTGCCTATCTGAGGTTATTAGTCTGTGTTATTTTTTTAAATTCAACATCTAAGTGAGATCATGCAGTATTTGTCGTTCTCTGTCTGACTCATTTCACTTAGCATATTTCCCTCCAAGTCCATCCATGTTGCTGCAAATAGCAAAATGCCGTTCATTATTATGACTGTGTTCTATTGCATTAAGTTTATGTGTGTGTGTGCACCATGCCTTATTTATCCATTCATCCATTGATGGACACTTAGATTGCTTTCATATCTTGACAATTGCAAATAATTTTACTGTGAACATTGGGGTGCATGTATCTTTTCAAATTAGTGTTTTGTTCTGTTTTTTTTTTTTTTTTTTTTTCGGATATATACCCAGGAATGGAATTGCTGGGTCACCTAGCTCAATTTATTTTCCTGAGAAACGTCCCTACTATTTTCCACAGTGACTGCACCAATTTACATTCCCACCAACTGTGCACAAAGATTCCCTTTTTGCCACTTCATTGGTACCATTTGTTATTTGGGTTCCTTTTGATGATAGCCATTCTCATAGGTATCAGGTGACATTTCACTGTGATTTTGATTTGCATTTCCCTGATGAATTTGTGATGTTGAGAACCTTTTCATGTGCCTGTTAGCCATCTGTATATCTACTTTGGAAAAGTTTCTATTCAGTTTTACTGCCCATTTTTAAAGTGTTTTTTTTTTTTTTTTCCCTGACACTGTGTTTTTGAGCTATTTATATATGTAGGATATTAACCCCAGATCAGTCATTTGCAATATTTTCTCTCATTCGGTAGATTCTTTCATTTTTCAAAGGTTTCTTTTGCTGTGCAAGAGCTCTTAGGTTTAATTAGGTCCCTGTGCTATGTTAAGTAGCTTCAGTCGTGTCTGACTCTTTGGCACCCTATGGACTGTAACCCGCCAGGCTCCTCTGTCCATGGAATTCTCCAGGCAAGAATACTGGAGTGGGTTGCCATGCCCTTCTCCAGGGGATCTTCCCAACTCAGGGGCTGAACCTCCTTCTCTTGTGTCTTCTGCCTCGGCGGGCAAGTTCTTTACCAGTAGTGCCACCTGGGAAGCCCATTTGTTTATTTTTGCTGTTATTTCAGTTACTATAGGAGATGGATCCAAAAACAAGGCTGTTGTGTTTTATGTCAAAGAGTGTTCTGCCCATGATTTCATCCAGAAGTTTTACATGTTCAACCTTGCACATCGGTCTTAAATCCATTTTGAGTTTGTTTTTGTATATAGTGTTAGATAATATTCTGATTTCTTTCTTTTACATGCAGCTGTCCAGTTTTCCCAGCACCACTTACTGTGAGAGACTGTCTTTTCTCCACTGTATACTGTATTCTTGCCTCCTTTGTTGTAGATTAATTGACCATAGGTGCATAAGCTTGTTTTTATTATTTCTATCCTATTTCATTGATTTGTCTGTCTGTTTTTATGCCAGTACCATACTGTTATGATTCCTATAGCTTTGTAGTATAGACTAAGGTCAAGATGCTTAATTCCTCCAATTGTGTTCTTTTTTTCTTTTAATTTATTTGACAAAGCCTGGTCTTTGGTACGGCACATGGGATCTTTGATATTCATTGAGGCAGGCATGTGGGATCCTCAGGTGCGACATTCAGAACCCTCAGTTTCAGCACTTGGGATCTTTCTAGATGTGGCATGCAGGGTCTTTACCTGCAGCATGTGAACTCTAAGTTGTGGCCTGTGAATCTCAGTTGAAGCATGCTAACTCTTAGTTGCTGCATGTGGAATCTAGTTCTCTGATCAAGGATCAAACCTGGGCCCCCTTCTTTGAGAGAATGGAGTCTAAGCCACTGGACCACCAGGGAAATCCCTCCAAGTCTGTTCTTTTTTCTAGAGATGGTTTTGGCTATTTGGGGTCTTTTGTGTCCATACAAATTTCTAGTTATGTGAAAAATGCCATTGGTAATTTGGTAGGGATTACATTGGATCTGTAGGTTGCCTTGGGTAGTATAGTTATCTTACAAAACTGATCCTTCCAATCCAAGAACAGGGTATAATTTTCCATCTTGTGCTGATATATTTCTCTCAATATCTTACAGTTTTCCAAGTACAGGTCTTTTACCTCCTTGAAGTGAAGTTGCTCAGTCGTGTCTGACTCTTTGCAACCCCATGGACTGAAGCCTATCAGACTCCTCGGTCCATGGAATTTTCCACCCAAGAGTACTGGAGTGGATTGCCATTTCCTTCTCCAGGGGATCGTCCCAACCCAGGGATTGAACCTGGGTCTCCCTCATTGCAGGCAGATGCTTTACCGTCTGACCCACCAGGGAAGATTTACCTCCTTAGGTAGGTTTATTTCTGAGTAGTTTATTCTTTTGGATGCAGTTAAATGGGATTATTTAATGGTAAATGGGAAAAAAGCCTGAAATTATCTTTCTGCTTGTCACTGTTAGTGTACTGAAATATGAATCAACTTTTACATATTGATTTTGTATACTGTCACTTCACTGAATTCATCGGTGAGCTCTAGTAGTTTCTGGATGAAGAAGATGGGAGGTCTCTCGGCCAGAACAAAAGGGAATCTGAAGCTGCCATGGGCAGCCAAGGGACACAGGGGTGGTTGAGCATCTCTTAGGAGTATGCAGGGACAACCAGAACATACAGAGAG
The DNA here is from genome assembly GCF_963930625.1 of Muntiacus reevesi. Taxonomy (NCBI): domain Eukaryota; kingdom Metazoa; phylum Chordata; class Mammalia; order Artiodactyla; family Cervidae; genus Muntiacus; species Muntiacus reevesi. The sequence continues at coordinate 96,522,883 of NC_089271.1, forward strand.
GGAAGCGGGGCCTGGGGATTCAGCCATTGGCAGGGCGTGCCCTGCCACAATCCTGATAGCTGAGGAGGCAACCGTGAGTGTTTGCAGGGTCCCAGACAATCTCAAATGGAACTCGGCTTTTCAGGGATCTGAGGCATCCCTGGGTCACAACATAGGAGGCACTGAGTAGGGCTTCTGTCTATGGGAAGCACTGGGCAATTCTATCTAGTTCACCTGAGCTGTCTCTAGAGACATTTAATTCAGGAGGTGTTTCAGCCCCCAGTTTGCAAGAATCGACAAGGAAGCCAACCCGTCGCTGATGATGGGAGGCTTCCAACATGGAGCCAAGTTCCACTGGGAGATCAGTCCTTATGCACCTTAGACGCAGACTTGCTGTGAGATACAGCCCGCTTCCCCATAATCACATGGCAGGCTTAAGTGTCAGGAACCTCGCCACCTCCTGTACCTCCCCTGAGTCCTCAGGACCCCGTGAGACAAGTGCCCCTAGGATTACCCATGTGGGGAAGCAGAGGTCACAGTGGGTGAGCCAGGCAGCTGGGGATCCACAGCACCGAGGTGCCTGCCTTGGCATCTCCTCACCTGAGCCCTCTCTCTCATCCACTGGGCTGGGCTCCTGGGCCCCAGCTGGCTGATGCCTCAAGGTCAGAGGCATTTCTGATTCTGGAAATCTCAGGAAAATCCTCAACCCCAGGAGCGGAGTAGGAGTGGAGGGCATTAACAGGGTGGACTGCCCATGTGAGTTGCCTGCATGCCTGCTCTTTGATGCTAGAGCATCAGGCCCCAGAGCAGGACAGCAACTATCACAGCCTGGACGCAGAGCTGGATGGAGGTCCCATGGATGGCGGTCTCAAGAAAGGGAGCCACACTGTGTGTGAAGGTTCAGGTGACTGCCCCCTCCCACATGCCTGGGACCGCGGTGTGCAGAGCAAGGGCGGCCGGGGGTGGATATGGGCAGGCTGTGGAGCCCAGAAAATGATGGCCTGTCCTCCTCCTGTGTCCCTGGGACTTTAGCCAATTTCTCTACAGCCCCCACCCTGGGGCTCCCGCAGACCAATAGCAGGGCCCGGAGAGGGTCTGTGTGGGGGCTGACTGCTTGGCCAGCAACAGTGCACAGAGGGCCGGGTGGCTGTACCCTTGACCATGGACCCCCCACCCTGGACGTGGCTGTGTTTGAGCCCAAGTTTGCCATGCACAACCCTCAAGTCAACCGTGAACACAGAGGAGGGGCTGACTTTGAGGGTCACACGTCTGTCTGTATGTGTCTGTCCGGCCCCAGGTTTCCAGGACCAGAATGCCGTGCATGGTTTACACAAGGGCTGGGCCTGAAACTTCCCACCTGTGCACTAGTGTCATGATGCCCACTGCCATGATGACCGTGGACCAGCTGGCTGGCACGCTGACTAGCCTGGGTGCAGTCGGCCCTTTATTAGGTCACTTAATGACTGTCTTGTGATATCAGCCCCGAGCAAGCAGAGGCCTTTGGTGAGGGGCCGAACACACTTGTGAGCCTGGACTGCTCCTGGCCACTGTACTGTCCCTTTTCCAGGAAAGAGGGATGCACCACTGTCCACATGGCTGTGAACAAGGAGGGCCGCGTGATGCACAGGGTGCCTAACTTCGGGAGGCTTCGCTTTCTTCCAAACACAGGGCCTCCAGCACTCAGCTCAGGGAGCTGCACTCCTCCCTGTGGACCTTTCAGTTGCCCTGGCCTAACCCGTGCCCACGGGCCACCACAGCGTCAAGCTGCTGCTGGAAGAGAGCGCTTTCCTGGCTTTGAGTAGAGAGCCTTTGTTGAAGAGACCACACACAGAGTGTGGTGCCCTGCCTGGGGGGAGAGGGCAGCCTCCTCTCCCTCCCCTTTCCCAGGAAGAGGTGGACCATCGTCAACAGTCACTGCTTTGTGTCCATCTTCTGGGAGGACAGCACTTGCATAGGCATCAGTGAGGGGCTCTTAGAGAACCTTTTGGAGAGGGCGGGCTCAGGCAAGGTGTTTGAGACAGACTGTGTGAAGAGCTTCATCCACCAGCTTAGCCTGTATGGATTCAGCAAAGCGTGCCAGGGATTGCTCACCTCGCTCTGCCTGACCAACCTGCTCACAGAGGAGCCTGCCTGTCTATCTCCTGAGCAAGGTAAAGGCAGGGGAGTACCTGCTGGGCCCTGGGGGCAGGGTGGGTGTCAACCTCAGAGCCGCCAGGGACGGTGGCAAGTCTGCCGGGAAAGCTGTGTGTAAAGACAGGACTGGGGACCAGCGTATGGTCCCTGGGTGGAAGCAGGTGGGGAGAGGGATTTGTGTGCCTCTATGACTCCCTCGTGGCTCAGAACTGAAATAAGGCACCTGTAAGGAGGAAGATCTGGGATCTATCTCTGGGTTGAGAAGATCCCCTGGAGCAGGGCACAGCAGCCCACTCTAGTATTCTTGCTAGGAGAATCCCCATGGACAGAGGAGCCTGGCGATCTATTGTCCACGGGGTCACAAAGATTCACACATGACCGAGAGACTAAGCACATGACACACATAGCTGTGGAACAGAAGTCTAGTGCAGGGAACACAGGTCCTTTCCTGGGAAGTATCCTGGTCAGCCGAGGAAGTGCAGGCCAGGGATCAACACCTGCAGAGAAAGCAGAGAAGCTTCTGCTGTCTGCCGTTGCAAATGTCGAGTCCCCTCTCTGGGTCTTGTATCAATACTCTTGGGCCACTCTGAGTCATTTTCCAAGTGCAAGAGGCAATGGTGAGTTAGTGAGTGTTGAGGATGGGCAAGCTGGGACAGTGCCTCCTGTGGGACAGGGTCCCACTTTCTCCATGAGGCCTGGGGATGGCTGGGTGGGAGCATCCAGGGGCCTAGCCGGGAGGGTGCTGGATTCAGTTTGTCTTGTGAGACTCGGACTTTGCTATTCTCTCTCTCTCTCTCTCTCTCTCTCTCTCTCTCTCTCTCTCTCTCAGTGAACCCCAGTTACAGTTCTGCTGCAATTTTGTGATTGAGAGAGACAGCTCACACCTCCTGGGGCAGATGAAGAGGAGAGGGGGCATAAGTCTGCATCTCGGCAGGCGGAGGGCAGGAGGGCCGCCCTGGGCACCGTTCCTGCACCAAACACCACACAGACACAGGGCAGCCTGTCACCTTGGCCTGAGGCTGCCCAGGGGACTGCAAGCCACCTGAAACTTGCCCCCACCACCGCCATGGCCAGGACCTATGCTGTCCCTGCTGCTGGTCCGGGGACTGCAGTCACACACCTCTTGATGGGTCCTGATGCCTGGCAGCCCTAGGGGATGCAGACTCCAGTCTCACTAGTCCCTGTCCTGAGGAGGTGGCCCTGTCCATCGAGAGCCTTTGGCTCTGCTTCACCTGGCCTCCTTCCCAGATGGCTCCTTCTGTGATGGTGGTGGGTCCCACCACTGTGCCCACCCAGATCTTCAGCCTGCCCCCTAGCAGCTCCCAGTGGCCACGCTGGTGCTTCTGTGCACTACCTCAATGCATATCGTGCCTCATCCCCAGAATGCTTTCTACTACTGCTCAGGTAGCCCCTCTTTCTCATAATCTCCAGCCATTCTTTCCCATCATCCCCACCTCCTTCAGGTGCATTCCTAGAGGAACCCAAATATGCATCCTATTCAGACAGGTAGAGGCAGCCCTGTGATCAGAACACTGCATAGCAATAAAGAACCTGAAAACACGAGGGGTTTCCCATCCAGCCCACGTCTTCAGTGCCTCCATCCTAGGACTGGCTGAGCATTTGAGTCCCCTCAGGCAGCTCCTTGCTCGTGAAAGCAAGAAAGATGGCCACCCACCCATGGCACAATGTGGGCACCTCATATACAGCTGGGCAAGCCCTTCAGATGCTCTGGACCCACTCATTTGCAAGACACATCAAGAGTTTGACAAGAGCCTGGCAGAGTGGCTTCATGGGCACAGGGACAGTGTCCAGCAGGCTACTCACTTGACAGATGAGGAGAAATTAGGCCTCCCTTTCTTGGGGGCCCCAAAAGAGCCCTGACTGTCCTGAGACTCACAGGGCTGTATTGCATATAGGGTTATCGTTACCATCTTTCTAAATTCCATATATATGCATTAGTATACTGTATTGGTCTTTATCTTTCTGGCTTACTTCACTCTGTATAATGGGCTCCAGTTTCATCCATCTCATTAGAACTGATTCAAATGAATTCTTTTTAATGGCTGAGTAATATTCCATGGTGTATATGTACCACAGCTTCCTTATCCATTCATCTGCTGATGGGCATCTAGGTTGCTTCCATGCCCTGGCTATTATAAACAGTGCTGTGATGAACATTGGGATGCACGTGTCTCTTTCAGATCTGGTTTCCTCAGTGTGTATGCCCAGCAGTGGGATTGCTGGGTCACATGGCAGTTCTATTTCCAGTTTTTAAAGGAATCTTCACATTGTTCTCCATAGTGGCTGTCCTAGTTTGCATTCCCACCAATAGTTTAAGAGGGCTCCCTTTTCTCCACACCTTCTCCAGCATTTATTGCTTGTAGACTTCTGGATAGCAGCCATTCTGACTGGTGTGTAATGGTACCTCATTGTGGTTTGGATTTGCATTTCTCTGATAATGAGTGATGTTGAGCATCTTTTCATGTGTTTGTTAGCCATCTGTATGCCTTCTTTGGAGAAATGTCTGTTTAGATCTTTGACCCATTTTTTATTTATTTATTTTTCAGTGGGTTTTGTCATACATTGATATGAATCAGCCATAGTGTTACACGTATTCCCCATCCCGGTCCCCCATCCCACCTCCCTCTCCACCCGATACCTCTGGGTCTTCCCAGCCCAACAGGCCCGAGCACTTGACTCATGCCTCCCACCTGGGCTGGTGGTCTGTTTCACCACAGATAATATACATGCTGTTCTTTTGAAACATCCCACCCTCACCTTCTCCCACAGAGTTCAAAAGTCTGTTCTGTACTTCTGCGTCTCTTCTTCTGCCCTGCATATAGGGCCATCGTTACCATCTTTCTAAATTCCGTATATATGTGTTAGTATACTGTAATGTTCTTCTTTCTGACTTACTTCAGTCTGTATAATGGGCTCCAGTTTCATCCATCTCATTAGAACTGATTCAAATGAATTCTTTTTAATGGCTGAGTAATATTCCATGGTGTATATGTACCACAGCTTCCTTATCCATTCATCTGCTGATGGGCATCTAGGTTGCTTCCATATCCTGGCTTTTATAAACAGTGCTGCGATGAACATTGGGGTGCACATGTCTCTTTCCGATCTGGCTTCCTCAGTGTGTATGCCCAGAAGTGGTATTGCTGGGTCATATGGCAGTTCTAGTTCCAGATTTTAAGGAATCTCCACACTGTTCTCCATAGCGGCTGTACTAGATTGCATTCCCACCAACAGTGTAAGAGGGTTCCCTTTTCTCCACACCCTCGCCAGCATTTATAGTTTGTAGACTTTTAGATAGCAGCCTTTTGACCAGTGTGAGATGGTACCTCATTGTGGTTTGATTTGCATTTCTCTGACAATGAGTGATGTTGAGCATTCTTTTCATGTGTTTGTGAGCCATCTGTATGTCTTCTTTGGAGGAATGTCTGTTTAGTTCTTTGGGCCATTTTTTGATTGGGTCATTTATTTTTCTGGAATTGAGCTTCAGGAGTTGCTTGTATATTTTTGAGATTAATCCTTTGTTTGTTGCTTCATTTGCTATTATTTTCTCCCAATCTGAGGGCTGTCTTTTCACCTTACTTATAGTTTCCTTTGTTGTGCAAAAGCTTTTAAGTTTCATTAGGTCCCATTTGTTTATTTTTCCTTTTATTTCTAATATACTGGGAGGTGGGTCATAGATGATCTTGCTGTGATTTATGTTGGAGAGTGTTTTGCCTATGTTCTCCTCTAGGAGTTTTTTAGTTTCTGGTCTTACATTTAGATCTTTAATCCATTTTGGGTTTATTTTTGTGTATGGTGTTAGAAAGTGTTCTAGTTTCACTCTTTTACAAGTGGTTGACCAGTTTTCCCAGCACCACTTGTTAAAGAGGTTGTCTTTTTTCCATTGTATATCCTTGCCTCCTTTGTCAAAGATAAGGTGTCCATAGGTTCGTGGATTTATCTCTGGGCTTTCTATTCTGTTCCATTGATCTATATTTCTGTCTTTGTGCCAGTACCATACTGTCTTCATGACTGTGGCTTTGTAGTAGAGTCTGAAGTCAGGCAGGTTGATTCCTCCAGTTCCATTCTTCTTTCTCAAGATTACTTTGGCTATTCAAAGTTTTTTGTATTTCCATACAAATTGTGAAATTATTTCTTCTAGTTCTGTGAAAAATACCATTGGTAGCTTGATAGGGATTGCATTGAATCTATAGATTTCTTTGGGTAGAATAGCTATTTTGACAATATTGATTCTTCCAATCCATGAACACGGTATGTTTCTCCATCTGTTTGTGTCCTCTTTGATTCCTTTCGTCAGTGTTTTATAGTTTTCTATGTATAGGTCTTTCGTTTCTTTAAGTAGATACACTCCTAAGTATTTTATTCTTTTTGTTGCAATGGTGAATGGTACTGTTTCCTTAATTTCTCTTTCTGTTTTTTCATTGTTAGTATACAGGAATGCAAGGGATTTCTGTGTGTTAATTTTATATCCTGCAACTTTACTATATTCTTTTATTAGCTCTAGTAATTTTCTGGAATAGTCTTAGGGTTTTCTATGTAGAGGATCATGTCATCTGCAAACAGCGAGAGTTTCACTTCTTCTTTTCCTATCTGGATTCCTTTTATGTCTTTTTCTGCTCTGATTGCTGTGGCCAAAACTTCCAACACTGTGTTGAATAGTAGTGGTGAGAGTGGGCATCCTTGTCTTGTTCCTGATTTCAGAGGAAATGCTTTCAATTTTTCACCATTGAGGGTGATGCTTGCTGTGGGTTTGTCATATATAGCTTTTATTATGTTGAGGTATGTTCCTTCTATTCCTGCTTTCTGGAGAGTTTTAACCATAAATGAGTGTTGAATTTTGTCAAAGTCTTTCTCTGCATCTGTTGAGATAATCATATGGTGTTTATCTTCCAATTTGTTAATGTGGTGTATTACGTTGATTGATTTGTGGATATTAAAGAATCCTTGCATTCCTGGGATAAAGCCCACTTGGTCATGGTGTATGATTTTTTTAATATGTTGTTGGATTCTGTTTGCTAGAATTTTCTTAAGGATTTTTGCATCTATGTTCATCAGTGATATTGGCCTGTAGTTTTCTTTTTTTGTGGCATCTTTGTCTGGTTTTGGAATTAGTCACCCTGACCTCTGAGAGGGCCTGAGGCCAGACCCTCAGAGGAAGGCTCCCTGGCCTTGACCAACCATCTGGCTGAGGAGGTGGGCCTCAAGGTTCTGATGGTTTCTAGGGCTGGCAGGAGAGATTTCTGTGGCCCCCTGTTTGTGGTGGGGATTGTGGTTCCACACTCCTCCACAGGGTCTTCATCTTGACTCCTGGCAACTCCAGGGCTCCTCCTGCTGCTGAGCAGACATGCTCCCCAGATGGCTGCCCTGGAGCCATCTTCCCCCTCCAGGTCCCCTCCGCAGCAGGTGCTCCCCCACCCCCACTACGCAGGGTCCCAACTGTCCTGTGAGAGGCTGCCTCCTCAGTCCATCCTCAGGACCTTCACTTTGATAGCCATGCAGCCTGTCCTTACCCAATCCTGACTGTTTACCCCCGAAGCCCGAACCCTCCAGAGCCCCCCAGAGACCCCCCAAGCAACTTGGCGGGAAGAGTGCATCACCCCGGCCTCCATGCTCAGCTCCCACAGCCCTGCAGGTGGGTTCCCTTCTCTCTGAGCAAAGGACCTAGCAGTCCTCCACAAGGGCAGGCTCAGACCTTTCCAGCCAGGCTCACTCAGGGGCCTCTCAAACTCAGACCCATCTCCCTCAACTGCAAGGTGCTGCGGTTGGGGTGGGGGGAGTGTTTCCTAGTCCTGCTCCGAGTCCACCTTCACTGTCTGATGGAGTCTGGGCCTCTCCCTCTGCACACCTAAAGCCTCCTGACCCCTCAATCCAAACCTTTAGCTGGTCCAAATGGAGAGGATGCCCTCAGGGGGGTGGCACCTGGAGCCACAAAATCAGGCTCCAGGGTAACAGCAGGGGCAGAGAAGTGGCCACTGGATTCTGGGGTGCGGGGGCCGTCTCTCCCTCAGGGTCTCCACCTAATGTCCCTGCAGAGCCTGGGAGGCCCGTCTTCATCCAGATAGGCCACTCCTTACACCAGGACCCCAGCCTCTCTAAGTTGGGACACAGCACATGTGCTCCTCTCACTTGGAGGTGTCCCAGACCTGGAGGCAGGGGCGGGTTTCTCTGGGGTCGCTTCTGTTCTGAGGTCCGGGTCCCCTAAGTCCTCCCTCAGCATTCTCACTTTCACTTTGGTCCCATGTAACCCTCCCCTCTGCCCACCTGAGTGCCCACCCCTATCCCAGGCTCCCAGTCTCTCTGGGATACAGATGAGGAAGACAGCACAGCCTGCCATGTGCTTATCTCGCCCCATGGCCTCCCACGGCTGAGGGCAGGGCCAGTTTCACTGGGACACTCCACCCTCACCCACATTCTGGAGTCCAGGGTCCCCTCAGTGCACCCTCAGGGTCCTCACTTTCAGTCCCAGTAGTCCCTAGGCTTCTCATCTGCCCACCTGAGCCCCCACTCCCACCCCCATTGCACCAAGTCTCAGTCTGGCTGAGACCTAATGGGAAAGTCAGGACACCCTGCCACATGCTCCTCTTCCTGGGGGCTCCCAGGCCTGACGGCAGGGGTGAGCTTCCTCTGGGATGCCCCACTTTCCTACTGCCCCACTTTTCCGGACCCCAAGAGCCCTACACTCCTCCCTCTGCTCCTCATGTTGGCTCCCTTCATGACCTGGGCTCCTCCCTCTGCCCACTTGAATTTTCTGCCCTGAGACCCAGGCCCTTCCCCTCCGGTCCCCATTCCAAGGAGCCCACTCGGGATCTCCCAGGAAGGACACAGATCCTGTGGGGTTCTTAATACTCCCTCAGGCTCTTCCCCTGATCCCCCCATAGGGCCTGCTTCCTCTCTGCTGGCCTGGACCCTCCTCCCAGACCCAGGCCTGCACTTTCTCAGACCTCTGCGGCAGACAGACGTCGGGTGACATCACATGGGAACCCGTGGCTTAGGGACTCCCAAGGCTGAGCTGGGAGTGGAGCTGGATTCTCTGGACCCCCTGGGAAGATGCCCCCTCCCCAGAACCCACTCCTGAGGGTCCTCACTTGGGAGTCCTTGAGGAAATGCTGCTGCAATGGACTCCCTCTGGGTCAGGTCTGCGCCTCTGTTCAGCTGCACCCTGAGCACAGAGTGACTCTGCATCCCAGACTGGAAGCTGGGTGGGGGGCTCAGCACCCCTGACTGCGGAGGAGGGTCCAGAGGAAGCACAGTGTTGCCTCTCTGCCGGCAGCCAGACTTAGTTTGTTCTAAGATTCCTTCTCTGCAGGGAAGAGGTTGAGCAGTGGGGTCTGCGGAGATCTTTTGAATCAACTTTTCTAACTTTTTATAGTTCAGAGCACTGATTTTCATTCTCTCAAGCCATAGTGAGAGTCAGAAATATATTTTTACATCTTGCCAAACTTCAGGAAAAACCATCCACTCTTATGCTGCCTGATTTACTCTGATGCTCAATGCTATTCTCTTATTTCTAGTCCGAACTTTATCTGCTATTTAAAGCATAAATTTTGGAAAGACCAGTTCTCACCCTAAGGTGAATTGATTTCAAGTGATTATTAGCACAGACACTGCAGCCCTACTGGCTCAATCATTCCATTCTTCGTGCTGTCCTGATCTTACCCTGTAGTTTCTGGCATCTGTGGCCTGAGACACAGTCTCCCAATTTACACAATGAAATATGGGCAGAAGCTTCAACTTTCCTGTTACCCATCCTGTCACCTGCTTCTATGCAGGCTACAGCTATATAGATATAAATATAATTTATTTCTTTCACTCTCCCTTCTTAGTTTCTCAGGATTTCTTTTGAGAACAGAAGACAGAAGCTCGATTGTCCTTTTGGTAGATAAATTTATAGCACTAATCCTGTAAGTCTATAAAAAATGAGAATTAATATTGTTACAGAATTCTGTTTCCCATCATTGGATATGTTCTACTGATCTATTTATTTGGGAACTCTTGAACCTGAGTCTACCAGTAAGCTTGTGTAATGCCTCCATAAAAATCTTGTCTACATATTTGTTAGGATTTTTTTAAAATAACTTTTGCAATTTATTGGTTTTAAAATGAGGCATTTTCTATTTCCTGTTCTACATATCTATTGCTCTGGCAGGGCAAAGCACTTGCTTTGGCTATGGTAATATTCCACCCCCTGTTTTTCTGAAGTCTCATTCATTTGACTATTCCAAGGGCTCATTTCTTTGAATTTGCTAGATAGATGATCATTTTGTAATATGGAATATTAATTTTTCAGTATGCATTTATATTGTATAATATAAAGATATTATATTTATATAGCTCTGCCTTTCTGTTTCAGGGCAGCTTCAAAATTTAAAAGGGATAGATAACATACTTCTAGGACTTGTCCCTAGCCAGAACCCTTCTAACATTTCACATTGTTGTATGTTTATACATGTGTATATATATATATATATATATATGTATATATATATGTACATATACATGATTTATGTATGCTGTATGTTTATATATGTGTGTGCACACACATATATGTGTATATACGGCTATGTATTTATCATTATTTTAAGATGCTAGGTTATTAAAATCAAATGTATTTTACCAATACTGCATTGTACTCTTTGCCCCATGTTTAAGGGTTTGGACATTTCCTTTTGCTTTGTCTATCCCTCATCTACTTTTTGTGGAGATAGATGATTTTCCATTTATCATTTGTCCTTCCTCCATGCTTATATGTGTTTGACTATTGCTTTCACTGTTTATTTGCTTTTTCCAATAAGATTTCCTTTCAATTTCCATAATCATAGTTGTGGCCTGTTCTTTTCAACTTTGAGAAATCCTGTTAAGATTTCTTGTAAAACTGTTTTTTTTCCTTTCAGCATTTTAAAAGCAAGGTGCTCTCCCTGTGGCCTGCAGCATGTCTTCTGAGAAGTCAGCTGATAGCCTAATTGAATTTCTCTTGTAGGTAACTTACTGCATTTCTCTTGCTGCTGAACTATTCCCTCTTTATCTTTTATTTTGGGCATTTTAATTACAATGTGTGTTGATGTGGTCCTATGGGGGTTGGTCCTGCTTGGGTTTCTAGATGGTTCCTGAAACTGGAGTTCTGTTTCTTTTCCCAGGATATGTAACTTTTAAGGTATTGTATCTTCCACTATATTATCTAATCATTTCTCTCTCTCTCTTCTCTTTCTAGGACCCATATAATGCAAAGGTGAGAGTGTTTAATGTTGCTGTCTCAGAGGTCTCTTAAACTGTCCTCATCTTGAAAACTTCTTTTATCTGTTCAACTTCAGTGATTTTCCCTACTCACTCTTCAAGATTTCTGACCTGTTCCTCCGTATCACCTAATATACTCTTGATATTATTAGTGTACCTTTCATTTCAGCTGTGGCATTCTTCAGCTCTGTTTGGTTCTTTGCTTTGTTTTCTCAGTTTCGTTAAACTTCTCACTTCAGTTCAGGTCAGTCGTTCAGTTGTGTCTGACTCGTTGCGACCCGGGGCACTGCAGCACGCCAGGCTTCTCTGTCCATCACCAACTTCTGGAGCTTTCTCAAACTCATGTCTATTGATTCAGAGATGCCATCCAACCATCTCGTACCCTTCTCCTCCCACCTTCAATCTTTCCCAGCATCAAGGTCTTTTCAAGTGAGTCAGTCCTTTGCATCAGGTGGCCAAAGGATTGGAATTTCAGCTTATCATCAGTCCTTCCAATGAATATTCAGGACAGATTTCCTTTAGGATAGACTGGTTGGATCTCCTTGCAGTTCAAGGGACTCTCAAGTGTCTTCTCCAACACCACAGTACAAAAGCATTAATTCTTCAGCGCTCAGCTTTCTTTATAGTCCAATTCTCACATCCATACATGACTATAGGAGAAACCTTAGCTTTGACTAGATCTTTGTTGGCAAAGTAATGTCTCTGCCTTTTAATATGCTCTCTAGGTTGATCACAGCTTTCCTTTCAAGGGGCAAGCCTCTTTTAATTTCATGGCTGCAGTCACCATGTGCAGTGATTTTGGAGCCCAGAAAAACACGTCTGTCACTGTTTCCATTGTTTCCTCATCTATTTACCATGAAGTTCTTGGACCGAAAGCCATGATCTTAGTTTCCTGAATGTTGAGTTTTAAGTCGAATTTGTCATTCTCCTCTTTCACTTTCATCAAGAGGCTCTTTATTTCTTCTTTGCTTTCTGCCATAAGGGCTGTGTCAGCTGTGTATCTGTGGTTGTCCCAGCAATCTTGATTTTAGCTTATGCTTCATTCAGCCCGGAATTTCCGATGATGTGCTCTGCATAGAATTTATATAAGCAGGGTTACAATACACAGCCTTGATGTACTCCTTTTCCTATTTGCAACCAGTTTGTCGTTCCATGTCCAGCTCTAACTGTTGCTTCTTGACCTGCATACAGATTTCTCAGGGGGCAGTAAGGAGGTCTGGTAATCCCATCTCTTGAAGAATTTTCCAGTTTGTTGTGATCCACACAGTCAAATGCTTTAGTGTAGTCAATAAAGCAGAAATAGATATTTTTCTGGAATTCTCCTGCTTTTCTGATGCTCCACCAGATGCTGGCAATTTGATCTTTGGTTCTCTGCCTTTTCTAAATCCAGATTCAACATCCGGAAGTTCATGGTTCACGTACTGTTGGAGGCTGGTTTGGAGAATTTTGAGCATTACTTTGCTAGTGTGTGAGATGACTGCAATTGTTTGAACATTCTTTGGCATTGCCTTTCTTTGGGATTGGAATGACAACCGACATTTTCAAGTCCTGTGGCCACTGCTGAGGTTTCCAAATTTGCTGGCATATGGAGTGCAGCACTTTCACAGCATCATCTTTTAGGATTTGAAATAGCTCAATTGGAATTCCATCTCCTTCACTAGCTTTGTTCACAGTGATGCTTCCTAAGGCCCACGTCATTTTGCATTCCAGGATGTCTGGCTCTAGGTGAGTGATGACACCATCGTGGTTATTTGGGTCATTAAGATCTTTTTTGTATAGTTCTTCTGTGTATTCTTGCCACCTCTTATTAATCTCTTCTACTTCTGTTAGGTCCATACTATTTCTGTCCTTTGTTGTGCCCATCTTTGCATGAAATGTTCCCCTGGTATCTTTACTCAACTTGAAGAGATCTCTAGTCTTTCCCATTCTATTGTTTTCCTCTATTTCTTGGCATTGATCCCTGAGGAAGGCTTTCTTGTCTCTCCTTGTTATTCTTTGGAACTTTGCATTCAAATGGATATATCTTTTCTTTTCTCCTTTGCTTTTTGCTTCTTTTCTCAGCTATTTGTGAGGCCTCCTCAGACAACCATTTGGTCTTTTTGCATTTCTTTTTCTTGGGGATGGTCTTGATCACTGCCTCCTTTGCAATGTCACAAATCTCTGTCCATAGTTCTTCAGGCACTTTGTCTGTCAGATCTAATCCCTTGAATCTATTTGTCACTTCTACTGTATAATCGTAAGGGGGTTGGTTTCAGTCATACCTGAATGGTCTGGTGGTTTTCCCTGCTTTCACTATGTAACTTCTCACTATGTACATCTATTTTTCTCTCAAATTCTTTCAGCATCTTTGTGGTCATTACCTTGAACTCTTTATTTGGTAATTTGTTTTCTCCATTCAGTTAGTTTTTCTCCTGGGGTTTTATCTCATTCATTCAATAGGAACATATTCTTCTGTCCCCTCATTTTTCCTAATTAGCTATTTTTATTTCTATATCTTTGGCAGATTGGTTTTATTTCTTGATCTTGGAGTAGTGGTCTTTGGAAGGATACAATCTATGTATCCCAGCAGTCCCCTGCTCTCTTGTCACCAGAGATATATGCTCTAGTGTTGCCACTGTGGAAAATGCGTGGTCCCCTCTCTTGAGGCAGGCTGACTGGTGTGGGCAGCCTGGTAGGCATGGCTGACCCCTGGTCTGCTTGGTTGCCAGGCCTTGTCTTGTGCAGAGGCTGATGATCACCAGTGGGTGTGGTTGGGTCAGGAGGTGTCTGACTGCTGAGACCTGGGTGGTCCCAGGTCTAGTCCCGGCCCACTGGTGTGTGGAGCAGTGTTCTGGGGTGGATGGTTACACAGTCAAGAGTTCTCAGATCTAGTGCTAGCCTGCTGCTGTGTGGGGCTCACTCCTGACACAGCTGGTTTCTGAGTCCAGGGTGTCCTGAATAAAGACTCCCACTTCTTGTCTGGAAATCCAGCTCCTATGGGGTTACAGGTCTGCTGGTGGTCTGCTAGTGGGTGGGCTAGGACCTGACATGGCAGGCTGTAGGGCCACAGTGGACCTGGAGCTGCTTCCTTCTCACTGTTGGGTGCAGCCCAATCCTGCCAACCCTAGCTACAGAGCGTGTGTTCCTGGAATGGACGCCAGTCATCTGGTAAGCAGAGCCGGTCCCAGGGTTTCTGACTGCCAGCCTTGGGTTTGCTTAAGTTGGTGTCAGCCCACTGGTGGATGGGGCAGGGCTTGGACCTCTAGCTGCAGAGCTGAGGGTCCCCGGGCTTGTGCGGGCACACTGGTGGGTGGAGCACCATCCTGGGGACCCTGGTGTTAGGGCCGGGTCCTGCATAGGTGGGGGACTCTGAGTGTCCTTATGCAAATGGCCTGCTGGTGGGTGGGGCTGTAGCCATGCTCACCTATCTGTTTGGTCTGAGTCTTCCCAGTACTAATGCCAACAATCTGCCTGGTGGAGGTGAGATGTCTTGCTAATAAATGAGAGGGAGGATTTCAAACTGGCACTTGCCAGCACCCATGTCCTTTGGTAGAATGAGCACCCTCAAGTGGCTGTCACCAGTAGCTCTGCTCCAGGGTGAGGTCCATTTACGTACTGCCTTTCCAGGAGCTCTCTGAGATGAACAGGTGGGTCTCATGCAGGGTCTTTCAAATTATTGCATCCACACAGAATCTTGGAGTGGGTGAGATTTTCTGTATGTACTTGAAGCAGAGTCTCTAGCTGCTAAAACAGTCTGGCTCTCCTGAGAGTAAGCCCCACTTTCCTTCAAGCCAAATGTTTTGTGGGCATGTTGTCTCGGTGCATGACCTACAGGCTAGGTGCCCAGTGTGGGGCTCAGACCCCTCACTTCCTGAGAAGAACATCTGCAGTGGTGATTATCCTAACGTTTGTGCATTGCCCACCCAGGGTACAGCTCTTGATTATACCATGAGTCTGCCCAGCTTACCCATCCTGGTGTGGTTGTCTTTCCATACTATATATATATATATATACATATATATATATATATATATATATATATATATATATATGTAAGTGTGTGTGTGTCTATGAATATATAATTCTATATATATTAAATTCTCTCTATATTTTTATATATAAAATTATATTATTTTCATCACAGACTACTACTGAATCTTCAGTGTCATACTGTTCCTCAAGAACACCAATGAGCTCCTAATGGTGGGTTGATCACACTATCACACTTCCATTCTTGAAGGAGGAGAGGTCTATCTTTGCTGAAATAGATAGGTACACATTCTAGATGTGGGTTTCATTTTCCTGCTTGCAATGCCTTTTCTGGTGCCACTATTTGAGGGTTCACAGAATGCAGGACTGAGTGACACAGAATATTTCACGAAACCATCCAGGACCAAGAAGCCCTCTAATAGCATGCCAGAGGCTTAGAGGGCAAGTGGCCATGAGATCCAAAGTCGCTATCCCAGCCCCCACCTTCCAGAAGCTTCTGGTCTTCTGGAGCAGTGGGATGACCTCTACAAAGCACACGTGATATACACACTGGGATATGAGAGCCAGTGGTACTGGGGTGTCATCCTCCAGGGACCAGACACGCTCCATATCTGTCATCTTTAGTTCCCCCACGAAGTAAGATACATGGTCCTTGAACTAGGGGGTAGAGTGACCCCATTGATCACCACTCCCACTGATCCATGACCCTACCTACCATCACCCACTGACCCTCAGGGAACTTGTACTTCCGGTCTCCCAAGAGTAGGTTCTATACTTCCACAGCAGGACTGTCCACATTAGCCACGTCTAGCTATTTACCTTTGACTTCATATTACGTTAAGGTAGAAGGCCAGGCCCTGGGACACCCTAAGCACATTTGAGTTCACAATTCCCAGGCTCATGTGGCTACTGGTTAAGTCCTAGTGACGGTGGTGACACATGACAGGCTGTTCCCAAAGCAAGAAGTTTCCCCCAGGAGACACGATAGCAGTCTTACTGCCCTATGAGCCATGGTTCCAACCTGGGCACTTTGGGCTCCTTCTGCTAGGGGACCAGCACACACAGAGAACTGTCCCCATCCTGGCAGGCAGAGATGACCTTGATCCTAAGGAGTGTGCGGGCTACCCTGGCACAGGAGGAACAGCGAGGAAACATCTCTAACAGCCAGGTGATGTGTCTTGGGTTCCTGTCCCATTTCAATGGTGAATTGACAAGTCCAAGAGCAAGGGTCTGAGAAGGGCATCGGGCCCAGTGCTTCAGAACCCTGAGGGACAAAGTCTGTATTACCTCACCAGGGAAGGCACTGAAAATGGCTGAGGTCCTGGCTGAGAGAACAGGGGATTTAGAACGGATCTCGGGCAAGAGAGAGTGACCATCAGTTGTGGTGCAGCCGCTGCTGCAACTGTGAGGGCCCAGCATTTGTTCAGTCTTTCTCTCTGAGCTTCTTCAGGAGAGGAGACCAAGCAGAATCTTCAAAGAACTGTCCTCAGACGAGGTGAACTCTCCAGATGAAGGGAGTGTATGTCAGTGCTGGGAGGGGTGGATTACAGTGGATGCCGTGGTACCACCCAGATCTCCTCCTTGTGACTAGCCCACTCATTTGCCCAGGGCCACCGGTATTGGTAGATGAGGACTGAGAGCAAAAGTCTTCTCCAGAATTGCCCTCCACTGAAGGGAACTGCCTCCCTGAGGGCAGCATGTTGTGAGAGACTACTCATGGGATCAATTTGAGGAGGATACAGTGGCCTGACCCCCTCACCTTGATTATGTTGATCTCTGCAAGGTCTCTCCTTTTGATGTCTGCTTCCTGAAAATGACTATGACCTCCGTGCTCTGAAATGGCACCAGAAGTGAACAACAGAATGAAATGCAAGATAGACACAGAGACTTAGCCTTTGGAAGTTGAAATCATGGGCAGGGGTGATCCCTGTGCCCTGTCAGAAATTCCAGGTGTACGACCCCCAAGTATTTGTGTTGGACTGTCACAAAGCCATATCTCAAGGCTTCTGTGCCCTGATGGTTATTTTGTCAAGTCAGATCATCTTCTTGACGCAGTGAATAAACAGAACAGAACTAGTAAGCATTTACCACTACTATTATGATGAAAGTAGAGGAGTATGGATGGATGGGCTGCAAGTTAGACATTTTCGACTGGCTTCCTGTTTGCATTTCATGGGGCACAAAGAAGTAGGCTTCAGGTTGGATACTTACAAATGTTAGTATTCCCTGTGACAAGGGATAGGTTGGCTACAGTTAAGGCACTTACAGTCAGCCTCCTATTTGCTCTCTGAAATGAATGAAACAGTAGAAACAGCATAAATAGCCAGTGTTTGTCTCTTATAAATACCTAAAGGTAACAGTCATGGCAAGGACAAAGAGGGGCAAGACTCTGTTTGAGTAAAGGATAAAGGGATCTCCACTCCCCCATCTTTTGGGACAAAGGAGACATGAGACATGTGAAAAAAGGCTTCTTGTGGGTCAAAAGTCAAGGGATAATTCCAGATCATAATGAGTCTTGCTCTTCCCAGAAACCTTCACTTCGAGATCCATCTTGGCTGAGGGGTGTGTGTATGAATGCAGGGGAGTATCCCAAGGTAGGTCAGGTGTGGAAAAAGAAACCAGATAATTGGCCTGAAGGAAGACAAAAATCCAGAAGGACTGCCTTATATAAATGACTTTTCTGACTCTTGACTGTGCTCCTGCTCACCAGGTGTGACATCCACACTCTTTCTCTCCAAGACTGGATCTCTGCCTTGCTTCTATCTCAACTAACAAACCATTTCTTTATGTGCTCTCCCACTTGCTGGGCTCTGTCTTTAACAATATTGTACCCACATTTACAATATCTGTCTCTGTCATTAATGAATTTTTCACTGGAGGCAATGATCCATGTAAAAAATAGCTTTCAGGCTCTAGCCTTTGCTAGTATGGTGGCTAGGATTCCTGGCTCTCATTCAGGCTACTCAGGTTTAATTCCTGGGCAAGGGATTAAAATCTCACTTCACACAACCGCTCACTGCTGCCTCATGACATCAGTGCCACTGGAAGGAGCCCAGGTCCTCACCTTGGCCCTGAATGGACAGGCCTGGACAGAGCTTCCATCAGTCAGTCAGGCAGGAGCTTTTCCTGCTTCTTGGGAGCTCAGTCCCATGGATGTGGCACCACCTGCATCCAGAATATCTTTCCACTCCACCCCAGATATCAGGACAAATGGAATGATTTTTTCCCAAACAACATGCTACTGTTATTTATAGGAAACATTTTTTTTTTCTGTCTTTCTATTTATATTGGTGCATTGATCATGTAATTTATTACCAAACTGTTGTAGGTTTACCTAGGATCCCATGTTCCCTGCAGGCAGCTTCCAGGAAGCAGAAGGAGAAGAGATGTGAACAAGGACCTGGAGTCTCTCCCCTGCCCTGAAATGTACTCGGTGCTCAACAGACAGCAGCTGGTATAAATAGCTTGTAATGAAGACAATTCTCTTCGTGTGTTGAGGAGTTTCTGAGAAAGCCAGATGAGCATTGAATCTCCAACTGTTTCTAGTCACTACTCTGTATTGGCACTTTCAAATGCAAGATCTGATTTAGTTTCTAAGGCTCTTGTGAATGTCAGGGATGGGTCCCCCGACTCCCTCCAGTGTTCTTTCTGCCCTTCCCTCTGCAGTGATGCCAGTGCCCCACAGTCTCAGTGGGCTGAGGATGTGCCCCTTCTTCCTGATGCCATTACCCAGTCTCCCCCTGGGAGTCCCGGCTGCCTCCACACAATGGAACTTGCCTGAGCACCTGCACAGGTGCCTGTAGGCTCCCCGACAGCCATGGCCTTCATATGAAGAGGGGCAGGCATCAGAAAAGCGACAGTGAGGGGACAAGGACAGTGGGAGTTTTCTTGATAAAATCCAACTAGGATATGCACAATGCACCACCCTTCACCTCCAAGGAGGATTCTGAGGTGTGTGAATTCAAATTCAGTACAGATTTTGCCACTGTGGTTTCCATAACCCCTCCTCAGCTATGGCTTTAGGGTCTGCCTACCTAGAAAAGCTAATCCATTAGTTTAAGTACACAGCCACCAGTTTCAAAAAAGACAGTCCATTAAAAACCTACCAAGAGTTTGGGGGTGCTTACCAAGATTTCTTCAACTGTATTCACCAACACTTGAGTAGATTGTGCAGCAAACCAAAGTCCACTCACCCCTCCCCATTTTGAAAACTTTTGGTGTACTTATAACAAGCAGCATAAAGAAGTGTCTACTGTTCCTGACCATAGTGTAACTTCCCTTCCTGCCCCAAGAAATTTATCTAGGACAGAGGAGGATCTTCTAATGTGTATGTCCCATTTCAGATTTTCTTCTCACCCATAAGATACTGTGTATAGCTCTGGCTGCTGCCACTGCCCAGGTTCATTACCATCACCTCTCACAGAATGAACCCAGCTTCCCAAAGTCCCAAAACACCCTGGCTCAGACACAACACTCGAGTGCTCCTCCTGGACCCTCACCGCCCTTTCCCAGTTGCCTTGTTCTGTGAAACTAGGGGACATCTCTCTACCTTCTTCATGTGACTGCAGCTCTTAAATCATTGCTCTAGGTGTTGAGGAGTCCTGCTTTTCCTAGTGTCCCAACTGCTAACACAGGGCCTTCCACAGAGCACAGGCTCCATGAAGGTCTGTGGAATAAATGAGCCAGAGCAGGGCACTTATTAAGTCAGATCAGGTGTTTTGTACTTTCTTAAATAATAACTTGAAAAAATCCAATTGAACGAGATAGTTTAGCTGTATGAAATGACATACAAGGAACATAGAGGAACTTGCCTCAAATATACTTAATTTCTCAATTCTTACTAAGTAATATCATATTTCCAAAAGAGTTATATTCCCATTCCATGGAATCTTGCCCAGGGTTACAAAATAAAATCAAAGAGTTCACAATGACTTTTACAAAACAGCAAACTTTTTTTCTTGAACTGGGTGAGCACAAACACACTGTGATCAATGTTATTGACATAGTTATACACTGAAGCTTATTAAGCCTTCTATTAAAACAAATAACATTTGAAAAATTCCTAAAGGAAACAGAAGTCAATCTCCATGTCATTGTAAAGAACATGATCCCAAAGATGCAGCACAGCATTTCCCCCAACTGGCCCAGGCCCTCACGACAGAGAAGGCTGAAGGAAGGATCAACCTCCCTTCCTTCCTCCAGGACAAGCTGCTGGATGTGGGTCTGGCTTCTGCTCTGGCTCAGGGCCCCTCTTCCTCCTCCCTCACACCTCTGCACACTGGGATGGGAAGAACCCGAGACCCCTTCCATGGACCCTGTGCAGATAGTCCTTGACGTGCTGCTTGCTGGTCTCTGCATAGGCCCTGGTACCCCACAGGAACTCATAGTGAGCAGGGTGGCTGTGAGGCACCTGACAGTACTGCAGGTACCCCGCCTGCACCCATATTTGGGTGAGCAGCACCTTGGGCCCCCCATAGACGTAGTGCTGCATCCCAGCAAATGCCCCATTCTGCTGAGTTCTCCCCAGACTTTCTCCTCACAGACCCGGTCCCCTGCTAGGAGAATCAGGGTCAGGGCGGAAACCAGTAAGCCAGCCTTTGGCATACTCTGCCCATCCCTCTGCAAGTCATTGAGTGTGAGGCGGCCCAGGGTGGGGATCATGACATAGATGTGCTCTCTGTGGTCCACCTCTTCCATATCCAGGCCAAAGACCAACTGCAGGCACTGTGTGACTTTATGAAAGACCACAGGGAAGTGGGCCTGGTTATCCCTGAGGACTGTATTCAGCATTTCAGCCTGGAAAATTGGCTCCTTGGTGCCATACTTGAGGAACACAATCTCGACTAGATCAGCCACCATCACATTCAGAGTCTGCTTGAGAAAGATCTCTGCATCCATGGTAGCAGAGGAAGATGAGATTGGAGGGGAGGTGGCCAGAGAGGTTGAGGCATCCTCCGCCTCCACCCCCAGGAGCTGCACCTCCACTGGGCCCTGGGCCTGGATTTGGCCCTGAAGGTGTTCCTCAGGAGTGCAAAACTCATTCATCGGGACCACAGGCATAACGGATGGGGTCTTGTGCCCAGTGGGAGTGTGGCATGGGGGAAATGGAGACCAGTGACCTGGGAAAGAGAGAGTGTAAATGGTTCTAGTTGTGAAACACGCCATGGGTGGCTCTGACTGAAGCCACTTTACTGGTCTTCCTTGAGGGCTGCTCTTGGGCATTACAGGGGTGCTCCCCCTTGGTAGTCAGTCCCCTGTCAACTGAGGAAGAGAAACTTTGGCCCAGGGTGCAGCCAGTACAGCCCAAGGTTCTGGGGCTGACAAGGTGGGGGGATTAAAGCATTTTGAGAACCCTTCTGTTCTGGGATGGGGAGCCCCTGTGCACAATCAGGGCAACCACCTCACCTTGTCTCCCAGCACTGCCTGGATGTCCTCTGCTCCCTGACCTCAGGACATGGGCCTCAGACCTCCGCGTTTGCCTCCTGTTTCCTGGAGTCCCTGTGAGACAAATGGAGGGGCCACCTCAGGGGGAGACTGTGGCACAGACCTAGGCCTTCTGTGCTGGTAGGAGGGGTTGACTCTGAGAGGTCCCCAAAGATCTGGGGTGGGTAGTCCCATTGGGGCTCACGTGTAGTGCTCACTTTTCCACCAGCATGTCCTGGACCTTCCCCTTTGGGGACCTGCAGGGAAATTCAGAACAAGATCCAAATCTGGACAGAAAGCGCCAAGGGGCCCCACATGTGGCCGCACCTGCCTAGGGCATCCCGCAGGTCCTAGGCTGGGAAGATGCTCGGTCCTCACCTCTCCTCATGTCCTACTTGGCCTCCAAGCACTGAACACAGGGGCGGGCATCTGCTCAGTCCTTCCTTGGGATCCAGGGAGTACACCCTCTACAGAACTGAAGCCTCCGCCCTCCACCCATACACCTCATCCTAAGTCCCCTAAGACAGAGGTGAATAAACTGCTCATCCTGCTCTGGAGCCTCCATGACCCCCCACAAGAGCAAGGATCCCTCCCTGCCTCAGAGTCTAACACCCTCAGTCCTTCCTCGCATGGAGCCTAGATTCCAGGCAGGACCTGTGATTGTCCTGTCCGCCATGTTGATACCCCGCCACTTTCACCAGGTCCCCAGGCTCTCTGAGATCCGGATGTCAGGAAATCTTGCTCATGGTTGTCCTTCCCGGGGATTACCAGAGTCCCCTCTATTCTGGGGTCAGGCTCCCCTCCTCCCTCAGTGTCCTCACCTTGACTCCTGGTAGGACCCGGGCTCTGTCCTCTCCCTACCTGAGACCTGACTCCTCACACCAGGTCCCCGGTCTCTCTGAGACCCACATGTCAGGAAGTCAGACAGGCCTAGAGTGCTCTTCTCACCCCAAGGGTTTCCAGGGCCAACTACAGGGGCGGGGATCTGTGGGGTTCTGTCAGTCCTCCCACAGGGACCCCTCAGTCTTCCTTCAGGCACCTCAACTTGCCTCCAGTCTGGACCTGGGATTCTTGCCTCTCCTGAGCTGAAGCCCCGCCCCTTATCCCAGGGCCCCTCTCTCAAAGACCCGGGTGTCAGGAAGTCAGACCATGCCTGTTTTGCTCATTCTACCCCACGGTCACCCTGGACTGATAACAGAGATGGGCTACTCTGAGGTCTCCTCTGATTGCGGTCCACGGTACCCTAGTCCTCCCTCAGGCTCCTCAACTTGACACACCACAGGACCTGGGAATCAGCCCACCTGAGTCCCCGCCCCATGCAAAGTTCCCAGTCTGAGATCTGGATGTCAGGAAGCCTGCCCCCTGTTTCAGGACCCCAGACTAAGACCCAGATGTAGGGAAGTGAGACCACACATGTTGGGTTCATCCTACCCCAGGGCCACCAAGGACCGACAGCAGCAAAAGGCTTCTCTGAGGTCTCCTCTGATTGGGTTCCAGCATCCTTTCAGTCCTCCCTCAAGATCCTCAACTTTGACAACCTGCTGGTGCTGGAATTCTTCCCTCTGCCCACCTGAGGCTGCTCCCCCATACCAGATCCCCAGTCTCACTGATACCGAGATGTCAGGAAATATGGTATGTATTCATTTAGTCCAAGTCCTCCCAGAGCCCACTCAATAGTGGGGTCCAGCATCCCCACAATCCTCCCTCAGGGTCCTCACCCAGACTCCCAGTGTCGGGAGTGCCACAAGTTACTGATGCTTCCCTTCTGATGGAAGAGAAGGGAAAACTCATTCTGCCAATACAACCACTCAATGTGACCACACACTCACTGAAGAGCCATGCAGGAAGAGGCCTGGGGCACACCACACACACCCGAGTTGCTGACTCATGCCAGAAAATGGCCTTCCACAAAGTGTGTCATGTTTCCACTCCACCAACCACAGGCAAGGGTGTCATGTCCTCACACCCTGGCTGGCTCCGAGCAGCATCATTCGTTGAACCTTTGCCTGCCTGCTGGGTGACAAAGGGTCACACTCTTCACTGGGTCTGGCTTCGTTACAAAGGACCTGGCTGGCCCCGGGGCTTGGCCTTTGCTGTGTCTTCTACTGGGATATGTGACTGGGTCCCAGGCTTGCCCAGTGGCCACCATTCAGTTTCTCAGCCAACCCAAACCTTTCCTCCTGAGAGCCTCCAAATCTCACCTGTGTGGTTGGAATCCCTGAGCAAGAAGTGGCTGCAAGCACTCCTACCACTCAAAGCAGAGGGTGCCTGCTTGGTGGCTAGAGGAGAAAACACTCTTCTGCCTGTTTGACTGGGCATCTTCACCTGCACAAGGACCAGAGGAACAGGGAGAAAGTCACCAGTGACAATACAGCAATCTTGGACAACAAGACACCACGGTCTTCTCCTTGGCAGAGGCCTCAGACCATGGGGTCCCAGGAGGGCCCAACCGATGAGAAACATACCTGCAGGTCCGCAGCACAGAAACCATCCTCCAGGAGTGATGGTGATTTACGGCCCAGGAGACCCTCTACAAAGAACAAGAGAAAATGACTCCTCCCCTCACACTGCCACTCTGGAAGGATCTGGGGGCCCCACAGTCAGTGTGCCACCCTCCATGGACACGTGGTTGGTTCCCACCAGGAGGGGAACCGTTGACAAGCAACTGAGCCCTGCTTGTCAGGGTCAGGCTTGGGTGGGGCTAGTGTGAGGTCATAGTCCAGGGGCATGGTAGGAGGCTGGAGGGCAGGTCTGCTGGCATCTTCCCATGTATGTCCCAGGGCATTGCCGGGACCCACATGTGGAAGGAAAGCGAGCTGGGACTGTGGCCGTGGAGGGGGCCAGAATGTCTGGCTTGGCTCCCTGGCAGGCACTCCTGGAAACCCCCACCTGGAGGTACCCGTGACGCACAAGGTACCCTCCCGCCTTTCTGCAAGCAGAGTGAGTTGCGAGTGCTTTGGGATGACTGAGCGGTGGCTACCAGTCAGGACCATGGTCCATCACCAGGACCGAGACCTCTGACAGCACTGGCTGACAGCCCACAAACACCAACACCCGTCATTTCCGGTGCATGTGGCTTCCCTTACTCACGTAGGCACACAGATATGCAGGCACACAGTTATGTTGACACGCACGTAGCACATATGAACAAAGGCGCATTCCTTCGCTGGCCCTGTCTGCTAGGAGACAAACTAAGATCCGTCACGCTCTGAGGCGCCTAGAAGATCAGGCCGGGAGGAGCCCCGAGAAAGGCTTCCTGGAGCAAGATTGGGAGAAGGACACGGAAGTGAGGGAGGAGGCTCGAGGAGCAGGGCTAGGAGTCTGGGGTTGAAATGTGGGAAAAACCTGGGTGAGGAGAAGCTTCTAGAGAAGGAGATGGGGCAGGGCAGGGCTGGGACTGGAAGGGGCCTGGGGTGTGGAAAGGCGGGGCTGGGATGGGGCTGGGGCCAAGGTGGAGCCACCTGAGGTGGGGAGGGGCTGACAGGGATGGAGCTGTGGGCCCGGGGAACCCATGGGGAGTAGGACTGTTCAGCTTCATGGTGGAGACCAGACTATCCTTTTCAGTCCTTGCCATAGGCGTCCAGTCCATGAGACTTGGCGAGAGTCAAAGTGACCATGACCCAGTGTCCTCAGTGACTGCATCTGAGCTTCACAGTGGACCCCAGGGGCCAGGGAAGCAGGGAGAGGAGCGGCTTCTGGGCAGAATTCCCCATCTCTAGACTGAAAGCCCAGGCTGACTCCCTTCCAAGCCACCCTGGTACTGCTGGCCCAGTGCTGAGCAACAGTCGTATCTGTTTCTTTTCAGGTGTGAAGGAAAATCCTCACTGTGTTTCCTGCTGCCCCTGGGACCTGAGATGTCTCAGAGAAAGGCAGCTTCACCTTCAAAACTGTTTCCTGTCCTCGTCCTCTCATCTGGGGGCTCAGCCCACCCAGGGCAGCCACCTGACTTGGCTCCTGACCGCCGCCCTGCCTGCTGTGTCCCTGTTTCCCAAGTGTCTGATCACAGTAAATGCTCCTCTTCCTGTCCCCATTGCTACTAGCTGAGCTCAGGCCTTGTGGCCTAGGGCCAGTGCTGTCAGCCTAGGCCCCTCCAACAGCTTGGACCCCTCCTCTCTCTCCTCCTCCAGCTGCTGTTGCACACACCATCGATTCTGTGTCACACCGCATGCACATCTGTCCTCAACCCCAGATGAAAAGCACAGTGGAGCCATATCTTGTTTAAGCCCCAACCTGTCCATGGTGCCCTGGGGGGCTCCGGTGGTCCCAGGTCTCCTTCCTTATTACCCAACACCCTGGGTGGCTGTGCTGGCCCTGCAGTCTGTGCAGAGCTCATCCGGGACCCCAAACTTTGCCATGCAGTTCTCTCTCTGGGCCACTGGCCCCTCTTGTCCTGACAACCTACTGTCCTCCATCCAGGCACTACTGTAACATCCCTTTTCGGTCTGCCCGAGTGTCAGGTTCTCTTATCTAGGAGTTTTGGGGCACCCTGCATCTTTCTGCTGCCACCTTTGCCCCAACTATTCCTCCCAGGCTGTGCCTGCTGTGCATGAGTCCAGAACCCCGAGGGTCACTGGGTCCCAGGAAGGCGGGGTGGGTATCTCATTGGTTCCCATTAGCCAGGTACCCACGCAACTGCTTTCATGGAAATGCTGAGTTGGAGCAGTGCTTTCCCTTTGAGCAGGCAGACTGCTTTCTCCTTGCACAGAGTTGCTTCCTCCCAGCCACGACTTGTGGGGCAGAGGCTGCCTCCTGGATTTGAGGCCTCAGCACTGCAAGGACCCGAGCAATCACCACACCCAACTCCCTCATGCTAGTGTCCCCCTCCCTGCCCCAAGAGTGGTTACCAGCTATCACCAGACACTCCAGAACCTCCTGGTAGTGGTTTCAGTTCATGAGGTGGTGGGCCGCTGCTGTTCCTCCAAATCCTGGCTTTGAACTAGACCTTGCCCAGTGAACTAGAGACCTATGACGTGTGGCTGCTGATAGGGGCAGCTGTGAGGACCTGCTTCATGGCATTTCTCCACACCTGTCCCTTATCTGCTGCTGGCCCCAGTTCTCTTCACATGCCCAGATATGTGGGCCGAGCCCCGTGGAGTGCTGCCTCCTATCTGGCCTGGGTCTCTGAGGCTTGGTTTGGGTTCCACTTTGCTCCTGCTCTGCATTTGCAGGCAGCACTGACCTGGGATGGACTTGACCCAGATTCTCAGTTTCCCTCCTTTGTTCCTTGGCTGATGTAGTTTCCTCTCTGAAATGCCTGTTGCCCATTTCTCCACTGAGCTGTGTGTCCTTTCTGTGCCGAGTTGTGGGCACCTCTTTCGGGATCTGGACATTCATCCCATCCTGGTGTTTGTATTGCAGATTCATCCTCTTGTTTGCAGACTAGCAATGGACTCAGTATTCACCTGGTCTCTTGCAGCTGTAAGTGCCCTACAGGTCAGCACATGTCCGTCAGGCACTCCCACTGGGGGCTGCCAGCCATCCCCAGGCTTGGCAGTTGGGGCGAGCAGTCCCTGAGGAGATGCTGCCCTGGAGTCCAGCACTCTGCCCATGAGAGAAGGCTCCTTCATATCCGTGTCAGTCCCTCAGTCCCAGCCTAGCTTTAGCTCTGGGCCTTGGATTCCTGCATGCGGGACAAGCCCAGGGGTAGCTGTGTAGCTCTGAGAGGTCAACCAGACCTACTTCCCCTCTGTCCAAAGGGCAACTCCCATTGACTGTACCCCTCTCCATATGGCCCAGATGGAGGGGCCAGCCTGAGAACAGGACACATTTCTGATTTTATCTCAGTTCTGCTGCATATCTTTGAGAGGACGCAGCACACACGGGAGCTGCGGACACGGATTGCCACTCTGCTGCCACTGCTCAGGGTACTGACTGCCCAGGAGATGGGGCACCACCCAGGGGAGCCGAGGGAGCTTCTGTGAGACTCTGGCACTGCCCTGCTCGCACTCACATCATGGGCCTTTATATCGCATCTGACACGGGAGTGGGAGATGCTGGTTTCCATTTGTCCATCACTCCCATGCTCTGGGGTCTATGTGCTCTTCACTGTCATCCATCTGGGCAGGTTCGCCACGACCTGGGTGCCACACCTGCCAGCACTGGAGGGGGCTTCTGGACACCAGGCTGTGGCCTACTGAACAGATCCAGCAGGTTAGTTTGTGAGATTGAGGACCAGGGAGGGTGGAAATGAGTGTGCATTGCCATCCCATACCC
Source organism: Muntiacus reevesi (assembly GCF_963930625.1). Classification (NCBI taxonomy): domain Eukaryota; kingdom Metazoa; phylum Chordata; class Mammalia; order Artiodactyla; family Cervidae; genus Muntiacus; species Muntiacus reevesi. The sequence goes on from NC_089271.1 coordinate 96,550,852, forward strand.
ATGGTGAGAGGACTTCAATGAGTGGACTCTCTTGTTCTGGGTGAGAGCCCCGTCTGGCTACCCTTTGAGTACTTGTGTGCCCACCGTGGTGACTTGGCCAAACCCAGAGAAGGTGTGAGAAGTCAGGAGCAGAGGATGCCCATGAGGTGCCACCAGAGGTGTGGAGGTTCTCCAGTTCATGAGTGGGGCATGTATCACCCCCGCCTTTTCTGTGTGTTTCTCTTTTACTCGCTGGAATTCATTCAGGTTTTCCATTTGGCTTTACCATCTTTCCCTCACATCACATGTTCCCCAGGTTCTGAAGGACTCAACAGATGTCTCACTAAGCGCTGCACCTGGCTGTGGGGGACACTGCATTCCAGGCTCTCCCAGCTCAAGAATGACTGATGAATCCTCGGGACTGGCCCTGTGTTCCCTGAACCTTGACCCCCTGCCCAGAAACCCCAGCCCAGAGGGTCATCCCAAAGCAGCCGCAGAGTCAGAGTTAAGGAGTCTCTCACGTCAGTGTCAATTTGACACTCTGTTTGGCAACCCCCACTCCTCTGGTGGTCCCACCTCCGTGCGTGGGTTCACATCTCAGAGCCCAAGGTCCCTTTGGAAGTGGCTGGGGTCATTCCTATGTCTGTTTGCTGTGGAGTGTCGGTGTCCTTCTCTTGGGGACCCGCCCTATCCCTGTTCCTCACTTCCAGACCTCAGAACTGGCTCAGGGGCCAAACCTGGGCAAGGGATCTTGACCCATTTGCTGGGGTGGCTGCCCTTGGCCTCAGCGTCATTTTGGACTGTATCTAGGTTAGCTGCCCACCTATCAAGCCTCCCAGAGGCTGCACTGTATTGACCACTTGACTTGCTCTGTGGGTCCAGCCTCCTGGGAGGCGGCCACCCTTATCATGGTCCCTGGCTCCTGGCTCAGTGTGACCTTGTGCCCTCTGCTACAGTCCCTGGGCAGCAGGGATGAGGGGAGGGGGTGTCATCCATCTCTTCCATCACCAGGCCTGACAAGACCAGTCTGTGTTGCACAGTGACTTCGCTCTGCCTGACGGCCCAGCAGTAGGTGACCAGCTCTTCCCATGGTTCCTTGGGTCTCCTGCTGGTAGTGCTGTGGGTCCTGCCACAGGCTGTGGTGGCCAGCTCCCCTGCTTCCTGGGATGGAGACACCTGTGAGGGAGGACTCTGGCCCAGTTAGCTCCCTTGGAGTTGGGAGGGGTCACCAGTTCTTTATGGGGTTGGCTGCTGCTGCAGGCTCAGAAGTTCTCAGACATCTGGGATGTCCCAGTCTTCTGGGGCCTGGCTCCCAGTCTCCCTGGCCTTCGTGTCAAGGATGCATGTTTTCCCCAGAAGACATCTGATGCCACCAGGTCAGGCCTGCCTTAGTGGAATGTTCAGTGTCTTTGAGGTTCAGCCATTTCTGTTGAATCCTGGGCCAATGTTTGTTCACTGCCTGAAGCTTTGTAATCTACCAGGGAGACCCTGCCCCACCACTTGGTTCTGACTGTTCTTCATCATAAGCTGGTCATCCCCCTGTGGAAAGCAAAGCAAAGAAGTCTCTTCCATCTATTCCTCCCACAATCCACACGCCTGGATCTTCTCACTTGCATTGGAATTCCTCTTCCCTTACCAGTCTGGCAAAAGTTCTAGCAGCTGGGCTGTGGCCTTGAGCCCAGGGCTGAGTGCACACTGGCTACCCCCAGGATGATTCCTCATAACCAGTGGGGCAGGGGATGTCAACCCTGTTCCAAGGCCTCATCTCACCACCTCTCCTGAGACCTCCCCAGGGCCAGCCTTCTTAGGATGGGTCCTTCATGAAGCTGCTCCCATGAGGGAGGGGGGTGTTGGTGCAGGAGCCTGGCTGGGGACTCACCACCAAGGGGACACGTAGCAGTCAGGGTCGAACAGGGTATCCCTTTACCTGTGATGTTGAACTGACATTTCCTGCCAGCCCGTCGTGAGGTGCAGAGCACAGACAGTCATTGGAGGTGTCCAAAGTGGGCCCCGGTGGTCAAGCCTTCACAGTGCCTGAGGCCTCATGATCATTATTGAACAAGCGGGAGAACTAACACCAGGAATTGGTGCCTGAGTGGTGGCTATGTGTACACAGAGAACGCCAAATGTCTTTGCTTGGGTGGCACCATGCTCTGCCCTAAACGCAGCCTGGTGGGAGGGGCTCTTAGTGTCTTTTACATCAGACAACTGCTGGGTTGGGGAGGAGAACTACTTTCAGTGTGCTGGCCACCTGGCCATGTGCTAGCCCCGGTGTAAGCACAGCCTGATGAGAGAGGGCAGTTCTGGGTGCCAGACCTCACAAGGCAAAGTGCATTCAAGTCCAAGGACACCTGTCATGCAAGAGGCTCCTCCACCATGCAGGGCATCAGGTATCCACTCACCCACGCATCACTCAGGGCTCAGGGTGGGGAGGCTGGAGCACATCTTCCAGGCAAACCAGTAAAGAGCAGAGCCTGCAATGAGGCAGGTTGTGGATCATGAAGAGTGGGGAACCAGACACTGACTCATATCAAGGGACCATGGAGGGCTTTTTAGATGGGAGGCCATCTGGGCTGGGTCTTGTAGTGAAGAGGGTCTCCTTGGCTGGAAATGGTGGAAGGGCCCCCAGAAGGGAAAGGCTACCCAGTTCAGTATTCTGGCTTGGAGAATTCCATGAACTGTGTACTGCATAGTTCATGGGGTCTCAAAAAGTTGGACATGACTGAGAGACTTTCATCACTTTCACATGGTTGATTAACAATGTTGTGTCCGTTTCAGGTTTACAGCAATGCGATTCATTATATATATATATATATATATAGAACACTTCCAGATTCTTTTCCATTGTAGGTTATTGCAGATATATAGTTCCCTGTTCTATATAATAGGACCTTATTCATGCATTTTATATATTGTTGTTCAGTTGCTCAGTTGTGTTCAAATTTGTGACCCCATGGAATGCAGCACTGTAGGCTTCCCTTGTCTTTCACTCTCAGAGTTTGCTCAAACTCATGTCCATTGAGTTCGTGATGCCATCCAAACATCTCATCCTCTAGCACCCTCTTCTCCTTCTGTCTTCAGTCTTTCCCAGCATCAGGTTCTTTTCCAGTAAGTTGGCTCTTCACATCAGGTGTTCAAAATATTGGAGCTTCAGCTTTAGCATCAGTCTTTCCAATGAATATTCAGGCTTGATTTCTTTAGAATTGACTGTCTTGGTCTCCTTGCTGTCCACAGGACTCTCAAGAGTCTTCTCCATCATGACACTAGTACTGTTTTATACATAGTAGTGTGTATCTGTTAATCCCCAACCCCTAATTTATCACTTCCCCTGCTTTTCCCCTCTGGTAACCAAAAGTTTCTTCTCTGAGTCAGTTTCTGGTTTGCAGATAATTTCGGTTGTATCATCTTTTTAGATTTCATCAATAAGTGATATCATAGAATATTTATCTTTCTCTTTCTGACATACTCCACTTAGTACAACAATCCCTAGGTCCACCCATGTTTCCACAAGTGGTATTATTTCATTATTTTTCAAGGCTGAGCAGTATTCTGTGTGTGTGTGTGTGTGTGTGTGTGTGTGTGTGTGTGTGTACCACATCATCTTTATCCATTTATCTGTTGATGGGCATTTACATTGCTTCCATATCTTGGGTATTGTAAATAGTGCTGCAATGAACATTGAGATGCATGTATCTTTTCAAACAAGGGTTTCTGTCTTTTCCAGGTATAAAGGAGTGGGATTGCTGGATCATATGGCAGTTGTGTCTGTAGTTGTTTAAGGAACTGCCATACTGTTCTTCATATTGAATATACCAATCTACTTTTCCACCAACAGTGTACAAGGGTTCCCTTTTCTGTGTACCCTCTCCAGAATTTATCCTTTGTAGATTTTTTTGATGATGGCCATTCTTTCCAGTGCAAGATGATACTTCATTGGAGTTTTGATTTGCATTTGTCTCGTACTAAAGAGTGTTGAGCATCTTTTCATGTGCCTTTTGGACATCTGTGTCTTCTTTGGAGAAATGTCTATTCAAGTGTTCTGACCATTTTATGATTGGATTGTCTTTTTTTTTTTTTTCAGCATCAGTTTTAATTAAAAGTGGTTAGTAATAAGCACTTCCATGGCAGAAAGCTCCAGGCAGCCCTTGGAGTGTCTGACTATAAAAATAAGATGTTAAACCTAATATGTCAGTACATTGTAAAGTATTTCTTTTCCTTTTCCTCCTCTGACCATTTCTGCCTTCTTAATCTTTCTAACTTTCTCAAGGCATGGAGATGTTAGATACTTAGCAATGGATATTAAAATGGATTCTTAACTCTCATTACCACAAAGATATAGCAACTGAATTTGCATGTTCTGTTCCTTGAGCTTATAGCAGGAGCCCAGGCATTGGCACAGAAACCCATTTGTTGTATCCCACGGGTCTGTGAGGGTAGATGGCTCCTTTTTTGTGTGGATGTGTTTCCATATAGCTCATAGGCTGGGCCGATGCATAGGGCACACAGAGGGGCTGCCTTTTTGTGCTCATGATGCAAATGACATGATCCAGAGCCTGGGCTTTGGGATCCAGGGACCTGGGTTAGGACATCAGCTCTTCTCTTGCTGTGTAGCCTTGGCACTTAGTATCTCTGGGTGTCTCTCTCCTCTGTTAAAAACCAGGTAACATAAAATGCCATTCATGTCACAGGGCTTTTCCAGGGCACAGCCTTGGACATGTTGTCTCCCACTGGGGCTGAGGGTCTGTCTTTGCTTCTACTTCTGCAGTTGAGAGGTTATTCCAGCAACACTGCCTCTGAAGATTTTTCTTGATTCCCAGGGTTTGCAAATTTCAGAATTCTCTAACAGTGTTCAAGGGACTATAATGTGATCTTGGTAAAATTTCCCTTATACTATTTGGAAGATCTCAGTTGTGCATGTATAAAATGAGATGACCGGTTCAAAACAGTGATTTTCCAACCTTTGTGTCCATGGGATATCTGACGGAGGTGGGGTTGGGTGGGGTTCAGCCTCCCAAACAGATCAGAGGCAGGCTGCTCAGCTGAAACGAGGCCTGCTCCCCATCCCCCTTCTTCCTAATCTCTTCCTGGCTCATACCTCATATAGGCCTCCCAAAGGGTACCACAGAACACAGTTTGACAACCAGTGATCTAGATCTCAGATTTCAGTGTGCTTTCAGATCACTCAGTGGTCTTGTCAAATGTGGATTCTGATTCAGATGTTCTGAGGTGGACCTGAGAATCTGTGCTTCTGACCAGATCCCAGTTGATAACTAAGTGTCTGGTCCATAGATAGCATTTGAAAAGCAAGGGTCTGAACACAGACTGTCTTTGACCTTTCACATCCTTCGATTCGGAGTTCTTAATGTTATTCTGACTGTGTCATAAAATAAAAATCTGTGTTGAATGAATATTTCTATTAAGGGCAAAATCCTCAACTATACAGATGTGCAAATTGACCTAGGATATGAAGGAGGAAAAAAGTATTTGTTTCTCAACTGTGAGTGTCTGAAACATGTGTAAAATATTCTCTGAACAACACATTTTGGGTTAAGAAGCTGTTGCACTTTGTTAAGAAGAGTTGCACTTTGATTTGTTTGTAGTCTGGATCATAGTGAAAGTGTTAGTCAATGAGTCATGTCAGACTCTTTGCGACCCCATGGACTGTAATCCGCCAGGCTTCTCTGTCCATGGAATTTGCCAGGCAAGTATACTGGAGTGGATAGCCATTCCTTTCTCCATGGGATCTTCCTGACCCAGGGATCAAACCTGGGTCTTCTGCATTAAGGCAGATTCTTTATGATCTGAGCCACAAGGTAATGTAATGCACACTTTTCTAAGGGAATTTCTAATGGAAACAAGTGACCTGCTTTCAGAGCCTGGCTGAGGCCTGTCTCCAAAATCTAGGTCTAAGTGAAGGTTCAGAATCCTGGGCAGCTGTTCGTGTGTCTGGCATTCATGTGCTTTCTTGATAATCTTAAGGACATGGCATCGAGAAAGATACCTTCATGTAAGTGGCCTCTGTCCTTTCTGTCCATTGCTGAGTTGAGTGGCTGAGTGTTCACTGTTGATAGAGTGTTCTGTCTTCTGCACTCTGTTGGGACTCCTCCTGTGTGTATCCAGAAGACCGGATGCTTTGACAGTCTGTAGGGCTTTGCTTGTCAGTCTGTGTTTGTTTCAGTTCAGTAACATCATGGCTAAGGTGGGGAACCCACTTTAGCAAGGAGACAAAAGCCCAGTTGCTAGAGTAGCCAGTGTGTTGAAATGTCATGTATCCTTTGTGGAATTTGGCAGGAGAATACTGTGTGCTCTGTGGCATTGCCCGAGCCCTTCATGAAGAAGGATGAGCACTTTCACATGGGGTGGAGGTGGCATGTGCACCATCTGAGGAAGCGAGGTGAGACTGAACGCCAGGAAGGCTGGATCCAAACAGAGATATTCCTTTGGTGGTCAGTTGGGGAAGAGAACAGGCTAGTGGATGTGTGTTCCCAAAACTTGTCAATGGGCTACTTTAGCACCAGGCACCTGGGAAGCACAGATGTAGTGTACCCAACCGCCCCCTCCTCCAGACGCAGACAGTCTGGTGGACTGGTCCATCAATAGTTCTGTCAATGACCAACGGTCACCTTCCTTCCTTCTTTGATCCCCTCTCTCTCTGGTGTGTGAGCAACTCCTTGGTGCCTGGCATGGGGTCTATAAACGTGGAGAAGATGGGGAACTTGCTGAGAAGCCTCAGACAGGTGGACAGCACAAGGCACCTTAAGAAAGACTCAGCTCCTAGAATCTGGAATCTCTGAGGAGGGATGCCTAGGATGGTGGCCGTGGTGCCATGGAGCGTAGTGTGTTTCTGAGGTACTGATCCAAAGTGCATTGCCTTCCCATCATGTCCCCAGAGCATTCAGATCACCACAGGTACATGTGGAGGGCCTGTGCCTGAGCCTTCCTTGTACGCCTTCAACGAAGCATGAGGTTGTCTTTTCCCAGCCACCCCTGTTCCACTCAGTTCCTCCTGGCATAAAATCAGCAGTTAGGAGTAGAGGAGTCTCAGATAGAAGCCTTAAGAAGGTTCTGGAAGAATACCCTGTTCGTCCACTGTTTCCTGAGCTCTCTTAAACCCGGGGCTCTTGGTGACATGACACAAGCAGATTCTAATCCCTCTCCAGCCCCTGCCGCTCAGGCCACCTTGGTAGTGTAACCACAAAAATTCTAAAACACAGCTTTCCCGGAAGCGACCCCTGACTCCCACATTGTTGTTTGAATACCTGCAGCTTTCTGGCCTCATCTTGCCCATCTGTCAAATGAAGTCAATGAAAACAGTTCTGGGCCCAGGTTCAGCCATCGCTCTCCATGCTTCTGGGGGCTCTGACCCCCACCATGGGCCTTCCTCCTTCCCTTATAGCAGCACTTCCCCCTGCCTCCTAGATGGTCATGGCCAGGCCTCCACTCCCACAGCTTGACTCCCAGGTGCCCAGCCCTCAACACTGCGGCTCAATGCAGATCCCTCCCTCCTCACTTCCTGTGTCCTCCTGAAACTTCCGAGACTGATTTTAGAATCGCTCCTTCCTCCCCACAACCTTCCAGAAACCTCTCTATAGTACTCTTTTTGTGAAAGGTTACCTTGGGTGATTTTTGTGTGTGTGTGTGTGTCTGTGTACACACACAACTTTCCAAAACCCTCTCTATAGTACTCTTTTTGTGTAAGGATACCTTGGTCGGTTTCTGTGTGTGTGTGTGTGTGTGTGTGTGTGTGTGCATGCATGTGCGTGCATACACTATTACCCCAGCTACACCAAAGACCCTCTGAGGATAAAGACTCTGCCCAGTTTACCTTGGTACTGTCCCCAGAGCTGCCTCTGCCAGATTAGACACTTATTAGGTGCTGACTGTTGGCTTCGAGTCACTTAGCAGTCATCAACTCTGCTGTACCACTCTGGACTCGGCTGGTGATGCGATGGGCCATTTCCAGGTGTCAGTGTGTGTGAGGTGGGTAAGCAAGGCAAGTATGTCAGCAATCTCATTGGATGGAGGACCACTCTTTGTAGAAACATCTGAAGTGCTAGAATGCCTGTCCCTGTGAGAAGAGGGAGGCGGGCTCTGAGTGGTACACTGCAGCATGGGTGGGGTGTGGATGGTAGCGAGACAGGAGTCCACCCCCAAGGGGCGAGTCCTGACTCCTACACTAGTGACTTGCTCCCTGTCCCCATAGAGGGTGGGGCCTGGAACATGAGTCCTAGGAGGTCCTTTCAAGCCCAACACACATTGAATGCTATGACTGTACCATCTGGAAATTCAGTCTTGACAGACTCAGAGGGTTGTCTTTCTCAGCCGTCTTTTTGATTTCTGTGTTACTTGATTCTGTGCTGGCTCAGCATGTTTTGTCTCTGATGCTGGTTCAAGAAGCCCACCTCCCCTAAAGTGCTTCCTCTTCCTACACTCAGTGTCTACCCAATATCATGCCAGGTTTCTCGCCTCAGCCATGGAGGAAAGACAGTTCTGGACATTGGGTCCTTGTTTGGTGTCCCAGCTCAACCTGTTGTTTCATTCCGTAGGTCACATGCTAATCACTCACTCCCAGGTACTTTCTGTTTTTTATTATTTGAGCCCTCAATAAATGTAGATATCTTTTTTTTTTTTTTTTTAAATATTATTTTATTAGTTGGAGGCCAATCACTTTACAACATTTCAGTGGGTTTTGTCATACATTGACATGAATCAGCCATAGAGTTACACGTATTCCCCATCCCGATCCCCCCTCCCACCTCCCTCCCCACCCGACTCCTCAGGGTCCTCCCAGTGCACCAGGCCCGAGCACCTGACTCATGTATCCCACCTGGGCTGGTGGTCCGTTTCACCATAGATAGTATAGATATCTTTTTTAAAAAATTGTTTTGCTTATTTCTTTTGGCCCTGCTATGAGAAATGTGGAATCTCAGTTCCCTGGCCAGGGATCAAACCCAGGTCCCCTGCAACAGAAGCGAGGAGTCAACCACTGGACCACCAGAGAAGCCCCACACTCCCAGGTACTTTTGCATTCTGGTTATCTGGAATTCATCATGACTGCCTTATCTTTACTTTTGGATAGGTACCTTCCTGCCTTCTGCCTTGTTACCTGAGTCCCAAGCCTTTTCTTAGTGTTTCACTTCTCTTCTGTAAGTCTCTGAACCAGACAGAGATGAACAGTGAAGCTAATGAAATTTAAGATTAACCTTCAGAGTCATTGGCATTTCCAGAACTGGAAGGGGCCCTAGCATTATGGTACATGCAAGTAGTCTGGTTTGTAAAATCAACGAAAGGTGGTTTAGTCACAGTTGGTTCAAGGCAACTCTGTGTCCATTCTGCTGCCTTCGTCACTCTTGCTCTTATATTGGGTGGCTATACAGTGACCCTGGGCATATTTGCAATCTGGCTAAGGGGAGATTAAATCAGGTTAAAGTAGTTTGGACTTGGAGAAACATATTTTAGGGGCTCCCAACCAATTCTATACACATTCAAGTTATTCTTAGCAGTCCTGTATTGAAATAGCTTCCAGGAATACTTGAACTTACCATAGCTGTGCACAGCATCAGGACAAGTGCTGAGAGGCTGGAGGGAACATTGTGATGTGTTCACCCAGTGAAGAGGGTGACCCTTTGTCACCCAGCAGGTGGACAGAGGTTCAGTCAGATGATGACTGAACAGTCAGATGATGGGGACAGGTAGTACGTGAGGACATGGCACTCTTGTCTGTGGTTGGGGGAGTGGACACGGGGGAGCCTTTGCAGAAGGCCGTTTGCTGGCATGTGTCAGCACCTCAGGTGTGTGCCCTGTGCCCCGGGCCTGCTCCTGCATGGTTCTTCAGTCAGTGAGTGTGTGGTCATGTCGAGTGGCTGTATTGGCAGAATGAGTTTTCCCTTTCCTTTCATCAGGGCGAAGGGTAACTTGTGGGACCCCCGACACTAGGAGATGTAAACAGACACCATGTAAGGGTGAAAACAGACACATGAAGATGTGTAGATGTGGAAGAGAGTGCCCAAGGTGCTGGGAGTGGGGAAGTCATCCCCCCCACTGCCCCCTTGCCCCTGTGGAGAGTTGTCTGGACAGGGCTGACCCTCTGTTTCCCATTGTCAACAGTCGTTTCAGGGTCCAGGCTGGGTGGCTCACCTACATACCGTGTTGGTTCAGGAGGTCAGCAGCCAAGGTCAAAGTGTCAGCTGATGTTGACTCATTTGTGGGCTGTGAGGAGAGTCATTCCCATCTCTCCCCCATCACTTCCAGGACATTGCTGGCCATGGTGGGCGTGTCTGGGATTGGAGAGTTCTGCCTTCCTCTTCACCCTGAGTTTCCCCATGTGCCTGTCTAACAGTGTCCTTTGTATGGGGACAGCTGTCCTATTAGAGGCCTGTCCATCCCAAAGAGCTCACTAGACCCCCATCAGCTCTGTGAAGACCTTTCCTTTGTCTATAAGGTCATATCGAGGTACTTGGGATTGAGGCTCCAGCACCTGACACGATGTGACTCCTCACACCCTACAAAGGCTCTGAGGGAGGAACACACTGGAATGTTCCAAAGATGGAAGGATGGCTTTCATGGCTACTGGGGGTGAATCCAAGGTAGGAGCCAGATCATGTGGGCCTTGTGGGCCTGTGAGAATTGTGGCTGTGCGGTGCTAGGGGAAGGAGAGGCCTGGGTGACCCTGGGCTGGGTGCCTCTAGGACCTTGTTCCCGTCCTCAAACCACATGCAAACAGAGGCTCCCTGAGAGGTGCTTAAACCCTTCTGAGGTTCAGGCCTGCAGCTCTGTTCCACTGCCTCCACACCCCTCCAGTGAACAGGGACCCCCCTCCAGGTACAGGGAAAGAAGTGAGGATGGGAGTGTGTGGTCAGATCCCCTGCAGTCATGGGCTGTCTCTCTATCCCTTGGCACCTCCTTAGGCATGGAATGAGGTGACAGTAACCTGTCAGGTTATTTGAGGTTTAAATTCTGTGATCCCTGCATGGGTCCATCCCAGGCCCTGGTGATGACGTGGAGCGCACCCATCCCAGTAGTTCCTGCTCTCCTTAGTTCTTTCTCTAAGCTCTGGGCAAGGACTGAAGCATCTGTTGACCATCAAGGCCATGATGTGGGAAGGGCTTTGAAGAAGGTGGCTCCCAAAGTTGTGGGGAAGACTCCTGGCAGGGCCGTCTGAGGTCCAGAGCAGTAACAGGACCGAGGCCAGATTGGTAAGCACGAATTTGCCCTCAGCAGCTCTGAACTAAGATGGGGGATCTGCAGAGGATGGGCAGGGATGAGGTCAGGACCTGAGGGGTGGGGTGGGGTAGGGGGTGGGAAACCCAGGACTGTGCCTGTCTGTGCTGGGGGAGGACCAGAGCCCGGCCACTGGGCTGTGAAGCCAGGGGAGCCACCCTCTGTCCTCAGTGCTCCCAGGGTTTCGAGTCCCTCTGTCTTGGATCTCACCTCGTGCCTCTCTCCCCCTGTCCTCCCCTCCTTCCTGACCTCCCCACAGGCTGCATGTGACAGACGGGTCCTCTGAATCAAAACACCCTGTCAGCAGACCTCGTGGAGATGGACAGTAGGAGCCAGCCCTCTCTGACTGTCCCCATTTCTGTGTCAGAAGGCTTGGAGGATGCTCAGGCATATTGGACTGAGGTCCGGCTCAGGGCTGTGAACTTGGCTGTGAACTCTGTGTCAGGCTCCTGACCTTTGTGGCTCTGTGTTTCTGCAGCCACGTGAGGCCCTGGGAGATGAAATTTGGCTGTCTGTCCATCTGACTGCCTTATGCGTGTTTCGTCTTATACAGATGTGGTGGCAGCCCATGCTATGCAGACCCGGCATTGAACCCTGGCTGTCCACCTCAGGCACAGGGACTAGGAGGTCACGGCTTGGCGGGAGCTGCTGGAGCAGAGGCTGGGGATGATACCTGCCCAAATCCAGGCTTTGCTGCAGGATGGGGACAAGCTCGGCCACAGAGTTATCATGGGCAAGTAACGCCCTGCCCCGTGCTGCTCACACGGCCCCCGGTGATGCCCTGGATCTCAGCTGGGCTGTGCTTTTTGTTTTCTGTTTTAACCAGTTGGTGAAGTGGGGTGGGGCTGAAGTTTGTTCAGAGGGGCAGTGAGGGTCCCTGAGCTGGGAGATGGCCACAGGAGGTGCCTGACCACCACTCTGGGCTTCAGTTCCCTTTTGTGTTCTGAGAGGTAGAGGCTGGTCCAGGTATGCACCTGCCACTTGTCTTTGTGTCTGTATGTGTGTGTGGGTGTGTCCACATGTATGTGTGTGTGCCCAGCAGAGACCATGAGAGGCAACACAGCACCCAGCCTGGGTTTTGCATCCCCACTACCTGCAGCAGGCCCTGAGCAAGTCCCCTGACTCCCCAGGGATGAGGTCCCATAGCAACACCTCTCTTGGTGAGTTGCTTAGGGACCTGATGCCAGCAGGCTCCCTGCTGGGGCCATCCTGCTCTGTTCCTGTGGCCTGCACTGGGCAGACTGAGAGCTGCCCATGGCCTGGTGGTTTCCTATTGCATCAGGCCTCTCCCTTTCACTTCGCTCCCTCCCTCGCTTGGCTTTGCCCAGAATTCTGCCATAAGGGTGGTATCATCTGCATATCTGAGTTTATTAATATTTCTCCTGGCAATCTTGATTACAGCTCATGCTTCATCCAGCCCAGTACACATGATGTACTCTGCATATAAGTTAACTAAGCAGGATGACAATATACAGCCTTGATATAATCCTCTCCTAGTTTTGAATCAGTCTGTTGTTACATGTCGAGGTCTAGCTCTTGCTTATTGACCTGCTCACAAGTTTCTCGGGAGGCAAGGAAGGTGGTCTGGTATTCCCATCTCTTTAAGAATTTTCTGTAGTTTGTTGTGATCCACACAGTCAAAAGCTTTATGACATGGTCAATGAAGCAGAAGCAAATGCTTTTCTACAATTCTCTTGCTTATTCTATGATCCAACATATTGCGGCCATTTGATCTCTGGCTCTTCTGCTTTTTTTGAATCCAGCTTGTACACCTGGAAGTTTTCGGTTCACATACTATTGAAGCTTAGCTTGAAGGATTTTGAGCATTTTAAGCATTACCTTTCTAACATGTGAAATGAGCACAATTGCGCACTAGTTTGAACTTTCCATGGCATTGCCCTTCTTTGGGATTGGAATGAAAACTGACCTTTCCAAGTCCTGTGGCCACTGCTAAGATTTCCAAATTTGCTGGCATATAGAGTGCAGCACTTTCACAGCATCATCTTTTAAGATTGAAACAACTCAGCTGGAATTCCATCCCCTCCACTAGCTTTGTTTGTAGTGATGATTCCTAAGGCCCACTTGACTTCGAATTGCATGATGTCTGGCTCTAGGTGAATGATCACACCATTGTGATTATCTGGGTCATTAAGATGTTTTGTATAGTTCTTCCATATAGTCTTCCTACCTCTTCTTAATCTCTTCTGGTTCTATTAGGTCTTTCCGATTTATGCATTTCATGTTTTAATACAACAGAGCTAATATTTACTGAAAGGTAAGGCTGATCTTCTTGCAGGTGATCCTCACATCCTGAACTGAGATACCAAGGAACTCATGAAAGGTCTCTTCCAAATAAAGACAGCAGTTAAAGTTCCACCTATTCGTTTTTTGCCTGTAATTGTTTGCTTGAGCCTGGTAAAAACACTGCTTAGTTCTTAACAGAAATTTTACAAATCTAAGTGATGAATATGCTCATTACTCTCTGTCATAGGCTGATTTATGTGCACCCTCCAAATTCACATGTTGAGGCTCTAACCCAGCACTTCAAAATCTGCTTCTGTTTGAAGATTGGGACTTTAAAAAAAGTAATTAAGGATCAGTGAGGTCATATGAGTCAACCCTAATTCATTCCGATTGTGGTTCTTATAAGAAGATGAAGTTTGGAGACATAAAGGGACTCAGAGTTGGGCATGCACAGGGAAGGTGCCATCTGAAGACTCAGGATGGAGACCACCATCTACAAGCCAAGAAGAGAGTCTTCAGGAGAAACCTGACCTGCTGACACCTTAATCTTGGACTTCCAGCCTTCAGAACTGTCAGAAAATGAATTTCTGGGGCTTTCCTGGTAGCTGAGTAGTACAGAACCCGCCTGCTAATGCAGAAGACACAGGTTCAATCCCTGATCTGAGAAGATCTCACATGCCATGAAGCAACTACCCCATGTGCCACAACTTTTGAGCCTGTGCTCTAGAACCCGGGAGCTGAAACTGTTGTAGGCTGTGTGACCTAGTACCTGTGCTCTGCAGCAAGAGAAGCCACCACAATTAAAAGCTTGTGCACCACAACTAGAGAGTAACTGCCACTGGCCACAACTAGAGAAAAGGCTGTGCAGCAACAGAGACCCAGTACAGCCAGAAAAAAACACATAAAGTTATTTTAAAAAAAGAAAGAAAATGAATTTCTGTTGTGCATGCTACCCAGTCTGTGACTCTTTGTTCTGGCAGCCTTAGCAAACTAATACCTGCTTCTTCTTTTGGACCTTTGCCTCTTCCTACTGATGGAACTCCAGAAAATGGGAAATGGGGATCTGCTAGGTCCAGAACAGTGATCTAGTATTGTAAATTTTTATGTCACTGTCTCCATGCATCTCACCTTCTCCCTCCTCTCCTCCCCCCATGTCCTTATTGGCTTTGCCTAGCCTGCACTCTTGCAGCACATCTCTGTGATGGGTAGGTGTGTTTGCTTCAGAGTGGAGTGGTTTTAAGAAGATGTCTTGTGCCTGAGCCACATGTTTCCTTATGGGGCTGCTCTAATACCTGCTGTGAAGTTTTCATGGTCGATGGCGGTGCAGTTGGGAGAGTTGCTTCTCAACAGGCATCCACACTATGAATGAAACAGAGTTCTGGGGAACAATGCAAGCTGCCTTTGGTGTGCAGTAAAGCTTCTGCTAAGCCTGCTGACCCTAAGCCCTTTCTCGTTACTCTCAGTCTGGTGTTGAGCATGTCAGAGGTTCAGGTCTTCTCACTAACTACTCAGAACAATGCTAAGGGCATTCCACATTGAGTAATGTTCAACCTTCTAGGCTCTCTTACCCCCCTGAAAACTCTTTACAGCCAGGCACACAGTTCTGGAATGAGGAGTCCTGGGACAAGGCTGTGGATGAATGCATTAACCAGGCCTCACCTGACCATGCATGTTACCTCTGCAGCTGATTTGCTGACAGGATCACTTATCTTTGCCCCAAGATGAAAGGTTTTGTCACAGAAGCTATTTCTCTGTCCCATCTTTTGTGAGTCTTTTTCTATTAGTGCATTAACCCTAAGAAGTATTGCTGGCTTAAAGGATTTATGTGAGTCAGCCAGGAATCTCTCATCATAGTGTTTAATCCTCTTCATTGCCATGCGATCTTCAGATTGCACCTAAAGGCCAGAACCAGAGGTTTAAAGGGCCATGGCCATCTCCATGCATCCCTGCTGAATTATTTACCTTCTGCTCATTGACTGGTAAAAAGGAAATAGTAAAGGTGCATGTGAATGTCAATATTTTAGGAATCAGCAAACTATAATGGACTGGAATGGATGAATTTCACTCAGATTAACATTATATCTACTACTGTGGGCAAGAATCCCTTAGAGGAAATGGAGTAGACAGCATAGTCAACAAAAGAGTCCCAAATGCAGTACTTGGATGCAATCTCAAAAATGACAGAATGATATCTGTTCATTTCCAAGGCAAGCCATTCAATGTCATGGTAATCCAAGTCTATGCCCTGACCAGTAATGCTGAAGAAGCTGAAGTTGAAAGGCTCTATGAAGACCTACAAGACCTTCTAGAGCTAGCACCCCAAAAAGGTGTCCTTTTCATTATAGGGGACTGGAATGTGAAAGTAGGAAGTCAAGAAACACCTGGAGTAACAGGCAAATTTGGCCTTGGAGTACAGAGTGAAGCAGGACAAAGAAGAATAGAGTTTTGCCAGGAGAACACACTGGTCATAGCAAACACTCTCTTCTGACAACACAAGAGAAGACTATACACATGGACAGCACCAAATGGTCAGCACCAAAATAGGTTTGATTGTATTCTTTGCAGCCAAAGATAGACAAGCTCTACACAGTCAGCAAAACCAAAACCAGGAGCTGACTGTGGCTCAGATTATGAACTCCTTATTGCCAAATTCAGACTTAAATTGAAGAGAGTAGGGAAAACGACTAGACCATTCAGATATGATCTAATTCAAATTCCTTATGATTATGCTGGGAGTGAAAAATAGATTCAAGGGATTAGATCTGATAGACAGAGTGCCTGATGAACTATGGATGGAGTTTCATGGCACTGTACAGGAGACAGGGATCAAGACCATCCCCAAGAAAAAAGGAATGCAAAAGAGCAAAATGGCTGCCTGAGAGGCCTTACAAATAGCTGTGAAAAGAAGAAAAGAGAAAAGCAAAGGAGAAAAGGCAGATATACCCATTTGAAAGCAGTGTTCCAAAGAATAGCAAGGAGAGATAAGAAAGCCTTCCTCAGAAATAAGTGCAAAGAAATAGAGGAAAACAAGAGAATGGGAAAGACTACAGATCTCTTCAAGAAAATTAGAGATACCAAGGGAACGTTTTATGCAAAGATGGGCTCAATAGCACAATAAAGGACAGAAATGGCATGGACCTAACAGAAGAAGAAGATATTAAGAAGAGGTGGCTAGAATACAAAAAAGATCTATACAGAAAAGAACTTCATGACCCAGATAATCACGGTGGTATGATCACTCACCTAGAGCAAGACATCCTGGAATGCAAAGTCAAGGGGGCCTTAGGAAGCATCATTCCAAACAAAGCTAGTGGAGGTGATGGAATCCAAGTTGAGCTATTTCAAATCCTAAAAGATGATGCTGTAAAAGTGCTGCACTCAATATGCCAGCAAATTTGAAAACTCAGCAATGGCCACAGGACTGGGAAAGGTCAGTTCTCATTCCAACCCCAAAGAGAGGCAATAACATAGAATGTTCATACTACCTTAAACTTACATGCTAGTAAAGTAATGCTCAAAATTCTCCAAGCCAGATTTCAACAGTACATGAACCATGAACTTCCAGATGTTCAAGCTGGTTTTAGAAAAGGCAAAAGAACCAGAGATCAAATTGCCAACATCCGTCGGATATCAGAAAAGCAAGAGTGTTCCAGAGAAACATCTATTTCTACTTTACTGACTATGCCACAACCTTTGTCTGTGGGGATCACCATAAACTGTGGAAAATTCTTAAAGAGATGGGAATATGAGACTGATTGACCTGCCTCTTAACAAATCTGTAGGAATCAACAGATATGGACATGGAACAAGAAACAGGTCCCAATTAAGAAAAGGAATGCATCAAGGCTGTATATTGTCACCCTGCTTATTTAACTTATATAAAGAATACATCGTGAGACACGCTGGGCTGGATGAAGCACAAGCTGAAATCAAGATAGCTTGCAGAAATATTAATAACCTCAGATATGCAGATGACACCACCCTTATGGCAGAAAGTGAAGAATAACTAAAGAGCCTCTTGATGAAAGTGAAAGAGGAGAATAAAAAAAGTTGGCTTATAGCTCAACATTCAGAAAACTAAGATCATGGCATCTGGTCCCATCACTTCATGGCAAATAGATAGGGAAACAGTGGAAACAGGGGCAGACTTTATTTGGGGGGGCTCCAAAATCACTGCAGATGGTGATTGCAGCCATCAAATGAAAAGATGCTTACTCCTTGGAAGGAAAGTTATGACCAATCTAGATAGCATTTTAAAAAGCATAGACATTACTTTGCCAGCAAAGTCCCGTCTAGTCAAACTTATGGGTTTTTCGTTAGTCATGTATGGATGTGAGAATTAGACCATAAAAAAAGGCTGAACACTGAAGAATTGATGGTTTTGAACTGTGGTGTTGGAGAAGACTCTTGAGAGTCCCTTGGGCTGCAAGGAGATCCAACCAGTCTATCCTAAAGGAAATCAATCCTGAATATTCATTGGAAAGACTGATGCTGAAGATGAAACTACAATTCTTTGGCCAGCTGATGCAAAGATCTG
This sequence comes from Muntiacus reevesi, assembly GCF_963930625.1. NCBI lineage: Eukaryota > Metazoa > Chordata > Mammalia > Artiodactyla > Cervidae > Muntiacus > Muntiacus reevesi. The sequence goes on from NC_089271.1 coordinate 96,568,832, forward strand.
ACTCATTTGAAAAGACCCTGATGCTGGGGAAAATTGAAGGCAAGAGGAGCAGGGGATGGCAGAAGATGAGATAATTGGATGTCATCACTGACTCAAAGGATATGCGTTTGAATAAACTTGGAGAGTTGGTGATGGACCGGGAGGTCTGGTGTACTGCAGTCCATGGGGTCACAAAGAGTCAGACATGACCGAGTGACTGAACTGAACTGAACTGATATGAGTAGATGATCCAAATTGGGAATAAACATGATTTAGCTTAAGGTGGAATAAAATAATAACCGACATCTTATACTCTAGCTAAAGCGTGACCTTCCTAAGAGAAAGCTCAGCAGACATTTCTGGAAATAATCTAGAAGGCACGTTTGGCAAATTAAAACCCATGTATCACTATCACATGAAGACACTGAATCTCTGTATGGTTAAAATGAGTTCCTTAGAGGACATTTGGGAACCAGACTTGAGTCATAATATGATGAATCTGACATGCCTTTGTTTATCCACAGCATTCATAACAAGCTTATTTCAGTATAATCAATCCCAGATGAAAACTTTTAGTTAGTAACTTTTGTAGATTCCGTTTCTAGAATACATTGAGATTAGAGGGCAAATGGTATTATCCTCACCTCATGGGTAAGAAAAATAGATTCAGGGATAAACACCTACAACCATAGCAAAGAGGAATGACTCTTGTTTATAAAAAGACTGTATTGAACAGTTAATAAAGGCTTTTAGAAAAGATAGAAATGTCAGAGTAAGACACTAATAGGTTAATTGTAGAGAATGAACTTTGTGTCAGGAACTATGCTACATGCTTTATATTTGTTATTTAATCTTCAAATGAATTATATAAATGAGTTTCTATTATTTTAAAGTGAGGAAACTGAGGTATACAGATCAGGTCACCTGTCTCAGGTCACACATGTGGTGTGTGGCACATCCCATGTCTGTTTGACTCTCACACCCATGCTTTTAACACCTGCTAGAGTGTGTGCCTAGGAATGATGGGGGTCATTCTAGCTTTCCTTCTGAGATGTGATAAGCAGAAGCTATAAACATGTTAGATTGACTCTGAAATGGTTATGAATTCAGTGCCACTGGCACCACCATTGTTCATAGAGGGCCTTGCCATGGTAAAGCAAATTCAAATAGAATGCATCATTCGACTGAGTACAGAAAATGTTCCTCAATGTAATATGCTTTTAATGTAGGCCAGAAGTTTTCCAGGAAAAGTCAAGGAGCATTTCAATACATTTTAAAAAAAGCTTTCTAAGAAGGAGTCAAATTAAGCTAAAAGTGGCAGTGACATTCTGTGACTCCATGGACTGGCATTCTCTGGCAGCTCTTCTTAACCGTTTCCTACCCTGAACTCAGAAGTGTGTGCAGTCCTGATGGGTGTACCCAGAGTAACGGGGGCATAAGGGGGTCTGCAGTAAACTTGCAAGCAGTCCTAATGGATTGGCTGCATCCCTTCCTCCCCCACTGAGGGAGCAGATTGGAATGCCCGTGAGAAGACCTTGTTACAGGGAAACCCTAAGTCTGCAGCAGGTTCTAAAAATGAAACTCTTTGAAGAAATTTGGTTCCTAATATCAACTGCATATTACACACAGTCTTTTGTTGCTCCGATCACCATGCACAGTGCCATGCCTGTGGAGTTGACAGTCACTGTAGCATGCCTTGTCAGCACATTCTTTTTCTCTTGATATGATCATGTACATTTGAGAGTGGTAATTCCTCTGGGATAATTGACAGTGGGGAGCTATAGACCTGTTTAATTCCACATTATATGTACAAACTATGAAAAGATAAAATTACTGAACCCACTGCAAGTCTCTTCTGGAGACAATATATCTTTTCTTTTTTCTCTGTACTAGAGTTATAAGCAAACTTCTAAGCTCTGGTAAAATGTTTGGGTCAACATTTTTTAAAAACAAATCAAAGATTAGGTTATTCAGATTTGGAATCAACTATGGTCGGAGAAAAGGAAGCTGTCCAAGGATGTCATCCTCTTCCAGTTGTGTTGTCACAGCCCTTCCTAAGGTGCAGTGCATATGATCCCATCATAACTTCTGCTCCAGTCTGGTGATGTCCGTTCATTGTAGCCTGAATCCCACAGCTGTTTATTCCCTCCTGCCCTTGTAAAGTTCTGCTCTTTCCTTGTCTGGTTAGGTTCTTCCCACCCCTCAAGGGGGAGCCCAAGGCCTGCCTTGACCACAGAGCTTCTGTGATGTCTGCAGTCTGTGGTGGCCTGCTGTAGTGTAGTGTGTGTGCTAGTTACTCAGTCGTGTCTGACTATTTGCGACCCCATGGACTGTAACCCACCAGGCCTCTCCGTTCATGGAATTCTCCATGTTAGAATACTTGAGTTGGTTGCCACGCCCTTCTCCAGCAGATCTTCTTGAACCAGGGATCGAACCTGAGTCTCCCACATAGTAGGCATAGTCATTACCATCTGAGCCAACAGGGAAGCCCTCACTTTTAGTACTTTACTGCTCTCACCGTTTGTATCAATTTTCCCCCCCATTCTTCCATGTCATTCTTAGTCCTATGGTATTCATTTCATGATATTATCCATTCATTTTTACCCATTCTAGTGAAATGCCCTCTAAAGTCCTCTTGACTCATTAACTTACACTGTCTGTTCACAAGCTGAAAACCCAGTCCTGTGGTTCTTTTAATATGCTTTTTGATATCTGAAGGCTGTGAAGTTCTGCCTATGCAGTTCCACACTGGGTCCCTCTAATTTGCTATCTTCTCTCTAATCCCTTTAACACTACGTGAGGAAACTACCTCCTGTCTCTATGTAAATACAATTCTATTCTTTAAGGATGCATTAAAAAAAAAAAAAAAGAAACAGATTTTTTTTCCTTTTAAAATAAAATATTTAATTCAGAGAAGAAAATGGAGTTATTGCAGGTTTTTAGGCTAATGTGAAGAAACAAAATTCCTCTTCTATACAAAATAACTTTTATATATAAACTGAGTAGATCATTTGAAAGAAGTGAGTGCATTGGTTGTCAAGGGTAATCTCCAGACGAAGAAAGAACAATTATGGTAACTTATTCAAACTGAAAGCCAAATCAAGTCATCCAGAATGTACTTTTTTCTAACTCTTTTTTATGGGTGTAGGGGGAGGAAAAGTGGGGTGGGTTTAGAAATACTGAAGCACAATGTAGGGAAAGGCAGCCTAATAATTCCCTCAGGACAAGTAAGGCGTTTCTCTCTTAACACTGACTCATAGGAGAGTTTAGGCTGTGTGGGAACTTGGGTGTTTTAATTCAACCACCTGTGTTACAGCCTTCCCAGCTCGCCCAGGGGTGGGAGTGGTGGTGTTCCAAATAACTGAGTCTGTGAGCGTTGATACATAAAAGTGTATTCTACCAATTACAGGGCAGTTAACACTTATGCTGCTGTTAAAAGAGTCATAGAGGATTGCTGAAATTTAAATCTCACTGCACTTAGGCAGGTAAAGAAAAATGTAACATTGTTTTTCTCTAAGCGTTCCTTTGTTGTCCACACAAGCCTCCGTCTGGCTGGATTGCTAGAAAGAAGGAAAAGAGAAGCCCCACAATTTTAGCCTAATCGAGTGAAATTATTCTAGTAAGGGAATTAAAAAAAAAAACTTATTTGAATTCTCCTGAGCATAGTTTGTTAAAATGGTTCAGTCTCTCTGTGCCCTCTCCTTGCTCTTCAGAAAAATAGCCTTTGGGGATATGGTGGGTGCTGTGGGCCCTTGACCCTGGGCTCTCCTGTCAGGGTGGCCCTTTCCCACGCCCACTGATCCTACCTAGTGACCCTGAAGTGTAACTAGGGTGAGCTGTTACTGTGGAGCCAGGGCCTGGCATCATTGGGTTCATCTCAGTGCCCCATGATCCTGGCTAATGTGCCCTCCTGAATGTGTGCTGGCATTCTGAAGCTCCTGAGGCCCACAGACCTCTGTTCACTAACCTTCCCTCTGCTCGCTCTCCTTGACCTCTCTATCCTGTTTAAAAAAATCATTCAGAATGGGGGAAAACAATAGCAAATGAAGCAACAGACAAAGGATTAATCTCAAAAATATACAAGCAACTCCTGCAGCTCAATTCCAGAAAACTAAAAGACCCAATCAAAAAGTGGACCAAAGAACTAGACATACATTTCTCCAAAGAAGACATACAGATGACTAACAAACACATGAAAAGAGGCTCAACATCACTCATTATCAGAGAAATGCAAATCAAAACCACAATGAGGTACCATTTCACGCCAGTCAGAATGGCTGCTATCCAAAATCTACAAGCAATTAATGCTGGAGAAGGTGTGGAGAAAAGGGAACCCTCTTACACTGTTGGTGGGAATGCAAACTAGTACAGCTACTATGGAGAACAGTGTGGAGATTTCTTAAAAAACTGGAAATAGAACTGCCATATGACACAGCAATCCCACTGCTGGGCATACACACCGAGGAAAGCAGAAATGAAAGAGACACGTGTACCCCAATGTTCGTCACGGCACTGTTTATCATAGCCAGGACATGGAAGCAACCTAGATGCCCAACAGCAGATGAATGGATAAGAAAATTGTGGTACATATACACAATAGAAAATTGCTCAGCCATTAAAATGAATACATTTGAATCAGTTCTAATGAGGTGGATGAAACTGGAGCCTATTGTACAGAGTGAAGTAAGCCAGAAAGAAAAACACCAATACAGTATACTAATGCATATATATGGAATTTAGAAAGATGGTAATGATAACCCTGTATGCGAGACAGCAAAAGAGACACAGATGTATAGTCTTTTGGATTCTGTGGGACAGGGCGAGGGTGGGATGACATGGGAGAAAGGCACTGAAGCATGTAAATTATCATATGTGAAACGAATCGCCAGTTCAGGTTTGATGCATGATACAGGGTGCTCAGAGCGGGTGCGCTGGGATGACCCAGAGGGATGGGATGGGAGGGAGGTGGGAGGGGGGTTCAGGATGGGGAACACATGTACACTTATGGCAGATTCAAATCAATGTATGGCAAAACCAATACAATATTGTAAAGTAAAATAAATAAATTAATTAATTAAAACAATCATGCCTGTTCATTGTTGTTCCTGTTAGTGAGCAGAGCCCTTAATTGGATGGCACCTACGACTCCTCACTAAACAACTGTAGGGAAAGCTCAGTCCAGTGGGTTAAGAGGTTTTTGTTGACATCCATGACTCCATACTCTAAATAGAGAAGCAGATGGGTGAGTGTTTGAGGTGGATGGTACAGTAAGGAGAGCAGGAAATCCGGAAGATGGATGGCATGTTGAGACAATACAAGACAGCTTGATATGTCTGGAGCGGTAGATCATGACCAGTGAAATTCAGAACCTTAAGAAGGGTGGGGAGCAGATTCAGATTGGTTACAGTGGTCTGAAAATCTACAGGGAAGCCAAGCATTACCTTTGTATTGAATAAAGAGAATGACTTAACTGTATATAGATGCTGCTGAAATAAGTAAAATACAATTTACTTGAATTCACGGTAACATTTTGGTCATATATTTGCTCAACAGGCACAGAACTTATGTGTCTTTGATCTATTTCTATGTTAAAGGGGACCCCTTACTCTAGTAAGATGGGCTTCCCAGGTGGTTCGGTGGTAAAGAATTCACCTACCAGTGCAGGAGCCACAGGAGATGTTGGTTCAATCCCTGGGTCAAAAAGATCCCCTGGAGAAGGGAACGGCAACCCACTCCATTATTCTTGCCTGGAGAGTCCCATGGACAGAGGAGTCTGGTGAGCTCCAGTCCATGGGGTCACAAAGAATGAGACACCACTGAGCGACTGAGCACAGCACACAACTACTTAAAAATGGGAAATAAATGGCTTGGGTTAACCTAACCTAATGGTGCCAATAAAAATAAACAAACAAACAAGCAAATAAACAGCAGTAATAGTTAACACTTATATGTACTTACCACGGTCTGAGCATTTTACATGTGACTCATTTAATGCTCACAGCAGTAGTTTGGAGCTATTCTGATTTTACAGACGAGGAACTATCAATATTGAGTAACTTGCTCAAAGGCAGGCCTCTGTACTTGGTGGCAGCAACATGAACTGAGGGCAGAAAGTGAACCATGGTTTGCAACTATGATACCTCAAAAATTAAGCAGATATGATCAGAGATCTACTGAATCAAGATTGAGTTAGAGAGATAAAACACGGATATCAGTTTTTGGTTTTTTTTTTAACAAGAGGCTGAGACACACCAGGGTTGAAATCTACTCTTCTATGACATTAGTCCTACAGAAAGAGCTCTGCTAAGTGACAGAGAATGTGAAGCTTAATTAAATCACAGTCTCAAAATACTATATAAAGAAGCCAGATTAATTTTATCAGGACAAAAATATTTTATTGGGCATGATACCTGTCACACTTAGCTGACACTTCTGAAGTTCTGTAAATTTGGCATCGTAAACTTTTATATCCGGAAAGGGATTTCCTAGATAACTGAATTTGCTCCTCTTTTTTTTCTTCAGGTAAGGAAAAAGAACAGGAAATAGAGGGTCTAGGAAAAGACACCCCCTTGTCACAAAGACTCTCCACTGAGTGACTTATTTAACAACTTTTACTTACCATCAGTTTTGTGGTAATAACTGAGCTAAAGCCTTGTAAGGCATGTGACCACGTATATGTAAGTAATGGAAGGCCCTTTATGAGACCAGTGTTATTACAAAGTTACCAAAAGGAAATTGAGTGTAAACATAAAAACTGTAACAAATATTACTGAATGGGATCTGGCAATATATAAAAATGATAATATATCATAAACTGATGTTTATCCCAGGAATATAAGGGTGATTCAACATTTAAAAATCAAGCAGTGTAATCCACCAGATCCAGTCCAAAAGAGAAAACCAAAATTATATGACAAACTCTGCAGATGAATGAAAGCACTTTAAAAAATTCAACATTTATGATAAGAATTTCCAGAAAACTAACAATGTAACCATGAACTTGGGAATACCAGGCCACCTGACCTGCCTCTTGACAAATCTCTTGGCAGGTCAGGAAACAACGCTTAGAGATGGACATGGAACAATAGACTGGTTCCAAATAGGAAAAGGAGTACGTCAAGTCCATATATTGTCACCCTGCTTATTTGACTTGTATGCAGAGTACATCCTGAGAAGTGCTGGGCTGGATGAAGCACAAGCTGGAATCAAGATTGCCAGGAGAAATATCAATAACCTCAGATATGCACATGACACCCTTATGGCAGAAAGCGAAGGGGAACTAAAGAGACTCTTGATGAAAGTGAAAGAGTAGAGTGAAAAAGTTGACTTAAAACTCAACATTCAGAAAATTAAGATCATGGCATCCTTTCCATCACTTCATGGCAAATAGATGGGGAAACAGGGGAAACAGTGGCAGATTTTATTTGGGGGGCTTCAAAATCACTGCAGATGGTGAATGCAGCCATGAAATGAAAAGACGCTTACTCCTTGAAAGAAAAGTTATGACCAACCTGGACAGCATATTAAAAAACAGAGACATGACTTTGCCAGCAAAGGTCCGTCTAGTTAAGGCTATGGTTTTCCACTAGTCATGTATGAATGTGAGAGTTGGACTATGAGGAAAGCTGAGCTCTGAAGAATTGATGCTTTTGAACTGTGGTGTTGGAGAAGACTCTTGAGAGTCTCTTGGGCTGCAAGGAGATCCAACCAGTCCATCCTAAATGAGATCAGCCCTGGGTGTTCATTGGAAGGACTGATGCTGAAGCTGAAACTCCAATACTTTGGCCACCTCATGCAAAGAGTTGACTCATTGGAAAAGACCCTTATGCTGGGAGGGATTGGGGGCAGGAGGAGAAGGGGACGACAGAGGATGAGATGGTTGGATGGCATCACCGACTCAATGGATATGAGTTTGAATCAACTCAGGAGTTGGTGATGGACAGATACCTGCTGCTGTTAACCCTCTTCAGCTGAAACGTCTTTTCTACAAAAGGTTTCTGAAACCTGCTGCCTGGTGCGGGACCCCCATGAGAAGGTGTGTGGTTTTCTGTGCTCCCCCATTCTCATGGATGCCGCAGCCCCCCATCAAGCATATGTGCCATCAGGCTGTGTTGGGACTACAGTCTTCTCTAAAGGATCAAGGAGGCCCCCTCCATTGAGAACAAAGGGATCCAGTCACCCCCGAACAGAAGGTCCATAGAAAACAACTTCACACCTACTGGGACTCCTGGGGACCCTAGGCTGGCCTGTCAAATTAACCCCCTCACCCGGCTTCCTCAGTGAACACAGGGAATCAGAGGCTTGGTCTGTTGACAAGTTTCCTGTGGACAGAGGAAGGGGCCCACATCCTGCAGAAACCCCAGGTGAGGAACAAAATAGACTGAGGGTTCCCAGGGAATGCATGTGTGGCTCACCTGACAGCCCTGGGTGACCATGGGGTGTGACATCCAGTTGTGACATCGCTGATCATGCTGGGACAGGAGAAGTGAGGGCCTGGGTCACAGAGCTCGAGTTCAAGTCAGATGTGTGAAGGAGCCCAGGCATGCTAGGAGTCAAGGTCCCCCTGAGGGGGACTCTGGGACCCTAGAACATACACCTGGTCACTGCTTTTAACCCTGGACAACACCGGCAGGGTTGTGGGAATCAGCCCCCGAACCCTGGTTTCCCTCTTGGGTGTCCTGGCTCGAGAGGGCCTGGGTCTCTAAGGGAAGCAAAATCAGGTGGACAGAGGGCAGTGCCCAGACTAGCTGAGAGTCAAGGCGAAGAGCACAGGGAAGGCTGAGTGACTCCCAGGACATCATCTCAGCCCATGGCATCCTCAGCCACTAAGAAGCCCTGGGCTTGGTGCCCTGATAGAATGTCCACAGCTTCCTCCAGGGGCCTCAGGGCAGTGAGTCCCTTGGTGTGAGGGTCTTGTCTCTGCTGAGGACTTTGACATCCCAGGACCTTCCAGGGCTCAGGATGAAGACCCAGAGGGAGAACACAGGTGACCCTATAGTTCTACAACTCTGCTGCCAGCCCTGGGCATCCAGGGCGGTGGAATGAGCACTTCACAGGGTGTCCTGACTTCCACATCAAGGTCAGAGAGACTGGGATCTTAATATAAGGGGTGGGATCCTTATCCTAAGGACCTGCAGAGGGAAGGGTGCAGGTCCTCTAAGAAGTCAAAGGGAGTACACTGTCAGAGCCCTCAGGGCACCCTGTATCCCAATGAGGGGACCTCACAGATCCCCACCCCTACATTTGACCCTGGGAGGTCACGGGTGTGGAATTAGCACTCTAGGCCAAATGTCAGTTTCTGACATCTGGGTCTCAGAGAGACTGCGGACCTGGATAGAGGCACGAGGCCACAACTGGGGTTAGGAGAGAGTCCCAGGTCCTGCCTGGAGACAAGCTAAGGTCCTGGGGGAGGACTGAGGGGACCCCAGAGATTCTCACCCTGTCATCTGCCCTGGGAGACCCAGGAGTGAGAAGAGAACACTAGGCCTGTCCTGACTTCCTGACATCCGGGTCTCAGAGAGACTGGGGCCCTGGTGGGAGGAGCTGGGCCTCAGATGTGGAGAGGACGGAGCCCAGGTCCTAGCAGGAGTCAAGGTGAGGACCCTGAGGGGGGACTGTGGGGAGCGAGACTCCAGAACACAGAGGACCCTGGTAGTCTTTGGGTGGGGCAATCTCGTGCAGCATTTCCTGACATCCAGGTCTCAGGGAGACTGGGGATCTCGTGAGAGTGGTAGTGCCTCAAAATGGTGAATGGGAGAATCACTCGTCCTGCCTGAAGCCCAGGTTCCACGTGAGGAAAGACTGAGGCTGTTAGACCCCAAGGCAGGTAGGGATCCTGGCCCTTGTGGTGGGTCTTGGAGGCCCCAGAGTGGGGTGAGCTGTTTATCCGTTCTGGCTTAGGAGCCTCGAGATGTGCGGTGATAGGGCGGAGGGTGGAGGCATCAGATCTGCAGAGGATGGACACCCAAGACCCCGAGGCAGGACTGAGCAGACCCCCAACTCTGTGGGCAGTGTTAGGAGGCCAGGTGGGACGTGAGGAGGAGATGATGATCGAGCATTTCCCCAGCCTAGGACCTGCAGGAGGCCTTGGGCAGGTCTGACCACATGTAGGGCCCCTCAGTACTTTCTGTACATACTCAGGTCTTGTTCTCAGTTACCCTGCAGGTCCCCAAAGGGGAGGGTCCAGGCCGTGCCAGGGGAAAGGGGGCACTACAAGGGAGCCCCGAAAAGACCACCCACCGAAAACTGTGGGGGCCTCACAGAATTCACCCCTCCCACCAGCTCAGAAGGCCCAAGTCTGCACCACAGTCTACCCCCGAGGTGCTCCTCCATTTCTTTCACAGGGGCTCCAGGAACCAAGAGGCGAAGGCAGAGGACTGAGGTCCAAGTCCACGGGTCAGAGAACAGAGGAGGTTCAGGCTGTGCCTGGAGTCAAGGTGAGTTGGTTCCCCTGAGTGTGTACCAGGGACTCCCCATCCCAGAACAGAGGGGACACCACAAGAACCTAATCCCCCACCATGTCAGCCCCGAAATCTCAAGCTGTGTTGGCTGCACCCTGGGGAGACACCTCACATCCTCCTTCGGGTAGCCAGGGGTCAGGCCGCTGAGGATGAGCTCCTTTTTGAGGTCCGAGAGCACCCCTCGAAAGGAGACCTATAAGTGGCCCAAGTCAGACTGCCCAGGGTGGGTTTCTCAGCCGAGGCCACTCACAATCCCCCTCTCCCACAGGCCCGGGGTCCCCATCTGTCCCCCTTCCTCATTCCTGTCTGCAGTTCAACCCCAGTCATCCTGCCTGGGGTGCATGAGCTCCGCCAGGCTGAGAGAGTCTTTCCTGATCCAAGAAAGAATGAGGGTCTGATGGAGGCACAGTTCTTTTGGGGTGAGGTGGAGGAGGAGGAGTTGGAGAAGGAGGAGGTTGAGCAGGTGAAGGAAGGAAATGCAGCTTCCTTTTCCTCCTCTCTCCTGGTCTGGGGCACCCTGGAGGAGGTGGCTGCTGCTGCAACAGCCAGTCTCCCCCAGAGCCCTCTGGGTGTCTGCCCCTCTCCCACTGCCATGGCTGCCACTCTGGGGAGCCAATATGAAGACTATGAATTCATCAGGCAAGATGAAGTGCCAAGCACCTTGCATGACCAGGAAGATACCAGATCTTCCCTCCAAGATGCACTATGGGTGAAGAAGAATGAGCTGGGGCAATTCCTGCTCAGCAGGTATCTTGCCAAGGAGCCAATCACAGAGGCAGAAGTGCTGAATAGTGTCCTCAAAGATTACCAGGACCACTTCCTGGCGGTCCTTGATCAAGCCTCAGAGTACCTGCAACTGGTCTTTGGTTTGGAGGTGAAGGAGGTGGGCCCCAGTGAGCACACCTATATCCTGGTCCCCGCCCTGGGCCTCACCCTCAATGACATGCTGAGGGAAGGGCAGAGGTTGCTCATGGCTGGCATCCTGGTGGTGATCCTCTGCCTGATCGCTGTGGAGGACAACTGAGCCCCTGAGGAGCAGGTCTGTGGAGCACTCAGCAAGATGGAGGTGTGTCCTGGTAGGGAGCACTTTATCTATGGTGAGCCCAGGGAGCTGCTGACCCATGTGTAGGTGTGAGGGGTCCCTGGAGTGTACCGGCAGGTGCCTGATTGCGACCCTCCTCGCTACAAGTTCCTGTGGGGTCCCTGGGCCTATGTGGAGACCAGCAAGTTGAAAGTCCTGGATTATCTGGACAGAGTCAGTTGAAGGTGCCCCAGATACTTTCAGCCCCTCTGCAGAGGCTGCGAGGGAAGAGGAAGGGGGACTCTGAGCCAGAGCAGCAACCAGGCTCCTTCCAGGCCCACGTCCAGCAGCTTGTCCTGAGGGACAGGAAGGGAGGCTGATCCTTCCCTCCGTGACTGAAGAGGGAGTGGGCAGCCTTCTCAGCAGTGAGGGTCTGGGCCCGATGGGGAAACCCGGTGTGTGGCATCTTCGTGTTCCTGTTCTCTACAATGACATGGAGACTCATGTCTGTTTGCTTTAGGAATTTCTCACATGTTACTCCTTTTTATGGAAGACAATGCATTCCAGAATCTAACTATGTCATTGATGCTGATCACACTGTGTTTGTACTTATCCAGTTCAAGAACAAAAGTTTTCTTGTTTGCCATAGGACCCAGCAATCCCACTGCTGGGCATACACACTGGGGAAACCAGAATTGAAAGAGACACGTGTACCCGTGTTCATCATGGCACTGTTTATGATAGCCAGGACATGGAAGCAACCTAGATGTCCAACAGCAGATGAATGGATAAGAAAGCTGTGGTACATATACACAATGGAATATTACTCAGCCATTAAAAAGGATACATTTGAACAGTTCCAGTGAGGTGGATGAAACTGGAGACTATTATACAGAGTGAAGTAAGCCAGAAACAAAAACACCAATCCAGTATACTAACACATATATATGGAATTTAGAAAGATGGTAATGAGAGAATCCTTTCCTGGGCAGGTTGATAAGAAGTCTAGGGGTCCCAAAGGAAAGAGGGGTCTGGAATTCTCAAGGAGGAAGAAATGACAAACTTTTTTATCCCTCTACATTCCATAGGATTATATAACACTAATGTATCCTGCTTGAGGACAGTCTCTGGAAAAAGCCTTCTAGCTAATCCTGTTACCTTAAGGTGTGAATTATGGGAGTTAGGTCTAGTGAGGTTTTAAAACTTCCTGACATTCTTTTGATTCACTGTAATAACTAATTAAAGAGTATAAATTCCATTGCTAACACTAGCAAGTGGGTACTCTTTCTTCCCCCTTCTGATGTCTATGTCAGAAGCTTTCTCTATCCCTTTTATGCTTTAATAAACTCTATTGCACAAAAGCTCTGAGCAATCCAACATCATCGCTGGCCCTGGATTGAAATCTTCTCCAGAGGCCAAGAATCCAGGCGTCTTTCCCTGGGTTCAGCAACAACCTTTCAGTAGTGATAATCCTGTATGCGAGACAGAAAAAGAGACACAGATGTATAGAACAGTCTTTTGGACTCTGTGGGAGAGGGCGAGGGCAGGATAATATGGGAGAATGGCACTGAAACATGTAAATTATCATGTGTGAAACGAATCACCAGTCCAGGCTTGTTGCATGAGACAGGGTACTCAAGGCTGGTGCACTGGGATGACCCAGAGGGATGGGATGGGGAGGGTGATGGGAGGGTGTTCAGGATGGGGGACACATGTACACCCACGGCGGATTCAAGTCAATGTATGGCAAAACCAATACAATATTGTAAAGTAAAATAAATAATCAAATTAAAAAAAAAGTTTTCCTGTTTGGTAAAACGGACTGGGAACGCTTTCATTTTATTTCATGGTCCTGCACAAGATAATATGGAATTAGAATTAGAGCAATTTTGGAAATGTGAATTTATTTAGCAGTGATATAATTCATGGAAGAATTAGAAAATAAAAAGTAATAGTAGTGAATTATTGCTTCTTATACTTTTTATGTGTCATTTTGTACAGCTAAGGGATCTTGGTTTATTTGCATTTTCGTGGGTTATCAGTGGAAGTAGCAGTTAATCTGAGTCAAGCAGCCCCCTCCTTACTGACTCATTTATTCCAAAGACTTTTATGGAGCCTCTGCTCCATGAAATGCCCTGTGTTAGCAGTGGGGACACTGGGAGAAGCAGGACACCCCCACACCTAGAGTGATGGTCTAGGAGCCACAGTCACATGAGGTGCATCGTGGGAGTGAGCGGAAATTGGACATTGCTATAAGGTGTCCTTTTGGATCTCGGATAAACCCCAGAGAGGTCTCTCTCTGCTGCAGGATGGAAGGGGTCCTGGCTCTTGTCACATTGCTGCTGACTACAGGGACAGAGTAGGTGTTTTCTACCCCATATCTGCTAGAAATCCTGCAGAACTGCTGTCACACTCCGTTGAAGTGATGCCCAGAAATCCATCCTCTCTTTCCTGGTACCAGGGACCCAGAACTCAAGGTGTCAACTAGCTTTTAATTATCTTCATTGTAAAGGACATTGTAATCAAAGACTCAACATTTATTGACAATGCAATAATGAAAAAAAAAAAAAAAAAAAGGAGTTTGAATGGAAGGCCAGCTGGGAGACAGGCAAAGAGTGGTTCTTTCTGCTGTTTTCTGGACCAGCTTGAGTCCTGCAGGAACACTGCTCCACACCCAAACTTCACAGGTCCTCTAACTGGAAATGGGCCTGTCCAGGTAGCCCATACAATGAAGAATTTGCTTGCATTGTGGGAGACGCGGGTTCAATCCCTGGGTCAGGAAGATCCCCCTGGAGAAGAGTATGGCAACACACTCGAGTATTCTTGCCTGGAGAATTCCATGGACAGAGGAGCCTGGCAAGCTACTGTCAATGGAGTTGCAGAGTCAGACATAATTGAGCAAGTAACACTATGGTCCACTGTGGCCTAACTAGAAAAGTTTCTTAGTTTTATTTATGAAACATCTTGTTTGGTTAATTAGGAATTCCACATCCTATTGAGGTGAATATTCTCTGACCCACCCTTGACAACAAAACAGCCAACCCCATTCAGTGGAGAGTGGAGGAGTGTCTGGGGACAACAGTGTGAGAAATTCCTGTCCTGTCATCACAGGACCAATAGCTCCCCAGCCCTGCGAGCTCTGGCTCATCCCCCACACGCATCCTACAGCCCAACACACAGGGCTCCTCACACCCGCTCGCCTCCCAGATGAAGAACTGAGGCCACGGGGCTTGGGCTTCTTCCCAAGACCACGTGCTAGTGAGGGCCAGGGTTGGCTCAGAGCCTTGGTCTCAATTCCTCTGGAGCCCCCACCCTTCCTGCCCACCCCAGGCCATGGCCCGACTTTCTGCCTTCTCACACCTTCCTCTTCTCAGTGCTACATGATGTCTCTGAGGTGAAAGACAGGAGGCCTGTGTAAGAAAGGGGACAAGGAGAATCAGAAGCACTGTGGGGTTGCTCTGTGATTTGCTGAGAACTGATTCTGCCAGGGACTGGCATCTCTATCCAGTCCCAGTGTCTCCCACATGAAGGTGATGCCCTGTCCCTGCTGCTGCCATGGGGCCTCTTGCCCAACTGAACCTGCAAGACTGACCAGCTCCTCACTGAGTGGGAGGATGGAGGACCTGACTGTATGGTTTCAGTGGTCACTGGGATAAGGCCCGTACAGGAGCCTCCTCTGATATGGGAGGGAAGGGAACAGAGGCAGATCCCTGAGGTTCCAGGTCTCCCCAACCACAGCGAGGGAGGGGAGCAGCTGGAGGTCTTCTGGTCTGGGGAAACGAGGGCAGGGACACACAGCACATGGGCAGGAGAGTGAGGCTGAGAAAGGCAGGTCTTTGGCATCATGGTGTTGGAGAAGACGGTTGAGAGTCCCTTGGACTGCAAGGAGATCCAACCAGTCCATCCTGAAGGAGATAAGTCCTGGGTGTTCATTGGAAGGACTGATCCTGAAGCTGATTCTCCAGTACTTTGGCCATCTCATGCGAAGAGTTGACTTGTTGGAAAAGACCCTGATGCTGGGAGGGATTGGGGGCAGGAGGAGAAGGGGACGGCAAAGGATGAGATGGCTGGATGGCATCACCGACTTGATGGGCATGAGTTTGAGTAAACTCCGGGAGTTTGTGGTGGACAGGAAGGCCTGGCGTGCTGCAATTCATGGGGTCGCAAAGAGTCGGACACGACAGAGTGACTGAACTGAACTGAACTGGGCATCATGAGGGCTTATGTGTGCACTACACAAGTGTCTGAGTCATGGCTGACAAAGACTCCCTTGGTGCCACACAAACCCACTGCCAGGGCCCGGGTGGTGCCTGGAGGAGTGGGATCAAAAAGCCAGCTCCATCAAGATCCAGTGGGCGAGGAGGGATCCCGAGCATGGAGGGAGCAAGAAAGGCCACCTAGCCAGGCTGCCTGCAGATGCCATGACCTTCTATTCCCTTTGGAGGAGTCACCAGGGGCCCTCACCGACACTCACAGCCTCCAGAGTCATGTCCCAGTCAGAGGAACTGAAGAAAGGCTAGGGGAAGTCCAAGTTGAAGCCTGGAGCTCATCCAGTCCTTAGGCAGAAAGGCCCCTGGGAGATTTTCTTCCATATCCTCTTAGATCTCCCCTTTAAGACACCAGGGACTGGCCCTCACAAAGGGAAAGTGACCCTGCTACTGGCAGTGTCCTAGGGTCCTTGAAAATGGGCCTTTCCAAGGTGCCAGTCTGTATCCTACATGGTGATTTTCAAGAACAGTGGCCCCGAAGTCCCAGAGAACACGCATCTCCAAACCCACTGCTCTACTGTTTATGTGCAGTGAAGACTGGTGATTCTCACTTGGGTTTCATCCAGTCCCACACCCAGGCTCTCATCCTTTTTCAAATACAGTTAGACGGGGGTTTCCTTTGGTCACATCTAGCTCAACAAGTCAGACATGTCCCTGGGAGTGAGTGTGTGTAAAGGAGGGCCCTTGAAAAGCGCCTAACCCATAAGCCAACAAAATCATTTCATGGACCTGCCATCTGGGTAACCGAGAACAGGTCCAGAGTGGAGGTTAGGAGAGGGGCAGAGGCGGGGAAGATCAGAGCTGGCCTTGAACAGGACCAGTGAAGTGCTTGTTTTCAACACAACAGGCTGTACCTTGAGCCCCCAATCAAGTACTTCAAAGGTTAGTTATCCAAATAGACTCAAGTTGGACGTGGGCAGCCAGGACTGCAGGTAGCAGAAGCCCAAGCACCCCACTGACAAAAGGAAACAGGGCTTTCAAAGCAGCCACCAAGGAGTCTGAATCTGGGGCTCTGGGGAGGGGAAAAGCACATGCAGGTGTTCCCAAAGTGAACGCTCTAGGGCCACCAGAGTGGTGTTTATGGAAAAATTGGAAACTGAAGACAACAGCGTGTGATCTGCAGTGGGATGCCTTCTGGGGGTGGGCAGACCTCGGGAGACTGCAAGCTCAGTGGACTCCTGGTTTACCGTCCCACACAGCATCCTGGGGATTCTGTGTCTCAGGTGCTTGGGGACAGTCAAGTGGAATATGAGGTCGCTCGCACTGTGCTTGAGCACAGCCCTACTCTGGGGAGAGCTCGACCTGGGGGTCGGTGGGGGCAGGACAACAGGACTCTGACTTTGGGGCCAACTGAGCGGGACTGACCAACCAGCAGCAGTCAGCTGGAAGACAATAAAGCCAGAAGAGGGGAAAGGATGGAGGGGCCACCCACTCAGGCAAAGCCAATCAGTCTGCTACAGACCCCATCTTCTGGGAGGGACAGTCACCAAGGTCCCATCTGACCCCTGGGTTCTCCCTTGGTGTTTGTAGACCCAGGACTTGCCATGGCCTGGCCCTTCAGCAGAAGCCAGCCACAGGTCTGCACATTGTTAGGGCAGTGGAGCCAGGGGTGTATTTGTCAACACATCCAGGGCCTGGCCCCCTGAAACAAGGCACCTGGCAGCAGATGGGAGCCTTTGCAGGCAACCTGAAACAAACTTTTCTGTACTTTCAGACAAGAGACAAGCTGGGGATCCCATCTCCATCCCCATGCCCCCTCCCCCACACTGGGCCAGGGCTGCCTCTCCACATCACCTCTGTGACATCATGAAACAATAAGGAAGCTTACCCCCTAATTGGCTGCCTGTCCCATGACTAAGATTCTAGAATCTCCAGACAGTATTTATGGAGCACCCCGACCCTGGTCTGAGGCCTGTTTGCCCTGAGCATTCACTGCTTGTGTAGATAATGCTCCTGAGCTCGATTGATTCAATGGCTAGTCAGAGTTCCCATGAGGCACAGGCAGCGCTACTGGCCCCATCAACTGATGGGGAGCCCTCAGCAGGGGACCCCCGTGATTCCTCCCCAGATCCAAATGTGGATTCAGGGGAGGCTTTGGAAAAGCAGGGTGACCAACCTGAGAGCCCAGATCCAGGCCTCCATGACAATCTGCCCCCACAGGTCCCGAACCCAGAAATGGCCAACGAGAATGAGAAAAACGCCAGCTTTGGGCTGTCCTTCCCCAGGAAGCTCTGGAGGATCGTGGAGGATGCGACCTTCACCTCTGTGCACTGGAATGATAAGGGAGACATGGTTGTCATCGAGGCAGATCTCTTCCAGATGGAGGTCCTCCAGCGCAGAGGCGTCAATCAGATCTGCGAGACAGACAGCATAAAGAGCTTCATTCGTGAACTGAACCTGTACGGGTTCAGAAAAATTCGCTCCTCAGGTCACTCTGAAAGAAGAAAGAAGTTGATGGTAATGTAGAATGCCCTTCTGGGGAGACTAGACTAGATGAGCTGAGGGCTGATGGGTTTCATTTCCCAGGAGAATGTTGTTCTCATGAGAGAGTGGTTAAGGAAAGAGGAGAACGCAGGGTCTGTCGTGTCCCGCCACCACCCCCCCTTAGGATCTTTGGTGGTGACGCCAGATCCTGAGGGGCCACTTGATGTCAGGGAGGGTCGGGAACACCTCAAGCAAGGATGGCCCCGGGGGAGCTCTAGGGAGTGACATTCCAGAACCTCATAACCTGCCAGGAATGAAGAGACCTTTTCTCCATACACATGCACGACCCGATGGTTGTGGGGAGAGTGCGGCAAGGAAGGGCTCTTCTCCCCTCTCATGGCTAAAGTGATTCATTTCCTTTCAGATCTATCGCAACTCCAATTTTCAGAGAGACAAGCCTCTACTCCTGCAGAACATACAGAGGAAAGGCAACCCCAGAACAACTTCTCAACCTGCCACTGGAACAACAGAGACCCCAAAGAGAAAGAAGCGAGTGATGGCGACCAGACACTCTCCCCGGCTCCACCACAACGAGTTCACCCAAGAGGTTGGCAACAAAGTCCAGAAGGGAATGCCCACTGCTTGCAGAACCCCCAGCCAGTGCTCATTTGTGTTTTCTGACCTTTGGTCTATGGGTAGTGTAGCCAGCCAGGTTGGGGGAAACCATCTCCCCAGTGAGCAGGGTGGCCCCAGTGGAGAAAGTCCATCCAACAGTGCCACATCTGTGTCCCCAGCTACTGCTGGAAGGGACAGTCCAGGGGAACTGCCTGAGAGCCCCCCAGTGTACCCAGATTACGAATCGGTGATGACTTTGTACAACACTTGTTACTCCATCCTGATGGCAGGCCTTTTAGTCATGGCCCCAGATGAGGCCCCTGAGTCAGAGGAGGAGCAGGGAGATTCCTCAGATCATAAGTGCACCCTCTGTGAGCAGGCCAAGAAAAAGCCCAATCCCTGAGCTGCCAGATCCCTAGGAACACTCAAAAGCACTCTCTTGTAATCAAAAATAGATTTCTGGCTCTAATAATGTAAAGCAAAACTCGACTGGAGTAAATAAACAATCAAGTGAGAACTGCAAACCTGTGTTCTTTCTATCTGCCCTTTGTATTCACACATGGCACAGGGTGAGCCAGATGAGGCTGGACGCCCATGCACCAGACAGGATCCAGTTCAGTCCCCATGGTCTCTTTTCATCTGAAACAGCAGCATTTCACAGGCTCATCCAAGGGTCTGACCCATGAGCTGAGCGCTGAGGTGAACCCAGGTTGGACTGGTTCCTGGGCCTTTCCTGTCACTCAGTAGATGGCCCAGCTGGGCTCCTGACCTTGGGGGTGTCACCTTCCATGTGTCATGCACCCTGCAGCAGAAGGGGCTCCTCCTGGGTATCCTGATGATGCCACAAGTTTCTGATCATCAGCTGAGCATCCCAGCTCCTGATCCAGGCCCCCCCTCCAGAGGCTGACTGGAAGGCAGGATCACCCCACCCGCCAAGGGCTTTGCAAACATATTACCCCAAACCCAAAGACAAGTGCAAGGTTTCAACAAGGTGAACACCAGCCATTGTCGCTCTGCCCTCACAGCTATACTTAGGAGCCTGTCTTTGGACATGAGGCGGCCAGGCACTGCCTCCAACACACACACTTTGACAGCCAAGGGACACTTTACAATAGACAAGGGTCATGTGCAAGGATAAACCGTGGCCTGTTTCTGGGCCTGCAGGCCTCTCTGCCTGCCAGTGCACAGCCCTGTCCCCAGCCTTACCCTGTCACCCCTGGGACACTGTTCCAATATCAGGGAGATTGGACCAGAACAGAGAGGGAAAAACATTAACCAGTTTCCTAACAACACATTTCTCTCAACCACACAGACCCAGCAGGGCCAAAACGAGTGGCAACGCCATCATTTCATAAAGGTCAAAGTCCCAGAGTCTTTTGCTGAGTTCAGAGCAGCATCCTGTGAGGGGAGTCCCTGCCCCTGGCCCCGCACCAAGTGGACACCACAGCATGGGGCTGATTCGGACAGAATCAGATGGGCAAGTCCAGAGCGCGGCAGTAACTGCATGGTATCAGCATGTGCTGGTCTCTTGGTCACTTTCCTCTCGAGAGTCCAGTCTGGACGGGCCTCCTGCCCAAAGAGGATCAGGTGCTCAGAGATGTCCACCTGGAAGGTGTCTCCCCTCCCACCTGCCCGCTGGGATGGGCTGCAACAGCCAGAGGGATTTGGCGAGCAGTCATATTACTTCTCTTGCAGGTCGGGTAGCAGGCCTTGATTCTCCAGCTCCTCCACCTGGTCAGGATCTAGGGTTTGGGGACACAGCAAAGTGCCCCCAATGACCACGAGACCTGTGTGCAAAGACAGGACACAGAATGAGAACAAGGTCATTCAAAGTTTCACCTGCTTGAGACTAACACCATATCATGGAGGGAACCCGAGGTGAACTGGGTCCTCTGGCTGAGCATTTTCGAGGGGCTCACCTCAGCAAAGAGAACTCGGGGTGAGGCCAAGTGAGGGAGGGTGAGAAATGAAAGGGAGAGGACTGGTGCTCCACGAACCCACCAGGCCATAGGCAGCTCTCAGTCTGCCTACTGCAGGCCGCGAGGACAGAGCAGGAGGGCCCCAGCAGGGGCCCACAGACATCAGGTCCCTAAGGGATTTACCAGCAGACAGGTGTTGCTGTGCAGCCTCACCCCTGGGAGTCAGGGGACTTGCTGCAGGCAGTGGGGGTGTGGAACCAAGCTAGGTGCTTTCCTGCCTCTCATGGTCTCTGCCAGGCACAGTAACACGTGTGGGGACACACAGAGACAAGTGCCATGTGCAGAGCTGGTTGTGCCCATGGCTCAGAGCACGAACAGGGACTGAGGCCCAGAGAGGTAGTAGGCACTTCGGGCCTCAGCCCCACCTACCCCACCAACTGGTTCAATAGAAAACAAACAAGCACAACCCAGCTGGGATCTAGGGCAGCATCACGGCCATATAGGCAGCGCGGGGCAGGGTGTCACTTGCCCACGATCACTCCACAGCCGAACTTGTCCCTGTCCTGCAGCAAGGCCTGGGTCTGGGCGGGGCTCATCCCCAGCCTCTGCTCCAGCATCTCCCACCAGGCTGAGTCTTCAGAGTCCCAGTGTGCGATGTGGATAGCCAGGGCACAGTGGCAGTGGCCACATAGCACGGGCCACCCCCACGTTTCCAGGGTCTTGACACCATTTAAGACAATACCCACATAAGGCTTTCCAAAGGACAGACAGCTGAACTTCATCCCCCAGGACTCCCAGGGCCTCATGTGTGGTTGCAGAAACACAGAACCACAAAGGCCGAAAGCCTGACATAATGATCTCCAAGTTCACAGTCCTGGTCTGGACCTCAGCCCCACGTGCCTAAGCAACCTCCAAGCCTGCTGACACAGAATGTGGAGGGTCAGAGAGGGCTGACTTCTTCCATCCATCTCCAAGTGGTCCACTGATAGGGGGTTGCTGATCAAGAGGACCCATTAATCACATGAAGTCCACGGCCTGGTGGGTTCCTGGACCACCAGCCCTCTCCCTTTCACTTTGCTCCCTCCCTCACTTGTCCTTGCCCTGAATTCTGCCATAAGAGTGGTATCATCTGCATATCTGAAGTTATTGATATTTCTCCAAGCAATCTTGATTACATCTCATGCATCACCCAGCCCAGCATTTCACATGATGTACTCTGCATGTAAGTTAAATAAGCTAGGTGACCACATACAGCTTTGATATACTCCTTTTCCAAATTTGAACCAGTCCGTTGTTCCATGTTGAGGTCTAGCTGTTGCTTCTTGACCTGCATACAGGTTTCTTGGGAGGCAAGGAAGGTGGTCTGGTATTGCCATCTCTTTAAGAATGTTCCACAGTTTGTTGTGACCCACATAATCAAAGGGTTTATAACATGGAAAAAGTAAATGTTTTTTCTGGAATTGTCTTGCTTTTTCTATGATCCAACAGATGTTGGCCAGTTGAACTCTGGTTCTGCTTTTTC
Organism: Muntiacus reevesi; assembly: GCF_963930625.1. Taxonomy (NCBI): domain Eukaryota; kingdom Metazoa; phylum Chordata; class Mammalia; order Artiodactyla; family Cervidae; genus Muntiacus; species Muntiacus reevesi. Next base: position 96,591,040 of record NC_089271.1, read on the forward strand.
TGAGTCCAGCTTTTACATCTGGAAGTTCTTGGTTCACATGCTGTTGAAGCCTAGCTTGAAGGATTTTGAACATTTTGAGCATTACCTTGCTAGCACATGAAATGAGCACAATTGTTCAGTAGTTTGAACACTCTTTGGCATGGCCCTTCTTTGGGATTGGAATGAAAACTGACCTTTTCCAGTCCTGTAGCCACTGCTGAGTTTTCCAAATTTGCTGGCTTTGCAGCACTTTAACAGCATCATCTTTTAAGATTTAAATAACTCAGCTGGAACTCTATCACCTCCACTAGCTTTGTTTGTAGTGATGATTCCTAAGGCCCACTTGATTTTAATTCCAGGATGTCTGGCTCTAGGTGAGTGATCACACCGCCATGATTATCTGGGTCATGAAGACCATTTCTGTATAAGTCTTCTGTGTATTCTTGCCACCTCTTCTTAATCTCTTCTGCTTCTGTTAGGTCCTTACCATTTCTGCATTTCATGTTTTAATACAATAGAGCTAGGATTTACTGAAAGGCAAGGCTGATTTTATTGCAGGTGATCCTCACATCTTGAACTGAGATACCAAGGAACTCATGAAAGGTCTCTTCCAAATAAAGACAGCAGTCAAAATTCCACCTATTCATTTTTTGCCTGTAATTGTTTGCTTGAGCCTGGTAAAAACACTGCTTTCATTCTTAACAGAAATTTTCAAATCTAAGTGATTAATATGCTCATTACTGTCTGTCATAGGCTGAATTGTGTGCCCCCCTCCAACTTAGCATGTTGAGGCCCTAACCCAACACTTCAGGATGTGCTTCTGTTTTAATATAGGGACTTTAAAAAGGTAATTAACATTGAATGAGGTCATATGAGTGAGCCCTAATTCTTCTGACTGTGGTCCTTATAAGAAGAGGAAGTTTGGAGAAATAAAGGGACACAGGGTTCGGCATATGCAGGGAAGTTACCATCTGAAGATTCAGGATGGAGACCACCATCTACAAGCCGAGGAGAGAGGCTTCAGGAGAGACCTGACCTGCTGACACCTTAATCTTGAAATTCCAGTCTTCAAAACTGTCAGAAAATGAATTTCTGGGGGCTTTCCTGGTAGCTCAGTAGTACAGAACCTGCCTGTTAATGCAGAAGACTCAGGTTCAATCCCTGATCTGAGAAGATCCCACATACTGAGAAGCAACTACCCCATGCACCACTACTGTTGATTCTGTGCTCTGGAACCCGTGGGCTGAAGCAGTTGTAGGCTGTGTGCCCTAGAACCCGTGCTCTGCAACAAGAGAAGCCACCACATGAGAAGCTTGTGCACTACAACTAGAGAGTAACTGCCACTTGCCACAACTAAAGAAAAGACTGTGCAGCAACAAAGACCCAGCACAGTCAAAATCAATTTCAAAAATTATTTTTAACAACAGAATTTCTGTTGTGCATGCTACCCAGTCTGTGACACTTTGTTCTGGGCAGCCCTAGCAAACTAATACCTGCTTCTTCTTTTGTACCTTTGCCTGTTCCTAGTGATGGAACTCCAGGAGAATTGGATCTGCTTGAAGGAAATGGGAGAAAAATATCTTTTGGGAGAAACAACATGTTTGCCTAAAAGCTCTGTCTCCTGGCCTAATATTTTGGAGACTTCCTGAGGAAGACTTGTGTGGCAGATCCTGCTCGCGTCCCGTCTGCCTTGTGGCTGCAGCATACACCAACCAGACACTACACTGCCAGCATCTCGTCAGTGGCTCAGAAGTTTTTTTCCTCGTGCCTGAAACCTACTTTGTCAGTGCTCAGGGCAGACTGAAAATGTCAGGGAATTGATGCTTTATGACCCATAGGAACTGGAGTATAAATACCCCAGGTCCTTCATCCTCAAACACGATAACTCAGATAACTCTCCATAGGCAGGATTAAGCTCCCTTAATCTTTCTTGAAATGCACCTTTTCTTGGCTCCCTTCCTACCTCTATGGAAGCTCTCCATGCTTCCTCTGCAAAGCACATCTCCAAAGGAAACTACTTGCTCTAGAATTCTTATTTTCAGGTGTGATTCTGGGGGACCCAGAACTAGATCCACCTGCCTTCTGTGTGTGCATATGAATCATCCATATTTAAAGATGCTGCTGTGGTTTCTAATTTAACAAGAGGATACACTGCTTTGGGGCTTTCCTGGTGGTTCGACAGGAAAGAATCTGACTGTCAATGTAGGAGACTCTGTTCAGTCCCGAGGTCAGAAAGATCCTCTGAAAAAGGAAATAGCAACCCACTCCAGTATTCTTGCCTGGAGAATTCCATGGACACAGGAGCCTGGTGGGCTATAGTTCATGGGGTCACAAAAATCAGACATGACTTAGTGACTTAACAACAACATTGCATCTAATTCTTTCTGTGGTAAGGTGATAAGTGGTTCAGTGGCTGGTGAATCCTGGAGCCTCTCTTTGCAGGAAAGAGTGTTCTAAAGTCCTGCCTTGTGGAAATGCCTTTGTGTCAAATCCACTATGCTGCATTTTTTTCTTCTATAAACACCAAAGCCCAATCTTTTCAGTAGTTATTGGCTTTTTTGGGAAAACTTTTGAAATGGAAGGATAATTGCTTTACAGAATTTTGCAGTTTTCTGTCATACATCAACAAAAATCAGCCATAGGTACACCCATGTCCCTTCCCTCCTGACCTCCCTCCAATCTCCCTCCTCATCCTACTCTTCAGTCTGTCTCAGAGCCCCTGTTTGAGTTCCCTGAGTCATACAGAAAATTCCCATTGGCTATCACATACATATGGTCTTGTAAATTTCTATGCTACTCTCTCCATACATCTCACCTTCTCCCTCCTCTCCTCCCCCCGTGTCCTTTTTGGCTTTGCTGAGCCTGCATTCTTTTATCACATCTCCGTGATGGGTAGGTGTGTCTGCATCAGGGTGTAGTGGTTATAATAATAACTTGTCTTCTGCCCGAGCTGCATGTTTCCTTATGGAGCTGGTCTAATATCTGCTGTGAAGTTTTCATGGTCCATGGCGGTGCAGCTGGGGAAGTTGCTTCTATACAGGAGTCCAAGCGACTATGAGAGAAACAGACTTCTGAGGAACAATGCAAGCTGCCCTGGGTGTGAAGTAAAGCTTCTGCTAAGCCCACTGACCCCAAACCCTTTCTCGTTGCTCTCAGGCTGGTGTTGAGCATGTCAGAGGTTGAGGTCCTCTCAGTGACTACTCAGAACAATGCTAAGGATGTTCCACATTGAGTAATGTTCAACCTTCTAGGCTCCCTCACCCCCCTGAAAACTGTTTACAGCCAGGCCCACAGTTCTTGAATGAGGAGTCCTGGGACAAGCCCGTGGATGAATGTGTTAGCCAGGCCTCACTGCATGTAACCTCTGCAGCTGATTTCCTGACAGGATCATTTGTCTTTGCCCCAAGAGGAAAGATTTTGTCCCAGAAGCTATTTCTCCATCGCATCTCTTATGAATCTTTTGCTATTAGCAAATTAATCCTAAGAAGTATTGCTGGCTTAAGGGATTTATGTGAGTGAGCCAGGGTCTACCACCATAGTGTTTAATCACCTTCATTGCCCTGTGATCTTCAGCTCACAGCCAAAGGCTAGAACCACAGGTTTAAAGGGTCATGGGCATCTCATTCCATGATCCCTGCCAACTTATTTACATTTTTCTCATTGACTGGTAAAAAGTAAATAGTAAAAGTGAATATTAACATCTACAGTTTAGGACTCAGTGAACTAAAATGGACTGGAATGGGTGAATTTAACTCAGATGACCATTATATCTACTATTGTGGGCAAGAATCCCTTGGAAGAAATGGAGTAGCTATCATAGTCAACAAAAGAGTCCAAAATGCATAATTGGATGCAGTCTAAAAAAAACAGTAGAATTATCTCTGTTCTTTTCCAAGGCAAACCATTCAATGTCACAGTAATCTAAGTCTATGCCCCGGCCAGTAAGGCTGAAGAAGCTGAAGTTGAACGGTTCTATGAAGACCTACAAGACCTTCTAGAACTAACACCCCAAAAATATGTCTTTTTTATTATAGGGGACTGGAATGCAAAAGCAGGAAGTCAAGAAATACATGTAGTAATAGGTAAATTTGACTTTGATGTATAGAATGAAGCAGGACAAAAGCTAATAGAGTTTTGTCAAGAGAACACACTGGTCATAGCAAACACCTTCATCCAACAACACAAGAAAAGACTCTACACATGAACATCACCAAGATGGTCAACACCGAAATCAGATTGATTATATTCTTTGCAGCCAAAGATGGAGAAGCTCTATACAGTCAGCACAAAACAAGACAGGGAGCTGACTTTGGCTCAGATCATGAATACTTATTGTCAAATTCAGACTTAAATTGAAGAAAGTAGGGAAAACCACTACACCATTCAGGTATGACCTAAATCAAATCCCTAGCGATGATACTGTGGAAGTGAGAAATAGTTCAAGGGATTAGATCTGATAGACAAAGTGCCTGACGAACATGGAGGGAGGTTTGTGATGCTGTACAGGAGACAGGGATCAAGAACATCCCCAAGAAACAGAAATGTTAAAAAGCAAAATGGCTGTTTGAGGAGGTCTTGCAAATCACTCTGAAAAGAAGAGAAGTGAAAAGAAAAGGATAAGAGTTCCAAAGAATAGCAAGGAGAGAGAAGAAAGCCTTCCTCAGCGATCATTGCAAAGAAAAAGAGGAAAATAGCAGAATGGGAAAGACTAGAGATCTCTTTAAGAAAATTAGAGATACCAAGGAAACATTTCATGCAAAGATTGGTTCGATAAAGTACAGAAATGGTATGGACCTAAGAGAAGCAGAAGATATTAAGAAGAGGTGGCAAGGATACACAGAAGAGCTGTACAAAAAAGATCTTCATGGCCCAGATAATCACAATGGTGTGACCACTCACCTAGAGCCAGACATCCTGGAATGTGAAATCATTTGGGCCTTAGAAAGCATCACTATGAACAAAGCTAGTGGAGGTGATGGAATATCAGTTGAGTTATTTCAAATCCTGAAAGATGATGCTGTGAAGGTGCTGCACTCAATATGCCAGCAAATCTGGAGAACTCAGCAATGGCCACAGAATTGGAAAAGGTCAGTTTTCACTTTAGTCCCAAAAAAGGGCAATGCCAAAGAATGCTCAAACTACCGCACAATTGCACTCATCTCACATGCTACTAACGTAATGATCAAAATTCTCCAAGCCAGGTTTCAGCAATATGTGAACCGCGAACTTCCAGATGTTCAAGCTGGTTTTAGAAAAGGTAGAGGAACCAGAGATCAAATTGCCACCATCCCCTGGATCATCGAAAAAGCAAGAGAGTTCCAGAAAAACAGTTATTGCTGCTTTATTGACTATGTCAGAGTCTTCGACTCTGTGGATCACAATAAACTGTGGAAAATTCTGAAAGAGAGAGGAATACCAGGCCACCTGACCTGCCTTTTGAGAAACCTGTATGCAGGTCAGGAAGCAACAGTTAGAACTGGACATGGACCAACCAACTGGTTCGAAATAGGAGAAGAGGAAGGCGGAGCTCTTCAAGCCCAGACATGCCCACCATGGCCAGCAATGCCCCAGAAGTGAGGCAGGAGAGATGGGCAGATTCTCCATAGCCCTTATGAAAGCCCACGTCAGATGACACCTTGACCTCGGCTGCTGGCCTCCTGAACCAACATGTTTTGTACTTTGAGCCACCAGGTGTGATCCTGATGTGACTGCCAGCAAATGAAGACAGAGGGTCAGCTCTGTCCAGACATCTCTCCGCAGGGGCAAGGGGGTGTGGGGGGATGGCTCTCTACTCCCAGCACCTCAGGCACACTCCTCCATGTCTGCACAACTTCATGTGTCTGTTTTCACCATTACATGGTGTCTGTTTACACTTCCCAGTTTTGGGGTTCCCACAGGTTACTGATGCTTCCCCCTGATGGAAGGAAAGGGAAAACTCATTTTGCTAATGCAGCCACTTGACATGACCACACACTCACTGACTAAAGAGTCATGCAGGAGGAGGCCCAGGGCACAGGACAAACCCCGGGGGTGCTGATACACACCAGCAAACTGCCTTCCCCAAAGGCTCACGTGTTCACTCCCCCAACCACAGGCAAGGGTGCCATGTCCTCATGCACTGGCTGGCCCTGAACATCATCATCTGATTGAACCTCTGTCCACCTGCTGGGTGATAAATGGTCACCCTCTTCACTGGGTGAACACATCCCAATGTTCCCTCCAGCCTCTCTCACCTCTTGTCCTGATACTGTGCACAGGCATGGTAAGTTCAAGTATTCCTGAAAGCTATTTCAATATAGGATGACTAGGTATAACTTGAATGTGTATAGAACTGGTTGGGAGCCCCTAAAATTTGTTTCTCCCAATCCAAACTACTTTATCTTGATTATTCTCCCCTTAGCCAGATTCCCAATATGCCTATGGTCACTGTATAGACACCCAATGCAAGAGCAAGAGTGATGGAGACAGCAGAATGGACATAGAGATGACTTGGGTCAACTGTGGCTAAACTACCTTTCGCTGATTTTACAAACCAGACAACTAGCATATACCATAATGCTAGGGCCCCTTCCAGGCCTAGAAATGCCAATGACTCTGAAGTTTAATCTTAAACTTCATTAGCTTTGTTTTTCATCTCTGTCTGGTCCAGAGACTTACAGAAGGGAAACCAAACAGTGAGAAAAAGCCTTGGGATTCAGATAACAAGGCAGAAGGCAGGATGGTACCTATCCAGAAGCAAGGATAAGGTAATCAGGATGATTTCCAGATAACCAGAATGTAAAAGTCCCTGGGAGTGTGGGACTTCTCTGGTGGTCCAGTGGTTAAGACTCCTCACTTCCACTGCAGGGGACATGGGTTCACTCCCTGGTCAAGGAACTAAGATTCCACATGCCTCACAGAATGGAGTCATTACAAATAAATAAGCAAAAATTAAAAAGACATCAACATTTACGGAGGGCTCAAAAAATTAAAAAAATTAAAAAGTACCTGGGAGTGAGTGACTAGCATGTGACCTAAGGAATGGAACAACAGCCGGAGCTGATACACTACACAAGGATCCAAAGTACAGAGCTGTTTTTCCTCCACTGCTGAGGTGAGAAACCTGGAATGACATTGGGTAGACACTGAGTGGTAGGAAGATGAAGCAGTTCAGGGGAGATGGGCTTCTGGCACCAACATCAGAAAAGAACCATGCTAGGCCAGCACAGAATCCAGTCTAGTAACACATAAAACAAAAAGACAGCTGTCATAGACAACCCTCTGAGTGTGTCAAGACTATATTCCCAGATGGTATAGTCATACCATCCAATGTGCACCAAGCTTGATAGGACCTCCTAGGTACCATGTTCCAGCCCCCACCCTCTATGGAGAAAGGGAGCAGGTCACTAGTGTAGGAGTCAGAACTGACCCCTTGGGGGTAGACTCCTGTCTTGCTACCATTCACTCCCTACCCACTCTGCAGTGTACTACTCAGAGCCCGCCTTCCTCTTCTTGCAGGGAGAGGCATCCTAGCACTTCAGATGTTTCTACAAAGAGTGGCCCTGCATCCAATGAGATTACTGACATACTTGCCTTGCTTACCTGCCTCGCACACACTGATGCCTGGGCGGGGCCCATCTCATCACCTGCCGAGTCCAGAGTGGTACAACAAAGTTGATGAGTGCTAAGTGACTCAAAGCCAACAGACAGAACTGGTACGTGCCTGCTCTGCAGAGGCAGCTCTGGGGACAGTACCAAGGTAAACTGGGTGGAGTCTTTATCCTCAGAGGGTTTGTGGTGTAACTGTGCATGCAAACACGTGCATGCACACACATACACACACAGAGAAGCCAACCAAGGTATCCTTGCACAAAAAGAGTATTATAGGGAAGGTTCTGGAAGGTTGCGCGCACGCACACACACAAACACACACACACAGAAATCGCCCAAAATAACCTTTCACAAAAGAGTACTATAGACAGGGTTTTGGAAGGTGGTGGGGAGGAAGGAATGGTCCTGAAGTCAGCCTCTGAGGCTTCAGGAGGACACAGGATGTGAGTAGGGAGGGATCTGCATTGAGCAGCAGTGTGGAGTGGAGGCAAGGCCATGACCATCTAGGAGGCAGGGGGAAGTGCTGCTCTGAGGAAGGGAGGAAGGCCCACGGTGGGGGTTGGAGCCCTGAGAAGCGTGGAGAGCAATGGCTGGACCTGGGCCCAGAACTGTTTACATTGACCTCATTTGACAGATGGGCAAGATGAGGCCAGAGCTTGGCAGGTATTCGAACACCAAGTTGTGGAAGTCAGGGGTCAACTTCCAGGAAAGCTGTGTTTTAGGATTCGTGGTTATACTACCAGGGTGGCCTAGGTGGCAGCAGCTGGAGAGGGATTAGAAATCAGCCTGTGTCATGTCACCAAGGGCCCTGGGTTTAAGAGAGCTCAGGAAGCACTGGATGAACAGGATATTCTTCCAGAAACTTCTTAAGGATTCTTCCTGAGATCCCTCTACTCCTAACTGCTGACTTTATGCCAGGGGGACCTGAGCGGGAGAAGGGTGACTGGGAAAATAGACTCTCATGCTTCGTTGAAGGTGTGCAAGGAAGGCTCAGGCACAGGCCCTCCACGTGTACCTGTGGTGACCCGAACACTCTGGGGATACAATGAGAAGGGAATGCCCTCTGGGTCAGTACTTCAGACACACACTGAACTCCATGGCACCTGTGCCACCATCACTGGCATCACTACTCAGAGATTCCAGACACTAGGAGCTGAGCCGTTCGGAAGGCTCCTTGTGCTCCACTTGTCTGGAGCTTGTCAGCAAGTTCCCCATCTTCTCCAACTTTGCAGATCCAACGCCAGGCACCAAGGAGGTGCTTACACACCTGAGAGTGAGGGGATCAAAGAAGGAAGGAAGGTGACTAGTGGCCATTAACAGAGCTATTGACAGACCAGTCACCAGATTGTCCACATCTGAAGGAGTGAGGTTGGGCACATTCTGTCTGTGCTTCTCATATGCCTGATGCTAAAGAAGCCCATCAACAAGTCCTGGGAACACAAACCCACCAGACTCTTCCCCTCACTGACTGACTACAAAAGGAACACCTCTGTGTTTGGATCCAGCCTCCCTGGTGTTCAGTCTTAACTTGCTTCCTCAGATGATGCACATGCCGCCTCCACCCTTATGGGAAAGTGGTCATCCTTCTTAATGAAGGGCTTGGGCAATACCACAGAGCACACACTGTTCTCCTTCCATATTCTGTAAAGGATACATGACATTTCAACACACTGGCTACTCTAGCAACTGAGCTTTTGTCTCCTTGCTAAAGTAGGTTCCCCACCTTAGCCATGTTGTTTCTGAATTGAAACAGACACAGACTGACAAGCAAAGCACTACAGACTGTCAAAGCATCCGGTCTTCTGGACACACACAGGAGGAGTCCCAGCAGAGTGCAGAAGACAGAGCACTCTACCAACACTGAACCTGGAACTCTCAACTCAATAATGGACAGAAAGGGTGGAGGCCACTTACATGAAGGTATCTTTCTAGATGCCATGTCATTAAGACTATCAAGAAAGCATATGCATGCCAGACACACCAACAGCTGCCCACAATTCTTTTTTTTTTTTTCTGGTTACTGTCCACAATTCTGAACCTTGACTTAGACCTAGAGTGTGGAGACAGGCCTCAGCCAGGGTCTGAAAGTAGGTCACTTGTTTCCATCAGAAGTTCCCTTGGAAAAGTGTCCATTAGCTTACCTTGTGGCTCAGATGGTAAAGAATCTGCCTGCAATGCAGAAGACCCAGGTTCGATCCCTGGGTCAGGAGGATCCCCTGCAGAAAGGAATGGCTACGCACTCCAGTATTCTTGCCTTGGAAATTCCATGGACAGAAAAGTCTGGTGGATTACAGTCCATGGGGTCGCAAAGAGTCAGAGATGACTCATCAACTAACACTTTGGCTATGATCCAGACTACAACCAAATCAAAGTGCAACTTTTCTTATCAAAGTGTAACAGCTTCTTAACCCAAATTGTGTTCTTCAGAAAATATTATACAGATGTTTCAGAAATAGTTGAGAAAAAAGTACTTCCTGACTCCTTCATATCCCAGGTCAATTTCCACATCTGTATAGTTGAGGATTTTGCACTTAGTAGAAACATTCATTCAACACAGATTTTTATTTATGGTGCAGTCAGAATAACAGTAAGAACTCCAAATGAAAGGATGTGAAACGTCAAAGGCAGTCTGTGATCAGAATCTTGCTTTTCAAAATGCTATCCATGGACCAGACACTTAGGCATCAATTGGGATCTGGTGAGAAGCACAGAATCTCAGGTCCCCCTCAGAACATATGAGTCAGAAGCCATATTTGACAAGATCACTCAGGGACCTGAATGCACACTGAAGCCTGAGATCTAGGTCACTGGTTTTCAAACTGTGTTCTGTGGCACACTTTGGGGGGTGCCTCTATAAGGAGTGAGCCAGGAAGAGATTAGGAAGAAGGGGCATGGGGAGCAGGCCTCACTTCAGCTGAGCAGCCTGCCTCTGATTTGTTTGGGAGGTTGAACACCCCCAGTCAGATATCCCATGGACACAAAGGTTGGAGAATCACTGTTCTGGACCAATCATCTCATTTTCTATGTGCACAACTGAGATCTTCCAAATAGCATAAAGGAATTTTACCAAGATCACATTATAGTCCCTTGAACACTGTTAGAGAATTCTGAAATTTAAAAAGCCTGGGAATCAAGAAAAATCTTCATATGCAGTGTTGCTGGAATAACCTCCCACCTGCAGAAGTAGAAGCAAAGACAGACCCTGAGCCCCAGTGAGAGACCACATTATGTTCAAGGCTATACCCTGGAAAAGCCTTGAGCAGTGTTTTGTGCTACCTGGTTTTCAACAGAGGAGAGAGACACCCAGAGATAGCAAGTGCCAAGGCTACACAGCAAAAGAAGAGCTGATGTCCAAACCCAGGTCTCTGGATTCCAAAGTTCAGGCTCTGGGTGATGTAATTTGCATCATGAGCAAAAATAAGCAGCCCCTCTATGTGCCCTATGCATTGGCCCACCCTATGAGCTACATGGACACACATCCACTCAAAAAAGTAGCTGTCTACCCTCACGGATCCGTAGGGTACAAATAATGGACTTCTGTGCCAGTGCCTGGGCTCCTGCTATAAGCTCAAGGCACAGAACATGCAAATTTGGTTGCTATTTCTTTGTGGTAATGAGAGTTAAGAATCCATTTTAATATCTATGGCTATGTATCTGACATCTCCATGCCTTGAGAAAATTAGAAAGATAAAGGCAGAAATGGACAGAGTAGAAAATGGGAAAGAAATGCTTTACAGTGTATTGACATATTAGGTTTAGCACCTCATTTTTATATTCATATCCTTCAAGCACTGCCTGGAGTTTCTGCCAGGGAAGCTCTTAGTACTAACCACCTTTAATTAAAACTGAAGCTGGAAAAAAAAAAAGACAATCCAATCAAAAAAAATGGTCAGAACACCTGAATAGACATGTCTCCAAAGAAGACACAGATGTCCAAAAGGCACATGAAAAGATGCTCAACACTCTTAATTATTAGACGAATGCAAATCAAAACTCCAGTGAAGTATCACCTTACACTGGAAAGAATGACCGTCATCAAAAAATCTACGAAGAATAAATGCTAGAGAGGATGCAGAGAAAAGGGAACACTTGTACACTGTTGAGGGAATAGTCAGTTGGTACACTCAATATGAAGAACAGTATGGAGGTTCCTTAAACAGCTACAAACAGAACTACCATATAATCCAGCAATCCCACTCATGAATATATACCAGGAAAAGACAAAAACTCTAGTTTGAAAACATACATGCACCCCAATGTTCATTGCAGCACTATTTGCAATAGGTAAGATATGGAAGAAATGTAAGTGCCCATCAACAGATAAATGGATAAAGATGTGGAACACACACACACAGAAACACACAAACACACACACACACAGAGGAATACTGCTCAGCCATGAAAAATAATGAAGTAATACCATTTGCGGAAACATGGGTGGACCTAGGGATTATCATACTAAGTGGAGTATGTCAGAAAGAGAAAGACAAATATTCTATGATATCACTTATTGATGGAATCTCAAAAGATGATACAAATGAAATTATTTGCAAAGCAGAAACAGACTCAGAGAAGAAACTTTTGGTTACCAAAGGGAAAAAGCAGGGGAAGGGATAAATTAGGAGTTTGGAATTAACAGATACACACTACTAGGTATAAAATAGTAGTACTGTGGTGCTGGAGAAGACTCTTTAGAGTCCCTTGGACAGCAAGGAGACCAAGTCAGTCAATTCTAAAGAAATCAAGCCTGAATATTCATTAGAAGGACTGATGCTAAAGCTGAAGCTCCAATATTATGGGCACCTGATGTGAAGAGCCAACTTACTGGAAAAGACCCTGATGCTGGGAAAGACTGAAGACAGAAGGAGAAGAGGGTGCAGAGGATGAGATGATCGGATGGCATCATGAACTCAATGGACATGAGTTTGAGCAAACTCTGGGAGAGAGTGAAAGATAGGGAAGCCTTCTGTGCTGCAGTCCATTGAGTCACAAAGTTGAAACACAGCTGAACGACTGAATACCAATGTATAAAATGCATAAATATGGTCCTACTGTATCTAACAGGGAACTATACTCAATATCTGCAATAACCTATAATGGAAAAGAATCAGGAAGTGTTTTATATATATAAAACACTTTATATATATATATATATATATATATATATATATATATATATACACATACACATTTTATATATATATATACTTCTTTTATATATAGATACTTTTATATATATAAAACACTTTATATATATATATAAAGTGAATCACCTTGCTATACACCAGAAATGGACACAGCATTATTAATCAACTATGTGAAAGTAAGTGAAAACCACTCAGTCATGTCCAACTCTTTGCTACCTCATGAACTATGCAGTAGACAGTTCACGGAATTCTCCAGGTCAGAATACTGGAGTGGGTAGCCTTTCCCTTCTTGTGGTCCTTCCCCCATTTCCCAGCCAAAGGGACCCTCTTCACTACAAGACCCAATCCAGATGGCAACTCATCTAAAAAGCCCTCCATGGTCCCTTGATATGAGTCAGCATCCATTTCCCCACTCTTCATGATCCCCAACCTCTGCCTCATTTCAGGCTCTACTCTTTACAGGTCTACCTGGAAGATGCACTCCAGCCTCCCCACCCCCAGCCTTGAGTGATGCAGAGGTGAGGAGACACTTGACGCCCTGCACAGTGGAGGAGCCTCTTGCACGACAGGTGTCCTTGGATTTGAATGCGCTTTGCCTTGTGAGGTCTGGCACCCAGACCTGCCCTCTCTCATCAGGCTGTACTTACACCGGTGCTAGCAGATGACTGGATAGCCAGCACACTGGAAGCAGTTCTCATCCCCAACCCGGAAGTTGTCTGATGCAAAAGACACCAAGAGCCCCTCCCACTAAGCTGCATGCATGGTGGAGCATGGTGCCACCCAAGCAAAGGCACTTGGCGTCCCGTGTGTACACACAGCCGCCACTCAGGCACCAATTCCTGGTGTCAGTTCTCCTGCTCTGTCAGTAGTGATCAAGAGGCCTCAGGCACGGTGATGGCCCGACCACCAGGGCCCACTGTGGACACCTCCAATACCTGTCTGTGCTCTGCACCTCCTGACAGGCTGGCAGGAACTGTCAGGTCAATATCGCATGTGAAGGGATGCCCTGCTCAACCCTGCCTGCTCCCTCTCCCCTTGATGGTGCATCCCCAGTCAGCCTCCAGTATCAACTCCCCCCCACAACCCATGAGAATGGCCTCATGAAGGACCCATCCTGAGAAGGCTGGCCCTGGAGTGGTCTGATGAGAGGTGGTGAGATGGGGCCTTGGTACAAGGTTGACATCCCCTGCCCCACTGGTTATGAGGACCCATCCTGGGGGTAGTCTGTGGTGCACTCAGCCCTGGGCTCAAGGCCACAGCCCAGCTGCTAGAACTTTCGCTGGACTAGTGGGGGAGAGGAGTTTCCAGGTAAGTGAAAAGATCCAAGTGTGTGGAACGTGGGAGGAATAGAGGAGAGTGGATTCTTTGCTTTGCTGTCTGCAGGGGGATGACCTGCCTAGGATGAAGTACAGTGAGACCCAAGGTTGGGGGGGGGCAGGGTCTCCCTGGTAGCTGCCAAAGCTTCAGGCAGTGGACAAACATTGGCCCAGGATTCAACAGGAGTGACTGAACCTCAAAGAGACTGAACATTCTACCAAGGCAACCTTGACCCGCTGGCATCAGATGTCCTCTCAGGAAAATATGCATCCCTGACACAAGGGCCAGGGAGACTGGGAGGCAGGCCCCAGAAGACCATGACATCCCAGACATCTTTGAACTTCTGAGCCTGTGGCAGCAGCCCACCTACCCCACCCCATAAAGAGCTAGTGCCCCCCCACCTCAAAGGGAGCCAATTTGACCAGAGTCTTCTGTCACAGGTGCCCTCCTTCCCAGGAAGCAGGGGAGCTGGCCACTCCAGTCTGCGGCAGGACCTATAGCACTACCAGCACGAGACCCAAAGAACCACAGGAAGAGCTGGTCACCTACTTCCAGGCCACCAAGTAGAGCGAAGTCACTGTGCAACACAGGCCAGGCTCATCAGGCCTGGTGATGGAGGAGATGGACGACACACCCCTCCCCCCATGCCTGCTGCCCAGGGACTGCAGCAGGGAGCACAAGGTCTCACTGAGCAGCCAGGAGCCAGGGACCATGACGATGGCAGCCACTTCCCAGGAGGCTGGCCATGCCCCACAAAGTTGGGCATGTGATCAAAGCAACGCAGCCTCCTGGAGTCTCAATCAGTAGGCAACCAACCAAGGTACAGTTCAAAATGACACTGAGGCCAAGAGAAGCCACCCCAGTAAACAGGTCAAGATCCCTTGCCCAGGTTTGGCCCCCAAGCCAGTTCTCAGGTCTGGAACTGAGGAACAGGGATGAGGTGGGTCCCAGGAGAAGGATGCTGATGCTCCACAGCAAACAGACACAGGAATGATTCCAGCCCCTCCCAAAGGGACCTCGGGCTCTGAGATGGTGAACCCACGCAGGGAGGTAGGACCACCAGAGGAGTGGAGGTTGCCAGACACAGTGTCAACTTGACACCAACATGAGAGACACAATTAACACTGACTCTGTGGCCACTTTGAGATGACCCCCCCCCCTGGGCTGGGGTTTCTAGGCACAGGGGCATCAAGGGGCAAGGGACACAGGGCCAATCTGGAAGATTTGTCAGTCGTTCTTGAGCTGGGAGAACCTGGAATGCAGTATCCCCCACAGCCAGGTGCAGGGTTTAGTGAGACATCAGTCGAGAAGTCCTTCAGAACCTGGGGATGTGAGGGAAAGATGGTAAGGCCGAATGGAAACCCTGAGTGAACTCCATTGAGTAAAAGAGAAACACACGGAAAAGGGGGGGGTGATACACGCCCCACTCATGAACTGGAGAACCTTCACACCTCTGGTGGGGCCTCATGGGCCCTGACTTCTCACACCCTCTCTGGGTTTGGCCAAGTTACCATGGTGGGCACACAAGTACTCAAAGGGTAGCCAGACGGGGCTCTCACCCAGAGCAAGAGAGTCCACTCACCGAAGTCCTCTCACCATGGGTATGGGATGGCAATGCACACTCATATCCGCCCTCCGTGGTCCTCGATCTCACAAACTAACCTGCTGGATCCATTCAGTGGGCTGCAGCCTGGTGTCCAGAAGCCCCCTCCAGTGCTGGGGGGCATAGCATGTGGGTCGTGGCCAACCTGCCCAGATGGAAGACAGTGAAGAGCACATAGACCCCAGAGCATGGGAGTGATGGACACGTAGAAACCAGCATCTCTCACTCCCAGGTCAGATGTGATATAAAGGCCTGTGATGTGAGTGCGAGCAGGACAGTGCCAGAGGCTCAGAGAAGCTCCCCCACCCCCCTGGGTGGTGCCCCATCTCCTGGGCAGTCAGCACCCCGAGCAGCGGCAGCAGAGTGGCAATCCGTGTCTGCAGCTCCCATGTGTGCTGCGTCCTCTCAAAGATATGCAGTAGAGCTGAGATGAAATCAGAAATGTGTCCAGTTCTCAGGATGGCCTCTTCATCTGGGCCCCATGGAGAGGGATGTGGTCAACGGGTGCTGCCCTGGGGACAGAGGGCAAGTAGGTCTGCTAACCTCCCAAAGCTACACAGCTGCCCCTGGGTTTGTCCTGCATGCAGGAGTCCAAGGCCCAGAGCTAAAGCTAGGCTGGGTCTAAGAGACTGACACGGACTTGAAGGAGCCCACTCTCATGGGCAGAGTTCTGGATGCCAGGGTACTATCTCCTTGGGGACTGCTTGCCCCAGGTGCCAAGCTTGGGGGTAGACAGTGGCCCCCAGTGGAAGGGCCTGACGGACATGTGCTGACCTGTAGGGCACTTACAGCTCCGAGAGACCAGGTGAACACTGAGTTCATTGCTAGCCTGCAAACAGAAGAGGATGAATCTGCAATACAAACACCAGGGCAGGATAAACACCCAGACCCTGAAAGAAGTGCCCACAACTCAGCACAGAAAGGACACACAGCTCAGCAGAGAAATGGGCAACAGGCATTTCAGAGAGGAAACCACATTGGCCAAGGAGGACACAAGGGAAACCGAGAATCTGGATCGAGCATTCCCAGGTCAGTGCTGCTGCAAATGCAGAGCAGGAGCAAAGTGGAACCCTCACCAAGCCTCAGAGACACAGATGGGGTGGGAGACAGCACTCCCCATGGCTAAGTCCACATATCTGTGCATGTGAAGAAAGCTGGGGCCAGCAGCAGGGAAGGGATGGGTGCAGAGAAATGCCACAGAGCAGGTCCTCACAGCTGCCCCTATCAGCAGCTACACATCATAGGTCTCCAGTTCACTGGGCAAGATCTAGTTCAAAGCCAGGATTTGGAGGAACAGCAGCAGCCCACCCACCATTCAAAAGACCCTCCTTCATGATCTGAAACCACTACCAGGAGGTTCTCGGGTGTCTGGAGGTAGCTGGTAACCACTCTTGGGGCAAGGAGCAGGGCACTAGCATGAGGGAGTTGGGTGTGGTCATCGCTCGGGTCCCTGCAGAGCTGAGGCCTCAAATCCAGGAGGCAGTTTCTGCCCCTCAACTCGTGGCTGGGAGGCTTATTCAAGGAGAGAACAGGCTGCCTGCTGGAAAGAAAAGCACTGCTCAGACTCAACATTCCTGTGGCAGCAGTTGCGTGGGTGCCTGGCTAACAGGAACCAGTGAGACACCCACCCTGCCTTCCTGGGACTTGGTGACCCTCGGGATTTCAGACTCATGCACAGCAGCCACAGCCTCGGAGGAAGAGGAGGGCAAAGGCAGCAGCAGAAAGATGCAGGGTGCCCCAGAAATCCCAGATGACAGCACCTAACACTCGGGAAGACGGAAAAGGTATGCTACAGTCATGCCTGGAAGGAGGACAGTAGGTTGTCAGGACAAGAGGAGCCAGAGGTCCAGGGAGAGAACTGCATGACAAACCGTGGAGTCCTGGATGAGCTCTGCACAGAGTGCAGGGCCAGCACAGCCACCCAGAGTGCTGGGCAATGAGGAAGGAGACCTGGGACCACTGGAAGTCCTCCGGGGCACCACGGACGGGTTAGGACTTATTCAAGAGATTGCTCCACTGTTCTTTCCATCCGGGGTTGAGGACAGATGTACATGTGGTGTGACAAAGAATCAATGGTGTGTGTAGCACCAGCTGGAGGAGGGGAGAGAGAAGGGGTCCAGGCTGTTGGGGGGCCCCAGGCCACGAGGCCTGAGCTGAGCTAGTAGCAATGGGGACAGGAAGAGGAGCATTTACTGTGATAAGGCACTTGGGAAACAGGGACATATCAGGCAGGGCGGCGGTCAAGAGTCGAGTCAGGTGGCTGCCCTGGGTGGGCTGAGCCCCCAGACGAGAGGAAGAGGACAAGAAACAGTTTTGAAGGTGAAGCTGCCTTTCTCTGAGACATCTCAGGTCCCAGGGGCAGCAGGCAACATAGTGAGGATTTTCCTTCACATCTGCAAAAGAACAGATAAACTGTTGCTCAGCACTGGGCCAGCAGTCCCAGGGTGGCTTGGAGGGGAGCCAGCCTGGGCTTTCAGGCCAGAGATGGGGAACTCCGCCCAGAAGCCGCCCCTCTCCCTGCTTCCCTGGCCCCTGGGGTCCACTGTGAAGCTCAGATGCAGTCACTGAGGACACTGGGTCATGGTCACTTTGACTCTCACCGAGTCTCATGGACTGGACGCCTATGGCAAGGGCTGAAAAGGGCACAGTCTGGCCTCGACCATGAAGCTGAACTCTCTGTGGGTTCCCTGGACCCACAGCTTCATCCCTGTCAGCCCCACCACACCTCAGGTGGTTCCACTCCAGCCCCAGCCCAACCCCACCCCACCTCCTTCTCCAGAGGCTCCTCCTCACCCAGGTCTTTCCCACACTTCAGCCCCAGACTCCTAGCCCTTCTCCTCCAACTTCCTCCCCTCACTTCCTGGTCCTCCTCCCCGTCGTGCTCCAGGCCGCTGGTCTCAAGGCTCCTCCCGGCCTGACCTTCTAGATGCCTCAGAGCCTGACGGATCTTACTTTGTCGCCTAGTGGACAGGGCCGGCGAGGGAATGTGCCTTTGTTCGTATGTGCATGTCTACGTAACATTGTGCCTGCATACCTGCCTGCCTACGTGAGTAAGGGAAGCCATACACAATCAGTATTTGTGGGTGCAACACGACTGAGGCCAGCCAGTACTGTCAGTGGTCTCGGTCCCAATGGCGGACCACTGTACTGCCTGGTACCACAACCCAGCCATACCAAAGTACCCGCGACTCACTCTGCTTGCAGGAAGGCGGGACCTGCCTCATGCTCAGAAGGTACCTCCAGGCGGGGGTTTCCAGGAACCTCTCCAGGGGGCCGAGCCGGACATCCTGGCCCCCTCCACGGGCCACAACCCCCGCCTGCTTTCCTTTCACGTGTGCATCCCGGTGATGCTCTGGGGCACACATGGGAAGATGCCAAAAGACCTGCCCTCCAGCCTCCTACCCTGACCCTGGACTGTGACCTCACACTAGTCCCACCCGCCCACTGTGAGTCATCTCCACCGGAGCCTGACCCTGACAAGCAGGGCTCAGTTGCTTGTCTGCAGTTCCCCTCCTGGTGGGGACCAACCACAAGTCCATGGAGGGTGGCCCACTGACTGTGGCGGCCCCCAGATTCTTCCAGAGTGGCAGAGTGAGCAGAGGAGTCATTTTCTCTTGTTCTTTGCGGGGTTTCCTGGGCTGTAAATCACCATCACTCCTGGAGGATGGGTTTCTGTGCTGCAGGCTGAGGCATCCTGGGGACAAGCCAGCTGCTGTGATGAGCAGAACACACCTTGAGGGAACCTGCATGTGTGTTTCTCATCAGTTGGGCCCTCCTGGGACCCCATGGTCTGAGGCCCCCGCCGAGGAGAAGACTGTGGTGGCTTGTTGTCCAAGATTGCTGTATTGTCACTGGTGACTTTCTCCCTGTTGCTCTGGTCCTCGTCCAGGTGAAGATGCCCAGTCAAGCAGGCAGAAGAGTGTTTTCTACTCTGGCCACCAAGTAGGCACCCTCTGCTTCAGCCATAGGAGTGCTTGCAGCCACTTCTTATTCAGGGATTCCACCCATACAGGTGAGATTTGGAGTCACTCAGGAGGAAGGGGTAAGGTTGGCTGAGAAACTGAATGGCAGAAACTGGGCAAGCCTGGGATCGAATCACATACTCCAGTAGAAGACATAGCAATGATCAAACCCCAGGGGCCAGCCAGGTCCCTTGTACCAAGCCAGACCCAGTGAACAGTGTGACCCTTTGTCACCCAGCACATGGGGAAACTTTCAACTGAATGATGATGCTCAGTGCCAGCCAGGGCGTGAGGACATAACACTCTTGCCTGTGGTTGGGGGAGTGGAAACGGGGAAAGCCTTTGTGGAAGGCCATTTGCTGGTGTGTATCAGCATCTCGGATGTGCGCCCTGTGCCCCAGGCCTCCTTCTGCATAGCTCTTCAGTGAGTGTGTGATCATGTCAAGTGGCTGTATTGGCAAATGAGTTTTCCCTTCCCTTCCATCAGGAGGGAAGCATCGGTAACTTGTGGGACCCCAGACACTGGGAGGTGTAAACAGACACCAAGTAAGGGTGAAAACAGACACGTGAAGATGTGCAGACGTGGAGGAGTGTGCCTGAGGTGCTGGGACTGGATAAGCCATCCCTTTACTCCCTCCTTGCTCCTGTGGAGAGATGTCTGGACAGGGCTGACCCTCTGGCTTCATTTTCCGGCAGTCATGTCAGGGTCCCACAGGCTGGGTGGCTCAATCTGTGAACCGTGTTCATTCAGGAGGCCAGCAGCTGAGGTCGAGGTGTCGGCTGATGTTGGCTATCATGAGAGCTGTGGAGAGTCTGTCCCATCTCTCCCCACTCACATCCAGGGCATTGCTGGCCTTGGTGGGTGTGTCTGGGCTTGGAGATTTCCACTTCCTCTTCACCCCGTTTCTCCTGTGTACCCGTCTGTCTCTAACTGTGTCCTTTGTATGGGGACAGCTGTCATGTTAGAGCAGGGTCCAACCTAATGAGCTCACTTGACCCCATCAGCTCTGTGAAGACCTTTCCTTTGCCTGTAAGTTCACGCTGAGGTACTTGGGATTGAGACACCAGCACCTGAATCTGAAAGGACATGATGTGACTCCTCACAACCTACAAAGGCTCTGAGGTAGGAACACACTGGAATGTTCTAAGGATGGAAGGACGGCCTTTGTAGCTACTGGGGGTGAATCCAGGGGCGAGGAGAGCAGGTCGCCAGGGTAGGAGCCAGATCACGTGGAGCCTTGTGGGCCTGTGAGGACTGTCTGTCTTCTGTGGTCAGGGAAGGAAAGGCCCAGGAGGCTCTAGGCTGGGTTCCTCTGGGCTTTGTCCCTGTCCTCACTGTCTCGTGGAAATGTAGGCTCCCTGCTAGGTGCTGAGACCCTGCTGGGGTTCAGGCCCACGGCTGTGCTTATCTGACTCTCCACCATACAATAAGCAGAGACTCCGCTCCAGATACAAGAATAAATGTGAGTATGGATTGCCTGTGGTCAGGTCCCTTGCAGTCATGGGCTATCTCTTTATCTCTTGGTGCCTCCTCAGCCATCGAACGAGGTGACAGTAACCTAGTGGATTATTTGAAGTTTGAATTCTGTGTTCCCTGCCATCCCAGGCCCTGGCAAGGACACAGATCGTGCCCATTCCAGTAGATCCTGCTCTCCTTCTTTCTTTCTCTAGGCTCTGGGCAGGGTCCAGGGCATCGGCCGAGAGTGGAGGAAGTGGTACGGGAAGGGCTGGAATGAAGGTGGCTCTGAAAGGCGTGGGGAAGACACGTGGCAGGGCCAAGTGAGGTCCAGGGTGGCCTCAGGGCCGAGGCCAGATTGGTTAGCACGGATCTGCACTCAGTAGTCCTGGGCTAAGATGGGGGATCTGCAGAGTCTGGGTAGGGATGTGGCTGGGGAGCTGAGGCATGGGGTTTTGTACCAGGGATGGGACAAGACAAGCCCAGGACTGTGCCTGTCTTTGCTGGGAGAGGACCAAAGCCTGGCCACTGGGCTTTGAAGCCAGGGGACCCATCCTCCCTCCTCAGTGCTCCCAGGGTTTCGAGTCCCTCTGTCTTGGATCTCACCTCGTGCCTCTCTCCTGCTGTCCTGCCCTCCTTCCCGACCTCCCCACAGACTGCATGTGATGGACACCACCCCCCTATCATCAGACCACGTGGAGACGGATGGAAGGAGCCAGCCCTCTGTGACCCTCCCCTCTGTGTCAGCAGGCTTGGAGGATGCTCAGACATGTGGGGCTGATGTCCGGCCCAGGGATTTGAGCTTGGAGACTGCTGTGTCAGGCTCCTGACCTTTGTGGTTTGTTTCCACAACCACATGAGACCCTGGAAAGTGAAGTTCAGCTGTCTGTCCTTCCGACAGCCTTATGCAGGTCTCATCTTAAATGGTGTCAAGACCCTGTAGACAAGGTGGCGGTCCATGCTATGTGGACCCAGCACTGAACCCTGGCTGTCCATATTGAGCACCAGGACTGGGAGGATCCAGCCTGGCAGGAGCTGCTGGAGCAGAGGCTGGGGATGAGCCCCGCCTACATCCAGGTCTTGATGTGGGTCAGGGACAAGTTTAGCCATGGGGTGACTGGTGGCAAGTGACGTGGTGCCTGCTTAGCCCCTAGCGCTGCCCTGGATCTCAGCCAAGGCTATGCTCATTTATTTTCTGTTGAACTGGTTGGTGAGGGGCGGGGTGGGTCTGAGGTTTCCTCAGAGGGGCAGTGAGGGTCCCTGGGCTGGAAAATGGTGGCCTGAGGTCCCTGACCAAAACTGTGGGCCTCAGTCCTTGTTTGTGTTTTGAGATACAGAGACATGTCCAGGTCTGCACGTGGCATTTGTCTATCTATGTATGTCCCCATGTGTGTGTGTGTGTGCCCGACAGAAATCATGATAGGCAGTGCAGCAACCAACCTGGGTTCCTCACCCCCACCGCCAGAAGCCAGGCCTGAGCAACTCACCTGACTGCCCAGGGGTGAGGCCCCACAGCAACACCTGCCTGTTGGTGAATCGCTTGAGGACCTGATGCCCACAGGCTCCCTGCCGGAGCCTTCCTGCTCTGTCTCTGCGACCTGCAGTCCTCAGACTGAGAGCTGCCCCTGTCCTGGTGGGTTCGTGGAGTACCAGGCCTCTACCTTTCATTTCGCTCCCTCCCCTGCTGGGCCTCACCCCGAATTCCCTTTGCTGAGGTGAACCCTTCTGAAAGGCTCAGCCAGAGGATCAAGTTCACCCCAGTTCTCCTCCTTAGTCTCTAGGAGGTGCAACTGTTAATCACCTTGTTCTCCTTCTGTGTCCTGTCTTTGCACATAGGTCTCGTGGACATTGGGTCACTTTGCTGTGCCCAGAAAACCTAGGTCCCAACGAGATGTAGAAGTGGGAGAATCAAGCCCTGCTACCCGACCTTTGACAGAAGTACCTGACTGTGCTCGCCAACCCCTGGTGGCTTCTGCAGCCCATCCCAGGGAAGGCTGGGAAGGACATCTTCCAGGTGGACATCCCTGAGCACCTGATCCCCTTTGGGCAGGAGGCCTGTCCAGACTGGGCTCTCAAGTGGAAGGTGACCGAGAGACTAGCTCATGGTGACACCATCCAGTTGCCGTCCTGCCCTGGATGTGCCCATCTGGTTTGGTCTGAATCAGCCCCACCCTTGGGTTCACTGCCCGCTTGGTGCGGGGCTGGGGGCCAGGACTCCCCTCATGTGGTGCTGCTCTGGACTCAGGGAGAGTCTGCAGGAATTTGACCTTTACAATAACATGGCCTCGACACTCATTTTGGCCCTGCTGTGTCTGGGTGCTTGAGAGAAATGTGTTGTTAGGAAACTGGTTAGTGGTTTTCCCTCTGTGTTCTGGTCCAAACTCCCTGATGTTGGAACGGTATCCAGGGGGTGATGGAGAAGGCTGGGGGCGGGCCTGAGCCTGAGCAGCCGGCGAGGCCTCTGGCAGGCAGAGAGGCCCCCAGGCCCTGAAACAGGCCGCGGTGTGTCCTTGCAGGTGACCCTTGCCCTGCTCTAAAGTGTCCCTTGGCTCACAAAGTGTGTGTGTTGGTCACAGTGTCTGGCCACTCCCGGTCCAAACACAGGCTCCTAAACACAGCTGTGAGGGCAGAACGACAAGGGCTAGTGTCCACCTGGTAAAACCTTGTACTTGTTTTTGGGTTTGGGATCGTGTGTTTGCAAGGTCCTTGGTGGGTGGGGTGACCCTGCTTTCTGGTGGGCCTCTTGGGGAGGCCCCTGGATCAGGAGCTGGAGACGCTCAGCTGCTAATCAGAACCTTGTGTCATCGTCGGGGGGACCCAGCAGGAGCCCCTTCTGCTTCAGGGTGCATGACTCATGGAAGGTGACACTCCCCATAGTCAGGAGCCAGACTGGGTCTTCTACTGTGAGGCAGGCAAGGACCAGGGACCAGACCGTCCTGGGCTGGCCTCAGCACTTGGCTCGGGAGCCACACTCTTGGCTGAGGGCTTGAAATGCTGCTGCTTCAGATGAAAAGGGACCATGGGGACTGGACTGAGGCCTGCCTGGGGTGTGGGCTTCCAGCCTCATCTGGCTCACCCAGGGCCCCGTGTGAATAGCATGGACAGATAGAAAGAACACAGACTCGCAGTTCTCAATTGATTATTTATTTACTCCTGTGGAGTTTTGCTATACTTTATTAGAGCCAGAAATATATTTTTGATTACAAGAGAGTGGTTTTGAGTGTCCCTGGGCACCTGGCAGCTCAGGGATTGGGGTTGTTCTTAAACTGCTCAGAGGGCACACTTGTAATCTGAGGATTCCTCCTGTTCCTCCTCTGCCTCAGGGGCCTTGGTTTGGGCCACGACTGAAACGGCTGTCATCATGATGGAAAAATAGGTGTTGTACATAGTCATTGCTCAACCATGCAGTAGCTGTAGGTACAGATGTGGCATTACTGGATGTGTCCTCGCAACTGGGGCTGCCCTGCTTCTGGGGAGATGGTTTGCCCTGGCCCACACGGCTACCCTGCCCATATACCAAAGGCCACCGAACAGAAATGAGCACTGGCCCGGGATTGCGTCAGCAGTTGGTGTATTGTTCTGGGTCTTCTTGTCAGCCTCTTGGGTGGACTCATTGCGATGGAATCGCTGAAAGCGTCTGGTCACCACTGCATGCTTCTTTCTTTTTGGGGTCATTGTTGCGCTGGTGATGGGCTGAGCAGTTGTTCTGGGGTTGCCTTTCCTCCGGATGTTCTGTAGGAGAAGAGGTTTATCTCTCTGAAAGTTGGAGTTGCGATAGATCTGAAAGAAATGAATCACTTTAGCCATCTTTGGGGAGAATAGCTGTTCCTTGCCACCCTCCTACCCACTACCTTCCCAGCCTTGCCTAACTATGAAGACGAGGTCTCTTCATTCCTGGTAGGTTATGAGGCCCTAGCAAGTGCACTCCCTAGAGCTCCCCTGGGGCCAGCCTCTCTTGAGGTGTTACTGGCCATTCCTGACATCAAGTGGCCTTTCAGGGTCTAGAGACACCCCTGTGGATCCTGTCTAAGGGGATTTGTGGAACACGATAGGCCCTGCTTTCTCCTCTTTCCTTAACCACCCTCTCACAAGAATAAATTATCCTAAGAAATTAAACCTGTACAGCACTTGGCTCATCAAGTCTAGTCTCCCCAGAAGGGCTTTCTACATTACCATCATCTTCTCTGCAGAGCGACCCAAAGGGCGGATTTACTGAAACCCTACAGGTTAAGTTCACAGATGAAGCTCTTGATGCTGTCTGTCTCAAAGATCTGCACCTTTCGAAGAGGTCTGCACCTCTGCGCTGGAGGACCTCTGTGTGGAAGAGATCTGCCTCGATGACCACCATGTCTCTCTCGTCGTTCCAGTGCACAGAGGTGAAGGGGTTATCCTCCACGATCCTCCAAAGCTTCCTGGGAAAGGACAGCATGAGGACGGCATTGTTCTCTTCCTCGTTGGCTGTTTCTGGGTTCGGGCCCTCTGGGGGTGGGCTGTCTTGGGAGCCTGGAACTGGGCTCTCTGGTTGGTCCCACTGCTTCTCTAAAGCCTCCCCTGAATTGACATTTGGATCTGGGGATATATCAGGGTGGTGCCCTGCTGCAGGCGCCCCATCAGTTGATGGGGCCAACGGGGCTGTGTGTGCCTCGTGGGAACTCTGACAAGCCATGGAGCCAGTCTAGCTCAGAAGCATTCTCTACCCATGCAGTGAACGTTCAAGGAAGAAGGGCCTCAGACCAGGGTCAGGATGCCCAATAAATACTTTCTGGAGATTCTAGAATCTGGATCATGGGCCAGGAAGTCAATTAAGTCGTCAACTTCCTTAACTGGTTCATGATGTCACAGAGGTGATGTGGAGAGGCAGCCCTGGCCCAGTGTGGGGGAGGGAGTCTGGGATGGAATGAGATCCCCAGCTTGTCTCTTGTCTGAAAGTACAGACAAGTATGTTTCAGGTTGGCTGCAATGGCTCCTATCTGCTGCCAGGCCCCTTGTTTCAGGGGGCCAGGCCCTGGATGGGTTGACAAACCTGCCCCTGACTCCACCCCCCCTCCCTACCAATGGGCAGGCCTGTGGCTGGCTTCTGCTAAAGGTCCAGGCCCTGGTGAGTCCTAACTTGGCTACCACCAAGAGAGACCCCAGGGATTAGATGGGCCCCTGCCAACTGTCCCGCCAAGAAGATTGGGTCCATAGGGGGCTGTATGGCCTAGCTTAATTTGGTGGTTCCCACCCCCCAGACCCCTGGCCATGGCCTTGCCTCTCTTCCAGCTTTGGTCTCTTCTGGCTGGTGTTGTCGGTTGGTAGCTCCCATTCAGATGGCCCCAAAGTCAGAGTCCTGTTGTCCTGCCCTAGCTGCCCCCCAGGACAAGCTCTCCCCAGAGTAGGGATGTACTTGAGCACAGGGGGAGCAACTTCACATTCCACTTGACTGTTCCCCAAGCACCTGAGACACACTCCACAGGACACCATGTGGTAGGGCACAGCCAGGAGCTTTGCTGAGCTTGCAGCCTTCTGAGCTCTGCCCACCCCCAGACATCATCCCATTGCAGATCATAGGCTACTGTCTTCAATTTCCATTTCTTCCCATAAAGATTGCTCCCATGGCCCTAGAGTACTCACTTTGAGAACACCTATGTGTGTGTTTTTCTCATCCAATTCCCAGAGCCTCAGATTCAGCCTCCCTGGAGGCTGCCTCAAAATTACTGTTTCCTTTCATCAGTGGGTTGCTTGGGCTTCTGCTCTCCCGGATCCTGCCTCCCATGTCCAACTTGCGTGTCTGTGGGTACCTGCCCTTTGAAGGAGTTCATTGGGGGCTCAAGGTACAGCCTGTTTTGTTGAAAACAAGCACTTCACTGGTCCTCTCCGAGGCCATGTCTGATCTTCTCTGCCTTTGCCCCTGTTTCCACTGTGGACCTGTTCTCCCTTACCCAGATGGCAGGTACATTGAATGATTTAGTTGGCTCATGGATTGGGTGCTTTGCAAGGGGCCTCGTTTACACACACTCACTCCCAGGGGCATGTCTGACTTGTTGACCTAGATGTGACCAAAGGAAGCCCCCATCTATCTGTATTTGAAAATGGATAAGAGTGGGACTGGATGAAAACCCAGTGAGCATCACCTGTCTGCACATGGGCAATAGGGCAGTGGGCTTGGAGATGCATGTTCTCTGACCTTTCTGGGCCACTGGTCTTCAAAATCACCATGTATGGAACAGACCAGCATCTTGGAAAGGCCTGTGTGTGAGGACCCTAGGGCACTATCCCCCTAGAGACAGTGACCCCGCAGTTCTGCCACTCAGCAGGGTCATTTGCCCTGAATGAGGGTCAGAATCTGGTGTCTGAAAGGGGCAAGTTGAGAGGGTGTGGAAGAGGCTCACCAAAGGGCCTTTCAGCCTGAGGACTGGCTGCCAGAATGGAGGTCGCAGGCATCCACCTGTGCGTGCTCCATTGCTTTTGCCGCCTAAACAGGTTGACAAAGCATTCCTTCAGATCAGTTCACCTGACTGGGACACGGTCCTAGAGGCTGTGATCATTGGTGGGGGCCCCTGGGGGCTCCCCTGAAGGGGATCGAAGACCGTGATATCTGTGGCAGCCTGGCTAGGTGGCCTTTCCTGCCTTCACCCCTGCCACTCGGGGCCCCTCCTTATCCCTGGGTCCCGAGGGATCTGCCTTTTCTGGTCCCCCTCTTCCAGGTACCACCCAGGCCCTGGCAGTGGGTTTGCATGGCACTGAGGAGTTTTTGTCAGCTTTGGCTCAGGACACTTGTGTTGTGCACACACAAGCCCTCATGACTTCCAAGGCCTGCCCTTCTCAGCCTCACTCTCCTGTCCCTGCCCTTGGCATCCCCAGCCCAGAGGCACTCCCGCTGCTCTCCTCCCGCACTGAGGCTGTGGAGATCTGGAGCCTTGGGGGTCTGTCTGTGTTAACATCTCTCCCTTATCAGAGGAGGCTCCTGTAGGGCCTTATCCCAATGGGCACTGGGGCCATACAGTCAGGCTCTCCCTCCCTCCTGCTCGGTGAGGAGCTGGTCAGCCTGGCAGGTTCAGCTGGGCAGGAGGCCCCATGGCGATAGCAGGGATAGGGCGCTGTCCTCAGGAGGGAGGCACTGGGACCTGATGGAGATGCCGGCCACTGGCAGAATCAGTTCTCAGCAAATCACAGAGCAGCCCCACAGTGCTTCTGATTTTCCACATCCCCTTCCTTCTGTGGGCCTGCTTTTTGTCACCTCAGAGGCATTGTGTAGCACTGAGAAGAGGAAGGCGTGAGAAGTCAGAAGGTCAGGCAGTTTCCTGGGGTGGGCCAGAAGGGCGGGGACTCCAGAGGAATTGAGACCAGGGCTCTGAGCTCACTCCATCCCTCACTAGCATGTGGTCCTGGGAAGATGCCCAAGCCCCGTGGCTTAAGTTCTTCGTCTCTGAAGCCAGCCGGTTTGAGGAGCCCATATGCTGGGCTGCAGGATGTGCCTGAGGGATGTGATGCTGCTGGCAAGGCCTGGCAGACATTGGCACTGTGATATCGGGGCAAGAATCCCTTACATTTGCCTGAAGACACTCCTCCACTCTCCACTGTGGGAAGGGGTTGGCTGCTCTGTGGTCCAGCACGTGTCACAGAATACGCACCTCAATAGGATGTAGAATAGCTAACAGGCCAAATATGATGATTCATAAATAAAACTAGGTAACTTTTCCAGGTAGACCATAGTGGACCACAGTGTTATTAGCTAGTTGTGTTCGATTCTTTGAGACTCCTTGGACTATAGACCACCAGTGTCCTCTGTCCATGAGATTCTCCAGGCAAGAATACTGAAGTGGGTTGCCATGCCCTACTCCAGACAATCTTCCTGACCCAGGGTTCGAACCCAGGTTTCCCACAATGCAAGCATGTTTTTATCCTTTGAGATACCCCAGAAGCCCCATTTCCAGTTACAGGGCCTGTTAAATGTGGGTGTTGAGGAGTGTTCCAGCAGGAACACTTCCAACAGGAACACCTGTTTCAGCAGGGAAAGCAAGAACCACTCTTTGCCTCTGTCCCAGGTGGTCTTCCATCCAAACCATTATATTCCTTCATTGCAGCCCCAGCAAGCCTCAAGTGTTTGATTAATGGCCAATTGCAAAAAGAGATAATTTGCAGCTCATTAACACCTTGGGTTCTGGATCTGCCATACCAGAAATGAGAGGGTAGTTCCATGGATCGTTTGGGCATCTTTCAAGGGAGTGAGACCGAAGTTCTGCAGGATTCCTTGCAGATATGGGGTGGAAAACACCTCCTTTAACCCTCTGGTCAACAGCAATGTGACAAGAGCCAGGACCCCTTCCTTCCTGCCCCAGAAAGAGATCTCTGGGCTTTATCCAAGATGCAAAAGGACACCTCAGAGCAATGATCCATTTCAGACTTTCCCATCACCCCAAGACACAATGCAATACTGAGGAGTCCCACCACCCAGCCTCATCACAATCACATCCCACAGAAGGAACCCAGCTTCCCAAAGTTACAAACCACTCTGGCTCAAGCACAAACCCCAGGGTGTTCCTCCTGTAGCCCCACCACCCTGCCCTGTGTTGCCTTGTTCTATGGGACTAGGGGATGTCTCTCCAACTTCCCCTTGTGACTGTGGCTCCTAGACCATCACTGTAGGAGTGGGAGGTGTCCTGCTTCTCCCAGTGTCCCCACTGCTAACATGGCCTTTCAGGGAGCAGAGGCTCTGTAAAGGTCTTCAGAATAAATGAGCCAGTGGGCAAGGGGCTCAGATTAATTGTCTGCCCCGTCCTTAAATAACCCAGACAAATCCAAATAAACAAAGATAACTTAGCTTTTGAGAATGATACCCAAAAATGACAGAAACATGAATTCACTATGATCACCTTTATTATTATCTGAATCTTCCCCCATCAACATTGCTACTAAGTAAGCTCAGGTTTCCAAAACAGTTCTAATTCCAATTCCAATGTATCCTTTTCAGGGTCACAAAACAAAATGGAAAAGTGTCCAATCTCTTTTATGAAAGAGCAAAACTCTTATACTTGAACTGGGGAATCACAAACACATTTTGATCCTCATCATTCACAAACTAAGACATTAAAGGTTGTTTAGCCTTCTATTAAACTATCAAAGTTTGTCATTTTTCTAAAGAAAACAGAAATGAATCTCCATGTCATCCTAGAGAAGAGGAACCCAAAGATGCTACATACCAGTTTCCCCCAACTGGCCCGGTCCCTCACTTCTGAGAAGACTGACTGCTCTGTCCTCAATCACAGAGGGAAGGATCACCTGGCTGCTGCTCTGACTCAGGCCCCCTTTTTCTCCTCTCTCACCACCTCTGCAGACAGGGGTGGGAAGGCCCTCAAAGCATTTTGGTTGACTTTGAGCATAAATGCCACGGCTTGCCACTTGCTGGTCTCCACAGGAACTCATAGCGAGCAGGGTGGCTGCCCTCCCCAGGGGCAGAGGAGGCCAAGGGGGATGAAGCCTCCTCCGCCTCAGCCCCCAAGAGCTGCACCTCCATGGGGCCCTGGGCCTCGCCTGGGTCCTGAAAGTCTTCTTCGGGCTTGGCTTGGCTTCTCAGCTCACTCATCTCAACCATGAGCGTGGTGCCTGGTATCAAACCACAGACAGGAGTGACACAGGGGAACAGATCCGGACCATGGGCTTCAGCTGAGAAACACAGCCGGGATGGTCTGGCACAGGCCATTTAAAAGTCTCCTCTTGAGGGGTCCCCTCAGTCTTCCCTCAGGGTCCTCAGTCCTCCCTCAGGGTCCTCACCTAAACTGCTTCAGAACCTAAGAATCTCCTCTCCAATCTATAAGGCCTCACCCCCTATATCAAGTCTCCAATGTCCCTGAGACCTTGTGCTCATGCAGCCAACAGGGTTGCCCCTGGGCTGACAGCAGGTGCCGGGACCAGTGGGATTCCCTTTGTCCTCCCTCAAGGTCCTCATCTTGAGCCTTGGTAGGTCCGGGGATGCCCCTTGTGTTGACCGGAGGCAGGACCCTCACACCAAGGCCGTCACTCCACCAAGACCCTCAGGGAGAGTCTATGGACATGACGTCAGGGCTCCATGCCCAGAGTTTCCCAGAGCTAAGATGATGCCCCTGGCTGTCCTCAACCCTCCTTCTCCTCTTCACTTTGACTCTCAGCAAATCTGGGCACCACCATCTTTCCCTGACTTTACTCCCCTTAGAACCAGGTTCTCCCCAGCCAGGACCCCTGAGAGGCAAGTGGGAGTAGAGGGTTCATTTCTACAACCCTGTCAGGGACTCCCAGGGCTGAGAGCATTGACAATGTGGATGCCCTGGGGTCCCAGAGCCCCCTTCAGGGTTCTATCTTGTTTCCTAGTGCAACTGGGTTCCTTTACTCTGCTGACCCGAACCCAGGCACCTGACCCAGGCCCTCACTTCTCCCCTCCCATCAGGATCAGTGAGGTTACATCTGAATGCTGTGCTCCCTGTTCCTCCAGGGCTGTTGGGAGGGCCACACATGCATCCGCTATGGACCCTCAGTCTCCTCTGATCCTCATCTCAAGTCTTCACAGTACATGGGCACCTCCTTCTGCCCATGTGAGACTGTGTCCCAAAGACCAAGCCTCTGACTCCCTGAGTTCATTGAGGAAGTGAGGGGGCGCTGTGGGCTCAGGCTGACAGCCTGGACCAGGGCCCCCAGGAGTCCCAGTTGGGGTTGAGTTGTGTTCTATAGGTTCCACTGGATGGAGTGACTGGACCCCCACATCCTGTCTCAGCAGGGGGCCTCGTTAACACTTCAGAGAAGGTTGCAGTTATAGCACAGATGCTGGATGGGGGGCTGCTGTGCCCATGACCATGGGGAAGCACATGGAACCACTCACCTTCCCATGGGGGTCCCTCAGTGTAACCGCACCTCAGAAACTTTTGTATAAATGATGTTGTTTTAGCTGAAGAGGGTGAGCAGAGGCAGGTGAGTTAGCAAGAACTCCGCAGCCTGGAGATGGCCTTGGCTGCTCATAGTGACTTCACACTCCTCCTTTCTGGAGTATCTCCAGGGTCATCTCCTGGTGGCTCTCTTCCACTGGTCTGAACGGATACCCTCCCCACCCCAATGGCCCTTTTTGTGCCAGAGGGGCTCTCTGGGGCCAAGAATTTGTGAGTTGTGGGTTCTAAGTCCCCACTGGTCGGGTGACTTTAGACTCTTCCCCGAGGAAGGAAAGACATTAGGGAGGAGGGTGGGTGGCCGTACTGCCCTGTCCCCGGGGCCCCTGATGGCCAAGATCTCAGCCTTACTGCAGTCCAACCCAACCCCCACGATGGCCTGGCCACCACCTGCCCACCTACAACCCACCAGAGCACCACTCAGAGGCAATAGGTGCTGCCTGATCGAACCTCGGGAATCCCCAGGTTTGCTGAGGGTGGGAGCATGTCGAGTTCATCCTCTGGGGGGTTTGCTCGGTGCCTCGGGGAGCTCCCTGGCTGGGACATCAGATCCTGGAGGCGGGGACCTCGCCTCCCTTTCCAGAGGCACACCGGATGGGTGAGCACCTTGATGCCCAGTCACACGCCTTGCTTGTGGGGTAGGGTGTGGACAAGACCCAGGCCATGTGGTCTTATCAGCCTCCCTTGCCGGTTTGTAGCTCGATTCATCCCAGAGCCTTGGCTCATGACAGTTGCCACGGAATCCCAAGCAGTTCCTCCGAAGGAGAGCTGGCACTCCAGAGCACCACCAGCTTTGCTCACCGCAGGCTAAGCCTTGTTTCTGTCATCCAGAAATCAGCCTCTTCCAGCCTCCCTACCTCATCCCTGTTTGGCCATGGCACCTCCCTTTGTGAAACGACAGAGCAAGGGAGCCCAAGGGACGAAAGAGCCACTGAGGACCCAAGATGAGCACTGGGCCAAGAGAGGCTTGGGCAGAACCGGTGGGAAATGAGTTGGCCATGGATCACCGGTTCCCAGGGGTCTGCCAAGTTGGGCCTCTAGGGTCACACTTACCTAGATGGAGCACTTGTGAGGCAGGCCCCCTCTCTGAGACACACTGTCTGGTTGAATTGCATTTCCATTCTCCTAGACACTGTTGCCTCTGCAGCCCCAGGGGACAGAACTAAACCCATGCTTCTGGAGCCACCTGGCCTCTCTTCTGGAGACCTGGGCATGTGTGGGGCTCGAGACAGTTTGATTGTCCAGGGCCAGCCCATCAAGGCCATGATCCCTCCCTCCACTCCTGTGCGACTTTAGGCTGCCGACTCTGCCCAGCCCTGGAGGACGTGTGCTTAGCCACTTCACTCTGCAGACATCAGTCAAAATCTACCAAGGACTGAGTGGTAGGAGTGAAGTACCACATGGGTCTCTTTTGATGTCAGGCAGCCTTCACTTTTAAATAAAATGTGCATTTTGTGACACGCACATGACTTGAGATTGCAATCTACACATCTCTGCTTTCTCTATAGATTTACAGGTAAGCAGGTGCCACACATGCTGAGGTTTCTGGGAACATGGTTTTGAAATAGCAGCATCTGCATGTGATTCCATGTCAGGAGTCAAATGGAAGTCAAGACAAAAAAACGAATGAAATCTTCTGATATTTAAGATGTTCCCCAGGCAGTGAACCTTTAAAAGGGGCTGTATTTTGGCTTGGAAGTGAGCACCTGGTCAGGCATCACTGCAGCTCAGTGCTGTGGCTGACAAAGCCTTGGCCTGCACTGCCCTGTGTCCTTTCTCAGGGCCTCCTCTGCCTGCACAAGACTGCCAACAAGGGAGACCCAGCCTTCCGGTTCCTGTGGACTGGTGTGTGCACTCTCCCCTCATCTGACCTCAGAGCCCTTGTCTCTGCCGTGCTACCCTGGAGGGCTATTTGCTATGCTACTCAGGACAAACAGTCTTAAGAGAAAAAGTGGTTTATAAGTTTATAAATTGTTGTGTTACAAACTGGACACCCCAGTTAGCAGAGGGTGCTGAGGTGTGGCACCCTCAGAGTGCTCAGCTGAAAAAGGAAAAGAAAAGAGAAACAAGAAAATGCCACCAGGTACAAGCCCTGCAATGAAGCCAAACCTTGGGCCTGTTTTCCAGACACCAGCGAGCCCCCAGACTGAACATCCGCAGACCTCAGGCAGGGATCACAGGCTCCAACCCTGTGCATCTCAGGACAGTAAGTGCTCTTTTGGGGCCCCCGAAAAGGGGAGGCCTAACTTCTCATCTCTCAAGTGAGGAACCAGCTTGACAGTGTCCCTGTGCCCGTGAAGCCACTCTGCCAAGCTCCTGTTAAAACCTTGTCAGGTCTTTTCAATGATTGGGTGCAGAGAGTCTGAGGGTCTTCTCTGGGTGTGTAGGAGGTGCCTGCATTGTGCCGGAGGTGAGCGGCCATCTGTCTTGCTTTCACGAGCAAGCAGCTGCTTGAGGGGACTCAAATACTCAGCCAGGCGCAGGATGGAGGTGTTGAAGACGTGTGCTGGGTGGGAAATCCCTTGTGTTTTCAGGCTGTTTATTGTGCTACAGTGTTTTGACCACAGGGCCGCCTCTATCTGTCTGAATAGGGTGCATGTTTGGTGTCCTCTGGGGGCGCACCTGAAAGGGGTGGGGATTACGGGAAAGAATGGCTGGAGATTATGGGAAAGAGGGGTTTCCTGATCAGTAACAGAAGGGGTTCTGGGCCTGAGCATTCATGGTCAGGCTGGGGTCTGGCCCACCAGCCACAACAATCATCCAGGTGGTGCACAGAGGCACCAGTGTGGCCACTGGGAGCTACCCAGGCAGCAGGCTGAAGATCTGGTGAGGACAGTGGTGGGGCCCACCACCACCACATGAGGAGCCATCTGGGCAAGAGGCCAGATGAAGCAGAGCCCCTGGCCCTCGTTGGACAGGGCCACCTCCATCAGGACAGGGACTAGAGAGAATGGAGCCTGCAAGCCCTTGGTCTGTCAGGACCCATCAAGGCAGGGCAGAGCTGTTGTCCCTGGACCAGGAGCAAGGGTGGCATAGGTCCTGACCAGGGCGGTGGCAGGGGCATGTTCCAGGTGACTGGCGGTTCCCTAGACACCCTCAGGGCAGGATGACAAGCCATCCTATGCCTATGTGGTGCTGGGCACAGGAGGGACACCGAGGGCTGCCGGCCTGCCCTCCACCTGCCGAGATGCAGACTTAATGCCCTCTCTCCTCTTCAACTTCCCCAGGAGGTGTGGGCTGTCTCTCCTAAACAGGGAACTGCAACAGAACTATAACTGGGGTTCACTGAGAGAGAGAGAGAGAATAGCAAAATCCAAATCTCAAAAGGTTTAAGGAACAAGCACCCTCCTGGCTAGGCCCCTGGGTGTCCTCACCCAGGCATCCCCAGGCCTCATGGAGAAAATGGGACCCTGTCTCACAGGAGGCGGTGCACCAGCTTGCACATCCTTGAGACTCGCTAACTCACCATCACCTCTCACCTTTGGAAAATGACTCCGAGTGGCCCAAGAGTATCTGTACAAGGACCGGAGAGGGGACATGGCATTTGCAGTGGGCAGACTGCAAAAGATTCTCTGCTTTCTATGCAGGGATCAGCTCCTGGCCTGCACTTCCGTGGCTGACCAGGACAATTCTCAGGAAAGGACCTGTGTTCCCTGCACTAAACTTCTGCTCCACAGCTATGGGAGTCATGTGCTTAGTCACTCAGTCATGTGCGACTCTTTGCGACCCCATGGACAGTAGCCCACCAGGCTCCTCTGTCTGTGGGGATTCTCCCGGCAAGAATACTGGAGTGGGTTGCCATGCCCTCCTCCAGGAGATCTTCCCAACCCAGGGATCGACCCCAGGTCTCCTGCCTTGCAGGAGGATTCTTTCCAGTCTGAGCCATGAGGTAATCATGGGGGCACACAATCCCCTCCCCCCACCTGCCTCCACACAGGGCCCATTTGTGCCCTGGCTGGAGGACAGGAAGGTCCAGAATTTGAGCAGTGTCATCTCTTTCCCCCATGTGACTATGATCTAAGAATCCATGGGTCAGCAGTACAGAGTGACTCCTGGCTCCCGGGTATTACAACCTGATCTGTACTGTGCATCCAGCTCACCTCCATCATCTCACACAGATATCCCCACCAGAGAAAGAGAGGAGGGGCAGTGACTTCTTTGTGCTGAGAACGCTTAGGATCTCCCTCTCACAACTCCCCAATGCAGCACGCAGCACTGGCAGCTCCTGCAGACACGCTAGTCCCCAGTCCTGTCTTTACACACAGCTTCCCGGCAGGCCGGCCACCATACCCTGCAGCCCTGAGGTTGGCACCCACCTGGCCACCAGAGTCCAACAGATACTCCCCCGCCCTTACCTTGCTCAGGACTCAGACAGCTGGCTCCTCCATGAGCATGCTGGTCAGGCAGAGGGAGGTGAGCACATCCTGGTATGCTTTGCTAAATCCGTACAGGCTAATCTGGCAGACGAAGCTCTTCATGCAGTCTGTCTCACATATCTTGTCTGAGCCCACTCTCTCCAATATGCTCTTGAAGAGCTCCTCATTGACGCCTATGCAAGTGCCGTCTTCTTCCCACCAGATGGACACAAAGTGGTGACTGTTGACAACGGTCCACCGCTTCCTGGGAAAGTGGAGGGAGAGGAGGCTGCCCTCTCCTCCAGGCAGGGCACCACACTTGGTGTGTGTCCTCTCAACAAAGGCTCCTCACTCAAAGCCTGGAAAGCACTCTCTTCCAGCAGCAGCCTGAAGCTGTGGTGGCCCATGGGCACAGGCTGGGCTAGGGGGACCGAAAGATCAGTAGGGAGGGGAACAGAACCCTGAACTGAGGGCCAGAGGCCCTATGCTTGGAAGAAAGGGAACCCCACTGAAGCTGAGCACCCCGTCCATCGTGGGACCCTTCTTGCCCATAGGCAAGTGGAGGGTGGTGCATCCCTCCTTCCTGGAAATGGGACAGTGCAGTGGCCAGGAGCAGTCCAGGCTCACACTGGTGCTTGGCCCCACATCAAAGGCCTCTGCTTGCTCAGGGATGACATGACAAGGCAGTCATTAAGTGACCTAATAAAGGGCTGGCTGCACCCAGGCTGGTCAGCATGCCGGCCTCCTTGTCCACTCTCATCATGGCAGTGGGCACCATGACACTCGTGCATGGATGTCAAGTCTCAGGCTGAGCACTCATGTAAATTAGGCACGACCTTCTGGTCCTGGAGCCCCAGTGCCAGGGAGATGCACACCGAAAGAGATGTGACCCTCAAAATCAGCCCCTCCTCTGTGTTCACAGATGCCTTGAGGGTCTGCATGGCACTCTTGCACTGAAGCACAAGCACATCCAGCATGGAGATTCAAGGTCAAGGGTACAGCCACCCAGTCCTCTGTGCATTATAGCTGGCTGGGTATCAGGTCTCCCACACTAACCCCCTCTGAGCCCTGTGGTCAGTCTGTGGGAGCCACCTGGTGGGGACTGTAGTGGTGATGGATGAGGACCCGGGGACACAAGAAGGAAGACAGGTCACAGTCCACTGGGCTCCACAGCCTGCACATGTTCACCCCAGACTGGGCTTGCCCTGCACACCATCATCCCAGGCTGCCTCCTCAGCTGTCAGGATTGTGGCAGGGTGCTCCCTGACACAATTCAGCAAATGACTGAATCCCTGGGCCCTCCCTTTCCTCTCTGTATGATCTGGCTGCCCCTGCATACTCCTGAGATATGCTCAACCACCTCTGCTCCCCATGGCTGCCCATGGCAGTTTAAGAGTCCCTTTTGTTCTGGCCACGAGAACACCCAGTGTCCTGGCCCAGAAAACTACTAGAGTTCATCGATGAATTCAGTGAAGCTGAGGTATACAAAATTAATATATATAAATCTATTTGCATTTCTGTACATTAGCAGCGACTAGCAGAAAGAGAACTTCAGGATATTATCCCATTTACCATTAAGTAATCCCATTTAACTGCATCAGAAAGAATAAACTACCTAGAAATAAACCGACCTAAGGAGACACAAGACCTGTACTTTGTTTTTTGTTTGTTTGTTTGTTTGTTTGTTATGATTTTTTGGTTTTTCAGCCTCAGTTTATTTTGTTTTTAGTTTTTAATTTATATTTTATTTTTTTCCATTTATTTTTATTAGTTGGAGGCTACTTACTTTACAATATTGTAGTGGTTTTTGCCATACATTGATATGAATCAGCCATGGATTTACCTGTGTTCCCCATCCTGAACCCCCCTCCCACATCCCTCCCCATTCCATCCCTCTGGGTCATCCCAGTGCATCAGCCCCGAGCACTTGTCTCATGCATCCAACCTGGACTGGCGATCTGTTTCACACTTGATAAAATACATGTTTTGATGCTGTTCTCTCAGATCATCCCACCCTTGCCTTCTCCCATAGAGTCCAAAAGTCTGTTCTATACATCTGTGTCTCTTTTTCTGTCTTGCATACAGGGTTATCATTACCATCTTTCTAAATTCCATATATATGCATTAGTATACTGTATTGGTGTTTATCTTTCTGGCTTACTTCACTCTGTGTAATGGGCTCCAAATTTACCCATCTCATTAGAACTGATTCAAATGTATTCTTTTTAATGGCTGAGTAATATTCCATTGTGTATATGTACCACAGCTTTCTTATCCATTTGTCTGCTGATGGGCATCTAGGTTGCTTCCATGTCCTGGCTATTATAAACAGTGCTGCGATGAACATTGGGGTGCATGTGTCTCTTTCAAATCTGGTTTCCTTGATGTGTATGCCCAGGAGTGGGATTGCTGGGTCATATGGAAGTTCTATTTCCAGTTTTTTAAGGAATCTCCACACTGTTCTCCATGGTGGCTGTACTAGTCTGCATTTCCACCAACAGTGTAAGAGGGTTCCCTTTTCTTCACACCCTCTCCAGCATTTATTGCTTGTGGACTTTTGGATAATAGTCATTCTGACTGGTGTGTAATGGTATCTCATTGAGGTTTTGATTTGCATTTCTCTGATAATGAGTGATGTTGATCATCTTTTCATGGGTTTGTTAGCCATCTGTATGTCTTCTTTGCAGAAATGTCTGTTTAGATCTTTGGCCCATTTTTTGATTGGGTCATTTATTTTTCTGGAATTGAGCTTCAGGAGTTGCTTGTATATTTTTGAGATTAATCCTTGTCTGTTGCTTCATTTGCTATTATATTCTCCCATTCTGAAAGCTGTCTTTTTACCTTGCTTGTAGTCTCCCTTGTTGTGCAAAAGCTTTTAAGTTTAATTAGGTCGCATTTGTTTATTTTTGCTTTTATTTCCAATATTCTGGGAGGTGGGTCATAGAGGATCTTGCTATGATTTTGTCAGAGAATGTTTTGCCTATGTTCTCCTCTAGGAATTTTATAGCTTCTGGTCTTACATTTAGATCTTTAATAAATTTTGAGTTAATTTTTGTGTATGGTGTTAGAAGGTTTTCTAGTTTCATTCTTTTACAAGTGGTTGACCAGTTTTCCCAGCACCACTTGTTAAAGTGGTTGTCTTTTTTCCACTGTATATTCTTGCCTCCTTTGTCAAAGATAAGGTGTCCACAGGTACGTGGATTTATCTCTGGGCCTTCTATTTTGTTCCATTGATCTGTATTTCTGTCTTTGTGCCAGTACCATACTGTATTGATGACTGTGGCTTTGTAGTAGAGCCTGAAGTCAGGCAGGTTGATTCCTCCAGTTCCATTCTTCTTTCTCAAGATTGCTTTGGCTATTCGATGTTTTTTGTATTTCTTTTTTTTTTTTTTTTTTTGTATTTCCATACAAATTATGAAATTACTTGTTCTAGATCTGTGAAGAATACTGTTGGTAGCTTGATAGGGATTGCATTGAATCTATAGATTACTTTGGGTATTATATTCATTTTCACAATATTGAATCTTCCTATCCATGAACACGGTATATTTCTCCATCTATTTGTGTCTTCTTTGATTTATTTATCAGTGTTTTATAGTTTTCCATGTATAGGTCTTTTGCTTCTTTAGGTAGATATACTCCTAAATACTTTATTCTTTTTATTGCAGTGGTGAATGGTATTGCTTCCTTAATTTCTCTTTCTCTTTTCTCATTATTAGTGTAAAGGAATGCAAGGGATTTCTGTGTGTTAATTTTATATCCTGCAACTTTTTTATATTCATTGGTTAGCTCTAGTTATTTTCTGGTAGAGTCTTTAGGGTTTTCTATGTAGAGGATCATGTCATCTGCAAACAGTGAGAGTTTCACTTCTGTTTCCATCTGGATTCCTTTTATTTCTTTTTCTTCTCTGATTGCTGTGGCCAAAACTTCCAAAACTATGTTGAAAAGTAGTGGTGAAATTGGGCACCCTTGTCTTGTTCCTGATTTTAGGGGAAATGCTTTCAATTTTTCACCATTGAGGATAATGTTTGCTGTGGGTTTGTCATATATAGCTTTTATTAGGTTGAGGTATGTTCCTCCTATTCCTGCTTTCTGCAGGTTTTTTATCATAAATGGATGTTGAATTTTGACAAAGGTTTTTTCTGCATCTATTGAGATAATCATATGGTTTTTATCTTTCAATTTGTTAATGTGGTGTATTACATTGATTGATTTGCTTATATTAAAGAATTCTTGCATCCCTGGAATAAAGCCCACTTGGCCATGATGTATGATCTTTTCAGTGTGTTGTTGGATTCTGTTTGCTAGAATTTTGTTAAGGATTTTTGCATCTATGCTCATCAGTGATATCAGCCTGTAGTTTTCTTTTTTTGTG
Source organism: Muntiacus reevesi (assembly GCF_963930625.1). Classification (NCBI taxonomy): domain Eukaryota; kingdom Metazoa; phylum Chordata; class Mammalia; order Artiodactyla; family Cervidae; genus Muntiacus; species Muntiacus reevesi. The sequence continues at coordinate 96,631,716 of NC_089271.1, forward strand.
GCATCTTTGTCTGGTTTTGGAATTAGCGAGATGATGGCCTCATAGAATCAATTTGGAAGTTTACCTTCTTCTGAAATTTTCTGGAAGAGTTTGAGTAAGATAGCTTCAATTTCCATGCTTGTGATGGGTCTGTTAAGATCTTCTATATCTTCCTGGTTCAGTTTTGGAAAGTTATACTTTTCTAGGAATTTGTCCATTTCTTCCAAGTTCTCCATTTAATTGGCATAGAGCTGCTGGTAGTAATCTCTTATGATCCTTTGTATTTCTGTGTTGTCTGTTGTGATCTCTCCATTTTCATTTCTAATTCTGTTGATTTGGCTCTTCTCCCTTTGTTTCTTAATGAGTCTTGCTAACGGTTTGTCAAGTTTGTTTATCTTTTCAAAAAACCAGCATTTAGCTTTGTTGATTTTTGCTATGGTCTCTTTTGTTTCTTTTGCATTTATTTCTGCGGTAATTTTTAAGATTTCTTCCCTTCTACTAACCCAGGGGTTCTTCATTTCTTCCTTCTCTAGTTGCTTTAGGTGTAGAGCTAGGTTATTTATTTGACTTTTTTCTTGTTTCTTGAGGTATGCCTGTAATGCTATGAACCTTCTCCTCATCACTGCTTTTACAGTGTCCCATAGACTTTGGGTTTTTGTGTTTTCATTTTCATTCGTTTCTAAGCATGTTTTGGTTTTGTTTTTTATTTCTTCTATGATTTGTTGGTTATTCAGAAGTGTGCTATTTAGCCTCCATACGTTTGAATTTTAAATAGTTTTTTTTTTCCTCTAATTAAGATCTAATCTTACTGCATTGTGGTCAGAAAAGGTGACTGGAATGATTTCAACTTTTTTTGAATTTACCAAGGCTGGATTTATGGCCCAGGATGTGATCTATTCTGGAGAAGGTTTCGTGTGCACTTGAGAAAAAGGTGAAATTGATTGTTTTGAGGTGTAATGTCCTATAGATATCAATTGGGTCTAGCTGATCCATTGTGTCATTTAATGTTTGTGTTTCCCTGTTAATTTTCTGTTTAGTTGATCTATCCATAGTTGTGAGTGGGGTATTAAAATCTCCCACTATTATTGTGTTATTGTTAATTTCCCCTTTCATACTCGTTAGCATTTGCCTTACATATTGTGGTGCTCCGATGTTGGGTGCATATATATATATTTATAATTGTTATATCTTCTTCTTTGATTGATCCTTTGATCATTATGTAATGTCCTTCTTTGTCTCTTTTCACAGCCTTTATTTTAAAGTCTATTTTATCTGATATGAGTATTGTAACTCCTGCTTTCTTTTGGTCTCTGTTTGCATGAAATATTTTTTTCCAGCCCTTCATTTTCAGTCTGTATGTGTCCCTTGTTTTGAGCTGGGTCTCTTGTAGACAGCATATACACAGGTTTTGTTTTTGTATCCATTCAGCCAGTCTTTGTCTTTTGGTTCGGGCATTCAAGCCATTTACATTTAAGGTAATTATTGATAGGTATGTTCCTGTTGCCATTTACTTTGTTGTTTTGGGTTCACATTCATACAACCTTTCTGTGTTTCCTGTCTAGAGAAGATCCTTTAGCATTTGTTGAAGAGCTGGTTTGGTGGTGCTGTATTCTCTCAGGTTTTGCTTGTCTGTAAAGCTTTTTAATTCTCCTTCATATCTGAATGAGATCCTTGCTGGGTACAGTAATCTGGTTTGTAGTTTATTTTCTTTCATTACTTTAAGTATGTCCTGCCATTCCCTTCTGGCCTGAAGAGTTTCTGTTGATAGATCAGCTGTTATCCTTATGGGAATCCCTTTGTGTGTTCTTTGTTGTTTCTCCCTTGCTGCTTTTAATATTTGCTGTTTTTGTTTGATCTTTGTTAATTTGATTAACATGTATCTTGGGGTGTTTCACCTTGGGTTTATCCTGTCTGGGACTCTCTGGGTTTCTTGGACTTGTGTGACTATTTCCTTCCCCATTTTGGGGAAGTTTTCAGCTATTATCTCCTTGAGTATTTTCTCATGGCCTTTCTTTTTGTCTTCTTCTTCTGGGACTCCTATGATTAGACTGTTGGGGCACTTCACATTGTCCCAGAGGTCCCTGAGGTTGTCCTCATTTCTTTTTATTCTTTTTTCTTTTTTCCTCTGCTTCATTTATTTCCACCATTTTATCTTCTACCTCACATATCCTATCTTCTGCCTCCATTATTCTACTGTTGGTTCCCTCCAGACTAGGTTGGGCCTGCGTTTTGTGCCTTCCCAGGCCAAGCAGCTCAGGCAGCCAGGAGCTTGATGAGCGCACTCTCCCCAGGTGCAGTGTGCCTTATCCCCTCCACAGTTCCAGCCTCAGTTTCTGCGCTCACTGGTTGGGCGCGCCTTGTGTCTGTTCTGGGGAGCTGGTCTCTAGCTGCGACCCTCCCAGCAGATGTCAACTATCCAGAATCTCAGGAAGTCTTTGGTAGAAACTGGAAGCCTGTTTGCAGTTTGGTAGGGGATGCCGTCTCTGGGGTTGAATTTGCCCCCTTCCCTCCCCCCGGACTCCTGCCTCTGGCGGTGGATGGGCCAGTCCACAGTCGGCTAGCTCTTCTCTGGATTTGCTCAGTCCTTCCTTTGTTCCTAAGCAATGCCACCCACTCCTCTCCGTTCAGCCCCCACTTGTTGGTGGCAGATGCGAGCGTCTGGGGTACTTTTCTGCTGGGAGTTGCTTTTAGACATGTAATCTGTGGGTTTTATTTATTTTTCCTCCTGGTTAGGTTGCCCTCCGATATTCAAAAACTTCCCCCAGACCCGCCAGTGAGAGGGTTTCCTGGTGTTTGGAAACTTTCTCTATTAGGACTCCCCTCTGGGACATGTCTCCACCCCTAACTCTTTTGTCTCACCTTTTATCTTTTATATTTTGTCCTACCTCCTTTCAAATACAATGGGCTGCTTTTCTGGGAACCTGATGTCCTCTGCTAGCAATTAGAAGTTGTTTTGTGGAGTTTGCTCAGCATTCAACTGTTCTTTTGATGAATTTGTAGGGGAGAAAGTGGTCTCCCCATCCTATTCCTCTGCCATCTTAGCTCCTCCAGAAGACCTGTACTTTGAAAATTGTAAGATATTGATGAGAGAAATTGAAGACAGCACAGCAAGATGGAAAAATATACTGTGTTCTTGGATTGGGAGAATAGATTTTGTAAGATGACTATACTACCCAAGGCAATCTACAGATTCAATGTAATCCATTTCAAATTATCAATGGCATTTTTCACATAACTAGAAATTTGTATGGACACAAAAGACCCCAAATAGCCAAAACAATCTTGGGAAAAAAGAACAGAGCTTGAGGGACTTCCCTGGTGGTCCAGTGGCTAAGCCTCCATGCTCTCAATGTAGGGGGCCCAGGTTTGATCCCTGATCAGAGAACTAGATCCCGCATGCAACAACTGAGAATTAGCATGCTGCAACTGAGATTCACATGCCACAATTTAGAGTTCATGTGTTGCAGCTCAAGACCCTGCATGCCACATCTAAAAAGATCCCAAGTGTTGAAACTGAGGATTCCAAATCCCGCATCTTAGGATCCTGCATTTCTCAATGAATATCAAAGATCCCATGTGCCACAACAAAGAGCAGACACTGTCAAATAAAGTAAAAGGAAAAAAGAACAGAGCTGGAGGAATCAAACTTCTTGACATTAGACTATACTACAGAGCTATAGGAATCAAAACAGTATGGTACTGGCACAAAAACAGACATACAGATCAATGATATTGGATGAAAATTGTAGAAACAAACCTATGTACCTATGGTCAATTAATCTATAGCAAAGGAGGCAAGAATCCCATATACAATGGAGAAAAGAGAGTCTCTCCAGGAAGTGGTGCTGGAAAAACTGGACAGCTGCATGTAAAATAATCAAATTAGAACATTATCTAACACTATATACAAAAATGAACTCAAAATGGATTTATGATCTACGTGTAAGATTGAATATGTAAGACTTCTGAATGAGAACATGGGCAGAACACTCTTTGACATAAATCACAACAGCAGTGTTTTTGGATCCATCTCCTCAAGTAAAGGAAATAAAAGCAAAAATAAACAAATGAGTTTTCCAGGTGGTGCTACTGGTAAAGAACTTGCCTGCCAATGCAGAGAGAGAAGAAACGAGGGTTCAATCCTTGGGTCGGGAAGATACTCTTGAGAAGGGCATGGTAACCCACTCCAGTATTCTTGCCTGGAGAATTCCATGGACACAGGAGCCTGGCGGGCTACAGTCCTAGGGTTGCAAAGAGTCAGACATTACTGGAATGGCTTAGCATAGCACAGGGACCTAATTAAACCTAAAAACTCTTGCACAGCAAAACAAACCATTTAAAAAATGAAAAGGACCTACTGAATGAGAGAAAACATTGTAAATGACTGATTTGGGGTTAATATCCAACATATATAAATAGCTCAAAAACACAATGTAGGAAAAACCAACCACTTTAAAAATTGGCAGAAAAACTGAATAGAAACTTTTCCAAAGGAGATATACAGATGGGTAACAGACATATGAAAAGATGCTCAACATCACTGACCCACCAAGTAAATGCAAATTGAAATCACAATGAGATATCAACTCATACCTGTGAGAATGGCTATCATCAGAAAGAACACAAATAACAAATGTTGCCAAGGATGTGGCAAAAGGGAATCTTTGTGAACTGTTGGTGGGAATGTAAATTAGTGTAGTCACTTTGGAGAATAGTTTGGAATTTCTCATAAATTTAAAATTGAACTATGTGACCCAGAAATTCTATTACTGGGTATATATCCCAACAAAGCAAAAACAAAAACACTAATTTGAAAAGATACATGCACTCCAATGTTCACAGTATGATTATCTATAATTGTCAAGATATGGAAGCAATCTAAGTGTCCATCAATGGATGAATAGATAAATAAGGCATGGTGCGCAGACACACACATACACACATAATGGAATATTGCTGCCGCTGCTAAGTCACTTCAGTCGTGTCCAACTCTTGGCGACCCCATGGACTGCAGCCTACCAGGTTCCTCCATCCATGGGATTTTCCAGTCAAGAGTACTAGAGTGGGGTGCCACTACCTTCTCTGAATGGAATATTATACAGCCATAAAAATGAATGGTATTTTGCCTTTTGCAGCAACATGGATGGACTTGGAGGGCAATATGCTAAGTAAAATGAGTCAGACAGAGAAAGACGAATACTGTATGATCTCACTCAGATGTTGAATTTAAAAAATAAAACAGACTAATAACATCAGATATGCAAATGAAACCACCCTTATGGCAGAAATTGAAGAGGAACTATAGAGCCACTTGATGAAGGTGGAAGAGGAGAGTGAAAAAGTTGGCTTAAAATTCAACATTCAAAAAATGAAGATCATGTCATCTGGTCCCATCACTTCATGGCAAATAGATGGGGAAACAATGGAAACAGTGATAGACTTATTTTCTTGGTCTCCAAAATTACTGCTGATGGTGACTGCAGCCATGAAATTAAAAGATGCTTGCTCCTTGGAAGGAAAGCTATGACAACTCTCGACTGCATATTAAAAAGCAGAGACATTGCTTTGCCAACAAAATTCCAACTAGTCAAAGCTATGGTTTTACCAGTAGTCATGTATGGATGTGACAATTGTCCGTAAAGCAGGCTGAGCAACGGAGACTTGATGCTTTTGAACTGTGGTGCTGGAGAAGACTCCTGAGAGTCCCTTGGACTGCAAGGAGAGCCAACCAGTCCATCCTAAATGAGATCAGCCCTGGGTGTTCATTAGAAGGACTGATGCTGAAACTGAAACTCCAATACTTTGGCCACCAATTGTGAATAACTGACTCATTAGAAAAGACCTTGATGTTGGGAAAGATTGAAGGCAGAAGAAGAAGGGGAGGACAGAGGATGAGATGGTTGGATGGCATCACCAACTCAATGGACATGTGTTTGAGCAAGTTCCGGGAGATGGAGAAGGACTGGGAAGCATGGTGTGCTGAAGTCCATGAGGTCACAAGGAGTCAGACATGACTGAGCAACTGAAAAACAACTGAATATTAATATAAAAGAAGCTGACTCACAGACACAGAGAACAAATTAGTGGTTACCAGTTGGGAAAGGGGAGGAGGAAGGGGCAAGGTAGGAATAGGGGAGTAAGAGGTATAAACTGTTATGTATAAAAGAAGCTGAAAAGGTATATTGCAAAACATGGGGAATATAGCCAATATTTTATAATAACTATAAATGAAGTATAACTTTTAAAATTGTAAATCACTGTATTGTACATCTGTAAAATAAAGTTCTATATAGTCACTATACTTCAATTAAAAAAATGAATTTCCTCAGTTGGTTCTGGGGTTTCTAGAATTAGCTCTGAAATAAGATTAGGTTTAACGCTGTCAATGACTCTGTAGTAAAGACAGAGATGGTAGTCCATGGCAATAGATATACGCAAAATATCTGCTTTGGATACACCTTATGAACGACTTAAAAGAAGTGCTGGGTGCAAGGTGTTATGTGACCGTGTATATGATACTTTTGAGCATTTTTGGAACATCAATAGACCTAATGAGATTCTGGTTGCTCCCAAAGTAGTTGAAAAGTGTAGTGAAAGAAAAGGATTAGCTCAGTTTACAGTAAAAAACCTAACAGATTCTATGTGTACCCATAAGGAGACCCTTATCTCCTGTAGATGCAGGGTGGAGATTGCTAATGATCACATGCAAATGCTCATCTTGCAACTGGTTGAACTGCACTAGAAGTTGAATTCTGCCACTAGAGTGTTTCCTGTTAAAATGAGGGTGCTGACTGGAAAGAATGGTATTCTGTACATTGTGGTAGAGCTGTGTGGGGGAGACCCTGAAGATGCTGAGGAAACTAAGCCCATTAAGTCTGGTGAGTCATCCTTTCCAGTAGAAGACTCCTCCCCACCCTCAGTTGGAAACAACCTCCTGACCCCCAGTGGGATCAGCCTCCCACATAAAGCTCAGTTCAGTTCGGTCACCTAGTCATGTCCTATTCCTTGCAACCCCATGGACTGCAGCACGCCAGGCCTCCCTGTCCATCATCAACTTCCGGAGTTTACCCAAACTCAAGACCATTGGAATCGGTGATGCCATCCAACCATCTCACCCTCTGTCGTCCCCTTCTCCTCCCACCTTCAATCTTCCCCAGCATCAGGGACTTTTCAAATAAGTCAGTTCTCCGCATCAGGTGGCCAAATTAAAAACAACAACAACAACAACTAGATCAGGCCAAAATGACTCACTAAGCATAGATTCTGCATTTAATAGTACAACTCAGGGAGTTAGAAAGGGCTCTTATCCATGTGTCTGGTTGGCTGAATTATGGGCCAAAATTTGGCCCACTGTGAGTGAGTTGGAAATGTCAGACCTGCCTTGGTTTAATACAGAGGAAGGCATTCAGAGGTTTGTGGATATTTCACTTTTAGTGTGGATTTGTCATTTAAGACCTACTTATCCATACTCAGAGAGTCCCAAAGACATATCTTTCACCAAGGCTGTGAGGGGAGTCCCAGAACCCTTGAAGAACTCTGTGATTGCTCTTCTCTGCAGGCCAGAACTCACAGTAGGAACTGCAGTCACTGAATTGGGAAACCTAAATGCAGTGGGAGTATTTAGATCCCCAGATGGCAGGAGCCAAGTTGCAACACAAAACCACCAAGCACAAGGTGGGCCTGGTTACACTAATGGAGAGAAGAGTCAAAGCACCAATCAGAACAGGATGACTTGGGCAGCTCAACAGTATTATCCAGTTGCTCATGATCTTCCTAGAAGCAAAAGTGTTAGGAAGCCCAGTAAACTCTTACTTGATTTGTATAAGCAGAGATGTCACTGGTCAAATGAACAAAAGTCTATTCTGAATCACAAAAACAGAGAGTCACAGTCCTTTGATCAATTCACAGACTTGAACCATTAAAACTTTGAGAAGAAAATGAAGACATTGATTTCAGAAATGAAGTTAGATTTCAGAAATGGATTCTTTGATGTGACACTAAATGCATGAAAAACAAAATGAAAAAAGAAAAACAAAATGAAAAAAGAAAATGTGACTGAACCTCAGAAACATAATGCTAGGTTTAGGAAGCCAGCCACCAAAGACCACATATTACAATTCAATTTATATGAAATATCCAGAATAGTGAAATCTAGAATAAGGAAAGAAGATAAAAAGTTACCTAAGGCTGGGGGCTTCCGAGGTGGCACACTGGTATAGAATCTGCCTGCCAATGCAGAAGACACGGGTTCGATCCTTGGTTTGGGAAAATCCCCTGGAGAAGGAAATGGCTACCCACTCTAGTATTCTTGCCTGGGAAATCCCATGGACAGAAGAGCCTGGAGGGTTGAGGTCCATGGAGTCGCAAAAAGTCTGACACAACTGAGCCACTGAGCACACAATATCTGACTCAAACTTGCAAGTGGCCTCATTCCTTCCAACAACAATGCTCTCCTGACCATGGCTGGTAAATGGCATGGTGGCAGCTAGGGGAGTGAAAGGTGATCTGGCCTGTGCAGCCAGTGCTTGCAAATGTGACAATCACGTTTTGTGATAACCCCATCAGCAAAGCACTACTTCTCCCTCCCACTAGAACAGGCTAGACTCCAGGGTTGACGTGCAGAGCACAGACATCACTATTTATTGCCTGTCTCCACTGGACAAACCACCTGGAGAGCAGGAGAAAGCCAAGAACAGAGGTTTGGAGGTGGGGTGGGGGCTGGGAAGAGAAGTCCTAGCTTCGGTTTTCCTTGAAATCATTAAGATCGATTTTTTTTTTCTCCATGGTCCTTGCTCTTCAGTTATGAAAAAAATTTCTTATCCAGAATGAATGAAATCTCGCTCCTAAGGGACTGAGAACAACTCTTGCTAGGTGAGCAACCAACTGGAGCTTCTAGAAAGTCTCCACTGAAGAAATCAGGCTCGATTACTTCTGACTATGCGTGCATGCTAAGTCATTCATGGACTGGCCCACCAGGCTCCTCTGTCCATGGAGTTTCCCAAGCAGGAATGCTGGAGTGGGTTGCCATTTCCTCCAGCAAGGAATTTTCCTAATTCAGGGATGGAACCTGCATCTCCTGCAGCTCCTGCAGTGCAGGCGAATTATTTACCTCTAGGTGGCGGTAGGGGTTAAATAACTCGCTTGCCAACGCAGGACATGACTGAAGTGACTTAGCAAGCACACAGGAGCCACTGGGGAAGACATTCCTTACTACGGAAGACACAATGACCCTGCATTAACAGACTATACGAGGCAGAGGACCACAGCACAAGGGGCAGTGAACATGTGGTGACTTGCCCCCTCTCCCTCCTGAAAGTGAACCTGTGAGTCACTCAGTCCTGTCTGACTCTTTGCGACCCCATGGAAGCCACCAGTCTCTGCTGTCCATGAAATTCTGGGGTTGCCATTTCCTTCTCCAGGACATCTTCCTGACCCAGGGGTTGAACCTGAGTCTCTCGATTTGTGGGCAGATTCTTTATCATCTGAGCCACTAGGGACGGCCCTCCCCCTCCTGGGGATGTGGTTAATGTGCAGATCCTCACTGTGTAGCTGGATGGAGTCTGAGATCTCAGTTTTCTTCTCTGCACCCAGGGGATGGGGATGCTGCTGGTGCAGAACCACTGGTATGCTGCAGAGGAGGGCAAGAGTCAGGGTGGGGGCAGGGAGGGTGGGCTGCAATGGAGACAAAGCAGCCAGAGTGGGCCTTGGCTCACCCCAGGCACAGGTGGGCGCACACTGGTGGCCCTTGAGAATGTTCGGGATTTCTTCAATCAACCCTGGCCCATCGCGGCTACTTTTGGCTCCTCCCTTCTTAGAGATCAGAGATTCCCTGGTGTCTAGGGATCATGGTAAAGCACCTGCCTGCAGTGCAGGAGACCCGGGTTCAGTTCCAGGGTTAGGAAAATCCCCTGGAGAAGGGAATAGCAACCCATTCCAGTGTTGCCTGAAGCTTTTCATGGAAGTAGGAGACTGGCAAGAGTGTCGGACACGACTGAGCGACTTTCACTTTACCTTAAAGATCCACCAAAAGATGGTGACGGCCCTGGAAATGGTCACTGTGTGCAGGAAAATGTCAGTGTGTAATGTTGGGCATGGGATGGGACAGGTTGGGACTAGCGTATGACCTTCCCAATCTGTCCTTTCCCAAAATACCAGAGAGATGAGTGGGATCGTCTTTTAGGGACGCCCTGGGAAACATAGGGGAGACCCCCACACCTCTCCCCAGTCTCTCTCCTCAAGACCCCAGGTCCACTCTGGAGGTGTCCTTCAGTGCCTGGCTTTTCTCCCTCACCCTTAACCTTCTTTAACTCCTGCCGGCCAAGGGCAGAACCTCCCGGCTGCACCACATGGAAAGAGTCGCGGGCTGGGGTCCAGGGGTCTCCACCAGATCAGGCAAGCCCTTGGCCTCAAACACGCAGTTGCCCAGAGATGCTGGCCAGCAGAAGTTTCCTACCTGACAGGACTTCTCTCCACGGGTGCAGGTGGCAGCCCACTCTGCCCTCTTAGCTGTCCCTCCTCCAGGACTTCACGGTGCCCCCTTGGCGGGACCATGCAGGGCCTGGTCTCCCCAGTGACCAAGGTCATCTTCGTGGCTCAATTCCTCTTTGCTATCCTGCCCATCCTCTACGTGATCCTGTGGTACATTTGCCAGGATCTGGACAACGATCCCATCTGAAGCAGGTAAAGTGTTGCCTCAGCCACTGGAGGCCCCGGCCCTGTGACCCCGAGTTCATCTCAAGAATCCGCCTCTCTTCCCAGGACCCTAGTTCCTTCTCTTAGTCTGTTGACCTCCCTGGACCCTCAGGATCCCCTTGAAAATCCCCAGGACTCCGTGTTGTTCCCGAGACCCTGTGGCTCCATCCTGATCTCTGATCCTGAGCCTTCTCCCCAGACCCTCTCTCTTCCTTGGAGCACTCTCCCCTTCCCCAAACCCCAGGCCCTCTCCCCATCTCTGAAATCTGTTTATTGCCCCTACTCCTCACCACAGCCCAGCATCCTCTTCTGAACTCACAATCGTCAACTTTCTCCAGACACTGGAGAAACCCAGTGTCTCTTCAGAAACCCATAGCCCACTGGCCAGCACTCCTCGTCCATCCCCAGGCCCAGAGCCCCCCTCTCTCATGACCTTCCCAGGACGCCTGGGCCTTCTTCCAAGCTTGTGCCCTTTTTGGGGTTCTACGCCCTTCTCCAGATTCTGCCCCGACCAAACCCTGTGCCCACCCCCAGTACCTGCACCCCTTTTTAGCTTCTAGCAGGTGCACAGGCTCACTTCACTGCCCCCTCTCACTCTGCTGCTGGGATTTCTGTCTGAGCAGCAGGTGACTGAAAGCCAGTGGGGGGACTTCTGGTGGCCAGGGGCCTACTTTCCTCACACCCCACCCCATTGGCTTTCCACACTGCCTTTTTTCCTGGCATGGATGGGTTTCCTCCCTCCCACAAGAACTCTGGGGTTGCCTGAGCCTATACACCAGCAAGAAAATCGTGATTGGACACATCACTCCTGTGTCCTGAGTTGCCTCAATGAGGTTCAGTCCCACAAAGAGGATCCTGGCACTGTGACTGAATTCAACCTTGGAGATTAAAGGGTGCACCAGGGATGAATTCTTTCATGGACATGGAGTAATAGTGGGTGGATCATGCTAGTTAGATCAATCACTTCTAGTTTTTCTCTACTGATGGGTTGGGTGCATCTGTGGGCAAATGTTTAGTCAGAACTTGACCAGGTGGACCCTGAGGCATCATCCACTGAGGCTGCTCTGGGAGAAGCAGGTAGGATATGGGCAGGGAGTGCAAGGCTGATGCCTTTGGTGGCCTTGGCATCACTTGGACATGAAAGTGGACACAAACATACAGTTGAGCAGAGACTTGAAGTGAGTTCACCCAAGATTCTCCCTGGAGAGGCCAAGGGTGTCCTGCAGGAAGGAGTACGGTATCTCCAGTGGACCCTCTGGACGGTGCAGGTGCATGGTGTGAGAGCTGGATTCACGTTCCAGACCAGCTGACTACCAGTTGTGTCATTGCTCACATTACATCTCCAAGCATCTATTATTTTATCTGTAAATTGGAATTAATGACTCATTAATGTCATGCTCATTAAGGGGATTACATGAAATAATATATTTAAACTGATAAACATTCTTACATACAGAAAATCTGCAATTAGCAGTTGTAGTTTCTTGTGGACAGCCAAATATCCTCTAATGATAACCTATTGTTTTACTTATTTGGGGGGCATAAATTACATGGAGTAAAATTCACTACTTTCATTATACACTGCTAAGTTTCAACAAACATATTAAGTTGTGTAACTGCCACTACAAGCAAGATATGAGTACCTTCTATTCATAAATTAATACTGAAAATATTTTCCATTCCATGACTTTAAGTTCAAGAAAAACAGCATCTAAAGCTTGTTTTGAAGAAGCAAGAGCAATATTCATTTATATTTATATTCAATATAAATGCTCATTACCTGTTTAACTCTTTAGCAGTTGGAGATCTGCATGGTACTGCTTTACTGCCCCACTAAAATGTTTCATTTTTTTCCCCAATATTCATGATACTTTACATTACAAAGAGATTTTTTTATATTACTCAAGCAATAAATATACTTCCCCACAAAAAAAAAAAAAAATCATACAGCCCAGAAGTGAAAGGAGCAATTATTCCACACAGCCCATACTGATCCTCCTCCCCAGAGGAGGTAACACTGTCAACCATTCAGTCTTTCTGTCTCCTGCCTTTCTTTGCTCCCCTCCCCCTTCTCAGTCCACGCTCAAACACACAGTGCTATTTGTTTATATTCGTCATATTAAATGGGGTTCTACTTTAGATTTCAGAGGGACAGGAAGGAATTCCCAAGCAGAAGAAAGTCACCCAAGGAAGTGGCGGGAACCTGCTCCCCTGTCTTTTCCTCCTGCCCTCAGACACTGCTGGGGAAGGGACGCCTGCGAACCAGGTCTGTGAGCAGATTGCTTTGAGCTTCTTTTGTGAAATCCTCTGAAGAAAGGTGTTACATGAAGTGCAAAGACTATTTTAGAAATAGTCAGGCAGGAAGCACTGGGCCTTTGAAAATGAAATGAAAATGAAAAGAAATGAAAGAATGCTTGCTCCTGGGAAAAAAATTTATGACCAACCTAGACAGCTTATTAAGAAGCAGAAACATTATTTTGCCAACAAATGTCCATCTAGGCAAAGTTATGGTTTTTCCAGTAGACATGTATGGCTATGAAAGTTGGATTATAAAGAAAGCTGAGCACCGAATAATTGATGCTTCTGAATTGCAATGTTGGAGAAAACTCCTGAGAGCCCCTTGGACTGCAAGGAGATCCAGCCAGTTCATCATAAAGGAAATCCGTCCTGAATATTCACTGGAAGGAGTGATGCTGATGCTTAAACTCCAAAACTTTGACCATCTGATGTGACGAACTGACTCATTTGAAACGACCCTGATGCTGGGAAAGATTGAAGGCTTGAGGAGAAGGGGACAACAGAGAACGAGATGGTTGCATGGCATCACTGACTCAATGGATATAAGTTTGAGTAAACTGGGAGTTGATGATGAACTGGGAGTCCTGGTGTGCTGCCATCCATGGAGCAGCAAGAGTTGGACATGTCTGAGAGACTAACACTAACTCTGATCTCAGGGGGCTCAAGTTTCCATGCTGTTTCCATTCTGGAGTTCTACCATTGGATTGCCATGTTTGCTGCTGAATGAAAGACAAAGTGCAGAAATGACATACTGGCTCCAGACGTGACCAACAATGCTCCTGCTTGTCTCTCAATGGCAATGGCTAGTCACATGATGCTTCCTAACTTCAAAGGGACAGGCAATGAAGCGTCCCCCGTGTCTGGGGTGGAGGAAAGACAGACAAGACATGGACAAGCACTTGTAGTCTCTCCCATACTGTGATCCATAGTAGGTGCTCAGTTAAGGGTGGCCATTATCATTTGTTATGACTAGCTTCTTCATTTTGTGGAAGATTTTCAGAGAAGGCCAGATTTACCTTGATATCCTCCAGATATCTAAGTGCCTCCTATATGTCATATGTTTTCAAACAACAATGCCACATTAATCTGAAGAGGATCATGTAAATGTCAGTCAGGTGAATTTGCACGTTACCACATAGCACCTCTCTGTACTTCCCTTTGCGATCCTGACTATAACACTGACTGTAACATCAGTCGACTGAGAACGGTCTCTTTCCTTTTGATGCAGGGTTAACTTCTCCTGGGAGGCTGAGCTGCCTCCATACAACTGGACTTGCCTGAGCACCTGCCCAGGTACCATTAGGTACACTGACAACCATGAGCTTCCTGTGGGTCAGGTACCAGAAAAGAAGCCAAGGAAGGTTGGGTAATTACTTTTACTTTTAAAATCTGACGTACCAAGGAACTATTTTTTCACCTCAGAGAAGGATTCCACAGTTCAGCCTTGAAAACCTTGGCTCCACTTCTATGATCTTTCCTCATCTACTACCTAGCATGGACTATTTGGATTTTGACCACCTAGTAAGATCATTCATTTGGGTATATGTTTGGTTGACTGTTTCAAAGAAGATACCCCATTAAAATCCGGCTGCAAGTGTCAGGGAGGTATAAAAATCCCTCTCTTTATCTTCAGGTTTATATCCAAAGAACCAGCTGATTATGTGGGAAATAAGAGCACTCACAAACTCAAAGGGATAACATTTGGCAAATGTGTGGAAGTTGCCCAGAAGGATTACCAGGTGTCTAAAGGTTACTATCCAAAGCAAAGGTTCTGCAGGTGTCAGAGTGGTTCCAGAGTGAGGGCTGGGACAGCTGGAAGACTTCTGCAGGAAATTGGAAAGCTCTGTGTGGGGAAGGACAGGAGATCCACTTGTGCAGCCTTGAGAAGGGGCAGCAGCAAGGGGCTGGTCAGCCTGGCAGGTTCATTTGGGCAGGAGGCCCCATGGCAGCAGCAGGGACAGGGTGCTGCCCTCACGCGGGAGGCACTGGCATGGGACAGAGGTCCCGGCCCCCGGCAGAGTCAGTTCTCAGCAAACCACAGAGGAGCCCCACACTGCTTCTCTTTCTCCTTGTCACTTTCCTTAGCGGCCTGGGGTGGGAGGAAAGGGCGGGGGCTCTGGAGGAATTGAGACTGGGGCTCTGAGCCCACCCCGGCCCTCACTAGCATGTGGTCCTGGGAAGATGCCCAAGCACCACGGCCTCAGTTTTTCATCTGGGAGGCGAGCGGGTGTGAGGAGCCCTGCGTGTTGGGCTGCAGGATGAGCCTGAGGGATGAGACAGAGTTGCAGTGCCTGGCATCTCATGGCACTGTGATGACCAAGCAAGAATCTCTCATACTGTTGTCTCCAGACACTCCCCTACTCACTCCTCCTGCATTTTATTTTATTATCTTGTTCAACACAGACTTCCCTCTCCTTCAGAGGCATCTCATGTTTTGTTGTTTAGTTTTTGGGAGCAGAAGACAGCAGCCTACACTTTGACACCATCTTGAGAGCTACAGGTAAAGCACAAAATCAATAAATAATTTAAGCAGACTTGACCTCTTTATAACAATTTTCCCCATAAATGAATATGGTATACTGCTAAAGACTTTATTTCTTACTCATATCTATCTACAAATCTGTATTGTAGCCTCTATTAAGATTTTATATATTTTTGTTAGACTTTTTAGGTAATTTTTGGACTTGTGCTGTGAAGAGTATTTTTAAATTACACATTCTAAATAGTTACTGATTTGTGTGTGTATCTGTGGCAAAGCTCTTGGTTTTGCTGTAGCAATCTTCCACACAAAGTTTTTTTCTGGTCTCTTATTAATTTGAGTATTCCATGTATCGATTTCTTCGAATTCCCTATGTAGATTACCATATTGTCACAAATATTATCTTTTTCTATATTAATAATCTTATTTCCTTTGATGTGCACAGTTCTGTGTTCCAGTGAATTTATGCATTGTCCAAGGGAGAGCATGCATCTTTGTCTTCTTCCTGTTTTTAATGGAAATGCATCGGGCATTTCACATTTAAGTATGTTTGCTATAGATATTAGGAAATGGAAGTTCGTTTCTAATCTTACTTTGTCAAAAGTTGTACACATGTTGAATTGATTTCAGAGGCTTTTTCCACATCCATTGGCATGCTTTAATGTTTTGCCCTAAGTTGTTATTGTGGAGAATTATACTTGAGCTAATTTCAAGTTTGAATCATATTTTCATTCTTTAGCCATAACCTGTCTGTTCATGTAATTCATTACTATCTTGAATTTACTATTAGTTTGCTTAGAATATTTGCTACTGTGTGGGTGAACTTTGCTCAAGTGTTCTTTTCGTGGTAGGAGGGGGAGTATCATCTGGTTTTATAGTCAAGGAGAGCTAGTCTGGGAAAATAAGTTTAATAAATTCCCAGTTTTCTTGTGTACTTCACAAGAGTTTACATAAGATGGAGATTAGTTCTCCCTGACCATTGGTAGAATTGGCCACCCAAACTGCCTGTCTTGGAATATTTGAAAGTAGCTTGGGTGTTGACTACAGTTAACGTTTGTATTTTTTAAAGTTTTCTATTTCTTTATGGACTGATTTGATCTTTTTTTTTAAGTGTCCACTTCACCCAGAATTTCCAATTTAATTGCATGAAATTTATAATAAAACTGTATTATTATAACAGAAACTATAAGACACAAACAGCAGTAGAGAATGGTACAAGGGACCCAATATAGTTGGCAGCCAGCATCAATCATCTGCAGGACATGGCGGGTCTGGTTCCAATGTACACTCACCTTCCCCACATCTCTGCCAATGGACTAATGTGAAGGTAGTCCAAGACATCAGGATGTTTCATCTCTAAGTATGTCAGTATGCATTTCTAAAAGACAAGAAATTTTTGATAAAACATAAACCAAAAATGATGATCAATCCTAAAAATTTAAATGTTTTAACAAGAACAAATATCTAGTCATTTTTCACATTTACCTTATAAATTAAAAAAAAATTAGTTTGGACCAGAAATATGGTATATTTACTATGATTTTCTTGAGTTCCTCGAGTACTTTTTGATCAGGAGGTTTCCCCTGCATCATCTTTTTTTCTTGTAGTTTTTTGCTGTGAAAAAACCAGGTTTTGTATTTTTCAAGTTTTCCATAATATAGATTATGTTGAATGAAAGAGTTTGATGCCATTTAACACGTTTGGCCCCTCAACAGTTCTTTAAATTGGTAGTTACGGGTAGAAGCTTGATTAACTTGTTTATTTGCAAGCATGCTACCTAAGTGACACAATGTACTTCCATTAAGAAAAACATAGTGCTTGTAGTCCTTTGTGCTGAGTTGGCAGTCATTGATGATCCTCACCTTCATTTACCCACTGGGTGTTTCAGAGGGGTAATTTTTAAATTCTCTCATTCAGTTTTAGTTTATTACCTGAAATACTTTCATATGGAGAAATTTTTCCTTGACTACCATTTGCTTACCTTGAGGGAATCATATAACATATTCGCTGTGTTTTTACATCATTTAAATATCTTTTGCATCTATAGGGTATAGAGTTTTAACTTATATTGTTTATGTACTATTTTTTTCTTTAGTTTCTGGTCATATTTTCAAAAAAAGTCTGTTTAATAAATATTTTCAAGTAATTGGCATTTGTTTTTTGTCCTTACTGCTTTCTAATTCATCATTTCTATACTTCATTATTTCCTACCTTCTATTACTTAAGGTTTCCTATGATGTTCATACCTAGCTTCTTGGATTTCTTGGGTGATTTAAATATTTATTGTTTTCTAATACATCTATTTGAGGCTATATATTTCCCTTTGAGTACCATTTTGTTTCTGTTGCACAAGTCACACTATTTAACTTCAAGTATATTGCTGAAATTTTTACAAGTTGACTAAATCATTCTATTACTTATGTTATTAGAATTTTTCCATATATGCCCCAAAACTAGTGCATGTAAAAATTACTTTTGAGAAGGCTGTGAAGATGATGATGAAAGATATTTTATTTGGGGAACGTTTCAGAGCCCAGGGTTATTTTGTTTTATTATTATTTTTATTAATTACAGAAGAGATAAACATATTTAACTGTTGGTGACAGAGCTGGGTTTATGCCAAGAATGCAAAGGAGTTTAACACTAGAAGATCAGTCATTATAATTGGCCACATGTAACAGTCAAGGATTGTGCAGGAAAATAGAAGACACAGTAAGTATTTAACATGGAGGGAACTTAATGCATGGGGTTGGTTACAAAAGTGGTAGGAAGCCAAGCAGGAGAGAAATAGGAAACCCAATTATTAGCAACATGAGGAAATCACTCACCTCTTGGATGGAATGACAAGGAAAGGAGATCTTGTTACTGGAACCTGGTGGATTCAACAGGATCCAGAGCCAGGATGGGTCAATCTCATCTTTGAACGACTGGTGCCATGGAGAATATGGAACCACTGAAGGACAAGCCATCTGATGCAGAGGAAGGAGAAAAATTTTTGACTGCTCTGTCTTCCAGGATTCTAACCTCTTGCTGGTGTTTCTGGTTAGCTAAAGCAAAATGGCAGCCAAGTATTAGTTAGTTTGATTGCACCCTGCCGGTGTCGGCCCCTGTATAATCTAGAACAGAACAAGGAGGAATGAGGGCTGGATCTGGGAATGCAGAAGCCCAGGATTGCCTTATTACAATAACAGATTGACTGAGAAAAATCAGATCTACATTGATACAGAAAAGCATCGAAAAAAAATCAACATCCAATCATCATAAAAATAAGTGTTAGTCCAAAGTATTCAACTGGGGTAATGAGTTTTGGGGAGGAAGACCAGAGAGACAGTGCAATTCTTATCACATCATATCAAGGGTAGACACTATCAACATGATTTATCACCATTGATATTTAGCTTGATCACCTAGCTGAAGTAGTGTTTGTCAGGTTTACTCCTCTCTTGAGCTCAGAGGCAGAAATAAGGAAGAGAGGAAGCTAGCACTTGGATCATTTCCTAAATAACCAGCCCAGAAATCACTGCTAACTGTAGCTAACTTGTCACACAGATTACAAACCAACAAAAATATTCAACCTATTCCCTGCAGTGAAACAGAAGGCTTCCAACATGGAAAATAATCAATGGGATCATGGTGTAAATAGAGAATATATGGGGGTTCGTGTCTAACATAGAGGGACCCTGAATATCAGAGGAAGGAGTGTTACATGCTAAGTAACTGCAGTCGTGGCAGACTCTTTGTGGGCCTGTGGATTGTAGTCCTCCAGGCTCCTCTGTCCATGGGATTCTCCAGGCAAGAATACTGGAGTGGGTTGTCATTTCCTTCTCCAGGAGATCTTCCCAATACAGGGATCAAACCTGCATCTCCTATGTCTCGGGGATTGGTAGGCAGTTCTTTTCCACTGGCGCCACCTGGGAAGCTTTTCTTTCATGGACGGTAGAGAATTAAGCAGCAGAGTGACATGCTCACACCTGGGCTCCTCTCATCCTCCTCAGTTCCTCTAGGGTGTGGGATCTGGATCGGTTTTCTTCTATACTATCCTCACTGGGTATGAGGAAGGCTTAAATGTTCTCAGTTTGCAATGTATTTATGAATACCCCAAAAGAAGGGCATCGTTTAACTCCCATCAAAGGATAATCCTTTGCTCATTTTGAGATCAAAGTTTTTCAAAACAACACACTTTCAGTTCACCTGCGTTCTCTTTATTCCTTCAGGTCAAACTCCATCCAGTGACTGCCCAACATTATGGCCCCAAACCCTGGAAAGCATGAAGTTTTGAGGAGCTGAAAACACCAGATGAGCATCCTCGTTGTGTATTACAGTCTCCCTAACCTATGGTCATGTGAAATATTTCATTTCCATCTGAATTTTGGTCATAGGCTTATTTTTGTGCTTAGATATCTATCACCTTACTCTCTTGACCTCTCTGTTGCTAGAAGGGTGGATTTGCTAACCAAACACAGTCTCAGGTCCTTTTGACTTAAGCGAAAGTGAAACAGAATTACTAAATACTCCTTTCATACACTCACTTTTCTGTAACAGTGACAGGAAAGCCAGGCCTGGAATTCGGACTGTGCAGACACTTGTTTCTTGTGTACTGACATTTAACACATATACTATCAGGGAAGGGCCAGAATGTTTATCCTGTTACAAGGGTCAAAGGTCTCTGTGTTTTGATATGTGCCAGAGAATGCTTTAGGAAAGACTGGGTTTTCTACTTCTGGAAGTCATCAGAATATTGTACTCCTCCAAACCTAAACTGCCTTTCTATTGTGCCTGGTTGGTCATTTCCTCCTAAATGTCACTTTGGTTACCCAGCACTTGGAGGACATGGGCTCAGATTGTCATTCTCTGAGGAGCTCTTTCTTCCCATCATTTTGTTTTTTCACAGCAGTGATCAGATTTTCATGAAAACTGGGATTTTTTTAAAGCTACCCATGGGCTAAAATGTTTCTGTCTCTGTTGGCTATGTGTCAGGCACCTCTCCTACAGATGTTTGCAGAGGCATAATTGTGTCATTGCTCCTGTTTGTGTTTATGGTCGTGTTGACCTGTTACATGTATTGGGGGCCAAATAAACTTGATCCAACCAGATTACAGGCACCGTGAGTAACACATTATTTAGCAAACACTTTCTGATCTCCCATTGAGTGCCAAGGCTCATGGTGGACACCAGGACCACAGAGCATGACCAGTAACGCTTACTCAGAGGAGCTCACATCTTGTTAGCTTAGTTGCTACAAACTTTTGACTATTCTTCAGAGTTCTGATAAACTTGGCTCTGACAATTTCTGCTTGAGTTTTTTGATATTTCTGAGGTACTAAAGATTTTCTTTTTAGAAAGTTTGAAAATGTGATATCCATTCTCTAATAGTTGTAGTATTATAAATTGATACATTTCATCAGGGATGAATAGGGTAGTTTCTGGATTTTGAGGAATTTTACAATTCCATTTAAGTTCTTGAATTTATGTCCTGTACATAGAGCTGTTCTTAGTATTTCCTTTTTTTTCCTTCCAACATCTTTAGTGTCGGGCTTGTAGAATTCTAGCGATAGTCAGTATTTAATTTTTGATATTAGCCATTTGTCTTCTCTTCTTTGATTTTGTTTATCTGGCTAGAATTTTATCAATTTTGCTGATCTTTTCAATGAACCAGTTTTTTCCAGAATTTTTTTTCTTTATTTTTGATTTCAATTTATCTCTCTTGTATTTTTGGTTTGTTTGTTTTCAGATTGCTCTTGGTGAAGCTTTCTCTTCTTTATTTAATCTAAGGTGGAAGTGTAGATTATTGCTTATGATCTTTATTCCTTCTTAATTTAAACATTAAATTCTATAATTTTCCCTCTTAACACTGATTTAGCTGCATACCATGAATTGCAATATGTGGCTCTTTCACTTTAATTCATTCCAATGCAGTTTCTACTTCCTTGAGATTCTCTCTTTGATCTATGAATGGTTGTTTAATTTCCAAGTGTTTTGAGATTTTTCTCCTCCTTCCATAGTGTTTGATTTCTAGTTTGATTCTTTTCTTGTCAGAGAACAAACTCTGCATCATTTAAATTTTATAAATTTGTTTTGATGATACAGGATGCTATCTTGGTGAATATTTCCCATGTGCTTGAAAGAAATGCGCATGTTGCTGTGGTTGATGCACTGATACTTAGATGCATAGTCTTTGTGATTCACACAGATCCCAGTCTGCCCATTGGGCAATGGTTCATTTCTTCCTGCTTTTGGTATTCTGTCTATGGTGAGATTCCTACATGCATAGCTCAGGTTGAACTCAGGAGTTCCTACAGCTTGCTGGAATCCCTTGTTCATATTTGCTCTTCTCCACTCTCTGCTTTGGCTACCAAGAGGCTCTCCTTCTGGTCCTCTCACTCAGAGTGGGAGTGATTTAGTTTCCTCACTCTGTTGTGTACTTCCCTTGAATGGATTCACCTAGATGACCAAGCAGTGAGGTAATACAAAATAGCACAACAGTCACTTCTTATAAAAGTTTTTCTTTACAGAGAGAAATACCTCCCTCCCTCAAAGTTTTAGGTGTCTGCCATGCTCTTATTGAGTCTTCCACCACAGGGTTACAGATCTAGGCCTGGGGCTTTTGTTTCTACCCATGTTATAAATCCCTCAGTATATTCATGCTATTTTTCTGCACACCAAGTATCAGCAAACTTTCCCGGTAAATGGCTAAATTGTAAATATTTTTGACTTTGTAGGCCATATTTTCTCTGAGATAGATAGATTTTGAATTTTATTTTTGCATTATATTCATAATAATTTTGTGTTTAATGTATTCATATTTGATGTTTATGAGTAATTTAGTTATTTAATTGATTGATTTCCTTAATATTAAGGCTTAATTTATTTAACATTTATAATATTATAATAGTAATTAGCTTATATTATCTTTTTTTATTTAGTCTTTACCTCATGTTCATTTTTGGTAGAGGATCATTTCACATCCAGCGTACCACAGTCTAGGTAGCTGTCATATTTCCTTAACTTCTCTTTGCAGTGACAGTGTCTCAGATTTTCCTCTTTTTTTTTGATGACATTGACAATTTTGAGGCATCCTGGTTAAGAATATTGTAAGGACTTTCCTCATCATCCAGTAGTTGGGACTCTGTGCTTCCACTGCAGGGGGCACGGGATTGATCGTTGGATGGGGAACTAAGATCCTGTATGCTGAGTGGCCAAAATAGTTTAAAACATCCAACTAGGTTGTGGCAACCATGAGTCCCTCTTTATCCCTCACCGCTTTACTCTTGAGCTCCACACAGTGCAGGACACTCTGGCTGTCCACTGAGTTAAGGGTGGGGTGCACAGCTATTTGAGTATCTTGGTCTTTTTCTCAAATAAAAGGACAATTTCATGGACTCCTACAAGAAAGCGATGGAGTTCTAGGAAATCAATCACAACCACTCTTAGTTCAGCACAGCTTCTGCAGACATTGGTGCTTACTCATCACAGGAGCAACTGCTAACACTCGGTGGGAGACATGGAGTTACTATGTTAGAGATCATTCCTCCAGTTCCAAGAGGGGGAAAAGGGTGTCCTCAACATCTCAGCTTGGAGAGCCAGTTCTCTTTGCAGCCCCTTCCATCTGGCAGGTGTTGGGAGAAAGTGTTTTATGGAGGGAGAGTGGGAAAGACCCAGATACAGTCAGAGCAGGGGTAGAGTGGCCCTTGTCCTGGCCTCTGTATACCTGGACTTTGGGTTCAACCCTAGAGCTGGGGAAGTGGCCTGGGAAGCCCACGGTCAGGGCAATGTGACCTCGAACTAAGGCTCCTCTACATTAAGAATGAAGGTCTCTGTTTATTATCTCTACAGATATTGCAACATAGATGCTCATCTCTTTGGGAGTGATTCTGGCTCCTGACCCCTGGGCGGGGAGGCCTTAGCTCTAATCCAGGGCAAGTGGGTCTCCCTCTGTATCTCTTCATTCAGATAACTGGAACCAAGAGTAATTCATCACTTTGTGAAGGATTAATCAAGTGTGTTTCAAGTTCACTTCAAAGACAGGTCAATTGATGAAAGTATAGAAGACCTATTATATTTGAGTGCCATAGATCAGGTGCAAAATTCAGAATAGGATTCTAGGAGAGCAGAGCACTATGGAGATACTGTTAGACAGCCTTCACCTATGTCTGCTGCTCTGTTACATCCTGCTCTGTCATGTGGTGTTTACTAAACTCGACTGTGTGGTCGTAGTTGTCAAAGCTGGAAAATGGACTCACATTGTTCTCTGTTTGTGTGTGGTGGGAGAGGTGACGCTTTCTGAGTAATCGATCTTTGAACCAGGAAAGCGATTCTTAACCTGCATGTGTCCTCTAGTCCCATTAGGTATTCCTGCTGTTCAGTCAGGGAAGGTAAGGGAATTTGAAATTTAAAAATTCTGACAGTGTACAGATGCCAACTGTAAAACACGAAACAAGCAGAAAAGGATTCTGATCTGCAGACTGGTTTCCAGAGTGTCATGTGGGATGCTGCACTGGAGCCAGAAATGACAGCATCTCCTAAGGGACGTTTAAAATTTCCCTCACACTGAGAACTGTTTCTTGCTGAAATCTGGAAGCATCACATGGGTGAATGACACCACCAGTGCAGTTAGGTTTACTCCACTAGAAGAGAAGCCTCACTAGCAAGGAGGGACGTAGTTCAGGCAAAAATCTCGACATGTTGATATGATACATTTAAAAATGGTGAAGTGATTACTGACATAGTGTTAACTACCACCTCCATCCTGTCACATTTATTTATTTATTTATTTATTTTTTTTTGTGGTGAGAATGTAGAAGTTCTATTCTCTTAGCAACAGTCAAGTATTTGACTCAGAATTGTGAGCTATTAGCATCCTGGTGTACACTGGATCCCAAAATTTGTTAGTATTATAAGTGGGGGCTGGTACCCTGTGAACAATCTCTCCCTATTTCCCCATCCCCTAACCCTTGGTAAGCACCACTCTCTTCTGTTTCTCTGTTTGTCTTTTTACTTTTTAAATTTATTTATATGTTTTTATTTTGTTATTTTTGGCCTTGCTGTTCAGCATGTGGGATCTTAGTTCCCTAACCAGGGATCAAATCCATTCCTCTTGAATTGGAAGTGCAGAGTCTTAGCCACTGGACTGCCAGGGAAGTCCTGGTTTGTCCTTTATAGATTCCACCTATAATTGATAACAAACCGTCTTTATCTGTTTCTGTCTCACTTACTTTACTTAGCATAGTACCCTAAAGCTCCTTCCAAGTTGTTGCAAACGACAGGATTCCCATCTCTCACGTGGCTGTAAACTGAGTATGTCACAGCTTCTTTATCCATTCACATCCACTGGTGGACCCTTATGTTGTATCCATACTTTGGATATTGTGAACAATGCTGCAATAAATGTAGGAGTGCAGATATCTTTTCAGTATCCTATTTACATTGCCTTTTGAATGTACACTCAGAAGTGGAATTGCTGGATCATATGGTAGCTTCCTTGATTATGTTCTTTGATGCACAGACTTTTTTTTATTTGATGAGGTCCAATTTATCTATGTTTTACTTTTTTTTTTGCCAGTGTTTTTGGTGTCATATCCACGAAATCATTACCATCTAAAATATTTCTAGATATATAAATAAACACAGGATAAGAAGTACACATATAATTCTTTGCCCTGTCAACCAATGTGTGCCCAGAAGCAATGACTCTTCTGTACCAATGAGCACGCTTAGCGCACAGATCTAGTTTTGTCAATACCATTCGACAATAAAAGGAACAAGGGCTCCATGGGAAAATTGATGATTCTAGAATTGGGTCAGAAAATATGGAAAATCAGGCTGGAGCATCTTGTAGGTTGTGAAAAATAGAAATGTTCAAAGAACTTTCAAAAAAGGAAGCAAAATTTCTAGGGGTATGACAAAGGTATATACAAAGGGAGTTGAGAGGAAGAGCTCCCAGTGGCCAATATGAGAACAATTTGAAAATAAAAATATATAATGTTGTATTGGATTTTAACCCAAAGTGTAATAAAAATACCATGAGTCCATACTGAGAAACATAAATGATATCTTAATTACCCAGACAAGGATAGACAAGTGTTCCACACAGAAGAATTCCAGTTTATGCACACTCCCACTTCTAGAAAGTGGAGCATAACTTCCCACCCCTGAAGCATAGACTGCACATTGTTGCTTTCTTCCAAAGAGGATAGGATGGAAAGGGGGCATAGGGCAATCACTTTATCGCCTAGACACCTGACAAGGACTACCTCAGCCACACAGAGCATCATCAGGGATCAATGGTGCTAATAGTATATACACTTGACACAATGTGATGAGAATGGAATTTTACATCTGTAATATTCCTCCGCCAAACTTGTAATCCCAGACTAGTCACGAGTAAAGTATCAGAAAAATACCAGCCAAGGAACACTGTACCAAATATCTATCGAGTACTCCTCAAAACTGTCAAGATCATCCCAAAGAAATGTTAAAGCTAAGAGGAACCCAAGGAGACATTACAGCTAAACGTTAGGGTGGTTTTCTGGCCAGGATCTGGGAGTGGGTAAAACCTATAGAAATCTGAGTAAAGTATGGGCTTTAGTTGGTAATAAATAATGCATCAATACTTCTGCATTAATTGTAATAATGTATCATATTAATATTAGATATTAGGAATAGGGGAAACTGGGCAAAGGGCCTAAGAGATTACTGTTATTATCACAATTTTTTTCCCAAATCTTAAAGGATCACAAGGGTTAAAAGGGTTACAAAGGAAAAGATGAAAATAAAGTCTATTTTCAAAATAAAAAAGACAATGAAACTTCTGGCAAAACATGCTGAGTATGTTAAAAAATGAAATAGAAAGGAAACCAAATGCAAGCACACAGAATCTGTAAGTGTGAAACAACCCTTGCTACATTTTCTTACACTTTTCCTCTCCCTTACCTCCAATCCCATATAATATACTAACTGGTTCTCTTCCACCAGAGAAACATCTCTGGATCCACTTTCTTCTCAAGGTCCACAAACACTTCCCTGATCCAACCTCATCGATGTTTTGCAAGATATGCGACCCGCATATCTTGCATATCGTATATGGCAAGAGCCACCAACCGAGGCCAGGTATAGACGTGGAACCCTGTACTTGCTCAAAAATCACTTTAAGATGTCAGCCAGTGTTAGTTGCTACCGAAGAAGTCTGTCAAGATCCAGGCAGGGGTCAGTGTCTTGCCAAAGATACAAGGGTCCGGAGCAAATCTTTAGCTGTGCGTACGTGTGAGTATGCTTAGTCGCTCAGTCATGTCCGACTCTTTCTGACTTCATGGCCTGTAGAACCGCACCCCCACCAGCCCCAGGCTCCTGAATTCAAGGGATTTCCCAGGCAAGAAGAGCGAAGTGGGATGCCATTCTCTCTTCCCACACAGGGATCGAACTTGTGTCTCCCACATTGCAGGCAGATTGTTTAACACTGAGCCTCCAGGGAAGCCACGAGGAAACACAGGGACTTCTCAGAGGAGCAGAACATTCACTGAATCCTTAAGCCAGGGGAGGCGCCTGTCCAAATGGTGATGGCCTGGGCAAGATCAGCTTGGGAACAGGGTGGTGGGTTTCCACAGAGAGGCAGCTACTGAAGATGCTGGATCCTGGAAATGGCATAAGTCGGTGGGGGCTGGGGGCAGTTTGGGCCTCCTAGCAGCCAAAGGCATGAGGTTCTTATGTACCAAGAGCAAGATCCCAACTACCCTTAACAGTCATATCCAATAAGGGGCATGAGGAGTACCTCTCATGAGAGCTGTCAGGTGTCCATTCTGGAGTGCCCCCAGGGGCTGTGGTCCCGGTCTTGGCTCCAGAGCACGGATGTCCTCATGGAGGCCAGGGCGGCAGCTCACCTGCAGTGACCTCTGCTCCCCCCTCACTCTCCCGGCCAGCCCCGGGCAGGTCAGATGGATCTCCAGGGGCTTGCTGCTTCCACCTCTCTGGGGTGGCCAACCCTCTCTGCAGCCTGCACCCCTGGGACTCCAGAGTCCTCTCCTGCCTGCTTCCTTTCTGAATCCTCATTGGATTCTGGGGACTCTGGCACCTGGATAAGCGTCCTCCCAGCCATCTGCTAGAGCCAGCCCTATGCTCAAACAGTCCGAGTGGGGACACCAAAGCCCTAGCTGGTTGTGTGGGTGGCTGACCAGACACACCTCTGCCTCTCACACTCAGGCTCAAAAGCCAGGACCTCACAGTCACATTCACAAGACCCTGAGTTTACTCCAACACATGGGATTCCACAAGGAATGCTCTGATAAGCCTCGGGATCAGAGAGATGTGACCTGGACTTCCATAGCAATGACTACGACTGACCCACCATAGAGCAGACTCAACCAGGAGCTGCGTCAAGTCCTGCCGGCTCCACCTGAAGCACCATGGAAGGGGATGCTGCTCTGGGACTTTCAGATAAAGATACACACATAAGGTAATCAGGACCTAAGCCACTTTCAGGGGGGGGGGCAGGCAGAACAAAACCCAAGGCCAGGTTCCAGGGGACAGGGAGCACTGTGGGCAGCAGGGTTGGGGGGCCTTGGGGCTGGGGCCCACGAGGAGGATTCACCCAACCCCAACAGGGCCCTTTTGCAGCTAGCTGCTGCCCACCTGATAGAGACTGAGCACAGCCCTGAGGGGCTGACAGTGAAGCTCAGGGGTGGGGAGAATTCATGAGAGCCAGCTCCTTGTGGGACACCCTCTCTCAAGGGTCAGAGATGCAGAACTTATTCTCTTGGAGAGGAACCACACTTCGAGTGGTCTGTGTCTATGTGTTGTCCTGGCTTGAGGATTAACCCCCTGTGCCTGTGTCCCTTCAAAACAAATATTTTTCTTCTCAAAATTCACTGGCCATGGGTCATCACATGATCCATCCTAAGTGAAGAGGCCTGGCAGGCTCATGACCCCATGTGTGCAGGGAGAGAGGAAGGCAAAAGGTGGTGGAGCACCTGACATCTCTCCAATTCCACACTGCCTAGCAGATGCTCAACAACGAGCAGTGGTTAAAAATCTCCTTTGTTTTGGGGAGGAGAGTCTGAGCAGGTCACATGGGTCTTGAAATTCTCCACCATTTCCAAGTGTCCATTGACTATGTGGCAGGGGCCACGTACGTGGCCAGAATCACATCTCCTGTTCCCATTGTTCTCTGGCACTCAACAGAGAGAGCTGCCCCTTCAGCCCCCTGCACCTATCTGTACCCCCACTGCAGTGACCTCACTACCTCCTTAGGCCCAGAACTCGCTCCTGCTTTGTGATGCCAGGCACAGCCTTAACTTGTGAGTCTCTACTGCCTACACACTTCTGAACCTGCCTGAACATGGGGACGCTGGTTGATGTTGCATCTTTACTGGCTAGTACTTATTTCTCATGTTATTCGGATCTCAGACTCTGTCCCTCTCTCCTCTGGAAATTGTTTTGTTTTCAAGATACCTCAGAGAATTGGCAGCTCAATTGGAAATGGAATAAAAAGCCACTCAAAACTGCTGTTCTGTGTTTTCCTCCTGGAGGACATATTATTCAGTTTGGGTATTTGTGTGTGCTTAGGGTGGGGAGCACTGTCTTTCCCAGCTGGGCACAGCTCACTGAAAGATCCCAGGATTTTAGTCTAACAGTAGATCTTGTCCACTCTTGCAGCTTCTCTTCACTCATTTCGTCCATATGAAAGCTAGACCATGCTCACAAGTGAAAATAATAAAGCCCAGATGACCAAATAAACTGTCATTTCAAATGTACTTGGTAATCAGCTTCCCAGGGCAGAGAGAGGAGTGCCTGCACAGGGAATACAGGGCCATACATAAAAGAGCAAGATTCACATTTCTCTAGGATTCCTAGCAGATGGAGGGTAGAAGAAACATATTTCATCCTTGTGGTCAACAGGTATGCGACAAGAGCCGGAACCCCTTCCTTCCTGTCCCAGAAAGAGATCTCTCTGGGGTTTATCCAAGAAGCAAAAGGACACCTCACAGCATTAATCCATTTCAGAGATTCCACTCACCCCCAAGACAAACCTCATGTGACTGCAGCTCCTAGACCATCGCTCTCAATGTGGGGGTGTCCTGCTTCTACAGTGTCCCCACTGCTAACATAGGGCATATCATGGAGCAGAGTCCCCATAAAGATCTTTGGAATAAATGAGCCAGTGAGCAGGGGACTCAGATTGTCTGATACTTTCTTTAATATCCCAGGAAAATTGAATAAACAGAGATAGTTACGGGGAGTGACACACAGGAAGGAAACAAGCATGAATTCACTACAGTTACTTTTATCCTCTAATTCTTCTCCATTCAACCCTATTGCTAAGTAAGTTCGGGTTTTCAAAACAGTGCTAATTCCCATTCCATTGTATCATGTTCAGGACCAGAAAACACAATAGAAGAGTTTCCAATCACTTTTCAGTTCATTTCAGTCACTCAGTCGTGTCTGACTCTTTGCGACCCCAAGAACCGCAGCATTCCAGGCCTCCCTGTCCATCACCAACTCCCAGAGTTTACACAAACTCATGTCCATCGAGTCAGTGATACCATCCAGCCATCTCATCCTCTGTCGTCCCCTTCTCCTCCTGCCCCCACTCCCTCCCAGGGTCATCCTCTTCTCTAATGAGTCAGCTCTTCACATGAGGTGGCTAAAATGCTCGAGGTTCAGCTTTGGCATCAGTCCTTCCAATGAACACCCAGGACTGATCTCCTTTAGGATGGACTGGTTAGATCTCCTTGCATTCCAAGGGACTCTCAAGAATCTTCCCCAACACCACAGTTCAAAAGCATCAATTTTTCGGTGCTCAACTTTCATCACAGTCCAACTCTCACATCCATACATGACCACTGGAAAAACCATAGCCTTGACTAGATGGACCTTTGTTGGCAGAGTAATGTCTCTGCTTTTTAATATGCTGTCTAGATTGGTCATAATTTCCCTTCCAAGGAGTAAGCATCTTTTAATTTCATGACTGCAATCACCATCTGCAGGGATTTTGAAGCCCCCAAAAATACAGTCTGACACTGTTTCCACTGTTTCCCCATCTATTTCCCATGAAGTGATGGGACCAGATGCCATGATCTTAGTTTTCTGAATGTTGAGCTTTAAGTCAACATTTTCACTCTTCTCTTTCACTTTCATCAAGAGTCTCTTTAGTCCTTCTTCACTTTCTCCCATAAGGGTGGTGTCATCTGCATATCTGAGGTTATTGATATTTCTCCCAGCAATCTTGATTCCAGCTTGTGCTCCTTCCAGCCCAGCATTTCTCATGATGTACTCTGCATAGAAGTTAAATAATCAGGGTGGCAATATACACCCTTGACGTACTCCTTTTCCTATTTGCAACCAGTTGGTTGATCCATGTCCAGTTCTAACTGTTGCTTCCTGACCTGCATACAGGTTTCTCAAGAGGCAGGTAAGGTGGTCTAGTATTCCTATCTCTTTCAGAATTTTCCACAGTTTATTGTGATCCACACAGTCGAAGGCTCTTGCATAATCAATAAAGCAGAAATAGATGTTTTTCTGGAACTCTCTTGCTTTTTCGATGATCCAGGGGATGGTGGCAATTTGATCTCTGGTTCCTCTACCTTTTCTAAAACCTGCTTGAACATCTGGAAGTTCACGGTTCATGTATTGCTGAAACCTGGCTTGGAGAATTTTGAGCATTACATTAGTAGCGTGTTAGATGAGTGCAATTGTGCAGTAGTTTGAGCATTCTTTGGCATTGCCTTTCTTTGGGACTAAAAGGAAAACTGACCTTTTCCATTTCTGTGGCCATTGCTGAGTTTTCCAAATTTGCTGGCATATTAAGTGCAGCACCTTCACAGCATCATCTTTCAGGATCTGAAATAGCTCAACTGGAATTCCATCACCTCCACTAGTTTTGTTCATAGTGATGCTTTCTAAGGCCCAATTGATTTCACATTCCAGGATGTCTGGCTCTAGGTGAGTGGTCACACCATCGTGATTATCTGGGTCATGCAGATCTTTTTTGTACAGCTCTTCTGTGTATCCTTGCCACCTCTTCTTAATATCTTCTGCTTCTCTTAGGTCCATACCATTTCTGCCCTTTATCGAACCCATCTTTGCATGAAATGTTTCCTTGGTATCTCTAATTTTCTCGAAGAGATCTCTAGTCTTTCCCATTCTGCTATTTTCCTCTATTTCTTTGCAATGATCGCTGAGGAAGGCTTTCTTCTCTCTCCTTGCTATTCTTTGGAACTCTGCATTCAAATGGGAATATCTTTCCTTTTCTCCTTTGCTTTTTGCTTCTCTTCTTTTCACAGCTGTCTGTAAGTCCTACTCACACAACCATTTTGCCCTTTTTCATTTCTGTTCCTTGAGGATGGTCTTGATCTTTGTCTCCTGCACAATGTCACGAACCTCCATCCATAGTTCTTTAGGCACTCTGTCTATCAGATCTAGTACCTTGAATCTGCTTCTCACTTCCATTGTATAATCATAAGGGAATTGATTTAGGCCATACCTGAATGGTCTAGTGGCTTTCCCTACTTTCTTAAATTTAAGTCTGTATCTGGCAATATGGAGGTCATGATCTGAGCCACCGTCAGCTCCCGGTCTTGTTTGTGCTGACTGTGTAGAGCTTCTCCACATTTGGCTGCAAAGAATATAATCAATCTGATTTCGGTGTTGACCATCTGGTGATGTCCATGTGTAGAGTCTTCTCTTGTGTTGTTGGAGTAGGGTGTTTGCTATGACCAGTACATTGCCTTGGCAAAACTCTATTAGCCTTTGCCCTGCTTCATTCTGTACTCCAAGGCCAAATTTGCCTGTTACTCCAGGTGTTTCTTGACTTCCTACTTTTGCATTCCAGTCTGCTATAGTGAAAAGGACATCTCTTTGGGGTGTTAGTTTTGAAAGGTCTTGTAGGTCTGCATAGAACCGTTCAACTTCAGGTTCTTCAGTGTTACTGGTTGGGGCATAGCCTAGGATTACCGTGATGTTGATTGGTTTGCCTTGGTAACGAACAGAGATCGTTTTGTCATTTTTGAGATTGCATCCAAGTATTGCATTTTAGACTCTTTTGTTGACTATGATGGTTACTCCATTTCTTCTATGGGATTCCTGCCCACAGTAGTAGATATAATGGTCATCTTAGTTAAATTCACCCATTCCAGTCCATTTTAGTTCGCTGATTCCTAGAATGTCGACATTCACTCTTGCCAGCTCCTGTTTGACCGCATCCAATTTGCCTTGATTCATGGACCTAACATTCCAGGTTCCTAGGCAATATTGCTCTTTACAGCATCGGACCTTGCTTCTATCACCAGTCACATCCACAACTGGGTATTGTTTTTGCTTTGGCTCCATTTCTGCATCCTTTCTGGAGTTATTTCTCCAGTAGCACATTGGGCACATACCGACCTGGCGAGTTTCCCTTTCAGTATCCTCTCATTTTGCCTTATCATATTGTTCATGGGGTTCTCAAGGCAAGAATACTGAAGTGGTTTGCCATTCCCTTCTCCAGTGGACCACATTCTGTCAGACCTCTCCACCATGACCCGTCCATCTTGGGTGGTCCCACTGGGTATGGCTGTTTCATTGAGTTAGACAAGCTGTGGTCCTGTGATCAGATTGGCTAGTTTTCTCTGATTATGGTTTCAGTGTGTCTGCCCTTTGATGCCCTCTCTCAGCACCTACCATCTTAATTGGTTTTCTCTTACCTTGGACGTGGGGTATCTCTTCATGGCTGCTCCAGGAAAGTGCAGACACTGCTCCTTACCTTGGATGAAGGGTATCTCCTCACGGCCGCCCCTCCTGACCTTGAATATGGAATAGCTCCTCTCAGCCCTGCTGCCCCAGCACAGTCACCGCTCCTTGGATGTGGGGTTGCTCCTCTCGGCCGACGCCCCTGCCCTGGGGCAAGTGGTAGCTACTCTTGGTCGCTGCCCCTGACCTCGGACGCGGGGTAGCTCCTCTCGGCAGCACCTGCACCGTCACAGCCTGGCGCTCTTGGTCGATACCCCTGACCTTGGGCTAGGGGTAGCTCCTCAAGGCCACGCTTCTGCACGGTCTGTCGCAGCTGGCGTGCTTCAATCAATTATACAAAACAGTAAAACTGTTGTTTGTTAACTGTGTAACCATAAACATACTGGGATTAACATCATTCACAATGATAAGACACTGAAGTTAATGAAGCCTTCTATGAAAACAGTCAAAGTTTGAAAATTTTCTAAAGAAATCAGAGATGAATCTCCATACCATGGTAAAGAACAGGAACCCAAAGATGCTACACACTGGTTCCCCCAACTGGCCTCGGTCCTCACTTCTGAGAAGGCTAACTGCTCCCTGTTCAATCACAGAGGGAAGGACCAGCCTGGCTGTTGCTGTGGCTCAGGCTGCCTCATCCTCCTCCCTGGCAGCCTCTGCAGACAGGGGTGGGAAGGCCTTCAAAGCCCTTTGTTTGACCCTGAGCAGAAATGCCATGAATTGCCACCTGCTGGTCTCTGCATACGCCTGGGGACCCCACAGGAACTCATAGAGGGCAAGGTGGCTGTCAGGCAACTGCTGGTACTCCAGGTTCCCCTCCCGCACCCACATGTGGGGCAGCAGCTCCCTGGACTCCCCAAAGACACAGTGCTCACTCTCAGCACACAACCACATCCTGCTGAGTGTTCCCCAGACCTCCTCCTCAGGGGCATGGTCTCTATTCCATATGGTGAGGCTGAGGACCAGCACCAGGAGGCTGGCTTTGGGCAGACCCTGCCTACCGCTATGCATCATATGGCAGGTGAGGCCCAGGGTGGTGACCAGGATCTTGATGTGCTGCCTGGCATCTACCTCCTTCACCTTCATGCCAAAGTCCAGCTGCATTCACTGCAAGGCTTGCCTGAAGACCACTGGGAAGTGCTCCTGGTTATCCCTGAAGACCTTCAGCATTTCTGCCTGGGAGGTCAGCTCCTTGGCTTGATAACTGAGGAGCAGGAACTTCATCAGGTTAGCCACCATCTCATTCAGAATTTCTTGGGGCAAGGCCTCCAAAGGAGCGGAGGAGGATGCTGGGAGGTAGGAGGCCAAGTGGGATGTGGCTCATCCTCCTCAGCCTCCAAGAGCTGTGCCTCCATTGGGCCCTGGGCCTCAACTGAGTCCTGAAGGTCTTCTTTGGGCTTACTCAGCTCACTCATCTCGACCACAAGCATGATGCCTGGGATCAAACAAGACATGGAAGTTGAGGCAGAGGTACAGATGGGGACCACAGGCCTTGGGGCAGAGGGCATGTGAGCAACCTCGGATGAGAAACGCATCCCAGGTGGTCTGACACAGGCCACTTATAGGTCTCCTCTTGAGGGGTGCTCTCAGACCTCACAGGGGTGCTCCTCCTAGGAAGACAGTCCCCTGGCTACCTGAAGGAGGAAGTGTGGTGGCTTCCCAGGGTGTGGTCAGCACAGCTTGAGATTTCCGGGGCCCACAATGTGGGGGGGGGGGGGATTAGGGCCTTCTTGTGCCCCTCTCTGTTCTGGGATGGGGAGCCTCTAGTACACACTCAGGGCACCCTCTCACCTTGACTCCAGATACTGCCTGGGCCTCCTCTGCTCTCTCATCTCCAGGACATAGGCTTTAGACCTCTGCCTTCACTTCCTGGTTCCTGGAGTTCCTGTGTGATAAATGGAGGGAACATCTAGGGGCTATACAGTGGCACAGCACTGGGCCTTCTGTGATGGTAAGAGGGGTGGACGCAGTGAATACATCCAGTTGTGTGGTGGGAGGACCCCTCGGGGTGCCCTTGTAGTGCTCACCTTTCCCCCCTGGCACGGCTTGGACCCTCCCCTTTGGAGGCATACAGGGAAACTCAGAACAAGACTCAAGACTGAATAGAAAGCACTGAGGGGCCCCACATGTAGCCGCACCTGCCCAAGGCCTCCTGCGGGTCCTTGGCTGGGGACATGCTCTGTCCTCAGTGCCTCCTCACACCCTGCCTGGCCTCCCAGCACTGACCACAGGGGCGTGGGTCTGCTCAGTCCTCCATCTGGGTTGGGGAGTCCAGCCTTTGCTGACCTGAAGCCTCTGGCCTCTACCCGAGAAACCTTATCTCCCGAGGTCTCTACACCAGAGGTCAAGAAACTGCTCACCCTGTGCACCCCACTCTGGGCCCTTCAAGACCTTTCTGCAAGGGCCAAGATCCCTCCCTGTTGGGGTCTAACCTCCTCAGTCCTTCCTGGCATGGAGACTGGACTCCAGGGAGCACCGGGGATTGTCCTGTCCACCATTTTGAGACCCTGCTGTTTTCACAAGATCCCCAGTCTCTCTGAGACCCTCATGTGAGGAAGACAGACAGGCCTAGTGAACTCTTCTCACCCCGAGGGCTCCCAGGGCCGACTACAAGGGCGGGAATCTGTGGGGTTCCATCAGTCCTCACTCAGGGTCCCCTCAGTCCTCACTCAGGGTCCCCTCAGTCCTCCTTCAGGCACCTCACCTTGCCTCCGGGCAGGACCTGGGATTCTCGCCTCTCCACAACTGAAGCCCTGCCCCTTATACCTGGGACCCAGTCTCTCCAAGACCTGGATGTCAGGAAGACAGACCATGCACGTTTGGCTCATCCTATCGCAGGGCCGCCAAGGACCAACTGCAGCTACAGCCTTCTCTGAGGTCTCCTCTGATTGGGTTCCAGGGTCCCCTCAGTCCTCCCTCAGGGTCCTCATGTTGAAACTCTGGAGGAGCTGGGCTTCTTCCCTCTGCTCACCTGAGGACACGCCCCCTTTCCCAGATCCCCAGTTTCTCTGAGACTTGGATGTCAGGAAATGCAGCATGAGCTCATCCACCTTCTGTGCTCCCTGAGCCTTGATATGAGGGTCCCACCTCGGGTCAACACAAGGGGCATCCCCGGATCTGCCTGGACTCTAGACGAGGCCCTGTAGCGGGGATATAAGGAACCTCACAGATGCCTAACCCTGCTGTTAGGCCTGGACGATCCTGGAGGTGGGATGAGCACATGGCAGCCTGTTCTGACCTCCGCTTCTACACCTCAGAGACATGAGGCAAATGTTAGAAGAAGTAGTGCCTCAGATGGGCAGAGGGGAAGATCTTAGTTCTTTGGAGGGTCAAGGTGAGGATGCTGAGGGAGGGCTGAGGGGACCCTGGACCCCAGGGCAGAGTGGGCTCTGGGAGGACATAGGGCGGAAGGAACACATGCTGCATTTCCTGACATCTGGGCCTCAGAGAGACTGGGGAACCTGGTATAGGCGGCTGACTTCCTAATATCTGGATTTCAGACTGGTGTCCTAGTATAAGGAGTGCACTTCCTGACATCCATGTCTCAGAGAGACTGGAGTCCTGATATAAGGGATGGGGCATTAGTAGGGCAGAGGAGCGAATCCGAAGTCCTACACAGAGACAAGTTGAGGTCCCTGAGGGAAGACTGAAGAGACCCCTGAGTGAAGATTCTAGGGACCCCAAGGTAAGACTGATGGAACCCTACAGGTCCCAGGCCCTGTTATCGGCCCTGGGAGCCCTTTGGGTGAGAAGAGCATACTAAATCTGTCCTGACTTCCTGACATCGGGGTCTGTGAGACTGGGGACATGGTGTGAGGAGCAGGGACTACGGTGGGGAGAGGACAGAGCCTACGTCCTACCAGAAGTCAAGGTGAACACCCTGAGGGAGGACTGAGGGTAGCTAGATCTGAGACCAGAGGGAACCCTGATAGTCCCCAGGCAGGAAGACCTTGTGCTGCATTGCCCGACATCCCTGTCGGAAAGACAGGTGACAACAGCGGAGCCTCCAAATTGCAGACAGGACATTGCAGGTCTTGCCTGGGGAAAAGGCTCCATATGAGGAACGACCAAGTCAGGCTGCCCACAGATACCAGTCTTCAGCCCCCTTCGGAGAAGCCACCAGGAGCCTCCATGGACAATCACAGCCTCCAGGGTCATGTTCCAGTCAGATGAACCAACCTGAAGAAATGCTTTGTCAACCTGTTTAGGAGGGCAAAGGCAACGGAGCAAGCCCAAGTCGAGGCTACAGGCTCCATTCTGGCCACTAGTCCTCAGGCTGAAATGCACTGGGAGAGCCTCTTCCACACCCTCTTAGCTCTCCCCTTTCAGACACCAGGCTGTGGCCCTCACACAGTGCAAATGACCCTGCTGCATGGCAGAACTAATGGGAAACTGTCTCGAGGGGCACAGTGCCCTAGGGTCCTCACACGCGGGCCTTTCCAAGGTGCTGTTCTGTCCCCTACATGGTGATTTTGAAGAACAGTGGCCCACAAAGGTCTGAGAACATGCATCTCCAAACCCACTGCACTATCGTCCAAGTGTAGTGAAGACAGGTGACTCTCACTTGGGTTTCATTCAGTCCCACACCCAGTCTCTCATTCGTTTTCAAATACAGGTAGACAGGGGCTTCTTTGGTCACATCTAGCTCAACAACTCAGAACTGTCCCTGGGAGTGAGTGTGTGTAAAGGAGGCCCCTTGAAAAGCACCTAACCTGTGAGGCAACAAAATCATTCAATGTACCAGCCATCTGGGTAAGGCAGAACAGGTCCACAGTGGTGGTGGGGACAGGGGCAGGGACAGAGAAGATCAGAGCTGGCCTTGGAGAGGACCAGTGAAGTGCTTGTTTTCAACAGAACAGGCTGTACCTTGAGCCCCCAGTCAAATCCTTCAAAGGGCATGTACCCACGCGACACCCAAGTTGGCCATGGGAGGCCAGGGCCGGGGACAGCGGAAGCCAAACCACCCCACTTATGAAAGGAAACAGAGATTTCGAGGCAGCCTCCAGTGAGTCTGAATCCAAGTCTGAGACTCTGGGAAGGGGGCAGGAAAAGCTCACACCCAGGTGTTCCCAAGGTGAGCAGTCTAGGGCCATGTGAGCGGTCTTTATAGTAAGAAATGGAAACTGAAGACAACTACCTGTAATATTCAGTGGGATGATGTCCGGGGGTGGGCAGAACTCAGGAGGCTTCAAGCTCAGCAGACCACCTGGCTGTGCCCTCCCACACAGCATAGTGTGGAGTCTGTGTCTCAGGTGCTTGGGGAACAGTCAAGTGGAATGTGAGGTCATTCCCACTGTGCTTGAGCATGGCCCTACTCTGGGGAGAGCTCGACCTGGGGGGCGGTGGGGGCAGGACAACAGAACTCTGACTTTGGAGCCATCTGAGCAGGACCTACCTACCGGAAGCACCAGCTGGAAGAGACCAAAGCCCGAAGAGGGGCAAGGACAGGGATGGGGGTTGGGGGGGTGGGACCAACAACTCAGGCTAGGCCATCCAGCTTACTACAGATCCCATCTTCTGGGAGGGACATTCGCCAGGGGCCCATCTGACCCCTGGGGTCTCTCTCGGTAGAAGCTTAGCCAGGACTTGCCAAGGCCTGGCCCTTTAACAGAAGGCAGCCAAAGGCCTGCCTGTTGGTAGGGAGGGGGGTGGAGCCAGGGGCACGTTTGTCAACCCATCCAGGGCCTGGCCCCCTGAAACAAGGTGCCTGGCAGCAGACGAGAGCCTTTGCAGGCAAACTGAAACACGCTTTTCTGTACTTTCAGACAAGAAACAAGCTGGGGACCCCATCTCTGTCCACATCCCTCCTCCCCCACAGTGGGCCAGGGCTGCCTTTCCACATTACTTCTGTGACATCATGAAACAATTAAGGGAGCTGACCACTTAATTGGCTGCCAGATTCTAGAATCTCCAGAGATTATTTATGGGGAACCCTGACCCTGGTCTGAGGTCCTTCTGCCCTGAGTGTGCACTGCTTGGCTAGAGAATGCTCCTGAGCTAGACTGGCTCCATGGATAGTCAGAGTTCCAATGAAGTACACATAGCCCTGCTGGCCCCATCACCTGATGGGGAGCCCGCAGCAGGGGACCCCCCTGATTCTTCCACAATGCAAATGTGCATTCAGGGGAGGTTTTGGTGAAGCAGGGTGACCAACGCAAGAGCCCAGATCTGGGCTCCCAATACAACCCGCTGCCCACAGGGCCCGAACCCAGAAACAGCCAACAAGCAAGAGAACAACACTGTCCTCAGGCTGTCCTTCCCCAGGAAGCTCTGGATGATCGTAGAGCATGTGGTCTTCACCTCTGTGTACTAGAACAACAAGGGAGACACAGTGGTCATCAAGGCAGATCTCTTCCAGACAGAGGTCCTCCAGGGCAGAGTTGTGGACAGGATCTTCCAGACAGACAGCATCCAGTTTCATCTGTGAACTGAACCTGTATGAGTTCAGTAAAATCCATCCTTTGGGTAGCTCTGTGGGGAAGAAGAGGATGATGGCACTGAAGAAATCCCTTCCAGGGAGACTAGACTAGATGAGCCGAGTGCTAGACAGGTTTAGTTTCCCAGGAGAACTTTTTTCTCATGAGAGGGTGGTCAAGGAAAGAGAAGAAAGCAGGGCCTTTTGTGTTCCACAAACCCCCTTAGATGGGATCCACATGGGTGCCTCCAGACCCTGAGAGGCCACTTGATGTCAGGGACGGCCAGTAACACCTCAAGTGAGGCTGGCCCCGGGTAGCTCTAGGGAGCACACTCACTAGGGCCTCATAACCTACCAGGAATGAAGAGACCTTGTCTCCCTCCTTAGGGAAGTCCAGGGCTGTGGTGGGGAGGAGGGTGGCAAGGAATGGCTATTCTCCCCCACATTGGCTAAAGTAATCCATTTCCTTTCAGATCTATCACAACTCCAACTTTCAGAGAGACAAGCCTCTCTTTCTGCAGAGCATCTGGACAAAAGGCGACCCCATAACAACTGCTCAGCCCGCCACCAGCACAACAATGACTCCAAAGAGAAAGAAGCGAGTGTTGATGACCAGACACTCTCCTCGATTCCATCACAATGAGTCCACCCAAGAAGCTGACAAGAAGGCCCCGAAGGGATCCCCAACTGCTCACAGAACCCCCTGCACTCTTTTGTGTTCTGTGGCCTTTGGTTTATGGGCAGTGTAGCCGTGCAGGCCGGGGCAAACCATCTTCCCAGTGAGCAGGGTGGCCCCAGTGGAGAGGGTACGTCCAGCAATGCCACGTCTGTACCCCCAGCTACTGCTGGAAGGGACACCACAGGGGAACTGCTGGAGAGTTCCCAGAGTATCCAGATTATGGTTCAGTGATGAGATGATTATTTACAGCACCTATTATTCCATCGTGAAGGCGGTTGTTTCAGTTGTGGCCCCAAACGGGGCCACCGAAGAGGATGAGGAGAAGGAGTCCTCAGATTACAAGTGTGCCCTCTGTGAGCAGTTCAAGGACAACCCCAATCCCTGACCTGCCAGGTCCCCAGGGACACTCAAAATCACTGCCTTGTAATAAAGCAATCTATTTCTGGCTCTAATAAAGTAAAGCAAAACTTCACTGGAGTAAATAAAGAATTGAACAAGAACTGTGAGTCTATGTTCTTTCTGTCTGTCCATGCTATTCACACATGACACTGGATGAGCCATATGAGGCTGGAAGCCCACACCCCAGGCCAGCTTCAGTCCAGTCCTCAAGGTCCATTTTCATCTGAAGCAGCAGCATTTCACACGCTCGACCAAAGTTCTGACCCACAAGTTGAGTGCTGAGACGAGCCCAGGACGGGCTGGTCCCTGTGCCTTGCCTGCCACTCAGCAGACAGCCCAGCCAGGCTCCTGACCTTGGGGGTGTGACCTTCCATGAGTCATGCACCCTAAAGCAGAAGGGGCTCCTCCTGGGTCCCCCAGTGCTGCCACAAGTTTCTGATCAGTAGTTGAGAGTCTATAGCTCCCAATCCAGGGGTCTCCCCAAGAGGCCTACTGGAAAGCAGGGTGACCCCGCCAGCCAAAGGCCTCGCAAACACATGACCCCAAACGCAAAGCCAAGTACAAGGTTTCCAAAGTCAAGTACAAGGGTGGTGAATGCCAGCCCTTGTCTTTGGACATGGAATAGCCAAGCAGCACGTCCAATACACACTTTGTGAGCCAAGGGACACTTTACAGCAAGGCAAGGGTCACCTGCAAAGACAAACCACGGCCTATTTCTGGGCCTGCAGGCCTCTCCACGTGCCCGAGGCCTCGCTGGCTGCTGACACTCAGCCCAGCCCCTGGCCCTCCCCCATCACCTGCTGGACACTTCCAAAACTGGGGAGTTTGGACCAGAACATAGAGGGAAAAACACTAACTGGTTTCTTAAGAACACATTCACAACCACCCAGACCCAACAGGGTCAAAACGAGTGGCGATGCCATTCTTTCGTAAAGGGCAAAGTCCCGGGGACTCTCCCTGAGTCCAGGGCAGCAACACACGATAGGAGTCTTGGACCCGGCCCTGCCCCAAGTGGGCAGCCCACCACAGGGCGGGGCCAATTCAGACCGAACCAGACGAGCATGTCCAGGGCACAGTGGCGACTGGACGGTGTCACCATGACCTGGTCTCTCAGTCACCTTCCACTTGAAAGCCTAGTCTGGACAGGCTTCCTGCCCAAAGGGGATCAGGTACTCGGGGATGTCCACCTGGAAGATGTCCTTCCTAGCCCTCCCCGGGACGAGATGCAGCAGCCACTGGGAGTTGGCAAGTACAGTCATTACTTCTGTTGCAGGTCGGGCAGCAGGGCTTGATTCTCCAGCTCCTCCATCTCGTCAGGACCTAGGTTTTCTGGGCACAGCAAAGTGACCCCAATGTCCACGAGATCTGTGTGCAAAGACAGGACACAGAAGGAGAACAAGGTGATTCAAAGTCATGCCTGCTAGAGAGTAAGATCGCATTACAGAAGGGAACCTTGGTGAACTGGATCCTCTGTCTGAGCCTTTCAGTGGGCTCACCTCAGCAAAGGGAACTCAGGGCAATGCCAAGTGAGGGAGGGAGAAAAATGAAAGGGAGAGGCCTGGCGCTCCAGGAACCCACCAGGACGTGGGCAGCTCTCAGTCTGACCACTGCAGGCCGCAGGGTCAGAGCAGGAGGGCCCCGGCGGGAAGCCTGTGGATATCAGGTCCCCAAGTGATTCACCAGCAGAGAGGTGTTGCTGTGGGGCCTCACGTCTGGGGAGTCAGGGGACTTGCTCAGGCCCTGCTGCACGCAGTGGGGATGGGGAACCCAGGCTGGGTGCTGTGGTGCCTCTCATGTTCTCTGCTGGGCACACACACACACACACATATGTACATGCACAGAGACAAGTGCCACATGCAGACCTGGATCTGGGCGGGGCTCATCCCCAGCCTCTGCTCCAGGAGCTCCCACGAGGCCGCGTCCTCCCAGTTCACTGCCTGATGTGGACGGCCAGGGTACAGTGCCAGGTCTGCATAGCACAGGCCACGGACCGCGTTTCCAGGTTCTTGACATCATTTAAGAAGAAACCTGGATAAGTCTTTCAGGACAGACAACTGAACTTCATCTCCCAGGGCTCCCAGGGCCTCATGTGGCTGTGGAAACACAGATCCACAAGGGCCAGAAGCCTGACACAGCGGCCTGCAAGCTCACATCCCTGGGCTGGACATCAGCCCCACGTGTCTGGGCATCCTCCAAGCCTGCTGACACAGAGGGGAGGGTCACAGAGGGCTGTTTCCTTCCACCCATCTCCACACTGTCTGTTGACTGGGTTTGGTGAGCCAGAGGACCCGTCCATCACATGCAATCTGTGGGGAGGTCAGGAAGGATGGCGGGACAGCAGGAGAGAGGCATGAGGTGAGTTTGAAGAAAGAGGGAGTTAAAACCCTGGGAGCACTCAGGAGGGAGGGTGGGTCCCCTGGCTTCACAGCCAGTGGCTGGGCTCTGGTCCTCTCCCAGCACAGACAGGGACAGTCCTGGGCTTGGTTTCCCCCAACACTGGGCCCCACCCACCCCTCAGCTCCCTGGCCCCATCACTGCCCATGCTCTACAGATCCTCCATCTTAGTCCAGGGCTGCTGAGCGCAGATCTGTGCTAACCAATCTGGCCTCGACCCTGGGGCTGCCCTGGACCTCAGACGCCCTGTCAGGTGCCTTTCCCGGGTGTCTTCATCTTTGGGAGCCACCTTCCTCCCATCCCTTCTCACACCATGGCCTCCACTGTCAGCAGATGACCTGGTCCCTGCCCAGAGCCTAGAGTAGAACAGAGAGCAGAAACTACTGGGACGGTCATGTCCTTGCCAGGGCCTGGGATGGCACCACACAAGGATCACAGAATTCAAACCTCAAATAACCCGCTAGGTTACTGTCACCTCATTTGACAGCTGAGGAGGAGCCGAGGGATAGAGAGATAGCCCATGACTGCAAGGAACCTGACCACTCGCCCCTCCATTCTCACTTCTTTTCTTGTACATGGTTGGGGTTCCCTGTTTACTCGAGGGGGGTGGAGTCAGAGGAGCAGAGCCAAGGGCCTGAACATCAGCAGCATCTCAGCACCTCGCAGGGAGCCTCCGTTCCCATGATTCTGTGATGACGGGGACAAAATCCCAGAGGCACCCAGCTCAGGGCCTTACGGGCCTTTCCTTCCCCAAACACAGCAAAGCCACAGTTCTCACAGGCCCACAAGGCCCCACCTGATCTTGCTCCTACCCTAGTGGCCTGCTCTCCTCACCCCTGGATTCACCCCCAGTAGCTATGCAGGCCGTCCTTTCACCCTTAGAACAATCCAGTGTGTTCTTACTTTAGAGCCTTTGTAGGGTGTGAGGTGTATCATCGTGTCCCCTCAGAGTCAGGTGCTGGAGTCTCAACCCCAAGTACCTCGGCGTGACCTTAC
Source organism: Muntiacus reevesi (assembly GCF_963930625.1). Classification (NCBI taxonomy): domain Eukaryota; kingdom Metazoa; phylum Chordata; class Mammalia; order Artiodactyla; family Cervidae; genus Muntiacus; species Muntiacus reevesi. The sequence continues at coordinate 96,675,762 of NC_089271.1, forward strand.
AGACAAAGGTCTTCTCAGAGCTGACGGTGGTCAAGTGAGCTCACTCGGATGGAACCTCCTCTAACAGGACAGCTGTCTCCATACAAAGGACACATTTAGAGACAGACAGACACAGAGGAGAGCTCCAGGAGAAGAGGAAGGTGGAACTCTCCAAGCCCAGACACAGTCACCATGGCCAGCAAAGCCCCAGAAGTGAGGGTGGAGAAATGGGACAGACCCTCCACCTCCGTCATGAGAACCAGCGTCAGTCAAAACCTTGACCTCAGTTGCTGGCCTCCTGAACCAACACGGTTCGTAGTTTGAGCCACCCAGTCTGTGTGACCCTGACACAAAACCCTTTCTCCAAAGAAGACCCTTTCTTCAAAGACGACATAGATGGCCAACAGGCACATGAAAAGAAACTCAACATTCCTAATTAACATCCAAATACAAATCAACACTCCAATGAAGTATCACCTTACACTGATCAGAATGGCCATCATCATAAAAATCTGTGAAGAATAAATGCTGGAGAGGGTGCAGAGAAAAGGGAACCTTTGTACAATGTTGGTGAAATGTAAGTTGGTACAGTCAATAGGGAGAACTGTATGGAGGATCCTTAAATAACTACAAACAGAACTCCCAGATGATCCAACAATCCCACTCCTAAATATATACATGGAAAAGACAGAAACTCTAATATGAAAATATACATGCACCCCAATGTTCATTTCAACACTATTTACAGCAGACAAGATATGGAGGAACCTAAATGTCCATCAACGGATGATTAGATAAAGAAGAAAGAAGATGTGGTTTGCGCACACACACACACATGCAGGTGCGTGTGTGTGCGCACACACACACACACACACACACACACACACACAGAGGAATCCTTCTTAGCCATGGAAAATAATGAAGTAATACCATCTGTAGCAACATAAATGGACATAGAGATTATCATATTAAGAGAAGCAAGTCAGAAAGAGAAAGACAAATATTGTATGGTATCCCTTATATGTGGAATCTAAAAAGATGCTACAAAAGAAATTATTTACAGAGCAGAAACAGACTCAGAGAACAAATTTATGGTTACCAAAGAGGAAAAGCAGGGGAAGCGATAAATTAGGAGTTTGAGATTAACAGATACACATGACTATGTATAAAATAGTACTACTGTGGTGCTGGGGAACTCTTGAAAGTACCTTGGACAGCAAGGAGATCAAGCCAGCCCATCCTAAAAGATATCAACTGTGAATATCCATTGGAAGGACTGATGCTAAAGCTGGTCACCTGATGGGAAAAACCGACTCACCTGGGCTCTGTCCTCTCTGCCCCTGAGTCCCCACTCCTCACACCAAGTCCCCAATCTCTCAGAGACCGGGATGTCAGGAAGTCAGGACAGGTCTAGTGTGTTCTTCTCACCCCAGGGGCTCCCAGGGCTGACAACAGAGGCGGGAATCTGTGGGGTCCCTTCAGCCCTCCTCAAGGACCTCATCTTGTCTCTGGGTAGGTCTTCAGATTCTCTCCTCTCCCCTACTAAGCCCCCAGCCCTTAAACCAGGACTCCAGTCACCCTGAGAACCAGATGTCAGGAAGTATGCTCCCTATATCAGGACCCCAGGCTGAACCCCGTATGTTAGGAAGCCAGCTGCCTATACCAGGTCCCCAGTTTGAGACTGGATGTCAGGAAGTCAGCCCCCTATACCAGGTCCCCAGTATCTCTGAGACCTGGATGTCAGGAAATGCAGCATATATTCATCCACCCTATGTCCTCCCAGAGCCCACTCTGCTCTGGGGTTCAGGGTCCCCTCAGTCCTCCCTCAGCATCCTCACCTTGACCCTCCAAAGAACTAAGATCTTCCCCTCTGCCCATCTGAGGCCCTGCCCCTTCTGACAGATGCCTAATGTATCTGAGACACAGATGCCGAAGTCAGAACAGGCTGCCAAGTGCTCATCCCACCAGCAGGGTGGCTCAGGGCTGACAGCAGGGGTAGGGATCTGTGGGGTTCCTTATAATCTCCCTCAGGGACCTCATCTTGAGCCCTGGCAGATCTGGGGATGCCCCCTGTGTTGACCAGAGGTGGGACCCTCACATCAAGGCTCAGGGAGCACAGAGGGTGGATGAGCTCATGCTGCATTACCTGGCATCCAGGTCTCAGAGAAACTGGGGACCTGGGAGAGGGGGCGTGTCCTCAGGTGAGCAGAGGGAAGAAGCCCAGCTCCTGTGGAGTTTCAATTTGGAGACTCTGAGGGAGGACTGACGGGACGGACTGACGGGACCCCGACCTCAATCAAAGGAGACCTCAGAGAAGCCTGTACCTGCTGTTGGTCCTTGGCGGCCGTGGGGTGGGATGAGCCCAACGTGCGTGGTCTCACTTCCTCACATCCGGATCTCAGACTGGGGACCTGGTATGGGGGCTGACTTCCTGACATCCGAGTCTCAGACTGGGTACCTTGCATATGGGGTGGGGCCTCAGGTGGTCCAATTCCCAGGTCCGGCGGGGTGTCAGGTTGAGGACCCTGAGGAGGAGAACTAGAGGACCCTGGACCCCACTCACAGGACACCTCAGAGAAACTTGTTTCTGTTGTCAGTCCAGGGCAACTGTGGGGGTAGAATGAGTGCAGCAGGCATGATCTGACTTCCTGACATCCAGGTCTTGGAGAGACCGGGCCCTGGTATAAGGGGCGGAGCTTCAGTTGGGGAGAGCAGAGAATCCCGGGTCCTGCTCAGAGGCGAGGTGAGGTGCCTGAAGGAGGGCTGAGGCGACCCTGCGTGAGGACCGACGGAACCCCACAGATCCCCGCCCCTGTAGTCGGCCCTGGGAGAACTTGGGGTAAGAAGAGCACACTGCCTGTCTGCCTTCCTCACATGCTGTTCTCAGAGAGACTGGGGATCTCGTGAAAGCGGCACGGTCTCAAAATGGCAGACGGGACAGTCCCCGGTCCTGCCTGGAGTCCAGGCTCCATGCGAGGATGGAAGGAGGCGGAAAGACCCCAACAGGGAGGCAGGGATCCTGGCCCTTATGTGGACTCTTGGAGGCCCTAGAGCGGGGTGAGCAGTTTCTTGGCCTCTGGCTTAGGGACCTTAGGAGGTGAGGTTTTTCTGGCGGAGGGTGGAGACTTCAGGTCGGCAGAGGCTGGACTCCCCAAACCCGAGGGAGGACTGAGGAGACCCCCGCCCCTGTGGCCAGTGCTGGGAGGCCAAGGCCGGACATGAGGAGGAGTTGAGGACTGAGCATTTCCCCAGCCTAGGACCCACAGGAAACCCTGGGTAGGTTCGGCTGCATGTGGAGCCCCTCAACGCTTTCTGTTCAGGCTCGGACCTTGTTCAGAATTTCCATGCAGGTCCCCAGAGGGGAGGGACCAGGTCGTGCCAGGGGAAAGGTGAGCACTACAAGGGAGCCCTGAGGGGACCTCCTACCACACAACTTGGGGGACCTCACAGAGTCTACCCCTCGTACTGTCATGGAAGGCTCAGGGCTGTGCCACAGGATACCGCAGAGCTGCCCCCTCCCTTTCTCTCACAGGAGCTCCAGGAACCGGGAGAGGAAGGCAGAGGACTGAGGCTCCAGTCCTGAGGTCAGAGGGCAGAGGTGGTCCTGGCAGTCCCAGGAGTCAAGGTGAGGAGGGTGCCCAGAGTGTGCACCAGGAGCTCCCCATCCCAGAACAGAGGGGACCCCACAAGGGCTTAATCCCCCACCTTGTCAGCCCTGGAAATCCCAGACTGTGCTGACTGCACCATGGGGAGACACCTCCCTTCCTCTTTCAGGTAGCCAGCGAACTGGCTGCCCTGGAGGCTTGCCCCTGCGAGGTCTGAGAGCACCCCACAAAAGGAGACCTGTAAGTAGCCTGTGTGAGACCACCGAGGGTGTGGATCTCAGCTGAGGCCATTCACAGCCCCTCTCTCCCCTAGCCTGGCCCGTGATCCCCATCTATTCCCCTGCCCCACTCCTGTCTGTGGTTTGATCCCAGGCATCGTGCTTGTGGTCGAGATGAGTGAGCTGAGCAAGCCCGAGGAAGACTTTCATGACCCTGGCGAGGCCCAGTGCCCAGTGAATGTGCAGCTCTTGGGGGCTGAGGCAGGGGTGGATGCATCCGCCTCAGCCTCCTCCCTCACAGTGTCTCCGTATCCACTGGGGAGCCCTTGCCCCAGGAGGCTCTGAAGGAGATGAAAGCTAACCTAATAAAGTTCCTGCTCTTCAAGTATCGAGCCAAGGAGCTGACCTCCCAGGCGGAAATACTGAAGAAGGTCCTCAGGGATAACCAGGAGCACTTCCCGGTGGTCTTCAGCCAAGCCTCACAGTGCCTGGAGCTGGTCTGTGGTGTGGAGGTGAAGGAGGTGGACCCCAGAGAGCACATCTACATCATGGTCCCCAACCTGGGCCTCACCTGTGATGTGATGCTGAGCGGTGGGCAGAGCATGCCCAAGGCCGGCCTCCTGGTGCTGATCCTCAGCCTGATCATGAGGAATGGAGATCGCACCCCTGAGGAGAAGGTCTGGGGAGCACTCAGCAGATTGGGTGTGTGTGTCGGGAGTGTGCACTGTGTCTTTGGGGATCCCAGGACACTTCTGACACACGTGTGGGTGCAGCAGGGGTACCTGGAGTACCGGCAGGTGCCTTACAGCTACCCTGCTCGCTATGAGTTCCTGTGGGGTCCCCGGGCCTATGTGGAGACCAGCAAGCAGGAAGTCATGGCATTTCTGCTCAGGGTCAAAGAAAGGGCTTCGAGGGCCTTCCCACCCCTGTCTGCAGAGGCTGCAAGAGAGGAGGATGAGGTTGCCTGAGCCAGAGCAGGATCCAGGTGATCCTTCCCTCTGTGATTGTAGACGGAGTGGTCAGCCTTCTCAGAAGTGAGGCCCTGGGGCACTTTGGGGAACCAGTCTATAGCATCTTTGGGTTCCTGTTCTCTATGATGACTTGGAGATTCACCTGCTTTCCTTAGAAAAATTTCAAACTTTGCTTGTTTTCATAGAAGACTAAATAAACTTCAGTGTCTTAGCTTCATGAATGATGCTGATCACAGAGCGTTTGTGCTTATCCAATTCATGAACAAGAGTTTTGCTGTTTTGTAAAAGATATTGGAAACTCTTCCATTGTGTTTTGTGGTCCTGAACAGAATGGAGTGGAATTGGAATTAGAACTGTTTTGGAAAAGTGAGCTTATTTAGCAGCAACATTGATGGGGGACAAACTAGATGATAAAAATACTTGTAGAGAATTCATGCTTCTGTCCTTCTTGTGTGTCATTTTCAAAAACTAAATTATCTCTTGTGCATTTGGATTTGCCTGGGTTATTTAAGGAAGTAGCAGATAATTAATTGAGCCCCCTGCTCACTGGCTCGTGTAATCCAAAGACCTTTACAGAGCCTCTGCTCCGTGAAAGGCTGGGTTTGCAGTGGGGACACTAGGAGAAGCAGGACACCCCCACACCTAGAGCGATGCTCTAGTAGCCCTAGTCACACAAAGAAGGTGGAGAGAAGTCCCCTAGTCCCACTAAACAAGGCAGCATGGGGCGGGGCGGTGAGGCTCCAGGAGGAGCACTGGAATATCAGTGTCTGAGCCAGGGTGTTCTGGGACTTTGGGAAGCTGGGTTCCTTCTGTGGGAGGTCATTGTGATGAGGCTGCATGATGGCATCCCTCAGACCTGCCGACAGTGTATCTTGGGGGTGACAGGAAAGTCTGAAATGAATCATTGGTGTGAGGTGTCCTTTTGCATCTTGGATAAAACACAGAAACATCTCTTTCTGGGGTGGGAAGGAAGGGGTCCTGACAGTTGTTGCATTGCTGTTAACCACAGGGGCAAAGGAGGTGTTTTCTACCACTGCGCCACCATCTGCTCAGAATCCTGGAGAAATGTGCATGTTGCTTTGAAATATGGCCAAGTATTCCCTGGGTTGGCCCTCTTCTCTCTGTCCTGGGAAAGCTGATTACCAATATATTGAAATGAGCATTCACTTGGTCATCTGGACTTTATTTTGGCCACTTGTGAGCACGGTCTAGATTTCAGAGGGATGAAATGAGTGAAAGTGGAGAAATCCTTCTGGCTGACTGGATCCTGGGAACTTTGATTCCCAGCCGGGAAAGACACTGTTTCCCACCCACTCAAACACACACTAACAGCCAAATTGAATAATATAACCTCTAGGAGGAAAACACACAGAACAGCAATTTTGACTGGTTTTCTATTCTGTTTCCTGTTGAGCTGCCAATCCTATGAGGTGTCTTGAAAACAAAACTATTTCCAGAGGAGAGAGGGACAGAGTCTGAGATCTGAATAACACGAGAAATAAGTGCTAGCCAGGAAAGATGCAACATCCACCAGCATCCCCGGGTTCACGCAGGTTCAGAAGTGTGGAGACAGCAGAGACTCACAGACTAAGGCTGTGCCTGGCATCAAATGACAGGAGCGAGTTCTGGGCCTAAGGAGGTGGTGAGGTCACTGCAGTGGGGTGTGCATGTGGGTGCAATGGGCTGAAGGGGCAGCTCTAAGGGGTAGCTCTCCCTGCTGAGTGCCAGAGAACAATGGGAACAGGAGATGTGATTCTGGCCACACATGTGGTCACTGCCACATAGTCAACGGACACTTGGAAAAGGTGGAGAATTTCAAGACTCATGTGACCTGCTCAGACTCTCTTCCCCAAAACATAGGAGATTTTGTCATTATAAATTCTAACTGCTGCTCTTTGTTGAGTATCTGTTAGGCAGTGTGGAATTGGAGAGATGTTAGGTGCCCCACCACCTCTTGTCTTCCTCTCTCCCTGCACACGAGGGGACATGAGCCTGCCAGGCCTCTTCACTTCGGAAGGGTGATACCATGACCCGTGATCAGTGAACTTTGAGAAGAAGCATTTTTGTCATGACCATTTGTTTTGAAGGGACACAGGCACCTGGGAGTTAATCCTCAAGTCAGGACAACACTAAGACACAGAGCACTCCGAGTGAGGTTTTTCTTGCAGAGACTAAAGTCCTATATTTCTGACCCTTGAGAGAGGCTGCCCGCAGGGAGCTGGCTACAGGAATTCCACGCACCCCCAACCCACAGCGTGCCCCCACCCCCCCCCGAGCTACACTGTCAGTCCCCTCGGGGTTCTGCTCATTCTCCATTGGGAGGATAGCAGCCAGCTGTCAAAGGTCCCTGTTGGAGTTGGGAGCATCCTCCTCATGGGCCCCAGCCACGAGCCCCCCCGCCCGAAACAACCCTGCTGCCCACAGTACCCCCACTCCCTCAGAACCTGGCCTTGGGTTTTGTGCTACCTGCCCCCCACTGAGAGTGGCGTAGGTCCTGGTCCTGATGACCTCATGTGTGTATCTTTATCTGGAAGTCCCAGAGCAGCATCCCCTTCCACAGTGCTACAGGTGGAACTGGCAGGACTTGACACTCCTTATGGTCAGTCAGTAGTAATCATTGCCATGGATTCATGGGGCGCATCTCTATGATCCTGAGGTGTATCAGACCATTCCCTGTGGAATCCCACGTGTTGGAGAAAACTCAGGGTCTTCTAAATGTGACTGTAAGGTCATGGCTTTTGAGCCTGAGTATGAGAGGAAAAGGGGTGTCTGGTCAGCCACCCGCAGAGCCAACTAGGAGCCAGTCGGGCTGTTTGCACAGAGGACAGGCTCTAGCAGATGGCAAGGGTGGTACCCAGGACGCCCTCCTAGGTGCCAGAGTCTCCAGACTCAAACGAGGATTTGGAAAGGAACCAGGCAGGAGAGGACACTGGGGTCCCAGGGGTGCAGGCTGCAAAGAGAGCCGGCTGCCCCAGAGAGGTAGAAGCAGCAAGCCCCTGGAGATCCCACCTGACCTGCCCAGGGCTGGTCAGGAGAGGGAGCGGGGAGGAGATGCTGCTGCAGGTGAGCTGCCTCCCTGGCCTCCATGAGGACATCTGTGCTCTGAGGCCAAGGCCGGGACCCGGGGGGTCACTCCAGGATGGACATGTGACAGCCATCATAACAGGTACTCCTCATGCCCCTTATTGGATATGACTGTTAGGTGTGGATGGGATCTAGCTCTGGGTACATAAAAACCTCAGGCCTTTGGCTGCTAGGAGGCCCAAACTGCCCCCTGCCCCCACCGACTTATCTGGAGGTCATTTTCAGGATCCAACATCTTCAGCAGCTGCCTCTGTGTGAAAACACACCACCCTGTTCCCAAGCTGATCTTGCCCAGGCCATCACCACTTGGTCAGGTGCCTCCCCTGGCTTAAGGATTCAGTGAATGTTCTGTTCCTCTGAGAAGTCCCTGTGTTTCCTCATAGCTTCCCTGGAGGCTCAGTGTTAAACAATCCACCTGCAAAGTGGGAGACACAGGTTCAATCCCTGGGTGGGAAGATACTCTGGAGGAGGAAATGGCATCCCACTCTGGTATTCTTGCCTGGGAAATCCCATAGACCAGAGCCCAAGGGCGTGGGGTGGGCTACAGTCTGTGGGGTCACAAGGAGTCGAACATGCTGAGCGACTAAGCATGTTCACACATACACACAGCTAAAGTTTTGCTCTGGACCCTTGTTTCTTTGGCAAGACACTGATCCCTGCTTGGAACTTGTCAGACATCTGTGGCAAATAACACTGGCAGACATCTTAAAGTGGTTTTTGAGCATTACAGGGTTCTAGGTCTATACCTGGCCTCGATTGGTGGCTCTTCTCATATCCAGGGAAAACATCTATGAGTTTGGATAAGGGCAGTGTTTGTGGGGCTTGAGAAAAATTGGATCCAGAGATGTTTCTGTGGTGGAAGAGGCCCGGTTAGTGTATTATATTAGACTGGAGGTTAAGGCAGAGGAAAAGCTGAAGATAATTTAGGAAGGGTTGTTTCACACTTACAAGTTCCGTGTGCTTGTGCTTGGTTTCCTATTTCCTTTTTTAACATACTCAGCATGTTTTGCCATAAGTTTCCTTGTGTCTTTTATTTTGAAACTGTCAATAGACTTTAGTTTGACCTTTTCCTTTGTAATCCTTTAAAATTTGAATAATATTTGTGAAAATAGTGGAATTCTCATATGCCCTCTCCCAGTTTCCCCTATTCCTAATATCTTACATTAATATGACATTTATTACAATTAATGAGGAAGTATTGATGCATTATTTATTATCAACTAAAGCCCATACTTTACTCAGATTTCTATAGGTTTTTACCTGCTCCCGGATCCTGGCCAGGAAACCACCCTAACATTTAGTTGTAATGTCTCCTTGGGTTCCTCTTAGCTTTAACAGTTCTTTGTTTTGGATGATCTTGACAGTTTTGAGGAGTATTCAGTAGATGTTTTGAACAATGTCCCTTGATTGGGAGATTTATCTGATATTTTACTCATGACTAGTCTGGGATTACGAGTTTGGGGGAGGAATATTACAGATGTAAAATCCCATTCTCATCACAGCATAGCAAGTGTGTATTCTATTAGTACAATTCATCATTGATGATGCTCTCATTGATCATGTGACTGAGGTAGTGCTTGTCAGGTGTCTATGCGATAAAGTGATTGTTTTATGTCCCCTTTCCATCTGTCCTCTTTGGAAGAAAGTCTCGATGTATGGTCCATGGCTTCAGGGGTAGGAAGTTACGCTCCACTCTCTAGAAGTGGGAGTGTTTGCATAAACTAGAATTTTTCTCTGTGGGAGATTTGTCTATCCTTGTTTGTGTAATTAAGAAATCATTAATTTTTCTCAGTATGGACTCATGGTATTTATACTATACTTTGGGTTAAAATCCAATACAACATTATATATTTTTATTTTCAAATATATTTTATTTTCAAATTGTTCTCAGATTGGCTATTGGGAGTTCATCCTGTCAGCTGCCTTTGTAAATAACTTTGTCATATCCCTGGACATTTTGCTTCCTTTTTTGAAAAAATTTTGAGTACTTTTTTCACATGATACAAAGATGCTCCAGGCTCATTTTCCATATTTCCTGACCCAACTCTAGAATCATCAATTTTTCCATGGAACCCCTTGTTCCTTTTGTTGTCAAAAGTTATTGGCAAATCTCGATCTGTACACTCATTGTTCTCATTGGTACTGAAGGGTCATTGGTCTGGGGACCTCTTGGTTGAGAGAGCAAAGAATTATAGATGTACTTCCTATCATGTGTTTATGTATATATCTAGAAATATTTTAGGTGGTAAAGATTTCATGGATATGACAGCAAAAACAGAGGCCAAAAAAAAAAGAAAGACATATATAAATTGGACCTGATCAAATAAATAAATAAATAAAAGTCTGTGAATCAAAGAACACTATCAAGGAAGCTACCATATGATCCAGCAATTCCGCATCTGAGTGTATATTCAAAAGGAAATGAAAATAAGATATCGAAAAGATATTTTCACTCCTACATTTATTACAACATAGTTCACAGTATCCAAAACATGGATACAATCTAAGTGTCCGTCAGTGGATGAACGGATAAAGAAGATGCGACATATTCAACATATTCTGCCATCTGCATCAACTTGAAAGGAGCTTGAGGGCATTATACTAAGTAAAATAAGTGACACTCAAAAAGATAAATACGGTTTGTTACATGTGGAATCTAAAAAGGACAAACTGGGACTACCCTGGTAGTCCAGTGGCTAAGACTCTGCACTTCCAGTCCTGGGAACATGAATTTGATCCCTGGTTGGAGAACTAAAAACCCACATGCTGAGCAACAAGGACAAAAACAAAATAAAAATAAAAATAAATTTAAAAAGTACAAAGGACAAACAGAGAAATGGGGAAGAGAGTGGTGTTTACAAAGAATTAGGGGATGGGGAAATAGGGAGAGACTGTTCACAGGGTACTAGCCCCCACTTATAATACTAACAAGTTGTGGAATCCAGTGTACAGCAGGATGCTTATAGCTCTATTCTGCATCAAATACTTGAGTATTGCTAAGAGAGTAGAACTTCTACATTCTGAACACACACACACACACACACACACACACACACACAAATGTGATAGAATGGAGGTGGTAGCTAATACGACATGACCATTTATAAATGTATCATACCAACATGTCAAGATTTTTGCTTGAACTCCATCCCTCCTTGCTAGCAAGGCTTCTCTTCTAGTGGAGTAAACCTAACTGCAATGGTGGTGTCATTCACCCATGTGATACTTCCAGATTGGAGCAAGAAACAGTGTGAGTGAAATTTTAAACGTCCCTTGGGAGCTACTGTTGCTTCTGGCTCCAGTACAGCATCCCACATGACACGCCCACATCCCACAAGGATTCTGCAGATCAGAATCCTTTTCTGCTTGTTCTAATTTCTTAAAGTTGGCATCTGTACACTGTCAGACTTTATAAATTTCAAATTCCCTTACCTTCCCTGACTGAACAGCAGGAATACCTAACGGGACTAGAGGACACATGCAGGTTAAGAATCGCTTTCCTGGTTCAAAGATCGATTACGCAGAAAGCGTCACCTGTCCCCCCACATGCAAATAGAGAACAATGTGAGTCCATTCCCCAGCTTTGACGATTACCACCACACAGTCAAGTTTAGTAAACACCACATGACAGAGCAAGATGCAACAGACCAGCAGACATGGGTGAAGACTGTCTAACAGTATCTCCATAGAGCTCTGCTCTCCTAAAGTCCGATTCTGAATTTTGCACCTGCCTATGGCCCTCATGTGTAATGGGTCTTGTATATTTTCATCAGTTGAACTGTCTTTGAAGTGAACTTGAAACACACTTGATTAATCCTTCACAAAGTGATGAATTACTCTTGGTTCCAGTTATCTGAATGAAGCGATAAAAAGAGAGACCCACCTGCCTTGGATTAGAGTCAAGGCCTCCCCGCCCAGGAGTCAGGAGCCAGAATCACTCCCAAGGAGATGAGCATCTATGTTGCAATATCTGTAGAGATAATAAACAGAGACTTTCCTTCTTGATGTAGAGGAACCTCTGTTCTAGGTCACATTGCCCTGACTGTGGGCTTCCCAGGCTATTTCCCCCACTCTAGGTTTGAACGCAATGTCCAGGTTAACAGAGGCCAGGACAATAGCCACTCTACCCCTGCTTCGACTTATCTGGGTCTTTCCCACTCTCCCTCCACAAAACCCTTTCCAAATCCTGCCAGCTGGGAAAGGCTGCACAGAGAGCTGGCTCTCCAGGGTGAGATCTTGAGAATGCCCATTTCCCCCTCTGGGAACTGGAGAAATGTTCTCTATCATGGTAACTCCATGTCTCCCACCGAGTGTTAGCAGTTGCTCCTGTGATGAGTAAGCACCAATGTCTGCAGAAGCTGTGCTGAACTGAGAGTGGCTGTGATTGATTTCCTAGAACTCCATCACTTTCTTGTAGGAGTCCATGAAATTGTCCTTTTATTTGAGAAAAGGACCATGATATTCAAATAGCTGTGCACCCCACCCTTAACTCAGTGGACAGCCAGAGTGTCCTGCACTGTGTGGAGCTCAAGAGTAAAGTGGTGAGGGATAAAGAGGGACTCATGGTTGCCACAAACTAGTTGGATGTTTTCAATTATTTTGGCCACTCAGCATGCAGGATATTAGTTCCCTAATGAAGGATCAAACCCACACCCCGTGCGGTGGAAGCACAGAGTCCCAACTACTGGACCTTGAGGGAAGTCCCTTCAGTATTCTTAACCAGGATGCCTCAAAATTGTCAATGTGATCAAAAAAAAAAAAAAAAAAAAAAAAAAAAAAAAAAACCACGAAGGTCTGAGAAACTGTCACTGCAAAGAGAAGTTAAAGGAAATATGACACCTACATAGACTGTGGTATGCTGGATGTGAAATGATCCTCTAACAAAAAAAGAACATGGGGTAAGGACTAAATATTAAAATATAATATAAGCTAATTACTATTATAATATTATAATAAAGTAAATCGATCAATGAAGTAACAAATCATAAGCATTAAATATGAATACATTAAATACAAAGTTATTATGAATATAATACATCATAAAATACAAAATCTGTCTATCTCACAAAAAATATGGCGTACAAAGTCGAAGGTATTTACAATTTAACCATTTACCACGAAAGTTTGCTGATCCCTGTAATAAAGCAAAATAGCATGAATATACTGAGGGATTTATAACATGGGTAGAAGCAAAAGCCCTAGGCCCAAATCTGTAACCCTGTGGTGGGAGACTCATTAACAGCATGGCAGACACCTAAAATTTTGAGGGAGGGTGGTATTTCTCTTTGTAAAGAAAACTTCTGTGAGAAGTGACTGTTGCACTATTTTTGTATTATCTCACCACTTGGTCATCTAGGCGAATCCATTCAAGGGAAGTACACAACAGAGTGAAGAAACTAAACCCACCCACCCACCCCCACCTCTCTGAGTGAGAGGACCAGAAGGAAAGCCTGCTGGTAGCCAAAGAGTGAGGGCAGAGAGTGGAGAATACCAAATATGACCAAGGGATTCCAGCAAGCTGTAGTAACTCCTAAGTTCGACCTGAGCTCTGCAGGTAGGACTCTCACCAGAGGCAGAATACCAAAAGCTTGGAGAACTGCACCATTCCCCAAGGGGCAGGCTGGGCCCTGTGTGATTCACAAACACTATGCATCTAAGTATCACTGTATCAACCAGAGCAAAATGCACATTTATTTCAAGCACATGGGAAACATTCACCAAGATAGCATCCTATATCATCCAAACTAATTGAAAAAATTTAAATGATGCAGAGTTTGTTCTCTGACAAGAAAAGAATGAAACTGGAAGGCAAACAATATGGAAGGAGAAGAAAAATCTCAAAACACTTAGAAATTAATCAACCATCCATAGGTCAAATAGAGATTCTCAAGGAAGTAGAAACTGCACTGGGATGAATTAAAAGGAAAGTGCGATGTATTACAATTTATGGGATGTAGCTAAATCAGTGTTAAGAGGGAAAATTATACCATTTAATGTTTAGATTAAGAAAGAATAAAGACTAATAGATCAATAATCTATGCTTCCACCTTAACTTAGAAAAAAAAGAGAAAACTTTACCCAAAGAATCTGAAACCAAACAAACCAAAAACACAAGAGGAAAAGAAAAAAACTAAAATCAAAAATAAGGAAAGGAATTATGGGGAAAAAAGAAAACCGATTCATTGAAAAAATCAACAAATTGATAAAACTCTAGCCAGATAAGCAAAATTGAAAAGGAAAAGACAAATGACTAATATCAGAAATGAAATGCTGACTAGCACTACAATTCTACAAACCCTACACTAAAGATGGTGGAAGGATAAAAAGAAAATACTAAGAACAAATTTATGTACAGTAGATAAACTCAAGAACTTAAATAGAATTGTACAGTTCCTCAAATTCCAGAAACTACCCAACACACCCCTGATGAAATGCATAACCTGTATAGTAGTACAACTATTAGTGGAAGATCAGAGAGTGTTCGCTAAATAATGTCTTACTCACAGTTCCTGCAATCTAGTTGGATCAACTTTATTTGGCTCTCAATACATGAAACAGGTCAACGTGACCACAAACACAAACAGGAGCAGTGACAAGTACGCCTCGGCAAACATCTGTAGGAGAGGTGCCTGACACTTACATAGCCAACAGAGACAGAACTATTTTAAACCATGGGTAGCTTTTTTTTTTTTTCATTTATTTTTATTAGTTGGAGGCTAATTACTTTACAATATTGTAGTGGTTTTTGTCATACATTGGCATGAATCAGCCATGGATTTACATGTATTCCCCATCCCAATCCCCCTCCCACCTCCCTCTCTACCCGATTCCTCTGGGTCTTCCCAGTGCACCAGGCCCGAACACTTCTCTCATGCATCCAGCCTCTGCTGGTGATCTGTTTCACCCTAGATAATATACATGTTTCAATGCTGTTCTCTCGAAACATCCCACCCTCGCCTTCTCCCACAGAGTCCAAAAGTCTGTTCTGTTCATCTGTGTCTCTTTCTCTGTTTTGCATATAGGGTTATCATTACCATCTTTCTAAATTCCATATATATGTGTTAGTATACTGTAATGGTCTTTATCTTTCTGGCTTACTTCACGCTGTATAATGGGCTCCAGTTTCATCCATCTCATTAGAACTGATTCAAATGAATTCTTTTTAATGGCTGAGTAATATTCCATGGTATATATGTACCACAGCTTCCTTATCCATTCATCTGCTGATGGGCATCTAGGTTGCTTCCATGTCCTGGCTATTATAAACAGTGCTGCGATGAACATTGGTCGTAGGCCTATTTTTTGTGCTTAGGTATCTATCACCTTACTGTCTTGACCTCTCTGTTGCTAGAAGGGTGGATTTGCTAACCAAACACAGTCTCGGGTCCTTTTGACTTAAGGGAAAGTGAAATAGAATTACTAAATACTCCTTTCATACACTCACTTTTGTGTAATAGTGACAGGAAGGCCAGGCCTGGAATTCAAACTGTGCGGGCACTTGTTTCTTGTGTACTGACATTAAACTCATACGCTATCAGGGAAGGGCCAGAATGTTTATCCTGTTACAAGGGTCAAAGGTCTCTGTGTCTTGATATGTGCCAGAGAATACTTTAGGAAAGACTGGGTTTTCTACTTCTGGAAGTCATCAGAATATTGTACTCCTCCAAACCTAAATTCCCTTCCTATTGTGCCTGGTTGGTCATTTCCTCCTAAATGCCACTTTGGTTACCCAGCACTTGGAGGACGTGGGCTCAGATTGTCATTTTCTGAGGAGCTCTTTCTTGCCATCATTTTGTTCTTTCACAGCAGTGATCAGATTTTCATGAAAAATGGGATTTTTAAAGCTACCCATGGCAGTTCTATTTCCAGTATTTTTAGATAGAAATGCAATATTGCACATGACCATAGTTTAGGGAGTCCATAATACACAATGTGGCTGCTCATCTGGTGTTTTCAGCTCCTCATGAAGACTTCATGCTTTCCTGGGTTTGGGGCCATGATGTTGAGCAGTCACTGGATGGAGTTTGACCTGAAAGAATAAAGAGAACATAGGTGAACTGAATGTGTGTCTTATTGAAACACTTTAATCTCAAAATGAGCAAAGGATTGTTCTTAGATGGGAGTTTAAATGCTGCCCTTCTTTTGAGGTATTCATCAGTACATTGCAAACTGAGAACATTTAAGCCTTCCTCATACCCAGTGAGGATAGTATAGAAGAAATCAGATCCAAATCCCACACCCAAAAGGAACTGAGGAGGATGAGAGGAGCCCAGGTGTGATCATGTCACTCTGCTGCTTAATTCTCTACCACCCATAAAAGAAAAAGCTTCACAGGTGTTGCCAGTGGAAACAAACCTTTCTGCCAATGCTGGAGACATAAGAGATGCAGGTTCGATCCTTGGGTTGGGAAGATCTCCTAGAGAAGGAAATGGCAACCCACTCCAGTATTCTTCCCTGGAGAATCCCATGGACAGAGGAGCCTGGAGGACTAAAATCCACAGGCCTGCAAAGAGTCTGCCACGACTGAAGCCACTTAGCATGTAAAATAAGGTCCACACCACTTCCTCTGATATTCAGGGTCCCTCTAAGTTGGACACAAACCCCCATATATTCTCTATTTACACCATGATCCCATTTATTGCTTTCCATGTTGGAAGACTTCTCTTTCACTGCAGGAAATAGGGCTTAATATTTTTTGTTGGGTTGTAATTTGTGTCACAAGCTAGCCATTGTTAATAGTGATTTCTGGGCTGGTTATTTAGGAAATGATCCAAGTGCTAGCTTCCTCTCTTCCTTATTTCTGCCTCTGAGCTCAAGAGAGGAGAAAACCTGACAAACACTCCTTCAGCTAGGTGATCAAGGTAAATATCAATGGTGATAAATCATGTTGATAGAATGTACCCTTGATATGATGTGATAAGAATGGCACTTTGTCTCTCTGGTCTTCCTCCCCAAAACACATTATCACAGTAGAATTCTTTGGACTAACACTTATTTTTATGATGACTGGATGTTGATTTTTATTTGAGGCTTTTCTGTATTGACATTGGTCTGATTTTTCTCACTCAATCTGTTATTGTAATAAGGCAATCCTGGGCTTATGCATTCCCAGATCTATCCCTCATTCCTCCTTGCTCTGTTCTAGTGTATACAGGATCCAGCTCCGACAGGCTGCAATCGAACTAGCAAAGAGTTGGCTGCCATTTTGGTTCAGCTTACCAGAGACACCAGCAAGAGATTAGAATCTTGGAAGACAGAGAAGTCAAAGATTTTTCTCCTTCCTCTGACTTCTCCCCTGGTGGCTCAGATAGTAAAGTGTCTGCTTACAATACGGGAGACCTGGCTTCGATCTCTGGGTCAGGGAGATCTCCTGGAGGAGGAAATGGCAACCCACTCCAGTACTCTTGCCTGGAAAATCCCATGGACTGAAGAACCTGGTAGGCTACAGTCCATGTGGTGGCAGAGAGTCGGACATGACTGAGTGACTTCACTTTCACTTTCTGCATCAAGTGGCTTGTCCTTCAGTGGTTCCATATTCTCCATGGCTCCTGCCATTCAACCATGAGATTGACCCATCCTGGCTCTGAATCCTGTTGATTCCAACACCCAAGTTCCAGTAACACGATCTCCTTTCTTTGTCCTTCCATCCTAGAGGTGAGTGATTTCCTCATGTTGCTAATCATTGGGTTTCCCAATTCTCTCCTGCTTGACTTCTTACCACTTTTGTAACCAACCTCATGCATTAAGTTCCCTCCATTTTACATATTTGCAGTGGCTACTATTTTCCTGGACAATCCTTGGCTGTTACATGCAGCCAATTATAATGACTGATCTTCTAGTGTTAAACTCCTTTGCATTCCTGGCATAAACCCATCTCTGTCACCAGTAGTTACAAATGTTTGTCTCTTCTGTAATTAATAAAAATAATAATAAAACAGAATACCCCTGGGCTCTGAAACTTTCCCCAAATAAAGGATCTTTCACCATCATCTTCACAGCCTTCTCAAAACTAATTTTTTACACTCACTCGTTTTGGGGCATACATTGAAAAATTCAAATAGCATACATGATAGAGTGATTTAGTCAACTTGTAAAAAAATTCAAGCAATATACATGAAGTTAAATAGCATGGCTTGTGTAACAGAGCCAAAATGATACTCAAAGGAAAATATATAACCTTAAATAGATGTATTAGAAAACAAGAAATATTTAAATCACCCAAGAAATTCAGGAAGCTAGGTAATGAACATCATATGAAACCTTAAGTAATAGAAGGTAGGGGATTAATGAGGATAAGTGTAGAAATGATGAATTAGAAAGCAGTAAGGCCAAACAAGAAATGCCAATTACTTGAAAATATTTATGAAAAAGACTTTTTTCCCCCAAAATATGACCAGATACTAAAGAAAAAATATAACATGTAAACAATATAAATTAAAAGTGTATAAACTATAGATGCAAAAGATATTTAAATGTTGTAAAAACACAGCAAATATGTTGTATGATTCCCTCATAATAAGTAAATGGTGATCAAGGAAAATTTTCTCCATATGAAAGTATTTCAGGTAATAAGCTAAAATTGAATGAGAGAATTTGAAAATTGCCCCTCTGCAACCTCCAGTGGGTAAATGAAGGTGAGGATCATCAATGACTGCCAACTCAGCACAAAGGACAACAGGCATTATGTTCTTCTTAATGGAAGTACATGGTGTCACCTAGGTAGCAGGCTTGTAAATAAACAAGTTAATCAAGCTTCTACCTGTTACTACCAATTTAAAAAACTGTTGAAGGGCCAATCTGATTTCGGTGTTGATGATCTGGTGATGTCATGTGTAGAGTCTTCTCTTGTGTTGTTGCAAGAGGGTGTTTGCTATGACCAGTGCATGCTCTTGGCAAAACTCTATTAGCCTTGCCCTGCTTCATTCTGTACTCCAAGGCCAAATTTGCCTGTTACTCCATCCAGGTGTTTCTTGAATTCCTACTTTTGCATTCCAGTCCCCTATAATAAAAAGGACATCTTTTTTGGGTGTTAGTTCTAAAAGATCTTGTAGGTCTTCATACAGCTGTTCAACTTCAGGTTCTTCAGTGTTACTGGTTGGAGCATAGGCTTGGATTACCATGATATTGAATGGTTTGCCTTGGAAACAAACACAGATCATTCTGTCGTTTTTGAGACTGCATCCAAGTACTGCATTTTGGACTCTTTTGTTGGCCATGATGGCAGAGACATTACTTTGTCAACAAAGGTCCGTCTAGTCAAGGCTATGGTTTTTCCGGTGGTCATGTATAGATGTGAGAGTTGGGCTGTGAAGAAAGCTGAGTGCGGAAAAATTGATGCTTTTGAACTGTGGTGGTGGAGAAGACTCCTGAGAGTCTCTTGGACTGCAAGGAGATGAGAGGTCAACAGGCAGGAAGGCCAGGGGTCTCCAAACGGAAGAAATAGGCTGTAAGTGCCAGACATTTTTATCTCTCTTAAGTGGCAGGAGGAAACAAACCAGCGATATTTTTTTCTTCTCTATACAAATTTAAAAGGAGGTTTCTCTTAAAATGCTGTGTTGCCATGACACCTGGTTTCACCTGAAGCTAACTATTCTCAAACCTTGAGTTAACCAATACATTTTTTATGGAAATGGTTATCGTAAAGCTATGTTAATTTACCCCAGACTCTGTAAGTTCCGCCAAATGGCCTAACCTCCTTACTCAGATATCGTTCCCCTAATCTATGTAAACGAAACTATTTGTTTGGTAATCTGCCCTTCTACAAGATTCAAGTCAATCGTTTTATGACCAGGGATGAATTATCTGGTGCCATTCTAAATTCTAAGACCTTCCTTTCTTTTCATTAACAGACTGTGAGTGACTATATAACTTACAGCTAAAGACTAGGAGGTGGGTACTCTCCTCCCCATTCTGATGCCTGTGTCAGAAGCTTTCTCTATCTCCTTTCTACTTTAATAAAAGTTTATTACACAAAAGCTCTGAATGATCCAGCCTCATCTCTGGCCCCGGATTGAATTTGTCTCCTCCAGAGGCCAAGAATCCCACGTCTTATTGTTCAGCAACAACCTTTCAGAGATCCAACCAGTCCATCCTAAATGAGATCAGCTCTGGGTGCTCATTGGAAGGACTGATGCTGAAGCTGAAACTCCAATACTTTGGCCACCTCATGCGAAGAGTTGACTCATTGGAAACGACCCTGATGCTGGGAGGGATTGGTGGCAGGAGGAGAAGGAGACGGAAAAGGATGAGATGGCTGGATGGCATCACCAACTCGATGGACATGAGCTTGGGTAAACTCCGGGAGTTGGTGATGGACAGGGAGGCTTGCCATGCTGCGATTCATGGGTTTGCAAAGAGTCAGACACGACTGAGCGACTGAAGTGAACTGAACTGAACTGAGGGGCCAAACGTGCTAAAAGAAATCAAACCGTTTCATTCAACATAATCTGTATTATGGGAAACTTGAAAAATACAAAACCTGCTTTTTTTCACAACAAAAACTACAGGAAAAGAAGATGATGCAAAAAGTTTCCCTATTGATTAAAAAAGACTTAAGGAACAGAAAAAAAAAATTTTTTTAGTTGATATCAGAGGCTTTTCAGAATGAATACGGTCCTTCTGGTTGTTGTGGTACAAACAAACTAAAAAACAAATTAAGATATAAGATAAATGTGGAAAATTGCTATATATCTGCTCTTGTTAAAACATTTAAATTTGGGGGAATGATCATTGTTTTGGGTTTATGTTTTATAAAAGATTCCTTGTGTTTTAGATATGCATACTGACATACTTAGAGATGAAACACCCTGATGTCTTGGACTACCTTCACATTAGTCCATTGGCAGAGATGTGGAGAAGGTAAAGGTACATTGGAACCAGATTGGCCATGTACTGCAGATGATTGATGCTAGCTGCAAAGTATATTGGGTCCCTTAAGCCATTCTATATTGCTGTATGTGTCTTGCAGTTTCTCATAATAATAAAGTTTTATTATAATTATCATGCAATTAAATTTGAAATTCTGGGTGAAATGGACAATTTTATTTTTTAAACGACCAAATTGGTCCATAAAGAAATAGAAAATTTTAAACAATATGAACTTTAACTGTACTCAACACCCAAGCTACACTCTGGTGTTCCAAGACAGGCAATTTGGATGGCCAATTCTACCAAACGTCAGGGAAAGTTAATCACCGTCTTCAGTAAACTCTTGTGAAGCACACAAGAAAACTGGGAAATTATTTATTTTCTCAGACTAGCTTTCCTTTACCATAAAACCAGATGAGCACCCCCCACTCCTGCCATGAAAAGAACACTTGAGCAAAGTTCACCCACACAGTAGCAAATATCCTAAGCAAACTAATAGCATATTCAGTATAGCAGTGAATTACATGAACAGACAAGTTATGGCTAAAGAATGAAAATATGATTCAAACTAGAAAATAGCTCAATTATAATTCTCCAAAATAATCAATTAGGGGAAAGCATTGAAGCATGTCAATGGATGTGGAAAACCTTTGAAATCAATTCAATATGAGCACAACTTTAACAAATTAAGATTAGAAAGGAACTTCCATTTCCTAATATCTACAGCATACATACTTAAATGTGAATTGTTGATGCTTTCCCATCAGAGTGCCAACAGCCACCAGGCCCTGCAAGCTCTGCCCAGTCCCTCAGGCGCATCCTGCAGCCCAACACATGGAGCTCCCCACACCCGCTCGCCTCCCAGATGAAGAACTGAGGCCGTGGGGCTTGGGCATCTTCCCAGGACCAAATGCTAGTGAGGGCCAGGGTAGGCTCAGAGCCCTGATCTCAATTCCTCTGGAGACCCCTCCCTTCCCGCCCACCCCAGGCCTCGGCCTGACCTTGCAACTTCTCACACCTTCCTCCTCTCAGTGCTACACGATGCCTCTGCCTCAGAGGTGACAAAAAGCAGGCCCGTGGAAGGAAGGGGACAAGGAGAATCAGAAGTGCTGTGGGGCTGCTCTGGGGTTTGCTGAGAGCTGACTCTACCGGCGGCCAGGATTTCTTTCCAGTCCCAGCGCCTCCTGTGTGAGGGCAGTACCCTGTTCCTGCTGCTGCCGTGGGACCTCCTGCCTAACTGAACCTGCCAGGCTGAGCAGCTCCTCGTTGCTGCCCCTGCTCAATGCTGCACAAGAGGATCTCCTGTCCTTCCCTAGACAGAGCATTCCGACTCCCTGCAGAAGTCCTCCGGCTGTCCCAGCCCTCACTCTGGAATCCCTCTGACATCTACAGTCCCTTTGCTTTGGCTAGTAAAATTTAGACACCTGGTAATCCTTCTGGGCATCTTTAACACATTCTCCAAATGCTTTCCCATTTGGTGTGTGAGTGCTCCCATTTGTCACGTAATCAGCTGGTTCCTTGGACATAAACCTGAAGTTAAAGAGAGGGATTTTTACTCTCCCCGCCCCCGACATTTGCAGCCAGATTTTAATGAGTGTCTTTGAAACTGGCCACCAGACTCATGCACAGATGAATGAGCTTAGTAGGTGGTCAAAATCCAAAGCCTCCACCTTACGGGATAGATGAGGAAAGACCCCAGAAGTGGAGCCAAGGTTTTCAAAGCTGAACTCTTGATAAGTGAGGGATCCTGCTCTGAGATGAAAATATAGTTCCTTGGTAGCTCAAATTTTAAAAGAAAAAATAACTAGCCAGGTTTCCTTGGCCTCTTGTCTGGTACCTGACCCACAGGAAGGTCATGGTAGTCAGTGTGTCTAATGGTACCCGAGCAGGTGCTCAGGGAAGTCCAGTTGTGTGGAGGCAGCTGAGACTCCCAGCAGAAGATACCCTTGCACAAAAGGAAAGAGACCCTTCTCAATCGACTGACGCTACAGTCAGTATTACAGTCAGGAATGCAAAGGGAAGTACAGAAATGTGCTATGTGGTTATGTGCAAATCCACCTGACTGACATGTACATGCTCCTCTTAAGATTAATGTGACACAGTGGAATATTACCTATTAAAAAGAATGCATTTGAATCAGTTCTAATGAGGTGGATGAAACTGGAGTCTATTTATTATACAGAGTGAACTCAGTCAGAAAGAAAAACACCAATATATATGGAATTTAGAAAGATGGTAACAATGACCCTATATGCGAGACAACAAAAGAGAGACAGATGTAAAGAACAGACATTTGGACTCTGTGGGAGAAGGCAAGGGTCGGATGATTTGAGAGAATATCACTGAAACATGTACATTACCATATGTGAAATAGATTGCCAATCCAGGTTCGATGCATGAGAGAGGGTGCTCAGGGCTGGTGCACTGGGATGACCCTGAGGGACAAGATAGGGAGGGAGGTGGGAGGAGGGTTCAGGATGGGAACACACGTACACCCATGGCTGATTCATGTCAATGTATGGCAAAAAAACCACTAGAATATTGTAAAGTAATTAGCCTCAAATTAAAATTAATTAATTAATTAAAAAAAAAGATTAATGTGACATTGTGTTTGAAAACATTTGACATATAGAAGGCACTTAAATATCTTAAAAATATCAAGGCAAATATGGCCTTCTCAGAAACTCTTCCAAGAAATGAAGAAGCTAGTCATAACAAATGATAATGGCCGCTCTTAATTGAGTGCATATTATGGATCACTGTATGAGAGGGACTACAAGTGCTCTTCCGTATTTTGACTTCCTTTCCTCCACCCCAGACACAGGGGACGCTACATCGCCTGTCTACTTGCAGTTAGGAAGGGTCATGGGACTAGCCATCGCCACCAAGATACAAGCAGGTGCATTGTTGGTCACATCTGAAGCCAGTATGCCATCTCTGTGCTTTCTCTTTCACTCAGCAGCATACATGGCAGTTCAATGGTAAAACTCCAGAATGGAAACAGCATGTGAACTTGGGCCCCCTGAGGTCAGAGTTAGTGTCAGGTGCTCAGTCATGTCTGATCCTTTGCAGCTCCGTGGATTGAGGTTCACCAGGCTCTTCTCGGATGCTCCAGGCAGGAATACTGGAGTGGGTTGCCATTCACTTCTCCAGGGGATCTTCCCAAACTAGGGATAGAACCTGCATCTTCTGTCTCCTGTGTTGCAGGTGGTTCCTTTACAGTCTGAGCCACCAGGGAAGCCCACGTTGAGCCATTCAAATTTCAGGTTTTGCCTGTTGTGTCAACTAGCAGTTACTTTAGCTGATATATAGCTACTATTTTGGCTTCCCTGATGGCTCAGATGGTACAGAAACCACCTGCAATGCAGGAGACTTGGGTTCAATCCCTGGGTCGGAAAGATCCCCTGGAGAAGAGCACGGCAACCCACTCCAGTACTCTTGCTCGGAGAATCCCACGGACAGAGGAGCCTGACGAGTTACACCCCATGGGGTCTCAGGGAGTTGGACATGACTGAGTGACTAACACTAACTAATAAATGTGTTGGTAGAGTTACTTAAGTATTGTATTTACAGTGATAATAGTGCATGCACTCTTCTCGAAAAAGCTTTTAATTAAAACTTCAGAGAAATCATATTTTTCCATCCACAAAGTTTCTTCAAATTTCAGCCCCATTTTCAGAAATATCCACAACTAATGATCTGGTGTATGTAATTTTAAAGCTGATTCTAGACTCACAAAAATAATTGTTTGTGAGTCTGAGGATGTGGGGACTGATTATGACCATGGTGTGGCAGTGGCATGTGACAAGTTTATGTGGGCAGTACTTCGACAAGATGGCATGTGAAGGGAAGTCCCTCACAACAAGAGATCTTGCAGAGATATGGCGGCAAAAACTCAACACCCAGAAGGGCAAGATGTAATGGAAGTCCCAGAGGAAAAGGAATCAGAAAACGATGTCACCTTCTTGCACAGTGGGGAATCCCTGGGTCAGAGAGCTCCAAAAGGCAGCAGTGGCTTGAAGTCTTACGGTTGCAAGTTATATTTATCTCATCTATGCCCAGTTACTGTTATCTATGCCCAGCAGGTTTCAGTTCAGGTCAGTCCCTCAGTCATGTCCGATTCTTTGCAACCCCATGGACCGCAGCAAGCCAGGCTTCCCTGTGCATCACCAACACCCAGAGTTTAGTCAAACTCCTGTCCATTGAGTCAGTGATGCCATCCAACCCTCTCATCCTCTGTCATCCCCTTAGGTCCTCCCACCTTCAATCTTTCCCAGCAGCAGGGTCTTTGCAAATGAGTCAGCTCTTTGCATCAGGTGGCCAAAGTATTGGAGTTTCAGCTTCAACATCAGTCCTTCCAATGAACACTCAGGACTGATTTCCTTTAGGATGGACTGCTTGGATCTCCTTGCCACCCAAGGGACTCTCAAGAGTCTTCACCAACATCACAGTTCAAAAGCATCAATTCTTCAGCACTCAACTTTCTTTATAGTCCAAATCTCACATCCATACATGACTACTGGAAAAACCATAGCTTTGACTAGACAGACCTTTGTTGGGAAAGTAATGTCTCTGCTTTTTAATTTTTTAATGTCTAGGTTGGTCATAACTTTTCTTCCAAGGAACAAGAGTCTTTTAATTTCATGGCTGCAGTCACCATCTGCAGTGATTTGGGAGCGTCCAAAAAGAAAGTCTGTTACCGTTTCCACTGTTTCCCCATCTATTTGCCATGAAGTGATGGGACCAGATGCCATGATCATATTTTTCTGAATGTTGAGTTTAAGCCAACTGTTTCACTCACCTCTTTCACTTTCATCAAGAAACTCTTTAGTTCTTCTTCACTTTCTGCCATAAGTGTGGTGTCATCTGCATATCTGAGGTTAGGGTGCAGTTTTTCAGGGTATGCCCAGAAAGCAGGTTCTAAATGGGGAAAATCAGTTTATTTGGACTATATTCAAAGTAATTAGATGTTCAAAAATTTAATCTTCTTGGGGAATATTTTAGGGTAGGGCTCCATCTCACACTTCTGTAACCATTCTGTAGCACACCCCACTCCTAGCCCCAAGCTTAACTTGCCTTCCTATTGTGCCTGATGGGTCATTTCATCCTAAATGCAACCACAGTTCCCCCAGCACTTGTGTGACACTGGCTCAGCTTGTCATCCTATGAGGAGCTCTCTCTTGCCACCATCTTGTTGCTTCACAGATTTGATCTGAGTTTCCTGGAAAGTGGGACTTTTTACAGTTACCCATGGGCTAAAATGGTTTGTTGATGTTGGCTGTGTAAGTTTCAGGCACCTCTCCTACAGAGGTTTGCAGATATGTACTTGTGTCATTGCCCCCGTTTGTGTTTATGGTCATGTTGACATGTATTGGGAGCCAAATATACTTGATCTGACCAGATCATGTGATCTGTAAGAAATTTTCTGATCTTCTACTGACCGCCAAGGCCCAAGGTGGCCACCAGGACCACAAAGCATGACATGTGAGCTTTGACTTGAGCAACTCATCATCTAATAGGGGATCTGGCCACATACTCTTCACGGAGTTCTTGAGGCAAGATTATGGATTGGATTGCCATTTTCTCCTCCACTGGACCACGTTTTGTCACAACTGTACACTGTGACCTGTCTGTTTTGGGTGGCCCTGAATGCCATGGCTCATAGCTTCATTGAGTTATGCAAGCCCCTTTGCCTCAACAAGGCTGTGATCCATAAAGGGTACCATGATGCTGGGAAAGATTGAAGGCAAAAAGAGAAGGAGGCTTCAGAGGGGGACATGGTTATATAGCATCACCAAATCAATGGGCATGAATTTGAGCAAACTCCGCGAGATAGTGTAGGACAGAGGAGCCTGGCGTGCTGCAATCCACGGGATTACAAGGAGTCAGACAAGACTTAGCAACTGAATAACAATAAATGGCCACATAAGAAAGTTCCTTCTTTATGTTCTAGAAGTGCCAAGGCATATAGACAACAAAAATGGGTAATTACATACATGTTTGTTTTTGAGTAAGAATCTTTAGTCAGACTTAGGTTTAATGGAGTTGTCAAAGAACAGAGGCTCTGAATCCAGCCAGCCTGGATTTCAATCCTGACTCTGCCACTTGCTGGCTATGTGACCTTGTATAAGCTTTCAACCTCTCTGTTCCTCAGTTCCGTCATCTATAAACCACAGATAGCAATAGTACCTAACTCATGGGTCAGTTATGAGGACAAAACCAGGTAATATCTGTAAAGCACATTCAACAGCACCTGGCACATAGTAAATGCCAAGTGAGTGCTTATTAAATCAGCAAATTCTGACCTCACCAGACACTGCTGTGTAGGATTTTGTCATTCAGCTCGGTAAATGGAACTTGGGAAGTTTGTAAAACAGGGCTAAAACTTGTGCTCCACTGAGCTGTGATGAACTTGAAACACTAGGCCTTGTGGAAAGCATGCTGTATGGTTATCCTTAACGGAGGCCTGGAAACCCTCGGATCCTTCCATGCTCCAGAGTTTGCTATTGCACCTCTTGAGTGTTTTTACTGTTTCTGCAACCACCCAGTGGTCAATTCTGTGAAGTCCCTTAACATCCTGAATGTAGTCCATGAATACACTGGCTTATTGCAGGATGCATAAATACATCATAATAACAATGGTAACTGCCTATCATTACACTGCAGGTTATACAGTACATCATGGAGATGATCTTATTTGCTAAAACAAGCAACAGGGCACAATAGACTTGAGATTCTGGCTTTTGACTGAGCCGGAGCCAAATAAATACATTGGGAGCTCTATTCCTAGAGTTTTTGGCAGAACACATGGATGGCCTCCCTTCCCAAGACTTAAGCCTGTATTAGCTAAACTGCAGGGTATAACTTGCGTTTCACTGTCCCTGTCATCTCTGATGCCATTTCAGATCACAGAGGTCACAGTAATGATTTGAAACCAGATGTTTGCTATTCCTTAGCCTCTTCTCATTTAAATAAATAAGTAGCAGTAGATCAACATCCTGACATGTGCTACTCATCCCCAAACACTCATTTATGCCTTTTCTACCACCCTCTCATGCTGGAATCAAGATTACTGGGAGAAATATCAATAACTTCAGATATGCAGATGACACCACCCTTATGGCAGAAAGTGAAGAAAAACTGAAGAGTCTCTTGATGAAAGTGAAAGAGGAGAGTGAGAAAGTTGGCTTAAAGCTCAACTTTTTTGGCCTAAAGCTCAAAGATTCAGAACACTAAGATCATGGCCTCCAGTCCCATCCCTCTACAGCAACTAGAGAGGGAAACAGTGGAAACAGTGGCTGACTGTATTTTTTGAGGCTCCAAAATCACTGCAGATGGTGACTGCAGCCATGAAATTAAAAAACACTTACTCCTTGGAAGGAAAGTTGTGACTAACCTAGGGAGCATATTAAAAAGCAGAGACATTACTTTTCCAACAAAGGTCCGCCTAGTCAAGGCTATGGTTTTTCCAGTAGTCACATATGGATGTGAGATTTGGACTGTAAAGAAACCTGAATTCCTCAGTGTGTATGCCCAGAAGTGGTATTGCTGGGTCATATGGCAGTTCTATTTCCAGTTTTTTAAGAAATCTCCACACTGTTTTCCATAATGGCTGTACTAGTTTGCATTCCCACCAACAGTGTAAGAGGGTTCCCTTTTCTCCACACCCTCTCCAGCATTTATTGCTTGTAGACTTTTGGATAGCAGCCATCCTGACTGGCGTGTAATGGTACCTCATTGTGGTTTTGATTTGCATTTCTCTGATAATGAGGGAGGTGGGATGGGAGACCGGGATGGGGAATTCGTGTAACTCTATGGCTGATTCATATCAATGTATGACAAAACCCACTGAAAAATAAAAATTAAAAAAAAAAAAAAAAAAGAAACCTGAGTGCCCAATAATTGATGCTTTTGAACTGTGATGTTGGAGAAGACTCTTGAGAGTCCCTTGGACTGCGAGGAGATCCAACCAGTCCATCCTAAAGGAGATCAGTCCTGAGTGTTCACTAGAAGGACTGATGTTGAAGTTGAAACTCCAACAATTTGGCCACCTGATGCAAAGAGCTGACTCATTTGAAAAGACTCTGATGCTGGGAAAGATTGATTGCAGGAGAAGGGGACGACAAAGGATGAGAGGGTTGGATGGCATCACCGACTAAATGGACATGAGTTTGTGTAAACTCTGGGAGTTGGTGACGGACAGGGAGGCCTGGCATGCTGCAGTCCATGGGGTCACAGTCAGACAGAATTGAGGGACTGAATTGTATTGACCTGAACATCCTTCTCATGGGCATGTGCTTTTGTTGGCCATCAAACACATCCTGCTGCTATAGCAGAGGTAACTGGGAGCCTTGGCCCAAGTGGGAAATTCATATCTACAAGAATATTCATTGTTTGTGATCAGCTTCTAATTAGTTCCATCATTTCTGTGCTCTTCTGAGCCCACCTCTGTGTTTTTCCATATGTCTGCTTCCCTGGTACCTGAAGATGCATGTTGCTTTCCAGCACTGGTGGTCAGTAGCCCAGGGTAGAAAAATAACCCAGCGCCTGCACAGACAGTTCCCTACAGGGACGGAGCGCCAGTGAGATGAGTCAGACAGGCAGCTTCCTGTGATGCTTTCAGAAAAACAGCTCTTTGTAGGGGCCACTTCTGTTATAGGGACCCCAAACAAGTTGCTTTGAAATTAGTTGTGAATACATTAAAACTGCCGTTACTCAAAATTGCCCAGTGTCTCAAGAAACTTTGCAGGCCTTACCTTGGGGCTTAATTCCTGAATCATGTCAAGAGCTGCCACACTTCCAGGCATGTGGGAGGTAGCCAATCAACTGTGACCCAATTTCCTGGGAGATGTCAGGCTGGTGGAGAAGCTGAAGGATTCAAGGGCATGCTAGTAGGTTTGTCCACACTTGTGTACACACTTGTGTTTTCACTTGTAACATAATGGAAATTCCTCCTTCCGTTTTCCCTGCCACCTTTGCTTTTAAATGTATATGATGTTGAACCTGGAAAGGCCCTGAGGGATTGTATATGGCAAGAAAAGTTATCTTGGTCCTCCTAGTTTATTCTAGATTATTCTGGTTATTCTGGTCCTCCATGAATGACTCTCTCTGACTTCTCTGATCTAATCTTCAGATAGTCTGCTGCTCACTCCTGATACATGTATATCAATACCATTGTACCAGGGTATACCAGTATATTGGTATATACCAGTGTACCAATTTATACAGATGTAAACCCAAATGTACACTAATTGATGAATAAATAGAATGTGTATCTATGCAGGGCTTTCCAGATAGCTCAGTTGCTCAATGACTTATTATTCAACTGTTAGAAAAGAATGAACTAATAACCTAAGGGGAAAAAAGAAGGAAGTACTGATACTTGTTCCAACTGGAACCAACCTTTAGCTAATTGAATGGGTTAGGTTCCAGAGAATGGCTTTTCTTTCTAGAGAAGGATGTGAAGGGTAATTTGTAGCTAGTTATTTTCTAGAAGGGGATTCAGATGTTGGGTAGGGCTTGGAAGTAGAGGTATATATACACTCACACACACATGAAAGTTTCTCTCTGGTTGAGCTTACTGGTGCAACACCTAGAGGAGGGATGTAACATTTTAAAAGGACAACTTTTGGAAGGATATGAAGAAAGTGCAACCCATGGCTTTAGTCATTTGCTTGTCTCTGATAAAAGCTGAAACTCACCTACAGCCTCCAATACATGACAGGGCAGGAGCATTCCCAGTGTTCTTGCTGTTCAGGCTGAAGGGATGTAGCAAAATGGCAGGTATTCCAAAGCCCTTGTGACGCATCTGCTGACTGGTTATCAGCTGCAGTGTCAAGAGTAACATCAGCATCCCAAACACGAGGGTCCCTGGCACTCATCATGTGTGTTAACTTCCCTGAACAAGCACCAGCAGATGGTAGGGGAGGCCAGGCTTAGCTCAACACTCTAGGGTGGTAACACCTGTTCGGGGTTTGGGAAGGGGGAGTTGAAGTTCTAAGCTCACTGACCTGCTTCAGAGATTCAAATCTGCTGTTTGATGCTGCAAGACACAAGTTCATTCTCAAGGAGGAATTGGAAGAAAGGAAAATTCATAGTCCATGTCACACAGCAAGGTTTGAACATGCGGTTGGAATTGCTTCAGAGACTGAGTTAGTAATGGGGGAGGCTCTGGTTTGCACAGTCAGGCAGGGACCTGCTTGTGTGTACAAGCTGACTCTCACACATATTCTGGTCAATCTGCCCTGGGCTCTGCATAGGCCCCATCTATGGGGACAAATACCTTTGCCAAGTGAGAACAAAGGCAGTGGCCTCTACAGAAATGAAAGCCACAAGTGAAGCCTCAAGAGGTATAACTAGGCTACTGCTCTCTGAGCCAGGCCCTTGGTTGGACACATTGGGTGGTAGGATAAGAGGAAGGAAAATAAGGATGGCAATGTTATCAGGAGCCAGAAACACAGGCTTAGGGAACCGCCTTTTCCCCAGAGCCACTGACATGTTAAGTGGCCTCTTACCCGACTAGGCTGGCCAAAACTGGATTGGCTTTGTGTCTCCTGTCTTTTTCCCACCCACGCCAGTACCTGAGCCTCCACACTCATCCAACCACCAATGTCCACCAATTCTAAGCCAGAGATGTCTCGACCCCACTTTCTCCTATGGGCCATGGTCTGAATTCAGGCCCTCGCTATTTCTGGTCTTCTAACTGCTGTCTAATCCCAGGACCTAAAATCTGCCTTCCACACTGCTGATGAGGAACTATCTAGGAGCACTGGCAGGACCACTGAGATAGGCTCTGGGCTTTCTGTAGGTAAGGGGAGGAAGTCTCCAGTTCAAAAGCAACCCACATCAGCACTGTTGGACAGCCAATCTGGCATTCCACCCTGCAGCCTAAGAGGCAGAACAAGAGGCACGGAGCTGGCTGGCACTCCCGGAGGAAGTGGACTCTCAAGACATGGGCCACGCAGAAATGTGGGCCTTGCACCTCCTCTGCCCTGTATGGAAATACCCAGTGCTTCCCACCTGACTCTTAAAAACTGGTCTTTGCACTTCATGTAACATCTTTCTTCAGAGGATTTCACAAAAGAAGCTCAAAGCAATCTGCTCATAGACCTGGTTCGCAGGCATCCCTTCCCCAGCAGTGTCTGAGGGCAGGAGGAGAGGACAGGGGAGCAGGGCCCTAGCACTTACTTGGGAGAGTTTCTTCTGCTTGGGAATTCTTTTCTGGTCCTCTGAAATCTAACATAGAATCCCATTTAATATGAAGAATATAAACGAATAGCACTGTGTGTTTGAGCGGGAAACTGAGAACAGGGTGGGGAATGGGGCGCAAAGAAAGGCAGGAAACAGAAGGACTGAATGGTTAACAGTGCTACCTCTTCTGGGAAGCAGGATGGGGGTGGGCTGTGTGGAATGATTGCTCCTTTCAGTTCTGGGCTATATGATTTGTTGTAGTTGTTGTTGTTGTCAAAAAAGTA
This sequence comes from Muntiacus reevesi, assembly GCF_963930625.1. NCBI lineage: Eukaryota > Metazoa > Chordata > Mammalia > Artiodactyla > Cervidae > Muntiacus > Muntiacus reevesi. The sequence goes on from NC_089271.1 coordinate 96,707,960, forward strand.
TTTTTTTTCATTTATTTTTATTAGTTGGAGGCTAATTACTTTACAATATTGTAGTGGTTTTTCTCATACATTGACATGAATCAGTCATGGATTTACATGTATTCCCCATCCCGATCCGCCCTCCCACCTCCCTCTCCACCTGATCCCTCTGGGTCTTCCCAGTGCACCAGGCCTGAGTACTTGTCTCATGCATCCAACCTGGGCTGGTGATCTGTTCCACCATAGATAATATGTTACTCAGCCATTAAAAAGAATTCATTTGAATCAGTTCTAATGAGATGGATGAAACTGGAACCCATTATACAGAGTGAAGTAAGCCAGAATTATAAAGACCATTACAGTATACTAACACAGATATGTGGAATTTAGAAAGATGGTAATGATAACCCTATATGCAAAACATAAAAAGAGACACAGATGAACAGAACAGACTTTTGGACTCTGTGGGAGAAAGCGAGGGTGGGATGTTTCAAGAGAACAGCATCAAAACATGTATATTATCAAGAAAGTATTTTTATTGCTTGGGTGATGTAAAAAAATACAATCTCTTTTTAAGGTAAAGTATCATGAATACTGGTGAAAAATGTAATGAAGCATTATCGTGGGCCAGTAAATCAATACCATGCAAATCTCAAACTGCTAAAATATTAAACATTAATGAACATTTATATTGAATATAAATATAAATGAATATTGCTCTTGCTACTTCAAAGCAAGCTTTAGATCCTGGTTTTCTTGAACTTAAAGACATGGAAAGGAAAATATTTTTAGTATTAGGTTATCAATAGAAGGTACTCATATCTTGCTTGTAGGGGCAGTTACAGAGCTTAATGTGTTTGTCAAAACTTAGCAGTGTACAGGGAATATAGTGAAATTTACTCCACGTAACTTATGCCCCCCAAATAAGTAAAAGAATAGGTTATCATTAGAGGATGGTTGGCTGTCCACAAGTAACTACCACTGCTAATTGCAGATTTTCTGCATGTAAGACTGTTTATCAGTTTAAATATATTATTTCAAGTAATCCCCTCAATAAGTGTGACATCAATGGGTCATTAATTTCCATTTACAGATAAAATAATAGATGCGTGGAGATGTACTGTGAGCAATGACACAGCTGGCAATCAGCTGGTCTGGGACAGGAATCCAGCTCTCACACCATGCACCTGCACCGCCCTACACATATTCATCCAGAGTGTCCATTGGTGATGCCATACTCCTTCCTGCTGGACATCCTTGGCCTCTCCAGGGAAAATCTGGGGTGAACTCCCTTCAAGTCACTGTTCAATCGTGTCTTTGGGTCCGCCTTCATGTCTGAGTGATGCCAAGGCCACCAAAGGCAGCAGCCTTGCACTCCCTGCCCACGTTCCCACATTCTTCTCCCAGAGCAGCCTTAGTGGATGATGCCCCAGTGTCCACCGGGTCAAGTTCCAAATATCCATCTGCCCACAGATGGACCCACCCCATCAGAAGAGCAAAGCTAGAAGGATTGATCTAAGTAGCATGGTCCAGCCTCTATTACTCCATGTCCACCAAAGAATTCATCCCTGGTGCACCATATAATCTCCAGGGTCGAGCTCAGCCCCAGTGTCAGGAACCTCTTTGTGGGACTGAACCTCATGTGAGGCAACTCAGGACACAGGAGCGATGTGTCCAATCACGATTTGCTTGCTGGTGCATAGGCTCAAGCAACTCCGGTGTTCTACTTGCAGGAGGGAAGAAAGTCCATCAATGCCAGGGACAAGCAAGGGCAGTGTGGAAAGCCAATGGTGTGGGGGGTGGGTACAGGAGGGCCCTGGCCACCAAAAGTCCCCCCACTGGCCTTCAGTCACTTGCTGCTCAGACACAGAACCCAACAGCAGAGTGGGAGGGGTAGTGAAGTGACTCTATGCACCTGCCAGGAGCTAGAAAGGGGAGCAGGTACTGGGGCTGGGGACAGGGGTTGGTGGGGGCAGAATTCAGAGAAGAGCAACAGACCCCGGGAAGGGTACAAGCTTGGGAGAAGGCCCAGGTGCCCTGGGAAGGTCATGAGAGAGGGGGGCTCGGGGCCTGCGGAGGGACGAGGGGTGCTGGCCAGTGGCCTATGAGTTTTTGAAGACAGACGGTGGGCTTCTCCAGTCTGTCTGGAGAAAGCTGCAGAGTGTGGGGACAGAAGAGGATGCAGGGCTGTGGTGGGGAGTTGGGGCAATAAGCAGATTTCAGAGATGGAGAGAGGGCCTCAAGGCTTGGGAGAGGGAAGAGTGTTCCACGGAAGAGAGGGGGTTCCGGGGAGAGGGCTCAGGATCAGAGGATCAGGATGGAGCCACAGGGTCTTGTGAAGAACTGGAGTCCTGGGGATTTCCAAGAGGACTCCAGGGGTCCAGGGAGGTCAACGGGGTCCAGGGAATGGATGCTGAGCTTAAGATAGGGCACTAGGGATTTGGGAAGGAATTCAGAAACAAGGGAAGGGCAGGCACTCTCAGGAGGAAGAAGCACGAGGTAGGAGATGGGAGCACCCAGAGTACAGGGAGGGATGAGGGACTGGGAGAGGGCTTGGGGTCCTGGGGAGCAACACAGAACCCATAGGAAGAGCGTGGGGTCTTGGGAAGAGATGCAGATTCCAGGGATGAATGCGAGTCGAAGGGCTGGGGCCTCAGGGGGCTGAGGCAGTGCTTTACCTGCTTCAGATGGGGTCATTGTCCAGGTCCCGGCAAATGTACCACAGGTTCACGTAGAGGATGAGAAGGATAGCGAAGAGGAAAAGAGCCACGAAGATGGCCTTGGTCACGGGAGAGACCAGGGTCTGCATGGTCCCCCTGAGGGGGGCACTGTGGGGTCCTGGAGGAGGGACAGCAAAGAGAGCAGTGCGGGCTGCCAGCTGCACCCATGGAGAGACGCCCTGACAGGGAGGAAACTTCTGTGGGCCAGCATCCCTGGGGCACCTGCGTGCTTGGGGCCAAGGACTTGCCTGGTCTGGCAGAGACATCAGGTCCCCTGGACCCCCAGCCCCCAGGACTCCTTCTGTGTGGTGCAGCCTGGAGGCTCTGCCCTTGGCCGGTGTGAATCAAAGAAGCTTAAGGATGAGGGAGAACTGTCAGGCACTGCGGGGCACCTCCAGAGTGGACCTGGGGTCTCCTTGAGGAGAGAGACTGGGGAGAGGTGTGGGGGTCTCCCCTATGTTCCCCAGGCCATCCCTAAAAGACGATCCCACTCATCTCCCTGGCACTTCGGGAAAGGACAGATTGGGGAGATCATTCGCTAGGCCCAGCCTGTCCCATCCTGTGGCCAACGTGACAGACAGTTTCCTGCTCACAGTGACCGGTTCCAGGGCCATCACCATACTTTGGTGAATCTTTGGGAAAAAGTGAAAGTCGCTCTGTTGGGTCCGACTCTGTCAGTCTCCTCTGGCCATGGAAATCTTGAGGCATCACTGGAATGAGTTTCCACTCCCTTCTTCAGGGAATTGAACCTGAGTCTCCTGCACTGCAGGCAGGTGCTTTACCATGATTCCTAGACACCAGGGAATCTCTGATCTCTAAGAAGGGAGGAGCCAAAAGTAGCCGCCAGGAGCCAGGGCTGCTTGAACAAATCCCGAACCTCTCAAGGATCACCAGGGTGTGTCCACCTGTGTCTGGGGAGAGCCAAGGCCAACTCTGGCTGCTTTGTCTCCATTGCAATCCATGCCCCTACTCCCACCCCAACGCCTGCCCTCCTGTGCAGTCCACCGCTGGATTGGACCAATAGCATCCGCATCACCCGGGTGCAGAGAAGAGAACTGCTATCTCAGGCTCCACCCAGCTACGCAGCGAGGATCTGCATATTAACGAGATCCCCAGGAGGGGGAGGGGCTTCCCCGGTGGCTCAGATGGTAAAGAATCTGCCTGCAATGCAAGAGACCCAGGTTTGATCCCTGGGTTGGAAAGATGCCCTGGAGACCGGAATGGCAACCCCAGAATTTCATGGACAGTGGAGACTGGCCAGGCTTCCATGGGGTCACAAAGAGTCAGACACGATTGAGAGACTGACATGTTCACTTCCAGGAGGGGAAGGGGGCAACTTACCACGTGTTCACTGCCCCTTGTGCTGTGGTCCTCTGCCTTGTATAGTCTGTGAATGCAGGGTTATTGTGTCTTCCATAGTCAGGAGTGGTTTCCCCAGTGGCTCCTGCGTGCCTGCTTTGTCACTTCAAGCCAGTCCTGCGTTGGTCAGCGGGTTCTATAACCCCTACCGCCACCTAGTGGCAAATAATTCGCCTGCAATGCAGGAGCTGAGTTGGGAAAATTCCTTGCAGGAGGAAATGGCAACCCACTCCAGCTTTCCTGCCTGGGAAATTCCATGGACAGAGGAGCCTGGTGGGCTACAGTCCATGAACAACTCAGCAAGAACGAATAGTCAGAAGTAATTGAGCCTGATTTCTTCAGTGGAGACTCTGGAAGCTCCAGTTAGTTACTCACCTAGCAAGAGTTGTTCTCAGTTCCTTAGGAGCGTGATTTCATTCATTCTTGAGAAGAAATTTCTCTCTGACTGAAGAGCAAGGACCACGGAGAAAAAAAATGATCTTAATGGTTTAAAGGAAAAGAGAAGTTAGGACTTCTCTTCCCAGCCCCATCCCACTTCCGAACCTCTGTTCTTGGCTTTCTCCTACTGTCCAGGTGGTTTCTCAGGTGGAGACAGGCAATAAATACTGATTTCTGTGCTCTGTACATCAACCCTGCAGTCTAGCCTGTTCTAGTGGGAGGGAGAAGTAGCGCTTTGCCCATGGGATTGTCAGAAAGCATGATTGTCGCATTTGCAAGCACTGGCTGCACAGGCCAGATCACCTTTCACTCCGTCAGCTTCCAACATACCATTTACCAGCCACTGTCAGGAGAACATTGCTGTTGGATGGAATGAGACCACGTCCAATCTGAGTGAGATCCTGTGTGCTCAGTCGCTCAGTTGTGTCCGACTCTTTGCGACCCCATGGACTGCAGCCCGCCAGGTTCTTCTGTCCATGGGATTTCCCAGGCAAGGATACTAGAATGGGTTGTCATTTCCTCCTCCAAGGGCTCTTCCCAACCCAGGGATTGAACACTCATCTCCTGCATTGCAGGCAGATTCTTTACTGCTGAGCCACATCGTGAGATATCTCTGAATTGTCATATCGCTGAACAAGCTTAGCTCAGTTCAAGCAAGGAGTGTTTTCCCATTGTCTTTGCTGCTAAATCCCTTCACTTGTCACTGCTCATCTGAGTTAGTGTACCATGATTTTCTCTGCTGAATGTTTCCCTATGGTGGTAGCAACTTTCCTTCTTCAGCACCAGGCAGGCGAGCAGGACCATCCAGTGTGTCAAATATTAGGCACCTACTGATGAGATGGTTGGATGGCATCACCGACTCAATGGACCTAAGTTTGAGTAAACTCTGGGAGTTGGCGATGGACAGGTAGGCCTAGCAAGCTTCTGTCCAATGGGTGGTAAAAAGTCGGACACGACTGAGGGACTGAACTGAACTGACTATGTGCAGGGGGTACGACAGAAACCAGGATGGGAGTCTAGTGAAGGCCTTAGAACAGCATGCAGATACCTAGGGCAGAGGCGGGTGTGGGGTTTGTCTACTCAGATCTGAGCAAAGTTCAGAAGAGAGACTGAAGAGTGAGGTCAGATATGGATGGCAGAATGGGAGGAGGCTTCGTGGAAGAGCTAGCAATAGGAGAGAGGGAAATGTCACTGCATGTTCTGCTAACCCAGAAGGGTCAAGTGCAGTCCTATGTGAGCAGTCCCAATAGGGTCATTCTGTGGCTAGAACAGAAGGTTGTGGTGCAGGGCAAGACAAATGGAACACAGAAATGAAGATGCTGGTGGGGGCTCGATGGCTGATAAAAATGAATGAAGCTGC